>NC_143009.1:2864038-4296057 GCF_061535395.1 Colias eurytheme
CTTTTCGAAGTCAAGTGTTAAAAACGCTTAAAATATTCTGGTGAATATAACGCAGTGACTACGATAATAAAAAACAAAAGCAAATAATAATTTATTTATTCTATTGTTTATCTAATCTACAAAAAAACTTGTAAAAAAAATAATAATTTGCTAATGTGTTGTGTTGGTTTTATTGTAAAAATTTTAGTCATATCAAAAGGGAAATCTATACATATATAATAATACAGCAACCAGACCATTTCTGATAATGGAATATTTTTTAAAATAGACATTATTGTGAACAACTTTTTGGCTACCGTGAAATATACTTACAATTTAAAAAAATTCTCATGAAAATTGATCTTCGGGCAAAGATACTCTTGGGGCAATGTTGGCATATTTCACGGTACATTTGAAAAACAAAGGAGTCCCTAATTAAATAGGTCTTTAAAAATATTAAATAAGTGGGTTACTGAAATTCTTCGAAATCCTTAAAGTATTAAACTATGTTACTGCATGTAATCCGCGAGCGAAGCCGCGGTGGAAAGCTAGTGTGTTAATAAATGTAGACGTTGTCTTTCATTTTATTTTTGAAGTGAAACTTCTTTATCGGGGTTGGAAAAAAATTTAGTGTAACATTTTTTCGTTACGCGTGACATTTTTCCGTTACGCGCTATCTTTTTCTTATCCCTACCACGCGTGATTCGACGTATTTCTGTAAAGTTGCATGTTATAGTAAACTATTTTTTGAAAAATAAGGTCATAAAGGAGTTTCACTTCTTACGTGTGTACACTAGTACACGCACACATTTTTTTTTAAATTTGGTACTATTTAGGCAAAGATTGATAAGGATGAATTCCCAGTGTGAAAAAATAATAAGTTGTAACTATTAGAAAGAAAAAGAATGTATTATTTCCTGGAAATACACGAAAAATAATTTAACAAACACCCTATTATTTTGTCGACAGAAATGACATCACTATAGTAGAACGAAAAACCAATATGGCGTCGATAATGGTGAACGGGATTGCGCGGGAAAATTTCAAAAACCAAAATGGAACGTGCAACGCGCTGCTCGCTGTCGATAGAAAAGTTATCGATAGTTTCTGCGTCGAATGTTCGAGAGAGATTGTCGATCAGAATATGAATGAAACGAGGCAACTGTCTGAGATCCAGAAATTTTATAATGGCGGAAATGTGCTCATCACTGGCGCGACAGGTTAGTGTTATTTTGATAAGATTTTTTTTTAAATTACAATTTTATTGACTTACTCTACTTATATCTATGATACTAGCCGTCCGCCCCGGCTTCGCCCGTGGTACATATTTTGCAATATAAGGTAGCCTATGTTCTTTCTCGAGGTCTAAAGATTATCTGTGCCAAATTTCATCAAAATCGGTCCAGTAGTTTATGCGTGAAAACCATACATACATACATACAAATCTTTCCTCTTTATAATATTAGTATAGACAACACGCCAATTACGAGATTTACAATTATTATTGTCGATTATATATTTAAACAGTAATTTATTAAAGAGTGGTGAGTTGTGTGTGTGGGTGAATGCGTGCGTGCGTTTGTGTGTGTAATCATACACACAGGTGTGTGTGTGTATAATTAAAATGTGTTAGCCGTTAGGTACGTTTGTTAACAGATGTATTTCTTACTAACTGTGCCTGTCACTTCGTCCTCATCTAGCCTAAGTTACTCCTAATCCCGTATTTAAATTACTCAATCTTCATAGGTTTTAATTCAGGGAAAATTATTCATTGCCTATCTTGTGGGATTTGTTTTAGACTACTAATATTATAAAGCTGAAAATTTTGTTTGAATGCACTAATCTCAAGAACTAGCGGAACGATAACAAAAAATTATTTCACCGTTGTCGGTTCAGTAGTTTAGACATGAATAAAAGACAGGCAAACAGACAAAGTAAACGTCGCATTTAGAAAAATAGGGATTTATTTGTAGATTTTTAAAAAATATTTATTTTACTAGGTTTCCTGGGCAAGATCCTTGTAGAAAAGTTACTCCGAAGTTGTCCCGGGGTGGAGAATTTGTACCTTCTGGTTCGACAGAAGAGGGGAAAGGATATTTACACGAGGATCGAAGAAATATTTGATGACCCGGTAAGTCTTAAAATATATTAATTAAAATAAATCTAATTTTTTAATTTTGTTTGGTTGTGATAATTGATGCTGTAGGTACAGTTAAAACAAATCGTTGATTAGTAATTTACTAATTTTATTTTTTTTTCTTAAATTTTGCATACGTATATTACTAACTTATCGTTCCAAATAACATTGATACAATTTGTGTTGAAATACCACATCCATTCAGAAAACTCATTTTATATGCTCACAAAAGCGCATCAATATCTAATAATTAAACTATTTACAAAAATAATATATGAAATATGGTTGGTTGGTATGGTATTGGTATGGTATGGTAGGTTGGTTCCTGAGATTAGCCCATTCCAAGATACAATCACAAAATCTGACAAAATTTTCATATAAATCTTTACAATTAACTTTCGTCAATCAAGCGTATCTTTTTTTTTTCCTCATATCTTGGAAATGCATTATTTACAAAAGTATTGTCATTGTTTACATAAACATACTGAATAAACGTTCATCCTTCATATATTTACTTATTTTATTTGTTAAGGACTGACTTGAGGTCGGCATCCATTGATTTTGGCTTCTTATTTATTTATTTATTTCTTGAAAGGTCGAATGCCTGTAGATTTCCTACGTTATTTATTTCAAGTGAAATTATTATTTACTAGCGGTCCGCCCCGGCTTCGCCCGTGGTACATATTTACGTTTTCTCTACGTAAAAACCATCCTCGTACATCAAGGAATATAATAAAAAAAGAATTATCGAAATCGGTTCAGCCGTTCTCGAGTTATGCGCTTACCAACACATTTTGCGATTCATTTTTATAAATAAGAAGATTATTTATTAATTATTTATTCCCTAACACCATAATAACCTCTTCAAAAGAAGAGTGAACCGGTACCTACTAGGGAAGCGCGTACCATCTTAGACCGCATCTTAGCTTTCCATCAGGCGAGATTGCGGTCAAGCGCTTCCCTATCTTAAGTAAAAAAAAAAACATTTTTCCTAAACAATACAACTTGGACCTCTTCAAAGCTAGGGTGAATAGGCTCCTTCTAGGCAGACGTGCAACCAAGTAGGCCACATCGCCGCTTCCCATCAGGTGGGATTGTGGCCAAACCTCTGCCTATTGTTAAGAAAAAAAACAAAAAACAAAAAAAGTGAAACCTACCTGCACATGTCTGAATAGTCTATTAATATAATTTGTTAAAAACAAAAAACACTCAAAACACGCTTTAATAAAATAAATTCATGAAATTATTATATCACTACATAGTATATAAAACAAAGTCGCTTTCTCTGTCCCTATTTCCCTATGTCCCTTTGTATGCTTAAATCTTTAAAACTACGCAACGGATTTTGATGCGGTTTTCTAATAGAGAGTGATTCAAGAGGAAGGTTTTAGTATATAATTTATTAGGTTTTAGGCAAAGCAGGAAAAGCCGCGGGCGGTAAGCTAGTTTTTCATAAGAATACAAAAATTGAAATAAAACTGTCCGTTTAAAATCAAAATCGAGTCTAAAGGAATCGGTTAAACAAAGGTGAAGCTAACGTATTAAAAAGTTTACATTGCGAAGAAAAGCTTTGTGATAAAATTTACATTTCGTAGAGCCAAAATATATTATGTAGGTGTAAAAGTGAAGTCCCAAGTCCCCTAGTGGGGTAAGGGGCAGATGCATTATACATCTGTTTCACTGATCGATTTTCTTTAGGGACAAGTAGGTGATCAGCCTTCTGTGTCCTACCAGACCGAGACATTTTTTTTTCTTCGTCTCCACCGGGAATCGAACCCAGGACCCCTCGGTTCTACGCTCACGCGTCAACCACTGTACCAAGGAGGCGGTCAAAATGTAGGTACTAATGTGATAATTGAAAAATCAGAAATGCCTGCAATAGCTTTTAAATTTATAATGAAAAATATATCATATACAATTAAAAAATATAAAAATATCTGATATTTTTTGACAATAATTACTAACGAAGGTACAAATAACAGCAATCAGCATCTCTTAGGTAAACTAAAATCAAACATTTCTTTTACAGAACCTAAAAAATTAATATACTTACTTAAATACACTTAATAAACAATCCGCCTTTCTCACGCAGTCGGTTAAAAATGAGAATACAATTACATGTTAGGCGGTCGTTATAGGTACCTACTTAGTATAAAAACTGCATATTACGTAATTTTGCGTGTTAAAACCTAATTTACTACGTTACTTGGAACTAATTTTAAATTTATATTATAATAATTATGGCTATTTCATATTAGATGGCTGTTATGGATTATAATTACATACATTACTTAAATATATGAAATAATAATATGTATGTATATTGTAATAATACGTTTGTGTCTACACGATAAAACAATTAAACCAATTTTGGTGAATTTTACCTGAAAGATTACAGAGTTTTTTGCCGGTTCTTCTTTATAGAAACTTCCCTCCGAACCGGAGGTAAATTGCTAAAATTATTTTCATGATAATTAGATAAGTGCTTATAGGAGAAGTCTTAGTGTATGAATACAAATTTGAGTTAGAGATAGTTCAAATGTTCCATTGTGTATTTCTTATTGTGACATCAACAATTTAAATTTATTTATTTTATTTTATTTATTTTATTTTTTACATACATAGATTCCTTAGGTACAGCTATTTGTATTACAATATTTATAATTAACTTTAACAAAACAATACGCCAATAAAAAGGAATACCAATAATAAGACAATTAATGTGACAGTAGTTTTACATTAATTATAACAATGACAAAGTGGACATGGTATACAAAAAAGAGGAAAACGTACCCATTATAGAATGTTTGGTATGGATGTGTGAGTGTGTGTAGTGTATAATGGTGTAGTGTGGTGAGAATTAACTTGTAGTATAGATGTATGTATATAGACAGTTACTATAAATAACTAATGCACATAGTAATTATAAATTATTTATGGTTATAATAGATTAAAACTACATTATTCTATCTTTGCATAACTTATCTACATATTTTTCACTCCAGAGACTAAATATAGCCCATGAAATTTACTGATTTATTTTATTTTTCTTTGGAAAACACACATAGAGACATAAATAAAAAAATCTACTTATATCAAAACCAAATTGATTAACTGAAATTTTCATCGTAACCAAATATGTTTTACTTAAACAAAATATATGAATAAAAAAATAGTAAACTACAAAATTTCACATAACAACTGCAGAATTTGCAAATCGTTTAATTTCCACGTTAAAAGTTAAAACATACATTACCTATGCAATTATGTATTTAAAACCATTCAGTTATATTGTATTTTTATTTTTATTGCAAATATACAATGGCTCGTCACATGTTTTATATTTCACACTTGAATACAAAAATATTTTGCTAAATCCTATAACTAATATTATAAATGCGAGAGTTTGTGTGTGTGTGTTAGTTACTATTTCACGCAAATACTACTGAACCGATTACAATGAAATTTAGCACACATATAGAGGGTAACTTGGATTAACACATAGGATAGGTTTTATCCCGGAAATCCCACAGGAACGGGAACTATGCAAGTTTTTCTTTGAAAACGCGGGGGAAGCCGCGGGCGGAAATCTAGTATCTAATTATTTCTATCTAAGTATCTATACATATTATAATAAAATTGTAGGAAAGTCGAAACTGTAGTAACTGTAGTAACTATCTCTAATTCTCTAGACACAAAAATCATGACAGAAAAGCCCTCTGTTGCGACGTAAAAGACAAACAAGTAAACACTTTTTCACATGTACATATATGTATAATAGTTACCACGCGCTGCTTCACCGTTTTATAGAAAACTTAACAAATTATATAGTAAAAACCTTCCTCAAGAACCACCTGTTCCTGTATATTAAAAACGCATCATTTAAATCTGTTGCGTAGTTTTAATTATTTAAGCATACAGACATACAGACAGCGACAACGATACTATATAGTGAAGTAAGGACTAGCTATAAAATAATAAATCATACTTGAATCAAAAATATGTCAATACGATGTTAGATTTATGCCTACACTGCAGTCACGATGCAATCCATACAAAGAATAATATTTATAATAACAATATACATAAGTCGGCCAAGGTTTATTATTTGCCCTTAACACTTAGTTTGTCAATATTGATTTTCAAGAGGACATTTTATGTAATTCATGTACTTAAGATACATGATAAATAAATGTTTATTTTGCTTATTCTGTATCCTTATGTAGATTTATTATGCTTGAACTGATATAGGATTTTCGTCGGCTAGCAATGAAGACGTTAATTTCTGTCGTCATTCAATACACATAGTCATTCAACAATTATTATGCCGAGCGTTATATATCCGCTCTGTACCTCTACCACAGTATTACAATATCTATAATATTGTAATACTGTGCCTCTACCATGAGTTGACATGGTCGTCCGACGTAAATACAATGGTAAACGTAAAACGTGAATAGTTCACTTAACTTTCACGAGATTATTTACCGTGAATGACGTATCTATCGTCGAATAGTTATAAACTATGACATATGTCAAAATTAGAACTCATGGTGCAAAAATTGTATGGTTACTACAGCGAGTGTAGTATAGTTTACTATATTATGTTATCTACTGTAATACTATTGCACCTCATGGTATGCTTTTTAGTTCCGCTACGGCACACTAGGAGCGCTGTACAAAATTGTATACAATCCGCTTACTACAATCGCTAGCGAGTATCGTGTGCGTAAACTCATGGTAGAGCTACTGTTCAAAAGCCTATGTTACAATCCGCTAACAGCTAGTTGGACGTTGAGTCAAGCTTGTTAAATCAACGTTCAGCCTAGACATTCAATTTAATATCGTCATTCATTGATTGTTAGTCATTCAATCAAACAGCAGATTCAACCAGATTACGGCGACATATATTATACTAGCTGTGCCGCGCGGTTTTACCCGCATTACTCCGCTCCTGTTGGTCTTAGCATGATGATATATAGCCTATATTACTCGTGGATAATGTAGCTTTCGAATGGTGAAAGAATTTTTAAAATCGGTCCAGTAGTTTATGAGCCTATTCATTACAATCAAACAAACAAAGTTTTCCTCTTTATAATATTAGTGTAGACTAGCTGCGCTCCGCGGTTTCACCCTCGTGGCTCCGCTCCTGTTGGTCTTAACGTGATGATTTATAGCCTATTGGGCTATCTAACACCGAAAGAATTTTTCAAATCGGACCAGTAGTCTCTGAGATTAGCGCGTTCAAACAAACAAACAAACTCCTCAGCTTTCTTTGTGACAAACAAACACATTTATAATATTTATATTTTTTTCCAGATGTTCGATCGGCTAAAGGAGGAGGTACCAAAGTTTAGGCACAAAATTGTAGTCATTCCTGCTGACTGCGAGTGTCCTGGGTTAGGTCTTAATATAAAGGACAGACAGACATTAATTGAAAAGGTAAGTTATATCACAGACTAATAATAATACACTACGTATACAAGTTATATACATATACAGGGTGTCCCAGCAACGGTATACTAAGCCCCAAGGAGGTTATAGTTTTGCATACGCTGAGTACGTAAAAAATACTTATAAAATTCCAGACACATTTTTTTGACAAAAAGTCAATAGATGAACTCTCTTTGTCAAAAAAAAACTCTTAAAAACTCTGTGTACACCCATAACAAGCGACCCGCCCAACTTTGCCACCAGCACGTGAGCTATCGTTTAAGATTATGTTTTCATAGACAAAATGCTCACATTAGCGAAGCGGTATATGTCGGCTGCGCGAAGCTAGAGACGAAAACATGGATTTTCAGGAAAAATTAAGCAAAAAATTTTTGACGTAATTTTGTTGTTTATGATCAGTGTATGCAAAACTACAAGTCCCTTCGCGCTTAGTATACCAATAGTGGGACACCCTGTATAGAGATTAGATACATTTAACATATTATAGTTACTATTATAATAAACTAGCTTTCCGCCCCCAGCTTCGCCCGCGCAGTCAAAGGAAAATCCGAATAATTTTCAATTCTTAGCAGTTCCGGGATACAACTTATCATATGTATTTTCTCAGATATCAAACTATGTACATACCAAATTTTATCCAAATCGGTTCAGTGGTTAAGGCGTGCAGATGAGACAGACGGACGGAGATATAGTACATAGTATGTAGTATATAGTATTAAGTATTAATAGTAGTGAGTTCTTTTTTACGTATTAACTGTTAGTACAGTATTATAAGATTCATAAATTATGTCCAAATTTTTTATTTTTATTTAAAACTTCGAAAAACAACGGAACAAAAATTGAGGAAAATTGGAACAAAAGCACATAATTCTTATGTCATGTAACTTTTAATCCAATTCATAATAACAAAAGAAAGTTTTTATTGCTAACTATATAGAACAACTATTTAAAGTGACAGATCCCTTTTTTTAAAGTGAAACTTTTATTACATGCGCTACACAGACCGTCACGCGACATGCGCTACACAAAGCAGTGTTCGGAACCGTTCGAACAGTTTCACTTTTACCGTGGTTTCTTAAAACCACACAACATTTTTTTTTTAAGTGGGGAAATCTTCCAAAGATACCAACGGCCCCCGGGGAAGGAGCCGTGGGTTATGTCGGATTCTTACCGACTAAAACCCCACTGTGTTCCGTCGAGCCGCTTTAATGATGGGGCCGCGGGTATTGGTTGGAATTCTTCCCCTGGTTTAAAGTTACACTGTGTTTAAATTGTTTTGTGGTAATACCAAATAATTCTAATAATAAATTAATGAAAAATAATTCTAATAATAAAATCTAATTCTAATTCGTATGACAAATCCTATCCAAAGGTTGCCTGGAAGAGATCGCTTATAGCGATAAGGCCGCCTATTTAACATGTTAATATGATTTTCTTCTTTTGTTCTTTTATTTTTGTGTATATATTCTTTTTTTTGTGTGTGTTAAATAAAGAATTTAAATAAATAAATAAAATAAATAAATAATGCTATTCCAGGTAAACATAATATTTCATTCAGCTGCAACAGTTAAATTCGACGAGCATCTGCGAGCGGCGTTAGCTACGAATGTACAAGCGCCGTTGTATCTCTTGCAATTGGCGAGGGAAATAAGGGATTTGAAGGTAAAGGAATATTTAGAATTTACTTTAATACATAGATTTTTTATTACACGCTTTATATTAGCTTCACCTGTATGTTTGTAACCGACTTCTTTGGGCGCGATTTTGACCCACTTTAAACGGCCAGATTTCGTTCAAACTTTGTAGATTTATTGAGGACCGATGACAATACACTAATTTGATAAAATAAATAATAGTTAAAAAAAAATAAAAACACGCTTTTTATAGAAAACCGACCTAAAAGCGTGTTTTTTTAGTTTTTTTTAACTATTATTATTAAAGTATAAGTGCATGAAAACTACAAAATCTCAATCTTCAGAAATGTAGTTAGTTAGTACCTAGTAGTAGTAGTAGAGTTTCTTAGCGACTCATTTTCGTAGAATGGACATTTAGTATTGCTGGTAGCTTTAAAATTTAGAAACACTTGTAAAAACTTTCATGAATAGATGTACTTAATTGTAATTATAATTTTGTAACTTTAAAATTTTAACATTGTGTCAAAAAAATTCTCGTGAATTAGTTAGGTATGTCTCAATTATGATAATTATTTCAAAAAATTGAAAAAAAAAATTGTAGATTGTACCTACATTTTTAAATACTTAATTATATTTTTCTCAATTCCTCATGAATAGGGTGACCACAATGTAGTTTACAATTAAAACCCACTTAATTATTTTTTAATTTTAGTTTCATACGCTTAAAAATCTAATCTCTAATTTCCAGGTTTTCATGCACATATCGACAGCCTACTCAAATTCGCATTTATCGAGCATAGAGGAGAAGTTCTATCCTTTAGACGTGGACTGTAGCAGGATCCAACAGACCATAGACAAACTAACTGATGCACAAATAAATGAGATTCTACCGGAGTAAGTTATTTTTTATCTTATATTAGGTGTGCTCCGCGGTTTTACCCGCAGTTCTCCGCTCCTGTTGGTCTTAGCGTGATGATATATAGCCTATAGCCTTCCTCGATGAATGGGCTATCTAACACCGAAATAATTTTACAAATCGGACCAGTAGTTCCCGAGATTAGCGCGTTCATACAAACAAAATCTTCAGCTTTATAATATTAGTATAGATAATAGTGATAGTATTAAAGCTGAGAAATATGAAGATGATGATGATAATAATAATTTGTATGATGATATTTTATGATGATAATAATAATTTGTATGATGATATTTTCAGGATATTAGGTGAATGGCCAAATACATACACATTTACTAAAGCGCTTACTGAAAAGGAACTGCGGAATTCCTGCAATGGAGTACCTTTGGGTATTTTTAGACCTGCTATTGGTAAGATGTTATAAACATGTTTGTAGATTTGTATGGATGGATAGCAGGAATGGATGTATGTATGTATGTGAATGGATAGTAGGAATGGATGATCCGTTTTGGATGAAATTTTGTGGTCTAGAATATTTATTTTGTACTAGTCTTCTGAATTATCTTATGTTTGCAATCCGAATTGAAAAATGAAACTCAAATGAGAGAACCCAAGTTTATTTTTTATTATTGTAGGTATATTTTTACATTCTTCTAGTGTCTCGGCTATCAAGTTGCATATGTGATTTTTTTTCCTTTTTTATACACAATTAAATTTCCTTTACAGTAATCCTGTAAGTATAAGTATTTTTATGTTATTTTTTTCAGTTATTTCTGCTTACGAATGTGTTCTTATGATATTGTATTTTTATGCTTTTTTGTTTATTTTATTCAGTACATTTTTCCTATTGAATTTTTTACTGTCATAGTACCTACGTACTATGGCAAATGAATCTCCCAATTTATAAATTACTAGCTGCTCCGCGCGGTTTCACCCCCGTGGCTCCACTCCTGTTGGTCGTAGCGTGATGATATATAGCCTATAACCTTCCTCGATAAATGGGCTATCTAACACCGAAAGAATTTTTCAAATCGGACCAGTAGTTCCCGAGATTAGCGCGTTCAAACAAACAAACAAACAAACAAACTCTTCAGCTTTATAATATTAGTATAGATGAAATCTTTTTATAACTCAACATCAGTCCAGCAATTTTTGAGCTATAATATGATGCTTTTACCACAGTTTTACTAAGCTTTTATTACTTCTGCTCAATTTATTATATATTTTTACAGTAATATCTACAGCAAATGAGCCATTAAAATGTTGGTTGGACAACATGTATGGGCCGACCGGAGTCGCGGTGGGAAGTAGTATGTATAATTTTTATAATTAAATCTTACTTAAGTAAAACCGTTTTTTATTCGTAGAAACTTTTGAAATATTGTATTTACCTGAACAAAATTCTTCTAGGAAAAAAATGTTATAGACAGTTTTTTTTTTTAATTTTTTGAACCTAACTACTATGAAAAAGAAAATACAGCTTGAAAAAAAGAGCGTGTGTGACGAGCAAGTGAAACTTCCAGCAGTTCCTGAGATTATCGCGTTCAAACAAACAAACACAATATTCAGCTTTATAATATTAGTATAGATTACATTAATTTTTTAACAAAAAGTTATTTATTCCAGTGACAGGCATGCTCCGTACAATCCAATGCGATAAGGACGTAACCGCCGATCTAGTTCCTGTTGACTCAGTCGTTAATTGCTTGATAGCAGCTTCGGTCAACGTTTGTAAGGAGTATCGGAGTCGGTAAGATATAGGCAATAAGAAAAAATCTAAAAAAATACATATTTATAGCTTTTCTAGTAAAAAATTGTTATAAAAAATCAATGAAGAAAAATACAGCGTGTGCGTCGAGCACACGTGTCAGAAGTGAAACTTCTATAGCAAGATTCAATGATACCAAAATCTTCGCCTTACTCCATGACGTGACGATATTGCCATAACGCAACCTTGAAATCATAATCTCAACACGCCTAAAAAAGTTTCACATGAAAAACCCATGAATTTATTGTTTTACAAAACTCTGCTTAAAACAGGTGAAAGCAGAGTTTTGCAGGCAATTTTAGAACACGATTGTGAGTCTAGGCCTCTTTTTTAGCCAATTTTACTAACTGCTATAAAACATCTATCATAAAATTTTAAATTCTTCATTATTTATATTTATTTATCAACAATTATAATAAATCAATAAATAAAACTATTTTATTTAGATCACCACCGTCAGAACCGCCAATTTTCAACTACGTCAGTTCTGTTGAAAACAAAATCACTTGGGGAGAATTCATGAGACAAAATATGGCGAGAATCGATAGACATCCCTTGTCTAATGCTGTGTGGTAAGTTTTTATCATCATCAATGTCATCAGTAACTCTGTCTCTCTGTCTGTTACTCAATCACGCCTAAACTACTGAACCAATTTTCATGAAATTTGGTATGGAGATATTTTGATACCCGAGAAAGGACATAGGCTACTTTTTACCTCGGGACATAGGATAGGTTTTATTCCGGAAATCCCACGCGAACGGGAAATATGCGGGTTTATCTTTGACTGCGCGGGTGAAGCTGCGGGTGGAAACCAAGTAAATAATAATTATTATTTTTATATACAAATATTTAACATTACAGGTACATATCACTAACTTTGAACAAGTCAGCTCTTATGAACCAAATATACATATTTTTCCTGCATTTGATTCCTGCGGTTTTGGTTGATGGCCTCGCGTCTTGTGTTGGAAGGAAACCTCAGTAAGTATTATATTAATTTTATTTTATTTATTTAAAAAAAATTCAAACTCAAAATTATTCTCGGACTTGCAAAGTCATACTCAAACTCAAACTCAATTATAAGCCTAACTTAAAATATAAAAATAAAATAAGTCATCTTAAAAATTAATATAAAACTTTAATGGCAGTTATCTATACATACTAATGATCAACTGAAATGGCCATATATAAGAAACCATTGAAAAAATTTTACAAGTTTAATATTTAGGTACATTTTCTATTATTTACCAGGCTAAAATTTACCTGTTTACTCCTTATACATAGAATTAATACTTATTCCAAAAATATTATTAAATTTTACTTTAATAATTACAGGATGCTAAAAGTATACCGCAAGATACACAAATTCTCATCCGTAATCTGCTATTTCTCTACAAAAGAAATTACATTTTGCAACCAACGGACAAGACGATTGTGGGAAAATACATCTGATTTAGATAAACAGGTAATATTTGATTTTATCTGTAAATATATTAGTGTCATTAGTTTTACCTGTAAATGTATTATTGTTTAGTTTTATTAGTAAACATTATCTGTAAACTCGCTGTGCCCCGCGGTTTCGCCCGCACTGCTCCACTCCTGTTTGTCATATCCTCGATAAATGGGCTATCTAACACCCAAAGAATTTTTCAAATCGGTCCAGTAGTTCTTTAAATTAGCGCGTTCAAACAAACAAACAAACTCTTCAGCTTTATAATATGTACTAGCTTCCGCCCGCGACTCCGTCCGCGCGGAAAAATTAAGATTTATTTATTTCTACGTATTTTTCCGGGATAAAAAGTATCCTATTTTATGCCCAGGATAATAAGGTATAATTATACCAAGTTTCATCGAAATCGAACCGTTAGTTTTTACGTGATGCCTTCACATACAGACAGACAGACAGACAGACAGACAAAAATTTTTTTAATCACATATTTGGGTTTGGTATCGATCCAGTAACACCTCCTGCTATTTATTTTTTCAATATTTTCAATGTACAGAATTGACCCTACTACAGATTTATTATATTAATATGTATTAGCTGTGGTATTAGTATAGATTAGTTTTATCTGTAAATGTATTAGTGTCATTAGTTTTACCTGTAGGTTTAGTGATCTGAAATATTATATATCTTATTGAATAAGTTAAAATTAAATACTTTTTTCACTTTTTCAATTATTGAAGTGAAACTTCTTTAGGCGCGTTGAGAGTAAAATTTCAAGGTCACGTCATGGCAATACCGTCACGTCATGGAGTAAGGCGACAAAGACTTGCCAAGAATTTGAAAAAATTTTCACTATACAAGTAATAACATGTACAGAGGGCGGTCTTATCGCTGTAAGCGATTTCTGCCAGACAGATTATAAATTTTTGAAGTGAAAACTTCTTTAGCGGCGTTGAGCACTTTTTCTGTAATGGGTATAAAATCTTAAACTCGCGTCAGGACACGTGACCTGATCGAAAAAGCGTAAGACGGATACCATTCCAAAATATCAAACATGCTCAACGTTAATAATCAAGTTTTCACTTCTGCCGGCACTCCCCCAGTGCAACCCGTCTTTTTTTTTATTTAAATCAATAATTTAATTATTTATTTATCTATTTCTAGATCTTTCCATTCAGCATGAAACACATGGACTGGGAGTTATATTTTGACAATTACCTCGCCGGTATTAGACGGTACTTGTTCAAGGAATCTGACGATACTCTGCCACAGGCTAGGATTAAGTGGAAAAGGTGGGTTTTTCGCTGTTTTTTTTATTAAATAATGGTTAAAATGTGATTTTATAGTGGTAACTTTTGCTGGGAAAGTGGGTTTAAAGCGGGATTTAATTGTCACGTAGATATAGGGAAGGTCGTACTTTAACCAGTATAAAACACGATTTTTCATGGTAACATTCTTTTAATAATGGTATCAGGTTTGAAAATTTGAAAGCGGGCAAAATATTATAGACTGATTACTGATTTTAAAAATAAATTTTACTAGCGGTCCGCCCCGGCTTCGCCCGTGGTACATATTTACGTTTTCTCTACATAAGAACCATCCTCGTACTTCAAGGAATATAATAAAAAAAGTATTATCGAAATCGGTCCACCCGTTCACACATGATGCCGTGACAACGCGAAACGGGTTTCATTTTTATAAATATAGATAGATATTATTGTCTTACAAGGCATCAAAAGTCACAATTAGTCTGAAAGAACAATGTTACAACTGTACAAATACATATTTTTATCCACAAATATTTTATTCGCTTTTAAGAAATATATTTACTCTTAGTTTATAGGTAAAATAATTATTTTCTCTTTTGTTTCAGACTGTACTATCTCCACCAGATAGTTAGGATCTTTTTCTACGTGTTCATTATATATTGTCTATGGTCGATGTTATCAAGGTTATTTTAGTTTTAAAATAACGTGATAAATATTAAAATATACAATAAAAGACAGCGTCGGTCTAATACCCTGATTTTTTATGCATTTGTATGAAATATTATTATTTCTAAACGTTTAATTATTTAGAACTGGCAACATATGAAGGCAAATAACTCTGAGTTGTTAAAAATTGGTTACTATTATCACATGGTATTTAAAAAATATGAAATATAAAGCAATATGAAATTAAAAATTGAAAAATCTATTTTACGCGCAATATTTATGCACAAAAAACTGTTTTGATTTTGTTTTTATCGTTATGAATTTTGCCGCCATTTTCATAGCAATGGCGGATATTATAATGCCGGTGCTGTCAGTAGAAGCGTGAATTTACCCAAAGGAAATAATAATATAATTTCCTAGAATAGAGTAAGTATAAGTATATAGAATTATGTCAATTGGTCTGAGTATTTAGTGACGTCCTAATATTCTTTATAGTTTATTTTATTTTCGATTCATATTTTCTAAGGAAATTATACTCGTTGATAAAATAAAAATAATAATTTTAATTTGTTTACGGAAACTTTCTTTAGTTGTACTAAAAAAATGGTTACCATTGACATTCCTCTTTTAATTATGACGTCACAATACTCCGAAAAACAATGCTCATAAAAAATAATTAGATAAACCACAGCTAAAAAATTTTTTGCACATTTTTTTTAAATATATAGATAGTCTATGCTAAATTCATTCATCGGTGCTATACAGTTATTGGCCAAAGGTCTTTAATATGAAGTTAATGAGATCATTGAAATTAGAAAAAAATATATTGTTAAAGTATTTTTAAGATGAGATTTAATCAAGAGATTTTGTAGAATTATGGATAATATACTGGCAACATTCCTTTTATGAGTTATAAATAATTATAAGTTACGTTTTTTTTTAATTGAACATTCGCGCCTTTTCTGTTTTTAATTTCCCGCCAAATATAAAAAATGATATTAAAATATTTTCATTTTCATTTACAACTAGTCGTAGCTTGAAAAATTTAACATGACATAAGCTTTAAGACAATAGAAATTAGATTTATATAAAACCATAGTTATTAAAAGTTAAAAATATTAAAAAAGACATTGTTTTTTTGCTGTGGTATTTTTAGAGGACCCCATCGCTGGTTTTAATCATTAATTTATATACACTTAATGAAGTTTTTAGACGAACAAAACCAAAATAATTAAATATGTATGTGTATATATATTGTACCGTAGATATTAAATTTAGTTTTATCGTAGTTTAGTTAAATGTAGAATGATCATTCAGACTCATTAAAAACTATATAAAATTGTCTGTTTTAAAAGGTTGTTTTTAGAAACCATTTTTTTTTGTATTAGCTATTTTTTACGAAATACGTTTTTCGAATGATCTGTACCTGGTATTTTATTGGGTGTTTTAATTTATTTATTTTCCTTTTATTTTTTTTGTAAAAACGCGTGAATAATGTAAAAGTTAAAAAAATCATCTTTAACAATTACTTAAATCCAAATTCTATATTACAAAAAAAGCTGACGAAGATTTTTTTAATTTTTACGTTATTCGCGCCATTTACCATTTTTCCATTCGGTTTCACGGGTTGGTTTCAAATTAAAAGCAATCCATGGATATACGAATTTGACATATCTGTACATTATAGTTGTAAAAATAGTGTCTAGATGATGTAATAAATGAATAATCACACAAAGTCTGCGTTTTATTTACCTACTTTTGATTTTACAATACTTAAATAAAATTTCTACAAAAGCAATTCATGAAATCTGTAGCACTAAAATAGCCATACCTTAAAAAAACTCTTTATGTATAGTTAATGTTTATTTGCCATAAATGGCATAATTCTATGTTAAAACATACACTCATTTTTTAGTTACATACACGCACTAATTAACCGATACTTTAAGTTTATGTAAAAAGTGTAGATGGGTTACCACTTGGTTACCACATACCAACATATCATTCAACTACCGTCAGCGAAAAGAGACAACTGAAGTTAAATTTTTACACCTTTTTACCTATAACAATATCATTGCTTGCAACCTACATATTTTAGAAACCATATAAAACTTTTACATTAGACAGTGGCGCCCTCTATCGGGTGGAAACATTTACACACAGAAAAAGATGAGAAACATGGCACCAAGCCTCTTTTTATAGTGTACCTTCTAGCTTTCCACCTGCTTTGTCTAAAAACTATTAAATTATAATTATTATACTCAAACCTATTGAATCACACAGCACACTATCTATAAAAAAACCGCATCAATATCTGTATCGTCGTTTTAAAGATTTAAGCAGAAATAGGGACATAAGAATATAGGGACAGAGAAAACGACTTTGTTTTATACTATGTACTTAGTAAACAAGCACTAATAACAAAATTCTCAAAAAAATTGCTCTTTAAGGGTATTAACAATGACCAATGTGAAACTACACGAAGCTTTACCGATAAAGGTGACCATGAACGAAGTCACGGCCAGACAGCTAATCGATTATAAGTACAATTTACAAATAATTTATTATCTACAGATCAGACATACAAAACATTGATATCCTACAAAATGATAACGGTCTATATTCTACCATGATGACATATTTGATTAATCCAATTAAATTGAGAGATAAAATGAATTGATAATTAATAATTATCAATTGAGTATTTTCTATTCTAAAATTTAGACATCTATAATAATAACCTGATGTGTCTTTTCTTTTACAACAAACACTACTTAAAGGGACTGAAATGATATCGAGAATTATTCATATCCCACTAAAACATGAAAAATGCAAACCAAGTTCAATAAACAGGCTTAGTTGCATCACATTTTAGTTATAGTTCCGATTAATGTAAAGCTAACCGATGAAATACGAGCGGTTATACGTAGGTAGTGTTCTTTAAAATTGTCAAATGGTGCAACCGGTGCAAGTGCAACTCATATTTTCCCTAACCGTATAATACCAACAAGTTCCATATTGCTCAAGTAACATGGTGCAAGTGCAACCCAGCGAGTGCCCAGCGAGTCATGTTGTACTTCGTCGAAAAAAGTATTGAGATCGAATACGCTACGAACGCTAAATTTTTAATGAATATTGAAAAATATTTTTAACTACAACAATGTCTGTTAATTAAATTATATTATTAACTACAACAATGTCTGTTAATTAAAATATGACATTAAATTAAATTGAATATACGTATACATATCTTATATATGTCGTGGCCATATCGTAGATTTGCTCATTTCATGATATGATCGATCATTTCACGAAATGGTCGCATTTCATGAAATGGCCAACATAGTTTGATCAGATCGTTAAATCGTCAACGTTTCACGATTTGGCCATCCACATTTGGCCAGATCGTATAAAATATAAAGAGTCCATAAAATATTTAAAAAAATCTGAATATTCTAAAAACTTGTTTAATGTCATTTAAGTTAGTGCCGCGGCAGCGGTCGGCGAATGCTAGAAGTGAATCGTTCTTGCAATAAAAAACAGTTAGGTTAGGTTAGGTTAGACTTTGATAAACAACGCACGAGCCGAGCGAGCAAAGCGAGCGTGCCGCGGCAGCGGCCGGCGAGTGCCAGAAGCGGATCGCTTTTTAAAAAACCAACAATTATAATACTATAGTAGGATATATAAATATATATCCTAAAAGAAAAAATGCGTCTTAAATTATTTTATTTAAGACGCATTTTTTCTTCAATACATATGTATAAGATATCCACATTTTCCATAGTACTCGAACCGTCGTAAATTCTTTGCTATGACTTTCTTCATATTGTTATTAAACGAATTATGAAGTTTTTAACTGCGAATAATTAAATTTTCGCCAGCGGCCGCCATCGTATCACATAAACACAGAGCTTGCAGCTGCAGCGCCTCTACCAATGATTAATGTAACTATTTTACGATATGATTAAATAATTTTGATCATTTCATGAAAAAACCGCGCGTTTAGTTGGCCATATCGTGGAACGATTTCTTATCATTGATCTGCTCAAGCCACATCATGATGTGGCCAAACTAAATTGGCCATTTCACGAAATGCGACCATTTCGTGAAATGGCCAGTCAGATCATGAAATGAGCAAATTTACGATATGGCCACGACATATATAAAATTCTCGTGTCACAATGTTAGTCTGCATACTCCTCCGAAACGGGTGGACCGATTCTCATGAAATTTTCTGTGCATATCGGGTAAGTCTGAGAATCGGCCAACATCTATTTTTCATATGTACCACGGGCGAAGCCGGGGCGGACCGCTAGTCTTATATATAAAATTCTCGTGTCACAATGTTAGTCTGCATACTCCTCCGAAACGGGTGGACCGATTCTCATGAAATTTTCTGTGCATATCGGGTAAGTCTGAGAATCGGCCAACATCTATTTTTCATATGTACCACGGGCGAAGCCGGGGCGGACCGCTAGTAATAATTTAATATAGTTACTTACCTAGTTAATTACTTGTGCAATTTTTAATCTTTAGATTTTCAAGTTGTCAGTTTTCACTAATAATTCGTCTATAATTTGGCAAATAGATTTGTAGCATTTATTTAGGTAAAAAAACTAGCTAAGTAACAATAAATATATTGTGTTGTATGAAAGTAATTTATTTCTAGCTTATTATTTTGAAGGCAAACAATGAACAATCCCACACTACATTCGTGTAATCTCTACGGTAGGTACCTATATGCAGCGCACGCAATTATTGGTCCCAGAGGGCGGGAATTATTCATAGATAATTCATAGATACATAAACAGTCCTCATCATGTGGTGTCTATATGGCTCAATGGAATATTAAGTTTTTACATACGATGTTTATATGAAAAATATAAAAATGAATCGCAAAATGTGTTGGTAAGCGCATAACTCGAGAACGGCTGAACCGATTTCGATAATTCTTTTTTTATTATATTCCTTGAAGTACGAGGATGGTTCTTATGTAGAGAAAACGTAAACATGTACCACGGGCGAAGCCGGGGCGGACCGCTAGTGAAAAATAAAAATCGGCGCGTGGGTGTACAAATCGTTTTAAGAAATCAATAATGTATATCAAATATGTTATATTTTTTACGTTATCAGTGTATTGTGAAAACTCATTCGAATTGTTAAATGCAATCGGTGATGTTACTAGTATTTTTACGTTAAGTGCGTATGCAAAAACTATAAGTTCATGTGATCTAAGTATGTACTATGGAGGTACCACAGAACAATATACAATATAGGGTAGGTAACTACACTACATTTCAATAGGTATTTTCTAATGTGTATGCTCTACTGTTCTGAGTTCAGACATTTATATTATCAAATCAGTTCAGTTGCTTATGCTTAAAAATTAACATCCATATCCCTTTCTCGTCTATAATGATAGTAGGATTTTTTAGGTTTATGAATATACTATGTCTATTTTTAAGGACAAAGTACTAATTAAAACTTAGCAGGGGAATAAAAATAAAAACCACAAATTGCATTTATATTTATTCATAATAATTATATAAAAATACACATCTTATTCAACTTAAATTAAAAATAAAACTGAAACATATCTAGTTATATTATTGGCACAGTTTATATCTATCTACAAGACTTTATTATAAGCGACAGATAATACCGAAGTCTATACAACTTTTTATAGTTATATAATCTCAGAGGAATAAGGTTTATTGCTCTGAGTAAATAATAATTTAAGGTCGACAAGGCTTTTTTGGCATGTGTCAAAAATGTGACAAAATACATAATAATTTACGCATAAAGAACTGAGGAGTTTGTTTGTTAGCGTTAATCTCAGGAACTACTTGACCGATTTAAATTTTTTTGCATATGTACGTGATCCCTGAGTGCTATAGCCTATATACGGACCACGGGTGAAGCCGGGGCGGAATGATAGTGTAGTACATTCAAAATTAGTTACTAAGGAATGTTTTAAAAACATACATTTCAAATAAATATTTCGATTAATATGTCAAAAAACCTTGTCGTACGATATATTATTTTCTACCATAGACACATTAGAAGGAGACAACAACAAGAACAAATTCATTACATAATAGTGTCTCTCTCGCACAATCCATTTCTTGATAAATAAGTACATAACAGTCTGATTTTTTTGTTTACAAAAAATAATTTTACAATGAATACTGACCGAAAAGTCGATTTAAATTTTGACAATTAATAAATAATACATCGAATTAACAAAAATTTAATTAATCAAAGAATCAACATACGTCTGACGTAATTGTTACATTTGTAACAAATAACCATAATAATAATATAATAAAAATCAAACACACGTTAGCAACTATTTATTAACAAATTAAGACCAAAAAAGTGTAACAATGGCCAAAAACAAAAATTTTTTCATATCAATTTTATATAAAATAAAATCTTAAACTCATCCTGCATTTTTTTTATTACAATGTAAACGATTTCAAGTTAATTCATACAAAAAATAAAAAGTCGCTAACGCATGTAAGACTAGAAGGAAATGATAATATTTTACATTAGAAAGGCACTAGACATCACTCATACTAAAATTTTAAAATAATACATAAGAAAATTCCTGTTTATATATGTTTTTTACACACGCCATTTCGTTGACAAAATTATTATTATTCGAAAATTAATGTTTTTCATATTTTTAAGAGTTATTTTGATAGAATTCAGAAACAAAATTTATTATTTAAATCATAATTATAAAAAATATATATGTATATTAAACTCAAATAATAAGCAAAATAAATAAAAACGTGTGTAAAACCACAGATTAACAATCGAAACAGATAATTAAATGCAGAAATAAAATAAATGCAACTATGGAATGTTCATTGCATATAACTTACTGATTAACTTTTTTATTTATTTTAAAATTAAATGAATTTATATGAAAATATAATTAAATATAATGTATAATGTCGTGTATAAATAAAATATGGAATGTACATCTATATTTTAAAATAAAACCATTTGAACCTGAAAATGTTGATGATTAAAAATCGAATTTTCGTATGTTTGTAATTTGAAAATCTCGAAAATTCGATAGACTTGAAAATTTTGCACAACATATTTTTATAGATTTTTTTTACAATTGGGTTCAAAATAACCCCAAAAAGAGAAATATAAGGATTTTTGCAGTTTATTCACGTAGTTTATATAGTCTAAAGTTAATAAAAGTGAGCATATAAGTTTTGACCTTAAATTTGACAAGATGTACACTTAAACGGTTTTATTCAAATATAGTTATTCTACACGAGCGGTGTGATCAGTTTAAAGGCCTGTTCAAACGGCTGTTCGCTACCGTACTCGGATCGGTATGCGATTAGAGTCTCTATAATTATACTTCGTAAGAGATTTAATCGCATGCCATTGGGATACCACTCTTGTTTGAATGGGCCAGAAAATTCCTAAATTTAAACATCGATTTACAGCAACTACATACAATTCTACATAACTTTTTTGAATCTTTAAATTTTTATACAAAACACATTTAACACCGATTCATAATGATTTTTTGACATTTTTTTTACTTACACCAATATATTTTGAAAACATTTGACCAATTTTTTTGACACCAAAAATTTACTCCGATGTATGACTAAACAACCAAAACCGTTTCAAACCGCTCGCGTCCTAAATTAGGAACTTTACTTCTTTCCGAGTGATTCGAAGAAATTGACGAATTTATTGACACCAATATTTTTGGGCAAATCGTCTTCTGGCGGATCGTTGGCTCGGACGACATCTTTAGGATTGATATTGCTATTTTGGACCATTTTTATTTCATTCGACGGCCTTGGTTTCCTTTCGACGTTGCCGTTTAGTTTATGGTCATCGAAGCCATTTTCTGTATGCGTCTCCTTATAAATGCTCATTATTTCCCGCACCGTTCGTGTTTCTTCTTTCACCGTGTTATTTTCGATTATAACAGGCTCTGTTATTTTCTCTTCTATTATTATGACGTTTTCGCCGTCTCCATTATCTATAATTGCATGTATTTCTTCGACTTGTTGCTCTATGTCCGCTATATCTTGTAAGTTAGATTTCTCTTCTACGACAATTAATGTCTCTGGTTCTTTATCATTTTCCACAGTGGTGACCGTTTGAATGATTTCCTGAACTATAATTGGCTTCGTATCTATCTCATCTTTAATTTCTGTTTCTTTTATTTCCTCTTTGAATTGTATTTCTTCTTTGAGTTTTATTTCTTCTTTGAATTGTATTTCTTCCTTTTGTGTTTCAATTACTTCTGTTTCTTCATCGTTGTTCGCTTGGTTCCAGATTTTAAAGTATTTTGCGTACATTTCATCCCAGAACTCCATTTTTTCCTTATCCGGGTTAGTTCCCATGGACAATTCGTTGCTAATGTTCAAGTAATGGAGATTGTCTTTTGTGACTGGCTGCCATGTCACGGGAATGTAGTGGTTTTCTTCTGGTGTTGGATTCCTGGAAAAATATGAGGTTATTTTCATTAAAAATTATTTTGAACATCTTTTTCATGAAATATACAATATATATACTAAGGTATATATTATACATAAGAATACAGATAATGTTAGCATTTTTTTGCTAAAATACGAAAATTTCCTATTTTTAAATTTCAATGAATTCACTGCTATCTAGCTTACTATTTAATGGAGTGAAATTTTATTTAATAACTTGGCAATTTCAATATAATTAACTCATATTTTTAATAATTATTTTTAAGTTTCATTCATTTATACCTTAACTGACACAACCTACTAAAAAGTCAAAAACTCACCCAGTTTTCGCGAAATTGGTCCACAATCTCAGCATCCGTTCTCTCATCTCAATATCTTGGGCTGTGGGTTGTATGTCTGCATGCATGTCACTCTTGAACAGATATCCCAACTCATCCATATGCCCCGATCGCTTGATCCCATAGCTATCCACCAATTTAATAGACCAGTTCAACTCGCCTATATAATCGAATTTGTAGTAATATATCGGTTTCGTTGACACTTTGACCAAGTACTGGATGAACCTATGCGTGTCTATATTGAACAAGCAGTCAGATAGCAAATGGCCTTTCTCAAAGTCACTTTCGCCTTTATAATACAAGTCTTTAATTTTGTTCGCAAGTTCTATTGCCTCTTCTGAATTTCTCTCAATGTTAAATTCCTCAGGAATGCACGCTTGTAAGTCTTTTCTTTCTATGTTATATTCGAGTGTCGTCGATCCGATCATTATGGGGATATTCGCTAGTCTACCAGACGTTAGTATATTGACGTATGGTTCTGTAAAAACTGCCTCGACACCAGGAAACTCTTTTTCAACAACTGCGCTAAAGAGGAAAGTTCCTTCTTGGTAGAACAAATCTAGTCCGTTCATTTTGACGTTCGCTTCCACGATATCTCTCACAGGCGTAGTGGTGAGGAACTCTAAAATGTCATTAAGGTCCGTTGATTCACAACCTAGTTCGTTCGCAAGCGCTCTAGCGTTTTTGATCGGATGTTTCTGGAACGTCCATTTGTTCAACGCTACTCCCGATTGAATGATCGCTTTACTGAACATGTCTTTAGTTAGAGGGCTTGCTGCTAACATGGACACCGCAGCACCACCCGCGCTTTCACCAAAAACGGTTATATTTCCCGAATTACCCCCGAAATGTTTGATATTTTCCTTCACCCATCGGAACGCTTGGACAATATCTTTAAGACCAGCGTTTCCGGGTACTTCTGGGGTGTTCAAACTGAGGAAACCAAGAGCACCACATCTGTAATTGACTGTGACGACGACCACATCTTTTTCGACGAGGTAATCACCTCCGTAATAGGCAGAACTGCCTGAGCCGTAGAGGAACCCGCCTCCATGGATGTAAAACATGACTGGTAGGAATTCCCCGTCTAAATTTGGGGTATAAACGTTCAGGAATAGGCAGTTTTCGTCTCCGACGTATGTCTTTTCAAATACTAAATCTATTTGGGGGCAAAGGTTGCCTTCTGCTGTTGCGTCTCGGACACCTTCCCATGGCTCTGGTGGTTGAGGGGCCTGAAATAGATAAGAAAAAGTTAAACATAAACAAATATTGTAAGTTATTATTCAGGGTATTTTGTTCAGTTTTTCATGTCTTTCGATTGGATTTTCTAAACAAACATAGCAAACTTTGAAGTGGATGCTTATAAAAAAGATATTTAAGGTATTCGAGATTTTTGTTCAGTTTTCTGTCTTTCGATTTGATAGTCTAAATATAAACTTTCCAATGGATACTATATAAAAATATAACCTTGATAACATAATAAAGTACATAATTATGATGTAAAAATAACTTCTTATACTATAAACATTATATAATTTATAATCTCTTCATCATCGAGGCTTATTATATTTAATTTAACTACAGGGTTTTTACGACGATCTCAGCTATCACACAACAAAACTTGAGCTGTTTATCTCCCGTCTTATTTGATCACGTTATCTTATGATAAATTTCGCTATCTTACATTTCTCACACTCTCTCGATCAGTTTGTAAGCGGGACAGGTGACTTCGATTTAAGCAATCGTAAGAGGAAGAACCAAAATTGAATAAAACAGCGTCTGTGCGGAGCACACGTGTCGGAAGTGAAACTTCTTTGCCAAGATTCAAAGATACCAAAATCGTCGTTTCATTTCATGACGTGACGGTATTGCCCTTACGCGAATTTGAAATTTTACTCTCAACGCGCTTAAAGAAGGTTCACTTCATAAATTGTTTTAAATATTAGTATAGTAATTGAAGAAGGAGAAAATAACAATTTTAAAGCTATTAACCTAAAAATAATAAATTTCATCGCAATCGGTTCAGTAGTGAAGTAGGAAAACACATGAGTTTCTTCTCAATCTTATATAACGTTTTTTTAACCTACGTGTTCTAATAAAAAAATTAATCAATGAATAATCTGTTACAAATTCCGAGTATTGTTCCTTAGACACGGTCGGAGTCATAAATTCTAAATAAATGAACACATGTGAAAAATATGTTTAATTCATTGGTATCAATCTATGACTGTGTTTGTCGTGAGTCATACATACAAACAGATAAAGAATGACCATTTGAAATTTTTAGGTGGACCGAGAATTAGAAGAAACATTTGTTTATCACTGCATTGCTCATGTTTAAGGAGTTTTTATGAGTATGTTCCTAATAATAGATTTGTTTAATTAAAATATTGCTAGTCTATACCATCAACCGACTTCAAAAAGAATTTTTCAAATCGGACCAGTGGTTCCCGAGATTAGCGTGTTCAAACAAACAAACTCTTCAGCTTAATAATATAAGTATAGATAAAAATATTTAATGAAAACGATTGTTTGATATATCTAAAGAATGTGTAGATATAGAGTATACTTCTATATTTATCTTTAATCCACAGATAATTATACTATACTAGTAATTTTATCTATTAGGAATTTTTATTGCATTATTTTAACGATATTCTGTATCGATTAGTTAATAGGTTTCATATTTATCTAAATCTAATACAAAAAAAAATCATTTTTCTTTACCTCATGAAGATTTAGGAATAAACATCATTACCTATATTATCAAATTTACGAAAAAAATATTTAGTAGGAAAGACACTAATATTTATCGAACTAACTAGGCTCTTTTAAAAGCTCTTTTTAAATCATCAAATCTTCCATTTTATTTCCTTTTAGCGTAAGGAAAAATACAATTAACAATTGGACAGTTTTCCAAACAAACACCCTTCAAATACCAAAATATCCTTAAAAACGGTGTCATCTACAAGGATATCCTTGTAAAACAACAGGATAAAGACAGTCAATTTTACTATATTTGATTTTATTCGAGTATTTTTGTCTCAACTAAACCTAGATTTCATATCCTACTAATATTATAAATGCGAAATTTTGGATGTTTGTTACTCTTTCACGCAGATAATACAAAAACCGATTACAATGAAATTTGGTAGCTGAAGACCCAGAAAAAGACATAGTCTGTTCATCCCGGAAATCCCGCAGGAACGGGAACTATGCGGGTTTTTCTTATAAACGTGAGCAAAGCCGCCGGCGGAAATCTAGCTTAAAAATATATTTTATCAGTCTGTCCGTGACCACGCTCACTTTACAAAAGTGGGATAACTAATACAATGAATAAAACCATTTATAACCTGTAAAATCTTTAAATTTAAACCTTATTACGCAGTAAAAGAATTCCTTATTGATCAGTCCAAGGTAACATTTTCAACACTGTACGAAGCCAACATAATATAGAAAAATCTATACTTCACGTTGTTAAGTAGGTTGAGGTTTTGGCAATCCTACATACAAGTTATAATATTTGGGTTTGTTCCAAAGACAATGTATGTCGGAAGTTGGAACATGCAATGATATCAATTTATATGATAAAGTGGGGTTTTTAAAATTTCACGTGTTATGCCAAAATTTAAAGTTATTATTTAGGAAGAAATAAAGACGAATAAATTTTCGATGATACTAAAAAGTAGAAACACGTACTAATAGTTAAATTAAATGGAAAAGAAAAATAGAGTAAGTAACTTCTGTACTAATTATTTGGAAATAGTCAGACGCGGCTTTTCGATGCGATTGCGATCCGTAAATATTTCCAAACTCAAACTCAAACATTTCTGAACGAAAATTGAATGATTGATAATAATAAAAGATTTAGAGATAACTTAATCGAGAACACAATAAGCAAAATATGGGTAAAAGTTACGCAAAACATTCTTACAAGATCTAACAATGAACAGTTATTACATTGTAATTTGTAACATTCAATTCTTCAAAGTTAATTATTCTCTTAATATTATTAAGCTGAAGAGTAATTGTTTGTTTGTTTGAACGCGCTAATCTCCGAAACTAGTGGTCCGATTTGAAAAATTCTTGGTGTTAATTAGCCCATTCATCGAGGAAGGCTATAGGCTATATTATATCATCACGCTAAGACCAACTGGAGCGGAGCAATGCGGGTAAAACCGCGGGGCACAGCTAGTCTGTTAATAAATTATATTTTAAATATCCTCTAACACAACCCTTTTATGTTTATCTAAACCCTTTTAACGGCCAAGCTCTTACCCCCTCCCTTGAACACAAGGTCGTGAGCTCCAGGTTGAAAATCGATAGATTAGAACTTTCCTTTCATTTTTGTATATTTCGAAGCCGAGTAGGTACAAGTGTCAGAAGTGAAACTCCTTAAGCAAGATTTAAAGATACCAAAATCGTCTCCTTACTCCATGACGTGACGGTATTGCCATGACGCGACCTTGAAATTTTACTCTCAACGCACCTTAAGAAGCCACTTCAAAAGTGATTACTGCAGGACTTTTTACTTCTTAAGTAAGGTACTTTATCAGTTTAAAGTTACAGAATAAGTGCCCGTGTACACTTAACGATTACACCTTACTTTACCACGGTCACTGTTAACATATAGAGATCATTGACGTTCCCATTCTTTTTTGGACCACAGACTAAAAAATCGTCAGTATCTCAAGAAGGTTCTGTCGAAATTTCTCTCAGCCAGGTTACCGTCTAGACTTTACTGAACTAAGTCTATTAAATACTGCAGTGAAATGGCCTCCGTGGTATTGACATGGATTTGTACGTTTTCACTACGATAAAAAAAGCATATTTTCGCCCGTTACTTCGGCCGAAAATAACAAACAGGTGAATAAATTCTTACTACTATAGTAGGTAGTTAACACGTTCTAAATGAACGATAAATAGGTATTAGTAAAACAATTAGATGTGACAGTTCGCATCGGGGGATTAAATCCGTATAAATGTCACTTTTGTTTCAATAAAAGTTACAGATTGAACGGTTTGTAAGTACAATTTAGAAAACCTGTTTTGTCAAATTAGATTGCCAATACTAGCTGTTCCATCCTGGCTTCGCTTGTGGTAAATATATAGTCAATACTCTTTAGTATTCAGGGATGACGTACAAATCCAACAGTGAAAGAATATTTCAAAATAATGGGTCCTAGTTTCTGAGATTAGCGCGTTTAAACAAACATACTGTACAACTTTATATACTAGCTGTGTCTGACGGTTTTACCCATATTCCTTCGTTCCTATTAGTCTTAGCATGATGATATATCCTTCCTCAATAAAAAGGCTATTTAACACTGAAATAATTTTTCAAATCGCACCCATTATCGTAGTAAGAATTATTCCTGAGATTAGCACGTTCAAACAAACAAACTCTTCATCTTTATGATATTTGTATAGACATAATATACGTTTTAATATTAACAGACTACTAAATTTAAGACTGAGGGAGAAAATCCATCTCTGGCTCGGGTAAGGTTATTACTATTTATGGAATTTTTCATTAGCTACCTTCATGTTATGGTTATGTTAGGTTATGCCTTTGATGTGCCCATATTAGATGGAGATTATACAAAGCAAAATGTGGTTGAAATATTAACACATCTGTTTTATCGAAAAATATTAATAATACATTATGGATATTTCGCAGAAACAAGGCTTGGGTACTCCAAGTAAATATAATAAAATAATAATTTGGAAAATCCAAAAGTGCACGCCTCATAATTTTTTTTTAATAAATATTTATTAATTATTATTTTTGTTTATTTAATAACAATTAAACCACATCGAATCAGACCCTGAAAAATGAAAGGGTTCTATTCCTGAGCATACTCAAGCGTAAGAGAAAAAAAAAGACTCGATTAGTAAAGTATTTCGGTCGCTATCGTGTTAACAAGAAAAAGGATCCGCACATACAGACACACGGACGTCCAAGACAGAACTTTTTTAAACTGTTTTTTAACTAGTTTAAATAACAAAAATGACATCAAAAATATCATGAACGTTAAAAATAGTGTTTTTTCTTAATATGTGTGTGTATGTATTATCTTACAAGTGCAATGTATGATACATAAAGACATTTTAAGTTTGAAAAATCAGATGTTTTGCGCGAAGTGACAGTAGTACCCACCTCAACGCTTCGCTTATGAGGCGTGCAATATAGTAAAATTTACTTAAGCCATAAGTTTTATATTAGATGCAGTTATAATACTAATAATTATTTTCCTAGTTTGTCGTTGATAAATACTGTAAGTACTTTAAAATAAATTTAATTAAAAATAGTTCCTCTTGTAAAGCACAAATAATTACAAGGTTTTGTATAAGGCTGCGTTTCCACCAGAGATGTACAAGGATGTATAATTGTATAGCGAGGAATGTCTTTTTAAAGAACAAATAGTGTCGTGCGAGGATGCGTTGCGAAGCTGTCGAATGTCTTCTATACATTTCCTCTCACAGCTTTGGTAGAAAAGCACCCTTAGTCTTTAAACCTTAAAGAGCCGAGCGGTGACTTCGCATACGGTATGCCCTGGAAGCTGTAGTAGCTCCTCCCTCTCACATTGTTTATCCATCACCATGGCAACCCACAAAACCTTCCACTAAGCTAAATACTCACTTTAAACCTCAAAGAGCCGAGCGGCGGCTTCGCATACGGTATGCCCTGGAAGCTATAGTAGCTCCTCCCACTTGGGGTACTGGCCAGCCTGCCCAGTAGCTCCCCTTCTGCCACTCGCACTATTGGCGTCTCGACCATTGTTTATCCATCACCATGGCAACCCACAAAAATATCCCTAAACTTCATACTCACTTTAAACCTCAAAGAGCCGAGCGGTGGCTTCGCATACGGTATGCCCTGGAAGCTATAGTAGCTCCTGCCGCTTGGGGTACTGGCCAGCCTGCCCAGCAGCTCCCCCTCAGCCACTCGCACTATTGGCGTCTCGACCATTCTGCCGCCGCTGTAAAGAGGCTCTTTGATTACATGATATCATTCTGACAGTGAATTAAACGACGCCGATTATTAGAGTGCCTACCTAGGCTATTAATTAATCGCCTGATTTCATGCATACTGCATATTACATATAAACAGGGTGTCCCACTATTGGTATACTAAGCGCGAAGGGACTTGTAGTTTTGCATACACTGATCACGTAAAAAATACTTAAACAACAAAATTACGTCATAATTTTTTTGCTAAATTTTTCCTGAAAATCTATGTTTTCTTCTCTAGCTTCGCGCAGCCGGCATATACCGCTTCTCTAATGTGAGCATTTTGTCAATGAAAACATAATTTTAAACGATATCTCACGTGCGGATGGCAAATTTGGGCGTGTTGCTTGTTAGGGGTGTATACATAGAGTTTTAAGAATTCGTCTATCCGAAAAAATAATGCGTCTGGAATTTTATAAGTATTTTTTACGTACTCAGCGTATGCAAAACTATAACCTTCTTTGAGCTTAGTATACCAAAAGTGTGACACCCTGTATACAGCTATCCTTCTACCTATCGCTTCTTTTTTATTGTGTATTGTGATATAATAGGAAAAACAAAAAGTCATTGGCTGACCCTTTTATAAATCTTCTGAAATTCAATGACGAAACAAACACCACAAACAGAAGATCATTACTATATAAACGCTCTGAAGTTTTGTTTGTGTTGTAACTTTTTCATATTATTATTGATTAATATAAAGGAAGAAAAACGTCCAATGACCTAATTCTAATAAAACAAAAGCAAATACAACCGCTTAACAAATGAGTAACTACGTAATTAGTTAAGCATCAGATTAGACATTCATGTAGACAGAAAGCGTTGGAATTTCTACATATCTACATAGTACCTACATAATAAATACTACGTCTACTATCTATTTCATGATGCATTTACACATTCGTTGCTTCGCCTTGTGATTCGACGAAACATTCGATCGGGATGCGAACCACTGCTCGCACATTCGTCTTCGCTCTTATTGGAAAAAATTGGTCTACAAACCGGTAACACGAATCTTATGAGTGCAAACTAAATGAAGCGATATGATTATTTACAAACACATTCCTCGCTACACACCCTCGCACATTATTAGTGGAAAAACGCCCTAAAGCGAGTGGATTGATTACACGTACGTGTTCTTTATTCGGTTCGCTTATAACCTCGCTATTCGTGCGATTGTGTATATGCACCATTAATGTTCTCGTCTTAATTCCACAAACATAATATTAATAAGATAGGATTTTTATACTTCTGCATATCTAGATTGGACTGGAATATAAGTAAAATTTATATAATAACTAGCGGTCCGCCCCGGCTTCGCCCGTGGTACATGTTTACGTTTTCTATACATAAGAACCATCCTCGTACTTCAAGGAATATAATAAAAAAAGAATTATCGAAATCGGTTCAGCCGTTCTCGAGTTATGCGCTTACCAACACATTTTGCGATTCATTTTTATATATAAGAAGAAGAAGAAGAAGAAGACAAGCAATTATGTCATCGGTTATAATAAATCTATGGTTTAGGAGACAAAAACAAATCATATCTTATTTGATACAGACAGGTCATTAAATTCCAATTATAGCCCTACTGATAACTAATCGTTTTAATTTTGAATATATTTTTTTTTTCTAGAAAACAACGTACTTTTAATTTATTTAATCTTTCGTTATTTTTAAAGTGAAAAATAAAGATTCTTCTTCTCTAGGGCCGTTCAATGCAAAATTTCAAGGTCGCGTCATGGCAGTTCCTTCACTGCATGAGGTATCAGGTAGGTAAGGCGACGATTTTGGTACCTACATTTGAATCTTGTCAAAGAAGTTTCACTTCTGAACCGTGTGCTCGGTACACACGCTCTTTTTTATTAAAACAACATTGCTACCAAAAGATTCTTGATTCAACTCTAATGAAGAAAGGAAAAAAAATCAAATTCTGTTCACCAAGAGCGTACTTAGTTACTGAGTTACATACATACAAAACACAACTGAATTGACAACATATCCATTCTATTGAAGATCTATATCTTAATCTCATGTTATCGACACACAATTGATAAAATATTTGTGATATGACTTTAACAAAAATTTTGTGACTTTGAGTTCTTGACAATTCATAGATATATAACAAAAAATATCACATCTTTTAACCAATACATAGTGTAAAGTGTCGCTTTCCGCTGTGTGTCTGTCCGTCTGCCCCAATGTATTTAAAACTACGCTACGCAATTTGATGTGATTTCTCTAATAGATAATGTGGTTCTCGAGGAAGGTTTAAATCTCTAATTTGTTAAGTTATAGAAAACTTAACTACTTACTTACTTACTTTTAGTGTACCTAAGCACTATAAATATGAATCTATCTGTCCGTTATGTTATCACCCCTAAGTCACTGAATCGTTTTCTATAAAATATAACAGCAGAGAGAGATAGAAATTGTATCTAAACATCTATCCCAAATAAGGTGGGAATGTCATAGATTAATAATTCTAGTCCGAAAATTGACATTTTACATTTTATTTATACAACATGAATAAACATCTATACATATATAAATAAATAAACATCTACCGACTCGAAAAGATCATTGATGTGTGAAATTTTCCCTAAGGTTCATTCAAAATATATTTCAATATACTCAAACTAAATCAATAAAGTCCCTTAATATTAAAACTGTTTAATTCAACGATAACAATTCACACAAAAATGCACGTTTACATAACTAGTTTTTATATTATTCAACAATCAATAACAATTTTTAAATACCTTGAAATTAACTACTTTCAATAATCACACAACACGAATCGCAAAACCACAATTAGCCAACAAAATTTAGCACTCCATTATCCCTATTGCGCCCGCATTTAGCCAGGAAATTTTAGCAGTCCATTCCTGGATTTTAGCAGTAAATTTTTACGTAACTCACCTGTGTATTAACTTACACCTGAGGCACAACTAAGTCACGAGTCAAATTGATAAGATTGTCGTAACATAGTGGAACAAAAATAACATCTTTAGGGCTTATCGTGTTCGGTTGCGTCATGAGTGTTTTAGTAATTTGTTAAAATTGTTTATACGTTAGGAATAGATAAATTTTGGATTACTAACATCAGTAGGTACCTATGTCTGTGTCTTATTGATAAGCATATATTATTTTTGAGACTTATAAAATAATAAAAAAAACATTTTATTAACAAGCGCCACTTTTATTCAATGGTTATTTTTTTAGACCGGGAGATACTGACACAAAATTTCGAGTCATTTGTAACAGGATGGCGGTTCTACAGGGGTCTTTGTACGCAATGACAAAAAGAAAAATGATGGTATGAACGCTGGTACCGGTGGGTTAGTCGCGTGGGCGTAAGTCGAACTCGTCGGAAAAATAGCGAAAGTCAAACGATTTGTAACACAAAAATTTTAGAATTTACCGATAGCCCATAAAAAAGAAGTAGGCGGTAGTGTCATGCCATACTTTTCCGGTGTGACTTACAGCCCGCCATACCGACGCGAATATGTTGATTTAAATAAAAAAATTATTCAACCATTTGTATCAGGCTAACTTTTGCACAGGTAACCATCGTCGTGCAGCCATTTACGAAAATCGCCATGCCATACTTTTCGGACGATTCCAAATCGTCGCCATACCGCCGAAAATCTGCAAAATTTTTTTATTTCGCCTATCTTTTTGTACCAGTATTGCATTTGGCTTTTTGGAGAGTATTTGATAAAATGTGACCATTATCATATTTGCCATACTTCTAGTAGGGGGAAAAAGTGCTGTCATACTTGAAAAATAAATTTATTATTAATTTATATAAGTGAAGATTTCCAACACCTAGATCTTTGAAATTTTGTATTTATATTCGTTGATCCTCAAACTTACAGGAAAAATAAGTGCCATACTGTTACAAATCGTTTGACTTTCGCTATTTTCCGACGAGTTCGACTAACGCCCACGCAACTAAGCCACCGGTACCAGCGTTCACACCATCATTTTTCTTTTTGTCATTGCGTACTAAGAACCCTGTAGAACCGCCATCCTGTTACAAATGACTCGAAATTTTGTGTCAGTATCTCCCGGTCTATTTATCGGTAGACACTTCGTATGGTCTCTTGAACTGTATTTTAAAGTTTATGTTTTATGTTTCACTAGTTTAATTTTTATAACTTTTACACTAATAGAAGAATCTACTTAACCTTAAAAAGTTAACAAAGGTAGGTATTATATTATTGTATGTAAGTATCTGCTTTACCTATAAATAGGAAGCAACGAGAGAGACTGTTACGAATATTTTCTTATTTTATTTTAATTTATGTGGATATCGTCTGCTATATTTATACGTATTTAACAAATTAAACAATTTGAAATAAATTTAACACACTTCATAATAAATAATATCATTAATACCATATTAATCGTTAATTACTTACCAATAGACCATTTTAGGATAAACCATTGCACAACCTGACGAAAATCTATACGTCTTACTTATATTAGTATGTCCACACTCCTCTTTTATATACGGTATAACGTTAATATTTTTAGTCAAATCCTCGCTTAAAGTATCCAAATTCGTTGTCCAAATATTATCGGAATTCTTTACGCAATCGGAAATCTTCTTATTTACCGGTTTCTTGCCTAGTGTTATGAGCCTCGACTCTCTGGCTAGTAAGAAGCGAAATACTGTTCTTTTTAAAATTAGCAATTCTTCTAGGCTTCTAGCCATATACAGTTATCTCAAAAAGAAACAAACACAGACAAATAATTCACCAGTTTATAGAAATTCACACTTTTTCCTTTTCTATTTAAATTTTAAATTTAGAACATTTTCACTGAGCACGTTTTTCAAATTCTGGAAACGTCCAACATTCAAACTGAATTTAAATTTCGAATTACCCGATTCTAAAATTAAATGTTTCAAAAAATTCTAGACTAAGATTCTAACGAATACCGATACCTATACGATCCCGTAAACTGAATTATATTGTCTTACGCAAAATTTACGCAAGAGTGGAATTTTCAAGAACAATAAAACTGAAAAAAAATCGGTCAAGTGCGAGTCGGACTCTCCACCACGGGTTCCGTACAAAAAATCTATAGAGCAACTTACAAAAAAATTCGATATTCATCCAATTTATGCATCTCTATAGATGCCTGTGCCAGTGTGCATCCTTTAGATGCGAAACACATCATTTCTGAAATTTTAAATAACTCTCGGTTCATGTGATACCTACAGCCTGATGACAGACGGATACACAGAAGAACAGACAGACGTACAACAAAGTCTTAGTAATATAGGGTCCCGTTTTATCTTCTAGGTACGGAACCCTAAAAACGTGACATGATGGATTGTTTACTTCAGAGGCAACAGCCGCTAAATGTGTTTGTATACGCTCTTATTACAATACATATAGAGTCTATTATTGAAATACAAATATAGGTAGTAACTTTATAACCGATATATATTTCCGAAATTACATTACAACAGTACAAAATGATGTCGTGAATGAATCATTACAATATACCTGTGAATTATTACTTCTACAATATACATAATACGTAATATCGAATATGGTACGTGTTCTTTTGCTAGACCATTCAGGCTTCGATCTTTATACGAATAGATTCATCTTAATATCAATTTCGATTAGCCATCTTCAGAAAATGGTCCAGACTTATGATTGCAGATTGTTCGATTCCTAGACATAGTAAAGGGTTCAATGGTAATAGGGCGATTCGTATTTTTTTTTGTGTGGTGTCTCTGAATATTAGCCAGAAGTATTTCAACATTTTAACGCGGACGCGTGGGTGAACTGAAGGTTCACCCTGGTAGCGACATGCGCAAGGGCGTCCCCCCTTGACGGGGATCTCGAACCTCGGCTTGGGCTGTCGCTTGAGTGGAGGAGACCGGAAGGGGCCTAGTCGGACGGGATTCGTCAATGTGTATGATGTGTGTATGAATATCGCTAGGAAAGTACAAATATCAATAATTTATCTATATGACTTTATAATTACGTGTATCTATTATAAATTTATCATCGATCCAGACAAATTACATAATTAAGATATCTATCTACATAGATAAACAGATAAACGAACTTAACATTGTGCTAATTTTAAAGGATCTATGTTCGATCGTATCTTTTTTATCTTTTACAATCTAAAATCTTTAAATCCTTAAAACTATTACTTTTTTTATTGTTTAGAATACTCTTATTTTAATTGGAAAAAATAATTGCCACTTATTTTCTATGTAATAATACATACACGTATTAAGTATTATTACAACAGTAATAATACTTAATTAATACGTAGGTATTATAACATTATTATTTATTTCCCAAATGTAAATCTAATATATAAAATTTCCGTGTCACAATGTTAGTTACCATAGTCCTCTAAAACGGCTAGACCGATTCTCATGAAATTTTCAGTGCATATCGGGTAGGCCTGAGAATCAGCCAACATCTATTTTTCATACCCCTAAATGACAACGTTTGCCGGAACAGCTAGTTAATATCTAAATTAGCTTATTTAAGTCAATGGTTAGTGGTTAATATCTGTTAGCGGGTTAGTAGCATTAATGTTAGTAGCTAACAACCATTTTACGCTTAGCAGCATTGATGGTAGTAGCTAACAACCATTTTACGCTTAGTAGCATTCATGTTAGTAGCTAAAAACCAAAATACGGTTAGTAGCATTAATGTTAGTAGCTAAAAACCATTTTACGGTTAGTAGCATATATGTTAGTAGCTAATAACCATTTTCGACTCACCGTAAGTCATCTAAAAACTCGTTCACTACATCTATGGTCGTCATTTTTTATGTTGCTGTAAAAAATAAAATATTATTAAATAAAATATGAAAATAAAACAATAAATTATTTATTTTGATGGTAGATTTGTACTCGTTGTTAGTTTTAATAATAATAAAAACCAAGAATTAATTTATATGGCCTAACGAATATTCATATAATAGTAGAAAACTTCTCCATACACTGTACTATTGTTAATCATCCTTTGGTTAAAAAAAACACGCATAAACTCATGAAATTATTGTATTGTCAGCGATCCTTGATAAGCGTACAAAGAATGAATTAAATCAATCCATTTAAAGTGGGTCAAAATTGAGTATAAAGGAGTCGATTACATACAAACATACAGGTGAAGCTAATAAAAGCGTGAGCCTCGTTCGCTTTTGGGAATGTTAGTTAAAATGTCGAATCAATGCAGATGATGTTATACAAAAATATTTCTATAATTATAAACCTCAAAGGTGACTGATATAGTTATCTATCAACGCACAGCCCAAACCACTGGACGTATCGGGCTGAAATTTGGCGTGCAGGTAGATGTTAGGACGTAGGCATCCGCTAAGAAAGGATTTCCCGAAATTCTTGCGGGAACGGGGAAAAACGGGGATGCACGTACAAAGTCGTGGGCGGGAGGTAGTATTAATATAAAGAGGTGACTGGTTAAGGAGAGCTATGAAATCAGTTTGGCCCATGACGTGTGACTATCAGACAATAGCATACCCATATTCAAAACAATGGCCACTATTTAAATCGTCTGTTAATAAATAATAAATATTGTTTAATAATATCGCGTGTTGAATGAGAAATAACGTGTGAATGTTGCTATAATATATTTGTGTACGAGTCATTTTTTAACCGACTTCAAAAAAAAGGAGGAGGTTATCAATTCGGCCGGTATGTTTTTTTTTTTTTTTTTTTTTTTTATGTATGTACACCGATTACTCCGTGGTTTCTGAACCGATTTACGTGATTCTTTTTTTGTTCGATGCGGGATGGTGTCGAATTGGTCCCATAAAAATTTAATTGGGATAGGCCCAGTAGTTTTTATTTTATGAGCATTTTTGTCTGTATTTGTAAATGTTGCAAGTGCAAGTTTGAAGTCGGTTGTTTTTAACGCAGTTATTGACTTGTTAAGGTTTTCCTTTAAGGTGGTATACCGGCATTGAGGCAAAGTCTTCAAATAGGAAAACAAATATCTTTGTCATCTCGATGTTAAAGGACATTCAGCAGAAAAATTATATTTAGAAAGTATAAGCATCCTGGCACGAAACGAATATTAATTTGTCTTTCCACAGTACAAAACTACACTTAATTTGGTTCTAAATAGCGTCTCTAAAACTACTCTCCGTTAACATGATTCAGTTCAAAACAAAACTCGATGACCCAGCAAAAGTTCTTCCTAGATATCCCTATCATATTTTTCTGCATCAACGGCAAAGAAGCTGTTGGGGCGCCTGATAGTACTCTACCACTGCCAATAAACATTTGCAGAGGCTTAAGGTCGATTAGATGACGTTAAAAGGAAAGGGGATACAGAAATTATTGACGGAATATAAGAAAGAATGAGAAGAATTAAAAATATCAATAAAAACGTATGCCGAGCACACGTGTCAGAAGTGTTTGTGAAAGTTCTTTGGCAAGTTTCAAAGATACCAAAATCACCGCTTTACTCCATGACGGTATTGCCATGACGCGACCTTGAAATTCTACTCTCAACGCGCCTAAAGAAGTTTCACACGCACTTCAAAAGACGACCTATCTTCAGACCTACCACAAACAATCCGTTTCGGCAGAGTATGGCCACAAAACGCACACGACTTTTTACTTTGAATTTATATAGCTATATACATAATAGTTTTTAGTGTCGACCTTCACACACAAGTAAGACTAACGAACGCAGGTATTACACGTAATCCTGTTTGCTATCTAACATGAAGTATCAAAGTATTGAACGACAGTACATTTCTTTTAAAGTTACATTTTATAATCCCATTCGCTTCGTTGAACAAAAATGTTCTGCATAAAGACAGTAACTACGAGTAAATTGTTTCCTTGTTTCCTGAACTAAAAATTGATTTGGTATTGTAAAGTACCTATATATAAAAGTTAGGTAAAGGTGGAATTTCATAGTAATAATAAGTTTTGCATCACCCTATCAAATCATGCTAAGTCACTACATAGTATAAAACTAAGTCGCTTTCTCTGTCCCTATGTCCCTTTGTATGCTTAAATCTTTAAAACTACGCAACGGATTTTGATGCGGTTTTTTTTAATAGATAGAGTGATTCAAGAGGTTTTAGTATATAATTTATTAGGTTTTAGACAAAGCGGGCGAAGCCGCGGGCGGTAAGCTAGTATATTATAAAAGATGTTTTCCCTCCTTTCATCCAATTCTGCAAATAAATTCATAATTATAGATTAGTTTTCAACTAAAAACAGAATCGTCATAATGCATAGATTAATATTTGTCAGCGGTTCGGAAAGCAGTTCAAACTAAGCATAAGGTTCTATAACTTATTTATTTATATATTTTAACATACATTAAAAACACAAGAAGCCACACCACGTTTCCACATTTAACATCACTGTGTCACCAACAATACCTCAAGGGATATCCGTTAAATTCAAAATGACTAAACATATGGCATGCGCACACGCATGACTCACGTCTTACGATTTCACCGCGAAATCCATAATCATTCAGAATCTATTACATAGTAAACACTTGAACGCGTATGTACTATAAAACTATATCTGATGGTATCATCATTCTAACCCCACTGTGTCAAATTATTTTAGTGTAAACAAGCGTAGAGCATTCTTTCGTTATTCCTAGTGCGTTCGAAAAGATTCCATGCAATGTTCAAATACTGAACAACACTAAATACGAGTTATTGTTTACACTAAAAGATCACGAAAGAATGCTCTTGCTCTATGTTCATTTGATGTAAATGCACCGTATCTCGAAGAAACTACGGAACGAATTTGGATGCAACTTTACTAGTAATATAGGTACCTATTATGTTATACATCAGAATAACAGAAGAATCTTTTTTTTTTTGTAACCTTTATGTATATTTTGTTTCTTGCACAATACAGTGTTAAATAAATAAATAACAGAAGAATCTATTTATATAAATATTTCATACTAGCTTTCCGCCCGCGGCTTCGCCCGCGTTTTCAAAGAAAAACCTGTTCCCGTAGGATTTCCGGGATAAAACCTATCCTATGTCCTTTCTCGGGTATCAAAATATCTCAATACCAAATTTCATGCAAATTGGTTCAGTAGTTAAGGCGTGATTGAGTAACAGACAGACAGACAGAGTTACTTTCGCATTTATAATATTAGTATGGATAATATAGTTTTTTGCTGGTGCAACCACGCGGCATAGCTAGTATAGGTAAGGATGATGCAAAACTATAGAGCCCCATTCGACGAAATTTTTGGTTCGAAGTGTGCATGAGCAGACTTTAAATGTATAGAATTTACTTAGCAGCAATGGCCAAGGTCATGAATTAAATTTAATGGACAGAGGACGATTGAAATTTGAAACCGATCCTTTTGTATTTATTATTCATGGTCAATTTTAATACAATAAAGAGTAATATTTCTGTTTATCTTCTTGAATCTAAACAAATTATACGAGCTACATTTTTAATTGTTACACAGCGCCTCATGTAATCGAGGCGAATGTCCAATAAAATATGTTCGCCAATCTGGTGACACAAACAACCTAAAACTATGATTCATAGAACATTCAGAAGAGCTACGTGAGTGCGAGTTCAATAAATACTATTAGTAAATAGTGACAATACAAGCCAAACAGATAAAACGAGATCTTATCACAGACTCGAAATCATAGATAACATAGATAGGGTCCACTAACACTTCTGCGTTATACTAAAACAGTTCATCATCATCATCAGCCCATATATCCCATTGCTGGGACACGGGCCACCTATGAGGGTACAGGCCATAATGCACCACGCTGGCCAATTGCGGACAGATGTCACATGTCGTCGAACTTTTGATTCTTCGACATGCGACTAAACACTACTAAAACAGTTATATTTGCGTAATCCTAGAAGGTAAATGGTCCTTATTTGATTTACCTCCACTTCTGACCTCTATGCAATGGTATTTACTATTTTCCCTGTAGATAATGTTTCATTTATTGACCGGAATATAGAAACTTTTAATGTAATAACTATAATTATTTTAGTATACAAAGCTGGTGAATTTTTGTTTGCTTGAATGCGTTAATCTCAGAAATTATTGATCCGATTTGATAAATTATTTCAGTAATAGATAGCCCTTTTATCGAGCATCACGCTAAGACCGACACAGAAGCAAAATTTAATTATTATAATTATAACATTAAGTACTGCTTCTTTGTCTTTTTTGTTCACATTTCATTTTTATTCACTGGCACAATTGATTTCAGAAAAACGTGTGCTTTCTGCGGCCGAAATAGTTAATGTAAAAGATTTCGTATCGTCTGTATTGTTTAAGGTAGGAAATCTTGATGCGTTGCACAAATAAGTACCTGAGTTAACTGATAAAGTGCTGATTTTCTCAAGAGAGTTAAGAGAAATTTTGGCACAAAATAACGATTCTAAAACCCTTAAAGGTAGCCTGCTGCTACTATATAAACAAAATGTCCAGAAAGAATTTGCGAGACCCTGATATTTTTCACCTGTTCTCCGAAAAAATCAATTCTATAGTACAATATAATAAATAAAGTACTTTATAGTACGATATTGTATTCGGTAAGGTCAAGTTTCTTGTCATTCAAGGCATGCTACACATGTATTTAATTGTTGTAGATTCTTGTAGGTTGCATATATTTACCGTGTGTGTGAAAATTAACTTTCGCTTCTTTCTTAATATTCATAAAAGTCTATCTAACTTACATAATCACAACAATATTGAAAATTCAAAATTCCTTAATCCAGCTCGAAGGACCTGTACCGTTTCGGTGATGTCTTAAAGCAATACTAATTCCAGTGTGGGAAAGTGATGGCGCTAGACGACTAATATAGCTCTGCCTTGTTCCCATACTGGAATTAGTACTGCTTTAAGACGTCACAGCAGCTAAGGTCCTTCGAGTCCGTTAAGAAAATCTAAACACGTAAATGTTTGATTCAAAATTTCTTATAGACTATCTAAATAGGCATTTATGATTAAAATAGCGAAATATAACTTCATAGAATGCTTAGTGTATACAAACTACGTTCTTCAAGTCAAAAGCAAGATTTGGCTACATAAAACGTCCTTATACTTTCGAAGATGTAAAACTGTGTGAAGAAAGTGATGACGTCACAAATTGTAATTACCGTGTCGCGTGATAAGAGCTGAAAGTTATACATTAGCAAATAGTTTCAAGGCTGAGTAGCGGAGATAATTCGATGGAGCACATTGTAATTGTAACAATTGTGATTTTGTATGATGATTTTATTCTGTAACGATTCTTTGGTCGTCAATTCTATTAATCCTTCTATTATTATGAACGCGAAAGTTTGTAAGTATGGTTGGATGTTTGTTGCTCTTTCACGTAAAATCAGCTGATCGGGTCTGTATAAAGTTTGGTTGACAGATTGCTTTTAGTCTGGATTAGCATTTAGGCTACCTTTTACGCAGGTTTACTTTTTTACCAACCTAACATGCTAGTGAATGCCATTTTAAACCAAAATACGCAAAACTATCTATATTAACGATTTTAAATACAAATCATACTATTAATTATTAATTGAATGAAACTACACGAACGCGACGATTTACACAATTTACTTCCACCTTTAGGAAGTCGAACCATTTTTAATCCTGCCATAAAATTGAAAACTCTCACTAACAAGATAACTTGCAATAGAAAATTTCTTCATGCAATATGTAATGCACATCTCTCGAGTATTTAAAATGTACATTGCTCATTGAATAATGCTGTGCCTCCAGTGAATAAGGGAGTAAGACGAGTTATTCCCTTTGGTTTTTATTGCACCATTGGATTCAGCTCGTCAAAATACACAACATATCAAAAGGTCATATCTCTAGCTGCGTCCTTACCCATTTTTTCGAATGACCCAAACGGTATAAGTAGGGTGTGATTAACGGTATAAGTTACCTTATCCATCATTTTAGGCAATCGCAAAGGAACTATTCGTCTCGAGTCAAAAGTACCCACGAACACAAAGACGTATGTGTAGTTATACTTTTTGAATAAAGACTTAATTCATTTTGTTCCATCAGTCCTAACACTATTTTAGTATAAACGCATTTGTGTCATTTTTCTAACATGAGCATAAAGGAACAACTCTTTTAGTGTCATTGGTTCAAGTGACGACATGAGACAGTTTGGCATTAATGCCGTGTTGCTATTGGTCTATTTGAATACTGCACGGAAACAACACACACTATTCCTTATTATTTTTAGATCGTTTTTTCAATAAATCTGCAACAACAAATCTTTATATTTTAAAAAAGGTATTTGTCAGTTAACTTGGGATACTAATATATTTCTATGGAAATTAACTATTTTTTGCAATAGATATGTGCATTTAATAATATTATACTCTTTGTTTATATAAATACAGAACGATAATTGAATCATCTAAAAAAAGCCAACAAAAATGTTAAACTTATAATATTTTCTTCTTATAATTGGGGAAGTTTTTAAAAAATAACTCGTTTTTAATCTTTTTTAAAAAAAATTATCTAACTATAATCAAGACAATAATACTATAGTCTATAATAGTCGCATAAAAAAAAAGTATTTATAACCAGTCTTGACAATTATGAATATTGTTTTCTCCGCATATAGCGTTTTAGCCACTGTGCTTTGGTAATTTGCCTTTTTTATAGGAAAAAAATCCGCAATATCGATACTTCTTTGGTCCTGCATTTTCGTAAACATTTTATGGATACTCTGGTACCACATATTTTGAAAAAATTGGGCTATTGTCACGTAGAGTCTCTTCAAAGTGCGTGCCACAAGTCGTATTTGCATCCAAGGCACCTTCAAATCTGTGCTTAATTTTTTCATAAAATCTTTGCGGCTCATTGTTTTTTCTTTATTTATCTACATTATTTTGATATTATATGATATCGAAATTGTTAAAATTCTATATCATGCCGTAAAATATCGCCACTGACCACCTATAACTTTTCCTGTATTAACTGAACATACAGGAATATGGTTTTCGGGCTTCTCTTATCTCTTTATAGTGCTTATATCCTCAATTTATACCACCATGACATTGTGGCGTTGCCACTTTTATTATCTATATTTTATTATCTCTGGCGTTCCGAAACGGAACGCACTTGATCGAATTTTAAATTGATTCGACGATTAATTTTCACTAAGACAATAGCTAATACGCAAAAGGCAATACGCAGTTGATACGTATTTAATACCAATACTCAATGATTGTCTCCTGCTAACCAGTACAGACTAGACTCGTTGTGGTGTCTGGTGAAACATTGTATAGCATTAACAACATATACTGTATTATTGAAAGATCGATTAAAGGTTTATTTTACAATCTACGACTTTCATTATACATGGGTAACAAAACCCCATAACATATTCGGTTTTACTCCGGACAACATCTTCAGCCACCCAATCCCCTTGCTTGAAGTCCAAATCCAGTGGAGGACAATAATCGTCATTTACTAAAATTGAAGGTTCTTCGTCCTAGTATAAAAGTTGTCTGGATCCCATTTTATACTCAATCTATAGTATAATACTATAGATATAATGTGAAACGTGACTTTGAAAAAAATTATTCAAATAAATCACAAAATAAAAATTTGAAACAATCAAGTTACGAAAAGCCCAATTATAGGTACGTCAAAATGACGCACAACATCCTCTTTACAACCAAATGGCGGGATTTACCGGGATGAGCCAACTATGTACTGCTAGGTCTCGACGGCTAATATGTTGGTTCTGGATTTTGCAGCGATTCGATGGTAAATAATATTATATAAAAGAGTTCATACGTCAAATTTACGTAGATTGGATTTCTAGGGTTAAATGCATAAATACCTAAATGTTGTTTTGTTTTTATTATCTAATAACGATAAAAAAACTCGTTGATTTCATTCGTTTTTCAAGCTACGTGCATAGTTTTTCCACTAAAATGCCTCAATTGAGTCATAATGTACACAAATTTCAAGCATAATAAGTCACATCATTTCTATAAAACCAAAACTGGCAATAATATAAGTCGTGTTGTGCTATTATGAACATAGTGCATATGGGCATAAGTCGTTATATTGCAAAGAGTAAAAAAAAAAATTATGTGAATACATTGAGTTATTCCATGAAGTACTCGTTCATAAGGCCACAACTACAGAAAAACACGAAAAAAGTATATTTATGGGGTTGTTACAATATGTGTTCATATGTAAAAATATAGTCTAACATCATATCTTACACATACAAGCTTAAAATTTTGAATTAATAAAGATTTAGTATTGATATATAATTTTTTGTCTCTCCTGAAAAGTGCTGTTTTTGAGTTATTCCCTTATTCACTGGAGACACAGAATGATCAGTTATAACCTGAATTGTAGAACTGCTGGCGTCACGCGATTTACAATTTGTGAGACTTTTCACCGTCGATTGATTGATTGACTTTGTTATTGGAGTTTCTTGACGGTTCGTCTCCATACTGCTTTCCGAATCGGTGGTAAATGTTAAAAATATGTTATGACGATTCAAAAGTGCTTCTAAAAGAAGTCCAATTGAATAAATAAATGTTTGAGTTTGACTTTTGAGTCGCAGAAATTCATTGACATAACGATAAATAAGTTTATAAACCGCCCCTTATTTTAGAGGAGATTAATAAAAGGATCGTCTTTCCTTTATCATTTGACCTCTTTTGTCTTTAAAAGAATAGCATTTCTCAAATTAAATTAATTTATTCAATACGGTTTAACTAGGTTTGGTTTAACGTAGTTTGACAAGGAAAAGGAAAAACTAATGACGTAAAAAAAGTACCTATTTACTAAAATAAAGTGTCATATAACATACTAGCTTTCCGCCTGCGGCTTCGCCCGCGTTTTCAAAGAAAAACCCGCATAGTTCCCGTTCCCGTGGGATTTCCGGGATAAAACCTAGCCTATGTTACTCGTGGATAATGTAGCTTTCGAATGGTGAAAGAATTTTTAAAATCGGTCCAGTAGTTTATGAGCCTATTCATTACAATCAAACAAACAAACAAAGTTTTCCTCTTTATAATATTAGTGTAGATGTAGATTGGAATCGGTTCAGCCGTTCTCGAGTTATGCGCTTACCAACACATTTTGCGATTCATTTTTATATATAAGATGAAGGGTCTTGAAGTTATCGACTAGACAGACTACAGAAACCTTTTAGGGTTGTAATTCTAGACTTGGGCTAATAGCTCGTAAGATAATAGCCTAATCAATTAGGGGACATTGATATGGCCACGTCAAAACGATCAAACTACACGTTGTTTACTTTACTATGTGTTACATTGTGTACGACGTGATTATTTTGGTAGAATGTTGACTTAGGTAGAAAAATTGCTCTGAGCGACGAAGACGATTAACTCCGAAACATAAAAAACAATGAAATTATTGTATTGTCATCATACATCTATATTATATAAAACTCAAAGGTGACTGATATAGTGATCTATCAACGCACAGCCACAGCCCAAACCACTGGACGTATCGGGCTAAAATTTGACATGCAGGTAGATGTTAGGACGTAGGCATCCGCTAAGAAAGGATTTCCCGAAATTCTTGCGGGAACGGGGAAAAACGGGGATGCACGTACAAAGTCGTGGGCGGAAGCTAGTCTTTTATAAGTGTACAAAATTGAATTAAATCTTTTAACGTGGGTCAAAATTTAGCCTAAAGGAGTCAGTTACAATGTTACATACAAACATACAGGTGAAGCAAATAAAAGCGTGGTAAATGACACATATTATATTAATAACTAGCGGTCCGCCCCGGCTTCGCCCGTGGTACATATTAACGTTTTCTCTACATTAAAACCATCCTCGTACTTCAAGGAATATAATAAAAAAAGAATTATCGAAATCGGTTCAGCCGTTCTCGAGTTATGCGCTTACCAACACATTTTGCGATTCATTTTTATATATAAGATTTATGTAACACATAGATACTTCTGAAGAGCTAAATCGTGGTTTTAGTTCGTCAAATTCACATATTTTTATTACATAGTAACTTGCTATTCCTTATCTTGTCTGAGTAAGTAATTATAACGTTTTAATTTTATGTTTATTCAAGCTTCTTTCGTCATTTACTGCAAGGTGTTACCTTGAATTACATGCAGTGTTTTTACTAGGTTTTTGCAATATAAACTTTATCATTGTCGAATCGATGTAAGAACTGACAATATGTCTCGACTTTAGATACGATTTAATTTGATACTACTAACTATATAAATTATAAAACAGATGAGTTTGTTAGTTTGTTTGATCGTGTTTATATCAGGAACAACCGGACCGATTTCAAAAATAGAACCGCTTGTACGTTTTTGCCACTGAAAGAAACTGTCCATAAAGAGTGTTTTATTTAATATATTTATCTGTTTTATAGAACGTAGGTTTATAAACCAACTAGCGGTCCGCCCCGGCTTCGCCCGTGGTACATATTTCGCAATAAAAAGTAGCCTATGTCCTTTCTCGGGCATCAAAATATCTCCATACCAAATTTCATGCAAATTGGTTCAGTAGTTTAGGCGTGATTGAGTAACAGACAGACAGACAGAGTTACTTTCGCATTTATAATAATATAGTATGGATAATATTTATTTTCCAATAGGACTTAATATTGCAAGATGGAATTACAAAAATGTATCCAATAGAAATTCGCACCCACGCGTCGAGAAGGAATCTAAATCTATATCCGGTTGCTAGGGGCAACCATTACGTCTTAGTCTAGCCCAACTGATCGCCTACTTGCCCGTATTTATTGATTAGTGAAGGTGTGAAAGCAAATTACGTAATACAAAACGCCCAAGGTCATTGCTTTTCTTAACGAGATGGCAATCTTCAAAAGAGACAGTATCTTTAGCTTTCGGGATAGAACTTATCTTTTGGTATAAGGTGGGCCAAGTCAGTGTTAGGTGTTATGTAGTCCAAAGTCTATATTACGTCATAGTACACTAACTATACGATATACGATATGTAGAAGCAAAACACCTTAGTTTCACCATTTATTTATTTAAATTAAATACACATAACAGGTTACAATCTTGCCGGGCCCATAGGCGACATATCAATTTCGGGAGCAGATCGCAACCCAACAAAATGTGTACAATTACTACCACAATGAGATACAGCTTACAGTTATTTAAAGCGTGTTACAATAAATTCATAATTAAAAATTCAATAATTAAATATTAGATAGACAATTAAAATAATGGTTTCTCATACAATAACAACAAATCTTACAAAATTACACAACTAGGACATCATTTCACTATTTGACAAACATGTTCTTTGAATATGTTTAGTCGATGATCAAATATATCAAAATCGGGAAATTTTTTGGATACATCATTGTATAAACGGCAGAAACGAGATAAAGGGTTTTAAACAGATAATACCATTTAAACAGATAATATCACTAGGGTGTAGGTTTTTAAGATGCCACTATTGTATCTTAAAAAGCTCAAAATTGCTTCCATCGTTACTATATCCCGAAGCTCGTTAGCTAAGCCGTTAGAGCATCCATTTATTTGTTTATTGGACTATATCCTTTCTCTTATTTTATATGCGACTAGTTTCCGCCCACGACTTTGTACGTGCATCCCCGTTTTTCTCCGTTCCCGCAAGAATTTCGGGAAATCCTTTCTTAGCGGATGCCTACGTCCTAACATCTACCTGCATGCCAAATTTCATCCCGATATGTCCAGTGGTTTGGGCACTATATCAGTCACCTTTGAGTTTTATATATATAGATAGATGTGTGTTTGTCTGTCTTTCACGTAAGAACGTAGCGATTATGATATGATTTTTGTCTAGAGATAGTTAGCAGGATAGAGAGTGATAGGCTACTTTTCTTTGATGAAAAATTTCATTGCTATTGGAATTTCTTTTGACTACAGAGACTATAAGCTACTTTCAAGATAAAAACATTACTGCTCGACTAATTAAGAAGGTTGTGCCACACTCAAAACTGTACTACACTTAACGGTTATTTAAAACAGTCGAGTTTTATTCACATAATTTAGAAAGCTCGTAATAAGCATTTTATTTTCTATATAATAAAAAAGTCGGGCGAAAAGTGAAGGTGTGTAAATATCTCATGAGGTGAAGGAGAAAGTAATACGAATATGAAATGATATTGACTTATTGGTGTTTAATTTTAATTTGTTGGGTTCACAAAAAATGTGGTGTATTCATATGTAAACATTTGAATACCTGAATGATTATAATTAAAATTATTTAATCTGTGTGTGTCAAGTGTTTGTGAAAAAAGGGGAAAGACGGTCAAAGTTACTAACCAAAAATGTAGCACTAATAATTGTTTTCAGCAAAATGAAAATGGGAAAAATGATTCGACTTCTAATAAGCAACCTACTTGATTTTAGAATATTCCTATCAAACCTAACATACTAAACTTCAAGAGGAGCGTCCACCCCGGTTTACTTGTTAATTTCCGCTCCATATGTCGCATGTAATATCCGGCCTAATATAATTTTATCATTGAATCGATTTTGTAAACATTAACAGATGTTTAGAATAGGTAGTTTATTGTTCGGGGAAAAGTTAATAAATATAATTTTAATTCACTACAATACTAGGGTCATTGCGCCTGTTCGCGTCCACATGCCTATTCGCGTCCATTTTGCGGATATCTTGTAGAAAATTCACGAAAATAAGTATACTTTAAGTAAAATTGTAATAAGAAAACATTTCCGATAATACCTCAATGTATAAGAGACATGCACACATATTCAAAATATACCTGCGCACCGCCTTTCCTATTTAAAAAAAATATTTAATTTTGGTTATTAAACGAGAGAGCTAAAACGCGCGGGATATTGAGAAAAAAATAGTGCGCAGTGTCGCGTTTGACGGTAAGTATCTTATTGTTAAATGTGAATTTTTGAATATGTAACTGTTTCTTTACTTTGCTAACAAAACATGGAATAGTATGGATTATAAATCAGCTTATTTCTTTTACAATTAATAGCTAAAATAAGGTGGACGCGAATTACTACACCGAATTTGTACAACTTCCATTTTGCGTCCACGGTGGGCGCAAACTATACCTATAGTGCATAACAATAGAACATATTGCGTCCACATTGTTTTTCATTAAGTAGCAATGAATTGTTTGTTAAAATATGTAATTTAAAATAGATTGTAAATTTTTGACTAAGACTACAAGTTGATAATTTAAATTTTCATTCAAATTAGCAAATTTTTATGCAATTTTTTTCATTTTAAAATGGGTTTTCTAAGAATGAGACTAGTATCTTTGAGAATGAAAATCAATAAGTCTGTGGTTAAGAAAATAATATAAACAAAAAAGAAATTTAATTCATTAGAAACTAAAAATAGGGTAGGTAGGTAATCTTAATAGAACTGATTATTATTTATTTACATAACGTAACTTTGTTTTTTGTTAATTTTTGGTTCTATTAATGATGAGAAGATAAATATAAATAAGTTTTTCCAGTTTCCTTACAGTGAATTTTATTAATAATAATGTTGATTTTAGGGTTCCGAACCTCAAAAGGAAAAACCGGAATCCTTGTAGGATCACTTTGATATCCGTTCGTCTATATGTCCGTCTGCCGGTCTGTCTTTCTGTCAAAACCCTTTTTCTCAGTAACGCGTTGAGATATAAAGCTGAAATTTATATTGAATACTCAAGTCTACGGTCCCTTGAAGCAGTGAAAAAATCAAACTTATAAGCCAAAGCAATCAGAAGATACAGCCGTTTATGCTGCAAATTTTCGCAAATTTCGACATTCGCAAGGGAATCAAAACCTACAGGGTACTTTACGTGAACACAGACACTTGAAGTTTGTTACGAAGCAACGTCTTATAGCACAAATAAGGGAAACATTGAAAAAATAATCATTTACAGTTAAAACATATTATGAAAAAAAACAGTTTATACAGGAACCCTCGGTGTGCGAGTCCCACTCGCATTTGGCCGGTTTTTATTAAATAACTATATTCGTAAATAAATAATTTATTAAAATATAATTTTTATTTGCATTTATCTGATAAAATATCACCCAATACACTCTTAATTCTTTTTCTAAGCTGGTGGACGCGAACTGGTCCACGGGTGGACGCAAACTGGAATTTTTGGACGCGAACTGGGTAAAACGCCTAATTCTGCTATTTGTCTAGATAAATAAAAACCACATGATATTTCCAAAACAATTTAAAGTAAATCTTAAAATAGACTATGTAATGATCACGTTACATAAATTTTGCGTTGAAATTAGTTCTGGAACATTTTTATTTTCTCCTTCAAACTTTCCAACTGCACTAAGTGGACGCGAACAGGCGCAATGACCCTAGTTCACTACCATGGCTGGTCATTGCGATCATAATGTGAATTTGCCAGTCAATTCAATTCACAGCGTAAACTGTCTGGAAATAAGTCATAATACGGCCCCAGTTCGGAATGTCACTTCTGCCGAGAAAAATTGGCAAGAAACTCGATAGCACCCCTTTTTAATATAAGGTCAGGTGCAGGGCCTAGTGAACATTATGTGTCCTAGAACCTAGGTCATTCGCTCAGCCTTACACGTACGAGAGATAAATAATGGAAATTTGAACAATATAGCGACGACCTTCGATTTTATTTAAAGCAGAACCCGTTTGTAATTACTCTTGCAGGCATCCATTGCATCGTATTTTATGTGCGTATCGATAAAGTTTAAGAAATGAACTTATTTTTGACGTATGATCGAAATAATGACCAGTCAAAATCTATCTCCATCTCTTTTCTAATCTATCTCTTTTTCTTTTATCTATATAATTTCCATTGACCAATTCGGCATTTTTCTTAGTTTTCGTAAAGGCAAACCGCGAACAAACCCGCGGCAAAATTAAGTAAGTATTTATAATTTTCTATAGCACATAAATTATGTGATAAGTTTATTACTGTAAAGTTTCATCCTAATCCGTCTAGCAGTTACCTATTTCGTGAAATAGAACAAAAATAGGTTCATAGATCCATCCATCCTCACAAACTTTCGCATTTATAATATTAGTAGGATATAGGTAGGTAATATGTATAGCCTATGATAATTAAGTTTCGTAGTAACGCTTAATGTTTAATTATTTGATTCCAGAAAAGGATGCGCTAAAGGAAAGAGACCAATGTCGTTGACGACTCATTGTTTAATGTTTATTTGAATAAATGAGTCATGTTTTGTATAAATAATATCCTACTAATCTTAATATATATAAATCTCGTGTCACAATGTTTGTCCTCAATGGACTCCTAAACCACTTAACCGATTATAATAAAATTCGCACACCATGTGCAGTTTGATTCAACTTGAGAGATAGGATAGTTTAAACATGTAGGTACCACGGGCGAAGTCGGGGCGGACCGCTAGTATAAAATATAAAGCTGAGGGTCAATGTGAGGATGCTTGAGGATTTACAAAATAACCACAGAATTGTTTTGAAATAGAAAACAAAACTGCGCTCATAAATTAGTCCTACTAATACCTAGGTAGGTATTATAAATGCGAAAGTTTGTGAGGATGTATGTGTGTGTGTTTGTTACTCTTTCACGCAAATACTACTGAACCGAATACAATGAAATTTTGCACACATATAGAGGGTAACTTGGATTAACACATAGGATAGGTTTTTCTCGAGAATCCCACGGGAATGGGAACTATGCGTTTCCTTTGAAAACGCGGGCGAAGACGCGGGCGAAAAGCTAGTGTACCTACCTAAAATATACACAAAACGTCTTCATGAACGATACACCTAGGTACCTTGGTAGGTATTATGATTTCGTAATCCTATAAAGATTATAATTTTAATTCTTTTAAGAAAAAATATCTAATAGGCACGTCACCTCAAAGTTATTAATGTTACCATCGATTTAATTATTATTGTACTACAGAACATAATAATACCTACTATGTAACTAGGTAGACAGTATAAAGATAGGGATGCTAAAAAGACTATCCGATGTTATATTATTAATCTTACTACTTACCTAGATCAATATCTTACTTAATATTATTAACGTGTTTTTTTAGCTTTATAAAATATTGTCTGTTTCTTTTTTTTACGTGTATTTACTTGGTGCTGAATAAAGTGTATTTATTTATTTATTATTATTTAACGTGAACGTTTCTGAGGATGGATGTATGTCTGTTCTTCTTTTATGCGAAGACTTTAGACTACTAAACGGAATTTGCTGATACTTGGCAGTGATGTAGCTTATGTACCATGTTATGTATGCTATAGAAATAGGTACTATAGCTTTTACCCGGGCCGCGGGTAAAACCGCGCGACACAGCGACAGTTAGACATGCACTTAGTTGTAATTTAAACTCAACTAAGTGCATAGACACAGGCCGAATTTACAATACAAGGAAATAGGTACATAAACATTTTTTCTTTTTATCTCACTGGCCACTAAGTACCTTATTGCAACGATTTTAGCCGAAAACTCTTTCTTATAAGAAATGTCTTTATTAGTATTTTTATCGCGTTATCTAAACATTATACATATTAGGAGCCAAATGGAGCTTACATATTCGAACACATGAGGTAATAATAATTTCTAGAGCTATATTAATTCTGACTCATAACTGATATTCCTTAAATAGAAATAAAAGATACATAGTGTGATTTATGTTTCCCCAAGGTCCGATAAACCTTATGAAGTCAATATTTATTTAACTTATAATATTAAATAGGTTTATTGACATATGGTGATAATAATTGTTAACAATTCATTAACATTATACGAATCTCTATGTACCTACTTTCTACGCAGACAAAATTAATCAATAATCGTATAAATAAAAAGCATTAATTATTAATATCAAGTAGGTATGATCACTGTACCACAAAACTCGTTCTGAGCTAAGATTTTATAAACTATTGAGTAGCATAAGCGCATGCACTACAAAACCTAAAAGTTGATAAAACAAAAGCATTTTAGCAAACCTGTTTTGCAAAAATCTCGCGATTTTGCGCGGCCGGCTTTTCATATTCTATCTTTTTTTCTACGACCACACTCATTTATAACAAGACAAATATAGAACTTACATGAAGTATGTGTAATTACATTTATTATTAAACTCACCTGTTTATCAATGACACAAATAAATTCGTAATTTAATTCACAAACGATTAAAACTGCAACTTCAGCACTCGTGACCTAGCGGGCATTAGCACCAGCAATGCAACCAACATGACATTTCAAATTTCAATGTCACAAATATTTTTGTTATGTTGGCATTCCGCAAAAAGTATTGCCAGAAGCAACCTTTTGTCGATGGTCCGTACAGAATATATTTGCAGCATATTGCATGCATTGTTCTTAAATATATAGGACGTTTGATTATTTGTAACTTTAATGTTAAGTTTATTTTGGGTAGATAATTTTTGAGCAAATGTTTCGTATAATTCGTGCTTAATTCGTGTATAATTCTCATTTACTTCTTGTAATTATTTCATGTGAACTTTACTCTAGATTCCATTTCATGCACAATAAAATTTATGAAATAGTTTCCTCAGAAACTGCTTAGAATAGAATAATTCATTTTCTCCGATTGAATATAAACACCTAATAAATAACGATAAAATTAGGTCTTAAGCTCAAAAACATTGAATCGTATATTTAGATTTTGAATGTATTTCAATATAAAATGAGGCTCAGACTGTTACCTTATTTTCAATACACAATAAATAAACAAATTTAATACTAGTTAATACTAGCCAAAATTAAAACATTACCAATTTTATTTATTTTTGATTTGAGTGACCATAGAGCACAAACAAAGTTTGAATTTTGAAAGTTTGAAAACAAACTTGAAGTTTGTCGGTTAACCGTCAAATTTAAATACAAATTATTTTCATGGCGTCATGGCATTGTATTGTTGTGCGGTTCTAATTGTATAATTTTTGCGTGTTATAACCATATTCTTGTGTTTTTGCAGTGACCAGCACGTTATAATAGTAAGAAGTAAATATATTTTAATAAATTACAAATATTTAAGTAACGAATTACTTTTTTCCCCTTACTAGAGTGATTGTGATTTTCGGCATAAATAATTTACTGCTTTTATGCATTTACTTCTACCCTTTATAATATACCCATTAAACTAAGATTAATTTAACCGAATTAAAATTTAACATGTTCCTATGTTCAAAGAAAACAAAATACAGTTTGAAATTAAAGATCTATTTATCTTATTGTATGTATAAATTTGTTTCAGTTTTGAAATCATGGCGTCTCAAGAATTTGTACAAAAGCTAAGGGAAGAACGGCTTGCTAAAGAAAAGGCTAGAATTCAAAAGGTATGATTGTTGTGTATTTTTAATAATATCTATATAAAGATTGAACATGTATAAACAAGTTTGAATGTCGGTGCATATCATAGCATTCTAGCTACACCACACTCTGATGCAACTAGAATGCTATTCATCTTTAAATTTCAAATATAGTTAATATAGTTTGTTAAGTGTTAAATATTTGTATTGTACGATGGGATTGTCATGGTCATTTAGGACAAAAATCCCTAAATAAAAAAAAATATGTTTAAACAAGTATATGAAACTTCTCTGGCCTTTCAACTGACCTGGATTATTATCACAAATATAAACAAAGACATTCAGATACACCTTAATCTAATAAGACCCTCATTGATGCATTTTTCCCTCCAAATATCAACATTTTCTTTAAATATTGAATACACAAGTGTATCTGCTATTCTGTTTATCAGTCTTAACAGTAACTGTTCTCTGTGTTAAGAAAAATGTTGGGATAAATAATGTACAAAATTGCGTTTAGATATTTAATTACTCATATTATTCTAAATTTAACTACTTAAAAATTAATATGAATCTACATAAAAACCCACACCACAGTAGCAACAGTAATATTCACAATACAGTAGCAACAGTAATATTCTATATTGCTTAAAAAGTTAAATTATCTTTTCAGCTTCGAGAACTGAACCTCAAAAAATATGGACACACTGAGCCAACATCGTCAACTGCAACTAATAATTCCACAACACTTCCTCTCAAATCTAAATCTACCACTTCCACACTAGTAAGGAATAATTCCAGCTGTAATCCTGTAAAAAATCAAAATAAAACACAGAAAAATCCAATATCTTCTAATAATACAGCAAAAAAGGCATTAACAGTACAAGACTTCAAAGTTGTTAAAAATAATTTACCACAACAGAACACTGTTCAAACACAATATAATGGCATGATTAAAAAACCAAATAATATACACACAAAAGATTCAGCAAATAAGCCAAATAATAACTTGGCTAAGCCAAAACCATCATGGAACAGCCGTTTAAGTGAAATGAAGAACAATAGAACTACCAAAAACCTTGCAAATACTTCTAAACTACAGAAAAGTATGTCTGTACCAGCAAGACCTGCTAAACCTAATGAGTCTAGACAAAGTTTGATTCCTAGAACTACAACTGTTCAGAATAATCGTGAATCTGTGTTCGAACGATTGTATAAGCCAAAGATAGTTCAGAAACCAACATTTGACGACGTTCAAAAACTCAGACACGATCCAAATTTCTTAAAGAAAGTTATAAGCGCGTCGAATTTAATCACAAATAGACGACACACAACATTTGAACCAAAATCAACTAAGGAGCCAATCAGGCGGTCGATCTCTGCAGTTCACTTGAAAAAGATAAGCAAATCCGAAATGAAGAACTGTATTCACAAATGGGCGTCCATCGGAGAGAAAATAGATGAAGCGAGCTTGAAAGATATCAATGAAGATGAGCATACCAATGAAGAAAAAGTTGTGTCCGCAGTTAAAAGTGAAAGAAAGAAAGTTAAGTTTCAAACACCGTTAAACAACCCAGAGGAGATGCTATCAAAACTAAATAAGTGGTTGCGTCTCCGCGGCAAAACGATCGACTCCTACCCCCATTTAAAATGTTTCGGCATCCCTCACAATGAAATAGAAATACCCAAATTCGATTACGACGATGAGAACAAGGAAAACATAGCGTTAGAACATGATAGTGATAATGAATCGTTCACCAAACTGAATTGTAAGGAACTAAGCGATATGGATAAATGGCGGAGCCCTAGTTGTGTCGATAGTGTGGACTTCAATGAAAGCTATCAGACAACTATGACGTCGGAGATATCGCCGCGTGAAGACGAATTACTGCTCGGTGCTTTGAACCATTTGACGGAACTATTGAAGCTTGTAAGTATTATTTGAACATTCTATAGAAGGGTAATATTGTAGATTTTTTTTTTGATTATCAAGTTTTGACGATGAGTTTGTTGTTATTTTTATTGAAACACTAGCGGTCCGCCCCGGCTTCGCCCGTGGTACATATGAAAAATAGATGTTGGCCGATTCTCAGACTTACCCGATATGCACAGAAAATTTCATGAGAATCGGTCCACCCGTTTCGGAGGAGTATGCAGACTAACATTGTGACACGAGAATTTTATATATATTGAAACATATAAAATGTTTAGACATTGTAGTCTTTATTTTATGGAATGATTCCTTCGATCCATTGTGAAAATTAAAAAAGGAAATAGAAAATTTCCATGTCATTCTTGCCTCTTACAAATTTGTGAATTGTATGTTAAGGTCAGGAACAATTTATTTATTCATGATCACGCTAATAACATATACTAACTAAAGATAGTTTATCTATCAGTTAAAATAACAAATAATGTTTGAAAATAAAAATATACATCAAGAACTGTCAGATTCGCTTAGAAAATCATTAAATACATTATTCGCCAAATTGCTTCGTTTTTCATAAATTTCAATTATTTCGTAAATTAAAGGGTTACAACTGGGAAGACTGCGCACGTTGTCTACGCACAATCCGCGATAGAGATCACAGGGCATTATTCGCCAAATTGCTGCGTTTTTCATAAATTTCCCTTTTTTCCTATATTATTATTAGGGCTACAACTGGGAGGACTGCGCACGTTGGCTACGTACAATCCGCGATAGAGATCACAGGGCATTATTCGCCAAATTGCTGCGTTTTTCATAAATTTCTCTTTTTTCCTATATTATTATTAAGGCTACAACTGGGAGGACTGCGCACGTTGTCTACGCACAATCCGCGATAGAGATCACAGGGCATTATTCGCCAAATTGCTGCGTTTTTCATAAATTTCCCTTTTTTCCTATATTATTATTAGGGCTACAACTGGGAGGACTGCGCACGTTGGCTACGCACAATCCGCGATAGAGATCACAGGGCATTATTCGCCAAATTGCTGCGTTTTTCATAAATTTCCCTTTTTTCCTATATTATTATTAGGGCTACAACTGGGAGGACTGCGCACGTTGGCTACGCACAATCCGCGATAGAGATCACAGGACATTATTCGCCAAATTGCTGCATTTTTCATAAATTTCCCTTTTTTCCTATATTATTATTAGGGCTACAACTGGGAGGACTGCGCACGTTGGCTACGCACAATCCGCGATAGAGATCACAGGGCATTATTCGCCAAATTGCTGCGTTTTTCATAAATTTCTCTTTTTTCCTATATTATTATTAAGGCTACAACTGGGAGGACTGCGCACGTTGTCTACGCACAATCCGCGATAGAGATCACAGGGCATTATTCGCCAAATTGCTGCGTTTTTCATAAATTTCCCTTTTTTCCTATATTATTATTAGGGCTACAACTGGGAGGACTGCGCACGTTGGCTACGCACAATCCGCGATAGAGATCACAGGGCATTATTCGCCAAATTGCTGCGTTTTTCATAAATTTCCCTTTTTTCCTATATTATTATTAGGGCTACAACTGGGAGGACTGCGCACGTTGGCTACGCACAATCCGCGATAGAGATCACAGGGCATTATTCGCCAAATTGCTGCGTTTTTCATAAATTTCCCTTTTTTCCTATATTATTATTAGGGCTACAACTGGGAAGACTGCGCACGTTGGCTACGCACAATCCGCGATAGATATCACAGCCCCCCTAGACAAGTGTCTTTCTATTAGCGTAAAGTTGAATAGAATAGATTATGAATGTATGAGATTGACGTAATCAATCGTCGTCGTCGTCGTAATCAAACGTCAATCTCATACATTCATAATCTATTCTATTGAACTTTACGCTAATAGAAAGCCACTTGTCTAGGGGGGCTAGGCATTATTCGCCAAATTGTTTCGTTTTTCATAAACAATTATTTCCTATACTAAAGGGTTACAACTGGGAAGACTGCGCACGTTGGCTACGCACAATCCGCGATAGATATAACAGGGCACAAGAAACAGCCGCGTACTGGGAGTGCAGAGCCCTACTCGAGGAGAGACGGGGAGATTTACCAGCGTCCATGCAATGTTGGGAGCAGGCTGTTTGTAAGGGAGCGGAGGTGTGTTTAACTTATTTATTATTGAAGTGAAAACTTCTTTAGCGGTGTTGGGTATAAAATCTTAAACTCGCGTCAGGACACGTGGCCTGATCGAAAAAGCGTAAGACGGATGGATATCAAACATGCTCAATGTTAATAATCAAGTTTTCACTTCTGCCGGCACTCCCGGAGTTCAACCCGTCTTTTTAAATTCTTTTAGATTTTTAGTTAAATTTCTCTCATATATATTTTTTTTTTGCAAAGAGTTTATTCTTTAAAGTCATCAAATTTTCGGCTAAAGTGATACTTGCATAGTATAGAATTGTTATAATATTCAGGTATATATATCTTGTATCAACGGACGGATAAATGTCTCCTGTAACACAGGACATTTCCTAGCATAGGAGACATTGTTCAAATATTGCAATTAATTGTACCTACAGCTACGGTTTATGTTTTACTTATATGTAAGTTATCCTATAATTGCATGTACATGTATATTTTTTGTTGTCAAATAAAGAATTTATTATTTTATTATTATTATTTTTTTTTACTAGATTTTCGCCCGCGTTTTCAAAGGAAAACCCGCATAGTTCCCGTTCCCGTGGGATTTCCAGGATAAAACCTATGTGTTAATCCAAGTTACCCCCTATATGTGTGCTAAATTTTATTATAATCGGTTCAGTAATTTATGCGTGAAAACTATACATACATACATCTAGACTAGCTGACTCATTAGATGTGGTCCTGACTTTGTCGTTTAAATAGCCGTTAAGATTTCTTATTTTTTTTTAGCACAAATTTCTTAAAGCAAGATCCTTCTCTTGACCTAAACGGACACAACAAAAGAAGAATTATTGAAATTGGTTCGGTTGAATAGGTCATAAAGTGTATAGGCACTTGCAATTTTTTTTCTTTCTGTGTCTATCAGCTTCTAAGGTTTGCTTTGAATGGCTCACTTAGAGTTGATATTTTTAATTATCACTTAATAATCATTAAGTTAACAACAAAAAAAACTTCCACTAAATCTTACCTGTTACAATATTCCCGAGTAACAGACAAACGAACGTACAAACTAAATCTTACCTAATTTCAGAGTTCTGTAGCCGAAGCTAGTCTGGACCAACTGCTAGACAAGTTCATGCAACTGAAAATAAATCCTAGTTCAGGGAAGAAGAATGTGGATGCGAAATTGGTGGATGCCAAAAATGTATTCAAGAGCACGCTGATACGATTCGCAATACAGGAGGCGAAGTGAGTTTTGTTTGTTTGTATGTTTGTGTGTGTGGAGGTGCTTTTTTTAATACTACTGCCATTGATTAGCATTTTCTACTATCTTTACCACTACTACTATTTTAGTAGTTAAGATAGCAGAAGCTTTCTACAATTTTTCTACTATGTACTTACTACTACTAAATAGCAGTAAATATGTGTTCAAAATTTTATAATCATCATGATTTCCTACAACTGCACAAACAGGCCAACTATAAAGGTTCAGGCCATGTTCTATTGAAATTATAATATAACATAATAAGTGAAGATAAATCATATTATAATTTTTTGAAGTGAATCTTCTTTTGATTTCAAGGTCGCATCATGTCAATACCGTCACGTCATGGTGACGGTATTGCCATGGCGACTTTGAATATTGCGAAAGAAGTTTCACTTCTGACACGTGTGTTAAGCACACACGCTCTTTTTTAATATGAAATCTTTGTTTCCAGGAACAATATGCCCAATATACCAAAAGTGACGGTTACTCCAGTACGCAGGAGCACACGACTCAGTTGTTACCAAAAACATACGCCGCTAAAACTGTTCAAGACTATACAACAAGCTATAGAATCGGAACATGCGGAATTTAGACCGAATAGGGCTATGGCTGGAACACCTTAAAACAATAATATAGACTAACAGCCTTGCTTATAAAAAGTTAAACAATGGATAAATTTCAACCATTTTCTACCATAGCTGTGTCCTGCTCTTGCTCACATGAAACGTCAATCATAAAAACAAGACAGGTTATTGCAGTAACTAATCCATTGCATAGCGAATCGGTAACATTTTATTAGTAAGACCGTAAATATATATGTTGCAGTCATCTGGCTAAATATGCTATTTGATTGAATGACCATTCAATGAACGTCAGTCACATAAAAATAAGCCAAGCGTTATATCCGCTCTTTTCAATGGGCAATGTTACAATCCGCTAACTAGTTGGACGTTGAGTGACGCTTGTTAAATCAACGTTCGACCTAGTCATTCAATTGAATGTCGTCGTTCAATGAACGCGCTAGTCATTCAATCAAATAGTAGATTCAACCAGATATCAGTGAATTCAAATATACGTAAATTCTAGCCAAAACTCAATTTTAGGGCATTAACATACAATAAACAAGACTCACAATCTCTAAAAAATTGTCCGAATCAAAAGTCTGCCCACGTGCATTAGGCAGAGTTTTGGAGTGATACTATATTTAAATAAGATAATAGACTTTGAACATTACTACCACGAAATAAGGTGCTTTCGACCATTAATAGGCGATTGTGAGGGTAGTTGTTTGTAGTATTGGTTGGAATTCTATGTATTATTGTACCAAGCGAAAGCCATTGAAAAAAAAACCGAAAGTGTTTCGGACACAATTAGTGTGGTGTATGTATGTGTTCTTATTATTTGAAAGACGTTCAGTAACATAATAATTATTGAAGTTTTATAAAATGTTTTGTTTTAATGTGGAAAATAAGTTTAAAACAATAATTAATATATTTTTTACCGTCTAAATTCTACAGGCTAGAATATGAAATTGAAATGGTATATTTATTTTAAAATTTAATTCTTTGTCTACTTAATATAATATTTATTTTCAGTAGGTATAAAATAATTTCCCTGTAAAGTAGGAAATTATCTGTGAAACTTGCTTTAGACTTGATAAATACACCAATGCTTTATTTCGTATTTTATCACAAATACTGTATATTATTAATTTATTATATTTTTTTCGCAATTTGAAGTCCAATTTTCTTGCTTTATTTCAATAGGGTTTCTAATAATGCTTTATTAGAGACCCTATTGAAATAATGCTTTATAAAAATCTTTGGCATTTTTTCTTTCTGCCGCCAAACTCTACCATCTGTCAACAAGTGTGTCATTGTACAGAAACAAAGTGATTTGCTGTGTAAATAAAAAAAGACATGTGGCACTCGGGGACTGCCGCGGTAAAGCTATTGCATGCTATGCCTTCAAGCCACACCTCCGCGCCCGTCCCCGTGGGGAGCGTGAGGTTTTTTTCGTTACGGAATTTCTGAATTCGGTCCCCGCGCTCAAGGCCCGCGATAGAAGCTATGCAATAGCTTAAAAAAATATTTATTTTCTAGTTTTGTTTTATGTTAATAATATAACAAAAACCTGTTTTGTGCATTGTTTCAGCACATTGACATCACGATTGATAACTTGATAATGTTTTTCTTTTTAAATTACCATTCATAATATTGTTACAACGAATAATCAACTAATTTTTTCTGACGATTTATTTTGTCTAAATAATTCTAAAAAGACTGACTTTTCTAAATGTTTTTCAAACTGCTATTAATTATATGCTATTAATTTCAATCTTTGCTATATTTTTAACCGATTTCCATTAAAGAAGCATGTTGTATTTTCCACTGTAGCCAAAATTTAATTCCTAAAATATCGTAAAAGACGATTTTTAGCTCAAAATGCTTGTAAATATGTTTATGCCTAATATATTTTTAATTATTGACGTGTCTTTAGTGATAATACACATTTAGTAACAAGGCTCTAAAATGTTGGAATTTATATGTTTTATGCAGTGGCCTTGGCTGGTCAACTAAGAGCCTATTGATAAAATATCTTTCGAATTTTTCTTTGATGTCTGTTCAGCAGTTTTTGTGGTATAGAATGATGGGCAAACATATAAAATAGAGTAATATATGGAAGTATGAATTATGTTATTATGCATGTTGTATTGTAAATAGCTTTAGTTTTAATGTTTTATAATCGTGTAGACGTAATTGTGTTTAACCAATTATGTAGTTTAAAGGCTATAAACATAGTATAAAGAGAACAAGTATAATATCTTCGAACAAAGGTACATCACGCCGTTTGTACGTACCACAGAACATATAAAAGAGATTAGAAAGGCATTGTAGGCGGGGCAGACGCGCCAAGGATATGAGCACTGCTCACATCATCATCATGCGTATGATTCGTTCCATTTTAAATCGCGTGATCGCGCGGCGCTATGATTGGCTAGATTTGAAATTGCAAATATGTGCGTAAGCGGACTTGCGTGGACTTGGCCACACCCACAGGCGACACCGGTTCTTATAGGAACGGCGAATTATTGCCATTCTAACCTCTTTTATATTATGTTCTGTGGTACGTACGCACACAACGCTGCTCGGTTCCTTCTCATGGACCGTTCTCGTGAGGACCGCGCTATTGCTGTGAGCAGTCCGTACTCGGTGGTTCATACAAATATTTAAAATATCAATGCGACAAGTAACAACCCTGCGTCTCGCGAGTTCAGAGGTATTGTGCGCTCCTAAACGCCGGGAGGCAGCCTACTTGTTCTCTTTACACTATGTTATAAAGTTAATAATTCAAAGATAAGATCCTATCATGATATATGAAAAGATATAAAATAGTTTTCATATAAATATCGATTATTTCGTATCAAATAACTAGAAACGAACGTAAAGAGACCGATTATTTAACAAAGCGGTAAATAGCCAATAGGCGATCATCGATTGCCGCGTTGCTATGACAACCATCCTGTCAAACGTTACAATAGCCAATAGGCGATCAGCTATAGCGAGGTTGATATGACTACCATTCTGTCAAATATTAATCATAACCATGCCTCGACAATTATTAAACGTTTCTAGTTATTTGGCGCCATAATTGTTCCTAATACGAATTCATGTAGTGTTCAAATGTGTTTTACTTCACGCGACATTTTAAAATTAAATAATACTTTGGATTTAAATCGTGGTTTATTCGTTATTTTGTTACTCAAAAACTCTTTGTTCATAATACCACAATATTACAATATGGAAATACTACCGTCATGTACTTGAGATAAAAAAAATCATGATTTAAAGCCATTGGAATTGTTTTTTTTCTAAGTTATTATTCTGTAAATATGCGTAACAAAGTGATTTTTGAAATCATTAGCTTATATAGCGTAGTTTTAATTAAGTTTTTCTTGTATTTTGTTTGATGTGCAATAAAATAATCATGAGTAAATAGTGTTTCATTTTGTATCTTCATTCTATGCAATTTAATATTATTAATTTAATTGAAGTGAATATCACTACATAGTATAGTAAGAGTATAGTATGTATAAAACAAAGTCGCTTTCTCTGTCCTTATGTCCCTGTAAAGCATAATCTTTTGATTTATACCTTGTAAATTGAAATATGTCCACGATAAAAACAAAAAAAGTTTGGAAAATCCAAAAGTGCACGACTCATAATGCTCATTTAATCATGAAATATAAAAAAAATAATATATATATATAGATATACACTATACAGTGAACAGTCTTGTAGTTTTCGTTTTTTATTAATTGCAATTAAACGACACTGAATTAATTAATCATTCGCATTCAGTGACCTACAATTGTCGATTAGAATATTTAAAAAAAAAATTAACATGATGGATTTTTTCACAAGTTATAGTGTTTTCAGGTTTCACACATGACGGACAGGAAAATTTTTTGACCTATTTCGGTGTTTTTTTCCAATTCTATTGAAGTAAATCAATTTTTAAAAAGTATGGGATTAATCTCTATTAAATTATCTCGACAATAGTATGCAAAATATCTTGATTCCGTGAACGAACAAGGCTATAATAATAAGAATAGCTGCAAAAATGAGGCGAAAAAATTTTTCGATCGTAAAGCACTCTCTGATGCTTCGCATCATGAGTCGTGCAATTAAAACTCCAAGAGGTGTTTGAATCAAACAATTTACAGTCATGGCCGTATCTCTGTCTACGGTCTTGGCAAATCATTACATTCTGTTGTCTATGAATGTTCCTTTTGACTTTTGAAGTTTTGGGATTCTCTGTAGTCTATGATTCTTCATAAGTTGAAAGGTGTCAGTGTGAGTGGACGTGTGTTTTTTACAACTTGCGTCATTAATTTTACCTGAAAAATCGAGTTATTCGTTGTTTTATTTTAATATTGTATATTATAATAATAGTTATCGGCTGAATTTTAAAATAGTGTTCCCCAGGATTTTGTACTAGGTAAGCGCTTCGTTCTATTGTATTGTTCGTTTTTAAAATTTGGAAAACTTTACGAATATTCGACTACAGATTTTATTATGTATATTAATATTAAAATAATGGGGAATATAATTATAATCAGGTTATATACAAAATTGTTACGAGTAATTATAGTTTAATTTATTATGTGTAATGTGAACAAAGCCAATGAACAAAAAATTGCTACTTTGTTGGTATGAATAAAAATATTATTCTAAAATTGTAGGTTACCTGCGTTACAAAAAAAGATAATAAGTGCAGAAACAAAGAACATTATATTATTCTAAATGCAGCTGAACATACATAATGTATTTAAATCTATTGTTGCAGAAAAGTTTACATTGTTGATTTTACATGTTATGCCAATTTACTGCGAATATACTTGCGTTTTACTTTTGAATATTTCTAAGTTATAGTTCTATATTCACTTTGTTCTCAATATAGTAATAGTAGTCGTACATACTTAATTAAGTATATTTTAATTATTAACGATAATGCAACCAACTTAAAAACTCGTTAGGTTAATTAGGTACCTACCTAGGTACCTAACAATTACGATTTTCGATATTTACGAGTTTTAGGTAGGTATGTGATTTATTTATAATCTGACACCTGAGTAAGTATCTTTCAATAGGTAAATGATTCAAATAGGTACTTTTAGATTATCGTAAATTTCAATATTGGGATTTGGGGTGAAGCCAAGACAAACTGAAGAAGGTTGAGGTTAGGAGAACCAAGAACGTTATGGTGTTTTGCTACTAATTTGTTTGTGCCAAGAAAAAAACGAGTCTCATTTTGCCTAGAGGACTATAAGATAATTTATACGGTCTACCTATCAAATTGACAAAATATCGTCTACACCGGTCAGTACTCAGTAGGTATACTTGCGCACACGCACTAAAAACATGACAGACGTGTGATTGAAATAAAATAAAATACTTAATAAAAAATAACATCTGTTGCTAAGCGTAAAACTCGAGAACGGATCTATCAATTTGACAATTTTTTTTATAAGTTTTTGTTTAGTCACAAGAATGGTACTTGTGGAAAGGAAATAGGTACCTACTACCTACCTACTTAAAAGGGGCAATAGGGCAGCTAGTAAAAGTAGTGAAAAAAATAAATAAAAATACGTATGAGTAGATAGGTAGTAATATTATTTACGATTCTCCGCCCACCACATTTTGATCTCATGTCGTCCTGATAAAACATTATATAGCATAGGTATAAAGTTATTTCAGAGTACTATATTAAGTAGGTAGGTATACCTAATTTCACACATATACCTACCTACCTATAAGTCCGATTTTGCAAGGAATAAAAACAAAAATAATCATACAGGTAGGTGTACAGCCGAACAGGTGGTACATTTCCATTGCATACGTCTATACATTCGGTTTTAGTACATATTATTTATACCTACCTACTATCTAGGAAGTTAATTACTAAATCGGTAACTCAATTTAATTACCTATATTCTAGACAACTTTTTTGTAATCTGTGGTAAAAGGTAGTTATCGTCTGACTATTTATTCTTGGACTTACCTATGCCGGTTTCCTCACGGTATTTTCCTTAACCTAAAATTGTGAAGTGAATTTAAAATCATTTACATGCTTATTTTGAATACTAGCTCTCCATCCGCGGCTGCGTAGTCAAGGGAAATCTCCCATAATTTTGTAGGATTTTATCAAAATCGATCGCTATTCGCGTAATTTACGAAAAAGTTACGCAATCGCATACCTACAAGAGATGAATGATAACAAAATATAGTAATGTTATTGTGCTTTGGCCATAATAGCGCTAGAAAAAACTTAACTTTTGAAAAATATAGCCAGTCATTCTTGTGTGAAAAAGTAAATAGCGTAATATTATTTGCGATTTTCCTCCCACGATTTCATCGTATGTCGTCTGTCGTCCTGATAAACCATTACATTATTATTATTGTGTCGTAAATACATATACATATGTATATAATTTTAGAATATATCCGATGTGTACATGCCAATTTTCACACCGATCAGTGAGAATTTGCAAGAAATAGCAACAAAAATAACCATAATATTAATATAAATCACTCTATCTAGTATGTACATAGGGACAGAGAAAGCGACTTTGTTTTATACCTACTGATAACCGATATAACTAGATAACAGCGAAATATTAAGAATGAAATTTACGAAAAAATTACGCAATAGCGTAATTTACGAAAAAGTTACGCAATTAACGTACGGGAGATGAATGATAACATAATATAGTAATGTTATTATGCTTTGGCCATAATAGGGGTGGAAAAATCCAGACTGACGTAAGTAGGTTTTTAATTTTTTATTAATAGCTTTTTTCCCGCGGCTGGATGCTCTGTCGAAAATTGTACAAAATTATATAATATATTAGATTGGATAACTACTATATAATTTATTAAACCGCATCAAAATCCGTTTCATGGTTTTAAAGATTTAAGCCTACATAGGGATAGATAGGTGGTCATGTGTATTCTTTGGCACAGTCTTTAGAGTAAATAATGATACTTTTAGCATACCTATATTGCTAAATAGGTTGTTACTTGCTTTTAGTTTGAGAGGCTTCGTTAATTTCATCTCACTTGTGCAATAATATCTTTTGTTTTATATAAGTAGGATGACGTCATAAAGGCACTGTTTACGTGTACAAACAAATTATGTACTATATCATATGGATTCACACAGTCCTAGAGTTAATTGAGCCAAATTAAAAATAATTAGAGATGTCGTATTGAATGATAACGGACCCGCCACATTCAATGGAATCAAATCAATGGGGAAATAATAGTTGTAGCCCGCGACGCTATTTGTCTAAACAAGAAAATAATGAGTTTAGTCATGCTCTTCATGAGCATGAATCTTATACATATCTTATATATAAAAATGAATCGCAAAATGTGTTGGTAAGCGCATAACTCGAGAACGGCTGAACCGATTTCGATAATTCTTTTTTTATTATATTCCTTGAAGTACGAGGATGGTTTTTATGTAGAGAAAACGTAAACATGTACCACGGGCGAAGCCGGGGCGGACCGCTAGTACATATATAAAAATGAATCGCAAAATGTGTTGGTAAGCGCATAACTCGAGAACGGCTGAACCGATTTCGATAATTATTTTTTTATTATATTCCTTGAAGTACGAGGATGGTTTTTATGTAGAGAAAAAGTAAATATGTACCACGGGCGAAGCCGGGGCGGACCGCTAGTATAGCTATAAATTTAATTGTATGTTAATTGTAAAAAAAAAATTGCTTTGTTATTACATTACATTCATTTATTTCTGATTCATAAATGTTCAAAAAAAATGCTACTTTTTTTCTATTATTATTTCTTTATAAATTTGCCTACCTACTGATACTTTCAATTCTATCCAAAGATTCTGCAACTTTTTTATCATGTATATTATTTATCATTTATATTTAGTCTAAAAAAATTTACGGAAGTGTGGCACTAGCATAATATTATCAGCTGTTTTTATCGTATTTTTAGCATTGAACAACTTCTAGCGAAGGTCCATGGGGAACTGTACAAACATGTATTTGACATGGTTTGGGGACTTCTTAAATTAATTATTTACACCTTATTGTGGTTTACCGACTTTTCTAAAGGATGATTCGATATGGGATGGGAACTATAGGCACCTATAGGTGAAGAATGGGGTCGCTAGTTAAGGACAGTTGTGAGTAAAAAAAAATATGATTAAAGCAACAAAATATCAGTGGCGTGCATTCCATAAAGACATAAAGACACTGCCTACCCTACCATTTACCAAACTCTGATCAATATTTAATATGCATAAATGAAATTCACAGCGTCATTAAATTTTATTAATTGCGCAATGTAGTTATGAAATAAAAATATATTTATTAGATCCATCTATCGGTATTTTGGTAGCATTATTATCTAATTTCTATAACACCGGCTCGGCTCAAGTCACTATTCATGCGCTGCACTAGCGCCGCCACAGGACCCAGTACGTCACGGGACGGCAAAGACACAAACTATCCGTGTCTAAGTTTTTATATGTGTGCTCTGCGTGTCTACGCATATTTTATATGTGTGCGTGCCTATAAACACGGCACACTGATGTAATAAAACCACGCACACAAACACACAAGGTAGGCAGTGTCTTTTTACGAAGATATACGAATTAGGTACGAACCGAATTCGGAACTACATCGAAAGTCGAAACTGAAGTTGAATATGCGACCAATTTAAGAAGTGTGATAATGTATACAATTTTGTAGCGGTAAAGACCATCTGCAAATAGTATCATTATTCGTTTGTTTTGTTTTGGAAATAACAAACGTTTACTTTGAGGTTAAATTTGTTTTTTGAGAAAATTAATAATGTTTACTACGACAATTTGCAAGTGAAGTGTTTTGAGAGTAACTAAATAGATTATGTATATCATCAGTGTATTTTGTAAGATAATAAGGCATTCCAAATTTAACGAAAAATTCTTATTTTTGTTTTATGAATAAACTTTTATCAAACAGAGAGTGATAGGAAAAAGGCCGATCTATAAATGGATCTATACCGGAATTTGTAATACACAAAGGTAAAGTTAATCATTAATTACATAATATAGAATACTAGCTGTTAGGATATCATACCTACTTTGACAATTATTTTATAGATAATATGACCTATGTTCGTGATATGTTTTCCATTATTTTGCGGAAATACTATGTATCTCCAATCAAATATCAGTATTGCAATATGAAATATTAGTTTTTATGACTTATTATCATTGCAATATTTCTGCCTACCCTGTCCAAAAACTCTGTGCACGCCCCTGCAAAATATTATATAGCTTCTGCCTATGTCACACAGGAATAATATAGGTTCTGTTGGTGAAAGAATTTTTCAAAGCGGTCTAGTAGTTTCGATACCATTATGGAGAGAATATACGGCCAAAAAAACTCTGCTGGTACAGCCCTAGCCAGTTATAAATAGATATCACAGACATGATACTAGACTAGCTGTGCTCTGCGGTTTTACCCGCATTACTCTTAGCGTGATGATAATATATAGCCTACCTTCATACATGAACTATCTGACAGTGAAATAATTTTTCAAATCGGACCCATGGTTCTTGACTCTTGAGATTAGCGCGTGCAAGCAAACAAACTCTTCAGCTTTATATTTTGGTACCTATCTCATTTAAAATGATTTATTTCAGAACCACAGACTAATTATGTAACAAGGCAATTCAATTATAAAAATTTCCACAAATGGTCAATACAATTACGTGGTAATAATTATCGTCACTTGAATGGTCAATTGTTCTTTAATAACTTGAAATCTAGTACGCTAGATTTTTTTCAATTTGTCTTTAGTTAATTAGTTGATTCCCGCGGTTCTGCGTGTCATTGCCCGCTTTGTCTGAAACCTAATAAATTATATACTACTAGCAATGCCCTGCGGTTTCACCCGCATAGATAGCGATATCGTTACAGTGAAAAGTCTACTATAGGTCGGACAATAGGTTTAGTTTTTAATCACATGAAAATCACCTTTACCCCGTCCCGCACTACGGCCTTTTTTTTTTTTGTTTTAGTGGGGAAATCTTTCATAGATACCCACGGCCTCCGGGGGAGGGGCCGTGGGTTATGTCAGATTCCTACCGACCAAAACCCCACTGTGTTCCGTCAAGACGCATATTGGTAGAATTCCTCCGTGACCCCCGCACTACGGCCTGCTCGAACAGTATACCTACAATTTCTGTAGATTGACACTTTTAAAAATTCGTTATATCTTTTGAATGGAACATCCAATTCTTTTCATTTAAAAAGTATTTTGCTGGTATTGAAACAGTCTATAATAAAACATCATTTAATGGGATAAGGATTAATATATATGTGTATGGATAACATGGTTTGATTACTGTCGGCACTTCTATTTAGTTCGAAAACGTAAAAAAGTTGTTGTAGTAACATAACTACTGAAGATGGACATATGGTATCGCGGACTTTCTTGTAGATATTGATCCATTCTATAATACCGTAGAACATTTTTTTGTTCTATCTTCAATAGATTCCGCAGCGCACGCGATGACAGAAGTTTTATTGAGGATTTTTTTACACCTTGGGTTACATTATTGCATTTTTGGTAAGGATCTCTAATTTTTTTGAAAATGCAATATAGCCTATGTTGCTCAGTAAAGATGCAGCTTTCTAATGGTGAAAAAATTTTTGAAATCGGTTCAGTAGTTTATGCGTGAAAACCATACATACATACATACATACATACATACTTACAAACTTTTCCTCTTTATAATATTAGTATAGAAAACCTTCCTCTTGAATCAATCTATCAATTAAACCTTATCAAAATCCGTTGCGTAGTTTTAAAGATTTTAGCATACAGGGACAGTGAGCGACTTTGTTTTATACTATGTAGTGATTTTCGTGTCACATGTTAGTTACCATAATCCTCCGACACGGCTGGACCGATTGTGATGAAATTTTGTGTTCTATTGCGTAGATCTGATAATCGGCCTATATCTATTTTTATACCCAAAATGATACTGTACATATATACATAGCGACGTATCAACGCGATATACATGTATGAAGAAATCTCTGAATTTCGTAAAAGAAGATGACTATCTTTTTCGACATTTCCCAGTAAAATCAAATATAATCGCCACGATTTCCTAGAATGATAATATACAGGGTGACTGGAAATTCGACGTGATCATTCAAATGGGTTATACTAGAGGTCATTTGCAACAGATTAATTCCTGCTAACCAGGGGTCAAAAATGGATGGTTATTGAGCTATGACCCTTTTCTTTTTGAGGTGATACAAGTTTTGGGCAAGTTTTTTTTTAAGTGATCGCTTATTCTTCGGCTTTCAAAAAAATATCAATTGAATATTAAAAGTGTATTAGTTTTTTTCATAATTAATTATTTTTGGTAAAAAGGCAGAAAATTTTCATATCAAAATCCGTCATAGCATAGCTCAATAACCATCCATTTTTGACCCCTGGTTAACTGGACTTAATTTGTTGCAAATGACCTCTATTATAATTTATAACCTCTTTGAAGGATCACGTCGAATTTCCAGTCACCCTGTATTTACAAACTCCACTTGTTATAAGACGCTTTGGTTTGCCTTGTACGCGGAAATTGAGCATGTTTTGACATCTTCATTCCTAAGGCTTCAACAACGATGGTGAAATGTTTAAAAAACTTTGTATCAAGAACTTTGTATGTTTATTTTCCTGTTTTCGCGTTGGTTGACTTCACCGTTAATTTTAATATTGTACAGAGAAACAATTTGTGTTGAAATGTGGTAAAGAAACATTTTAATAGCTAATTTAATTGAAAAGACGTACTCACAAAAAGGGACACAGTGTAAAAATTTTGAATTAAATGCGTCTTTTTAATGTACATAGGTGAATATGGAGTCTATAGGAGTTAGTTATATACAAGCATGTCGGTTTAATACACATACAAGCATACATATTAACATTAAGCGTGTTAAAATGCTACTTCCTAATAATATTATAAATGAGGGCGTAGGGATGTGACGACCCCATCGCCCACGGTTGGAATATCTATTGTCTACGTGACAATAGATATTCCACCCGTGCAGTCAGTCAACCCGCAGGACACCTTGTGGCGGGGTGTCGGGGAGTAGCGACCCCGCGGGAACCGAGTGCTCCCGGGGGAGGCCCCTGTCTTCATCTCCGGCTCGCCTTCACCGGCCGGTCGGAGTGAAGCCTGACGAGGACAGGACCCCCACCTCTGGCTTGCCTTTACCGGCCGGCCAGAGTGGAGTCGCGAGAGCTTTTAGCTCGAAGGGTGGATGCGAATCATAAGTGGCGAGTGGGCACGTGATGCTGGACCCTCAGGGAGCGCGTGATCGTAGTTAAAAGTCCAGGGACGCCTCTCCACCCTTAGCTGCTCACAATATGTTGCCCCCTTGTCGCACTTTTGCAGCGACTTATTTCGGGGGCCCATACAGTGAGAGGGCGAGTCACCACCTGCCAACATATTTTTACTTTCTTTTAGTAGAAAGGCAGGTGCCATAGTTTCCCATAGTCCCCAGTACCAGTCCATTTAGCATCCCAATCCATAGCCCAATTATTAAATTTCCATACCCTGCAATAGTCCTACATCGGCCGCGGACTGCCTAGGGCTGTATCTCTATAGTGCAGTCATGGGCAGGCTGCGGCTGGTGTCCCACAACACATTAAAATTCTCGAAAGGGCCTCTGCGTGTTGGATCCGTGTCCCCACGTAAGCCTTCCAAAGATCCGAGTACTGTCCTTCTGGTGGTACCCGAGTATTATGGAAATGAGAATTATAAATGCGAAAGTTTGTGAGGATGTGTGTGTAGATACTGTGTGTTTGTTACTCTTTCATGCAAATACTACTGAACCGATTACAATGAAATTTAGCACACATATAGAGGGTAAATTGGATTAACACATAGGGTAGTTTTTATCCCGGAAATCCCACGGGAACGGGAACTATGCGGGTTTTTCTTTGATAACGCGGGTGAAGCCTCGGGCGGAAATCTAGTAGTACATAGTAGGCTTTAAAATTATACTCTTGCTACTATGTAGGTATTTTACTTAATACATTAGTAACACAATAAATCAAACCCAGTATTATTTCTTATCTATTATCAGCCTTTACAACCAATTAAACAGTAAACGACAATAGATCACAAACAATAAAATTAAACAAACCTTTATTTTCACCTGTTTACAAAGATCTGCAAATATATAGACAATTGCCACCTTATTTATTTAGTAACAATGATAACAAATTCTCGGTAACAGACAATAAAAGTAAATAGGTATAACAGTCTGTTTCTGTTTACTCTGTATTTATTTTATTACCAGCTATGCTGGCTGTTTGGAAAAAAACCGTTGTGTAATTTTGTTTTTTTTTCTTCCGGTTCAAATGAAAAGGCGAAGCGTGAAAGGTTTTATTATATCCGTTTTCAGATTATTTTCAGAGTAAATGCCATATACATACATATATGGCGTTTTTTTTACAACCTGCGATTAAAACACTAGACATGGGCATTGGGCAATAAGCGAAATTTCATTTATACCAAAATTTAAACATTAATTACTGAATCTTTTATTGGGAGAAAAGAAGGTAACATGCAGCCTCAAAATAATTATAATGTACTAGCTGAAACTCGCGGCATTACTCGCTTGGTAGCCTAATAAAAAAATTGCCAAATTTCATACCAATACGATCAGTTGTTATTGCGTGAAAAATAAAAAAAAAAAATATTCTTACAAAATAACGCGTTTACAATGTTAATAAGATTTATAAAATACTGCCCTTAGCCTAATTTCTAACAATCTTTCGCGTTGTATAATATTAGTAGGTTTTATAAAATCCTGCCCCTAGCCCAATAGGGCAATAGGGCAAGTTTTGTGCCCCTAATAAAATGATATTGACCTAATTCATACAACGTATATACATATATTGGTTCAATGAAACAGTTATCGGGATGGTTATTGCTTCTGATAAGGGGGGTAACCGGCACCTTTAGAATAACAGTCTTATTATGGGTACGTTTTGTTGCGTTCACAAAATAATCTTACTTTTTTGGCACCGGGACCTTCTAAAACATATGAAAACCAATTGCAACAAGACTGTTTCGAGCGGTTTCGAGACGTCAATCGAAAAATTGGAACCGGCACGCTCTCTTTGACATTTAGCATTCTTGTTATAATGTCAATAATGACAGTTTTAAGCAATTTTAGTGAAGTTGTAAATATGGAACTTTTATAACATTATTTTGAATATTATTAAAAGAATACACATCAAATTTAAGTGAAACGTATGTAGTTGGAAATCTATTTAATAAATGAAGCTTTTAAAGAAGATAATACATTTATTATATTAAAAATGCAAAATTAACATAACTACATCGGGTTGTTCCAAGAAAAGGCTTCAAACCTTTTGATTTAAGAAGAATCGTGTAAATAATTTATTATTGCGAAGTGCGCAATCATCACGAGTCTCTATGAGATATGGGGGCATCATATGAACACTCTTAAAATACAATTATAACCTACAGATTTTTCTGTGTAAGATAAAAGTAATGTAAGTACCATACCCAATGCAAATCTTAAGAGTACCTATATTTAAAAATACGTTTGTTTATGTACACATTCTCCACTTGTTATTTCTCTATATAATAAAATGCAACCCTACTTATTCTCTAAACATCAATGTTATCTAATACCTACTTAATGTAAATCTATAAAAGATTGTTTATTATTTCTTCTTGATTTATTGAATCATTATTTTATCATGTTATATTATTTATATAATAAAACACTTAAAAGTAAATCAACACTCAAATGCACTACCCATATTATACTTATGTAATCTGTTGTTAAGGATCTCATTTAATTTTGAGAAGTAATACCATTATTTATTTCCAGATTCTACAATCAATTCCGAGCACTAGGGATAAGATTACCCAGAGTAACCACATGGAAGCATTGATAGTATTCAAGAAGCTATAAAGTGCCAGCGCAACATGAATATATTTTTTTCAATAGGAAGCAATATCATGCTTTAAATGTACCTATTAGTGCAATTAAAAACATATTTTATAAATCCAAAATCTTTATTTAGTCCTTTTTATTTATTCATTGACAAAACATTTGCTCCTTTACTTCTCTTGATAACATTTATATATAAAAAAATGTAATAAAACATGGAATTATTTGAAAATAGATTCAATTCTATTTTGATTAAATATTAATTAAAAACAATTAGGTATATTACTCAAATCCAAATTTGTAAGTAAATAGCATAATAAAAAGACCCTTGATTCAAAAAATAAAGTCTTATTTATAATACCAGCCTTTAAAACTTAAAATGCAATAAACAAAAACTTTATATTAACATCACAATGAATAATTCCTGCACTAATAGTTTAATGGTATTTATATTTTTATTTTAAATTTAAATCAATTATTGTATTTGCATAATAAAGAGTAGATAAATAATTTAAAAACTTGCAGTACTTATGTATACTTTTAATTTCATTTTTATTAAACTTAAAATGAAAACAATGTAGGTACTATATTAAGGTACAATTAAATTTTTACATTTTCAGATGTATGATACAAATATGAATATTTTAAGTGTAGAGTGTAGACATGGTGGCGCCTCCCCCAACTTGAAGTTCTCACTACCACATGATCATCTCCCAAGCCGGTACTTCCTTGTTCAATGTTTGGGCAAGCCGGCAATCAACACAACTGTGAAAGATAAATTGGATTTAAACTGATTCTTTGTTGCTTTAAAATTTAATAAGTACATTTAATATGTTTACTTTTATTATTAAAGGGCTTGTCATGGTGTATGTAATTTTAGATGTTTTTTTAAACAATGTCCGTATAGTTTGTTAAATAATAAATACTTTATTTGTTAATCATTTTTCAAGTATTTTAACATTTTAGTTGTTTATCTTGCAAATCTTAATATTGTTTTAAAAAAAAAAAGTTAAATGTGTAGGTGTGTAATTCCTTACAAAACTGTTAATATAAGTATCTTCTAACCAAACATAGATAGGTTTGCTTATAAATTAATATAAATACTTACTTTTGACCAGCTGCTCTAGTTTTTGTGAACTCCCAAATCATTTGCACTTAAACTTTCAGCAGAGAATTCTATCAACTTCGTCTCATCATAACTTTTACCTCGTTAGAAGTTATTCATGAACCTATCTTTGTCTTTGTAACTTCGGGGTCAGGGAGCTTCGCGCACTCTGCACAATGTTCTGCTGTAAGTTAAATAAAAATTACTTCAATTAAGTAACAATAATCAAAAAAGACGAAATCATGCAAAAACCAAAACTTTATTCGTAAAAATATATCTCTGTAGTCTGTTATCATAAATCGTCCTTACTCGTACTTTATCTTACTATTTCAATATTGCTTTTTCGCACTTTCTCATTTATCCAGAGATGAGATTCACATATTTAAGTTTAAGTTTATCTGAAATTTTAGATAATATTATGAATTATGAGGACAGTGACATGACAATTTGATTTTTGACGTTTAATGTTCGATACAAATCATTACGACTTGGCCTAAAAGCCTCGTAGCCAAGCCATTAATCTTAAAAAAATAGACAAAACTTCGGAATTCATTCGCTCTTTGGACCAACTTTGGACATTGTAGGCAATCGTATAGTAATCATGTTGAAAAGGCTCCCGGTACCAAAATAAAGTAAGATTATTTTGTGAACTCAACAAAACAAGGTTGTTAATATAAAAATGGCGGTGATTGAAAATTAAACGTCAAAAATCCAAATGTCATAATCACTGTCCTCGTATTATTATCTGAAATTTGGATAAATCAAATTGAAAAATTGCGAAAGATAAGTAATATGCATTAAAGAATGCATGAAAGAGGCATGAAAGAGCAATTGAAATAGCAAGGTAAGATAATATACGAGTAATAAAATATATATCTAAAACATTGGACGATTTATGACAACACAGATATATTTTTACGAATAAAGTATTGGTTTTTGCATGATTTCGTCTGTTTTGATTATTGTTAATTGAAGTAATTTTTATTTAACTTGCAGCAGAACATTGTGCAGAGTGCGCGAAGCTCCCTGACCCTGAAGTTACAAAGACAAAGGTACATAAATAACTCCCAACGAGTTAAAAGTTATGCTGAGACGAAGTTGATAGAATTCTCTGAAAGTATAAGTGTAAATGATTTGGGAGTTCACAAAAACTAGAGCAGCTGGTCAAAAGTAAATATTTATATTAATTTATAAGCAAACCTATCTATGTTTGGTTAGAAGCTACTTATATTAAAAGTTTTCTAAGGCATTGTACCTACACATTTAAGTTTTTTTTAATACAATATTAAGAATTGCAAGATAAACAACTAAAACGTTGAAATACTTGAAAAATTATTAACAAATAAGGTATTTAACAAACCATACCGACATTGTTTAAAAAACTTCTTTTTAGACGTTTACATACACCATGACAAGCCCTTTAATAATAAAAGTAAACATATTAAATGTACTTATTAAATTTTAAAGCAACAAAGAATCAGTTTAAGTCCAATTTATCTTTCACAGTTGTGTTGATTGCCGGCTTGCCCAAACATTGAACAAGGAAGTACCGGCTTGGGAGATGATTATGTGGTGGTAGTGAGAACTTCAAGTTGGGGGAGGCGCCACCATGTCTACACTTAAATATTTGTATTTGTATCATACATCTGAAAATGTAAAAATTTAATTGTACCTTAATATAGTACCTACATTGTTTTCATTTTAAGTTTAATAAAAATGAAATTAAAAGTATACATAAGTACTGCAAGTTTTTAAATTATTTATCTACTCTTTATTATGCAAATACAATAATTGATTTAAATTTAAAATAAAAATATAAATATCATTAATCTATTTGTGTAGGTATTATTCATTGTGATGTTAATATAAAGTTTTTGTTTATTGCATTTTAAGTTTTAAAGGCTGGTACTATAAATAAAACTTAATTTTTTTTAATCAAGGGTGTTTTTAATATGCTATTTACTTACAAATTTGGATTTGAGTTATATATATCTACCTAATTGTTTTTAATAAATATTTAAGCTAAATAGAATTGAATCTAATAATTTCGAATACTTCCATGTTTTATCACTTTTTTTTATATAAATGATATCAAGAGAAGTAAAGGAGCAAATGATTTGTCAATAAATAAATAAAAAGGACTTAATAAAGATTTTGGATTTATTAATGTTTTTTATTGCACTTAAACATTTAAAGTATGATATTGCTTCCTATTGAAAAAAATATATTCATATGTTGCGCTGGCACTTTATAGCTTCTTGAATACTATCAATGCTTTCATGTGGTTACTCTGGGTAATCTTATTCCTAGTGCTCGGAATTGATTGTAGAATCTGGAAATAAATAATGGTATTATTTCTCAAAATTAAATGAGATCCTTAACAACAGATTACATAAGTATAATATGGGTAGTGTATTTGAGTGTAGATTTACTTTTATAGTCTTATATTCTATATAGGTAAATAATAACATGATATAATATATTGAATCATGAAGAAATAATAAACAATCTTTTATAGATTTACATTAAGTATTAGATAAAATTTATGTTTAGGGAATAAGTAGAGTTGCATTTTATTATACAGAGAAATAACAAGTGGAGAATGTGTACTTATACAGACGTATTTTTAAATAGATTTGAATTGGGTATGGTACTTACATTATATGGTACTTACACAGATAAATCCGTAGGTTATATTGTATTTTCAAATTGTTCATATGATGCCCCCATATCTCATAGGGACTCGTGATGATTACGCACTTGTTTACTATTTAGGTACACGATTCTGCTTAAATCAAAAGGTTTGAAGCCTTTTCTTCTTCTTCTTCTTCTCTTAATTAATGGCTCCACCCAATAAAAACCTTTTCTTCGAACAAGCCGATGTAAAGTTCTATTATTATCTGATAACTGTCAAATTGTCAAATAGATCGCAGTTCGCACCGGTCCCAATAATTGAGTGAACTATTACGAGTGACGTCATCAAAATTGCTAGAAAAACAAAATCAGTTTAACGCTGCAACAAGCTTGCGTTAAGGGTGTCACGGTACGAAAAGACATAGTAATGTTACAATAAGCTTGCTATAAGAGATGCCGGTTACCCCCAAGTTATCTATTACTCGACGCAAGTGTAATATTAATATTGTTTTAGCGTTCCTTTAGTAAAATCTTATTTGTGAAATTTTCAATTAATATGTTGTTTGATGTTTCAATTTTATTTATAGAGATTATTGATATATACGCACATACCAAATATACATAATATATTGAAATATAATTTTAGTTAGGTAAGTGTAGTAGTAAAGTAGTTTTGTTATTAAGTTAGTTCGTTATGGATATGTACATAAGAATTTTCATATAAATAGCAGATTTATATTAAGAGTCCCACATCGTATACCTACCTGAAAATATTACATACATTCTAGTCAAGTATATAATCATTTTATCGTCAAAACATTGTGACAAAAGGCAAAACAGAATGTATTAACTGTGCAGTGCTCATTAATGATACGGAACCTTCATAAATTAGTTCAACTCGCACTTGACCATTTATTGCACAAAGATCAATGATAATTGTTGCCATGCACAATTTTTTTCTCTCTATGATACTGGTATTACCAGATATCTTGATTTATGAATTATGGAAATAACCTGTCTAGTGTATTTTTTATATATTTAATTTTGATTAGAAGGTAAAAGTTGTTTGTAAAATTGTAAGTAGGTACGTGTTTAACATTGACGATTTTTGTAGTATGTAATAGAATTTTATTTTTTGCTGTATGTAACTACCTATTGTATATAATTTTATGCGCTTATTATAAGGATATAATAAGAGTAGGTGTAATAATAAATAGTTTAAGTACAATTTGAAAGTTTACGGAAAAAAGTAAAGTGAATAATGAATAGTTATACTTGTATATCACACTAGCTATTCCTCACGGTTTTACCCGCATTGCTCTGCTCCTGTTGGTCTTAGCGTGATGGTATATAGCCTATAGCCTTCCTCGATAAAAGGGCTATCTAACACCGAAAGAATTTTTCAAATTGGACAGTAGTTCCTGGGATTAGCGCGATCAAACAAACAAATAAACTCTTCAGCTCTATAATATTAAGTATAGATAATATCTAGGGTTGCCAACTATACTGTTTTAAACAGTATTCTACTGCTTTTCACTAAATTATACTTTTTACTGTTTAAAAAAAAAAGTATACAAAATACTGTTTTCAGCATCAAAGTGCAGACACATTATTATGTGTTACATTTAGGTGCTCACAATTTTTTTTATTTAGTCAGAGGGCGCACACTACAATAAATACTGTTTGTTTTGCTAAAATACTGTTTAATAATCTTCATAGACCTGAATATACTTTATTTCTTGTAAAAAAAGTTGGCAACCCTAATAATATCTCCCACATGGATATAAGTAATCCAATTTGTTACGCTTTCTTTTAATCAAAACGTGCGTCATATTGTATAGGGGTGTCTTCCTAATTTATCTTTTGTCGAAAAGCAATTATGTTTTGAATAAATGTAAATGAATTATTAGAAATACTAGTTTTGTAGTTTACAAAATGTCTGCTATGGAAAATTTCTGATTGATACAGTGCACCTAGTGATAGGCATTTAGCAGAAACATTCGAGAATGTATTACACCCGACCTTGCGTTGACTTCCCTTCTCTTGAGACAAGAGTTGGGTAAGTTTTTTTTTTCGAATTTGACCTGTGTGTACTTCCGTAAGTTATAAATCATACAGCGATTTAAAATTGAAAAAAAGAGCTTGTTTGCCGAGCACACGTGTCAGAAGTGAAACTTCTTTGGCTAGATTTAAAGCTATATCGAAAGAATTTTTCAAATCGGACCAATAGTTCCTGAGATTAGCGCGTTCAAACAAACAAACTCTTCAGTTTTATAATATGTAGTATAGGGGCCTTAGACAAAGTAACAATTAAAAAACGATAACGAAGTTAGAAAAGGCAAAAATGTATGGGATTGACATACGCCGCGTTAGATCACGTGGTCTATCTAATGTCAATCCCATACATTTTTCCTTTTCTAACTTCGTTATCGTTTTTTAATTGTTACTTTGTCTACGGGCCTAGATCTCTTTTATAATAGTAATCGTATAGATAAGTAGTTTAGGCACCCGCTCATCACTTCTTATTTTAGGTTTATTCACAGTATTACAATATAGGAAACTAGTGGTCCGCCCCGGCTTCGCCCGTGGTACATATTTCGCAATAAAAGGTAGCCTATGTCCTTTCTCGGGTATCAAAATATCTCCATACCAAATTTCATGCAAATTGGTTCAGCAGTTTAGGCGTGATTGAGTTACAGACAGACAGACAGAGTTACTTTCGCATTTATAATATTAGTAAGGACTAAGGATATGGTAATACCGTAGTATATTATTATTAGTCTGTGGTAATACTGTGGGTTTATTTGAACGAGAAATGAGGAAACATTTAAAACAAACTTTGTTGCAGGTTGTATGTCTAACTATACCTACTTATGTTTAGTTTTGCGCAAGTAATAAGGAAAATGAAGACTTTGTTAAGAGAAAAAAAATCCCATAAAATTTGGTTTCAGACTCGACTAAAGTAGTCTTTATCACCTGTTTTCTAATTGATTGATGTTTTGTTTGTTATATTTTTACACCCAAACAGCTGAATCAATATTGATGATTTTTACGGGTTGTGATTGACCTTCGAATTATCATGGCGCAATAAGTTGCAACCAAAAGTTTTTAATAATAATTAGATTAGTGCATAGTTTGATAAAAAAAAATGTTGTGTGGTTTTATGAAACCACGGTAAAAGTGAAACTTTCCGAACACTGCTTTATACCTACTCGGCAGCCGACCGTCACGCGACATGCGCTACACAGACCAAAAAGTTTGAGACGATGTAATAAAATGTTCACTTTAAAAAACTAAAAAATAAACTTTATTGTATTGTCACCGATCCTTGATAAGTGTACAAAGTTTTAATGAAATCTGTCCGCTTTAGTCAAAATCGAGTCTTAAGGAATGGCGAATTAGAATTCGCACAAGCGAAGACATGATCAAAAAACTAGTACATATTTTCAATATATTACCACTTAACCTAAATCTAAATAACACAACACAATATTGCACCTTATTGCCGAAGGAATAAGGTTTCATCTCGCAAGTGCGTAACATTTAATGATCGAGTGATTGACCTGAAGGTTATTGCTTGCCCTTATGTATGTAAAATCGATATCTATATTTGGATGAGATATTTTTGGTGAAAACAGACGGGGAGTTCTTTCGATTCGGTTTTCAACCAATTACCTACTAAGGCTGCCTGTCCACCGGAGCGGAGCGAGGCAGCGGAGCGGAGAAACGGAGAAATATTAACCAATAGGACTGCACAAAACCTGAGGTGCGGAGATTTTGTGCAGTCCTATTGGTTAATATTTCTCCGTTTCTCCGCTCCGCTGCCTCGCTCCGCTCCGGTGGACAGGCAGCCTAAGTGGCGAAATTATTAGAAACACTAGCTGTGCCGCGCGGTTTAACCCGCATTGCTTCGCTCCTGTTGATCTTAGCGAGATGATATTATATAGCCTATAGCGGCTATAGCCTACTTCGATAAATGGGCTATCTAACACCGAAAGAACTTTTCAAATCGGACCAGTAGTTACCGAGATTAGCGCGTTCAAACAAACAAATAAACTCTTCAGCTATATAATATCCAGGATTTCCTTGAAATTTTTTTTTAATTGTAATTTTACGGTGATCTTAATATTTGCGTTTTAATTGATTTCCTTCTAATGCTCTGTTCTAATCATCCAAAAATTGTAATGCATGTCTGCCGACCTTGTCTTTTGTCGCTTAAACTACTGTATCGAATTTGAAAAAAATTTGATGCTGTACGCAAGCGGCGCTATTGTGATTTCTTTTGCTACTAAAGCCTTTTGTGTTCATTCGTGTGTATTATTTAATTTTTAAGTACGTCAAGAATTGTACAAATACATAGTACAAATTTGTTTAGTTAGTAGATTAGTTAGAACCATCACTACATAGTATAAAATACATGTATATAGGGACAGAGAAAGCAACCTTGTTTTATACTATGTAAGTAGTGATTTTAATTTTTAAAGTTTAATTTAAAAGTGAAAAAAATTTATTCATCATCATCATCACATTTTGATTAACAATCCAAAGCAATGATTTAAATTAAATGCATACAGACATATCTACGTGTGTAATTTATATTCCATCAAGATTCAAGGTATAATGAGAATAAAATTATTATGTGAAACTAAGTGTCGCCGCACACGAGCCACTCGCGACAGCCACAAGCGCTGAGGCTGCCACGAGAAGTTAGAAGCGTGTAGCAGCCACCGGCGTCAACCGTGTGCGGCGAGTACATATAAAATGTATGAAAAGGACAGAAAATATGCCGGTGGCGGCGTTTTGTGGCCGGTGGCCGGTGGCTCGTGTGCGGGAGCGCGGTCCGATCTCATAAGGCTACTCACCTACCTGCCGAAGGGGCAATATTGGAACAATCTCGGTTGCATGGCGGTCGGAGCAATTTCAGCTGTGCTCTAAATTGCCCCTGCTTGCCTATACACATCACAATTAAGGAGTGCAATTCCGCGGACTAAAATCCCTCGTCTGCGCAGGCCAGAAAGGTCATAGATTAAAATATTTTACAGGTATTTCGATCAATACAGATTACAGAGGTCAGAGAGCGTTGTTGTTATAATATTATTTACTGTCATATGATCTCTAAATGCATAATGTAATAGGTAATAGTGTAAAAACAACTAGAAAATACTATGAGATATAATATATTTTTTATATGGCTTCCTTCACATGTAGAATATGTTATCGCAGCGTTTGTGTTTTTTAAGGTTTTTTTAGTGTTTCTATGATTCATAGTTTTTGACAATTTTCCTATCGATAGTGTATGTAAATTCGTAAATATATCGTTACATTTGCATTTAATTAGGTTATTATGAAGTAAGTATTTAAATTTTAAATAAAACATTAATTAATTGTGCGATTAGGTTCCAATCAGTTTTGTTTTTAAGTTAAATTTTTCACATTTTCCATTTTAATAATAATACGTTTAGAAATTTGATTTTACTGAATTAGCGTTTTCTATGTAAAATTTTAAATCACAAAATTTTATATCTACTCGTTACTCCTTTTTCTAAATAATAAAGTAAGTTCAATAAACTGAAATAAAAAAATAATCGCTTTTAAATTTCTAAAAATATATTAGGTATCAATAGCCAACAAAATAATTTTACAATGAAACGATTACCTATTATGTTTTTAAGGTAAATAACATTTAATTTGTTTATAAGTAGGTAAGTATTTATCGTTTTTACAATAATTACTGTTTAAAATACTGTTTCCTCAAACAATTCTTATCAAATAAGTTCAATATAGTGTTAATTGATTTTAAGGTTTATATTGTACGTAATATACGTACGTCCTCGATAAGACAAAAAACTGTCGTACACTTGAATTATTCAAGGGTAAAAGCTCACTAGGGCTGCAGGGTGATATTATCTCGTTAAGGTCTAGTGGGTAAAGTCACATCAGCGCAAGATGTCTACTTAGAGCGGCAGCGGAGGAGTGTCTTTAGGGCACCAACGGTGGCGTTCACAGGCCGAGTTAGCAGGCTTATTGCGCACCCATCAACACGCACTGGACCAGCGCGATGGGTTATTATTTGTCCAAACCTCTTCCCTCATAAAATACATATTAGAATACAAAATTATGAAAAGTAAACCTAAAAAAACGCCCCAAGTCCCTGGCGGTACTCGTGGGCGTACTGTTGATGACAGTAGGCAGGCACGCCCCGGTCCAAGGGGTGGTAAGAATCTCCAGGTGGGTAATCTAAACTGTCCGACGACCCAGGCTAGCAAAAAGGATATACAGAAACTTAATATTTTAACTTATAACGTTAGAACTTTAAGAACAGAAGAAAGACTTGTTGAGTTAGAAAACGCATTAGAAACCATCAATTACGATATCGTAGGTCTAGCAGAAGTGAGAAGAGAAGGTGAACAAATTATTGAAAGAAAAACGAACACTTTTTATTATAATGGAGAACAAAATGGCCAATATGGCGTTGGATTTTTAGTTTCAAATAGGTGGAAGAATAACATAATAGAATTTATAGGCTTCTCTAATAGAATTGCATTACTTAAATTTCGGATTAATGACAACAAAATACTTACAATCATACAAGTATATGCACCCACATCTACACATTCTAATGATGAAGTTGAAGATTTTTACGACCTACTTAATAAAGCTTGCGATGAACACAGAGGGACCTGGACTATGGTATTAGGCGACTTTAATGCAAAATTAGGCATTCGAAATTCAACGGATGATCGTAACATCTTAGGACCACATGGGTTGGGCATTCGAAATGAACGCGGAGATCGTCTACTACAATTTGCTTTTGGCCAACAATTAAGTATAACGAATAACTTCTTCTTTAAAAAAATAAATCGTCGATGGACATGGCTTTCCCCTAACGGATTCACACGAAATGAAATAGATTTTTGTCTTTCTTCTAACAAATACATAATAAAGAACACAGAAGCTCTAAATAACTTAAAATTCAGTTCTGATCATCGAGCATTACGTACAACTGCTAGTTTCAATATGAAAATCCTGAGGTATAATAGAATTAAACACGCAATCAAGAAAATAGATAAGAATAGCTTAATAGCAAATACAGAACAGTTTAACTTAGAACTAGATAATTATTTCAACTTATTAGAAACAAACGATACAGAGGATCCAGAAATTACTTACAATAATATCATAAACAGTATCAAGAGAGCAAGTAAAAAAATAAAAACCGTAAAGAACAAAAATAAAAAATTGACAAAAACTACCTTAGATTTAATAGACAAAAGACAAACGATGACACTTTATACTACTGAATATAAAGAAATAGATAAAAAAGTAAAGAAACACATAAGAAAAGATATACGTACATATAACACAAATTTTATCCAAAAGGCACTCGTAAAAAACACATCTCTTAAACAGGCTATACGTAATACACAACCAAGCAAACCATTAATTTTATCATTAAAAGACTCAAATGGAACCAAACAAAGCGCGCGGGATAAAATTATACAAATTAGTACTGAATTTTATAAGAAATTGTATTCTGATGACTCATGTTATTGTATAACCGATAAAAACTATGTACGTTCGGAAGTAGTAAATCCAATCACAATTGAAGAAGTCCATTTAGCCATAAAGAGTATGAAATACAACAAAAGTCCAGGTGAAGATGGGATCACAACCGAATTCCTTAAAATTGGCGAACCAGCTCTTATTCCCTATATAACTCAACTATTCAATAACATATTACGAACGGGTATATTTCCCAAAAGTTTCTGCCATTCTAATATAATCCTCCTCCACAAAAAGGGAAATAGATCAGACATAGAAAATTATCGTCCTATCAGCCTCATATCGCACCTATACAAAGCCTTTATAAAAATCATTGGAAATCGCATCACAAGAGATCTGGATAAACAACAGCCCCCAGAACAAGCAGGATTTCGCGGTGGACTCTCCACTACAGACCATCTTCATTCGATTAACCAAATTTTAGAAAAAAGCCATGAATTCAACCTCCCCCTTTACCTGGCCTTCGTTGATTATTCAAAAGCATTTGATAGCCTGAAACACAATGCCATATTCACAGCCCTCAAACAACAAAATATAGAACCGACGTACATCCACCTTATACAAAATATCTATAGTACCAGTACAGCTTCTGTAAAAATTAATAGCAATGGCCCATCCTTCCGAATAACAAAAGGAGTCAAACAAGGTGACCCATTGTCTCCAAAACTCTTCAATGCTACCTTGGAAGAAGTATTTAGAAGCTTGGCAGCTCGATGGCAGAACAAAGGTTTTAAAATCGGTGAGCATCGATTAACAAATCTTCGCTTTGCTGATGATATTGTTCTCTTTTCCTCCACAGCCTCTGAGCTACAAACGATGCTCGAAGACCTGAGCGATGCAAGCCTCAGGGTCGGACTTCAGATGAACATGACCAAAACAAAGCTTATGACTAACAGCACCAAAACCACCATCGTTGTCGAGGGTGGGTCGGTTGCATATGTCGATGAGTATACTTACCTCGGCCAAATAGTTTCTTTTCAAGCCAGGCAGGATCAAGAAGTTGCCAAACGCATTGAAAACGCTTGGAGAAGCTTTTGGTCGATGAAAGAGCTGATGAAAGGAGACTTGCCTCTTTCACTAAAGCGAAGGCTCATGGACATGTGCATCTTGCCCATCCTCACCTACGGTGCACAGACCTGGTCATTGACTGATCGCCAAAAGTCCGCACTTGGGGTTTGCCAAAGATCAATGGAGCGCAGCATTTTGGGCGTAAAGCTTTCTGATCGCATTCAAAATAGAACGCTGCGCTCAAAAACACAGATTGTCGACGTAGCCCATAAAGCTGCCGAGCTCAAATGGAACTGGGCTGGACATGTTTGCCGGATGTCCGAAGAGTTGTGGGCAAAAATCACCACTATGTGGATCCCCGACAATGGAAAAAGGCTGCGTGGAAGGCCCAAAATCAGATGGCGCGACGAACTGGACTCTCATTGTAAGGAATGGGCTAAAATTGCTCACAATAGGAAGACATGGACGAAGGGAAGAGAGGCCTTTGCCCAACAGTGGGACAGCCATGGCTGAATAATAAAAATTGTACGTAATATCGTATTTAATAAAATTAAAGCCTCGGATAAAAATTACTTTTTTCAATTCGTTTCATCAGTGTTATAAGCGGTCCGCCCCGGCTTCGCCCGTGGTACATATTTCGCAATAAAAGGTAGCCTATGTTCTTTCTCAGGGTCTAAAGATTATCTGTGCCAAATTTCATCAAAATAGGTCCAGTAGTTTATGCGTGAAAACCATACATACATACATACATACATACAAACCTTTCCTCTTTATAATATTAGTATAGATAACATATTCGCAAAATAAAATAAAAAAATATATACTACTAATCATAATCATCATCACCATCATCCCATTATGTTCTTACTGCTAGTTATCAATATGTGCAGATAAATTAGGAATCAAATGATTTCCTGCATCTTACTAAACAGAACCTAATATTGAATCATCCACTACCTTATCTTATATCTGTATCAATCTATCTTATATATAAAATTCTCGTGTCACAATGTTAGTCTGCATACTCCTCCGAAACGGGTGGACCGATTCTCATGAAATTTTCTGTGCATATCGGGTAAGTCTGAGAATCGGCCAACATCTATTTTTCATATGTACCACGGCCGGAGCCGGGGCGGACCGCTAGTCTCTATATAATATTAAATTCTCGTGTCACAATGTTAGTTACCACACTCCTAAGAAACGGCTAGACCGATTCTCATTAAATTTTGTGTGCCTATTGGGTAGATCTTAGAAGCTCAAGTGATAAGAGAAAGGCAGAACGTTTGCTGATAGCTGATATTTTAATGCTTAAAATTTTCTTGAAAATTAAGTACTTTCTTTGAATAGAATATTAAAAATAATAATTTGTTTCAGAATGGCGCAAAAGTGAAGATGAGAGTTTGAAGATTTTCGGTGCGAAAGTGTCGTGGTGCATTTACATGTGATATAAAGTGCAATTATTTATTTATTATAGTGTTATTGTTATAGTGTATAGTGCAAAAGTAAGTGCGCGATGGATCCCGGATACTTCAATATCGATAGAGAACAGAATCCGCGGGAAAGGGCTAATTTTTTCTCGAAAATATGCTTTTGGTAAGTAATATGTATTTGAATGATTTTTTTTCTTTAGATGTGTGAAGTCCCATGGCCCCTAGGGGTGTGGGGGGTCCCCTATGGGGCAGATGCATTATACATCTGTTTCACTGATCGATTTTCTTTAGGTACAAATAGGTGATCAGCCTTCTGTGTAATGCCAGACCAAGGCATTTTTTTTCTTCGTCTTCACCAGGAATCGATTATCGAACCCAGGAGGCGGTGTTTAGAAGTATAATGTGTAGTTTTTAGCTAGTTTACAGAAAATTTCAGCTTCATTATTAATAAAGAATAATAAGGGTTTTGTATTATAGAAAATTGAGGTTGCAAAGAAAAAAACCAAACGAATAAATAAATAAGTGAAAAACTAGTGTGAGTTTGATCGAGTACGAAACGACTATCGCGTCTGCGTCACAGCCGAATTAGTATGGGAAATCGAACAGTGCCCCTAGCGGACGTATGGGGAAGCTTTGATTCCCCATACAAATTTCGCTGTGACGCAGGTCGCTGACGCAATCCGCAATAGTAACGTTTCGTACTCGATCAAACTCACACTAGCCCCTCTGAACTTGAATAAGTTTATGATTGCATCATTAACGTAAATTATATTTCATGTAAGAAATATACTGAATAAAAAATAATAAATCTGCTTTTTGACAACTACGGCATTTTACTTTATGGTTTAAAAGGTACCTAATATGTACATATTACTTTTAAATAGACACTTTGAAAATAAAAAAAATATATTGAATAACTTGATTTTTTCTGGTAGGTATATATTATATTAGTAAAAATATTGATTAAATCTATTCTCAAATAATATTCATATTATTATAGGTACACACGTCCAATCTTCGAGAAAGGCAGAAAAGGGCAGCTCAGTATATCAGATGTCTACAGGTGATATATTCAATATTTTTTACAGGTATTATAATAAACAGGGTGACTTTTATATGTGTAATAGACTACAGGCCCATGTTGAAAACATGTTATGGCATCTGTGTCATACTATTTCTATACTGCTTTTTAATCCATTATTCCGCAACGCCGTACAAAAATCATGGAGACAAGGGGAAATCTCTACCTGTACTTTCGAATTCTCATCTGCACTCAGGTGACAGCTTACAAGTGACGGCATAGTGCTGAATTTTATTATTTTATGCTCTTATATCTTTCTAGATAGGTCACCTGGTGGTTCAAATGACCCATAACTTTTTCAACATGGGCCTGTAGTTTATAATAGTTTTAAAGGGGTGAAAGTATAGCTCATTTGAAGTAAAAATAAGTAAACATTACTGACCCGAAACATATTAGTTTCAGAAATATTTGATATTGTAGCGATTCCCACCCAGGATAAATATTTGTGTGATGAACATAGATGTTTGCTCTGTGTCTGGGTGTTAATTATCTATATAAATATTTATTTAAAATTATATATTTGTATGTTTATCAGCCATTTCGTTTCTATAACACAAGCGAAAATCTTAGGGCATAAGATCGTGCCCTGTGTGAAAAATGTTCTGAAATATAAAAACAAAAAATATATAAAAATAATTACGTATGTTTTTTAATAATTTTATTATATTGCAGATGTTCACCAGGCCACAGGGCGGCCCCGCGCGGTGACGTCATGAGCGAAAAATGGAGAGAGGAAATTAATAAGCAAGGTAACTTACACATCCAAAAAATAAAATTGCGTCCTCTAAAAAACGCAAGATTAGGCCTAAAAAATGTAACATTTCAATGGACTAATGCTTCTTTCTGAATCGGTGGTAAATGTTAAAAATATGTTATGACATTTCAAAAATGCTTCTAGAAGAAGTCTAATTGGATAAATAAATGTTTGAGTTTGAATGTTTAAGAGTAAGTATAGGTTACTTATGGTTGTTGATCTTTGTACTATTAAGTAATGAATATAATTATTAATAACTCGTAATAATCACATTTTAATTAATATGTTTACATTTTAACACGTGTGGTGAAACTTTATTATAGCTGATAAGCTTGGATATAAATTATTTATGTATGTATTAAATATAATAATTTTCGATTAATATTATGGTGCATACCTAGGTTTTTCTAGAAAATTAATTTGGTTCTTTATATAATTAAATAAATAGACGAATAAATATGTAAACCAATGTGTGTTTTCGTAAGTTTTAATTTTTTACATGCATATAACAAAGTACTTATACAGTCAAATTGATAATCTCCTTCATTTTAGGGTTCCATACCAAAAAGGTAAAATAAGGTGCGTTGTAAAATATTAAAGAAAAAGAATAGGTTATTTGTACGGAACCCTTATTGTCGCGAGTTCGACTCGCACTTAATCGATTTTTTGATAAGTCATCTCGCAAGAAGATAGTTGTTTCCCCGAAACACTTATCGAATCTTTGACTATAGATATGTGGCAGTCGGATTGTATAATCCGCCGTATTACATTACGGCTAGCTGTTTTCAAAAACAGGGCCGTTTTGCAATGCGGCGGTTCAATATTAAATTCATATAAAAAAGAATCATCAAAATCGGTTCACGCAGTCGAAAGTTCGGTGGTAAAAAACTCAAAATTTTTTTGTCAAATTGAGAACTTCCGTTGTTTTTGTAGTCGGTTGAAAACAAATACTAAATTAGTAGTAAAATAAAGATATATACAACCTAAATAAATAAGGCTAAATTGCTTTTAAAGATTACATGAAAATTAAATTACTGTTTATTGTCACTTAAATTATAAGAGTCTTTAAAGTGTGTTAAGGTAAACGATAATAATTTAACTAACATACTTAAAGTACTTTTAATATTATCTTAATTCTAGTAACTAGCAGTGCCCCGCGGTTTTACCCGCAGTACTCCGCTCCTGTTGGTCTTAACGTGATGACATAGCCTTCCTCGATAAATGGGCTATCTAACACCGAAAGAATTTTTCAAATCGGACCAGTCTAGTTCCTGAGATTAGCTCGTTCAAATAAACAAACTATTCAACTTTATAATATTAGTATAGATTAATACGTATGTTTTTGTTTTTCAGATAAGAAGAGGAAGCCGTCTCTATTGCGATGTATTATAAGAATATATGGTCTCAAATTTATTATAGCTAATGTATTATTTGCCATCATTGATACCTCGCTTAGGTAAGATCTATATTTAAGGCCCTTTCAGACTAGAGCGATATCCGCTACCCTCGTGGTCTAACTATCCGAGATCTGCAGCAGTACTCGGTCCGAGATCGGTACGCGATTAGAGTCTCTATAATATACTGCGTAAGAGATTTAATCGCGTGCCCATCGGGATACCGCTACCCACGGCGAAAGCGGATACCGCTCTAGGTTGAATAGGCCTTTAGTAAGGCTTTAATTAAATCGAGCAATGGTGTATTATAAAAAACTAGACTCACAATCGTCTATTAAAAATTCGTCAAAGATATCCCAGCTTTGTATAAAACGTTTATTGAAATTTAAACCTTATTTCGTGGCAGTAATGTTCAAAGTCGATTGTTTCGCTCATAAGAAAACTCTGCCTTATACACGCGTAAGCAGAGTTTTGCTTCAGACAATTTTTGAACATGATTGTCAGTCAAGTTGTTTATTATACGCCAGTCGCCAATAGATATAGACTACATATAGTTTATAGTGTAGAACTTTGTACTTTGTAGTAGTTTTACCCCACCCCTTTCTAATTCAACTATACAAATTTGAATTTAATTACACCCTTAAATAAAATTGAACTATTGATCGATTTTCTTGCTGATTATTTTCAGCAGTAGCGATATTCCGAATATGTTTTAGTTTTTATAAACACTTGGTTTATTGATAAGTTGAATGATAATGAATAAAACGAGTTTAAATTTTAATTACAATAATTTAATTTTGAAATAAAACTTGTTTTATACGTATTTATTATTTCTTTTTCAGAATATTAACACCAATGTGCCTCGAGGGATTGATCCACTACTTTTCACCGTCACACGCGGGGGTGACAGTCACGGAAGCATATTTATACGCTATGGGGGTAGTTGGGTAAGTAGAAATGAAAAATAATTAAAAATAATCAAATTTTAAATTATTTCACACATTTAGTCTTAAAAGATATTATGTATTAATTTTTTTTTTCAGTTTTATGGCCATCAACGCAACTTTAATGCATCCAATGTTGTTATTGTTATTGGATTTGAGTATGAAGATCAGAGTCGCTTGCTGTTCGTTGATATATAGAAAAGTAAGTTGTTTTTTTTTACTAGAAGTCTATTTTTTCAAGTAAGATATGTAGAATTTTTATTGTGGAATAATATTTTTCATAGATATATTGTTTTAGACTCGTACCTATTTAAAATTTTATCACATACCTTACAAATTACAAGTTTTTAATAAATTTTTCCCCTATTAATTATGAGCTGATATAAAACTAAAACTTATCATTATAAGTTTATTACATCATAAGTAAAAATGATATAGTTACAGTAACAATTTAAAACATTGTAAGTGTTATTTTTTGCTTATTTATTTCCCAAAGGAAAAAAGCAAACAAACCATGATTAAATACCTATTTTTCCAGCTGCTCCGTTTAGATCTAACCGCCGGGGGCAAAGCCTCCGAAGGCCTAGCGGGTCACGTGGTTAATCTATTAACAACAGACGCCCAAAGATTCGACATGGCGAGTATCTTCATGATGGACCTCGTAAGAACACCTATCGAGAGCATAATCATCGTCTATCTGATGTATAGGCAGATAGGCGTATCTTCGATCATTGGAGTCGCCTTTCTGCTCATGTTTATACCGCTACAAGGTGAGTTTGACGTACAATAGATAATTGGATCACGTAAATACTAAATAGTGAAAAATGATTAAATAGGAAATATTGTCCGAAGAAAAACTCTGCCTTCACATGTATTAGGCAGAGTTTCATAGGCCATTCAATAGAATTTGAACGTTACTGCCACGAAATAGAATGCCAATTGCAATGAATGTTTTACAAAATTGCTCGGATATTAATTGACAATCTTTTAAAAGGCGATTGTGAGTCTGGTTGTTTATAAAATGTCAATGTTTTTATTTTTTCTGTATAATTTTCCTACCAAGTTAAGTAACTTTTTACGTAGTTACTTTTCCAAACTATCTTGTTTCTCACCTACTTTTAATCGATAAAATAAATCAGGTATGAGGTTGTTTCCTTTTTATTTTCCTTGTTTTATTTATTAAAATCGTTAAGGTTAAAGTTATAGGTTAAAAGTTGTCGAACAGTGTTTTAAGTTTATGTAGGATGTAGGTGGATTTCCTCGTCATAAATACCAAATAAATATAAATATTTCAGTACAATTTTCACACACGGCACGATCTGATCCCATACTAAGTTTTCGCTTGTGTTATGGAAACCAGATGGCTGATAAACATACATATATAATCCTTACTAATATTATAAATGTGAAAGTAACTCTGTCTGTCTGTCTGTTACTCAATCACGCCTTAACTACTGAACCATGCATGAAATTTGGTATAGAGATATTTTGATACCTGAGAAAGGACATAGGAAAGGTTTTATCCCGGAAATTCTACGGGAACGGGTTTTTCTTTGAAACCGCGGGCGGAAAGCTAGTTTTAAATAAATACTTATATAGATATTAACACCCAGACACAGAGCAAACATCTATGTTCATCACACAAATATTTGCCCCGGGTGGGAATCGAACCCACGACCTCTGGCTTGGGACGCAGGGCCACTGCCAACCAAGCCAACCGGTCAGTCAAATCTATCTAATTATATTAATATTTCCAGGCTACCTCGGCAAGATATCGAGTCGTTTCCGTCGTCAGACCGCCGTACGGACGGACAATCGTATCCGGTTAATGAACGAAGTGATTCAAAGTATTGAGGCTATTAAGATGTTCGCTTGGGAAAACGCGTTCGCTGGTATCATTGGGCAGGCAAGAAAGTGAGTATAGTTTAAAAAAAGACGCGTGTCACTCGGGGACTGCCGCGGTAAAGCTATTGCATGCTATGCCTTCAAGCCACACCTCCGCGCCCGTCCCCGTGGGGAGCGTGAGGTTTTTTCGTTACGGAATTTCTCGATTCGGTCCCCGCGCTCAAGGCCCGCGATAGAAGCTATGCAATAGTTATATCAGTATTATTAAGTTTGGCAAAAATTTTGGTATATCTAATGTGTTAAGTGTTAATTTAGTGTCTGTTAAGTGTACTTTAGTGTTTAAGTGTAGTACTTTGGATATAGAATATGCAAAAGAAAATTTAACAAAATTTTCAATTATTTAGGTGTTAGTTCACTTTGGGTAATAAATAATTAATATTATAATATAGGGTTATTAAATTAGTACAGAGGCTATAATCACCAAAGAACTACATACATACACACATACAATACTCAAAAAACATAATCCTCCGTCTGACGCAGTCGGTAAATACAAGGACCTTTCAATGATAGTGCAAATAACACATGTGTTGTAATATTAGTTAAATAACAGAATAAATATAGATCGTTATCTGATTGCATTTGTTTGTTTCAAATGTTTCAGTAGTTTATCAGTTTACATAACGTCACAAATCTTATTTAATAATTAAATAAGTATTTAACATGATTTAAAAATGGCTATAACTAACCGTTACAAATATTTTTTTTAATATTATAAAGCTGAACTGTTTGTTTGTTTGAATGCGCTAATCTCAGGAACTACTGGTCCGATTTGAAAAATTCTTTCGGTGTTAGATAGCCCATTTTTACCGAGATAAAAAACCTGACTACACAATTTACCATTTAGTACTTTTTGCTGCCATTTTTTGAAGAGAAACTTCTTTAGGCGCGTTGAGAGCAAAAATTTTAAGGTCGCGTCATGGAATAAGGCTACCATTCTGGTATCTTTGAATCTTGCCAAACAAGTTTCACTTCTGATACGTGTGCGCGGCACTATTTTTGGTTTATTTACTACATTTATGATTTTTACTTTCCAGGAAAGAAATGAACGTAATCAAGAAAATGTCCTGGCTGCGGGCCGTTATGATTTCATGCGTCAAACTCAACACAAAAGTCGCAATATTCCTCAGTATCATTGCCTTTATCTCATTCGATAATGATTTGACAGCCGCGAAAGTATTTGTAATATTTTCCTACTATGAAATGTTGAAATATACACTGGTCGATTTTTTGCCCCTGGCAATAACGTTCACGCTAGAGGCGTATGTCAGTGTGAAAAGGATGGAAGAGTTTTTAGTGTTGCCAGAGGTTGAGAATCAAGATGGCGTCGATTTGGTTAATATAGATAAGGAGGAGGTTAAGAGTAATGGCGTGTTTGAGAAAATTGGTAATGGGTAAGTTTCTTCCAAATTTTCTTGTAGTAGTTATGTATTAAAAATATTTTTTTTTATCTTTGCTGGACGTTTAAAAGGCATAATCTCTTTTGATAAGACTTTTTTTTATTGGAAGTTAAAGAAAATCTGTATAATGATAGATATGTATCTAAAATAGCCCATTCAAAATGGATAGAATCTTTATATGTTTTAACAAGTTAATTTAAGGAAATTTTATTTTCAAATGGCAAGAATTATTTTTGTGTTAAATATTCCATTTATCCAGAAAAACTAATAAAACATGACGCTTAGAACAATAGAATCGGATTATTTAACAAAATATTATATATTTAAATTTTCTCAATTTTTATACATTTTTATTATATTTTCAGGCAACAAGCATACATAAAATCGGATTCAAACTTGGATCAACTCAAACCGGACTACTTGGTCAGTCTAAAAGACTTTACGGTGCATTGGAAGAATGCTGAAGACGAACAACTTGATAGAAAAATACCAGCATTGGCGGATATTAACTTAACGGTAAGTTGGCTAAGTTAGAGGGTATGTTGGCTAAGTTAGAGGGTATGTTGGCTAAGTTAGAGGGTATGTTGGCTAAGTTAGGGTTATGGGTCAGGTTTTTATGTTCTGTGCAACTAATCTATAAGTTAAATTTGGACATTGCACATCTTATTTCATTGATTGATTTTTTTAACTGGCAAGTAAGAATTTATTGTTTCAATGCTCTTGGGGCGTATATAATTATGTTTTTAATACGAAATAATGTTTGTTACAGTAAGTATTGAAAAATAAATAAAAAACCGGAAATGTATGTAGAGTGGCTTAGCTACAATTATTTCAAAGAGAAAACATTTTAAAGACTACCTTCAAATTTCCAATTTAAAATGTCCACTTATAGTAGTTAGTTACAACATTTAAAACCAGTATTAACCAGTTTATTTTTATTTTATTCCAGATAAAACCAGAAACGCTAACAGTGATAGTCGGCACGGTGGGCGCTGGTAAATCTACGTTAATTCAAGCAATTCTAAAAGAATTAACACCTAGCAGTGGTGTGATGTCCGTTAGAGGGAATGTCGCGTATGCGGCTCAAGATCCTTGGTTGTTTGATGCTTCGGTAAGTGTATCTTCATATTATAAGTAAAAATTGGTTGTCTGTAAAGTCGGTTTACTGACGATAGTTGAACGTGACAACGTCCGATTGTGCTTCTTTGTCGCTCGTTCCGCGCTCTCGCTTGCACTTCAAGCCTTACATGGAACGCCTCAGAGCGAGGTAACGCCGCATGAGTCATGTTTTTTCGTGCGTGCAGCCGGCTCTATCGAATTATAAGACGTTGTCACGTCAAAAAGCTGTAGATAGGACACCAAGACAACATTCAATCTTCAAACACGGCACACTAATGCACACACGACTAGACTTCAATGTGCGATGGCATGATTCAACTATCGTGAGCGAGAAAGAGACAACTAAAATTAAATGTGAAACAAAATTAATATCAAGAAAAAGCTTTACATACATTTTACAATGTATTTGACACACACACACACAAACAATACTTTTTTCACAACAAACCTGCTAGAGGCAAAAACCAGAATAAATAATTATCAATTTTATTCTTCGAATCTTAATAACTTTTTCAAAATAATACTATAACTGTTTTGTTACAGGTTCGTCAAAACATCCTCTTTGGCCAAGACATGGATCTACGTAGATACAAGCAAGTTCTCAAGTGTTGCCAGCTTAAAACTGATTTGGAAATATTGCCACATGGCGATAAAAGTGTTGTTGGTGAAAGAGGTATAGTGGAGCCAATTTAATAGGCAACATTTGACGTCTATCAATTTAATCTTCGCAGGGAGGTAGCCTGCTTAAAAACATCGATTTAGGGCTGATTTTTCAATCGTTGGTTAAAACTTATTCATCGAATAACGTATTAAACTATCATTTGAAAAATGTATTCTAATTGTCCGTATTTGACAGTTTACAGGTGACATTTTAAAATGTTCGTGTAATACTTTATTGGACGGATAAATTTTAACCAAGGATTGAAAAATCGGCCCTAAAGTGAATTAATCCACTTTGCATTATTATAGGTTAAAAATCAGAGTAACACATGATTTATAGAATAAATAAAATAAAAAGTGGAATTAGAAATGACAGTGATCAACTCTTGATTATCTTTTACTAGCTGTGCCCTGCGGTTTTACCCGCAGTGCTCCGCTCCTGTTTGTCTTAGCGAGATGATATATAGCCTACTAGGTTTCCGCCCGCGGCTTCGCCCGCGCAGTCAAAGAAATCCCGCATAGTTCCCGTTCCCGTGGGATTTCCGGGATTGCGTAATTTTTCCGGGATAAAAAGTAGCCTATGTCCTTTCTCGGGTATCAAAATATCTCCATACCAAATTTCATGAAAATTGGTTCAGTAGTTTAAGCGTGATTGAGTAATAGACAGACAGACAGAGTTACTTTCGCATTTATAATATTAGTATGGATACTCGAAATATAATCAAAATAGATAAAGGTATAAATATAATATTTTAGGTACTTCACTGTCTGGCGGGCAACGTGCACGCATTTCGCTCGCGCGTTGCGTGTATCAACACGCAGATGTCTATCTTTTGGACGATCCGTTGGCAGCTGTTGATGCTAAAGTACGTATTGTTTCTTTTTTACCGATTTAAAAAAAGGAGGAGGTGTATAAATAAATATTTCAGGACAATTTTCACACACGGCACGATCTGATCCCATACTAAGCTTTCGCTTGTGTTCTGGAAACCAGATGGCTAATAAACATACATATATATAATTTTAAATAAATACTTATATAGATAACTAGCGGTCCGCCCCGGCTTCGCCCGTGGTACATATTTATGTTTTCTCTACATAAGAACCATCCTCGTACTTCAAGGAATATAATAAAAAAAGAATTATCGAAATCGGTTCAGCCGTTCTCGAGATATGCGCTTACCAACACATTTTGCGATTCATTTTTATATATAAGATTAACACACAGACACAGCAAATATCTATTTATAATTGATCACACAAACATTTGCCCTAAAAGGGAATCGAACCCACGACCTTTGGCTTGGAAGGCAGGGTCACCAACCAAGCCAACCGGTAAGTTAAATAAAAAATTAACTCCCACTGTACAGGTAGCACAAGCGATCTACGAAGAATGCGTGCGTGGATTATTACGCGATCGTGCCGTAGTACTCGTGACGCATCGCGCGAACTACGCGAGACACGCGGCCAACGTGTGCGTGATGCGGGCGGGACGGGTGAGTGACGGCATCATCATCATCATCATCACTGACACAATACCACTGAATTCGGAATAATACCAATATTATTATCCCCGCCACCGTCATCAAAACCAAAGGTCACATCTCTATAATTATCAACGAAAGAAAACGAACGATCACCACGCGAACTTAGGCGATCACAAGTCACATATTCACAAGTCACGCTCGTATTTTTATCTGGCTCGAAGGACTTTCAATCTGTATGGTCCTTCGAGCCGGATTCTAACAAAAAAATGACATGACATATTATTTCTTTACATAATAAAAAAACATTCGTTTATTATGAACTAGCTTTCCACCCGCTTTGCCCGCTTTGTCTAAAACCAAATAAATTATATACTTAAACCTTCCTCTTGAACCACTCTATCTATAAAAAAAGCCGCATCAAAATGCGTTGCATAGTTTTAAGAGTTAAGATTTAAGCATACATAGGGATTAGGGACATGGGGACAGAGAAAGCGACTTTGTTATATAATATGTACTGATTATATGTTTTATTGATAAATAAATTGAATTATCTTACAGATCGTGGGACAAGGCACTTACCAGGAACTCAAAAATAGCGTCCCGGAGTTCGATCAGCTGATTGAAATGGGTGAAAAAACGGACGAAGTCAAACAGAAACAAAAAATGGCGTCTTATGAGAATAAAGAGAGCATGGTAAGTTGTATTTCTCAAATTAAATATTAATCGGTATTGCGATGAAATTATTAGATTTGAAGTTCTAGAAATAACATTTTCAGCGAATTTATAATAATTTAAAATAACTAAATTACTAATATAATTTGCTTCGCTCCAAAGATAATTAAATGGAATATAAGGAATGTAAAACTTGATTAAATTCCAAAAAAAATTACACGACATTACATTATTTTTTTCAACTAAAACATTCCTCCCTATTTTAACACTTTAGGGTTTTTTTTATATGCCTATATTTTAGATATTTTCATATTTTTAATTATAACTAGCTTCCGCCCGCGACTCCGTCCGCGCGGAAAAATTTAGATTTTTTTCTACGTATTTTCCAGGATAAAAAGTATCCCATTTTATGCCCAGGATAATAAGGTATATTTAATTATACCAAGTTTCATCGAAATCATATTGGGGTTTGGTATCGATCCAGTAACACCCCCTGCTATTTATTTTTTCGATATTTTCAATGTACAGAATTGACCCTTCTACAGATTTATTATATGTATAGATTCCATACAAATCGTTGGCTTTACCGATAAAGTAATTTTCATTTATAATGTTACCTTGGATATTAGATACATACATATAAATTTCTTCAGGTGTACAACGCAATGATAAAAACGGACCCGATTAAAGTGGATAACATGAGGAGTGTCAGTATTTTAAACTCTAAATTAATACATATTAAAAAATTAATTCTCTATTAAAATAGTTTGTTTTCATATGGCATCTTATAATTTTAAGATTAATATAAGTAGGAAATTATCTTTTAGAAGCCATGATTATTATTGAAGTGAAACTTCTTTATCGGGGTTGGAAAAAAATTTAGTGTAACATTTTTTCGTTACGCGTGACATTTTACCGTTACGCGCCATCTTTTTCTTATCCCTACCACGCGTGATTCGACGTATTTCTGTAAAGTTGCATATAGTAAATTATTTTTTGAAAAATAAGGTCATAAAGAAGTTTCACTTCTTACGTGTGTACACTAGTACACGCACACATTTTTTTTAATTTATATAGAATGTATTTTGACGTATTCATTGATAGTTGCATCTTGTATTGTATCACATAGTAATAGAATGTTGTATCATATAATAAGGTAGAATATTACTTGAAAGTTGAAGTGAAATTTCTTTAGGCGCGTTGAGAGTATAATTTCAAGATCGCGTCATGACAATACCGTCACGTCATGGCATTGAGGTATTATTACTACATATAGAGACCACGAACAAAATATGTGTGACAATCGCGGCGGTGCGTGGCGGCTAGTGAGTCATACACTTTGTAGATATTCTGCCTCTTATTACTTATAAATTAAAACCAATCAATGTAACAAATAAATATTGTTTATCTTATAAAAAAATATGAATAAACTTCAATTAAAATCAATCAATGTAACAAAAAAAATGGTTTGAGACGATTGACTCTAACTCGTGTTACAAATAGTGTAGTAGCGATGTCCTCTCTAGTACGTAGCGTCATGGTGACGATTTTTGTACCTATCTTTGAATCTTCACCAGGAAGTTTCACTTCTGACACGTGTGCTCGACAAACACTCTTTTTTAAATGTTGATTCAAATTAGTTGCTAAACAAACATTTACCATGAATACGAGGTCTAAATAACTAAAAATTGTATAATTAATTGTATTATTTTTATGTTTTCCAGGAGCATAGCCACATATTGCGTTCTCAAAGATCAATGTCAGAGGTGTCTCAGTTGTCATTTAATGTCGACGCAGAAACCACTGGCCCGAAATATGAAGGTAGAGATTAATATAAATTAATTTAAAAATATTTCTTCATCACTTTTCAGCTTGCTGATGTTATTTTTAGTTAAAAATGATTAAAATTTTTCTGTAAAATCTCATACTTAAAGGAACGGAAATTTTAATATTTTGAATCCGTTTACTTTATATTATGTTATAGTTTCCAACGATTCCACCTTTTTCGTGAGCTCGACAATGGATTTGTGCAGCTCAGAAACCACTTTTTCGAGCTTAGACTGCGACATTTTGCGAAAATGGGATTACAATTTACGGAGCGCAACGACTCGCGTTCAACAGACTTGACAGTTCTTCATCTGCATCCATTATTTCGTGGCAATAATGTTCAAAGTCTATTGTATCGCTTATTTGAAAATAAACAAAACAAATAAGTGATAATATACGCATAGGCAGAGTTTTACTTCGGACATTTTTTAACGTGATTGTGATTCTAGTCGTTTACTCTAATTCAGTGTGTATTTAAATTTTTTTAGTATGTTTATAATATAATTATTTTCTAGCCGAGGGTCAGAACAAAGGCTCCGTATCGAACAGCGTCTATGTGTCTTACATAACGAGTGGTGGGGGAAAGTTCACTTTGCTACTGCTACTTTCGCTGTTCATAGTAGCGCAGATATTCTACTCGTCTACTGATATATGGCTGAAAGATTGGTGAGTTTATAAATAAATAAATAAATCTTTATTTTGCTTTAAACATGTTATTAATAACTCAGGCTCCGGAATCACAGACACAATAGAAAATCTATTGTGTCGTGGAACGATCGGGCCGTTCGGGGCTCAATGGGGTAATTATGGATTAATGGGTTAAATATGGAAATAATTAATAAAGTACAAACATGTTCAGCTAATACAAAGTAAGAAGCGCAACTCAGGGTCCCAAGAAACAAGTATTTCACTTAGTTTGGGACCCACTGTCGGACATTTATTGTAAACCTTAAATGGACAAATAAATTTATTTCATATTTCATTTCATTTCAAAATAGCATGCAAAATAATTACCTTATAGGAATTAATGGTCCGTTCGGGTTGAACTTTTCATGAACTCCTTTATGGTATAGAAGTTTTTTCGTGTGTGTGTTCTCTCAAATCGAAATGATATATTATTTTATGCCGTCGTCACAAGGTTACGTTGTTGAATTTTGTTAAACTGTCAAATGTTGCCAATTAAAATGACTACTATAGTTCTTATTATTTTAATAAGTGAAGTATCGCTGTTTACAATCAAAACAATTATGAATTTGAATTTTATGATTCTGCATAAAATGTTATTAATGATCAAAGTTTGATCATTGGTACACTAATATTTATAAAATGTTTTTCTTTTTAGGGTAAATCTAGAAGAATCAAATAGCGCACAAAATATAGCAATACGGAACTCTACTTTAGCGGAGCCTCCAGGTATGATTTAAAACTAAATTAGTTTTTAAGTTATGTATTGTTATTATAATTTTCTATAGTATCGATTTCTGTCTTCACTACATTACTACATAGTATAAAACAAAGTCGCTTTCTTAAAAACTACGCAATGGATTTTGATGCGGTTTTTTTTAATAGATAGAGTGATTCAAGAGGAAGGTTTTAGTATATAAATATGTTTTAGACAAAGCGGGCGAAACCGCGGGTGGAAAGCTAGTTTAAGAATATTTTACGGTCACCGTATGTTCAACTGTTATCTTTTCTCTATAGATAAATTTGTTGCTAATATAATATAGATAAAGCTTGAAACTAAATATGTCCTTTATGGCATGTTGTGAAATGGCATGTCATTCATTTATTTATAGTGACCCAAATCATGCGTTTGTAAGTGTGTGTACAGTTTTGTTAATATCAAGTCCGTCGCTTAAATTGGATTTTCTGTGATTATAACGCATTTTTTTACTACAAATTCAAAATTTCACAGCTTAAGTATATCGTTAATTTGTGTGTATGTATCCCCAGTCGACTACGAAAGCTTGCCACTAAACAGGTGGCATTTATCCCGGGAACAGTGCGTATACGTGTACGGCTCACTGATCGCCATTTGCATGTTCTTCACGTGGAACAAACTGCTAGTGTTCTATAATACTTGTATACGCGCCTCTGTGAATCTACATGATACTATGTTCAGGTACGTTACTAACACAAGTCACGATATTACACTAATTACGAGTAACAATATTACACGTGTCACAAATAATACGTGTCACAATATTAAACGTGTTACAATATTACACAAGTCACATGTTGAACTCATAACAATTTTACACAAGTAACAATGTTATATAAGTAACAACATTTCACAAGTCACCAACTTACACGTGTCACAATATTACACTAGTCACGATATCACGTGTCACGATATTACACGTGTCACAATATTACACTACTCACAATATTACACTACTCACGATATCACACTAGTCACGATATCACATGTGTCACAATATTACACGTGTCATAATATTACACGTGTGTGATTTAAATGATATTTTAAAAGCAATCCTCTGCATCGATTACATTACTTAGATGCTACATAACTAAACTCAAACTAACTCAAAAATTTATTTATTCAATTAGAATTCTTCTAGAAGCACTTTTAAATCGTCATTACATATTTTCAACATTTACCACCGATTCGGAAAGCAGTATGTATGGAGAAGAACTGGCAAGAAACTCCAGTTGTTCTTTCAAAATCTTGTCAATCATGTCAACTAATAAAAAACTCAGTACATTACTTAGAAGCTACATAATTTAGGTTGCCTGGAAGAGATCACTTCTAAGTGATGAGGCCGCCTAATAAACTATACTGTTTTGTTTTGTATACTTATATAAGCAATAAGTTTTCTATGTATAGTTTTATTGAAGAGTAATAAATAAATAAATAAACTTATAATAAAACTTAATTTTCAGAGGTGTAACGAACGCGCCGATGTGGTTCTTCCACCACAATCCATCGGGACGGATACTCAACAGATTCTCAAAGGATATGGGGCAGGTGGACACTTTGCTGCCCGTCGCTTTGGTCGATTGTTTAGGGGTGAGATTGTTTTTTATATCACACAGCATTATGCACATTTCATAAATGTACACACATGTCAATCAAAATATGTCCACAGATATCATCAACTTATGCCATAAGACGTAATATATTATGTAGTTATCTTTTTATTAGAGTGTACTATTTTCTAGTGTTTGATTTTAGGCGAGTATTGTAGTGTATAGTATGTAGAAATTAAAGATTTTAATTTTTAACAGATTTTAAACGCGATTTATCTATACTAATTTTTTCGAGTTTATTTGTTTGAACGCGCAAATCTCAGGAACTACTGGTCCGATTTGTAAAATTCTTTTGGTGTTAGATAACCCACTTATCGAGGAAGGCCTAATCATCACGCTAAGACCAACAGGAGCAAAGCAATGCGGGTGAAACCGCGGAGCACAGCTAGTACTAAATATATGACTTTATCACCACCAGTTCTTCCTGGAAGTAATCGGTATCCTGGTTGTGGTGTGTTTGGTGAACTGGTGGTTACTTCTGCCCACCGCGTGTGTAGCGGCTTGTCTAATGCTGCTTCGCGCGCTGTTCCTGAACACCAGCCGCGAACTGAAGCGGATCGAGGCTATCGGTGAGTGTGGGATAGTGGGATAGTGGGGGTGGTGGGATAGTGGAAGTGCTGGGATAGTAGGGAGTGGTGGGATGTAGGGAGTGGTGGGATCACAGACATGTATCAAGATAGACTAAGCGAGTGTATGTACTTCCCGTGTCCAAACTAAGATTATGAAACTTACTTGACGCTGGCCTACACTCAGTCCGCGCTTGCAGTTCGCCAAGGAAAGACGTGAAGCTGAATAAAGTAAAATGCCGAATTACGCCGTTATAAACTGTAGAAACTCCACAGCTGTGAGTGGCCGAGTTAGCAGAGATGTTTCCTTCCACCGGTAAGTAATTTTCTAATCAGAATATGCACTATTTATTTTAAAATCAAATAAAGAATATCTGTGGAAAACGATCGTGACAAACACGGATACCAAATCATACGAAATGATTCGGAATACATTGCGGCTTTTACTTGGCACGGTAAAGATCGAGTCGTATGATAACAAGCAATGAATAGCGTCTTCTCATTTTTCTGTTCTCATTTTTCTGTCCAATTTTGTGGTTAGTGATGTTCATTTGATGCAACAGTTCTCGATTCTAATCGATTTTATAATCGAACAGAAAAATGATAATTTGAAGGAGCAATTTTTCAGAAAAAAAGGCATAGATTTTTTTTGTCAAAACTCCTTATTGATTAGACTATGTTTGTTTTTTCAGTTTTCCAAGTAACTCGAACATAAAAGAAAAATGGGTTGATGCAACGGGACATAAAGATTGATTGATTGACAGTTTCATTACTTTCTTTCGATGGCCTCTCTAGTACGTAGTACACGGTAACTCAATGGGCATATGTAAGAAAAAGCTAAAACACATTAGTTTACTTGTTAGAATATTAAAAGGTTTATACATTTATTTTATCATTCCTCTGTCTATGGTAATTATCATTTTTCTGTCTTGAATCGATTTAGTAATCGATTACGATTCATTTATTTAATTACCTCTTAGACATAGATCTAGTCTGATCTCTGATTTCTTTCGATTTACTTCGATGGGATAGGACGATACTAGAATCGCCGCGCGAGTGGCGTCCTAATCGATTTAGCGTAAAATGAAATTACCATCACTAAAAAGCGCTCGTGACGTCATAACGCGTCAAGGTCAGTACAAAAAATATGACACGCTTGGTTTTCATACAGATCGCGGTACTTGCGTAGTCTATCTATGTCTGTGGGTGGGATGTACAATAGAGTATAGACGGGATAATAATGAAGTTATTCTAGTGGGGGGTATAATAAATAAATAAATAAATAAGAAGCCTGTTTATTTCCAATCCACAAGAAAAGTTATGTTACAGGTAGTTTACATACTTAAAGCTATTTTACATATTAAAATTACACTATTTTTTTAAATTAAATTTTAATCACTAATACTTAATTCATTTTTTTTCTATTATTTTTCATTTTTGACGTCATCCATCCAGTACCAGTACCATTGATTGGAACCCCTTTGGGGTATAATAACGTGGTCTTATAAACTTTGTCAAACCAGATCGGGATTTTTTGAGTTTCGTAGGATTTCTGTCATGTTTTTGTGTGTAACTATTCTTTACCCACGTAATTAACGTAGCAATTTACATCATTTTATTTAAAACCATGAAATAAATAACTGAACTGAATAATTTTGAAATTCTATCCCATCCCATATATTCTAAAATCTAAAATAACCGTTTTATTATTATAACGCAATTTAACATTTATTTTTCGCTCCCATTTCAGCCCGAAGCCAAAGCCTAAACCACGCGTCCGCCACAGTATCCGGTCTCACAACGATCCGGTCTACTGGCTCCCAACAACGCACCCTTGCCCAGGAGTTCGATCAGCTCCAGGACCTGCACAGTTCCGCCTGGACCTTGGTCCTATGCAGCAATAGAGCATTTGGCTTCTGGATGGACATGCTCTGCTGTGTCTACTTGGCTATGGTCACGTTCAGCTTCTTCATATTTTTCGGGGATGGTGAGTAGACTAAAATACTTGTTAAAAGCAGTTTGACAGGCTCCAGGACCTGCACAGTTCCGCCTGGACCTTGGTGCTGTGCAGCAATAGGGCTTTCGGCTTCTGGATGGACATGCTCTGCTGTGTCTACTTGGCCATGGTCACTTTTAGCTTCTTCCTGTTCTTCAGGGATGGTGAGTAGACCGTAAAACCGTAAAACCGTAGACCGTATAAAGATTCTAATTGCGCAGAAGTGTTCTAAGCATAGAAATCTAAATAACAAGACACTAGAAGTCGTAGGCACGCGTGACCTTGTCGCCACTCAGGTGACTTCCAAGCCACCAGTGCGTTCGTCGCTATTCAGTTGCTCTCGAGACGCCCGACGACGTATTTTTTAAAGTAAGTTTTCACTAAAATGAAGCTGTCCAATAAAAGGCATAGTTTACAGTTTGTGTGTACTGTTTAGCTTTCGGTTTAAATGTGTTGATTTTGGCGACAGTGGTTTTCATACTAATTATGACATTATAGCACTTCTATATTGTCTTGTTATTTAGATTTCTATGGTTCTAAGATTGTCTTACTGGCTCTCTGCTACAAAATAAATGTAATAATTTCCATATTATCGCTAAAGAACTGATTAACGACTCCATTTTTCAATATTGTCAGCACACGCTACTCAAAAGATGAATAATGTTATACACATAATTGTACAAACACTTGTGCATAGGAATAAGTAAAGAAAAATTGCATGTTAGTGTTACGGATTACAATTTTTCGACAGATTATAATCTAACGGTTTTTACAATTTTACGGCGACACAAGCGTACTAAAATATTCGAGAAATCTGTATGTTTGTAGAAGCAGTCAAATTGCTAATAATAATTTCGCAAAAATACGCAAAAAACACTTGGCCACATACTTCATGAACTTTGAATGTATATTTCCAGGTAATCTTGGTGGTAGCGTGGGTCTGGCTATAACGCAAGTGATAGGACTCGTCGGAATGTGCCAATACGGCATGAGGCAAACTGCTGAAGTAGAGAATCAGATGACATCGGTACGTAAGAAAAACTTTTTTTATCTTAATTTTTATTAAAATAATATTTATTTTCTTAAATTTATTATAGGATTTATTAGGATGAGCAAAAATGATATTGAAACTAGTAAAATTTCAATCAGGGGATATAAATCTGTTATAATAATTAAAAAACTGTAGTGTACTCTACTAAAAAACCACTCGGCTTTTTTCCATTGAATTTAGATACCCACAATATATTTGTATACAAATTTTCGCATCAACGAAAGCCAGCCACTGAAGAGTCATTTAGTTTTCTACTTCAAAAATAATTTTCAAAATCGGCTCTGTGTTTTTTTTTATTCATCCATTACAAAGAAACTTACAGACAATGAAATCTATCTCTTCATAATATTAGTGTAGATTTGTAGATGATTTGTTGAAATTGCGATGATTTACAATTAACCCATTGACCACCGAGCGGCCCGATCGGGCCGAGACACAATAGATTTTCTATTGTGTCTGTGATCCGAGGACTGACGGATTAAATTTGTTTTCTAGGTGGAAAGGATATTAGAATACACGAACCTACCGGCAGAGAGTCCGGTGGAACCGGACATCAAAGCTCTTAAAAATGAATGTCCAAGCGTTGATTTTGATACTTGGCCTAATCGAGGTATGTAGAAAGAATAAATATTTATAAATAAATATTTCAGGACAATTTTCACACACGATCTGATCCCATACTAGCTTTCGCTTGTTATGGAAACCAGATGGCTGATAAACATACATACATAGTTTTAAATAAATACTTATATAGATTATTAACACCCAGACTCAGAGCAAACATAAATGTTAATCACAATACGATCACGAATATCTTTTGTCCATTTTTGTAATGTTTATCAGGGATGTTTCAATTATATTTGTCGTAGTTATTATATAGCCTTAAGCTTTGATAAATGGACTGTCCAATGCAAATTTTGAATTTGAATTCGTATTGCTGAGAATCTAAGTAGAAAAATTCTTGCAATTACTTTGTAACACTTCGTCCTGAGATTAGCGCGTTCAAACAAACAAACTCTTCAGCTTTATAATATAAGTATAGATTAAAACAACTTCTATTTTTAAATCTTTGCAATTAAAACATTTATTCTCTTTTTTACAGGAGAAATAGTATTCGAAGACGTATCCCTGCAATACGAGAGGCCACCAAAAGCGGAGACAAAAGAGCCATTACCAAAAGTAGATGATACCAGCTATGCTATCCGGGGGGTGAACTTCACGATCCGTCCGGGGGAAAAGGTCGCCGTGGTGGGGAGGACGGGAGCGGGGAAAAGTTCCCTGGTTGCTGCACTTTTTAGGTAGGAAAAGTGCTATTTTCCAGTTTTCTAGGTATGGAAAGGTTAGGTTGGCCGTGGTCGAGAAAATTTTTGTCAAAAGTGAGATTATATGTTGACCATGGTTAGGTTAGGTTTTGTCTATGGTCAAGTTAACCCGTGACGCGTCATACGCACAGCGGGTGTGCGTAACTCAAAATGGTACTGTAGCGTCCTGCGCACAAACGCCTGTGCGTAACGCGGCCCGTGACATTGAAGGTCATCAGTAGAGACTTACTAGTGAATGTTTCCAGTATAAAAAATATTTCTCTATGCCTTAAACATTTATAATTCGAATCGACACGACTCCGAGGCAGGCAATAGAGACCAAAACCACAAAATAAAAAAAAAAGTGAATCATTGATTGAGTTGCGTCATCGGCCATAGTTTGTGACTTGTTCAACGAATATTTGGATTGTGAATTATGCCGAGAGGAATAATTAGATGAGTGATAATTGAGACGTATATTACTGGAAATTTTACGTAGAATACGTTTATGATATTGGTTTTAGGGATATTTGAAGAATACTCAGTGAAAAAGTGTCTCAACTTTTCAGTGCGGAAGACGCAAAATGGCGCTTTTTTTCTTGTTTGTGAATAATGGAGATTTGTTATTATTCACAGTGAAATACGTTGTGTTAAATGTGTGAAAATATAAGTGAATGTATTTGGCAATCGTGTAGTGATATGAAAACGTGAATATGATCATTTGATGACTCAGCATTATCATGTAAGTGTTAGTATGTAAGCAATTAAAATTAAAACAAAAGAAAATCAATTTTTTATAATTTTATAGAAAAAATATATCGTCATGATTACATTTTTATGCTATAACTAGTTTCTTCCTCTTTCCAAAAATATATCATACATGGCATATAATTATAAAACAATAGGGTAAATAAAATTTTCAAACTCGGTCATAAAAAAGCTAGATTTCGTGAACTCCCTTGACACTATCGGGATCGGTGCCGGCTGTGCGCCGGACGCGTGACGGGTTAAGAACCACCATCCAAAGTGGATGATACCAGCTATGATGTCCGATCACTTTTCATGTGAGCTTGTGGTAGTTCTTCAGTTGGGTTTTGTTAAAACAAAATCGTGGATTTAGATTTTAACCTAAATTAAGATTTAGGTTAAAATGTAAATTCACGATCAAATAAAACAAAAACAAAAAATGTGCTCTCGTTCGTTATTTTTATCCAAAAATGCATGTGTATTCTGAAATTCATAATCAGTCGATTTTGGCATAATCGTGGCATCAATACAAAAACGACAAACATTTAGTCCGAATCGATGCGACGTATTTAATCACTCGAACTAAATAAAGATTCCAATAACATTCAACATAGACTCAGGAAGCATGATCAGGAAATTAGGTATGTACCTAATGTTTTTGGCAAGAAATTTCTTTTCTTTATGCACAAACTAGCTTTCCGCCCGCGGCTTCGCCCGCATTTTCAAAGATAAACCCGCATAGTTCCCGTTCCCGTGGGATTTCCGGGATAAAACCTATCCTATGTGTTATCCAAGTTACCCTCTATACGTGTGCTAAAATTCATTGTAATCGGTTCAGTAGTTTTTGCGTGAAAGAGTAACAAACATCCATACATCCATACATCCTTACAAACTTTCGCCTTTATAATAGTATTAAGATTAAGATTGTTCTTTCAGGCTAAGCAAGATATCAGGCTCCATTCGTGTGGACGGTGTTCGGGCTGAAGCTGCAGGGCTTCGCGCTTGGCGTTCACGGCTCTGTGCTTTACCGCAACGACCTGCACTATTTGCTGCAAGTCTGAGGGATAATCTCGATCCGGAAGGAAAGCATAGTGATGCTGAATTACATGCTGCTTTGCAAGAGGTATATTTGACTTATATTTTACTAGCGGTCCGCCCCGGCTTCGCCCGTGGTACCTACACGTTTACGTTTTTGAAGTGAAAACTTATTTAGCGGCGTTGAGCACTTTTTCTGTAATGGGTATAAAATCTTAAACTCGCGTCAGGACACGTGGCCTGATCGAAAAAGCGTAAGACGGATACCATTTCAAAATATCAAACATGATCAACGTTAATAATCAAGTTTTCACTTCTGCGGCACTCCCCCAGTGCAACCCGTCTTTTTTTTTTTCATAAGAACCATCCTCGTACTTCAAGGAATAGATTCCACAGCGCACGCGATGACAGAATTTTTATTAAGGAATTTTTTACACCCTGGGTTACATTATTGCATTTTTGGTAAGGATCTCTAATTTTTTGAAAATGCAATATAGCCTATGTTGCTCAGTGAAGATGCAGCTTTTTAATGGTGAAAGAATTTTTGAAATCGGTCCAGTAGTTTATGCGTGAAAACCATACATACATACATACAAACCTTTCCTCTTTATAATATTAGTATAGATATAGATTAGGTTATTTATATTTAACATTTTTTCACGCTAACTCTCCTTCACCCAACCTTTAATATTCATCATCTTTAACAGCTGGCAACCCTTATTTGCGGCCGGATTTAATTAGGCAACCGTGATTTTTTCGAATCCATACTAATATTATAATTGCGATAGTAACTATGTCTGTCTGTCTGTTACTCCATCATGCCTTAACTACTGAACCAATTTGCATGAAATTTGGTATAGATATATGTATTTTGATACCCTAGAAAGGACATAGGCCACTTTTTATTGCGAAATATGTACCACGGGCGAAGCCGGGGCGGACCGCTACTATTTATATAATTTATATAAAAAACAAGTGAACGAAATGTTTTCCAAAAAATTGATTAGAGAATATTTAATTAATCATGCTTACGGCTAAATTTTTACTGGCAAGAAAGTCGATATATTATATTCTCCTAATTATAAATATGTATACATAAAATTTTGGTTTGATCAAAATATATGAGTTTGAGTTTATTCTTAAACTAGCTAACGCCCGCGACTCCGTCCACGCGGAAAAATTAAGAATTATTTTTTTCTATAAATTTTTTCAGGATAAAAAGTATCCCATTTTATCCCCAGGATAATAAGGTATAATTATAACAAGTTTCATCGAAATCGAACTGTTAGTTTTTACGTGATGCCTGAACATACAGACAGACAGACGTACGTACAAAAATTTTTTTAATAACATATTTAGGTTTGGTGTCGATCCAGTAACATCGCCTGCTATTTATTTTTTCAATATTTGCCGCGCCAGGTCGGTGGGTGGGCTAGGGGTACCTACGCGTGCCGTCAGCGTGCGACTAGCGAGCTTTCTGACTTGCATTGAGATACTTACTTAATTAGCTCTGCGTTAATTAGCTCCCTTAGTGTCATGGCTTTCGAGTTTACCCCACTTTTCTCGATCATTTCTTGCCATTTGACGGCCAACATCGAGAAACACAAAAACAAATCTCGTATCTCTGCCGCAGCTGACGCGCTCTTTGCGACCCAAACAGAGTCTTGGCTACCGTGTTTGCCCCACTTTTCTCGATTGTTTCTTTACGTCATTTTCCTCGGTTGCGCGCAGTTCTTTGCCAATTGACGCCATAAAACATCTGTGCGCAGGTGTCCCTACCGCAGTTGGCGGGCGGGCTAGCCGGCGGGCTGGCGGGCCGGCTGGGCGACGGCGGCGGCAACCTGTCGGGCGGACAGCGCCAGCTGCTGTGCCTCGCGCGGGCCGCACTAGCCCCGCGAGCCGTGCTCGTGCTGGACGAGGCCACCGCCAACGTCGACACCGAGTGAGTCACATATACACAATACATGCATTAAAAAAAAAAAAGAAAAAACATTTATTTCAAGACACTTGACAATGACACAAGACAATTGACATTAAAAACCAAAACATTTACATAATAAACAACAACAAAAAAACTTAAAACATAAAAAGCAAATACATCACAATTATTTAACAAGGTACAACGTGAAAAAAAGGAGACAAAAAATTACACTAAATTAGTACGGTAGAGTGTCCTTGAAAAAGGGTTACCAACTCAGCTAAATACTGTACGGCAGTAATGCACGCACAGCGCTGGTTTTCAGTGGACTGTTATCATTACACATCTACACACACATACACAAGCACACACACACACACACACACGTACACATGTAGCGACACCTCGCTCTGAATCGCGCAAGCGAAATGTTTTCGCTACAAAACATAAATAAAACTTTCCGACATCATTCATAGGGGCCTTTACGGCCAGTCGAGTAGACTGGTCGAGGATCCTCCCTTTTTCGATGAAAGAATTCCACTAATAAATATACATATTTAACAACATTTGACAGTTCAACAAAATTATCAAGGTAACCTAGTAACGACGACATAGAATAACATGATATATCGTTTTGTTAGAACTGCACATTTGCTTGACTTATTATGTAGATACTTGTCTTATTTTGCTCCTTAAATTTATGAAAGAAAGTATATTACTGGGACAGGCATTCGCCTGAAGGATTTTAAAATTGACATGTGTTGCAAGTTCGATTGACAAATGTTTGAATTCCGTATCGATTAATTCACTTTAATCGATTTTTTTAAGCAGTTTACCTCTCTTCGAAGATAAAATTGATAGACGTCAAATGTTGCCTATTAAATTGGCTCGACTTTAAACAATAACTTACTATTCTCTTTAGAACGGACCGTCAGATCCAACGCGCGATCCGAAGCCGCTTCGCTAACTCCACCGTGCTCACAATAGCGCACAGACTCGACACCGTCATGGACTACGACCGCGTCATTGTTATGGACAAGTGAGTTTATTTAGGGTAAAAACTTAATCAAATGTAGCCTATGGGTTGCGGGGATAGTGTAGCTTTGTACTGGTGTAAGAATTTTGGAAATCGGTTCAGTAGTTTTTGTGTTACACATCAGTTTAGTCATGGACTACGACCGCGTTATCGTTATGGACAAGTGAGTATTTAGGGTAAAAACTTAATCAAATGTAGCCTATGGGTTGCGGGGATAGTGTAGCTTTTTACTGATGTAAGAATTTTGGAAATCGGTTCAGTAGTTTTTGAGTTAAATCGTTACAAATACACAATCAATTCTCTCTTTTGACAACTTTATATTCAAACTCAAACTCAAACTCAAACATTCATTTATTCAATTAGACTACTATTTAGTAGCACTTTCGAATCGTCATTACATAGTATTTTTAACATTTACCACCGATTCGGAAAGCAGTATCTATGGAGAAGAATCGGCAAGAAACTCCATAGTTGCTCTTTTAAATAATGTCAATAAATTTACATAATATGTAACTTATATCTACCTAACTACAATTATGTAGTTAGGTAGATATAAGTTCTTTGGCATATTAATGCCAAAGAACTGTTAGTTTCGTTTGTTATTTACCATTTATGATTTTATTCTTTACTAGATTTTTGGTCCACTCCACCTTGGAAGTACCTTTCAAAATAACAGTTATAATCCTAATCAAAGCTAGGAAAAATCCAACAACAAAAAATTTGTTCAGTCGTTCTTGCATTAAAATTATTGCTATTCGTCTAATTCCTCGTGATGATCTTTAGGTATAGTCTATGAAATCCTACAATTTTTTTAAATCAGAACAGTAGGTCCTGATATAAACGTGTTCAAGCAAACAAAAAACTCTTCAGCTTTATAATATTGCTATTATAAAATATAATTATTGTTAATTTCATGATTTTTGATACTAATAAACATTTTTCAGGGGTCGCGTAGTAGAATCGGGACATCCATACGAATTGCTGACCAACGCTCAGCAAAAAGTTGAGTTTCAGCCGAAACGCAGTCTGCTGTCTAAGAGCCAGGTGAGTTCTTGGTTTTTTTTATTTGATTAAATAATTTTAATGACTGTTTATAACATAAAAACACTGCCAATACCAATTTATTTATTTTTTCTTGATTTGTTGATCTTTTTTTTTTAAATATGTGTAAATTTTCTTTTGTGTTTAATTTTAACACGCTTTTATTAGCTCAACCTGTATGTTTGTATGTAACCGACTCCTTTACACTCGATTTTGAAACGGACAGATTTAATTCAAACTTTGTACACTTATCGAGGATCGCTCACAATAAAATAATTTCATAAGTTTAAGCGTGTTTTTTTTATTATATTAATAATTATATACTTGACTGGCCGGTTGGCTTGGTTGGTTGGTAGTGACCCTGCCTTCCAAGCCACTGGTTGTGGGTTCGATTCCCACCCGGGTTAAATATTTGTGTGATGAACATAGATATTTGCTCTGTGTCTGGGTGTTCATCTACACTAATATTATAAAGAGGAAAACTTTGTTTGTTTGTTTGTTTGATTGTAATGAATAGGCTCATAAACTACTGGACCGATTTTAAAAATTCTTTCACCATTCGAAAGCTACATTATCCACGAGTAACATAGGCTAGGTTTTATCCCGGAAATCCCACGGGAACGGGAACGGGAACTATGCGGGTTTTTCTTTGAAAACGCGGGCGAAGCCGCAGGCGGAAAGCTAGTTATCTATATACCTAAGTATTTATTTAAAATTATATATGTATGTTTATCAGCCATCTGGTTTCCATAACACAAGCGAAAGCCTAGTATGGGATCAGATCGTGCCGTGTGTGAAAATTGTCCTGAAATATTTATTTTATATTTATTAAATTAAACTTACAGGCACCTCTAGCGATACCGGAAAACTTCGCTTTCCAATCTTCGGGAGAGTTCGAGAGACCTGACGAATCGGAGACTTTGATTATGTCCAAAGATAACAGAGTTAGGACTTATTCCAATAGGTTGGTGTTTTTGTCTGTTATTTATGATGCGTTTTGGTGTAATACTAAGTGATCTACGTGACTTTGCCCGCGTTTTTGGACAATTTTTACTGGATACACGTTTTTTGATATTAAATTTCTGATATTCGGTACAGTTGAAGATATTTAAAGTATAAAAATAATTGGCACCTTAAAATATTTTAGTACACAATATTGTTCCGTCTAAAGTATATTTGAAGAAGGTAGGCGTATTAAAAAAAAAAGTAAAATTCCTGGCAAAATGCATTTCATTTTTATTATACTAATACTTTCTGTGCAGTCGTACCTGCTACTCTGCTCCTTTTGGTCTTAGCGTGATGATATATAGCCTTCCTCGATAAATGGGCTAACTAACACCGAAAGAATTTATCAAATCGGACCAGTAGTTCCTGAGATAAGCGCGTTCAAACAAACAAACTCTTCAGCTTTATATTTTCAACATTAGTATAGATATCTAGTTAGTGTATTGTGTTTTTACAAACCTACAGATGACATTTTTTTACTTATTTCATAGTGCAAAGTTTTTAAATTGTAATAATTAATATAAATAAATAAATTGCAGGTCTGAAGTGAGCGACGCAGATGCGGGAACATTCAAAATGCTCGTGGAACAAACTGGCCCGGAGATGTCCGCCATGTTGTTTAAAATGGCGGAGGAGGTAACTTCTATGTTATTTATTTCAATAAATACAAATAAATTAATTTTTGGTTTGTTTGGATGATTAGTATCGAATAATATACGTAAAATATTGTATATTAATGTGAAAAGATTAATAAAATGCAAGGATGTGAAATTTTTGTGTTTTTATGCAAGTACCTTCATTTGGATAATGTTAACCGATTTATTCTTTACTAGTTTTCTGCCCGCGGCTTCGCCCGCGTTTTCAAAGAAAAACCCGCACAGTTCCCGTTCCCGTGGGATTTCCGGGATAAAACCTATCCTATGTGTTAATTCAAGTTGCCCCCTATATGTGTGCTAAATTTCATTGTAATCGGTTCAGTAGTATTTGCGTGAAAGAGTAACAAACATACATACATCCATCCTCACAAACTTTCGCATTCATAATATTAGTAGGAAGGAAGTAGGACAGGATATTATTTGTTGAAGTTTTGTGTTCATTAAAGATTGTACCCTATAGCAACTTTGATTGTAAGCGATAGGTCTGTATGCTAATCTGAACTATAAGCTATACTAACTTTTATCAAATTTGATTCATCCGTTTTGACGATTTTAAATGATAATCATCAAGCAAAACTTTTGCATGTACAATCTGAGTAGGATTTTAAGTTCTCTTTCTCTTTATATTTTATTGTAAAATTTAATAATATTTATATGATTTTTTTATTATTTCAGAGTTACAAAAAACATCAAGAGTTGAAGAAGCATCAATAATAGAAGAAAAATATATATTCACTGCCTGTTATACTTACGAATAAATGAATTTATACTATTATTGTAAAAACGAAATATATAGAATTTATTAAATTGTTAAAATTATCTGTTAATCTATACTAATATTATAAATCTGAAGTTTGTTTGTTAGAACGCGCTAATCTCGGGAACTACTGGTCCGATTTGAAAAATTCTTTCGGTGTTAGATAGCCCATTTATCGAGGAAGGCTATAAGCTGTATATCATCACGCTAAGACTAACAGGAGCGGAGCAATGCGGGTAAAACCGCGGAGCACAGCTAGTTATGAATATTGTGGCTTTTATAATATTATGTACCTCTATAGACATTATTTCCCTGGTATTAGAATTGTAAGTGCCTTGTATAGTGCATTTTGAAACACGTTCTTTATATTGTACTTATTATAACTGTTAAAAAAGTCAATTTTAAAGAAAAAAAGATATAATTCCATATGAAAAGTGTTAATTTTTTATTTTTATGACATTCTAAGAAAATTTTACCTACTATGATTTATAATTATATAATACGAAGTGAATTTGGATATAAATTATTGTGTAAAAAGTATTGTAAGTTAGCCTTTTTTGTAGAAATAAAAGAAAAAGGCATAATGTGAAGTTATATTATGTTCTTTTATTCATAAGCATTTCTATTTTATTTTGTATTTGATACTATATTTACTACTTTTTTGTTATAATTAAAACTAGAACAAATTACTTAAAAAGTACTTATTATTTAAGATTTTATGAAGATTATGGTGTTTTTTGGCGAACAACTTAAATTTCGTGTTATTACTGGAACCTCGGATACATTCTCGAATTTAATTAACAAATTACTTAATTTATATGAAAAATCATTATTGTTCATATTTACTCGAATATAAAACATTATTTACGATTTATAACAGAATATACAAAAAAAACTCAAGAATTGTTTAACATTACTACTCACACATGGCACCTATTTAATAACACCAAAATGAACAATTTCTAATTTATTTATATTTCAATATCAGTACAAAAAACTGTCCAATTTTTATCCAATGACTTACTAGTTACGTAGTTTTTATTTGACATCAAAACTTTTCTTCGCTTTTTACACTAAAAACTAGAAGTTATTTATGAGCTGATTTTTTATATCCTACTAAAAATCTTAATAAACTTTGAAGACTGATCCTTCACTTGCTTTAACTTTAATACAGTATAATTTACGAATAAAACAACAAAAAAATACTGACCGTGTCGCGGAGTTAGAGAAATCTCTCACATTAGAAAGCTTCATAAAATCGTTCATAAAATAATATTGCATGCGTTTTCTAGAAAATGTAAAATTGTACGATATGATTTTACAGAATTAACTCTAAATAATAATATGTAACACTAACTGTCGGATTACCTCAATTTCTTTTATTTAGGTGCTAAAGGTAATAATTGAAATGACCAGTGTCAATTATCTCTATAATGTAAAATATTGAGTAAATAAATTAAATAATGGTTATTTGAGCTTTTGTGAATGAAAATTGTACTGAAGAAGACATATAAATGCTGTCAAACGCACAGTTTCATATGGAATGTAATGAATTCGCGCTGGTTTCGTGAAATACAATGCTAATAATTTATTGACGTTCCAATATAGGTATGTAAGTTCATTGTAAGATTGTTCGATTAACATCTCGGGATTCCCAAACTGTTTTAGTATGGAATTTATTAAATTATTACTTTTATAGTTTGGGAATCCCTGATTTTATCTTCAAACAAGCCAAATGTTTGATTTTATACAAAGTGTTATATATAAATACTACTTATTAAAGAAAATATGAACAGGATGAGTGCTCGTAGCGGTGCTGTTGAGATGTAGAATTATTATTGTACTTGAAGCCATTACGTACTTTTAGTTGAAATAAGAAATGTTGTGATACAAACGTACCAGTATTTTAATTTCTATGTTATGTATTGAATTATTTTTATTTGTATTCATAGCCAATTATTGTGATTTAGTCAATTTGCACTTAACTGTCATGTCCTAAAGTTTATTTAGTACTTAATTTTGTTGTTAAGTTCATCTAATTGTAGAAAATATAGAAATTATTTTAATCATAAATATGTGTTTTATTTTCCTTTCACACGAATACCAGGCATGAGTTAAATCGGTACAGTCAGAAATATGAATAGCATAAAATATTTCATTAGCTTCTTCAAGTATATTTACATATTCACAACATTGTTCAGTCTGAATCAAAATATCTTAGGTCTTCTTTAAAAAGTTCATACACAATAGTAGGGGAGCCCAGGATGCTAAATGTGGATTTACTCGAGCGTCACGGGAACCTATTAGAATTGGTAGATTAGACCATAGCGAGAAAAAAAGGTCCTATAATGTTTTCACTTTTAGCGGTGGGGAAGGGTTTTTTGATTTTTTTTAATTTAAAAAAGAAAAAAATTGGCTTGGAAATACTCGAGCGCGTTAGATATTGATATTTTGCATGCTCCAGGACGTCACTGAAAAAAAGTATACGTTAATCTGACGATTTAAGTGGCGATTTAATCGCTATGAAGAAAGGGTAAAAAATTAAAGTAATATTATTCGAGCGCGTCAGATTAATATATGGGGGGGTTAATTACAATATAAGAAGTCCCCATTTCGCTAATCTGACGATTCGAGCTCAACCTTAGGGAATTATGGATTATTCAAATTTTCCAGCGGGGCCCCTGAGCGCACCCACCAACCATAACTGCTCATATTGACTAGAGGTACTAATGAATAGCTAAGGTACCGTCCCTTATAGTAATCTGACGCGCTCGAGTAAATCCCAAAATCCCCCTCTTGGGCTCCCCTACTATAATAATTGATACTTATGTATTACATAAACATGTTATTACCCGACTACGACCGAAGGAGAGTTATCTTTTCAAGTGTATGTATGTATATTTCTTTGGCACGTCATAGAGCCTAAACGGCTTGTCGTATTTTCATGTGAATGGTGTCAATAGATTCGTCTTCGTCTTGAGAGTTAAACTGGGTACATCACAATTAAAAGAAAATTAGTTTGTGTCATACGTTTTTTTATAAACTTACATATGACAATTTTTTGCTTATTACATAGTGTAAAGTTTAAAAATTGTAATTAATATAAATAAATGAATTTACGCAAACATTCTAACCGTGTCTCGGAGTTAGAGCAAAGCTCTCACATTAGATATGCGCTTCATATAACCCTTAATAAAATAATATTGCTCTTGCAAATGCGTTTTCTGGAATGTTTAAAATTGTACGATATGATTTTACAGAATTAACTCTAAATAATTAATAATACTAACTGTCGGTTAGTTGCTAAAGGTAATTGAAATGAGCAGTGTCAATTATCTCTATAATGTAAAAACTTGTGTAATGAAATAAAATAATGTTTTTTTGAGCTTTTTTACTGATGAAGAAATAGAATTGCTGTTAAACGCACAGTTTCATATCGAATATATGAATTCGCGGTGGTTTCGTGAAATACAATGCTATTGTTTACGATATTTATGTGATTAAAGCTGAGTAACTAAAATACTGAATGTATCAAATCTTTCAAGCAATATTCGAGTTAGATCGTAACAAAGAAAAACTATTAGTCGACACGAACGCGATGCGAACGTATTTTTGGTTCAAAACCTCATAGCATAACGAAAGGGTGAACAAATAAGTGGAACCGTCAGTATCACTATGTAAAAAAATTGTCAAAACTCAAAATCTACCCAGTTTTGTATGATTTACGCATAAATAATAAACAGACAAACTAAAATACTGAATTTTTCAAATCTGTCAAGTAGTTTTCGAATTACATTGCGATAATTAGGTAATGATAAATCGAATTATGTCTCAACGAGAACTTCATAGGATGGGAAAGGAAAGGGTGATCAAATAAAACAACTCTCATATAAATCTATACTAATATTATAAAGCTGAAGAGTTTGTTTGTTTGTTTGAACGCGCTAATCTCGGGAACTACTGGTCCGATTTAAAAAATTCCTTCGGTGTTAGAAAGCTCATTTATCGAGGAAGGTTATAGGCTATATATCATCACGCTACGACCAACAGGAGCGGATCCACGGGGGTGAAACCGCGGGGAGCAGCTAGTAGTAAATACACATTATATTCCAACTTTTATACAGATCTATACTAATATTTTAAAGCTGAAAAGTTTGTTTGAACGCGCTAATCTCAGGAATTACTGGTCCGATTTGAAAAATTCTTACGGTGTTAGATAGCCCATTTATCGAGGAACGCTATAGGCTATAATATATCATCACGCTACGACTAACAAGAGCGGAGTAATGCGGGTAAAAGCGCAGCTATTTTATTTATGATTACTCGGAGATAGGAAAGGGAACAAATAAAACAATGTCATAACATAAATAGTTTATTGTGCGGCGGGTCTACTCGGGGATAGGAAGGAAAGGACAAATAAAACACCATCATAACATAAATAATATATTGCGTCTACTCAGGCAAGTGCAGCGGGTCGAGCTGAGCCAGTTCCCGCAGCAGCTCGTGGCGTGCGGGCGGGGCCAGCTCGGCCAACAGCGCGGCCACAGCTCGCAACGCGGCGTCACGCTTCACACAGCGCAAGTTGCGTTCTAACACCGAATCCGGATCAGCTGATTGTTTCTCAAGCCAAGTGCACACTGCTTCGTTATCGTGTTCCCAGCGGTGGGCGTGGGGTTCCCCGCGATCCTCCCCGAACCAGCGCCGCAGTGTGGCCGCCGCAGCCCCTTGCCCCGCGGCTTCTACCCGCCGCTCCTGAGCAGCCTGCAGTAACAGCCTGCGCAGGCGCCAGTGCAGTGTGCAACGGGCTTTACGCCACGGAACAACGTCCGATATGCAGCCCTTCTCGAGCATGCGCTCCGCGGTATCGTGTAGACCCGCGAACTGCACCGCGATCTGTTATGAAATTAAATGATTTAAAGTGAAAACTTCTTTAGCGTTGAGCACTTTCTGTAATGGGTATAAAATCTTAAACTCGCGTCAGGACACGTGACCTGTGTATGTGTATAAGATCTTGTACTATATCTATTTTTCAATGATGGTTTTAGAATATCTTGTACCGCTGACGATATTGAATAATACTTTTGAAAATCTATAATTGAAAATAAGCTAACAATGACAATATGTGAACCAAATTATACCAATTAAATGCCCCATATACCACCAAATATGGATAACCTAAGGAAAACAATTCCGACAGTCTTGGTATAGTATAGTAGTAAATTTATGAGCGTAAAATTGATTTAAGAGGGGATAATATGTCCAGGGTTCGATTCTCAGTGGGGACAAAAAATACGCCTTTCTGCCAGGACACAGAAGGCTGATCACCTATTTGTCCGTAAAGAAGATAAATTTGTGACAGGTGGGGACTTTATTTCAGCAAAAAACAAATTACAGTTAGTTTTTATTACATACAAAATTGCTGTATCTTATTGCTTACATAGTCTGAAAAAAAAAAAAAACATTTGCAAAAAACAACTTTTAATATACTAAATCAAAATCCGTTCAGAGGTTTTCCGTGAAAGAGTAACAGACATACATAAATCCATCCTCACAAACTTTCCCATTTTTTTTTATTGTCGATAGGGAAGAGCTTGACCACAATCTCACCTGATAAATATTATATAATAAGTATTATATTAATATTGATTTATTTGTATAAATAACTTACCTGGTGGTAAACAGGAGCCAATTCCTTTTCCCTAGCCTTAACTTTCTTCTCGGCCGCTTGTAAATCACTATCCAATTCCCTTATTTTAGTTTCAGCTGCGAATAAAAACATTTAATGTGAATAGAAACATATTATTATTTATTTGAAAATTATCAAAAATAGACAATTTTTTTTTACTGCAATATATTGAACTATATTAGTGACCGTAAGTTTTTTCAACCGACTTCAAAAAAAGGGGAGGTTCTCAGTTTTTGCATTGTCTTTTAAGTTGTTGTTTGTTGTCATGTTGCATTTTCTTTTAAGTTTTTTACCACAGAACTTTTGACTGAGTAAACCGATTTTAATGATTCTTTTTTTATATGATAGCTGGTTTATTCCAATTGGTCCCATTTAAAATTTTGTCTAGTTCTGACAATTTGTATGCGGTTAAGATTTTTGTCAATATATATATATATATATATATATATATATATATATATATATATATATTTATCCCTCAAACAAACAGCCGTCCTCTGAAGACAAAAATGCATTTAAACTGGCGTCCACCTGCTTTTGGCGTCCGAATACTGGACGCCACTTTGATAGCCAGTGGCATTTACGTCCTATTGGTCCTAACAAACCGTAGGACAAATATCGATAGATGCCAAAATATCGCTTAAATGGCTGCAATAATATATTAAAAAGTTCGAGAAGAAATCTTAGCGCAGATGAGGCGCTGCTGTCGCGCGTATATTTACAGTCGTATAACTCGGGGATTTCCTGACTCCGACTCCGCGTATTTGGCGTCCACAACTGCGACGTTGCCAGCTCGTTCGCAACATTAGATCACAATCATAATATTTACCACTGACTGCAATATTCGCCGTAGGAGGTGTACGCGTTGCGTATCATTAGGAGCCCGAGTTTGCTGATGATAATGCTGCCAAAAATGTTTAGTAAATCCATATCTATACATATAATAAAAAACAATATGGGATTTACATGCCTGAAATAAAACAATTTTAAAGTGAAACTTTTATTACATCATCTCAAACTTTTTGGTCTGTGTAGCGCATGTCGCGTGACGGTCGGCTGCCGAGTAGGTATAAAGCAGTGTTCGGAAAGTTTCACTTTTACCGTGGTTTCATAAAACCACACAACATTTTTTTTTTTAATTCATTTACATATTTTATTTTATAATAAAATCGTAGGAAAGTCAAAACTGTACATTGAATAATTTTTTAAAATAATACTTGAGGCGTGATCTACAATCGATATAAAAGCCAAAAATATAGTTTTTAGAATTTTTGTCTGTTTGTCTGTATGTACTATGTACGTCCGGGATAAACTCAAAAACTCCTGCATGGATTTACTTGAAATTTTGCATGAATATTACTAAGAGGTCGGGCTATAGGCTACATATTATCAAGCTATCACCTACGGGGCAGAAGAGTTCGTTTGTTTGGTTGAACGCGCTAATCTCAGGAACTACTAGTACGATTTGATTAATTTGATTCTTTCAGTGTTGGATAGCTCATTTATTGAGGAAGTCCAAAAGCTATATAATATATCACGCTAAAGCTAATAGGAGTGGAGCAGTAATGAAAAATGTTACCAAATTGGAGGAAATTTAAGCGACGGTAGTGGGTGAAATTCTTTATAAGCCATAAGATTTAAAGCGAAAAGACCACGAACGTAACTTTCAGTTAATATAACAACATCTATACTTATAATAAATCTGTAGAGAGGCCAATTCTGTACATGAAATATATTTAAAAAAAAGCTATGAAGGGGTGATAAGGGATCGCTACTGATGCCAAAAATGCAATCAGTAAAATTTTTGTTTGTCTGTCTGTCTGTCTGTCTGTCTGTCTGTCTGTCTGTCTGTCTGTATATTCGTTATAGAAACAAAAACTACACGACGGATTTTAACGAAATTTGGCACAATTATTCTTCATACTCCTGGGCAGGTTATAGTAAAAGAATCATGTAAATCGGTGTAGAAACACCAAAGTTATACATGAAATACGCTATAAGTCATCGCGCGTGAATTACATGCCATAAGGATTATTTTTGTGTATCAGTTGCCGCGTTCGACGCGCTTCGCGGCGGGAGCTATAAAAAGGCGGCGGGTCTGCACCCGTTTCGCGTTGTCACGGCATCACGTGTGAACGGCTGAACCGATTTCGATAATTCTTTTCTATTATATTCCTTGAAGTACGAGGATGGTTCTTATGTAGAGAAAACGTAAATATGTACCACGGGCGAAGCCGGGGCGGACCGCTAGTAATTAATATGTTTATATTGAACGGACGTACAATAGCTTTATACGGACGGCCAATAGCTATATACAGACGCTCAATAGCTATATATACGGACGTCCAATTGCTATATTATACGAATGTTCAATTCAAATCTAGTGGGATATTCTCAAAATCTTTCTTCTTCTCTCTAAAAATATTTCTTCCTACTAAATGCCAATAATTCCCATTGATCCCTGGGAAATCTGTGGGGACAAATGGGAATAATCCAATATGGTGCAAGTGATGCAACACGATTGGTAACAGTATTTCCATCATACAGTAGCTTGTTAGTAGCCAAACAGTACTGCCGCAAATAGTGCCGTATTTTTACAATTAAAGTAGTCAGGTTATTGAACGTCCGTATATAGCTATTAGGCGTCCGTATATAGCTATTAGGCGTCCGTATATAGATATTGGACGTCCGTATATAGATATTGGACGTCCGTATATAATATTTGACATCCATATATATAATATTGGTTCAGGCCATGGTAGGATACAATCCCGATTTTTATCATACCTATATATACCTATTGACCCACAAATGAAGTTATTACCTACCTACTTGTCTTAAATTTATAAAAAATAGACAAGATAAACATGTACATAATTAAATGCTTGTTATTTTAGCAACTAACTGCGATTTTTCATGTAAAAATTACAGACAGGAGCTTAATTTTCTTTATCTTATTATAAACTACTAGCTGCTCCGCGCGGTTTCACCCCCGTGACTCCACTCCTGTTAGTCGTAGCGTGATGATAGCCTATAACCTTAATCGATAAATGGTCTGTCTAACACCGAAAGAATTTTTCAAATCGGACCAGTAGTTCCCAAGATTAGCGCGTTCAAACAAACAAACAAACTCTTCAGCTTTATAATATTAGTATAGATTTGTGTACTAAACTTTATCAAAATCCATTGTTACTAATACGTGTAGATAGAGATTATTTTTTAATGATATAAAAATAATGTGCATCCGTATATGTATAGATCTGACTAAATTGGTATAAATGAAAAGACAAGCGTTAATAAAAGAAAGATATAGTAAACCGAAATCTGGCAACGTCGCACTCACAAATGCCGTTCATGCTATCAATGAGGACGCTAGATAGTCGATGCAATAGGTAAATCACGATCAATATATCCAGGACGCCTATAATTTATGACCATGGTTCGGGGCTCAAAAATGTTGCGGCACGAACGCAAGAAGAATATCGCGAAAAATTTAATTATCCGTAAATGACGTACCCCACGGAGCTGGCTATTGAAAAACTAAGCAATATTCATTAACACATGTTAAAAAAAGCAAGCGAAACTGGGGGACGTCGTAATGATGCACGACGTGCATGACGCCAAAAAGATTGTATGATGTAAATATATATATATATATATATATATATATATATATATATTTAATAATAATTAGATTAATTTCTATTATATTAATATTATACTTTACCCTGTCCACCCGCATCCGTCCTTATAAGAACATCATCTATAGACCCTCTTCTATCTAAATTCTTTGATAACTCCTTAATTTGTTCCTTAATTTCTGTAATAATAAATTAAAATATTAAAATCATATTTGAGAATTAAAAGTGAAATTTAAATTTTAAATATCGTAAATCATACATACACACATTCTTTATTTCTAAATTCTATATATTATATAATATTATGTTTAAAAAACTTTTTTTTTTTTACAAAATCCATAATTATTGTTCTCACATCAAAACGCAAAAGTTAATTCAAATTTCAGTAACTGAATGCAACAAGACCTTAATAATTATTAGTAAAGCAACATCTCCTTGACAAATTTTCCAAATTACCAGTTAAAAAAAGTATTAAAAAATTCTACTGTTTTTTTTTTTTAATATAAAAGTGAATCCCATGTAGTGGGGTAAGGGGCAGATGCATTATACATCTGTTTCACTGATCGATTTTCTTTAGGGATAATTAGGTGATCAGCCTTCTGTATCCTGCCAGACCGAGACATTTTTTTCTTCGTCTCCACCGGGAATCGAACCCAGGACCCCTCGGTGCTACGCTCACGCGTCAACCACTGTACCAAGGAGGCGGGTGGTTTTTTTAATATACTACGCATAAAACAATATATTTACCAGCTATCCTTGCGTCCAATCTTAACAATTCTGGATCCAAACGGTGCATAGTTTTCAATATGTCCCTCTGTTTGAATTTCACCTCGACTATACCCTCCGGTTCTAACACACCACCCCTGTAAAATTATAATAATTTAAAACTATTACAGTTTTAATTTAAAAAAAAAGTCAAGTCAGACTCGCGACACCATTGCTTCCGTTAAAAAAGCAGCTGCAAAAAAAAAGTCACCCATCCAATTTACGATGGTACCAGCCGTTGCTTAACCTCTTGACTTAAACAGAAATACAATTTCATCCCTAAAAATTTCACAATAGGGCGGAAAGTTTGTATTGACTAAAGATTTTATCATACTTCTTTCATTTACTTTATGATTTTGAATAAAAAATCTAGTTTAATAACGGGGAAACAATAGAGTTTGTTTATGCGTGACTTGCGTGTGATTTAATTGTGACTTTTGCGTGATTTATTTTTTAAATGAAAATTGTTAACTATTTTAATAATAATATGACTTTTGCGTGATTTATCGTGACTTTAGCGTGATTCATGGTGACTTTTGCTTGATTCATGGTGACTTTTGGGTGATTCATGGTGACTTTTGCGTGATTTATGCGTCACTTATACTTGATTCACTTACTTGGCCTCAGTATCGGCGTACATCTCCATCTTAGCGCTGTTCACGCTGGGGTCGACCACGGCCCATGCCCCACCTCGTAGTTCTGCCCCCGGGGGTATGTACACTATCACTGGGGCAGTCGCATTGCGTAAAGCGCGAACTATTTCCGCGCCGAACTTGAGTATTTGCTCGTACATGTCTAATAATATAAATGAGTGAAAATATAAGTGGGTATTAAAATATTATTAGAAAGGCCTTTGCCAAGTTTTTTGATAGAATTACTAAAATACGTAATTAATTTAAAGTTACTATATATAAAATTGAGATCATTGTTGGTATTGTCTTGTTTTATTTATAATCAACGAAGGGGAATCTCACAATTCAGAGAAAAACTATTACATAATATTATCGAGCTCTTCAAGCACACTCTGATATCTTAGAGAAAATCTTAATTCTTAATCTTAATATTAAATATAAATCTCGTGTCACAATGTTTGTCCTCAATGAACATCCTAAACCACTTAACCGATTATAATAAAATTCGCACACCATGTGCAGTTCGATCCAACTTGAGAGATAGGATAGTTTTAAGCGGACGAAGCCGCGGGCGGAAAGCTAGTTTTTTTTATTTAAAATAAAGGCACAAATGCACCGATAATTCTAAAATACTTGATTAGTAAAGGCAAAAGCACAGATACAAATTGCACAGATAATCACAGATTATACATACCTTTCTGACCACCGCTGAAACCTCGCCAATTGGCGAATATGAAGATGGGCAGATTTTCCCGGGAGAAATCGTTAATGGCTTGCGACGTTTTGTACGCTGAGTCCGGGAACCAAACCTGGGAAATTTCATCAACACCATCATTATTTATTTAAACACACACATAATTACAGTTTTCCAATTCGATAGAAGTATCAAAATTTTATTTATTACATTCGATTTTATAGCATATTACATTATAGTACATGAAATATAAGTTCCCAAACAGATCGAAGTGTCATAAGAACAATGTCAATCAAATTGAAATATGGGTTTAAATAAATAAATAAAATCTGATATTCTGAACTTTAAAATGTCGTCATCATCATTTTATGTTCTTTTTCAGTAGCACATATTGTACGATCTTATAAAATTTCATGGCAAGAGGTACACAAAAATCGTAAAAAAATTGGTTGTCTGGAAAGTCGGTTTACTGACGATAGTTGAACGTGACAACGTCCGATTGTGCTTCTTTGTCGCTCGTTCCGCGCTCTCGCTTGCACTTCAAGCCTTACATGGAACGCCTCAGAGCGAGGTAACGCCACATGAGTCATATTTTTCGTGTGTGCAGCCGGCTCTATCGAATCATAAGACGTTGTCACGTCATAAAACACTCGGTGTAAAACTATTTATTTACCTGACCAGCCTGTTGCAAAGTTTTCGATTCCGAGTCCAAATTAGCCGGATCAGCGGGTAAAGTGAATTCCACTGTGCGTGTCTCCACTGCTATCACTCCCACTGGTATACCGCCGAGACGGGCACGACCTGGGAAATAGTGTTTTAGTTAGTTTATTTAGAAGGTAATTGTATTTATTTTGTTGTCTTAAATATTTATGTTGTGTATATATGTACTTTATATGTACAAATGGTGTATAGAATTATGTTTGTTATGGTGTAGTGTAGTGTTGTAGTGTAGCGTGGTGTAGTGTAGCGTGTTATTGTGTAGCATGATATAATATATCATGATATAATACAGGGTGTAATCGTTAATTGTGCACAAGCGATTATTCCGAAAATATGGCAGATATCAAAAAACTTTAAACTGATATCGAAAGTACGTACGTTTAGATATTTCTCGTTTTATTTAAAAAAAATTATTATAGCCATTTTACTCATTAGGTTAAGTACTTTCGATATCAGTTTAAAGTTTTTTGATATCTGCAATAGTTCCGGAATAATCGCCTGTGCACACTTAACGATTACACCCTGTATATCATGATATAATGTGGTATAGTGTATCATGTTATAATATAGAGTGTTGCAGTGTAGCGAAGTGTAGTGTAGCGTATTTTTTGGTTTTTTTAACACTTACCAGTGACCACAGTCTGTGCCCAGGGCTTCATAAGCTCATCAAACGAGCCCACATCAAAGAATCCCGGTTTTCCCGGCTCACCGGTCAGCAATAGACGGGGATCGTACGCGGTACGTGGAGGATACCATTCTACTGGCCGGTCTATTGGGTCTGCTGGACGTATTATTGGTACCATGCTGAGTTTGTCCTAAAAGAAATGATATCAAATGTATTATTTATTATCTGAGTTGTTTGTTCAAATTCAAATATTTTATTCCATGAACATGGATACAATTCTGGTGTTATACAATAATGAGGTCCAGCCATATCCTACCCGTCAAGGCATATGGAATTACAATTATAAAATACCAATTATAATTTTATCCTAAAGTTCAGTACCCATTAACAAATAAAGATATTAATGAATTTGATGTAATTTATCAAATTCATTAATATCTTTATTTGTTGTCTCTCTGTAAATCATTAAACTAATTCAGTAATAAATAAATATATTTTTATGCATTATTCGACTTTCAAATTAGGCGTTGTTACTTAATGTGTCATATCCTAAAATATTACACTACAAATAATTTCTTTCATTTGATCCATAAATGAAACAATTTCCTTACCTTAAATTTATTTGATTTTTCAATTAGGTATTGTTACTTTGCTTACTGCCTGCCTAAAGTGTCTCTAAAGATGATTACCCTATTTTCTCCCCAAAAATCTCTTTTTCCTTACCTTAGGTATATAAGAGAGCCATTTAACAGTCCTCCTTATAGCTTCCAAGTCGGTAGGAGCCACAGCATGAGAGACGCCATTGTTGTGCATTATTTGAACACCGCCCAGTTGGTTATTACTAGCGTACACCGGTTTACCGAGCACTTTGTTAAGTGCCATATATCCCGTTAGGATAATGTAGGAGGACTCCACTTGGATTACTCGGTGACCAAGCCTGGAGGAAGACAATCGAAATTATTAATTTTATTAAAGGTAAGGAAAGGTCTGTTCCATTGATAATTAATGCTTATCGTTATTTTGTTTTATATCTGAGAAATTTCTGTAATAAATAAACATGTTTTGATATCACAAAATAATGTTAATCGATTTGAATTATTTCCCCAACACATAGAAAATGTTTGTGAAGAGAGTGATATACAGTGTGTCCGAAAAGTTCGTCATGATACGCATTTTATTCGTTTTCATAGATGACGCTATATTAAAAATGTGACATGAAAACTGCTGCTATTTTTCTTTAACTACGCAGACAAACCTGCGAGTTTATAACTAGTTTACAAGTATATACATACCTAACAACATAAGCCCCGATGCCGATGGCCCTACAAGTGACGACGGACATAGTGACTATATCCTCATACGCCTTCGCAGTTTCGCCCGCTATCAGACCCGCGTCTCGGAGACATTCCACGCCCAAACCGTCTTCTTTTCCTGATAAATTATATAACATTATCATCTTAATATATATAAATCTCGTGTCACAATGTTTGTCCTCAATGGACTCCTAAACCACTTAACCGATTATAATAAAAATCCCACACCATGTGCAGTTCGATCCAACTTGAGAGATAGGATAGTTTAAACATGTAGGTACCACGGGCGAAGCCGGGACGGACCGCTAGTTATATTATATGATAAAGTAAATATACAGTCTACAGATTACTTTTCACTTAAGACTGTTTTCTTTATTAAATGACAGTTAAAGTGATACCTTTGCTAAGTCACACTGTATGATTATGACATTATTTCTCGGTAAGATATATGCACCAAAAAGTTATATCTTGTAGAATAGATTTCTCTGTCCTTTATTAAAACACATTCGTTAGTTTAAATTGTTTAAAAAAAAAACAATCAATTAATAAAGATAGGATATTATATTGTATTTAACTTTTGGTCACATAATTATATTAATATAAAAGGAAAAAAATATATATCGATGTAAAAATGTATACGAGGAAACAAAAGGAGAGACATATAAAAGATAAAAAGACAATAGTGATGGTAATTATTTGGGGCCCCAATACTTAATAAGCAGTCCAGAAGCGCCTTAATCAAGGGCCCCAAACTTAATCGTCTCAATAGATGGCGCGCGGTGTGTCCCTTAGACACATAAAACTGAAAGAATAGAATAAATTTGATCGCTCTGGCGGGTCACGAGTGGTTGAGTTGGTCAAGCATCCGCCCCGGAATGGCGCGAAAGGATGCGGGTTCGAGTCCCGCTGAGTGATCAAATTTTTTATTTGAATGCCATAAAACCAAAAATATCAATCGGCCCCAAGCTTACCAATAATATCAGTAATCCTATACCGCGCCTCCCCTTCATCGTCTATAAGCTGCGTTTTCACGGAGCCCTGGGGCCCCAAGCGGGAAAACGCTTCAGGGCTCAGGTATAAGTACCGGAAGCCCCGTTCGGGCCTCTCAGGGTCGACCCACGCTACTTTGAACTCCGCCTTTACTTCCTCGGCGACTCCGATACGGGCCCCGGAGTTAACGCTCACGTATACCTGTAATATAAAGTTTATATTAATACTAGCTGTTGCCCGCAAAGATAAATTTTCATCGTACAATCTTTCATCCCCTATTATACCCCTTTAGGGGATGAATTTTCTAAAATCCTCAGGGGATACCTACGTTATGACATCTACCTGCATGCCAAATTTCAGCCCGATACGTCCAGTGGTTTGGGCTGTGCGTTGATAAATCACTATATCAGTCACCTTTAAGTTTTATATATATCTATAATATATAGATTTTTTGCAAGTACATATATGATATAAGTATAAAATTATGCGATAGAATATGATAGTTTATGTTAAAATAGCTGTGAACAAAGTTATGAAAAAAAAATATACCGGCCGAATTGATAACCTCTTCCTTTTCTTTGAAGTCGGTTAAAAAGAAACTCAGTGCAATAAATGAAATCTTTTAATTGAGTTTACAGCAGCAAACTCGTTTCTTTCGTTTCGTTTATAATATATTCTTATTAGGATTATATTTTTGCAAATTTATAAAATAAACGTGTATGTTTTGTGAGCTCCAAAACAGCTGTTAATTAATAATTGTTATCTAGTTGAAATAAGAAAAAAAATATGTGCTTTATAAAACAAACAAAAGAATAGTCTGGCAAAACGTATTCATAAACTAAAATTAAGTGTGGCAAGATTGAACCATTTTAAGTGACCAGATTTCAGTAAAATTTCAACTTCATAGAGGTGATACGGACAAACTAACAACCATACAACTTATTTTTTCCTCCAACTTACCCTAGGTATCTTCAACTCCCTTGCATATTCGGACGCCCTAAAGTACACCCAATCTTCCAGGGGTCCAAACGACCCCATATAATGTGTTAGGTCATTCGCTATGAGGATAATATCTCGACCATCTGGGTATTCCGGCGTGAAAAGGGTTAACCGCCATGCTACCATGCCAACCTGCAAATATAAAAAATATTGGATTACGGGCCGATTTTTTATTTGTTTTAAAGTGAAACGCATCAAATATGCCTTCGTGTGTGTAACGTATTATTTGTGTTATTTGTGCAATATCGTAATATTGCACAAATAACACAAATAATACGGAAAAGTGACTTACATAACTTTTCATCGGTAAGTACCTAACTAGATAATAATTTTTAAAACTTAGAGCAAAAAAATGGCGCACAGATTTTGTTCGTGGTGTCTCCTCCATACGTAGTAATAATTTCTCAATGGTATATACACGTATTTTAAACGAAAAATAAATAAATAAATTACACATATACTCACAGTATTCTGTCCCGGTAACCTAGTGACCTCCACCAGTCGTCTCTCGCCATCATTATCCAAAACCAACTCGACTAGACTTATAACATTGTCTGGTTGAGGTCCTGTAATGTATGGTTTATGGTTTAAATTTGTTTGTTTGTCAGTTTGTTGAAGTGAAACTTCGTAAGTGAAAGTAGTGTCGTGGCAATACCGTCATGTCTAACAGGTTTCCGCCCGCGGCTTCGACTGCGCAGTCAAAGAAAAACCCGCATAAATAAATAAATCCTTTATTTGCATTTAAACATGGTATTTTAGGGTGTTATAACTTACAATATAATATTACAGCATATTTAGCCGTTATATAACAGCGTGCAAATTATTTTATTACATATCTATAATCAGTGTCCAACTTATTTGTCATTCATTCACATTATTCATTAAACAATACAAATTTCAAAATTTATTATAACATACATTATAAAAATCAAGTCACAAATATACAATCTCATTCATGAGTATAGTTCCCGTTCCCGTGGGATTTCCGGGTCATGTTCCCGGGATAAAAAGTAGTATGTCCTTTCTCGGATATCAAAATATGTCCATACCAAATTTCATGAAAATTGGTTCAGTAGTTTAGGCGTGATTGAGTAACGGACAGACAGACAGAGTTACTTTCGCATTTATAATATTATATATATATTAATTAATTAATTAATTAATTAATAGTATGGATTTGTTCCAAACTTACCATCAACCATGCCCTCTTCGATATATTCCTTCCATTGCTTTTCAACCGCTTGTCGGAACATGTCTGGAATGTCGTATACGTATGTTGTGCCCTGCGACGTTGCCTGTAAGAAAAAATAAATAAAAATATTGATTTTTTTTATAAATAGAGAAAAGGATGGCAAGAACAGTATATATAAAAGATACATGGTTTTCTTCTTAAAAAAATTGAAATAAAAGCAAAAAAAATATACCGGCCGAATTGAGAACCATCTCCCTTCTTTTGAAGTCGGTTAGAAATAGCAAATATAAAGTTATTACGCCATTAGATAAACTGGGTATTTTGAATTTAATTCCATGTCAAAAATAAGGCATAAATAGATTCATGGTCTCTTTTTGTGAAAAACATAACACATTTGAATAGTAATATTTTCACTGTCAGTCAGTCAGTCAGTCAGTTACCTTTTAGTTATATACTTATTTAGATTAATCGCGTTTAAAATCAGTTAAAATCTTTAAATTCTACAAAAAGATTATTAGTCTCTTCAGGAAATCAAATTCACATATATTAGTCCACTCCTTTCTGAGATCAAGCAGAACATACATACAAAAAATACTAACCAAAAACCTCTTTTGCTGCAAGTAATCCTTAGTTACATATGGAGTTGAAATCGGCAAACCGTGCATTGGTCCCTGTTTAGGGCCGTATGATTGGAATATTATCTGAAATGCGGAATAATATTATATATCAGTTTATTTAGATTAGTAAAGATGAAAAAGAGAGAGGAATGAAAAGAGAAGGAATTTATTACTTATCAAGGTAAATCTAAACATACGACAGAAATTTAAACTCAAGTTAAAAACAACAATAAAAATTAACTCTTAAATAGGTCTTGTAAATGGTTACATATACGTATACACAAAAATATATAAAAATTTCTAATGTTTGGTTATCACAGTGCAGTGAATAAAAAAATGTCATGTTCGTTAATTACATACTTATAAGAATAAAGTAAGTATAACACATTATTTGTTTGTTAAAATTTAAATTAATATCGTACCCTAAATAAATTATTAGTATATACCACGCTATTTTTTTAAATAAAATACATATAATTAAACTCACCACACCAGTCTTAGGATCTGAAACCTCTTCATATGTAGATATGTCCAGTGTATACCCGGAACCGTTGGCCAGACAGAGACGAATATTCTTCGTTGGTAGTCCAGGACCTGAATGTAAATGTATGATACATTATAAAGCTAAAGAGTTTGTTTGTTTGCTTGTTTGAATGAACTAATCTCATGAACTACTAAGTGTTAGATAGCCCAATTATCGAGGAAGACTATAGGCTATATATCATAGTTACTGTACCAAAATAAAATAAAATAAAAAATAAATCAAGCTAAGACGAAAAGGAGCGGAAAATGCGGGTAAAACCGCGGGGCACAGCTAGTTGTAAATAAACAGAATTCTAACAGTAAAGTATATAGAATATACGCTATAAAACACACAGACTTAAATAAATTTCAGGGAGTCATCTGATAAATAAAAAAAAAATAATAATAATAGTGTATATTTATTCCTCAAAAATAATATTCTGCCAATATTATTTTTAAACGAATTTTAGTTTCAATTTTCTCAGTTTACTTCACAAAGAAAAACATGCAAAAAAATAACTTATTGTAAAAAAACTTACCAACTCTCAAAGTGAATCTAATTTCGGCTTGTAAAACTCTCAGTTTCCACAACCTTGGTCCGTACCTCATTACCATGCCAAGTACGGATTCTTCAATCTGCGAAATATTATTATATTGTAATATATATTTGTATTTTATATAAGGAAATCATTTAAGAAAACGTTAAGTAAATATTAGTCGTCTTACACGATTCATAATTTAAGATAGGCTGAAGAATTTTAAGGATTTTGAATATTTAAAAAAAAAATAAAAAGTCAAGAAATTAATTATTTCTTATAAAGTTTTAATCTTTGTTTTATTTATTCTACTGAGTGCCAATACATTGCAGTTATAATTTTTAAGATTCTCCATTTAATAAAATACTTTAAAATATGTTGTTATACATATCATATACCTTCATATGCGATTGTAAGAAATAATTTCCTGATATCGACCAAATTCTCAACATAGAGAATATACTATATGAAAAAACATTATTGCAGCATTTTCTTCTATAATTTTCTAGTTTTATAAACTGACCTTAGCAGGATCAATAAGTATAGTTGGTCCGAAATTCAAGAAAATGTGGTTACAGTCCGTTCGTTTCGCCAAATGGTGTGAGAAAGCTACTTCAAGCTCGTCCATTGCTTCCAAGAGCACTCTGAAATAAAAGTAATATATTATAACTAGCTGTGCCCCGCGGTTTCACCCGCATTGCTCCGCTCTTGTTGGTCTAAGCGTGATGATATATAGCCTATAGCCTTCCTCGATAAATGGGCTATCTAACACCGAAAGAATTTTTCAAATCGGACCAGTAGTTCCCGAGATTAGCGCGTTCAAACAAACAAACAAACTCTTCAGCTTTATAATATTAGTATATAGATTTAATTATTTGTGAATTGCCAATTTTACAGTTAGTTTTTTATATGGGGCATTTCACGCGAAGCGGACACAGTTTTCAGGGTGAGGTTTCAGATTTCGGTTATATTTTAGTATGTTACACCTGTATATATCCTCGGTATGTATACGAAATATTTTTGCATTTAGAAGCTTAGTTTTCAAAATACAGGTCTTTGAAGATGTCAGTAAGCGCGAGGTATGGGGGACTTCGAATGTAATTATCAGTTCATGAAAATTAATTTTTAAATAAATTGATGACTGAATAATATACCCCATTAAATAAACTTTTTATCCCATATTTCTAATTTCGAATTTATATTTAAATTCCTTAGAAAAATAAAAAAATATTTTTCTTTGTCATTTTTTACAAACTTTGCGTATTTTTAAATTTTTTTAAGATCATTAAATAAATGGCTTATATTATGCTTAAACTTCATGCAAAGTTCTAGAGTGGTCATCGCAGTAGTTTAGAAGCTACATGTATTATAATGTCGAAGCACGGCAATATCCCCATACTAGCGCCTAGCGCGACGCACTGCAATATGCATAGAAACGGGGACAAAAAATAAATTCGAGAAATTTGAATTAAATGAGGTGTCAACAGATAGGTCTTTAAAAATTAATTGAAGGTTTATAAATAAGTTTTATGCTAAAATTAATAATTGACGAGATATACGTATTCAAAGTCGTAAAAATGTCATATTACTTTACAGAATAATTTTTTTTTTAAGAAAACAAAAGTAATATTTTCTTGCTTGTTATTTACCACTATAAAACCTTATTTAAACCTGAAACGGTGTTATTAAATAACTATAGTGAGATAAATACTGCAGTACGGTGCGCTAACCAACTAGGCGCTAGTATGGGGATATTGCCGCGCTTCGACATTATAATACATGTAGCTTCTAAACTACTGCGATGACCACTGTAGAACTTTGCATGAAGTTTAAGCATAATATAAGCTATTTATTTAATGATCTTAAAAAAAATTAATAATACGCAAAGTTTGTAAAAAATGACAAAGAAAAATATTTTTTTATTTTTCTAAGGAATTTAAATATAAATTCGAAATTTAAAATATGAGGATAAAAAGTTTATTTAATGGGGTATATTATTCAGTCATCAATTTATTTAAAAATTACTTTTCTTGAACTGATAATTACATTCGAAGTCGCCCATACCTCACGCTTACTGACATCTTCAAAGACCTGTATTTTGAAAACTAAGCTTCTAAATGCAAAAATATTTCGTATACATACCGAGGATATATACAGGTGTAACATACTAAAATATAACCGAAATCTGAAACATCACCCTGAAATCTGTGTCCGCTTCGCGTGAAATGCCCCATATATTTAAAGCTTTGTAGATTGTTAAGGTTTTTCTATCATTTAACTTATTTTGAAGTTTTTTAAGAGATTTATTTGATTATAACTTACTCTATCTTTCTATAAAGCGGTAAATTTTTATAATTAAAATAATAGTTTCCCAATGCGTCTTTATTTTTCTACGTTCGCTTTCACTAAAAGTCAGTACGTAAAAGTCAGCTACTTTTCCCAAAAATATGGTCATATAACATGTATGTTTAAAAATATTTCTACCTCCCTTTTAAAAAAAATCTTATCATCAGAAAATACCCATGCAAAAGTATCCAAAACATAAAAAATAACTCCGCATTTTCCTAAATTTTAAATAAAATAATACACAACTATATTACCTTTCTCCCTCATTCTGCAGATATTCAAAACTAGCTTCCTTGGTGATCAAATCTTGGTGCCTGATGATGGAACGTATGAAGAATCGATAGTCGGTCACTTCCTGACCTTTCTTTACCTGTTAAAAATAAATTTCCTGTGTATTTGACTTTGAACATTACTGCTACGAAATAAGGTGTTAATTTCAATTAATGTTTCATACAATTCCACTCGGACATTTTAGACGATCTTTTTATAGGCTATTGCGATTGTTTATTTTTATTTATTGTACTTGTTCTAAGGCAGTTATTTCAGGAGTAATAACTCCAGCTGCAGTTGTTCCTGGTACAGTTGCTTCTGTATCTAATGCAGTTGCTCTTGGAGAATATTTCTCCAGGAGCAATTACTCCAGGAGTAATTACTCCATCTACTCACCTTCGCCTTGCCCAAGTACAGGTGCATCTTCTGGTTGCTGGTGGGCAGCGCCTCCAGCTCGTAGCTCCTCATGCGGTACAGCTCCAGCTGGAACGCGGAGGCCGGTTCAAGGTGACGGTATATCGTGTCCTCTTTGAACTCGTTGCGTGCGCGGTACGTGAAGAACTTGGGGAATTGACGTCTGTAAAGTTAAAAATGGTATAATTAATACATTGGTATACATTACATACAATGGTATAATTTAACAAACAACAAAATAAGATGTTTGTTTAAGGCCCGATTTTTCAATCCTTAGTTAAAACTTACCCGTCCAATAAAGTATTACACGATAACATTAAAATGTCACCTGTCAAAGAAAGGCAAGAAGAAAATATTTTTGAAATGGTAGTTTAATACGTTATTCGACGAATAAGTTTTAACCAATGATTGAAAAATCAGCCCTAAAACAATTAGAAATGCCAACTGGAGTAATTTTAATAGGTAATATTTGACAATTTACTAAAATTCAACAACGTAACCTTGTAACGACGGGCATAAAATAATATATTATTTCGTTTTGTTAGAATTGTACAATTGCGTAACTTTTTTCAATTACGATTAAATATTTATTGTAATAATGACCGAAATTAGTAATTTTAAGATTTGATTGGTATTAGTACTCTGAACATAAAAAATTGGTTGTCTTTAAAGTCGGTTTACTGACGTTAGTAGAACGTGACAACGTCTTAAGAAAATACTGATCGAGCTTCTTCAAGCCTTACATGGAATGCCTCAGAGCGAGGTAACGCCGCATGAGTCATGTTTTTTCGTGCGTGCAGCCAGCTTTATCGAATTATGAGACGTTGTCACGTCAATAAACAAATCGATACTGATTTATAGTATGCGCGTGCGCGCGTTAGAAGTGACAAAGTCAATTATGGCTAATTGGCCACATTACACTCACTTGATAAGCAACATGAAGGTAATCCTGCGTATCCTTTTCTGATGCAATTCACGCGCATGAACTCTACAGAAATGGCCGAAACGGCGGGAAACCGCACCGTCGTCTGTCTCACCCGCGTCTCGAATACCGATCATTAATATGTGTATCGGTTCGAGTGGCTAGAGCAAAGAACAAGAGCAAAATAAAAGAAAGAAAGAAAAATAATTACACCAACCATACATATTTATAAACAATTCACTACATAGTATAAAACAAAGTCGCTTTTTCTGTCCCTATATCCCTATGTATGCTTAAATCTTTAAAATTACGCAACGGATTTTGATGCGGTTTTTTAATAGATACAGTGATTCAAGAGGATGGTTTTAGTATACATATTATTTATTAGGTTTTAGACAAAGCGGGCGAAGCCGCGGGCGGAAAGCTAGTTTTAGTATAAATTAATAAAGACACATTGCCATATTTGTGTTTTATATAGTAATGCAGCATTTTCGCTATTAAATTGAAAACACCATGCACTTATCACAAAAATAGAGATCTCACTCAAAACTAAAACAAAGAATTAGAATCACTTCCAGAGCAAAAGTGCTATCAAACAATTAATTTTAACTTCAGAATCTTAACAACTATTAAAACATACCTCCAGTAGTTCAACTGTATTTCACCTAATATAGAAATTTTAAAATTTGAATTTTGTTTTTATTTTGCAAACATTTCTATTTCATACAGATATATTTAAATAAAAATTTCTTACCACATCATCTTCGACGATCTTATTATAATCAGTGCCCACATTGATACTAGTACTGTCTCGACTTTCACTGCCTTCTTGGAGCGCTTGTAAGTCCTGAAAAACAGATAAATATCTTGAATTTGATATTTTAGTTTAAAAGCATTCAATATTTTATAAATATGTATAAATTTTTCGAATCGCCTTGTGGATGGAATTATATGCTTTAAAAATTTATAAAGGGTTCATTTTATTCTTAAACTTATTCAGGTTGTGTGGCGATATTCAATAAATAACTTAAATTGTAAATCTATTTAGAAATTGTCAGATCGACCTTTTCGTAAAGAATTATTACCGTCATTTTATACATTACAATATTTAATTTTATGTTTTGTATATTTTGCGTATAGTGCGTGCGTGTGTGCGTGCATGTGTGCGTATGTGCGTGTGTTTATGCGTAAGGCCGGTTGCAGAGCTTCACCGACCATCAGTGCGTGCGTCAGTCGCGCTTGTCATATGTATGGAAATTATTATGGTCGGTCTAGCTATGAACGGTTTTATGAATTTCTATACATATGACAAGCGCGACTGACGTACGCACTGATGGTCGGTGAAGCTCTGCAATCGGCCTAAGCGCGCGTGTGTGTGTACATGTGTGTGTGTGTGTACATGTGTTTGTGTGTGTGTACATGTGTCCGTGTGTGTGTACAACACTAACCTCGCGCCTCACACTAGCCGTGCTGGCGAAGTCATGTACCAGATCGAGCAGTTCGTCCGCGTATTCTACAAAGTGTTCGAACGAATCGAACGCGGCTAGTGCACCGGTTCGATGGTGACACTTGCGTTGTGCGGCCGTGGATAGTTCAGCGGGAACACCTTCCGCGTCTGCCGCGGAGGCTAGTTCGATCTCTGATTGGCTGATTGGTATCCTAAAGAGACGTTTGATTTTAGAAAGAAGAAGTAAGACGTGTGAAGTGACCTCTGATTGGCTGATTGGTATCCTATTGTAGAACAGGTGTAGTTTTTAAATAAACGATCGATATATACAGGGTGTAATCGTTAAGTGTGCACAAGCGATTATTCCGTAACTATTGCAGAAATCAAAAAACTTTAAACTGATATCGAAAGTACTTAACCTAATGAGTAAAATGGCCATAATAAATTTAAAAAAATAAAACGAGAAACTGTGCACACTTAACGATTACACCCTGTATAGGGGAACGTTTAATTGTAGAATGAACATTCGATTGATGATGTAGATACTATAGAAAAAAATGCATTTAAATTTATAATGAAGTGTTTAAGATACACGAAGTGATCTCTGATTGGCAGATTGATACTGTGCATTTTAGAATGACACATTGTACAAAATTCAAAATAATAATAAATATGATTATTTTCTTACGTACATTTTAACTATCGTACATAACATACATAACAATGTTCTATACATTATACACTTATAATACTACACTCACCTATTAGGATGTCCAGTGGGCAGTATAAATTGGAAATGTACGACTCCCAATTCACCAGACAAAGCCAAATGCTGCAAGCACGTAATGTCGTACGACGTGTACGCACGACGTACGTATACTTCTAGGGATGCATTGCATACCTGTACGAAAATATCAAATAAATATATAAATATAAATAAATAAATATTTCAGGACAATTTTCACACACGGCACGATCTGATCCCATATTAACCTTTCGCTTGTGATATGGAAACCAGATGGCTGATAAACATGGAGATATGGGCTCATTTATTACATCTTCTATATATATAAATGAAACTCGTTTCGCGTTGTCACGGCATCACGTGTGAACGGCAGAACTGATTTCGATAATTCTTTTTTTTTATGTTTATCGAAGTCCAAGGATGGTTCTTACGCAAAAAAAACATAAACATGTACCACGGGCGAAGCCGGGGCGGACCGCTAGTTGTTTTATAAATACAGTACTTTCATTGAACAAAGTAACAATTAAAATTCCTTTAATTATCATTCACACAAAATTAAAGACAGTTTTTACTATAGGAAATTTATAAATCAGAGGTTGTAAAAAAATCTGTACAAAAGTCTATTGCAGTAATTTATAGATATACGAATTCAGTTTTGCAGGTCATTTAAATTCATATGCACGAAGTCACAAGCATTAACTAGTGGTATTAATAAGCAGTAATTTAAGAACAATTCAAATTAATTATGAGAAGTTGAAAATTGGTCGACCAAGGCACTTTTTTCTTTAATAATTATATACAATCATGTGTGCAATGGAATGATGCGTTTCATAATTTTGCGCAAGGTAATAAATACCACCGTGATTTATAATCGAATAAAAAAAATATACTAACTGCTTTTTTTATTACTTTAAAAAATATAGGCAATATTGATATGCTATAAGTTTTAGTTTTAGAGACGTATTTGTATACTAGCACAACAAAGTGAAATAAAAAAAGAAAAATAAATCAATATTTATGAGATGAAACGAAGAGATGTCCAATTATTAAAATAAATCATATTAATTGTCTGTAGACGGTTTCGTCGGATTCAAATGAAGTTATATGATATTGAAATATTTAGTGCACTAACATTTTATTAAAATTACTTTATGAATTGTTATTAATCGAAATAGCAACACAAATAAAAATATATGAAAACCACTACACATGGAGGCAAAAAAACGATATAAAAAAAGAAGTATAAGTGAACCTGAACCTTAATGCTATAAAATTAAGTTCAATGATTAACAGTCATTGAATTAATTTGGTCATTATGTAATTATTCCTTGTTCTACATATTTTTTTCATATTTTCCTAATTATATGTCTGCGAATATTTAAAGATACTTTCACGGTTAAACTTTTTCTTTTCACACATGAAGGCTGCCCGCTCTTTTTTTAAATAAAATGTCAGAAATAAAAGATTATATCCCATGTGAGTACTATAACGAAACAAAGTAGAATTATTATAAAAAATAAGCTTATTGTATGCACAATTATAAATAAAAAGTTTACTTTTGAAGTCCGGCGTTTGTATTCAAGGATTTTTTTTTTCCAACTAAAATTTTTAGTGTTTGAGGTATATACTCATATTAATTTATTTATGGTACATTTGTCTTGTTTTAGCAAACGATGGGTATAAATACAAAACATTCTCCTCAACGTACAGGATAATATCATTCATGATGGTCGTTGGGTTCGTGTATCCCAACCCTAAGTTGAGTAATATTCGAGTTGTAGCTGTTTGTAAGTATATAGATATCTTGTGAAGTATAATTTAATTAATTTACTTAAAATTTTACAGGGAATTACTAAATTAAAAAAAAATAATCAATGTAAAACTAGGAGCGAATCTCAGGTTTTTAATGAAATATACAAAAATAAATTACGTAAATAAGCAAGCATAATATTCTCACTGATATAAAAAAGAAATATTATAAAAACAAGTAAGGTGCATTAGGTATACCTACTCGGCAGCCGACCGTCACGCGACATGCGCTACACAAAGCAGTGTTCGGAACCGTTCGAACAGTTTCACTTTTACCGTGGTTTACATTTTTGGCCGGAGAACACCTAATTCATACACGTCTTCACTGAAGTAAAAATCGGCACTGCTTGTAATGTTTGGAACTAATAAAATATTAATAATACTAATATTATATACTTGAATAAAAACTAAAAATAAAATGTTGTTTTTTTTTATTTGCTGACCATACACTACTACAAACGCAAAAATTTCTCCAAGCTAATTTACCTGTATACTTTTTAGTTCACAATATAGCACCTAACCATGTCTTTCAATAACTAAGGCCAACCGAAAATTGTATTTTTTTCACATAGACTAAAATTTTGAAGACAACATGATACTATGAAATAATTTTTCATCATATAAACCTATTCCATCCTCTATTTAAACTTGTTAACTCAATTTTCTTTTACAGTTGCACTCCTATTATCAATAGCCCCTGTATCATTACTAATATTTATCGACATGTACAAATGTTTTATGCGACGTGATTTTGTGAACATCATACGCCATAGTACTGTCGTTGGACCATTTCTGGGGAGTTTTTCGAAGGTATATGATATCAATTACTATAAAATATCATGTTTAAACATTGACTTGATATACTGTTTTTTGAAGTTATTCCGTCAATATATTATATATTAGTTTTTAGTTGTATTTGTAGTACCTATTTGGTAAAATGTATAAATATAGGAATAAAAAGAAAATAATGAAAGAAAAAGAGTCGAACTCGACAGAAGAATATTTATTTATCATACTTAAAATAAAATACTTATTTTAAACTTTATTTTCAATTTTCTAGTGCCCGTAGTCCAAACAAAGATTATAGTCCTTGCTCCCATTAATTGATAACATCATACACTTCGATTTTTTTCTATATTATAGCATTAAAATGCTTATAAATATTAAAAGTTTCAAGAATATCAAAAATCAACCATTCTACAATAATAATAAATTTCTCTTCCCAGCAAATAATAATGCACATGAAACAGATCACTGGCATGCAAATAATCGACGAAATAAACCGCGACTACCGTACCTACAACTTCATGCCTGACCACTACCAGGCCATCATAGACGCTAGCATAAAAAACAACTTAAAATACAGCGAAAAATGCTGGGCCATCACCGTCGTATCTTGCGTTATGACGTTTCCAATAATGGCAATCACTTTAAACATATACAACTTTACCTTTAAATCCGAGCCTACGAAGTATATGATACACGATTTACAGAAACCGTATGGTGACCCAGAAGATAGGTTCAACTCTCCCTACTTTGAAATTATGTTTGTATACATGTTCTACTGTGCTATTCTATATGTTATTAATTTTACTGGGTATGATGGTTTCTTTGGCTTGAGTATAAATCATGCTTGTCTGAAAATGGAGCTGTATTGCAAGGCTTTTGAGGATGCGTTAAAAGCGAGTAGTGTGGAGGAGATGCATGAAAAAATTGTTGGTGTTATTAAGGAGCAGAATCGACTTTTCAAGTGGGTATATTTTTATTTCAATAATAGCTTTGTATATTTGGAAAAAATATAGTTTCTTGCCAGTTCTTCTCCATAGATACTGCTTTCCGAATCGATGGTAAATGTTAACAATATGTAATGACGTTCAAAAGTGTTTCTAGAAGAAGTCTAATTGAATAAATAAATGTTTGAGTTTGAGTTATGAATTGTTAGCTTATTAAGAACTAAATATACACACGAATAATAAATAGTCAATATGGCTATTAAGTTGAGAAGGTATAAAATTTCCCCTTTTTACATGTGATATAAAATGTATTTCTATCGATTTGAGATAATCTATTATGTTAGATTATAATATGAAATAAGTAAATACATTAATTCAATTTGTTACAGATATGTAGAACTAATACAAGAAACCTTCAACATTTGGTTGGGTATAATTCTAATTGCCACCATGATACAAATATGCAACTGTATGTATCATATTACTGAGGTACGTGTTCTGTTAGGATATTAAATTAGAAGAGAAAGATAGAGAAAGAGTGTGTGAAAGTCGGGTTCTATTAAATTATTATGAATTGCTAGCTCGTCCGCGTAGTCAAAGAAATTCCAATATTATGCCACTCCCTCCAGCCTCCTAACTATATCCAGACATTAAATATTATCACGAAATTGCTCCATTGCGACGTAAAAGAACGACAAACATACAAACACACTTTCCAATTTATAATATTCATAAGAATTCTTATAAATAACGTTTTAAGTATTCTTTGAGTGTTAAGAGAGACAAAAAGGAAAAATAAGAAGAGACGAAAAGAGACAGCAAAATAATTAATTTTCTCAACCTACTCATATCTATCATATATTGTATGTAAAACAAGTTATTTTTCAGGGATACGAGCTCGATCTACGATACATTATATTCATAATTGGCACCATAGTGCACATCTATCTGCCATGTCGTTATTCTGCTAAACTACAACACATGGTGTGTATATTTTTATTATTAAATCTTGAAAGATTAAAACAAATATTATATTGTCAATACTATCAATATTCATATTTATATGCAAATTACAATACAATCTATTTATTTAGTTGAGGGCAGACTGTATTTCATAATTATGAACTGCTGAAAATAATGTAAAAAGAGCGTGTGTGCCGAGCACACGTGTCAGAAGTGAAACTTCTTTGGCCAGATTCAAAGATACCCAAATCGTCGCCTTACCTATGACGTGACAGTATTGCCATGACGCGACCTTGAAATTTTACTCTCAACGCGCCTAAAGAAGTTTAACTTAAGAAAAATATTTATTTATTACAGTCATTAGAAACAGCTACACTAATATACTGCGCAAACTGGGAGCGAGTCAACATTATATCGATTCGAAAAATGGTACTATTTATGATTGCCAGAGCGCAGGTAATGTAAAATACCTTTATGTATAGTTTTGGTAACTTTTAACGGATTTAAATCGTGATTTAAATAATTAGACTACAGGTTTTTGTGAGAATAAAAATTTGCAATGAGTTCGATTCAAAATTTTATTGGATTTTGCTTAAAAACTCGTATAAAATCGTTGTTTTTTTTTCTATATTAGTCTGGTAAGCAAAGTAGTCAATTCCATCGAATTAAAGCTCTTTTATCTACAATATTTGTAAAAATTGTATAAATAAATGAAAGTGAATGAATTCGTGTATACGCCATTGTAACAGTGTAATATAAATTAGTGTGAACACAGGCTCCTGAAAAACAGTTTACAACTATATTAGGAGCCTGGGCCATTAAGTTTTTGTAACATAATATAATGGTGTAAATAAATGATTATTTATTTATATTTAAATTGAGTATTGAATAATATTTATTTACTTTTTAGATACCACTCGAAATAACAGCGTTCAACAAACTAATATTCGATATGGATCTCTTTGTATCGGTAAGTTTTTGTCATAAAATCTATATATATATAAAAATGAAACCCATTTTCCTTGGTCAAGGCATCACGCGTGAACGGGTGGACCGATTTCGATAATTCTTTTTTTATAATATTCCTTGAATTACGAGGATGGTTCCTATGTAGAGTAAACTGTAAACGTAAATATGTACCACGGGCGAAGCCGGGGCGGACCGCTAGTATGTAATAAAAAAACTTTCAGTAAATTTAAGTTAAGTTTTTTAACCAATATTATTTTGTTTCAGATCCTGCAAACTTCATATTCAATGTACACTTTATTACGTTCATAAATATTAAGAATTATAATTTGAATTAAGTTTTTTTTTTACGCTATTAAGGCTATATGTATGGCCGGTGAATGAAAAAAAAATGCATGCACAAAAAACCTGTAAAATTGTTCAAAATCAGTCATTTAAACTTAGTCCATATGATTGTTTTTGTCAATTACTTTTTGTTAACTAGGAAGATGAAAATAAAAAATGTAAAAACACTCTCCTTTTTTTTCATTTGATTTCTAAGAAATTCCTACCTATTTTTTACCATTTCTATAATACACACACATTTTTAGCACAAAAAATTGTTTATTTTGAGCATTTTTTTATATAAAAAATAAAGATAACTCACCGCCGCATTAGTGTGATAGAAGAAGTCGTGCAATATATCGAAAATGGATGTCTCAGAAAGGATGAGTTTCTGCAGATTCTCCGGGTGAAAGTCGTGTCCGTACATATCGACTGCTGATAGGAATATCGACTCCATTTGGTTGTGACGCAATTCGTAGGCTGGTTGATGAGCTGCTATCAACACCTGTAATATATTGTTGAATAAAGGTTATAAGGGGGAAACAATAAAAATAAAATGTCAAAAAATTAATGATGATTTTGACGTGATAACGTTTTTAAAATCGTTTTAGTCGGGTGACATGTTCAGAAACTTGTGTCACACCAAAACCTCACGAGCGCGATCGCAGGTATAACGAGAGAGAGACGGACCGATCTCCCGTCTCATCTCGAGCGCTGCCACCAATAAGACGTTATCACGTAAACATCTCGATACCTACTTTAAAAACAACCAATTTTTTTTTAAGAGTTTGTTTATGTATATTCGTCATTTAATCACCTGCCTAGCCCGCAAGGCCACGCGGCTGTGCTCCGCACGGTGTAGCGATGTGAGCTCGTTGAGTATGGCCGCTAGTTCGTCGGTTAGACCCGGCTCGTTAGACCATAGGTGGTCTATTAGCATTGTTACCTGTGGGGCATTATTATTATTTTTATTATTTTATTATTTATTAAAATTTTATTTATTTATTATTATTCAGCCATGGCTGTCCCACTGCTGGGCAAAGGCCTCTCTTCCCTTCGTCCTCGATAAGACAAAAAACTGTCGTACACTTGAATTATTCAAGGGTAAAAGCTCACTAGGGCTGCAGGGTGATATTATCTCGTTAAGGTCTAGTGGGTAAAGTCACATCAGCGCAAGATGTCTACTTAGAGCGGCAGCGGAGGAGTGTCTTTAGGGCACCAACGGTGGCGTTCACAGGCCGAGTTAGCAGGCTTATTGCGCACCCATCAACACGCACTGGACCAGCGCGATGGGTTATTATTTGTCCAAACCTCTTCCCTCATAAAATACATATTAGAATACATTATTATTATTAAGAACATAAAATAACACATAAAACTGAAATAATAGAATAAATTCGATCGCTCTGGCGGGTCAAGAGGGGCTGAATTGGTCAAGCATCCGCCCCGGATTTGCGTGGAAGGATGCGGGTTCGAGTCCCGCTGAGTGATTCGATTTTCATCATCATTAGTAAAAACATCGAAGGCTATAGGCTATATATCATCACGCTAAGACCAACAGGAGCGGAGACACGCGGATGAAACCGCGGGGTGCAGCTAGTAAAAAATAAACTTTTGCTCACCAAAAGATTCTTTTTAGCCACTTGATTATGTGAGAATATAATATTAGCCACAGATTGCATGTCTTCCTTGTAACGGTCGCGTAGAGCCATCACGCATTTGTCATATGAACCTGAAATATAAATAAATAAATTATTTTTTTGTATGAAAAATTCAATAAAAAAAATAAAAAATATGATTGTTTAATGTTGTTCGAAACATAGCTGGAAATTTACGACTGTTTCACGGAATAAATAGAGATTAAAATCCGTTGAACAGACATTAATTATTTCTATTTCAATTTTTTTTTTGCAAAAATTTAACTATCAATACGTATACAAAGAAAAATTTTAATGTGTATACGTTGAAACAGCTTTAAATTTTGTGTGACAAATTTGTCTTGAATTTGATTTGAATTAAAAATAGATAATTAACGACCCATTTTCGAAGTGTCATGGGAATACCGTCACGTCATGGAGTAAGGCGACGATTTTGGTATCTTTGAATCTTGCCAAAGAAGTTTTACTTCTGTCACGTGTGCTCGGCACATGCTCTTTTTGTTTTACACTAATTCAGAAATTAAACACATTTAAACTCGTTGCTAAATTATTTCAAAAATAAAGCACGTTATAAACCCGTTAAATTAACTCACCTAGTTGGAAATTGCTCTCCACTTGGAAGTATTGTTTGAGCAAATCGTGTACGGCCGCCTTCATTCTGCCTCGTATACCGTTTCTGTAAGAAAAACGTTATTTTTATTTATCTATACCAAAAATAACATTGGAGTGTCTGTTTATAATATTGAAACAACCGATTTTTAACCGACTTCAAAAAAAAGGAGGAGGTTATCAATTCGGCCGGTGTCAACTAAGCACTTAGTATTAAGCCCGTGCACTATGCACTTAGTATTAAGCCCGTGCACTAAGCACTTAGTATTGAGCCCGTGCACTAAGCACTTAGTATTAAGCCCGTGCACTAAGCACTTAGTATTATGCCCGTGCACTAAGCACTTAGTATTAAGCCCGTGCACTAAGCACTTAGTATTAAGCCCGTGCACTAAGCACTTAGTATTAAGCCCGTGCACTAAGCACTTAGTATTATGCCCGTGCACTAAGCACTTAGTATTAAGCCCGTGCACTAAGCACTTAGTATTAAGCCCGTGCACCGACATCAAACCTTTTTAGTAAATAGCACATCTGAATAATATGTAGTAATAGTAATAATGATATCAAATCTTTTTTACTTTTCCGTTTTTGAAGTCGGTTGTTTTTAACGCAGTGATTTTGATTACTAAATGCATATTTATTTATTTATTTATGGATATACATATATACCAAAACAGCAATTTTTATAATTTTTGTGTGTATGTTTGTTATAATATAAATAACTTACCTATATCTCTGTACTAAAACAACAAGAGCCTGTGTACTCATAAAGAATACATCTCTGTCAGCACGTTTCGATAGAGAGGCTGCGTGGCTGCAAAAAAAAACATTTAAATATACAGAAATTAAAAAAAAATAATTATAAGACTATTTAAAAATTACCTATGTTGAGAAAATTATAAGGAATAGAAAACAATCGAACCCGCATTCGTCTTTCTGCCAATTCACGATTTTTTTCTATTCAGTCAAAATTCACATTTGAATGCTATAAAACTATAGTCCTTTCCACCTAAGATGATTTCTGTGACACATCGATTTTTGACACGTGTAGAGATGTCGATTACTGAAATCGTATCAATTGTTTCCGATAATCGATAATATTCTATATGGAAAGGAAATCGATTTGAATAAAGTACCAAAATTAGTTTTTTCGGCATTTCGCCAACAATTAACTAAGGAAACTTAGCAAACAACAGCAACAAAAAGTCAACAATAACAATTAGTAAAAATAACAGAATACCACGTAAAGTATCAATATAAAAATGCAACTTGTATACAAGGCTGACGTACTCGTACAGACGATTGACTCGATTGACAAACGATCACAAGATGGGCGCCGATTATATGATTTTCCAACTCTATGATTTTTCAACGATCCATTTCATGTACACGAATTGCGTAGGTATTATATTTTTGTGTTATTTTATTTTATTTTTCATTATATTAAACTAAACAATACTGTTTTTGATTTATAAGCTTAAGATGTTTCATTTTTATATTTTTGGTAATAATGCCGCCATCAAATAAAAATATTATGCACTAAAATTATTTTGACTTTTTAAACATAAAATACGTAATTCGGAACACGATGAAGTGTCACAGGAATCATCCTAAATGAAAAGGACTATAGTTATATCAATTTTGTAATGTTGTTTATTTTATCAATGATATTTTTTTTTATTATTGGACACATTCCATTATTAAAACATAATACACATTTGACACAAAATTGTCCGAAGCAAAACTCAGCCTATGCATGTACTAGGCAGAGTTGGCTTATGAGCATTATGATTTTTTTAAAAGTGAAACTTCATTAGGCGCGTCGAGAGTACAATTTCAAGGTCGCGTCATGGCAATACCGTCACGTCATGGAGTAAGGCGACGATTTTGGTATCTTGGAATCCTGCCAAAGAAGTTTCACTTTCACGTTTGCTCGACACACACTCTCTTTTTTTCTATCCTTTTCTTAAATTCTTAGGTTTAAAATTAAAAAAAAAGCCGGGTTGCACTGGGGGAGTGCCGGCAGAAGTGAAAACTTGATTATTAACGTTGAGCATGTTTGATATTTTGGAATGGTATCCGTCTTACGCTTTTTCGATCAGGTCACGTGTCCTGACGCGAGTTTAAGATTTTATACCCATTACAGAAAAAGTGCTCAACGCCGCTAAAGAAGTTTTCACTTCAATAAATACATACTGATCAATAACACTAGCTATTTGCTGGCTCGGGAACTGCGCAAGCACACTGGTAATATTTCTCTCGTATAGCGCCATCAATTTGCGGACTTTCTTCTCAACTGAGAGCGGTATTCTGCCTGATGTTGATGATAATACCTGGGAAAAAGGTAAAAAATTAATATTTTTTTTTTTAAGTGAAACTTCTGTATCGGGAAAAAAATTTAGTGTAACATTTTTTCGTTACGCGTGACATTTTTCCGTTACGCGCCATCTTTTTCTTATCCCTACCACGCGTGATTCGACGTATTTCTGTAAAGTTGCATATAGTAAATTATTTTTTAAAAAATAAGGTCATAAAGAAGTTTCACTTCTCGGTGTGTACACGCACACATTTTTTTTTATTCCCGAAAATTTGATTATATTTATATATTGCATTAAATTACTTTTTAAATATAATATTTACCTCCTGTAATTCCAATAAAGGCAACGAAGGGTCCCGTAGACTTTGCATGAATTTCTCAACCACTTCTCGAAGACGAGGCGTGTTGTATGGATCTGGGAGGCAATAACCTGTAAAAATATAAGAAAATGGTAATAATTATAAACAGTAAATAGAAAATAATATTGCGGGATTAAATCGATGTTTGACTGGCCGGTTGGCTTGGTTGGTAGTGGCCCTGCCTTCCAAGCCAGAGGTCGTGGGTTCGATTCCCACCCGGGACAAATATTTGTGTGATGAACATAGATGTTTGCTTTGTGTCTGGGCGTTAATTATCTATATAAGTATTTATTTAAAATTATACATGTATGTTTATCAGCCATCTGGTTTCCATAACACAAGCGAAAGTTTAGTATGGGATCAGGTCGTGCAGTGTGTGAAAATTGTCCTGAATATTTATTTATTTATTTATACATCTAAATCAATTTGAGGCTGAAATCAAAAGGTTTCATAAATGTTATTTAATTTATCGAATATGCATGTATAGAAAACTTATTTGAAATTTAAAAATTCACTATACGTAATGATGTTATCACACTTGCTCAAACATTGTCCTACACTTGCTGTGTTTTATTTTCTCTAAATTAATTAAAATACGTGGTTCAATGTAGCAGAAAATCATTACTTGCAGAATACTTAATTTAATATATTTAGGGCCGATTTTTCAAACTTACCCGTCAAATAAAGTATTACACGATAATATTAAAATGTCACGTAAACTGTCAAATACGGACAATTAGAAGACATTTTTCAAATGGTAGTTTAATACGTAATTCGATGAATAAGTTTTAATCAAGGATTGAAAAATCAGCCCTTATACTAATTAAACTTTAGTATAAATATATTTAACTACCTACATATATTTTCAAATCTACCCACATTTTATAAAAATATAATATAGCATTCATCTACTCTATATTCTCTATTTACAAATAATAACTCACCAGCCAGCGTATTCTCCAATATGGCCCTATATTTATTGTGCGCATGATTCAGTTTATCAGACACAGATGATGCACTATCACCGAGTGGAAACTGACCCTTGTACGGTTGAGCCGTTGTGACTAGCGACGGGTCGTCTAGTTCTGTGGAATTGTAAACAAATTATAGTTTGGAAGTAGTAAAATGGTGTTTACATTGGCTATTGTAGGAATAATAGATTTTTTTAATAAGTACAATCGTTTATACTTCGTCTTTTAAGTTGAATCGATTAAAATAAAAAAGAAAGGAAACATGAAAGGAAATGTTTTAAGGGGGCATTGGCGTATTATAACTCTCATTCGTCTATTAAAGAGTCATCAAAAACATCTGAATATCTGTAAACCATTCATTGAAATTATTAACACCCCATTTCGTGGCAGTAATCTTCAACGTCAATTGTAGGTATCTCTTATTCGAAAACTCTGCCCAATACACGCGTAGGCAGAGTTTTTCTTTGGACAATTTTTGAATGGGATTGTTAATCTTATTTTTTTATTATTATTTATTTATTGTATACACTTTACTGTGCTGGTATACAAATACATTTTTAAAACAAACTTATAGTAGACAAGCAGGGATGGCCTTACCACTTAAGAGTGATCTCTTCCAGGCATGTTTTGTTATATTATAGTCAATGTAAAGAAGACAATACATGCCAAAAATATATAATTTATATAATAATAAACTTACCAAGTGTCCCCATAAGTGATCCCATATCTAAAACGGCACCAGGTCGCATACACCAAGTCACAACACCCGCTTCAGGCGCGGCTAGTGTCATCACCATTTTCATCACCTATAGAGAAAATACATTTTTTTGTGTAATTTTAATGTAGGAAACAAATATCTAAGTTATACATGTTTCAAGTAGAAATTTTCATCACCATTTTCATCACCTGTACGAAAAAACACATTTGTAGTGTAGCATTAATGTAGGAAACAAATATCTAAGTTATACATGTTTCAAGTAGAAATTGTCATCACCATTTTCATCACGTAGACGAAAAAAAGTTATTGTATTTTGACTAACATAGAAACTGACGTCATCATGCATAAGAAACGGATAATGAAGAATTTAAAGTGTATTTTTAAAGTCACTTAAGTCGCAAACGTGTTATTACCATTTTCATCACCTATAGCAAATAATTATAGTGTTTTTTACAAAGAAAGTGTCATCAGAATAATATTAATCAATTTTTTTGTGCTTTTTTTATCTAACTTTGCGCGCAAAACGAATTTTACGCATAGAAAATGTCATACAAACTTTTAAGGCATTTCAACTCAAATTTTAATTTTTTAATTCATGTTATTGTACATAACGATACTATCGCCTCACCATCAAATTTTTGAACTCAAAAAATTCGATTTATCCTATACAACTTAAAACTAAACACGCTGCATATTACAAGATACATTTACTACGGAATGTACAGGATGTAAAAAATAAATACGTGTATATTTTGTCTATAAAAAATAATAATATCCATAAAATATTATGTAACATTTTTTGAAACTAATAAAGAAATTTTTTCATTTTCATTTTCATTTTCATTTTCAAACACACAAACCTCAATCTCAGCGTACGGCTGTCCCTTATCAACATGGCCGCCATCTTCAACTAGGCAGTTAATTAACTTCCCAGCCGATGGAGCCCTTAATTTAGAAGGGTCCTTTTCCTTATCGAAGACAACCGTTTGATTTCCGATAACTATGCGATATTTGTCCACTTCGTCCTTTAGATATGTTGTATAGGACGCTCCTTCGACAGATAGTAGAGTACCTGTGAAGAAAAATATATATTTTTTTTTAATAATAATAAATAAATATTTCAGGACAATTTTCACACACGGCACGATCTGATCCCATACTAAGCTTCTGATTGTGTTAAAAATGTTTGTACTGTTCACTTGATATTTAAATTCAAAAGGTGTGTAGTGTGTGTGTAGCAAAATGTGGCTATTTAGCCAAAATTTACTTCAATTAGCTCTTTCTCGCTCGAATCATGCCATCTCACTTTGCCGTCTAATCGTGTGTGCGTTAGTGTTTGAAGATCGTATGTTGTGTTGGTAACCTATCTACACTATCACCTATCATTGATTAAACCCATAGAACCAGAATTGTTACAGTGACAAATAAACAATTTATTACTAACTAGCTTCCGCCCGCGACTCCGTCCGCGCGGATGTCGGTCTTCGCGTGGATGGTTTATTTCTCCATTTTGAGTAACTCTGACAATAACATCTTATTAATATCTATTGGACTCAAATACGGCTAGGCCTATAATAATACCCAACGTGTGTTCGCTGTTCTACAGAACAACGTCTATGGATAAAACTGAAAAATTAAGATTATTTTTTTTCTTCGTATTTTTTCAGGATAAAAAGTATCCTATTTTACGCCCAGGATAATAAGGTATAATTATACCAAGTTTCATCGAAATCGAACCGTTAGTTTTCACGTGATGTCTTCACATACAGACAGACAGACAGACAGACAGACAAAAATTTTTTTAATCACATATTTGGGTTTGGTATCGATCCAGTAACACCCCCTGCTATTTATTTTTTCAATATTTTTAATGTACAGAATTGACCCTTCTACAGATTTATTATATGTATAGATATTAAACGTCAAACCTACTTTTGTATAGTATAATAAACATTAAAACCCACCTCCATCAGCCAATTTATGAACGTCCAGCTCTTTAAAGCTCCCGTTCATAGCGATAAAGTAACTAGTTGGTCCAGATCTGGTCACTTGCACTTTATACTTGAGTCCGCTGTGTATTAACTCAACTTCGACTGAATTGGAAAGCTGGCTCGAGCTTTGGATCTGTCCCCTGGAAAGATGGTAAGAAATTAATTATTTTTATAAAGTAATATATACAATATACATCCATACTTAATATAATATTAAAAATTTATATAGATAAGGAAAATTTGTATGTCAGGAAAATGTTTATAAGCCAGGAAAATTTCTATACGCCAGGGAAATTTTCTGGAAAATTTTTATACGTCGAGAAAATTTCTATAAGCCAGGAAAATTTCTATACGTCATGAAAATTTCTATAAGTCAGGAAAATTTCTATGCGTCAGGAAAATTTATATAGATAAGGAAAATTTGTATAAGTCAGAAAAATGTTTATAAGCCAGGAAAATTTCTATACGCCAGGAAAATTTTCTGGAAAATTTTTATACGTCGGGAAAATTTCTATAAGCCAGGAAAATTTCTATACGTCATGAAAATTTCTATACGTCAGGAAAATTTATATAGATAAGGAAAATTTGTATAAGTCAGGAAAATGTTTATAAGCCAGGAAAATTTCTATACGCCAGGAAAATTTGCTGAAAAATTTCCATAAGAAAGGGAAATTTCTATGAACAAGGAAAATTTCCATACGTGAGGAAAATTGCTATAAGCCAGGAAAATTTATATCCGTCAGGAAAAATTATATACGTCAGGAAAATTTCTATGCCTTGAGAAAATTTCTATGCGTCTGGAAAATTTCTATACGCCAGGAAAAATCCATAAGTCGGGAAAATTTATACATATAAGAAAGGAAAATTTCCATAAGTCCGGAAAATTTCTATACGTCAGGAAAAATTATATAAGCCAGGAAAATTTTTATACGTCGGGAAAATTTCTATAAGCCAGCAAAATTTCTATAAGCCAGGAAAATTTCTATACGTCAGGAAAATTTGTATAAGTCAGGAAAAATTATATACGCCAGGAAAATTTCTTTACGTCAGGAAAAATTCTATAAGCCGTGAAAATTTCGATAAGACAGGAGAATTTCTATACGTCAGGAAAATTTTTCTTTGTGGGGAAAATGTCGTCAAGTCAATAAAAAATAATATTAAAGATAAATTATGATTAAATACGTATTTAAGGCGATAGAAACGATTCAACTATTTTATATTTAAACATGGTATGCATAATAAATAGCTTTATATTTCGTGTTTCTCAGAAATAATTCAGAAGAGAACTTAATACAACGGTTCCGTGAGATGGGAGAGGATACGGAAGATTGCTCTAAACCGTTGTTAGGCGATTGTGAAGGTAATATTATTATTTATTTTATTAAGTACTAGCGGTCCGCCCCGGCTTCGCCCGTGGTACATATTTCGTAATAAAAAGTAGCCTATGTCCTTTCTCGGGTATAAAAATATCTCCATACCAAATTTCAAGCAAATTAGTTCAGTAGTTTAGGCGTGATTGAGTAACAGACATACAGACAGAGTTACTTTCGCATTTATAATATTAGTATGGATTTAATTTGATAGATAAAATTAAAAAAATATAATCAGAGAGATAATGTAAAAAGCAGTTTTAATCCTACTAATATTATAAATGCGAAAGTTTGTGAGGATGTGTGTGTGTGTGTGTGTGTGTTTGTTACTCTTTCACGCAAATACTACTGAACCGATGACAGTGAAATTTAGCACACATATAGAAGGTAACTTGGATTAAGATTTTATCCCGGAAATCCCACGGGAACGGGAACTTTGCGGGTTTTTCTTTGAAAACGCGGGCGAGGCCGCAAATTATTGTACCAATTTAAATGTGAAACCGAACAATCAATAATAATAATATCTTACCTTTCAAAAAAATCTAAACTCCGATTCTTGTCGTATATTAAAATTAACTCAAAAACTTTTTTATTCATGTAAAATTTTATAAGCATTTATTAACATAAATGGTAAAAACTTACTTTTCCAAAGCGCTCTTAAACTCCTGGAAGTGCGTTGTTATAATGCTGTCTGCGATGAGAATCGAACCGCACAACACGCCTAGCATTATATCCGGTTTCTCTGATTGTACCTATGAAAAAACAATGGAATATAGACCTTAATGTTTATGGAATAAGGTACAAATTTGAAAATCATTATGAGAGTTAAAAAACAAGGAAATATAGGTTTTAATAACTGTAGAATAGGGTATAAATTGGTTTGAAAATCAACAGTTGCAGAGTATAAAAAATTATGAAATATAAGCTTTAATAACTGTGGAATAAGGTATAAATTGTGATATTACCAATTTTATAAGAACTTTAATAACAAAAGTAGTTGCATTCAAAGTGATTAGTGATTGTTTAAAAATAACATCAGTTATCTACAAACTATCTACTACTACAAAAAGTTATACATAGTTCTTCATTACTGTATTTTTATTTAAGTGCCAAATACAGGTGTGTCCATGAATCCACCATTTTTTTTTTGAAGTGAAAACTTCTTTAGCGGCGTTGAGCACTTTTTCTGTAATGGGTATAACATCTTAAACTCGCGTCAGGACACGTGACCTGATCGAAAAAGCGTAAGACGGATACCATTCCAAAATATCAAACATGCTCAACGTTAATAATCAAGTTTTCACTTCTGCCGGCACTCCCCCAGTGCAACCCGTCTTTTTTTTAAATTGTGATAAGTTAGATGACTAGATCATTATAACATATTACAATATCGTTTAATCAACTTATGATAACTCATGATAGCACAGTATCTTGCTAGCAAAACTTAAATCAAATAGGTACAAATCAAATCAATTCAAATCAATTGAATTCAAATAAAATCAATACAATTCAAATTCAAATCAAACGCACCCGTTCAGCGATCAACGCGTCCAACCACGAGGTATCTATATTATTGTCTTGGAACGACGGTGTCTCAAGTAAGGTGATGAGATACTCCACTGTAGTGCGGAAATCACCGCGAATGCTGAGCTCTTTTAGAGCTATTACTAAGTTCCTGTAAATAGGGGAAATATTTATAATGCTATTTTGCTATAAAACATTAAGATTATTAAATATTTTCAATTATTTTAACCCCTTGACCACCGAGGGGGAAAGTTTTTTAAACACAAATAAAACATAGTTCAACTCACTCTCTAGCCTGTACCCTAAAATTTTTTAAAGACAAATAAAACATAGCATAGCTCACTCTCTAGCCTGTTCCCTGGTCTCCCCCCATGAGAAGCAGTGCCCAAACTGTGAATCCGCGAACTCATGTAGACCACCAGACGCGGCCACACTGAAGTAGCCCCAGACGTTCTTTGACGAACGGAAGTTTAGTTCTTGCACCGTCCCGGAGGAGGGTTTGAAACCTGTGTAATGAAATAAATTGTTAGAAAAAATTGGTTGTCTGTAAAGTCGGTTTACTGACGATAGTTGAACGTGACAACGTCTTAAGCTTCTTTGTCGCTCGTTCCGCGCTCTCGCTCGCACTTCAAGCCTTACATGGAACGCCTCAGAGCGAGGTAACGCCGCATGAGTCATATTTTTTCGTGCGTGCAGCCGGCTCTATCGAATTATAAGACGTTGTCACGTCAAAAAAGACGTGTGTCACTCGGGGACTGCCGCGGTAAAGCTATTGCATGCTATGCCTTCAAGCCACACCTCCGCGCCCGTCCCCGTGGGGAGCGTGAGGTTTTTTCGTTACGGAATATCTCGATTCGGTCCCCGCGCTCAAGGCCCGCGATAGAAGCTATGCAATAGCTTAAAAAATATATCCATATAGTGTTAGATGTATAATACTAGCTGTGGCCCGCGGTTTCACCCGCGTGGCTCCGCTCCTGTTGGTATTAGCGTACGGATATATGTATAGGCCTTTATAGCCTACCTCGATATATGGACTAACACCGAAAGAATTTTTCAAATCGGACCAGTAGTTCCTGAGTTTAGCGCGTTCAAACAGACAAACAAACAAACTCTTCAGCTTTATAATATTAGTATAGATTAGTATGCAATATTTATTTGTTTGAATTAAAACATTGTTATAGTAAAGTCATATTAACAGGTAACATTTGACACTTTATTAAAAATTCAACAACGTAACCTTGTAACGGCGGCCATAAAATAATATATTTTTGTTAGATCTGCTTAATTTCTTAACTTTTTTCAATAACGATTACATCTTTATTGTAATAATGACCGATACGAGTAATTTCAACTATAATAGTATTTCATTATTATTAAAGGTATTAAATGATATGAAAATTTATGTAGTATAGGGGCAGAAATATCTACTGCTCCTACATCTTTATTCTTATAAGCCACAGTTTTACCAAAAAATTATCCAAACCTCTCGATTATTGACTGTTTTTTCACCTTACACATACAATATATCTAGGGGCAGCCGGCAGGATATTGGAGCACCTTCTAGGGGCAAAATTTAGGGGCACAAACCTTCATCCGGGTTCTCCGACGTGATTCTCGCCGCTATAACGTGCCCCCAGGGGGAAGGCCTTTGTGCCGGTTCGTCGAAGTCCAATGGAGCAATCGTATATTATGTGATTATGTTAGGGGCAGTAATATCTTCTGCCCCTATATCTTTATTCTTATAAGCCACAGTTTTACCAAAAAATTATACTAACCTTTCGATTATTCCGAGTGTTTCTGTCATCTTATGCCGTTTTCACCTTACACATACATATCTAGGGGCAGAATATTGGGGCACCTTCTAGGGGCAAAATTTAGGGACACAAACCTTCATCCGGGTTCTCCGAAGTGATTCTCGCGGCTATAACGTGCCCCCAGGGGGAAGGTCTTTGCGCCGGTTCGTCGAAGTCCAATGGAGAACTGCCCCATGGGGATTCCCCGTAGAGCAAACGAATGTCTTTAATGTGGTATAGGGGCAGACCCATTGCAATCTGGAAATATAGAAAAGATGTTATTTACCAGCATTTATCTTTCATTATTTTTGAATTGAAACCTTCTTTGGGTGCGTTGAGATTAAAGTTTCAATGTCGAGTCATGGCAATAGCGCCACGTCATGGAGTTTGGCGACGATTTCGGTATCTTTGAATCTTGCCAAAGAAGTTTCACTTCTGACACGTGTGCTCGGCACAAACTCTCTTTTTTTAATTTTCATTTGTTATTTTGCCGATGTGTAAATAAATACACACACCGGCACAATTAGCGGAACAGAAACCTATGCGCGAGAACATCGTCTGGGATTTGAACGACTGGCAGCAGGTTCTCTTTACTGATGAGTGCAGAGTTCTTTTAAAACAGATCGATGGGAGACAGCGAATATGGAGACGCAAAGGAGAACGCCACATACAGTCTAATTTTGAACACACAGTGGCTTTTGGTGGTGGCTCGATTATGGTTTGGGGAGGGATATGTTTGGGAGCTCGCACGGAGTTAGTGATAGTCACAGGAGGGACAATGACAGCAGATCGATACATCAGTGACATTTTAGAAGAACATTTTGTACCATTTGCCCCATTTATTGCTGACGACTTTATTCTAATGCAAGATAATGCTCGTACTCATAGTGCACAATCGGTACAAGCATATCTGAGCCACGTAGGTATACCGGTGATGCAGTGGCCAGCAAATTCCCCCAATATGAATCCGATAGAGCATGTCTGGGACTTGCTAATAAGAAGGGTTAAATCCAGAATGCCACCCCCCAACAATCTGAATGAACTTGGAAACGCATTACTTGAGGAGTGGGAGCGGTTGCCTCAAGAAATCATCGATAACATAATCTGTAGCATGCCCAGACGAATGGAAACCGTAATCAGAGCAAGAGGGGGAAACACTCGTTATTAATTTTGCTGTAATTTTATTGTTGAATCATTTATTGCTTACTTTTTTAATTTTTTGTGATGGCTCTAAATCATCTCAAAATTTCACTTTTTTCAAATTTCTTTATTTTTCAATAAAAAAATAACGAAGACGTCTCAAAGTCTTTGTTAAAAGATGTTAATCAATTTGTTATTTTGTGTCTAATTACATTTTCGTCAAATATATGCGTTATTATCTCATAGTCTCGCTTTTTTTTCTGTTCCGCTAATTGTGCCGGTGTGTATAGCTTATTACATTATACAATTTTTAATAACCATAAATAATAAATTGTTGACCAAACGAACAAAATAATTAAAACAACCGTCCTTTAAAACATCACTCTTTCCCCCAAAACTCACCTGTAACTGCGCAGCCGGCAGATTAACATCAGCCACCATCTCCGTGCAAGGATGTTCGACCTGCAGTCTCGGGTTCAATTCCAGGAAGTAGTATTGTCCAGTGGCCGGGTCGTAGAGATACTCCACCGTGCCGGCACTCACATAGCCGACCATTTTAGCTAGGCGTACGGCCGCCTGGAAGTATTTTTTATTGTAAAGAAAAACATCTATACTAATATTATAAAGCTGAAGAGTTTGTTCGTTTGAACGCGCCAACCTCGGGAACTACTGGTCCGTTTTGAAAAATTATTTCGGTGTTAGATAGCCCATTTATCGAGGAAGGCTGTAGGATATATATCATCACACTAAAACCAACAGGAGCGGAGCACTGCGGGTAAAACCGCGGAGCACAGCTAGTACTAAATAATTTGAAATAGGTAAAACGTAAAATGAACAATTTAAACGGAAATAAAAGCGACTGTAAAAACGATTTAAAAATTTGCCCCCCTCAATAAAACGTAATGTAATATTAATATTGAATAAACATAGTTTAAAATCTGTTTTATCTATCTCCATCTATACAATTTTAAAAATTATAAAAAAATCCCCTCTTAAAACATTTTTACCAACTTAAAATTTCACCAAAAAAAAAATCAAATTTTTCCACAAAAAATCATACATTTATCACAAAAAAATTACCTTTTCCATCTCAATAAAAACATCCGGTTTCGCTATAGCAGCGGGCGCTTCTTCTATGATCTTTTGATGACGACGTTGGATTGAACAATCGCGGCCGAATAGGGATATTGCGTTGCCTGTAATAAATACGAGTTTTTTATAATTTTGGGTAAAAAGTATAGAATTTTCTGGTTTGTTTGAAGTAAAAATGAGGGAAAAAATTAAGCAATGTGTGAAAAGTAAAAGTTTTTAAGAATAATACACATAATGTAGGTTTTTAATGGTGAACGAATTTAAACTTGGTTAGGGAGTTTTGAGTTTTTCAAATGTAAAACAATTTTAGATATTGACAGACGTTTAAACTATATTTTTAGCAGTCCGAACCTATGGTAGTACAATAATTGTAGCGGAATAAATAATATCAATATAAATTCAACATAAAATGTTAAAAAAGTCACTACTTTTAAATAAAAAGAAACAAATTACCATATTGATCAGCTAGAAGTTGCACTTCCAAATGTCTTGCTGATTTTGCGAGCTTCATCACGAATATAGGCGAACCGGGCACTTCGGCTTGTACCTAAAATTATAATATTATAAAAAATATTTATTTATGAAATAATAACTTATCATATTTAGTAAAAACTTGTATTCTCATATTAAACGTGAAATTTTATAAAATTGCTTTTAATTCCAATTAATCTTCCAGTAGTATTAATAATACACAATTTTATCAAACAACATAGCTATAAGTACAATCTCCATGCATCAGTTTAACATTACGCGACAAACGCCATTAACATAAGTAAGGAAGAGCCATGGACCCAAACATGAACCCTGTGACACACCAGTAACATTTTGTACTAAAAACATACAAAAAAGGCAACTAACCTGACGGAACATGTTGTTGAAATCGTCTGGGTTTTCCACTTTACGGATACCTTTACCACCGCCACCTTCTGATGCCTTAATCATTACTGGAAACCCTGTAATAATAAACTTGATTATAAAAATTGCTTCTATAATAATTTAGTGAAATTTCACTTTGAATTATAAATCTAGGTGTTTTAATAAATGCTCAAGGCAAATTTACGAGAATAACCTAATCATAGCAATTTTAATAAATTGGAAAGACACATAAAAAAAATCTAACAACATGTATTCAAAGTAAGTAGTATTACTTTTAATATTTAGTTTTATTGCATTCAAATGCCTTCATTTTTAGAAATAAAGATAGAAAATAAACGATTTTTTATCAGTAATAACTTTGTAAGTAGTATAGAAATCGAAAAAGTGACCCAAAAATCTGAAATCATGTTTAAATACCGTCAAAAACAGTAAAAATACATAAAAAAACATATATTTCTTACCAATTTTTGTAGCAGCTTGCAATCCCTGCTCTGGGGACGATACGCAACCTCTTGAAAATAGTTCCGATGAAATCTTTATTTTCTTGCTATTGTATTCTGCTTTTAGATCTGAAATAATTTATTGGAAAACCTAATGATAGGTAAAAATAATATTGTTAGAAAATCATCGTTGTAAGAACTTAATTTCGAAAAACAACAGAAATATGTAACAGATCTATTATGAAATTAAGCTCTTAACTATTTGTTCTTGTTATTTTCATATTTTTAATACAATAATTACAATTATATAACATCTACAATAATTATTTTAGCTTTTTTGTTGGTTTTAATAAATAAATATGCAAAATTTCTTCAAACATTTTTTCAAAAAACAAAAAATCGAAAATATCATTCACTTACCGCTTCCACTCCAAGGCAAAGTCGGTATATCAGCAGTTTGGGCCACAATAGACGAGGCTATTTTATCCCCCAGGGCCCACATGGCCTTCTCCGGGGGCCCTATGAACACAACGCCGGCCCTGTGCAATAATTCTGGAAGTTTCGGGTTTTCGGATGCATGGCCCCAACCTGCCCAGACCGCCTGAAATTGTGAAAAGTAGATAAAAATATTTTTTTTTTGAATTTTTTGCAAATAACCCTGCTTAATGAAAACAGTCAGATGGAGAAATATCTAAAGTTTAAAAAGAAAAAAAGAGAGCAAAATCTAATAAATCGTTGAAAAAACGCATGATATTGATGTAGAGAGTTAGGTATTTAGAAATCTCGAATATGTCTCTCTTGATTTTATTTATGCTTGGATGTTATAGATTTACCATAAAATTAGTATATGTTTTTATATCTTAAAAAAACACTAAAATTTTTGTTTTATGCTCTTACCAAGAAATCTTTTAACATATAAATAATAAAATCAATACAAATAAATATATAAAATCTCACCTGCACTTGCGTACGCGTAGCAATATCGACAATCAGCTCCACATTAGCGTAATTATTATTATTCGAACCGCCCGGCACGGGTACGTAGTGGTCCGCCATTTTTATATATTCCGCGTTTGCTTTTAGATCTTCTGGTGTCACCTGGAATGGGTAAAAAGATTTTTAAAAGTCAATTTTTTTTTGTGTAGACTGGTTTCTAGAAGTATTTTTAATGTATTGTGGAGAATAAATTCTTTATCCCAAATTTTTATGTGTAGGCTTCATTTAGAAGTGATTTTGAAAGTATTGTTTTGGATAAATTTGTGATCCCACTTCTGGTACATGATTTAAAATCAACTAGAAGAAAGTAAATTTTATGTAAAGAAAACATCGAATTTAATACAATACGAAAAATAATTGATTTATCTATAATGAAGTAAAGAATAACATACCATAACAACAAACCGCACAGCCCGCTCGTTCTTGAACATCTCGTAGGACCATCTTCGTATAGACCTCATACATTTTACAGCGCCTATACCGTTATTCGCGATCAACACCTGTAAAAGATTGATTAAATTAGAAAAAATCGGTCTAGAGCGAGTCGGACTCACGTTAAAGGTCCCGTACAAATAAGTTTGAGCGCAACTGTAAGAAAATCGTCAACTATCCATTTGTTGACCGCGCCAACCGTTGCTTAACCTCCATTGTTTATTATTTGTTGTTACAGCGGCAATATAAATACATCATGTCTGAATATTTCATCTATCATGGTTCATTTGATACAGTCTGGTGACAGATAGACATTGAAGTCCCGTTTCATCGGTACGGAAACTTAAAAAAGATATAAATAAGATCTCCGGGAGGCGTTGCTTCGGTATGGCAAAAACACGCAGATTCGAATCCCGTTCGTAATCGATTTTTCTTTTTTTTTCATTTAACGAAATATTAAAATCTTACCTTATTAATAGCCTTTGTGCCCTGAAACTTGCGAACGAACTCCTCCGGAGTGGCGACCGTGAAGTCTTTCTCTTGAAAGCGTTGACTATGTATCACGGTACCTTGGGACATAGATGGCCTGAAATGGGATGATAATTATTTTAATATCTTATAGTAATTAATTTGCAGTTTATATCAATTCACGGGAAGCTTATTTTTTGTCCAATATCAAAATAATAAGACATTTATTAATTTTTCGACCTTCGACTACATTATTCGACCTTAGGAATCCATACTAATATTATAAATGCAAAAGTAACTCTGTCTGTCTGTCTGTTACTCAATCACGCCTAAACTACTGAACCAATTTGCATACAATTTGGTATGAAGATATTTTGATACCCGAGAAAGGACATAGGCTACCTTTTATTGCGAAATATGTACCACGGGCGAAGCCGGGGCGGACCTCTAGTAATAAATAAAAGAGTAATTAAATAAATCATATAAGATTAAGGTTTCAGATTATGTAAAAAAAACTGAATCCAAAGTGTAAAATCTTCACTTGCAAATAATATGACGCTACATTACTACAGATGGTATTCTGAATATTACCATAGTCCACCATACTTTTTAATTATGATGTTTTATATAGTTAAACCTATTTAAATTGGCTGGATATATAAAGAACCTCTATTATTGATAATTTCATTGAAGAGCCAATACCTTTTGAATTTTATGAATGCTTCTTACATCGAGAGATACATTGTGGTACAAATGGTTTTACAATTGGGCCTATAAAACTATTTAGTAATCGGTGCTACAACCAACAAAGGCTTGAATTTAAAGTATATTGGGAGTACTACTTGAAGGGACATCCCTTTTAATAAAAGAGAATAATTTGTCGCCACATTCAACCAAACAGTTAGTTTATAAGTAACTAGCTTCTTGCCCTGGCTTCGCCTAAGAATTAATAGACGTTTAAAACATTTTGAAATTCTATCCAAGCAGATAAAAAATCATCCAAATCCGTTCAGCTTCCTCGCAGTTGTAAGTGATGTAACAAACACAACTTTCTATTAAATATTTATGTAGAAGATATGATATTTAAACATATTTTGATTAGCTAGCCTATGTCAGAGTTCAATAACTTTTAGTACCTTCTGAAAAATTTTGTATTTAAATCACGTACATATTATTTAACTCATTTTAATATACAGGGTGTCCCACTGTTGGTATACTAAGTTCAAAGGAGGTTATAGTTTTGCATACCCTGAGTACCTACGTAAAAATGCTTATAAAATTCCAGATCCATTTTTTTTTTAAATAAATGAATTCTTAAAACTCTATGTGTACATCCAAAACAAGCAACCCGCCCAACTTTGCCACCAGCACATGAGCTATCGTTTAAGATTATGTTTTCAAGGTAAAATGCTCACATTAGAGAAGTGGTATATGCCGGCTGCGCTAAGCTGGAGAAGAAAACATGGATTTTCAGGAAAAATTTAGCAAAAAATTTTGACGTAATTTTGTTGTTAAAGTATTTTTTATATGATCAGTGTATGCAAAACTCCAAGTCCCTTCGTGCTTAGTATACCAATAGTTGGACACCCTGTATTATTTATAGTAACTCTATTTCATATGCATGCGTTTAATTTACGTATTTCGGTATCACACAAATATTTATTATATTTACCTCTAACAGTAAAAAAACCCTATTTAAACCTGCGTCAGACAAAAACTCATAAGTCGTAAAGCTAATTAAGGATAAACACAAATAATAATAATCCTAAAGAAAATAAATACAATGTTTAAATCATAAACTATACAACTATGAAGCCTATTATAATTATTATAACTGCACAAACAAAGTAATGTTAAATATTATATATTTTCCTCAAGATTTGAGCTATCAAAAACAAAAAGGATTAAGTATCATAATATAACAACTAGTTCTGTTTAAATAGAAAACACAACATGCAAGCTTATTTAAGCCAGTATTTATAGGAAACATATATTAAAATATAATTGCGTATAACAGAAGAGAAAATAATTGCATTTTCATCTTGAAATGACGGAGAAATGATGGCGATTATGTCAATTAAAAGTAAATAAAACTGCTAAACTGTACCTTATCTATCTAAATAAATGAAAATACATCAACATGAGTTCCAGTGAAGGATAAGTAATCACTATGTTACTTATAATACCTATATATAATATTCATTTTTATAAGTTATATTCATTTATATTCATTTTTATAAGTTATTTTACAAAAAATCTTTTATTTTAATTTAAACACAAAAAGAGAGAAAGAATTGTCATTATACCATTCATATAGCGGAGGTCACATTATAATGATTGTAAAAAAGGGACATAAGAATAAATAAATAATAATTTGTAATACAAAAATAATTTTATAAAATATAGTCCTATAGAAACTATAAAACTAATTATCTTCAGGGTTATGATGTCCTACAAAAAATCTCTTTGAATTAAATTTTCACATAGGAAAAAATGTGATTTAAAATTTATAGATTTAAATCACATTTTTTATACTACTATAGTAGGTAATTTATTAATTAGAAGTATGTGAACTTCACACTCCTTTTATTTATTTGTAAAACTTGCTTCTTAGGACAGGCTTTGCCTGTGTGGTTTCGCTAAATAAAATCTTAGAAAATATTATTTGAAGTTTATGTTATAATAATTTAAAAATTCTTATTCAAAAATGTAAGAACAGAATTTAATAAAAACTGTACTGTGTACCTGCATCATCTGTGTATATTGTTTTTATTTAAATTTTTATTAGGTAAGAAATAAATATATGTTAGGTACAGTATAAATTTGATATTCATACATATTTAACCTTTCAAGTCCATATAGAGAGAGAAATATTTTATGATAATAAATTGAAGCAAAAAGTCCTACCAAATTATTAAACGACATAAATTGCAAATAAAAAATGAATCCCAAAATGTGTTGGTAAGCGCATAACTCAAGAACGGCTGAACCGATTTCGATAATTCTTTTTTTATTATATTCCTTGAAGTACGAGGATGGTTTTTATGTAGAGAAAACGTAAATATGTACCACGGGCGAAGCCGGGGCGGACCGCTAGTTGCAAATAAAATTATATGTACCTACCATGTCATTTAAAAAATATTTATTTTTTCTAATGTAATCACTTAAAATTTTTTGAAATAAAGGCAAATTATTTCGTATTGCTTATATCGTGTGGGTAAAAAAATTATTTGTATATTTTTCCATACTTAAAACATTTTAAATTACAACTTGTAAAAGTGTGAAGAGAAAAGGAAAGTTATCGCAAATAGTATGTAAATTCCAAAAAGAAATTTGCAATTCAATTATTCGTTATTGAGAATTATTCATTATATTATATTTTTGCTTGCGTATACAATAAATAGTAAATAACATACAAAGTTTTTAAATTAAAAAACATATTCCCAATAAGAAATATAACCTGTAAGGGCCTTCAGAATACAATCCATTCATCGCAGGATACATTCTTCACTTATCACTTATTTTGTAAACACTATAGTATTATTAACACGTGCTAATATTATTTAATAAGGTGTAAAAACAACAAAAATTCAACATTTCTTCGCCGATCGACTGATACAGTTTTGTTTTTATCACTACGTTTGACGTTTGCAACGCCAATGAAGTTCGTATGACGGATCATACGATATGGTTCTCTCGCTCTCTCTTAACAAATCGGTTAAGAGTAACAAGGACGTGCGAATTTAATTAGATCTGCCGTAAAATAACTGCAAATATTGTAGGCTTCTTGAAAATCTGTTTTCCGGACGTTGTTTATAATAGTGATGAGGTCAATCACTATGCATATCGATAATTTCTAATGTAACAAAAACAAAAACAAGTGTAAGAATTAACGCGTGTCGTAAATTAAAGGAATAATATGCATTAAAATACATTTATTTATTATATATATAAAAAATAGCGCACTACAAGAATATCAATTGCAACTTCATGCAACTAAAAGCAATGTAAATAAGGAACCGTATTTTGCGCGCGTATATTGAATGATCTGAAAATTATTTTAATTATTGCTTGTCTTATAACTCGCAAAATAAACAATAAGTAATTCATTGTAAAGAGTAGGTATTTAAAAATAAATTTATAATTTTATATTACAGGTTAATTTCTACTTCATAAGAAAGGGAACGTAGCTTACACATTACAAAATATAAAACCAAATCAAATAACTACGCTTCTTTAACCAAATATCCAATATGACGCAATTTATAAAACACATAGAGGCATAATAATACGTAAGTATATTACCAATTGCTAATTTCCTGTTTTTGATCCTGGTTAGACCTGTCAATTAAATAAGTGTTAATAATAGCGGTTAACACAGAGCAAGTAATACAGGCGGTTAATACAGTTTATGTTCAACGTCATAATTGCATTATTTTTTTGAGAAATTTTAATGCATAGAATAAAAAGGTCTTATCTACATGTTCTGAGAATGAATTTTCGAATATTGATACCGGTAATTAATAAAATGCTCTAGCTTTTGAGGATATTGTCCTTTACTTATCCACTTGGTAAATTTTGGAAATTAAATTGTATGCTAAATTTAAGTTTCGCTTAAATAATCTGTATATACTTGTTTTAAAATGACTATATAAAAATGATAGAGAAAAGTGACGATAAATTTCAACATTTAATAATAAAAGTTGCATAAAATGAATATGAAACAAACTTCAATGACATATTTTGGTTTTCCTTATTTTTTGTGATAATAGTCCATAATGGCTATGTATAAAACATAACTCGAATATGTACGAAGAGGCAATGTCCATTCACGAATATGAATAAAAAATTATCTCTCGCAGGTACCTTGAGATTAAAAACGAATGTGTACACAATGGATTTCCATCACAAACCGGTTGTTTCATTCGATGTGAATATTATTATGTTACAGTCAATAAAGCAGATTACAACGTAAATAATCTACCAATTGACCACTAAAGGCAATTTCAAGGTAAAGTTTAATACCTTAAATAGAAGATTTATTGAGGCATCATCAGATTTGAAAATTAATAAGGCACTTAAAATTTCCCAATCACAGACTATTATAACAGAATTGTGTAAATATTTTTTTTCGATTATAGTGTAAGTGACGTGTATTTATCTCGTGTATGAATATTTTAATAGAGATAATTCCTCACAATAATAGTCCATAATAATTAATGAAATACTCACTTTAACGTGCCTCTAGGCAAACGTAGCAATCTATTATCCTGTTGTTTTGGTTGTTCATCGCTTTCATCGCTCTTGATTTCAGGCTCCGTATTTTGCAGGGTCATTTGAAATTTTTGCAATAGTTCACTAGGCATCACGTCCGTTGCCTCGCCATCGTAATTTGTATCATCAGCAGACGTATCACCGAGCACAAAACGCTTTGAAGTCCTTCGCTTAAGCATCGTGAATAAGTTACTCAAAAAATTAGCTATGTTCACAAACGATGCCAACAAAATTCTATAGTCCATGCAAGGTATCGTATCACTGCACCATCACTATTATTTCCACTGTCTTCCACAATTTACACGACAGTTTCCACTGGAGGGCAGCGGAAAACTAAAGAAGAATTATTCGTTAGGCCTTAGGGTAATTTATTTGATTTATTGAATTTCCTCATTAAATGGTATTTTTCTCATGAACATAATATTGTTTTAATAGCACAGTCCAAAAGGAAGTACACCCATTGTCGTATGCAAGTACGAAATAAACAGGCGAGTTGAATCTAATTCATTTTTAATTAAAATAATGTTTTTCATTAACAAAGTCAAAGAGACTTCGTTGTTTTAAACTAGGTTAACAAATAAACCATTATGTGATACCTGTCGGGTAATACAATGTTACAAATCAAAAACATAAATATTGCGAAGTAAACAAATCCTATTTATATATACTATAAAACGCACGTGCGAATACGTTTATTTTTATCTGGTGGTGATCAAACTAAAACTGCATCTGTTCATGTCTAGGTCGTACAAATTAAAAACTAAATTTTAATATGATATTTACATATTTATATATTTATTGCTTTTTCTTTAAAATCTACAATCACATTATCAACGGCAAAACTGATTTTTCATTTCATAAGATATCTAATTAATAACAGTGATTTAATCTTAAGACTTTGATTATTGAGCAAAAAAAACTTTGGAAAAACTTTATAGTGGTTTTTCCAAAGTTTTCGCAATTTCTAATTAGATGAAAGAAAAAAACATAATTCAGCAGTTTGTTAATTACGTGACATTGAAAAGGTGTAATTGATGTGAAGGATTTAAAAATTTACAGATTTACAGAAACTACGTTTGTTACGATACAGAAACGATATTTTGTTTTTCAACATTTTTTTAGCATTTCCTTATTTTGTAAGTACTTAAGTGTAGCTCAAGTCTCAATCTTTTTCTGAAAACAACTTCTGATGTATTAATTATGAACTTTTGTTAATCTAGAAGTAAATAAAATGAATAAATAATAAACTGTTTAATCGTTACTATTACTCATCCTACGTCGATTAATCGTTTAAAAATTACAAACTAATAGTCCGATTCAAAAATGAATTTAATGCAGCATTATTTGGGCAAGTATGACGTATAATGAAGATTACAAACCAGTTTTAGTTAATTTAAATTTCAATACATAAACATATTCATGACGCCTACCTCTAGTTGCTAATCGACTTCAATTGAACCACGATTGAAAACTATAACATAAAACTATTTAGTATCAGTACCTATTGGTTTTTAATTTCACATTCATTTTCAAATGGTGCACGATAGAATATCATATCGATACTATTACGAAACTATGTTGCATCCCTATATGAATTATAGTACATATATTATTAAAATCATCATTTAACAATGCAAATTCTTTACGTTTTCACGCAAAATAGATCGGATCTAAATGAAATTTCATACAGAGATATCTTCAGAGATAGATAATTAATTGTTTAATAATATTATTTTGTACCGGATTAATCTGATTTAGGTAGTTCATTATGAGGTCACACAATGTATACGTTTTTACATGATATAAAATATTCTCATCATTTAAAATTTCTGACAAAAACAAAAATTATTTATACGCATTACATATTTACGTCAGAAATCTTTAAAAACCCTCAAGCTATTAAACAATACTGTGAAAAGTAAATATTTAATAACCGACCTTCAGTGTTGTATTACATACGTAAAAAAATCGATATATCGATAATTGCGTAATTGGAATTTTTTACCAAAATTTTAAGTTACATTGATTTTTTGGTGTGTGTTTTGAATCAAATAGGTACAAATAATTGTGAATATGTAGGCACTCAACTAAAATTTTCGTGTGATTAAAAAACTATTAGTACCTAAAATTTTCGTGTTATTAAAAAACTATTAGTAGGTACATAGTTCTTCGGATCACATAAAAAAATAAGCCCATCACTCAGGGTAGCTGTTCGATGGTGGACGGATTTCGACGGACGGTATCGGTCCGGTTCTTTATAAGTTAATCATTGTTGTCAAACGCACTTAAATATTTTACTTCTGATACAGAGGTAACATGTGTATCAAATAATTCTAAACATAGATTCTGTTAATCGCTTAAAATTAAAATTAATTGCCAATATATTCTTAATCCATACCATCCTTGTAAACAAGAATTTGTCCTCATTTAAGGTTTACCGGGATTTAATAAACTTGAAACAAACAAGGAAACTTGAATTATTGTTCTTCCTTCTAAACTATTACGTAACTAAAGATAAATGTTTGAGGTAGAATAATTTAGTTAATATTCTCATTCCTGAACATGTAACAGTGCATTTATACAAAATTTATATCATTTACCAATAATGAGATCCTAAGATTCACATTTCTTTTATAAAATGCGTTCAATTTTGAGTAAATTTCAATTTTTTAATTTTCTCAAATAATATTTTTATCAGCTGATGACTCGTTGCAACTCGATGAAGTACAAATTACATATGTATAGTAAACTCTCAAACAACATTTTTTACGTAAACTACAATCGTTTTACTTTGTATACAGTACACTTATCGATATGAATTCTATGGCTTAGAAATTTATATTTTATGCTACCTAGCAATAATTATGTAAGTGTTAATATTCAATGCATGCAAGTGACTTGCTGCTTGTAATAATAACTTAGACTCAAGTGGCTATTAGCATGTACGTAACATACTCACAAAATAAAATTGCTCTTAATGTTTGGGATGTATAACTACTTCTATTTTTACGTATTTTCCCCATAAATAATTTAATAAATTCAATTAAATTGAACAAAATTTGCTACTAACGCACCATATTAGTTTTTTAACCGACTTCAAAAAAAGGAGGAGGTTATCAATTCGGCCGGTATGTTTTTTTTTTTTTTTTTATGTATGTACACCGATTACTCCGTGGTTTCTGAACCGATTTACGTGATTCTTTTTTTGTTCGATGCGGGATGGTGTCGAATTGGTCCCATAAAAATTTTATTCGGATAGGCCCAGTAGTTTTTATTTTATGAGCATTTTTGTCTGTATTTGTAAATGTTGCATGTGCAAGTTTGAAGTCGGTTGTTTTTAACGCAGTTATTGACTTGTTAATTAAATTTTCTATGTTAGTTAATTTTTCAAGTTGTTTTTTTGACAACACAAATGTACTATGGTAAGTCAAGTCAAGGTAAGTAAGTCTGTATGACTGAATTATATGATGCTAGTGTCTAATATTGATGTATGTCTCAATGCTTTATTTGGATTTCACAAGTGAGCTTCAATTATGAACAAACGAACGATGCTAACAAAATTCGTTATAAAAAGATAATTGTTTTCTAACTATTGTTTATCTAGCCATTTATTCCTCAAATAGGATTATTTTAGTGACAAGATGCGAGTTCACAAGGAAGTTCACTTTTCAACAAAATACTATACGGCCAAAATACTTATTAAGCATAACTTTAAAATATGATCATTAATATTACCCAATTATAACTTAAGCCAATGAGTATAAGTTATAAATCAAATCACGTATTACCGTGGCAAAAACTATGTCCATAAATTATTTCATTATGAAATTGTTATAACAGCACGTTTTTACTTAGCAATTAAATACTACTTTTAATATTTGGTTTAAATTAACCTCGACAATCCAACATCAAGGCTTGTTGATCATATGCAATGCAATCAAATAATGGGTGAAGTTGTGGCGTCATGGTATTTCTTTTCTATAAGTTTATGATATAAAAATATAACTGTTATTAATAAGGTCATTATGGGGCCAAATTTTCTAAATAATAATAAAGTAAAATATTTAGATCGTACCTCAAGTAAAGTGAATCGTCCATAAATCAATCAGAACATTAAATTAGTTACTAAAAATTTTAATGGATATGTAATTTTTTAATTAAAAAAAGAAATGGTTCATTTACTTCGTTTGCAAAATGATAAATATTACCCTGTGGCCCGTGGCCGGTAATTGCAACTTGTCGCTCTTTAGGTCTAGGTTAACAACTCGATTTTCTTCCTGCTTAACGTGTAATTATGTATTTAAAATATAAAAATATACTATCTGATAATTACCCTTATACTAAATAATTTACAATTTACTGACTGAAAAAAATAACGCAAATATAAGAAAAATTAATCGCAATAAATTAACAAAATCATCGAAACTTTCTATCGATTGGAGACATCACTATTTGAAATTATAAGAACACTGGCATACCAAAAAGTATTTAGATACGTAAATGTCAAACTTTCGTTTCGCGCTCAAAATTTCCCGCCGATTTCGAACGCGTGCGTTTGCCGTGAAACGCATTGGAAGACTAGTGATGATTTATAAGTTTGAGAAGTTCTAGAATTTTTTCAGTTTTTCCCGCCTTTTGCGGAAAATTCTTTATGGAAATACAAGTCCATAAGGTTCTGAGTATACAATGTTCTGTGATAAGGTTACGGTTTGTGGAAGGACAAAATGCTATTGATAATGTTAATACGTTTATAGTGTGTAATGCTTAGGTGTAATGTGTTTAAATAAACAAATAGGTAGATGGAAGCTGCCGTATTATGCCGTGCAAAAGTGGCAAGTATTTTGCATACTTACTATCAAATAATTAATAATAATGCAACAAATAAAACAATAAAATAAAATAATACGAGAAGGTACTATCATAGCAAATTTGTAATTATGTATACCTAATAAAAAAATTCATAGTAGGTACAATCATTGAGATATACATATGGAGACGACACCGCCTACATCACTTATGTTCCGCTCGTATGTTGAGCGGTTTTTTTTAATGGTTTTAAAGTGAAACGCATCAAATAAGCCTTAGTGTGTGTTACGATATTGCACAAATAATACAAATTATACGGAAAAGTGCAAAGGAATAACTTTTATCGGTAAGTACCTATCTAGATAATAACTATTAATTTCTTGATGGGGTTAATGAGTCACAAACACTGATTACTTTAAATTAACTTTATTTCTAAGTAAAAATACCGGGAACACATGCAGTCGCTATAATGTCACGGAGCAGAGAGAGAGCATAGATTATACACCTCACAGGAAGGCACGCAATTTAGAATAACACAGATAATAAATAAATTTACTTTAACACTCCCTTCAAATAAGAGCCTTCCACAAAGAAAATATAAACAAAAAGTTTCAACTTCACTTATACATAAGTTTAACATAACAATTTACTTCTTATTATAACAGAACTTAATATTCACCTTTTATTTAACATAACAAATTTACTTTTAATCAACCTAAGTCTATCTTGCTATACAAACATTCAAAGTTTTCAAATTTAACATACCAATATTACATTTATTCAACTTAAATCTATATCGGAATACAAACACTTTAAGTTCCTAGATTTGACATACCAATATTACATCTTAACAATTTAAATCTATCTCGAGGTAACGCTTTAGTAAAAATATCAGCAAATTGATGATCTGTACTAACATACTTTAAAGAAATAATCTTTTCATTATATTTTTCTTTCACAAAATTATACTTAATATCAATATGTTTACAGCGTTTATGAAATTCACTATTTTTAATTACATTTATAGCACTTTGATTGTCAATATTTAAACACACAGAACTTTGTTTGTATTCTCCTAAATCACACAATAATTGTTTTAACCACATTAATTCTTTGGTGGCCGCACAGGCAGCCATAAATTCCGCCTCAGTAGTTGACAAGGCTACACTATGTTGGCGTTGACTGGACCATGTGATCGCAGCTCCACTTTTCATGAACACATAGCCTGTCATGGAACGCCTTGATATAACATCATTAGCATAATCAGCATCGCTATAGCCAATTAAATCTGAGGTCTGTGGCTTACATTGATAGCATAGACCAAAATCAATGGTTCCTCTTAAATATTTTAATATTTTCTTTACAGCATTCCAGTGAGACTCATTATAATTGTGCAAAAACTGACTTACCAGACTGACTGCAAACATAATGTCTGGTCTACTTACAGTTGCTAGGTGTATAAGTGATCCAACTGCTTCTCTGTATGGTAGGTTGTATGCAGGCATCGTCTCATTTTTCTGTAACTTTACATGAGGATCAGCTGGAACAGAGTTAGGGTTAGCACTGCTCATGTTGAACCTTTCCAACAGTTTTTCAATATATTTACTTTGATGAATAAAAATATGTCTTTTATTTCTTTCTATTTGCATACCAACAAAGTTAGAAGGTGTACAAGTCTTTATGTTAAAGCTTGTTTTCAATTCATCAATTACTTCTTTCAAAATCATCTTATCTTTTGACATTAAAAGACCATCATCCACATAAAGGCATAAATAACATTTAATTTCATTAACTTGACCAATATAGACACACTGATCAGCTAAGCTTTTGACAAAACCAAATTTTTGTAAAACTATATTAAATTTAGTGTTCCAGCACCTAGGAGCTTGTTTGAGGCCATAAAGTGATTTATTAAGTTTACATCCAGTATTAGGCAAACATTCTAAGCCCTCAGGTGGAACCATGAATATTTGTTCTTTTAACTCTCCATAAAGAAATGCTGTTTTTATATCAAATTGCATTATTTCTAAGTTTTGTTCAGCAGCTATTGATAAAAGTGAACGGATAGAGTCATACCTGACAGTAGGTGAGAAGGTTTCATCATAGTCGATCCCCTTCGTTTGTGCATAGCCTTTTGCACACAGACGAGACTTGTACCGTGGACCTGTTGGCTCATCCTTTATTCTGAATACCCATTTGCATCCAATCACTTTGGCATTTTCAGGTTTCTCAACCAATGTCCATGTCTGGTTTTCACTATGAGATTGTAATTCCTCACTTATTGACATTTTCCACTTCTCAGAATCAGCTGATGTAATTGCATCATTGTAGGTTAAAGGTACATCTAAAATTCCTTCATTATAGCATAAATATGTTCCAAAATCTTTTAATTTAGAGTGCAACTGTTTATTTCTTGGTCTTAATGTTATGTTTGGATCGGGCAGGTTATTAATATTTGTATCTGGTACATAAATACTGTTTGACGATGAGTCATAAGAATCATATTCATCATAATTACTCACTGTGTTTGTGGAACTTGACTTTGTGCTGTCTGAAGGAAGCTCTTCATCTAGAGACTCGTCCTTTGCTTCAGTTAAGTCCACCGGAACATAGTTTCTTGTTACAGTTGATTCTAGGAAGACTGCATCTCTGCTCTTCACAACCAGTCCAGATGTAGGAATGACAAACCTGTAACCCTTGGTATTAGTACAATAACCAGTAAATATTGCTTTCTGAGCTTTTGGATCCCATTTCTTTCTTTTCTCTTTTGGTAGGTGTACCATCGCTTCACATCCAAATACACGTAGGTGACTAACACTTGGTTTATTTCCCGTCCATACTTCTTGAGGAGTTTTATAATCTAATGACTTAGTTGGTATTCTATTTAGTAGATAAGCAGCCGTATGGATAGCTTCCGCCCAGTATCTTTTAGATAATTTTGCATTGAGTAACATACACTTGGCTTTTTCTACTAATGTTCTATTAAGTCTTTCAGCGACACCATTTTGCTGTGGTGTATAGGGCACAGTAGTTTGATGTATGATTCCATTACTTTTTAAAAGATCAGAAATATTCTTATTAATATATTCAAGGCCATTATCAGTGCGTAGACATTTGATTTTACATTCCAATTGTTTCTCTACATAATGTTTGTATTCTTTAAATTTATCAAGCACCTCTGATTTGTGCTTTAAGAAATAAACAAATACATTTTTTGAAAAATCGTCGATAAAAGTGAGAAAGTACTTAGCTCCACCAAGAGATTCTGTCTCCATGGGCCCACATACATCGGAATGCACAAGTTCAAGGAGTTTTGTAGCCCTTGTTCCTTTATTTTTGAAAGGCAGTCTCGCTTGTTTTCCTTCTATGCATGTTATGCATGTTAAATTGTTAACACTTTTCTTTAGTACTTTCATACCTTCAGTATTTTCCAATAATTTATCTAAGTCACTGAAATTCAGGTGACCCATACGTTGATGCCATAAATATGCATCATTTTCTTCAACATCGGACATGCATGCATAGCCTCCTCCGGGCATGTTCAGCCGGTACATGTTGTTGATAATACTAGCTGTTGCTACTATCTGATTTTTATTGTTCATAATAACACAGCCAGTTTTGTCAAATCTTACTTGGCCACCACAGCGAATAATCTGACTTACAGATAGTAAGTTTGTAGTTAATTCAGGAACATGTAATACATTTGTAAACAGTACCTTATTTTCTTGACCTTTTTCATTGTAAGTATTTAAGCTCACTTGCCCTGAGCATTGCACTGATAATACTTTGTTATCTGCTACTCTTATATTCTTTATAACGGAAGTAGTCTCATTCTGAAGCAAACTCTTGTCTTTGACCATATGTGAGGATGCGCCTGAGTCCACATACCAGGCATCACACTGTGCAGTTGTCGCAGTAAATACAGCAGCATATGATGAACTACTGGAATTTTGTGATACTTCTTTATTTTTCAATTTGCATTCTGGGCTTTTGTGTCCATATTTATTACAGGTGTAGCACCTAGGTCCTTTAGAATGCCTCTTGAAATTTTTCTGAAATTTTTTGTTAACTGCGAATGCATTTGACTCATTTTCATATGGTCTGACGTCCTGTAATAATTTTGCCTTTACAGAATCTGAAGTAATAGTTGTGCCTGAGCTTTCAATGGCCATTATCATTGGTTTGTAGCTTTCGGGCAGACCTGAGAGCAACATAGTACCTAGCCACTCGTCGTCCACTTTGAAACCAATGTTTCTGAGTTTATGAGCTGTGTTCATTATTCTGCTTACATACTCCTCTACATTTTGACATTCAGTTAGTGACGTGTTACATAAATCACGCAGTAGCCCAACTCTGCGTGTCAGCCCAGAGTCATCAAATGTTGAGGACAATTTATCCCAAACTTCTTTGGCGGTGCGAGCCTCTTGGATATGCACATAGTTCGTGGGATCCACTGAGAGGATTATCTTTGTTCTCGCCTTAGTATCTCGTTTTGGATCTGATTCCATGTTAGATTCTATGCAGTCCCACAACTCCTCATGTTGTAGATATGTTTGCATTGCAAACCGCCAAGTTGCATAGTTTTCCCGACCGGATAGCTTTTCAATTAATGCCGATTGGTTATTTGTTGCCATTTTGTTTGAATTTATTCACTTTCAACACAAAAGTTTGTATTAACAAAAGTCACGTTGCCGGTTTGAGGTTAAGTTCACATGTAATGTTTTAATCACTGATTTTACAACGAGATTTCGCACTTTCTTTGTTTCTGAGCTATCTGGGCCCATAACCTGATGGGGTTAATGAGTCACAAACACTGATTACTTTAAATTAACTTTATTTCTAAGTAAAAATACCGGGAACACATGCAGTCGCTATAATGTCACGGAGCAGAGAGCAAAGAATATACTACTCACCTTCGGCGAGATTATACACCTCACAGGAAGGCACGCAATTTAGAATAACACAGATAATAAATAAATTTACTTTAACATTTCTAAAACTTAGTAGTTAGAGCCATGTTAGAGCAAAAAAATGGCGCACAGATTTTGTTCGTGGTGTCTCCTCCATACGTAGTAATATTATCTCAATGAGTACAATTTGTATTCTGTAGTACTACTATGAAATACTCGAGACGTAAGCGATTGACTTTTATAAATAACTAGCTGTGCTCTGCGGTTTCACCCGCATTGCTCCGCTCCTGTTGGTTTCCTCGATATTCCTCGATTAATGGGCTATCTAACACAGAAAGATTTTTTCAAATCGGACCAGTAATTCCTGAGATAAGCGCGTTCAAACAAACAAACTCTTCAGCTTTATATTATTAAGTATAGATTCAATTCAATAACTATTAACTGGTAAAAATTCAAAAAAGTATGAAAATTTTTAGCGCCTTCTATTTAACTTTACTCTTTTATCGATCGACGATCTTCGAATACTTTTGAAAGGCGTAACACGTCTTCATTATGTACGTTTTTTAATTTTATCTACTGTTTCATCTAAAGTAATTTAATAATATTTATTTATTTATTTTAAAAGGTACACATCACAGCTGACAATTTTCACTAATTATACACAAATTTAATCACATGTTGCGGTAAAATGCCAGCCAAATTGTATATTACACAGCACAGTTGAGGTTAAAAAAATTATTAAAAACTAGCGGTCCGCCCCGGCTTCGCCCGTGGTACATGTTTACGTTTTCTCTACATAAGAACCATCCTCGTACTTCAAGGAATATAATAAAAAAAGAATTATCGAAATCGGTTCAGCCGTTCTCGAGTTATGCGCTTACCAACACATTTTGCGATTCATTTTTATATATAAGATTAGGTACATTATTTAGCACAATTCATAGATCAAGTAAAATATTTTTTTTAAATACATGTCATAAATCAAGCCCTGTGGTACAAATTTCAATCTCACTATGGTAGTGTAAACAGAATTTAATGTTGCCGTAATATGAAGCTAATATACTTCCGTAGATAAGACGATATTATACGTAGTTAAATTTTCGTAAGATTAATTTCTTATTTAAATTCATTTATTGCGTAGTTAGGTACCTAAAATGTGGTAAGAACCGGTAAGAAAATTATTCGTTTCAATAATGTGAATATTACGGAAATACAGTGACAAAGATATACTAATTTTCTTGCCGGTTCGTCTCGAAGAGACCTTCCGAATCGGTAATAATTAAAAAAAAAATGAATATTCATATTTATTATTTACATACACTTGTAAAAGTTTACAGGAATAACAAAAATTAGTTGAACAATAATTGTTCTATTTTATAGAGAAAGCGTTTATGACTGTGTACACGGGTAGAACAAAAAGGGTGGAGTGAATTAGCACACTACTCTACCAGTTCTCAGTACTCTACCAGTTTTAGTAGAGTTACTATCTACAAGTAAGTGTTTTGTTGGTAGAGTAACGCATTTACGTCACTCGGTAAGAAACTCTAGAAAGAAATAATAAATATTTCAGGACAATTTTAATAAATAAATCATTTATTTTCCCAAAAATATTACATATATCTTCTTATATATAAAAATGAATCGCAAAATGTGTTGGTAAGCGCATAACTCGAGAACGGCTGAACCGATTTCGATAATTCTTTTTTTATTATATTCCTTGAAGGACGAGGATGGTTTTTATGTAGAGAAAACGTAAACATGTACCACGGGCGAAGCCGGGGCGGACCGCTAGTATATATATATATATATACTACTATATACTATATATTATACTATTATTATATTCCCATAAATGGTTACGTAGGTAGATAACTCTGAAAAACTTCCAAAACCAAGTCAAAAAAGCCCTAATTTAAAACATGTAGGTACCTGTATTTATTCCTCTATAGTCTATTCACTATTGTACCAAAGGTTGTCTGGAAGAAATATCGCTCTAAGCGATAAGACCGCCAATTGTACTTAGTGTAAGTTATATTTAAGTGTTTGTATTTCTTGTTTTGTTATCTTTAAGTGCAGTAAAGTATCTATATCCATACTAATATTATAAATGCGAAAATAACTCTGTCTGTCTGTCTGTTACTCAATCACGCCTAAACTACTGAACCAATTTGCATGAAATTTGGTATGGACATATTTTGATACCCGAGAAAGGACATAGGCTACCTTTTATTGCGAAATATGTACCACGGGCGAAGCCGAGGTGGACCTCTAGTAATATATAAAACTCAAAGGTGACTGATATAGTGATCTATCAACGCACAGCCCAAACCACTGGACGTATCGGGCTGAAATTTGGCATGCAGGTAGATGTTAGGACGTAGGCATCCGCTAAGAAAGGATTTCCCGAAATTCTTGCGGGAACGGGGAAAAACGGGGATGCACGTACAAAGTCGTGGGCGGAAGCTAGTTTATAAATAAATAAATAAATAAATACCTCAGCGTGCTTCTTTTCTCAGCCAACGCCAACTGCTGAGCAGGTGTGAGCATTCTCCGTATGTTAGGTGGTGGGGCATTGGGGAAGAAATCCCCCCCTTCGTGGGCTGGACCGTCATCGTCTTCTGGGGACTCGTCACCCACTCGGAAGTGCGTTTCCCCCTGTAATACGATATTTGTAATTAATATAGCATGTCTTTTTTTACCTACCTACCAATTTAATTTTACTTATTTAAAGGAGAATGGGCATTTTACTATGGAAGTTGGGCCTGAACCCTTGAGTTGGACCAATACACATGAGATATTGTTTTTATAATAGATCATAACACATACATAACGGGAAAAATATATATAAAAAAATAATCAACCGGGTTTTTGTACAGTCACATCAAGTTTTATTTCTTTGTGTATAATATTTTTTGCAATAAATAACTGTTATAAGACAATGACAATATCTTTATGTTACTCCAATTTATTACTCCAACATAAAAACTTTCACTTACAAATACGTACTAATCTTAAGCCTTCTGATAAACGAAATACACTAATATTATGTTTTGTAACAGGTACCTAGATACCGTGTTTATTAGATATAATTCAACGTAGTTAGACGTTTTTTGTGGTTAAACTCAGTCACTTCAGTGACATGTTAACACTCGTCTGGTAAGCAACCCGGCACTGCGCTTGCAGCGGTATAGCACGGCGGCTTTTCGTGGTAGTTTTAGATACGTTTCGTGTAAGTGTTGGAATAACATTCCACCTCCCATTCGTAATTTAGGATCTGTCTATACATTTAAAAAACACTTAAAAATTAAATTAAATAATCACCAAAATCAGTTTCCTCCTGGCTCACGCGTTCTTCCCACTTACAAGGCGTATATTACATAACTGCTGTACCTGCTTGCTTCATCAGTGTCTGCATGTTGTCGGCGTACTTATTTGTTTCTTGTGTAGTTGATAGTAGTGAATGGTGCTTGTTGTATATACAATTATATATGTTTGTATGTATGTATATTATATATGTGTATGTGTATATGTATTATGTACTTATAAGCGATAATTTGTTGTACAATATATTATATAAATATTATATTCGTTAAGGTTATATTGACTGGCAGTCGTACTCTGTTATTTGAGCCGCAAGTTATCATTATCACCGGTACTCACTGAAAACCAGTGTTACAGAAACACTCTGTAACTTTTGCTGACGTGGGGACCGTTTTGGCATCACACTAATTTTATCTATTTTTTTAATTTTAATTTTATTTTGTATTTCTTCTTTTTGTTTGTTTTTATATAATTACCTTATTTCTGTATAATGTGGTGCCAAATAAATGAGTTTGAGTTTGAGTTTGAGTTTGACATTTAGATTTATATTTACTTCACTCGAATTAAAAACACCGTTATTGCGCGCAAAATAATAGCCAAATAAATAAAACTTTTTGCCTTGACTGTACAAGAACCCGGTTGATTTATTTTTTTATTTTATTTTTTTCGTAAGTTATGTGTAATGATCTATCACAAAAACAATATTTCGTGTGTATTGGTCTTAGCCAAAGTTTCAGGCCCAATTTGCTCATTCTCCTTTATCTGCATTATATGTCAAAAGTATTTCAGACACTAGTCCTTTGTATTTAGTTCCTTTGTAATAGTTTTAAGTTGTGAAGGCAAATAAATGACCTTTTGCCCCGGTTGCAAAAGGCGGCCTTATACAAGAAGAAATAATAAAAATAAAACATTAAGATCGAAGTCTTTGAATTTAGCATTGTTCTGTATAATGTTTTTAATTTTTATATGGTCAAGGAATGCGTACATACATATTATACCTATGCTTACAATCTTACATAATATATATACTACAGATAATATAATGATATGAATATGTACCTACTGCTTAAAAAATTAATGCAAAAAATGTGAAAACCTAGCATAGCAAACATAGCATTCATAATAATCGTAATGAATTAATTATTAGGCCAGTAGAAATCGACACTAAAAAACCCTAAATTCGCAAAGCACGATGTAGATTTGAATTTTTGGTATGTTGTTTGGATCAGTTAGGGTGATGTAAATCCCAATTTGCAACTTCGAAAAAGTTGTGCTCGCTGCGCACCACGTGATAAACTGCGAAAATTTTGGACTTTTTTCACTTTTTGCTCTAAAAGTCATAAACTATGCGTTTCCGACAAGTATGATTCAGTACATAAATTAAGGTTATTAAATTTGCAACAATTTAAGCCTAACCGCAGCTCTCTAAACCTTATAACGACTAAACTGTGGCCATTCGAAGATGGTTCATTTTTCCGGAAATATTGAAATTTTTAGTTTTGCTCCCGTTTGAAGCAAAATATTGGCAAAAACCGCTCGTTCTATGAGAAGTTCGTATAATAAAGTTGTAGTGCATTTAATTTTCTTTCATAAGAGCATAGAACAAAGTCTGTGAGACAAATAGTTCACTCACAATATCTGAAAAACAAAAAGAAGGTAGAAATAGATTTTTAAAGAATTGAAACTGAAGGCATATAAAATCATAAAAAGGATAATACTTTTTCATTTGCAGGATAGGTAATTAACAAAATTACAAAGATAATTAAATTTGCAACAATTTAAGCCTAACCGCAGCTCTCTAAACCTTATAACAACTAAGCTGTGGCCTTTCAAAGATAGTCAGTTTTTCCCGAAATTTTCAAATTTTTAGTTTTGCTCCCGTTTGAACCAAAATATTGGCAAAACCGCTCGTTCTATGAGAAGGTCATAAAATAAAGTTGTAGAAAATTTAATTTTGTTAATTACCTATCCTGCAAATGAAAAAGTATTATCCTTTTTATGATTTTATATGCCCTCAGTTTCAATTCTTTAAAAATCTATTTCTACCTTCTTTTTGTTTTTCAGATATTGTGAGTGAACTATTTGTCTCACAGACTTTGTTCTATGCTCTAATGAAAGAAAATTAAATGCACTACAACTTTATTATACGACTTTCTCATAGAACGAGCGGTTTTTGCCAATATTTTGGTTCAAACGGGAGCAAAACTAAAAATTTGAAATTTTCGGGAAAAACTGACTATCTTTGAAAGGCCACAGCTTAGTTATTATAAGGTTTAGAGAGCTGCGGTTTAGCTTAAATTGTTGCGAATTTAATTAGCTTTGTAATTTTGTTAATGACCTATACTGCAAATGAAAAAGTATTATCCTTTTTATGATTTTATATGCCCTCAGTTTCAATTCTTTAAAAATCTATTTCTACCTTCTTTTTGTTTTTCAGATATTGTGAGTGAACTATTTGTCTCACAGACTTTGTTCTATGCTCTAATGAAAGAAAATTAAATGCACTACAACTTTATTATACGACCTTCTCATAGAACGAGCGGTTTTTGCCAATATTTTGCTTCAAACGGGAGCAAAACTAAAAATTTCAATATTTCGGGAAAAATGAACCATCTTCGAATGGCCACAGTTTAGTCGCTATAAGATTTAGAGAGCTTTAATTAGGCTTAAATTGTTGCAAATTTAATAACCTTAATTTATGTACTGAATGATACTTGTCGGAAACGCATAGTTTATGACTTTTAGAGCAAAAAGTGAAAAAAGTCCAAAATTTTCGCAGTTTATTATTTGCGTATAATCTTTTTTCCTACTTTCCCAAATTTTGTAATTTCGTTAATTACCTATCCTGCAAATGAAAAAGTATTATTCTTTTTATGATTTTATATGCTCTCAGTTTCAATTCTTTAAAAATCTATTTCTACCTTCTTTTTGTTTTTCAGATATTGTGTGTGAAATATTTGTCTCACAGACTTTGTTCTATGCTCTTATGAAAGAAAATTAAATGCACTACAACTTTATTATACGAACTTCTCATAGAACGAGCGGTTTTTGCCAATATTTTGCTTCAAACGGGAGCAAAACTAAAAATTTCAATATTTCCGGAAAAATGAACCATCTTCGAATGGCCACAGTTTAGTCGTTATAAGGTTTAGAGAGCTGCGGTTAGGCTTAAATTGTTGCAAATTTAATAACCTTAATTTATGTACTGAATCATACTTGTCGGAAACGCATAGTTTATGACTTTTAGAGCAAAAAGTGAAAAAAGTCCAAAATTTTCGCAGTTTATCACGTGGTGCGCAGCGAGCACAACTTTTTCGAAGTTGCAAATTGGGATTTACATCACCCTAACTGATCCAAACAACATACCAAAAATTCAAATCTACATCGTGCTTTGCGAATTTAATGTTAATTTCCACTGGCCTATATGCTCCTAATGCTTTTTTAAATTACATTAAAATAATTAATAACTGAATCGCATAGACTATACCTACTAACATACTTGTTATTACATTAAATTAGTCCTACCTTTAAAATAAGTTAAGCCAAGGTTTAAAAAAATTACCCATTACATTCAAGGGAAAAAAATGCATCTCACTCTAGTGTCATATATGTTAATTCGGTAGAAAGGGATAAAAAATTCAAAAGTAAAAAAGCGATCCGGTAAAAAAATACTACATGGTCGCTGTAACCTTGTTACTTTTATTTGAGGTGAAATTATTAAAAACTCGAACTAAAAAAAGCCGTCGCCAAAATTTCATAAAAGTTTACTCAACCATATATTTCATTTCTCTAACATAAGTAAATAAAAATTCTCGATATCCCTTATCTAAATCTATCTCTTCAAACACCAAAAATCATGCCTTAGAAATGCTCTACGTAATGTTAGTTTCATAATTTTAAAGAAAGTAAGTACTTACATCGCCTCTGGCCTCTTCCGAGTCGATCTTTTCAAAATTATCACTTTCACTCGACGAGCATCGAACCTGCTCCTTATCCTGGTCCGCCATATTCCCTGCAAGCAAATTTAAACATCTTGGTACACTTAATTTCTTCAATTCTCCACCACGCAACAAACCAAAAACATCAGCCAAAGACATCGTAACAGTAACTAAAATATTAACTCCCGTCGAATATGAGAAAACAGAAAAAATAGCGTAAATTCCAACAAAAACTTGTTTCTGAACATATTTATCAAAAGTTTATAAAATGTAATTTAAATATCTCATTGCGATTTCGATGTATATTGTGTTACATGTAGCGAAAAATGTAATTTATAATAAAATTAGCTAGTTAATTTTAAATGCAGATTAGATCTAAAAAAACTAATCGTTTCTCCTTTTCAAACTTGCAGTATTATTTTCTTAGATACAAACTTGCTATGATAAATACCGCAGGCGCACTAAAATAAATTGCTTTTAAATTGCGTTAGGCGTTTAGATTTTAAAGGAATTCAATTACTCGGATAACTCTATTATTTCCAATACATTTCATCGAGGCAAGGAATGCAATTGATTATAACGGGCGATATAAATGAAGGTTTAGGATTCCTTTCTTATTGAATCGAGGTATTTTATTGGTAGGTATTCGTTATATAACGTATAGGCACAGGTAGAGGGTGTAATTTAGTTAGTTTATAAATTCTTTTTGCACAATTGCTTGCTTGCTTTGTGTCAGTAACCAACATTAGACATGAATACAGTTGTATCTTAAGTTTTTACCAGATTGTAATTAAACGTTGTGTTTTAAGAAGGAAGGCTCCACGCCTCCACCTCATAACTATAGACCAATACATTCGACATTGAATATTCGAACCAAGACAATATTATAAAATGGGGCAATAAAAACAAATGTGTGAAAATATGTTTTGGTCAGCGGTTTTTCCGTGGACAAAAGCTAGTATTTTTTATAAACTTGTTAATTTCAAAAACCAGTTAACCCGTCAAACGCGCACGTGTTTACAATCGGAAAGTTCTGAATTTTTCCAATTCTGCCGTCCTTTAACTAGAAAGCCGTTAAGCCCACGAAGTGAGTTTCGAGTAAATGGCAAAAAACACGGAAATCGTTATTTCTTAAAAATTATGACACTTAGAATAATTATTGTGAGATACATCGATCGAAATTTAATTATATTATATATAAATAATAGTTTTTACCCAGAAACTGTTATAATTTATTTTTAAATTCAATTTTTCTCGTTTAGTTCAGCATATAATCTGAAAATTTTAACTATTTACTGGACAAGACGGCCGTTAACATACCATAGCGACTTTTTAGCTAAGTAATTTAGTATTTTTATTTTCATTTTGGGATTTTTTTTTATTTAGTAATAAAATGCTTACCTAAAACGTCGTTAAGCTACTATAACTACTTTTAAGCTATGACTTTCGCTTTAATTTAAATTTTAAAAACTTAATAATCAACAGTTAAGGGCTTTTAGATGCTTTTGTACTATGATTCTATATAGTTGTACTAAATTTTAATCTTACTAATGTTAAAAATTTGCTGCTGTCTGAGGCTTTGCTCTCGGGAATTACATCCTCTAGGTCAACCAATGGAAAGGAAAAGGATCAAAAGCTTTTAGGTTTAAGTATTAAGGATTTAAACACTATCTAAATTAATGGTTTTTGCGTCTGTTTGTGAGTAACAAGTATTTTAACTCTTTTACTAAATGACTCTTTTAAGTTGTTGATAAAATTAACCTTTATTTCTCGTCATGTTCACGTTTATTTCATTACAGAGGCTCATTAAGGGGTTAAGATTATAGATAAATCTTCTCGCTTTTCTTTTTGGAACCGTATTTTCATTTAGAATTGCAATTATAACGTTATTTTATAAATACTCTTCTGCGAAGCCATCATACGGGTCACGGATATGTGAGTACATAATATAGAACCACAAACAATGTAAACATAAACTAAAAAAAAAATTAAGACTTGTGCAAGAGGTTTTTAAAAAAAAAACACCCTGGTTTCAATAGGGCTTCAAGCTCTTACATGTGGGATGCTCTTAATAAATAAGGTAGAACCGCTTATCAAATGATTAGAAGACTCTTTGTCTTTCATCCACATTTAGAAAATATAATAAACCAGAATATGTGGAAAATAGCAGGAGGTAGAAAACTTTTTATTTGCTACCATGTAAAAAAATACAAATCTTAATAATCTAATACAAAGAAAAGAAAAAATAGTACTCATAACAATTTTTGTATTACCATCTCTAGTACATTGCTTGACAGTCGATTACTTATTCCACCCAAGGGGTAAATTACATAATTAATAAATCGTTTTAAAAATTAAATACATAGTATAGACTGCCTATGTATTCTTTCTCGGTTACAGAGACAAATCAGAGTCTAAACAGAGAAGTACGATTGAAAGTTCGCACTGTCGTGACCATTACCTACCAAATTTTCGTAACTTTGACTTGTTATATTTTCCGTAATTTAGCTGCTAGATTGTTTAAAACTTAGTAAACTTGATCAGAAATAATACGTCTTGTAAAAGAACATCAAAAGCAATCGGTACTCTGCTTGGGGGCGACATTATTTCATCCTCACTCTCATCCCCAAAACTGATGCATCACCAGAATCGGATAACTGCCTTTTAGCTAAATAAAACCGGCCAAGTGCGAGTCGGGCTCGCGCACAAAGGGTTCCGTAGCAGCAAATATAATAAATTACAGTTAAATCAACCTATCTCAAAAACTATAAGAGATACTTTGATCAAACCAAAAATCGTTGAAAGAGTTAATTAGCATGCATCACCTCTATTTTTTTTAGAATTTTATACCCCGTAGTTATAAAAATAGAGGGGGGGGGACATACTTTTTACGACTTTGAGAGCTGATATCTCAAAAACCGTTCACTTTAAGAAAAATGTTTTTTAGAAAACTTTATATCATTTTAAAAGACCTTTCCATTGATACCCCACACGGGTATGTACATCGAAAAAAAAAATTTCATCCCTCAGTTACATGTATGGGGGGCCCCACCCCCAATTCTTTTTTTTACTATTTAGTGTCATATTTTTGTAGCGGTTCATACAACACATATTCCCATCAAATTTCATCACTGTAGTACTTATAGTTTCCGAGTAAATCGGCTGTGACAGACGGACAGACGGACAGACGGACAGACGGACATGACGAAACTATAAGGGTTCCGTTTTTGCCATTTTGGCTACGGAACCCTAAAAATGAGGGTTAGCTGCTTTGTAGCTAAGCAAAAAAGTGTTATTAGAATTTGTCCTAAATAAAATTACTTAACTAAAAAAGCGTTAAGGGCGAGTAACTGCAAATAAGGTAAGGATTTCCATTGGAATAGTTATATGAAAGCTTATCATAAAGCAGTTATAGTCCATTTGCGTCCCTATAGTCAAGTATAATCTGATAACGTACTTTTAGTCAAGTAAAAAGCTAAAAAATAATTATTAAATCTGGCGGTTAAGGTACTTTAAAGGAAATTTAGCGAAGTAGTGTTGGTTAGACGCTTTCAAGTTATGGATTCGCTGAAAATTGTGTTATTTAACGGCTTACAATATTTTCATATCTCTATAACTATTAATGCTAGAGAAATGATTCTTAGACAGAAAGATAGAGAATTTTGAACTCTGTCACCCTACATTTAAAACTGAAAATTGACCATTTGTTGGTTAACGGCTTTTTAGTTAAAGGACGGCAGAATTCTCTAGTACATTTATTTATTACTAGCTGCCAGACAAACCCGCATGCAAAATCAAGTACATATTTCTATAACTCGTGTGTTATTCTGATGTATGACCTATATTACTGTAAAGTTTCATCCAAATCCGTCCAATAGGTTTTTGTCAAAGAGTAACATACATCCATATATGTATATAATATGTCATATTAGCAGGATCATTTTCTTTTAACATTCTTACAAAGCATGAGAACACCTACTTATCAAAAGGTCATTGAAATCAGCAACTGATCTTAAACTTATGACCTTATGTTAGAGAAATAGACTATTATGAATACAGATATCAAGATAGGAAAGCTAGTAACATTTTACTTAAGCATACACTTCAATTGACCCCTACACTTCCTTGGTAAGATAAAGTTTGTCCTATTTCACCTTCACGCTTCACCGCATTGACATCTGAACCCAGATAAGTTATGCATGTAAACTGTAACCGCATGTAACCATATGCATGCTATGGAAACTTATTACCACGCCCCGGAAAAATAAAATAATTATTTTCTGCATAAAGGATCGATGTTCCTGGAGAGAGAGGTCCTACTCCAACCTATTGAATGGGACCAAATGATAACAATTTTATATCAAACACAAAAAGAATCACGTCAAACAGTTGAAAATCCACGGAGTAATAGAGAAAAAAATACAGTCTAATTGAAATTCTTCTTTTTTAGAAACGTCCGCGTCGCGTCGGTTGGAATTTTGGAAATATGGGCCACGTCAATGAGAAATCGAGCTTTCTGCTTGTGAAGGAATTTTTGAAATTGGTCCTTCAGTTTCAGTTTATTCGTTGCATATTCAAAATAAAAAATGTGCTCTTTGCAAGTAGAAATTGATCTATATCGAAAGTACTTTTCCTTGTGTATTTTTCCATTGCAATATGTTAAAAGTCCCACGAGCATGTTATGCCTTAATTGATCCTTTATCCATAATTTGTTTTACGAAGACAATTTAATTTGTGTGCTTGAATATCGTCTGATAGATTCCATAATCCATACCTACTAATTTGGAGTCCCTATTTCCACTTTTTCTTTTGTTAAGTTTTATGGTGAGTAACCTGTGTATTGATTTTAGATCTTCATAAAAGTTTCGGATGCTATTCGAAATTAGTGTCTGGGCAGGAAGGCTTGAAGTCCTTTTTGATTTCGAGTTGGTTGTTTAACACAATCATCTGTAGTGGAAATCATTGTCTTTCAAATTAATAGATACTATTGCTAGATAAAACAGTACGTACTTCAAGCATAATTTCTAAACCCTTCAACTAGAAGAATTTATCTATGTTATTGTAGAAATAACACTTCAGTACTATTTAAATAATTGTACATATTTTCGAGTTGAAAAATATATTTGTTTTTCTATCGATCAGGGTCTGTTGGACCCTTAAGAAGCCCGAAGAGTATACTTAACCGGTTTTTTAAATCATTTTGAATTATAAGCAAGGTTGTGACTTGTGACTGACGAAAGTTTAGATTGCGCCAAATTCTGATGCGTAAAATAAGTGTTGAGTTTATGGATAAAAAAAATGTAAAATATTTAAACTACTACTAACAGGAGATTAATGTAATGGTAAATACTATTAACTATATGGATTCAAAAGTACTTCTAGAAGAAGTATAATTTAATGCATAAATGTTTGAGTTTGAGTTAAGATTATAATTCCCAGACGTATTCCATGACCCAGTAAATGGAAAAATTAAAATATAGACAAAAATCTTACGCTGCGCGATCATCGGTATACATTATACAATCGTTATACCTACTTTGATGCTAAGCATTTTACATATAAACTGCCACAAATTAATTCAACCTTGAGTGAAAACAAAATAAATAAGGAACGAGTTATTGACGTAATAGTAACCTGTTATTCGTGTAATTTATAAAGGGAAATACGTTACGATACTCCGTTTTCATTTGAGACGTCATTTGAAAAAATACACTAGCGATTTAGGGTTACCAATTACCATGATGTTTTATAGCAGTATTATATCCTGTGTGGGAAAGTGATGGCGCTAGATGACCTATGACCGCTGTCATTTTTCCACTCTGCAAGTAATACTGCTATAGTACGCCGTACGCTAATTGTATACGTCATAACGCTTCTATAAGTATGTTATGAACACAGGTTATGAATTATGAGTTTTACCTGTTATAATCAACACAATCTCATATTAATCTCTTTAATTACGTTACCGTTTTGCTAGCATTTATGCTTACCTAGCCGCATATTTTTTTATTATTTTATACATGTCGTGGTCATATCGTAGATTTGATCATTTCATGATATGAGTGGCCATTTCACGAAATGGTCATGGGCAGCGTAAGATTTTTGTCTATATTTTAATTTTTCAATTTACTGGGTCATGGAATACGTCTGGGAATTATAATCATAACTCAAACTCAAACATTTATGCATTCAATTATACTTCTTCTAGAAGTACTTTTGAATCCATATAATAGTACTAGTGGTCCGCCCCGGCTTCGCCCGTGGTACCTACATGTTTAAACTATCCTATCTCTCAAGTTTGATCGAACTGCACATGGTGTGCGAATTTTATTATAATCGGTTAAGTGGTTTAGGAGTCCATTGAGGACAAACATTGTGACACGAGATTTATATATATTAAGATTTACCATTACATTAATCTCCTGTTAGTAGTAGTTTAAATATTTTACATTTTTTTTATCCATAAACTCAACACTTATTTTACGCATCAGAATTTGGCGCAATCTAAACTTTCGTCAGTCACAACCTTGCTTTAAATTCAACATTATTAAAAAAACCGGTTAAGTATACTCTTCGGGCTTCTTAAGGGTCCAACAGACCCTGATCGATAGAAAAACAAATATATTTTTCAACTCGAAAATATGTACAATTATTTAAATAGTACTGAAGTGTTATTTGTACAATAACATAGATAAATTCTTCTAGTTGAAGGGTTTAGAAATTATGCTTGAAGTACGTACTGTTTTATCTAGCAATAGTGTCTATTAATTTGAAAGACAATGATTTCCACCACAGATGATTGTGTTAAACAATCAACTCGAAATCAAAAAGGACTTCAAGCCTTCCTGCCCAGACACTAATTTCGAATAGCATCCGAAACTTTTATGAAGATCTAAAATTAATACACAGGCTACTCACCATAAAACAGGTTATGAATTATGAGTTTTACCTGTTATAATCAACACAATCTCATATTAATCTCTTTAATTACGTTACCGTTTTGCTAGCATTTATGCTTACCTAGCCGCATATTTTTTTATTATTTTATACATGTCGTGGTTATATCGTAGATTTGATCATTTCATGATATGAGTGGCCATTTCACGAAATGGTCGCATATCGTGAAATGGCCAACATAGTTTGATCAGATCGTTAAATCGTCAACGTTTCACGATTTGGTCATCCACATTTGGCCAGATCGTATAAAATATAAAGAGTCCATAAAATATTAAAAAAATTCAGAATAACTATATTCTAAAAACTTGTTTAATGTCATTAAAGTTAGTGCCGCGGCAGCGGCCGGCGAATGCCAGAAGCGAATCGTTTTTGCAATAGAAAACAGTTAGGTTAGGTTAGGTTAGACTTTGATAAACAACGCACGAGCCGAGCGAGCAAAGCGAGCGTGCCGCGGCAGCGGCAGGCGAGTGCCAGAAGCGCTTTTTAAAAAACAAACAATTATAATAATATAGTAGTAGTTTCTTAAATTATTTTATTTAAGTCGCATTTTTTCTTAAATACATACCTATAAGATATCCACATTTTCCATAGTACTCGTACCTCTTCGTCGTAAATTCTTTGCTATGACTTTCTTCATAATATTGTTATTAAACGAATTATGAAGTTTTTAACGGCGAATAATTTAATTTTCGCCAGCGGCCGCCATCTTATCACATAAACACAGAGCTTGCAGCGCCTCTACCAACGATTAATGTAACTATTTTACGATATGATCAAATAATTTTGATCATTTCATGAAAAAACCGTGCGTTAATTGGCCATATCGTGAAACGATTTCTTATCATTGATCTGCCCAAACCACATCATGATGTGGCCAAACTAAATTGGCCATTTCACGATATGCGACCATTTCGTGAAATGGCCACTCATATCATGAACTGATCAAATCTACGATATGACCACGACATACATACGTATAATATAGGCTTATAAAAAATTTAGTTCTTACTCTCATGACATCATAGATTTCAGCAAACCACCAATTTTTACAGGCTAAAGAACTGCCAAATAGAAAACTACGCAGTCAGGTAAAATAATAGGTAATTTACATCATTGACGCGACAACGTCTTATAATTCGATAAAGCCGGCTGCACGCACGAAAAAACATGACTCATGCGGCGTTACCTCGCTGAGGCGTTCCACGTGAGGCTTGAAGTGCATGCGAGAGCGCGGAACGAGCGACAAAGAAGCACAATCGGACGTTGTCAGTTGTCACGTTCAACTATCGTCAGTAAACCGACTTTACAGACAACCAATTTTTTTTATGTAGGTAATTAATGCTGAACTACATCTAAACACTGATATATAACCTGTATAATTATATATATCTTGACGCGTAGAGAAAATTTACATGCTTATTAAATATACTACACATTATAATATGTAGTGTAGTTAGCACTTAGCATACCTATTCTCTATTTTTGGTTAAAACCACAGCTGTTTTAAAATCCATATATAAAATTGTGGTTAACAGAACGTTTTTCCATATGAGTAGTGACAGATAAGGTTTTTACCGTTTTTTACTAATCTTAAATTGGCTACGAGGAGTGAAACTGATTTTTTATACCTACCAATTTTGAACTGATGCTTGCAGCTTGCTTATTATATTAATATGTATAGTAATTATAATAAAAAGTAGGTAGTTGCTAATTTTATCCGACTGATCTACAAAACTTAATCGAAGTTTTTCGAGTGTATGTATTGTTTGCAAATTGCAGGTAAAATGTATGAATTTTACATTCAAAGATGACTTCTAAATTGGAGTAGTCACCTACATTTTTTTTAAATAATCTATGATAGTTACTAAATTAGAAATTTATTTCTTTCAAAACCCATCGAAATGCTGTTTCTACTGACAAGTGAAATCAATAGATAACTATATTTCAAAATATATAAGGGATAGGATGGAAAAATATTAAAAGTAGCCTTACCTATAAGTTTAGTAACCCGGATAGAACTAGTTATAATACATCAATGTTACTACCTACTAGAAACATTAAGAATTAAGATAATAATGGTGCATCTACACTTACGTAATCTACATAAAGGTCGTTCATAACGATCTCATGGAGATAATAACATTAGTACTTGTTTATAGCTGTTGTATGCACTTGAATGATTTAAGAAAGTCGTTGAGTTATACCGACTTCAAACAAAGATGTATTCTGTTATAATTATATTTTTTTAACAAGTTATGATTCTGACATATTTGGAAAATATAAAGGTAAGCAATAGATGGTGTGGAATGTGCCTATAGGCACCTTATAGTCAAAGAGTAGAAGAAATTCAATTTATAGTATGTAGATTTGCAATGAAAAACAGTTGTTCCTGAGATCCAAGATAATATTATTTTTTCGTATCAAGTGTAAAAAGACAATTGCGAACTATAATACAAATTAACATAATATTGCAGGTAAAAACATAATGACTGACATTAAGTTTTTACTTGCAATACTTACTATCTTATTATCATGAAGGTATTCTTCAATTTAATTAGGTCTTGAGATAAATAGGTAGGTTTTGAAACGAAGTTTTCAGAAAAAATATATCAGTATATTATAGCAGGTAAGCACTAAGAATAGGTATCACTAGATAGTATAGACTATAGAAAAACAAAGCTGATGTCGCTGTCTCTGTCCCTATGTATACAGTAAATCTTTAAACTAGGTACGCAACGGATTTTTATACGATTTTTTAAATACATATAGCAAAGTTCTTTAGGAAGAAGCGAGCGAAGTTGCGAGGGGAAAGCTATACGTACTTAGAAAACATGCCCTAAGTCAGAAACATCCGCTCTTCCTTGAGACCAGAGTTCGAGGGCCAAGTCAATATATTTTTGTTTACACAAATTATTTATTTTAAATAATATATTGAATAGGCCGGATTTTACTAACGAGGAAGTATTTGCAAGTTTGATCGACCGAGAAATTATCATAATGAATAAAATGAGCCTATTGCCTCTCGATAATAATTTTCTGGTGATGTTTGTAGGGTTCCGCATCCAAAGGGTAAAAATGGGACCTTATTACTTACACTTCGCTGTCTGTCTATCTGTCCACTGTCAACAGGCTGTATCTCATCAACCGTAATACAGTTGAAATTTTCAAAGATTATTTATTTCTGCTGCTGCTATAACAACAAAAAATAAAAATCGAGCTTACGCAACGGTTAGCACAGTCATATATTATAATTGGTTGGCTATTTTTTTGCTGTTGTTCTTCAGCCTAATTGTACGGAATCTTATTTTCACGAGTCAAACACGTACTTTACCGATATTATTTTTATTATGGTTTTATACTTGAAGATCGAATTTCTTCACTATTCCTTGGCACAAAAGGTAGATAATACAAAATCAAAATAAAGATATTAAAAACTTGATTCGGCGGCATTGGTATAATTTTATTGCAAGTTTAGTAGTAATTAAAACACGTGTATATTTTATTAGGAATTTAAAACAGTTAATGTTTTTTTAACACATTAAGTGGTGTTTTAATTTACGTCATATTCTTCAGCCTATTTTGCCTCCTACAGGGACACAGGCCTTCTTTCATCTTTGAGGCTTTGAGCCATAATCCAGCAACCTTACCATGTGAACTGTTAGATATCAAATATTATCTAACTTTTTGGTTGTAATGACCGATATTTAAGTCGTTTTCTTCAGCAATTAGATATGTGGCCACTAGCCATATCTTCATACATTGCAGAAAAGTTAATAATTTTAGTTTTTTTTACTGAAGATAGGGAGGCGCTTGACCACAATCTCGCCTAATGTAAAGCACAGAATAATAACTAGTAGCTCTAATAGGTAGCTGTTCAGTCTACGCTTGAAGGTTTAAATTGTTTAGTCATTTGAGTTTTTAACTTTTGATTATAAGTCAGAATTAAAAATATTTTCCCATGATACGATCAATTTTCAAATTTAATACCTTTTTTCTTTAATTCAGCATCAGTCAATGACCAATGACGAATATGACCATCATAAACAGAAGTCAGGAAGTGTGAAGTCAAATGAAGGATTTTATGATTACGGAAATTTTACAGAATAATCTGAGTTAGAAATCGCGGACTTATTATGATAGTTTTATCCTTCCTTTTCTAAGTTGTAGATAATTTTAAGTTTGAACCATACCGCCTTGCAGTTGAAAGTGGCTCGACTGAACACGGTGGATTTCAGAAGGTAGCTTAGGTATGTAGTGTCACCGTAAAAATGGAAGAGTTACAATGACGTTTGAAGCAGCATTATTTCCAGTATGGGAAATGATGGCGCTAGAATACCTCTGTCATATATTTTCACACTGGAATTAATACTGTCTCAAATCATGGTTAACCGCAGAGGTTAAATTCATGTTTTTAATACGGGCTTCGTATTTTTAGTAAAATAGCAATGACCAGGGCCTTTGTAGCAGTATACTGTATAATAGGTCATTTTTTCAAACGTACATTAACTTTTTCATACAAAGTATTGCAATATGATGAATATGTAGATATACTGTATTAGACCGGGAGATACTGACACAAAATTTCGAGCCATTTGTAACAGGATGGTGGTTCTACAGGGTTCTTGTGTTGTCGTGTCAATATCTCCCGGTCTATATGTTTTTCATTGCGGAATTTTATTTTTGGATAGTCTTTTTTCGACACCGAGGAGCAACCAAGACGTCATAAGGCATTACTAATTCCATACATTGTGTGAAAGTGATGGCGCGATACGACCTAAATAGCTCTATCTTTTTCACACAATGGCATGGTAGCCACATTGGCAATCCTAGCTTTTAAGTTTTAACAGCGAGCTGTCTTGGAAGTCAATTTAAATTATTATTTTCACATATAACTAAGTGAGATATAAGTAATATAATATGCCTATCGATGTTATTTTTAACAGAAACATATAATTGTTATTGTTTTTCGTATTTTGGTTACTTGGAAGAGATGGTTCTGTTGCCATAAGGTCGCTTATTGTGCAATTTATGTGTATTTTACTTTTTTTTCTTTCTTTTGGAGTATACAATACATTCAATTCATTCTTTCGTCATTCTTTTATTCGTCGTCTACTTCAAAATAATGAACTTGAATGATTATATCTTGTTTTGTTTATCACAGGTCAAGGGAGATCGGGGAAAAATACTTTGTTGATAAGTGATAAGTAAAGTACAGCACATATGTTTTGCATGCATTTTGTGTAGGTGCATTAGTGTCATCTAAACTGAATACTACTTTAAAAATTAATAAATATTATTTTATTAAAACAATCACACAACGTCTAGTAATCTGTGGCCTAGCCTAGAGTTACCTTTTCACAAATCTTTCTAGTTTAATACTTTTTGTATAGTTTTATTTACAACAATGTTCATTCGTTTAAGAGATCTTTTAGCTTTTATTGTATCATGTTTTTTTTTGCTAAAACTGAGTTAAGTATGTGATACAAGGACTTGTTTATGGCATAAAATGTGAGATTTTTAACCAAGAAAAGAAATAATTATAAAGATTTGATTATAATAGGTGATTTCCTCTCGTCTTCATTCTCGTTACGATCTACCTATAAGTAGGTATTTGCTTACTTTTCATTCATAAAGCCGATACCGTCGGAATTTTTCTAGAACAGTTCAAACACGTCTTCTAAAAACTAATTTCCAAATTGTGTTATTGTGTCCACTAGCAAATTGTGGACCAAATTAACGATAGAGATAAAGAAGAAAAAAATAAATCTTCTATAAATAAATCAAAAGTGACCTAACGTTGCGTGTGGACCACGTGTGAGAATTTATTATCAGCTGATGATAATAAATAATAATATTGTATCCTATCAGCTATTCAGCTTTATAATATTAGTATAGATATCTATCTATACTGAAGAGTTTGTTTGTTTGTATGAACGCGCTAATCTCGGGAACTACTGGTCCGATTTGAAAAATTCTTTCGGTCTTACATAGCCCATTTATCGAGGAAGGCTGTAGGCTATATTATATTATCACGCTAAGACCAACAGCAGTGGAGCAAGCAGATCAAGAAATACTTGATTTCGCCCGTGGTTTCGTCGCGAAACCGCACGCCACATAAAGTATAAACTATGTGCATAAGTAGTTATTTTTTAAAAACAAAAAGTACCTAAGTAAGTACTAAAACGATTAACACGTGACTTGCTATTTTTCGCATAAGTATATATAAGTACATAAGTACATAGTAGTACATATAATATGTACGTTACTTTTGTAGAAAATGTATAATAAACGAAGTCCCTAATCTAATTTATGGATCATTCAATGTAAATATAGTGACAATGTCGTCAACAGTTCAAAGTAACACGTACTTGCTGTTACAGTTTTGATTTTAATTTGGAGTTTTTTTACTTTATTCCAATTATCAACGAATTTTATTTTAAACCGACTTCAAAAAGGTTTTCATATAGATTGTATTTTGTGGGTTTGTTGCGTCTGATCTTTCGACTGGGTGAACCGATTTTCATTAGGTATTCTTTCTTTATTTGAAAGCTAGTGCCTTTCGGTTGTCCACTACTGACAATTTGAAGGTAGTTTAGTTTTTTGTAATAAAATAATATTTTTTTATTTTTATATATTTACTTATACCTACTCTATACCAGATCCTTGTGTAATAATATCCATGAGTCAAAATATCTTTAATGATCGTGAGAATCTATACTTAACTGTAAACAATTTTTTCTAATCGAATCAATTAATCATTTATCTATTGTAAAACAAATAGAAGCATGAATTCAAAACAAATCAATAAAATCTCAATAAATACTTCAGTTGTCTGGAAGAAATCGCTATTTAGCGATAATACCGCCTTTTGTTTTAGTTTATAATTAGGTTAAGTTCATATTGAAGTAAATCAGAGCAATAAAATCTCAATAAATAATGTCTTCTTGGCAAAATGGTTAACGTGCGCGGTGCGAGTAACCAGGGTGTCTAGGGTTCATGACAGAAGCCTAATAACCTACTTACCAGTAAAAAAATCGATCAGAGGAACAGATGTGAAATTATTTTGCCCCATACCCCTACAAGGGACATGACACATGGGAGCCATACCTATTTAGTAATATGTGGTCATACCATAATACCTATGTAAATAACTAATATTACATACTTAGTATGCGTAGTATATTATTATTAGTCTGTAGTTTTAGTATAGGAAACTACAGGCGGAAAATCTATCATTTAGTTACATTTTTATACAGTGTAAGTTTGCAAAAAAAAAATACATTCGGTCGCCGCGCTCAAAGTCTGGATAAAAGCTATTAGCCAGGTATGCAAATAAACTTTAAAGTATTTAATGTATCACGGAATATCCGATTATAATGAGGAACCATAATCTGATTGAATAAATTTTGTTAATGTAGGTAGGTATTTTATGCAAATTATATGGACGTAAAATCTGTTCAATATTCTATTATGTATAATTATTTATAAACGTAGACCGTACCTTACTGTCAGTAAAAAAATATTAAAATTCGCGGTAAATTTTGAATTAATATATCAAATTCTACTGAAATTATTTTATAGGTTTGTTGGTTTGCGACATAAATGCAAAATAAAATAAATTTTAAATGAATTAATACATAATATTATACTCAATTTTATTAAAATTAATTAAATAAAAAAATATAACATTACTCACGTTTAATAAATTCCTCACGCTCCTTAAGTAGTGATTTTATAACATAACAAATGAATACAACTCCAACAAAAAACGCAATGATTAACATCAATTAAAAAAAAACTGAACACAACACAACACAGCCATTGAAAAAAAAAATTCAAAAATGCACGTCTTCCCGCCAACTATTTAGCCGACGAGTGTTCCCTAGGAATTAATCAGGTAGTCGATGTCAAGAGAGCGCTAATAAAATCCATTCCAAACGTCATAACATCGCGATTAAACGTTACTGTAATTATTAATTAGTGGTGATCAAGTGCGCATCATTTTATTTTACGATGAATTTGTTCGAAAACAGGCTGACAAGCATGCTTCTTTCACGCGGACTCGCGAGTCGCGTTTGACAGCATGGTTAATGTTTCGTTATTTAAAAAATAAAGCGAGGTTGCCCTTGAGACTGATTGGACGTCCAATCGTACAAAAAATATGTAGAGCGGCTTGCAGCGCTTTTTTCAATGGAATTTTATAGAACTATCGTACGATCTTTGTGAACTCATGCCTACTGATATGATGTTTATGCCAATCATAATATAATAGGAGACTATATTTGGATCAATATTTCCTGAGCAGTAGTCGAGCATTGTATCTCATTAAAATAATGATGAATTACGAGAAAAATATTACTTGCGGATAGTCGGAATTATAATAATATTATTGCCAATAATTCCAAAATTATGGGTACAATAATAATATAGTAGGTAAAAGGTATACGTCTTGTTTTCTTATCAGAAGAATTTTATCAATTTAGGATACAATATACAGGTGATAATATAACTAACTTATAACAGTTAACCGTATCTCTCAAATTAAAAAATGTTTACTGTTTAATTCTTAAATAATTGAAGTGGGTATTTACACATACATAGTTAGGTACGTAATACGTATATTATTTTATTAAAAAAAAAATAACGTATGACCGTATTTATTACTCTGTCAAATTTATTTATATAACAACTAAAAGTGTCACATCAAATAAAAAATAGCTTAAAGTACGTATATATTATATGTATAGGTATCTACTTATACTAATAATATAAAGCTGAAGAGTTTGTTTGTTTGAACGCGCTAATCTATGGAACTACTGATCCGATTTGAGAAATTATTTCGGTCTTAGATAGCCCATTTATTGAGGCAGGCTATAGACTAAATATCATCAGGCTAAGACCAACAGGAGCGGAGCAATGCGGGGACCACTGAACAGCTAGTATACAGTTTATGTTTTTTTATTATGTATATTATTTTTTTTTTATTTCATAAGACGATTATTCAGTTACCTATTGGAAGCATTCCGTGTGAAAGGACAATTAAACTGGCGAATACTTAAACTCTAAGGATTAATAAACCTAGAAAAGCCTATAAACTGTTTTTAACGTTCTAAACGATGTACGGTAGATTCACATGTTAACTAGGTATATTGCAATAATAAGAAGTTAAAATACTTAATAATTATTGAATTATTGTTTAAAAAAAGATAAAACGTCTTCAACATGTCCGAACTTAAATAAAATGGGAATACAGGGGAGGCACCATCGTTCAAATAAAAAAGTATCAAAATCGGTTCACTCATTCGAAGAATCTGAGGTGGTAAAGTCAAGAAAATATTGAATGAACGAGAAATTTTATATATCGATTATACTAGTTAGCTGTCCCGACAAAAGTTGTTCTGTGTTACTCTTAACACGGGAATAAAAATTAGATGTTGGCCAATTCTCAAACCTACTCGTACAAAATTTCATGAGAATTGGTCAAGCCGTTTCCTTCAAACACCGCAATATGTTCTTTCAGAATATTAGTTTTCGAATTATTTATAAGAACACTAGCGGTCCGCCCCGGTTTCACCCGTGGTACATGTTTACGTTTTCTCTCCATAATATAAGAACCATTGTGGAACCATCCTCGTACTCCAAGGAATATTATTTGAAAAAAAGAATTAACGAAATCGGTTAGCAGTGTACACTGTAAAACTTAAATCGATTGATTTAGGACTTAGATTACAAAATAAAATACAGATGGAGCATGTCAATCATTCATCGTCCTTGTCAAAGAAAATACGAAATCAAAAACGAATACGTTCCTCCGCTAGTGCTATAGCTATTCTAGTGTCATGCAATACGTCAAAAGGGGTTTGATATTTTAGTAAAAAAATGCTGTCTTGTGATATTAAAACGCTGTAAAACTTGTTCCCGAAAACAAACAAAAAGATAAAACATCGTTTTACAGATTTTCTGTAGATTATTTGGCTTATTTAATTTTGTATACAAATAATAATTTTACAAATACGAAGGAATTCAAAACTTCAACGTATGCTGCCAGTATTTTGAAAATGAATTTGCCATTTTTAGGGGTAAAATGGTTAAAAGATATTCGGGGTAGTGCTGTTGGATTTTTCAATCGTGAATGTGATTATTTGTATAGTGCAATAAAAGTTCATGGTCATTATTAGATTATTTTAAAAAGCATTATACATTTTTTTGTTACTTTTATAAAAAGCGTCGTTTTCGCTTGCGATTTAATTCATGTGAACACAGTCATGATGGATATGATGAAAATAAAATGTCCCGCATTCTCGACTAAAAACTACCGCTATTCGCATTCATATGTTTTGAAAAATAAAAACTTTTTTTAATGTAATTTATTTAATAAATTTAATGTAATTTATTTAATAAAAATTGAATAAAATTATTTTGTCCATGTATAACTTTAGTAGATACCTAGATAGGTGATAAAATAATTTTTACAATATTATAAAATAATATCAAAAACCCGAATTTATATTAAAATAAAAATTAAAACATGACTGCTAATAATTTATGTAGCCTACGTCACTACCACCACAGCTACCTTCATAATTCAGATGATTGCAATGACACCTCACAAGTCACAACTCAAAATCGATCCAACAGTTTATACTGCAGGGCGTGTCAAAGAAATATTATACATACATACCTACACTCGAAAAACATAACCCTCTTTCTTCCGTAGTCGGGCAAAAATTTGGGAAATTTTTCATTATCTGGTAACATAACACGCACACAGAAGCACCGTGTACGTACAGTGCAACGGCGAAATGACAGCACACATAGCTTTATGGAAATGACGATAAATTATTCGGTTTAGTTCGGCAACGCTCCATCTGTCTTTTATTTTGTAATCTAAGATTTAGGATTGTTTCTTTTTCAGTTAGCTAGACGGCTAGCGTGAAACAAAGAAAAATGATAAAACCACAGCATAAAACGGATAAATGTATTACATTTTCAATAGACCTACAAACCTTCAAATTCTTATAAGAATATATTTTACTTTTTTTTATATATAACGTTATCATATTATAGAAAGTAAATATTTTTTTTGTATCTCTGTTTTCATTATATCATCTATTGACCATTAGACCCATATCTGTGCGAGAATCAATTCTTAACACATTGAAGTGTGTCCACGCATAGAAAAGGTTTGTATGACATTTTGCGATCAATGTTCAACTTCCAGTTTTATGCGTCACCTCATAAGTAATATTTTTATTTATATACATATTTTTTTTCAATGGAAGGAATCGTGAAGGTATCTTTTTTTACAAAGAAATGAGAAATAATTAAGGAAATAATACTGTAAAATTTTTTAATCTACCCTATTTAATTTGAGCCAAAGCACTAGGCCTTATGTCATTTGTCACGATTCAGTGATCACCCATCACGAACGTCAATTTTGTAAACAACTAAAAGTGAAGTGAAAGAATAAACTTATTTTTGTTTAATTTAAGTTTTAATGTGATAAATCAGTTATGGATAAACACAATAACGATATATTAAACTTTGAACAGGCGTTAAACAAAAGAAGTGGACATAAGGTTACATTATTATACGATAAAACAAGAATCTTACCAAATACATGTAAAATAGAGGATGTTATTTCGGATGTTTCTAAGCAAATAAAAGCAATACAAAAGGCAGATTTGGTGAAAAAGGTTTCAAGACAATTAGAAAAATCAAATTTAATAAGACAGTCGGAATTTTTACCACTAAACGTACTGTCAGATAAGGTAAATTTACGCGGCTAATTTTCATAACTTTACTTTCCTGCCTGTATCTTATTTTTAATGTCTTCATTTAGCTTTATTCGAAATTCATCTACTCTTTACGTTTCATAAACTATGTCTATATGAATTTAAGTATTTCTTTTGTCAATGTTAAGGTTTCTTGACATTCCTATTTATCTTTTAGATATCATATCATAATGGTTTCTCATTTAATTTAACATTAAGCATATGTAGGATTTAATATCATTGCCTTTATTTCACTTTATAAAATAGAAATATACATGATTTGCAATTCTGATGCTAGGTATAAAGTGAAGTCCCATGTCCCCTAGTGGGGTAAGGGGCAGATGCATTATACATCTGTTTCACTGATCGAATTTCTTTAGGGACAAGAAGGTGATCAGCCTTCTGTGTCCTGCCAGACCGAGACATTTTTTTCTTCGTCTCCACCGGTAATCAAACCCACGACACCTCGGTTTTACGCTCACGCGTCAACCACTGTACCAAGGAGGCGGTCTGTTATGGTTAGATCAAATTACTCCCTTCGTCGATTTTATATCCACTGTGAGAACACAGTACTTTTAGTATTAATTTTTGGACCATACTCCTCCATGTTGGCTAAATGTAATAGTAGATGATTTATAATGTTTGTGATATTATTTTTGAAGTGAAAACTTCTTTAGCGGCGTTGAGCACTTTTTCTGTAATTTATTTATTTATTTATATATATATTTGGGAAACAAACAATACAATATATCATATAAACAAGAGATAACAAACCATACACATATCAGTAAAGTTTCCACAAAAAATTTAAATTCTTAAAAACAAATACACATTCAGTCACAAACAGTCTACTTGTGGATACAAATAAATATAGAAATAACAAGCATGAATACAATTTAAATATCTCAGTTAGTTACTATTGCGTTAATGGGTATAAAATGTTAAAAATGCGTCAGGACACGTGACCTTATCGAAAAAGCGTAAAACGGATACCATTCCAAAATATCAAACATGCTCAACGTTAATAATCAAGTTTTCACTTCTGCCGGCACTCCCGGAGTGCAACCCGTCTTTTTTTTTATTTAAGTCTATCTTGGAGATGATATGTCATAATTTACTGTGAGTTAGTAATGTGAAGGCAAATGGAAGCTTGGCTCTTCCTGATAATATAGATTACTATTTAATTAGTTATTATCAAATTTAGAGTGAATGATAACTAATAAAAATTCTAAGTAATTGGAGATGAAATGTAATTTCAACTTAAGTTTGCATGAAGCATGCGCTTCACACACTGTGCTAAGTGCTAAAATCCTAATTTTATTAATTGTCCGTATTTCGATTTTCGGATTTATTAAACGTCACTCATAATATAATGAAATAGCAATATCTATTTAGATATCCATACTAATATTATAAATGCGAAAGTAACTCTGTCTGTCTGTCTGTTACTCAATCACGCCTAAACTACTGAACCAATTTGCATGAAATTTGGTATGGAGATATTTTGATACCCGAGAATGGACATAGGCTAGCTTTTATTGCGAAATATGTACCACGGGCGAAGCCGGGGCGGACCGCTAGTATGAAAATAAACTTAAATTGTATCATCAAAAAGTAGTACTTACAGTTCCTTCAAGAACTAATATTCTATGCAAAAGCTGCAGCCTCGTTGCTGGTTATAAGTTTCATAAAAATATGTTGCTTATACAATGTGGCCTATGTCCTTTCTCGGGTATCAAAATATGTCTATACCAAATTTCATGCAAATTGGTTCAGTAGTTAAGGCGTGATTGAGTAACAGACAGACAGAGTTACTTTCGCATTTATAATATTATAGTATGGATGTGCTATTTATTAAATAGGTTTGAAGTTGGTGCCGAACATTAAGCACTTAGTATTAAGCCCGTGCACCGACATCAAACCTTTTTAATAAATAGCACATATTATAAATAATATGTAGTAAATAATAATGTCAAATCTTTTTTATTTCTTACTTTTCCGTTTTTGAAGTCGGTTGTTTTTAACGCAGTTATTTTTATTAGTGAATATTAAGCTTTCCGTGCGATTAGAGCTTTTTATGAAAATTAAGCTCTCCGTGTGATTAGAGCTTCTTGTGAAAATTAAGCTCTCCGTGCGATAAAAGCCTTTAATGAAAATTAAGCTCTGCGTGCGATTAGAGATTTTTGTGAAAATTAAGCTCTCCGTGCGATTAGAGCTTTTTGTGAAAATTAAGCTTTCCGTTCAATTAGAGCTTTTAATGAAAATTAAGCTCTCCGTGCCATTATAGCTTTTTTGAAAATTAAGCCTCCGTGCGATTAGAGCTTTTTGTGAAAATTAAGCTCTCCATGTGATTAGAGCTTTTTGTGAAAATTAAGCTCTCCGTGCGATTAGAGCTTTTGTGACAATTAAACTCTCCGTCCGATTAGAGCTTTTTGTGAAAATTAAGCTCTCCGTGTGATTAAGAGCTTTTTTGTGAAAATTTTGCTTTCCGGGCGAATAGAGCTTTTTGTGAAAATTAAGCTCTCCGTGTGATTAAGAGCTTTTTTGTGAAAATTTTGCTTTCCGGGCGATTAGAGCTTTTTGTGAAAATTAAGCTCTCCGTGCGATTAGAGCTTTTTGTGAAAATTAAGCTCTCCATGCGATTAGAGCTTTTTGTGAAAATTAAGCTCTCCGTGCGATTAGAGCCTTTAATGAAAATTAAGCTCTCCATGCGATTAGTTTTTAGTGAATATTAAGCTTTCCGTGCGATTAAAGCTTTTTATGAAAATTAAGCTCTCCGTGTGATTAGAGCTTCTTGTGAAAATTAAGCTCTCTGTGTGATTAGAGCTTCTTGTGAAAATTAAGCTTTCCGTGTGATTAGAGCTTTTTGTGAAAATTAAGCTCTCCATGCGATTAGAGCTTTTTTGTGAAAATTAAGCTTTCCGTGCGAATAGAGCTTTTTGTGAATATAAAGCTTTCCGTGCGATTAGAGCTTTTTATGAAAATTAAGCTCTCCATGCGATTAGAGCTTTTTTGTGAAAATTAAGCTCTCCGTGTGATTAGAGCTTTTTGTGAAAATTAAGCTTTCCGTGCGATTAGAGCTTTTTGCGAAAATTAAGCTCTCCGTGCGATTAGAGCTTTTTGTGAAAATTAAGCTTTCCGTGCGATTAAAGCTTTTTGTGAAAATTAAGCTCACCGTGCGATGAGAGTTTTTTGTGAAAAGTAAGCTCTCCGTGCGATTAGAGCTTTTTTGTGAAAATTTAGCTTTCCGTGCGATTAGAGCCTTTAATGAAAATTAAGCTCTCCATGCGATTTTATGCGGTTATCAATTCGGCTGGTATATTTTTTTTTATGTATGTACACCGATTACTCCGAGATTTCTGAATCGATTTACGTGATTATTTTTTTGTTCGATGCGCGATGGTTTCGAATTGGTCCCATAAATTTTTTTTTTCGGATAGGCCCAGTAGTTTTTATTTTATGAGCATTTTTGTCTGTACTCGATGACTAAGTTGATATGTAGCAAGTAACTTTGATTCACTTCCCAATAACCGATTGAGCTGAAATTTTGTATACCAATACTCTCACATCTATTATAATTTCATGTGTTTAATTCATTTCTTTTAAACTTCCAGGTACAAAAACAAGAGATACAGAATAAATTCGAAACACAATGTGTTACAGATACACAATTAATAAATTTAGTTGATAATGCAGAAACTTTAGCTGCTCAAACTGGTATCACACAAGAATTTGAAACAACATTCTGTCGTAAAACTGATAAAAGTGTTGCTAAAGAATTAATAGATACAGGGCAAAGTACAGATAAAAAAGAAACTGTTAAAAATGAAGCTGAATTCATAGAAAATGAACAAAATACAGTACCAATAGGTCAAACTGGTGTCACACAGGAATTTGATACTACATTCCATTGTAAAGCGAATCCTAATGTAAATAACAATTTAATGGATACAGAGCAAAGTATAGATAAAAAAGAAACTGTTAAAAATGAAGCTGAATTCATAAAAGATGAACAAAATACAGTATTAATATGTCGAAGTGGTGTCACACAGGAATTTGATACTACATTTCATTGTAAAGATGATGCTAATGTAAATAAAGAATTAGTAGATACTGGGCAATGTATTAATGTTATAGAAACTGTAAAAGACAAAGAAGAATGTATGCAAGATGAACCAATTAAAGAGAAATCCAATGAAATTCATACAGCACATACACCACACAAGCGGAGTAAAAATATTATGAATGATTATGAGCAAGAGATCTGTGATATCTTTGATAATTCAGATACTGAAGATAATTTAACAATTTTCGAACCATTAGAAGATACTACTAAAAGTCCTATTTTAAATAAAGTAAAACCAATAGTAATAAGAAACACACCAAAAACATTAGTTTACAATTTAGAATCCTTTGAAAAGTTTGAAGCTATTGCATTACCAGTTATAGAAGAAAATGCTGATTTACGAATAGCAAAGAAAATTATAAATTCACAGCTTGTTAATGGAGAATTATGTATACAAAGCCATAAAAATCCTACCCTACAACATAGGGAATCATCTAAAAGCCCTGTTTTTGAAGTTAAGGTCAAAAGAAGAAATAGTGATACAAGATCTATGACAAAAGACGATCAACAAAGTATTGAAAATAAAAGTATTATAGAAGATGAAATACTCTTTAGTAGTGATGAAGAAAACTACGAACCAGCCAGAGAAATAGACGATTTACCTTTAACTTGTGCTTTAGAGACTTCCTTTTATAATCAAACTGGTATTCTTGATAAAACAATGTATGTCGGATTTCAAACAGCAAGCAACAAATCTATACAAATACATACAGACTCTTTTGTGAACGCGAAAAACGTTTTAGAGGATAGTGATGTTGATATAAAGGATCTTGTTAATGTATTTGATGGTACATTTATTGAACCTTCTAAATTAGCATTATCAGAAGCAAACATTAATAAACAAAATGAACTGGAAGCAACAAGGCTAACTACTATTGAAAAAACTGTTGCAACAGATATAGGTAAAGTTAAATTTCAAACAGCAAGTGGGAAATCTATTGAAATATCTGACCAATCTTTACGAAAAAGTGAGCTTTTTCTTGTAGATGTGCAAAAAAATTTGATTGACAACAATGTAGAACTAGAATTTGAGAAAGAAAGTGAATTGGTGGTAAATAAAACAGATTTAAGAGATTTAAAAAGTCCTAAATATGTTAGAGATGATACATACGAAACGTTTAATAAGAAAATTGAGAATGATGGCATTGACGAACCCAATAAAATAAATGATGACATTATATTACAAGAATTTGAAAATAGTATGATAAATAGAGAGCAAGATGATCCTATTCTATTAAATAAGGAATTTCTAAATAAAACTGAGAAATCTATATTAAAACACGATTTTCAAGGATTTAAAACAGCTAGTTTAAAACCAATAAAAATTTCGGATCAATCACTTTTAAAGACAAGGAAAATATTTGATGGTATTGAAAATGATGCAGAAAATAATTTTCCAAGCGAACTGAAGAGTAGCAATAAGTCCTATATACGTAATGTACCTAATTGTGTAGGATTTTCTACAGCTAGTAACAAAAAAATTAAAATATCTGAAATAGCCTTAATAAAAAGTAAAATGATATTTGAAGATATTAATAAAGATTTAAAGATAAGTGATAATATTGAACACAATGAAAGAGAAGTAACTTCTATGGCTAAAGAAAGTAAAAGTGATATTCCTAACGATTTTGATATCCCAGTAAAACAATTAAATGATAATGAAATAGGAAATGACAAGTTTGGTGGATTCAAAACTGCGAACAATAATCCGATAAAAGTATCTTCTAAAACGTTGGCAAAATATAAAAATATTTTTCATGATATAATTGAAGGCACTGAAAATCAACCAAGTGAAGACTCACATCAAACAAAAATCAACCCACTACCAAAAACAATTGATAAAACTGATAAAAGTATATCAAAAAGTGAATCTAACCATGAATATTTGATGATAAAACAGAATAATAATCTCAGCACAAATATAAAGTTCTCCTTCAAAACAGCAAATGAAAAAATTGTTGAGGTATCGGAAGAATCGTTGATATCTAGCCAAATATTGCTTAATAAATCTGGTATAGATAGTAGTAATAAAATACGAGACTTTACTTTTAAGGGTTTCCAGACCGCAAGTAAGAAGCAAATAAATATATCGAAAGAGACACTTGCTAGAAGCAAAAGAATATTTGCTGATATTGAATCGGATGTTAATGAAGAAATACATATAAAAAAGTTTAAAAACGAAGCAAAACAACGCTCAAAGGAAAATATAGAAATGCAGAATTTCAAAGGATTTCAAACAGCTAGTAATAAGAATATAACAGTTTCGAGACAAACTTTAGAAAAATATAAAACAATATTTGATAACATAGATGCAGATATGGGGAACGATTTTCTAAAAGAATTCAATCCTAACGATGAACCAACAACGTCAGCATGTCGAAATACTAAACATACAGTTGATACATCTAAAGATGCAATTTTGGCTAATTCTGCATTACTAGATCCGATCGAAAAATCTTCGAGTAATTTTAAAGGCTTTAAAACAGCAAGCAATAGACCAGTCAGTATATCAAAAGAAGCTCTAGCTAGAACAATGAATATTTTTAATGATATAGATATTAATGTTGAGAGTAATTTAGAGACACCTAAAGTTAAACCTGAAAAAGAAGTTTCTTCAGTAAAATTTCAATTTCAAACAGCTAATCATAAACCTGTTCACATCTCTGAAGAAGCAATTATTGCCAGTCAAAAATTGTTCCATGATGATATAGAGAAAGTTCATACTTCCATACCTAAATTCCAAGGATTCCAAACAGCTAGTAAAAAAAGTATAACAATTTCAAATGAAACTTTGGATAAATATAAAACAATGTTTGATGATATAGACACTGAATTGAAAAATGACTTGGTTAATGAAGATAAAGAATCGTTTAAAGTTAATACAGAAACTGTTAATATAAATAAAGTTGATGTAACTGAGGATGCATTAGCTAATCCTCTATTACTGAATGATCCAATAGAAAAATCTTCAAGTAATTTTAAAGGCTTTAAAACAGCAAGCAATAGACCAGTCAAAATATCTAAAGAAGCTCTAGCTAGAACTAAGAATATATTTAACGACATAGATATTAATACTGAAAGTAATTTAAATACAGGCGAAGTAAAACCTGAAGCAAAAGTATCTTCAATAAAATTTCAATTTCAAACAGCCAATCATAAAACAGTTAATATCTCTGAAGAAGCAATGATTGCTAGTCAGAAATTATTGAATGATAATATAGAAAACATTCATAGTTCAATACCTAAATTACAAGGATTTCAAACTGCAAGTAATAAAACTGTAAAAGTATCAAAAGAAGCACTGGCAAGAACTAAGAAAATATATGACGGTATAGATATACATCCTAACCAAATGCAAAAAGATAATTTGTCTATACATAAAACGTCGGATTCTAAAGCGCCCAGAATAAACCAATTTGGTCTAAAGAGTCTAAATGTTGAAGAAAAAAATTCTATTAACAATGCCTGTGAAGAAATCAACATTAAAGATATTTTCAACACACAAGTTGTAAATAACTTTGAAGATACGTTATACACAGAAGACTTCTTAAAAGAAAGAACGCCTGTGCAATGTAAAAGATCGGGAAGTCCTATTGTATCTTGTCCTAAGGCCAAAAAGCGTAAATTCCAAGCTCCCGCCAGCGTTGTCAGAAATATTTTGAGCGCGAAAATTGACACCTGTCAAATGAAAAGCGATAAAGTTTACCTATTTGACGACGGTTATAAGAAAACAAAGAAGCTCTCATTAAAAGACTTAGATAACATTAAAAATAATATTAGACAAATAGACGATGATATACTTTATTTTAACTACGAAAATATGTTAGATTTCAAGTTTAAACCAGAGAGAAATGACGTGACAAATGACGTTTGGTCTACCGATAAAATAAAAGAGGTCTTTTCGGAATCTGTTAATAATAAAATAATACCATCAGGCTGGATAGAAAATCACTTAAAATTGATAATTTGGAAGTTAATTTCTTACGAAATAAGATTTCCGCATTGCTTTGAACGAGTGTGTTGTGTAAAAAATGTGCTTGAACAATTAAAATATAGATATGACAGAGAGCTATATAATGTGCAAAGACCAGCTTTAAGGAAGATTCTAGAAAGGGATGATGTTGCTAGTAAATCTATGGTTCTATGTGTTGTTGGAGTCTATGTAGATGGTGTCTATGTGAGCAGGTAAGAAATATGTTCTGGATGATATTCTAATATATTTTATTCCAAAATTTTAGATTAAAAATGTGCTATGTCTGTATGTGTATAAGTCATAAACTATATGTGTGTCATTTTTTCTAATACTTCAAGACAATAAACAAGCGACATTATTGCATTTATAAACATACAAAACTGCTGAATCAATTTTATAAGCATGAAATCATCTCTTAGATTTTTTCTTTTATAAAAAAGATATAAATATAAATTGACGCTTACAAATTGCTTAGCATTTATATGAATTTCGAAAATTTGGTACACAGAATATACTTGTTTCCAAATATCTATTGTTGTCTATTTTTTGTACTATTGTTTATTGCTTGTCTAATTTTTCAGTGTTACCAGTTTGACAGAGACCATAGAGTTACTATTGACAGATGGCTGGTATTGCCTAAAAGCAAGCATAGACAAATATATTTCTAAACTCGTTTACGACGGGAAAATATATGTGGGCATGAAACTTTTCATACATGGGGCTGAGTTGGTCAATTGTGAACAGGGTGTAGCACCTTGGGAGGTAAGATATAATATTTAAATATGTTTTATTATGAAAGTGACTGAAATAATGCTTTCCGAATCGGTGGTAAATGTTGAAATATGCAATGACGATTCAAAAGTGCTTTTAGAAGAAGTCTAGTTGAATAAATAAAAGTTTGAGTTTAAAAAGATTGTAATTCAAAGTTAAAATCATTTATTGCATAATGTTATTGATAGAAGTCCTGCATTTTAGTAATTAGTATAATAACATATTTTGTATTTGAATGAATAAATGTTTGAACTTTGAGTTAGAGTTAACCTTTATTTTAATCAGTACTATCATTTACAAATTTAATCAACATTTAATTTTTTTATTCTTCAGGACACATCGTCCGTACGTTTAAAAATCTCCGGTAATTCGACGCGCAGAGCGCGCTGGGATACGCGGCTCGGTTACCATGGCAACGCCGCCATGTTGTCCCACCTGTCAACTGTCAGGCCGGAAGGCGGGAAAGTGTCTAAATTGCGCGTTTTTGTTACCAGAGTTTATCCTATGTTGTATATAGAGAAGTTTGAGGATGGCAGCACTGGTAGGTATTTTTATGTGGAAAAAGTTTGTAAAATAATTTTACGTTATTTTTAAAACTTGTGTGATAGATGCATTCTTATTTTTATAATTGTCTTATTTAATTATAATAACTATAATTGTCTTAATTAATGTAGGAAAAATTTAAAGTAAAAATCAGTAGGTAGAAGACATGAAAAAATACATTTTTGTAAGCATGCTTTTAATTTTTTACAGTTACACGTTCGGAAAGATTGGAAAACTTGTTTCAAATGAAATATGAAAATGATCGACAATTGATTTTGGAGAAAATCTATGAAGATGTTGAGAAGGAATTTTGTGATCAGGTAAATGTTGTATCTATTTATTGTGTTTAGGTGTATTACATGTATTTGGTATAATATGCGTGTATAAATGTTTACGAAACCCTTAGCTTTGCATATTATTATACATATAAATATGTATAAAAATTCGTTTATTGGCTTCACTAACACAGTGTACGATTATTTTTTAATACAATTATTTTACATCTTATCATTGTGGCAATGAAATCCAACTAAGAATAGGATCGGTTAAGCGCCATTTTGTGACGTCATCGCGTATGGACGATATGTTTACCTGTTAGAAAATATACATAAAATCGACTAGTAAAATTAATACAAACGTTATTTCATCTATCTATGCAGAAACTATCAGACTATAGTCTAGACACATTATTCAGAATGTATTATAAGTTATTTTTTTCTGTTTTTTAAATATAAAATTGTAGTATTAATCATTTCTAGGAATCTCAAGATTCTGAAACCTACATGGACAGTGGAAAATTTGAGTCCGGTTCGCAAATTGCGAAAATCATGAAGAAACACAGAGACCCTGCTGAATTTAGGGTAAGTACTTATTTAAATCTAATTACTTTTTTCCTAGATCTGGAGGATAAGCGGCACAAGTTGCGGGCAGATCATTGATGGGTAAACAAATTCTATTTTACCTGATTGCTTTTATTTTTCTTATAAATAGTAAAACTGTTTTTTTGAAGTGAAAACTTCTTTAGCGGCGTTGGGTATAAAATCTTAAACTCGCGTCAGGACACGTGTCCTGATCGAAAAAGCGTAAGACGGACTTTTTTTTTTTAGCCCTTATATTCCATGCGTAAGACGGATACCATTCCAAAATATCAAACATGCTGAACGTTAATAATCAAGTTTTCACTTCTGCCGGCACTCCCGGAGTGCAACCCGTCTTTTTTTTTGTTTTTGTGATTCAACATAGAGCAGATAAAAGCTTTGGAATATTAACTTTAAGCTGTTAGCTTCACATGCTCCTATTTTGTGCATTGAGTACTACGGCATTATGCATAAATCCACAAATAAATAAATAAATAATAGCAATACAAAAAAAGCATTTTAATAAAAGCATATTTTTTCTACAGGCAAACTTAACAGAATCCCAATTACAACTCCTACAAGAATACACAGTGAAACGTAAAGATAAACAAATAGACATAATGCAAGAGAAAGTAAGAGAGAGAATAAAGAACAGCTCGCTCGGTGTTGCCAGGAGTGTGGTGCCGCTGTTGAAGATCAGGGTTGCCAGTGTGGAAAATGAGTGTAGGGTTTGTAAAGGTGAGTTTTAATTGAAGTGATGACCCTTAACAGGTAATGAAAACGTTGTTTTAGTTAAAGCTCTTGTATTTAGTAGGTATTTAATATTTTTGTTGTAGTTAAACTTCTTTTAGAAGCACTTTTAACACCTTTTCAATTTGATTAGTTGATTTTTGTTTATTGGTATGTAAATGATAAGCATTCTATGCTATTTCAAAGCTATAAAATAGCTCATTAGATATCGAACTCTCTTGATTTTATACACTCATTCTTAATTTTTTAATTGATAACCTCAAAAAATACTTAACCGATTTTGAAAATGCTGTAAGCATTACAAAAATCACGTGATTCTTGAATGGTATAGAATATATTATGTTTTGGTTTTATCCCTTTTTATGTATATTTTTATAATAACGTAAAAAATTCCTTGTAGTAAATTTATTTTTTTCGTTTATAAACAATATTGGAAATATTTTTATGTCTTATTTTAAAGGAATGCTCTCAATATGGCGGCCAAACGAAGCCCTCCAAGAAGTGATCACTGAAAATACATGGATAGATGTGTATAATGTTGTTCCTACAGCTATTCGGTAAGATATTAAGTGTGAGCGAGACAGCTAATGTGTGATTGCGATGGCATAATGTTAACCATAGAGAAAGATATCATAAATAATCTATATATGTATATATAAAAATGAAACTCGTTTTCCTTGGTCACGGCCTCACGCGTGAACGGGTGGACCGATTTCGATAATTCTTTTATTATTATATTCCCTGAAGTATGATGATGGTTCTTATGTAGAGAAAACGTAAATATGTACCACGGGCGAAGCCGGGGCGGACCGCTAGTATTTATTTAAAATTATATATGTTTATTTTTTTGTTTAGTTATCAGCCATCTGGTTTCCAAAACACAAGCGAAAGCTTAGTATGGGATCAGATCGTGCCGTGTGTGAAAATTGTCCTGAAATATTTATTTATAAAGTTCTAGGGTATGATTATTTATGGTCTCTTAAATTTATGAATGCAGTAATATAATGGTCGTTTTTTCTAACTGAGTAATTTCTAACAAAGATTATTTTAGAGCCTTCTTATTTGATAATTGGACACCGCCTGCAGTTGTAAGGTGACATTAAGAAGCAGTACATTTACTAAATTTTCTTAGTTCTTCACATTGTGAATATGAAATTATTAATGTTTGCATATTTCTCTTGTAATGTACTCCCGTTTAAAGCCATTGTAACCATTGATTATCGTTAGTCTTAGAATTTGTGCCATAATTCAGTTTAATTCTTTCAGGAACTCAGAAATACAGCTATCAGCAAACAGAAACTCTATATTTCAAAAATCAAAAATCACACAATCCGAGAAAATTACTTCATGCACAGATTATCTAAAACGACAGTGTTACCAGATAAAAGATATTCGAAATTCAAATTTATGTACAGAAAATAATGAAGTCGATACAGTCGGTTTTATTATATCAATCGAACCTGCCAATAAAGATTTTGAAAATTCCAAACAATTATATCAAAATATATATTTAGCTGATGAAAATAAACATTTGATATGCATTAACTTTTGGGGCGGAATAAAGAAGTTTGGTTTCGAAAATATTCTTGACACTGGTCAAGTTATTGCTTGTGTTAATTTACAAAAACGATCTGGCAACTCCATGAAAAACATACCACAGTATCGTGCTACAGAATTTTCATATTTTACAAAAACACCAAAATATGATTGTTTAAGAAAATTATGTATGGAATTAATAAAAGTATTCTCTGGGTTGGACAGGAGAAAATTCTGTCTTGATTGTGTTGCTATAAAGAATAATAATGCAAATACAAATCATCGTTTACCAGACATTTCTCCGTATAGATTAAATAACAGTGATTACAATATTGCCAAGAATAAAAACTTTATTGATTCACCAATAGCCAGAGACGCAATTTTGAACCTAAGCAGCTCAGATTTTGAGTCGACTTTCAAACAAACAGACACACACGAAATGTCCCCTAGCGAGTTACTACGTAACAAGAAAATCAACGAAAAGATATCCAAATTAAAATATTACGGTGAACCACCTCCCTTGAGTCCAATAAATATAATTAATTTATCGAAAAATGTTACAAATGCCTTCAAAAGTCCGTTAACGTCAAAAAATGACAGTTTAAATGTTGCCAGTAAAGATATTTCAACACCTTTACGCACAGATAAAGAAAATTCGAATTTGGACTGTAGTCCAGTATTGTCTACGGGTAGAAACGTTGTAAAAAGGATAAATATTGTGAATCCAGTGAAATTAAACTTTAATGATGATGAAATAAGTGAAAAACAAGAAAACGAAAACGATCCTTTTGCAGAGGAATTCGATGCCAGTCCGCCTTTAAGTTTAGATTAATTATAATTTTTCTTGGTCTTTACATTGTCGAAGATTGGTCGAACCAACCTTTGTACGCTTGTTAACAGTACATTGCTTAAGATCATCACATGATCAAATGCATAGTTTACGATTCTATAAAGGACATACAGACAAACTATCATTTGTATATACAAATACTAGCCGCTCCGCGCGGTTTCATCCCCGTGGCTCCTCTCCTGCAGGTTGTAGCGTGATGGTATATATAGCCTATAGCCTTCCTCGATAAATGAGCTATCTAACACCGAAAGAATTTTTCAAATCGGACCAGTAGTTCCCGAGACTAGCGCGTTCAAACAAACAAACAAACAAACTCTTCAGCTTTATTATATACAAATATAGATTGCATATGGTGCAGAAAATTTATTAATTTCGCAAATTGTATTGTTCAAAACTGCGCATTTGGAATTTTAATAGTTTTATAATTACCGCTATAAACGCTGCTTCATAAGAAGATATCTATGCCAGAACTTATTAAAGTATGTATGTATTTAGTTCCTGTACCTGTTTTATAAATAATTACTTAGTTTAAGAATGGTGTAATATGCCCTAAAATTTGTTGCATATTGAACAGTTTTGATAAATGTGTGATGACATTAAAAACAAATTGTATATTTTAAATGGGTTATAATTACTTATACATACTATACGAGTGCCGGAAAACTTGTAGTTTTAGAAACATATTTTGAATTGTTTTCGAGGTGCCTTATATTTAATAATACCGTATAAGTGTTGATTATTAATTAGATATTTATGTGCAATTAAAAATAAAGAACTTTCATACATAAATGTGGTCTTTTATTTTGTATAAATTATTCTAACTATCCATAATGATTTAAACAGCTAGAACACAGTAGTCCAAAGATACTCATATTACATATTATAAGAATTGCAAAATATATGCACTATGATTTTAGAAAGTGAGTATAAAATTATTGGTAGTTCTGTGTAATTGAAAAAAAAAAACAATCAACAAATCAGCCCAATAGAATTTTTAAATCTAATATAGGGCAACACTATCAATGAAATTGCCACAAAATAACCGCGTTTATGTCATTACTCATTGAATACTAACAGATACCTACATAACATTTTGAGTATCATTTTTCTTGAAATTTTACTGTGGAGACTTGTAATAAACTTTCTTCCGAATGCCTAAATGGTATGCCGTTTCTATACCGACCCAAGTACCGACCTACATTGTATAGCGAAATTAAATTACTGCAATAAACTGTGCATTGTACGTACTACATTAAATAACAAAATTTATAATAAAGTGTAATCAGAGATTTATTATCGCCGTACTACATCAAAAGATAGAGATATTATTTAATCCATTTAATGCGTTTAGAACGCATGAGAAGTACGTATGCAAATTGTAAGTTTAACATTAATTGCTATTTGTCTTACCTTACGTTTGCACCGCCGTTGTAAACAAAACGTGTCGTTATCTACTTCACAATCATAATTTTATTTTTGTTCAATTAATTTTTGAATTATCTAAAATCTGTCAAATCTTGCGAGTGTTGCAACATTTTTACGTTGTTGTCACTTCAAGGTGACCTTCAAATTCGGCTAGTTTGACGTTTGTTAACTCGCGAAAATTCATTTTATTTGAATTTCCTACCCGCGTAGACATGCGATTTAATAAATTCACATCGTAATAAGTTCGGGGCAACTTGATCGAGCTATAAACCCCATTGTGCCACGTATTCAGTGAAGTTTTCAGTGATAAAACCTGTTCTACGAGATTCCATAGGGACAATCGTCTTATTTTAAATGTAAGTAAAAGTATGTATTCTTAGCTACGTCGCTTCATTCAGTGATCTATAAATAATTTTTATCTCTTATAATCGTTGCCGTAGCGTGTAGATACTCGTTAATAAATGCCGATGTTTATTTTACGAATTCATTCAATTGTACGCGTGTAAAATATATTTTAAATGCCGGCGAATGCGGCTTTGAACATAGGTACTTTCTCAATTTTCTATTAAATTACTATATAAATTCTAATAATGTTTCAAGTTCGGGATTTGTAATTAATTATTGGAATTAAAGTAATTTGTATTCATGAATACTATTTAATAATTCTTATATAAATATTCATCGTAAGAATTCTTTTTTTAATATATAATTCGATAAAATATGAAATAACAGAATATTATGTCTATGTGATACTCCTAAGTCCTAACTTCTTAAAATAATTGTATAATAGAAAGATAATTGAGCTTTCGATAAATAGTAAATAGCTTTCGATAAATAGTAAATACCTTTCAATAAGTATTTATAATAGTACAATATTAAAACGTACCTACTATAAAAGAAAATATAGAAATAGAACATTAAGTAATTATTTGAATTATATTTCTATACTTTTACATGAATGTAAATTTTATATTGTAGTAAATTGTAAAAAGAAATTGAAATTTTAAATTGAATAAATATAGGTATTTGTTCAAACTTCTGTGTCTTATCTGCAACCATTTTTGTTGTTGTCAATTTCAAATATTCTACCTTTGGTTCTACAATCATAAGCAAACTAAACATTTCAAACAAAAAAAAAAATTGTTTATTCATTATCAATACATATTTCTTCTGAAGAGTTTATATGTAATATGTTTATTTGAACATGGTAATTTCAGGAACTACTGGTCCGATTTGAAAATTTCTTCCAGTGTTAGATAGCCCATTTATTGAGCAAGAATAGGCTATAGTATATCATCACGCTAAGACCAACAGGAGCTGAGCAATGCGGGTAAAATCGCGGGCACAGTTTCTATAATATACACATGAGTAATTTTAAGTAGGTACATTGATATAACTTTTTTTATACAAATCTATTAAATACCCTTCACAGACAAAAACATATTTATAGATAAATAACTTGTCTTGTTGTGATGTTATTACATAAAGAGATATTATATCTTATCTTTATATGGTCATTATAATATAATTTGCTGTCATTTGTGAAAAAAATATCATCTTGTAGTTAAGAATGTGAATCATATTTTGTTTTCTTAATGTATAATATTAGTTAACTGCCTGTGATTTAAGTCAGGCAAATAATTGAAAGTTTGAAGTCTCAATAAGAAGCTGTTGAATTAAAATTTAAGAATGTACTTAAATGTTATTTTTTATAAAACGTTGGATAATTTTTTTTTGTTATTGTCTGTCTAAGTCTATATTGTTTTATCCATAAACAAAATAACTTGATCAATTCTAATGAGGCTAATGATTCTTATATATTACCTTAGATTTAGACATAATATCTGTGTACAATGGTGAGAGAATTTTTAAATTGACCCAGTAGTTTTTGAGATAAACATGTTCAAGCAAACAAACTCATCAAATTTTAAGTCATTATAATTACATTTATCATAGATTATGTTATTATAGTATCGAACACCAATTAAAAAATTGAGAGAAATCGAAAAACTAATATCAATATTAAATGTCTACAAATTACAATTCTTATCTAAATATCCACGTGGGAACATAACAATGTGTCCATACTGATCACGTATTGTAGTACGAAACATTTAGATAATGAAAATGATTAATTATTATGATTTATCATGCAAAGTCAAGGTCAGATAGCTAGGGATGCGTGGCGCGTGGTCCGGAATTAAGAAGGCATGGTATGTCATTTACCGACTTTAAAAATGGTGGTGCTATGTTACTGTTTTTGTATGATTATTGATTTTGCCGTTAATTGTAGATGGGTTAAAATATTTTTAGGGTTGCGTAGATAAATCTATAGTTACTTATATTATAAAGCTGAAGAGTTTGTTTGTTTGTTTGAACGCGCTAATCTCAGGAACTACTGGTCCGATTTGAAAAATTCTTTCGGTGTTAGATAGCCCATTTATCGAGGAAGGCTATAGGCTATAACTATATCATCACGCTAAAACCAACAGGAGCGGAGCCACACGGGTGAAACCACGAAGCGCAGCTAGTGATCGATAACCGGGCTTCTCACTCTCGGACGCTTATACATACCTACATATGTAGGTACTATTAAATAATGAACGTCATTGAACTCTAGGTAATTCGATTCGGATGTGACTATTTGATTTAATCGTGAAAGAAATAGTATCGCATTTCTTAAAGTTATATCTATCGTGTATTTAAGTCGATGCTTAGTAGTCTAATAATATAATCAGACAGGGCTGTATCTCTATAGTGCAGTCATGGGCAGACTGCGGCTGGTGTCACACAACACATAAAGGGCCTTTGCGTATTGGACCTTTGTCCCCACGTAAGCCTTCCAAAGGACCGGGTATCTTCCTTATGGTGGCGTGTATACCCGCGTATTATGGAGAATGAAAAATCGCGTTTAAAACCCGTTAAAGTCTTTAATTTCTACGTCGTGTAGGTTCACTGGAGTGGTTGGGAACAATTTCCATAAACTTATAAGATTTTAATATAGGCATACGAATACAAATATGAAAAAAGCATATAGATATGTACATATATTTTAAGCGTAGCATGTAAATAATTATTTTCAGTGCATTCTTTAATCCCAAAATATCACAGACAAAGTAATTCACCACACAGGAGTTGTCATATGTTGGATGATGCAAAACTTGTGCAAAACAAACTTACATAATTTATTTTTGCTAATTTACATAAATTGTTTAATGACTGACATTGGGTGCCCGCCAAATATATTTGCAGTTTCACGTTTAATGACGTGGATAGGTACATTGTAGAAAGATGTTAGGAAACAAGTATATATATACTACTAGCGGTCCGCCCCGGCTTCGCCCGTGGTACATATGAAAAATAGATGTTGGCCGATTCTCAGACTTACCCGATATGCACAGAAAATTTCATGAGAATCGGTCCACCCGTTTCGGAGGAGTATGCAGACTCGAGAATTTTATATATAAGAAGAAGAAGATATACATATATAGGGCATTCTCCAGTGAAATTATATAATCCTTATTTCTTCCCCTTTAACTTACACTGTATGTTTTATGACATGACATTTTAATATGTATTCTACAAAAATCAAATATCATCCAGGAAAGGAAGGAACAGTATCAGATTTGTTAAATTACGTAATTAGGTATATCTTATTAAGATCTATTGACCTTATAATGTAACAACTTCAAATTATTCTCATTCAAACAAACAATTTCGTCGATAATTAGGTATGTTTTTTATTCGAATTGATTATTAGGTTCCTCTATATACATACCTAAAATTTTATTGAAGAGATTAATAAATGGGTTGTATCGATTCATTATTGTATTTACTTTCGAACTATGAATTTCATAAAACAACAGACAACCAAACTCTTCAATTCAATTGCATAGTTAACTTATCTAATACCTTACTACCTATCTACCTAACTATTATATCCATTTCATTTTTCAGCCAACATGTCGCGCGACCGCTCCTCCCGACGCTTTTACAGGTCGGAATCTACGCACGATCTTCTGTCCTACATGGATAGGGGTCAAGCAGCTAATGATGAGAATAGATGGACCTTTGAAACAGCTTGGGAGGCTGCTAATAAAGGTATGGGGATATATTATAAGAGTAATTTTTAGTATAGTTTACAGTAGTAATTAAAAGGTTAAAATGCATATACTTTGAAACGATTGATGACAATACAGTAATGTCATTAGAGCATGTTTTTAGTTCATTTTTTTGTACATACCTTTCCGCCCGCGGCTTCGCCGGCGCTTTCAAAGAAAAACCCGCATAGTTCCCGTTCCCGTGGGATTTCTGGGATAAAACCTATCCTATGTGTAAATACAAGTTACCCTATATATGTGTGCTAAATTTCATTGTAATCGGCTCAGTAGTAGTGGCGTGAAAGAGTAACAAACATACACAATACACATACAACCATCCTCACAAACTTTCGCATTTTTAATATAAGTAGGAAATATATTATTGATTCGGAAGAAAGTTTTATTGATTAGAAAACTGTTCTTGATACATATATAAACAACAGTCTTCTCAATTTATTCAGTACCCATTAAACACATTCGTACCTAGGTATATTATGTGTTAAATGTATAACATTGGACCTAGAACGGGTTAGTCCCGTTTGGTTCCAGCTCTGATCTAGTACAATGGGTCATTGTGGTTACTTACGTTACAATAGATCTTAATCTGGAGTATATGCTTATTGAATCACTTTGTATTTGAGAAATCTAGATACGAATATAGTAAACTTTCTGAATGTATGAAAAGAATAAATAAAGCAGATTATGAGTAGGTAGTATATTCGAACCCGCGTACTTACCTAGAAAGTATTTTTTAATTAAAAAAAAAAAAAACATATGGATGTTACAGGATGTATCAGTAGTTGTTATACTTAAAACTATAATTTATAAAGATATTAATGAAATTTTGAAGGAATATAAAGTGCTGTAAATGTTTATAGAGTTTCTTGTTAATAAATATTATAAGCAGCTCAAATTCGTATTATGTTCCAATTATGCACAATTTTGGAAATACCGCAATATAAAATCCAATTTGTCCTCATCCAATTTTTTTGACAAAATTATGGCTATGCAGTCGATTAATGATTTATTTTTATACAGCTTCCCGCCCGCGGCTTCGCCCGCTTGAATCACTCTATCTACATATTAAAAAAACCACATCAAAAATCTGTTGCGTAGTTTTACAGATTTAAGCATACATAGGGACATGGGGACAGAGAAAGCGACTTTGTGTTATACTATGTGATGTATTTTTAAAAATAAAGCAGTAAAATAGTTAGTAAGTAGTATGTGTATTTTGTTTTTCAGTTGGTGGAATTTACACGGTCATAAGATCGAAGGCGTATGTTTCTACTGAGGAAATGGGTGATAATTACTGTCTTTTGGGTATGTATATTCTTATCTACATCACTATTTGTAGTTTTCCCATTGATTCAAATTGCCTTGACTTTGATCTTTTTAATTACTTAACATTTTGTTAATAAAAAAGTAGATGAAAATATCATTAATTTTATTTATAATTTTTTCTTAATCGATCTACTTACTATCTTCTACACTCGAATTCGAATCGAATTTGAAATTTCTGTTACATTAGTTATTATTTAAAATGACTATGTAGGTAATTATGTGAATATGATAATATTATATCCATATATCTATATTATCTCAGGTCCATACAAAGAAACATGCGCAAAGCAAGAGGTGGAGGAAGCAGATTTTCCTCAAAACTCTCCCCTTACTATAGCTGTTAATGCTATGAGGAGTCAGGGGTATAAGGTAGTGTTATTTTTTAATAAAATATGATTCTAAAATGTCAAAGAAAATCTTTACGAGATAAATCTTAAGGAAGTTTATTATTGTGTAGGTTAAATTGAATGTCAGTTATAACAATGTTCACAGCTACAAATAAATGAATGGCATAAAATTGTATCAGGAAATAAATTGATATAACGCGTTTCATTAAAGAAACAAATCGAATCTTCAATGGCGGCCAAAGCTGACACTGGTATATGGTAGGGTCAGCAAAAAAGAAAATAAAAATGATGTAAATGGATAAATATTTTATTAATTATTTCAATTTGTTTGTTGACAAACTGTTTTGTTATGGGATTTGTGTATTTATATGAATTATCATATTTACGTATAAAGAATGCAACAAAATCCCCATAATACTCGTAAAGAGCCATTAAAACTGAACAACTTATCCCAAAGAACATATTATATCAAATTCCAATAAAACATTATTTACTATCGCAAATACATAATTGTCATTGTAAATTTATGATAAAAACTATTATAGGGAAAATCAAATACATTTTAGTGATTTTACTTTTCCCTATTTTTTTGCAAGTCGTACGGCCGTGTGTAAGTGAGAGGGAATGATAAGCGCCGCTATTTAGGATTCGTTTCTTTAATGAAATGCGTTATATGCAAATATGTATTTATATCCTGGAATAAAACTTGGAGAGTCAATTTATTTTTAGTTTATACAGATAAGTTTATAAAATGTGCTTGAAAGTAATAAGTAAATAATACAAAAATAAAGTAACAGCAAGTTATATTGATGTCAACTATTGAACAGTTTTGCTGAAATTAAAATTGTAACCATTTAAGGCGAGGCTCCCTAAATTTTATGTGAATTTGCATTAATATTCTGAAACAGGCACACATACAATCAAAATGGAACTTTAGTATATGATTTATTGGGTCTTTTTCTTTCCATGTACAAGACAGTTACGTAATTGTAACATTTTCGCTCGATTCATTTTTTATTCAAAAATTATGCCTTTTTTAAGGATTATTACATTTTTTTAAAGATTTACTTGGACTTTATGTCTAAAATAAATGTTAAAAGTAAGAAAATAGAGTTTACTATCGAATCCCAAGATATTTTTTCTCTCGATCAATTATTACTTTAGTTATAAACGAAATAAGAATTACGAGACTTACTTTTCGAGCTCGAACGCGATCAAAGAGTGCACGCGATATCAACTTTATTACGGCTGTGAAAGCGTCTAGTACCGTAACCGGTCTCTCAGTGCCAGAAATTATGTTAGGGAGCCTCCTCTTAACTTTAAATAGTATGAGAGTAACATTCTATGAGTGCCAATTATTTATATGCAATTTCTTTTATTGTATTTAAAGCTACACTGTAAGTACTACACTGTGTTATGAAAAAATGATTTTTAATTTTTTTTTTTTTATGAAGTCAGTACAAGCCTTTTGGCCAAGTAGGCTGCCATTATTGAATTGCATTAAAGCAGGCGTAATAATAGAGTTTTTTTGTTAATAAATAAATTTACATTCAAATACAATCCCATCATTTCAGCTCCACACCGGCACTTGGCTAGTAGATGGCAACCCACAAATAATTCTCTTCGACATCGGTTCAGCCGCATGGCAACTCGATACTTACAAACAAGAATTATGGGATACATGCTCCATTGGAATCCCACATTTGGATATTGAAGCGAATGACGCGGTGATACTGGGCTTCATGGTCGCACAGTTTATCACCGAGGTGAGTTATACAGGGTGTAACAAACGAGAATTATGGGATACTAGCTTTTCGCCCGCGGCTTGGCCCGCGTTTTCAAAGAAAAACCCGCATAGTTCTCGTTCCCGTGGGATTTCTGGAATAAATCCTATCCTATGTGTTAATCCAAGTTACTTACATATAGAGGTATATGTGTGCTAAATTTCATTGTAATCAGTTCAATAGTATTTGCGTGAAAGAGTAAAAAACATACACACACACACATCCATCCTAACAAACTTTCGCATTTATAATATTAGTAGGACATGCTCCATCAGAATCCCATACTTGGGTTGTGTTATACAGGGTGTTAATAGATATACAATATATAGGAGTTGAGAATGCAGATTATTTCGTATAGTTTTAATGCTGATTTTCAGCACTAAATTATCAATCACTATTTCTTATGATCATTTCAATAGGAAAATCATAAAAATAAAAAAATACACCAGGTGAATTTTTAGGTCGGTTAAAAAGTAGTTTTGAAAGAAAAAAAATATCATGTTATCTGGTCGTTCAACATTTTTTTCTAAAAATATGATTGTATATGTATAAAATAAATTATTTATATATGTATAACTAGATTTCCGCCCGCGGCTTCGCCCGCGTTTTCGAAGGAAAACCCGCATAGTTCCCGTTCCCGGGGGATTTCCGGGATAAAACCTACCCTATGTGTTACAATGAAATTTAGCACATATATGTGTGCTAAATTTCATTCGGTTCAGTAGTATTTTCCTGACGTATAGAAATTTTCCTGGCTTATCGAAATTTTCCTGTCTTATCGAAATTTTCCTGTCGTATAGAAATTTTCCTGACGTATAGAAATTTCCCTGCCTTATAGAAATTTTCCTGACGTATAGAAATTTTCCTGGCTTATAGAATTTTTCCTGACGTATTGAAATTTTCTTGGCTTATAAAAAATTTCCTGACGTATAGAAATTTTCCGGACTTATGGAAATTTTCCTGTCTTAAATTTTCCTTTCTCATGGAAATTTTCCTGGCGCATAGAATTTTTTCTGGCTTATAAACATTTTTCTGGCTTATACAAATTTTCCATATCTATATAATTTTGCGGCAGAGAAATTTTCCTCACGTATAGAAATTTTCCTTGTTTATATAAATTTTCCTGGCGTATAGAAATTTTCCGGACTTATGGAAATTTTCCCTTCTTATAGCAATTTTCCCGACATGGATTTTTCCTGACGTATAGAAATTTTCCTGACGTATAGAAATTTTCCTGTCGTATAGAAATTTTCCTGACGTATAGAAATTTTCCCTATCTATATAATTATGCGGCAGAGAAATTTCCTGGCGTATAGAAATTTTCCGGACTCTTGGGAATTTTCCTGTCTTATAGAAATTTTTCCTGACTTATCGTAATTTTCCCGACATGGATTTTTCCTGACTGTCCTTTCTCGGGTATCAAAATATCTCCATACCAAATTTCATGCAAATTGGTTCAGTAGTTTAGGCGTGATTGAGCAACAGACAGACAGACAGAGTTACTTTCGCATTTATAATATTAGTATGGATTAAATGAATATTTTTATATTATTATTTTACAGTTTCGCAAAGCAGCCGAGAACTACAGTGACACACCGCCGCGAGTGGTCGCACATTTCCACGAATGGCAGGCTGGCACTGGTTTAATTGTTTTGAGGTTAGATATATTAAACTCGAATAAATAGAATAATAATTATAATAATTTCGTATTGATTAGTTAATATTATGTTATTTATTATCTTCTTGCATTGATCCAACTACTTCTAAACTAGGATTTCTTTTCAATCTAGTTTAAATAAAGACAAATAAATAAAGGATGATCTTATTAGATTTACTACTTTATTAAAAAAATACTCTGAAGGGGAAATCACAGTTTCAGAAATAGCCTCAACATATTAAAATACTTTTTATTCAATTGAGATTAAGATGTGTTGAAAATCTTTTTAAGGGCCGATTTTTCAATCCTTAGTTAAAACTTATTCATCGAATATCGTATTAAACAACCATTTTAAAAATGTATGTCTGTCTGTCAAAAAATGTGTTACTTGCCCACTTTTTGACAGACTTTTTTAGGTGACATCTGTATATTATTGTGTATACTTTATTGGACGGGTAAGATTTAACCAAGGATTGAAAAATCATCCCTAAAAGTAATTTTTTTGTCAGCAACAATTTTCAATGTTCAAAATTAACTTCAGAAATTACAACAAAATTCCTATAACTAATAAGTGTATATTATGACAATAATTATCTTTATCTTATAGTAATAATTATCTCTTTCTCTCATATACAGGGTGTCCCACCGTCGGTATTCTAAGCTCAATGAAGGTTGTATTGCATACGCCGAGTACGTAAAAAATACTTATAAAATTCCAGATACATTTTTTTTTCAAATACATAGATGAATTCTTAAACCTCTTTTTGTACACCCATAACAAGCAACCCGCCCAACTTTGCCACCCGTATGTCAGGTATCATTTAAGATTATGTTTTCATAGACAAAATGCTCACATTAGCGAAGCGGTATATGCCGGCTGCGCGAGGCTAGAGAAGAAAACATGAATTAAGGAAAATTTTAGCAAAAAAAATTTGGCGTAATTTTGTTGATTAAGTATTTTTTACGGGATCAGTTTATGCAAGACTATAAGGTCCTTCTCGCTTAGTATACCGATAGTGGGACACCCTGTATATCTCTTCTAAGTGATAAGGCCGTCTAATAAACTATAGTGTTTTTTTTGTATACATTAGCAATACGTTTCCCATGTATATTAAAGAGTAATAAATAAAATATATCTTCTCACTTGAAAAAGCTGAAAAAGTACTAAAAATACGAGTAAATAATTTCCAGAGTGCGACATGTAGATGTGGCAACTGTATTCACGACCCATGCGACTCTACTGGGAAGATATCTGTGTGCTGGCAACACTGATTTCTATAATAATTTGGATAAGGTAAGTTGATACAAATGAATTATATTTGAAGTTTTTTTTAAACCATTTATTGATAGAATGAAATAAACATACATTGAGCATACAGTTTTAAAAATTATATTGTGATGTAAGTGCCTTTTAAGGGATAAAAAAAAAAATTACATGTTACTAAATTACACCAAGTACATTTATTTTGGTGTTATATTTATTTTTGTGGTTGAAATATAAACTATTTTATTAAATGCAATAACATTTGTAAGAAACTAGGTTATAATTTTTAACAACTGAATCATAATTGATAAAATTTGCATTTAATCTATTTAAAGGACCAATATAAATTATTGATGGTATTACATGTTTATATAAATAATATAGCTTGCTTTTCATACAGTTTCTAAGTGAACGAAATATTAAATTCGGCTTAGAAAATTACCATTTAATCGTATCAAATAAACAAACATATTTTCTCTTTTTATTAGTAATTAATTGTATATACTTTTGTAAAATATGATGACTTATTATTACACATAACTACAACAATACAAACACCAATAAACATATAGCTATCTCTTTCCAGTTCTCAGTGGACGAGGAAGCGGGAAAGAGACAGATATATCACCGCTATTGTATGGAACGAGCTGCTGCTCATATGACGCACACTTTTACTACCGTTTCGGATATTACAGGTAACATATAAACGGTCAAGCGTGTGTTGGGCTGTTCCATGATGATTATAATTAGTACTGAAGTTTTAAATATATTGAAAACTAGCGGTCCGCCCCGGCTTCGCCCGTGGTACATATTAACGTTTTCTCTACATAAGAACCATCCTCGTACTTCAAGGAATATAATAAAAAAAGAATTATCGAAATCGGTTCAGCCGTTCTCGAGTTATGCGCTTACCAACACATTTTGCGATTCATTTTTATATATAAAGAGAAGATAGATATTTAGTAGTAAAATAGACTGTAAAAATGTATCAAATTATCTCTTTGCAAAATTGGATTTAGTCACTTTAAAAGCACGAAGCGTAGTTTCTTATTTATATGATTAACTTTATTTTTAAAATCTACTTAATAAAATTGTAATGCTGCAAAGTCAAATAAACTTTTTTATTAAAGTAAGAGCAATTTTCTGAGAGTAAAACCAAATGGAGTAATATGTATTCTTTTTATATCGCATTTTTTTGTGATTACAACCTCTCTAGTATATAGCGAATAACCAGCGAATTACAATATTCTAAGAAATAAATAAAAATGTGAATTTTCTTTTCTAATTGCAGACACTTAATTTCAATTTGTAATGTGTTCCAGTATCTATAAAAAAGAGTATTGTACTCTTTTTACAAAACAAATAACTTTTTTTAATATATGTATTACTTTTTAAGCTATTGCATAGCTTCTATCCCGGGCCTTGAGCGCGGGGACCGAATCGAGAAATTCCGTAACGAAAAAACCTCACGCTCCCCCCCCCCACGGGGACGGGCGCGGAGGTGTGGCTTGAAGGCATAGTGTAGTGTATGTGAGTGAAAGAGAGGGAAGTATTATGTCATCTCTTGCGCACGTGCAACGGTGACACCGCTCACACAGCTCAGTTGGCTGCAGGCGGTCGGAGTGAGAGGTCGTGTGCGTCTAAGAGCCGATAATAGGGAAGGACATACACTACATTTTTGGCGACGAGGTAAATCGGGAATAAATGTAAGTAATTTTTTTTTGATAATAAAAAAAAAAATTACAAAACAAAAAAAAAAGGGAGGAAATAGGTGTGCTGTGATAACTATTGAACTAATTATATCCACAGTCGAGTTACATCGAAGGGAATATTAAAGTTAATAATAATATACACACATACCTATTTTCATCATGATATTTTGTGCCACTTACATTAAAAAAAAAAAAAATATCCGCACAAAGTAGATAAATAACATGTGCGTGCCTTTCGAGAGGCCTCCGGCCTCCGCGCCGTAGAAAACGAAGGTTTCGTTTACATAAAGATTTAGCAAAACCTCTTAAATAATTGTAGCCAGAAGGATAAAGTAGGTGTTGTCAATTGTTTCTCGTATACATAACTACACTGATACCAATGCATACGCGGGCTGTCTTTATTGCTCGAGCGTATGGTGCCTGTTTGATAAATACACTGTACAGTGTACGGGTATACAGCTAGCGTCGTCCAGTATATGTACTCACGTAGTCATGCATAGGACTGTAACTGCGTTATGCGAGACTAAATGTGATATTTTGTTTAGTCGAGGCTGTAGATTATTATTTTGGGACATTAGTTTACATATAAATTTATTGATACTGATATGTAAAAAACCTGCTTAAAGGATTGGTTAAACATGATTAAATGAGCTAAGAAGGTTCGATTCCCTATCAGCTCAGAATAGATTTGTCTGGTTACAAAAATATAATTATACCAAATACCCACTTATATCTTATTTAATTACTCGATGTGAAGTTGCATGAGTATTATTTAAGATTATTCATTATTGCATAAAGAATTAATTAATGGTTATCATGCAAGGAACGTAAGTTTCCTGGACAGGCTAATATAGTAACATTATGGAAGTTCATGTAAGTTGATGTATGTGTTTCGATGGTGATGTGGACCACGACAAGGGATTTCTAAAGTTGTTGTTGTTAAGCTATAATGTTACAAGATGAAGCCTGACAAAAAAAAAAGTTGTGTGGTTTTATGAAACCACGGTAAAAGTGAAACTGTTCGAACGGTTCCGAACACTGCTTTATACCTACTCGGCAGCCGACCGTCACGCGACATGCGCTACACAGACCAAAAAGTTTGAGACGATGTAATAAAATTTTCACATTAAAAAGGGTAACGCCCGTGTACGTAATTTGTACTGTGTTACCAGATAATGCCTGGTGGTCAAGAAAAATCGGGTGACGCCCGTGTGTATTTTATAATGTTATACCAGATGATGCCTGGTGGTACAAAAACAAAAATCGGGTGACGCCCGTGTGTATTTTGTAATGTTATACCAGATGATGATGATGCCTGGTAGTGCAAAAACAAAAATCGGGTGACGCCCGTGTGTACTTTGTAATTTGATACCAAATGATGCCTGGTAGTCGTAATATAAATTACAATTCAGGTGATGCCTGTAGTGATGTGATACGGGTGATGCTCGTATAAAATGTTTATATTTTGGGTGATGCCCATATTGCGAATTCATGCACTTAAATACGCGATCTTAAAAAAAAAAATGATAGTTCGTCACCATTTCACAGTGAAGTATTGTTCGTAAGATAGATTGTATCTTCGAAATTACTTACGGTTAGTATTGATATCCATTTAAAAAATGGAATAATACAATTTTTAAGAGCATACAGTAAATACTAAAATATTTACAGTAGATTTTATTATTCTTATCTAAAAGTGACTTAATAATATTTTCATAATTTCATAGCAGATTTTGTTAAACAACGAAAGAATAATCATAATGATAACAATACCTAAAATATCTGCGAGGTATTGCACATTTAACCGACAACTATAAAGTTAGACAGGTTAAGTGATAATATAATAATGATAAACAGGGTAAGGTAATAAAACAATGAATATTCGAAAACAAAAATAAATGGATTGAGAGACATACAGAGTAGTCTCAATATTCATTATTTCAAACTACCCACCTGGCAGACGTTGTAATGCTCTTTCGCCTTTTATCGGTTCGTTAAACGAATTGGAACATGAATATTATCCGAATTGGTCGAGCCGATACGCTGCGTGCCGAGGTTTGAGTTTCACACTTAGCAACACATTTGGCTATTCATTTTTATTGTATATACTATGTGGCGTTGTAGGTGTGGTGGAAACAAAAAAATAATAATAAGAACTAGATACTCACCATACAGTCGGTAATTAATTTAGTTATTTAATAAAATAAAATACAAATATCAGTAACAATAAGGGTCGTGGTGTGCCTAGGTCCAAACCCTCCGGTAGGGCTCTTACTGATATAGGTGGACGTAAGATGGAGTGCGCGTCTCGTTGCGAAGGCTAGGCGGTAGGGTGTCTTAAGAGTTGGTCGCTGAATTCCTTCAACAGGAATTAAGGAGCCGAAGCAAGCAAGACGTAGAAGGATTTCCTCAGCGGCAATCGTAGCAATGTCATAGTACTACTGAAGATGGGTCTTAAGCGGTATGTAGCAGCGTATGAGGTTCCTTATCGGAACGTGGCAAGGACGCGACAATTCCCTGCGCGGGAACGTTGCGGGTATGTAGAAGCTTTCTAAACGGAACGTAGCAGTAGCATAACACCACTCTCTCAGCGGAAATGTAGCACCCCGGTTTGGGGTTAGGTATAACACACTGTTAATCATTACATGTTGGAACGTTGAAAACGACTTTTACGTAATTTATACAATAATATACCGTGAAAGACAAAAGTTGGACAATAGACAGTTGGCATAAAATAGGAATCGTTAATTGTTAATAACTAGCAAACCTGGCGAAGTCCGTTTCGCACCAGAGACACCTTTTCCTTGTTATAAACCTCACGGAGCCCGAGACCTTTCCAACGAGTGCAAAGCCGTGGAAATCGGTTCGTGCGTTCTGGAGTTGTAGCGTCAGGAAGGAAAACCCGACTTATTTTTATATAGTAGATTACTTTGATAGATAGTGTATAGTGACAAACAACCTGTCAAATATACACTTAAAATTTTTAGATAGATAATAAAGGTCAATTTCAAGACGAACATTTAATGTAAAATAAAAAATGGATCATAACCACATCATACCGCAAATATTGGTATATGCAAGGTATATGTAAGAACCATGGTAGAATCATACACCATGTGCATCTAGTTATTACTATATTAATAACGACTGTTTTTAATTAAAAAACACCAATTTTATAATAGACGAGAAAATCAGCAACACAAACATCAACGTGAATAACTGAATAGTATTATAAAAGTCAATACACTAATAATTTTATTTACAAGTTTAAAAAGTTATTAAGAATTTAATAAGATTTACAACGTAGTAATTCATATAAAATCCAAGTTTTAATGGTGGTTTGTAAGACTGGTCTGATTTCATATTCATAAAGTAGGTACTTACGTAATACATCTTTTAAGAGCTCATCTTTTGAACATTAAATATCGCACCTAATGCATTAACACCGCTGCGAAAAAATAATGGATATCGTACTAGATTGAATAAAAGATTATCAATTAAGAAATACGGTAAAGATTTCTTGTCAAAGCAAAAAAAAAATGTATTATCGCGAAAAGGTCACCATTCGTGCCTTAGTCAGAATATAAATTCCAAGTATCTATTAATCTCTACAATATTGAGGTGGTATAGTGGTATTGATTTCGAAATGCAAAATTGAATATTGTAAATTCAAGTTAATTACTTAATTTATGCAAATACTTATATAGTGATAGGAAAACAAAGTTTTTATTGATTGTTACAGTTAAATTTGTATTAGTGATTGTTACAGTTAACATTGTATTACTGATTGTTACAGTTAACATTGTACAGTTAAAAAAAAATATGTATCCAACTACTTATTTTCAGACCATTAATGTGTGATTAATGTCTAGCCATTATTATTGTCATTAAGTTATATTCTTTTTCTTTTTCAAGTGGCTATTAAGTTGTCAGTAATACAAATACAAATGTTATCATAAGTAACAAACAAAAAAAGTCATCAACAAAATGATACATTTTGATTCGTTTTAGGTTCGTTACATTAATTGAATTTTAAATACCTATGTGTTATTAATGTAATAATCATACAATGAACAACACCGCGTGTGTGTTGAGGTTACAATAAGAAGTATTAAAAAAAGTAATACATTATTAATCACGCTTTACTAAATATTCATTATTGTATTGTCAATAAATTGTTGTAATATTGTCACTGAAGTTAAATCTGTACGGTTTGGGTAGGTCATAAGCGAATCGAAAAGAATCGGTTGCATACAGTCATACGAACATACAGGTGAAGCTAAAAGCGGTTCAATAGAAGTCAATGGCACAGTATAGTATGTTATTGTACTGTTGCAGAGCAAGCTCCACTAAGACTATAATTCTGTCAGAGTGGTTTATACCCAAAAGTTGGTATTTAAATAATTGATAATTATGAACCTTAACGTTGTAATACTATGTATCTGTATGAATTAAATATATTTAATGCGCTATAAAAAAGGCTGCCACTTTCTAGCCTCTAAACTATCACCCAAAAATATATCATAAATCGCTTTATTGCGATATGAAAGAGAGACGGACAAACGAATAAATAAACAAATCTTCCTTGTGCCTAAGGATCATATGATAAGTTGTTGTTGCTTAAATAAGAATAAATAATGAACCAATTAATGTTTGGTTACAATTTTGCCGTATAATATTTATTATATTATTTAGGGTACAGATATATACATATTATATTACATTCCGATTTTATTAGGTATGTTGAATTAAAATCGGAACATATATTGTTTTAGTAACGAAGTACATATACAGAATATAGATATTAAATAATAACCGAGCATTTAAGTATGTACCCAGTCTATAGGCATTTCACTTGGTAATAATTCGGTTTGCAGCTATCGTTTATTAATAATTTTAATATGTGGGAAAACAGTGGTTACTTAGATGGTGCAGATGCCGGTGCAGGTAAAGTGAATTAAATTATGCGTCAGAAGAAGCAGCATTCACCTCTTCTAAATGACCTGGAGTGCAGGTCATGATAAATAGTGAGTGAAACATATCAACAAGGTAGTGCAATAGTCATGTAAGGAAAAAATAAAACAGGTTAAGTACAGTACAGGTACAGAACAGGTACAGTACAGGTACAGTACAGGTACAGTACGGGTACAGTACAGGTACAGTACAGGTACAGTACAGGTACAGTTAGGTACAGTTAGTCAAAAGTATAGTTAAGTTACAGAAGGAACATTAAGTTACTGAAAACGATTTCGTCCCATTGGTTAATAAATAAATAATGACTTAATAAACTTAAATATAAGTATACAACTTATTCATGATAGATTGTCGTATACTTAAATAAATTGTCATTATTGTTATTATAAATACCTATGTAAGATGTTACATTTCTATGATTTTGAAGGAGCGACTATATGCCTATATATTCTTGCCGGCTCTTCTCTGTTGAGGCGGCTTTCCGAACCAGTGGTAAATTCATATTTTGTCCTTATACTGACGAAACGTTTTAAACGTTTCTGGACGAGGTTTGGTTGATGAATGAAGGTTTGAGTTTGAAAAAATTATTAATTAATATCGATTTGAATACATATATTGTAAAAATTATTATAATTTTGAATATACATATACTTAATGGAAAAAAAAAAGAAAAAAAAATGAAAAGGAGAGATGTTGCATATAGATAGAATTATATTACAAGGCCAGGTGACACATTCTACTCTATCGCTGGTATGGAGCGGACGTGTCCCTGAGCTGTGTTTACTAACTGATACCTAACTGATACTGGTGCTTAGGTATAGACTAGAATAGAAGCATACATATAACATACCCAAATAGAACATAATATTTTATTTAATAAAATTAATTGAAAAAATTAAAAATTTCTAAAATAAAGGAGGGATGTAGTGTATGTGAGTGAAAGAGAGGGAAGTATTATGTCATCTCTTGCGCACGTGCAACGGTGACACCGCTCACACAGCTCAGTTGGCTGCAGGCGGTCGGAGTGAGAGGTCGTGTGCGTCTAAGAGCCGATAATAGGGAAGGACATACACTACACATAGCATGCAATAGCTTTACCGCGGCAGTCCCCGAGTGACACACGTCTTTTATTATGTATTTTTCAGGATTCGAAGCTGAACACCTCTTACATAGGAAGCCGGACTTCATTACACCAAACGGTTTGAACGTAAAGAAATTCTCAGCAATACATGAATTTCAGAATCTACACGCGTTAGCCAAGGAAAAGATAAATGAGTTCGCTAGAGGACATTTTTATGGGTAATTAATTCTAAATCATATTCAAATTCATACAAGTACCCATATACTTATACCCTTTACCTGTAAATATACCCGTATTCCGTACGTGTTCTCGTATCTAAATACGCGTTACTATACCTGTACCCATACCTGTATTCGTATCTATACCTGTAACCATACCTGTATCCGAATCTATACCAGTACCCGTATCTATACCCGTACCCATACCTGTACCCATACCTGTATCCGTATCTATACCTGTACCCATACCCGTATTCGTATCTATACCTGTATCCGTATCTACCTGAACCCATACCCGTTACCTTATCTATAATTATACCTGTACCCATAACCGTTACCTTATCCATAACTATACCACTACACAAAAAACTTTAAAAAATCTTCAATCCACAGCTAGGTATTTATATAATTAAGAAAATGGATAAAAATAAAATATAATACATAAATAAATAATCCACTTATTTCCAGGCATTTCAACTTCGACCTCGACAAGACGCTATATTTCTTCATTGCGGGTAGATACGAATTTGGTAACAAAGGAGCCGATGTATTCGTCGAAGCTTTGGCACGACTTAATCATTATTTGAAGGTATTTATTTATAGTGCTTAGAATGTAGTGTTAAAGTTCTGGGTTCCATTTCTGACGGTGAAGAAAGTTAACAGATGAAAAATATTATATTGTCTCTTTGACGTATATTTAATTTATTATTATATTATATATAATTTATTGTGGAAATAAAATATTTTTTCCAGTCGTCCGGTTCAGAAATGACGGTAGTTGCGTTTTTGATATTTCCCGCCAAAACCAATAACTTCAATGTAGAGAGTCTCCGAGGCCACGCGGTTACCAAAGCGCTAAGGGACACTATACAGGATGTTCAGCAAAAGATCGGACAAAGGATGTATGATATTTGTTTAAGGTAAGATTATTGAATTAGCTTTTACCTGCGATTTTGGTCAAAAAATATGAGGAATTTAGCTTTTACCCGCGGTTTTACCAATGCTCTAAGGGACACTATACAGGATGTTCAGCAGAAGATCGGACAAAGGATGTATGATATTTGTTTAAGGTAAGTTTATTAAACTAGCTTTTAGTACCAATTTTGGTCAAAAAGTATAAGAAATCAAGCTTTTACCCGCGATTTCCGCCAAAATATAAAAAAATCTAGCTTTTACCCGCGGTTTTGGTCAAAAAATATAAGAAATCTAGCTTTTACCCGCGGTTTTACCAAAGCTCTAAGGGACACTATACAGGATGTTCAGCAAAAGATCGGACAAAGGATGTATGATATTTGTTTAAGGTAAGTTTATTAAACTAGCTTTTAGTACCAAATTTGGTCAAAAAATATAAGAAATTTTACCCGCGGTTTTGGTCAAAAAATATAAGAAATCTAGCTTTTACCCGCGGTTTTACCAAAGCTCTAAGGGACACTATACAGGATGTATAGCAAAAGATTATAATAGAAAGTATGATATTTGTTTGAGGTAAGTGTATTAACTAGCTTTTACCCGCGATTTTGGTCGTAAAATATAAGAAAGATTGCCATCTATTGGCCAAAAGGGACACTATAAACAGGTCTGATATTTGTTTAACCTCTCAACCACCGAGAGGCCAGATCCGACCGCGACACAATAGATTTTCTATTGTGTCTGTGATTTCGGGGCCTGATGGATTAAGGTAAGATTTTATATATCTCTAACTAGCTTTCCGCTAACGTTGTCAAAGAAAAACCAGCATAGTTCCCGTGCCCGTGGTATTTCCGGGATAAAATCTATCCTATTTCGCGAGTAATCAGTTCAGTGGTTAAGGCGTGAAAAATATGTTAAAAGAAGATCGATACGTTGCGATGTAAAAGACAAATAAACACACTTTCACATTCACACATGTCCCTTAGACACATAAAAGCGAAAAGAGTAGAATAAATACGATTGCATTGGTGGAAGACGCGGGTTCGAATCCCGACTCGTGATAATTTTTTTATACTTAAAAAAATCTCGAATTTTTTTTAAATATAATTATATATTTTACAGAGGCCACCTCCCCGAGGCGTCAGATTTACTACACAAAGAGGATACAGTACGTCTAAAGCGTTGTATTTACGCGTTACAAAGAGATGGTTTGCCACCTGTTACTACGCATAATGTTGTAAGTATTTTTATTAATAACTAGCAGTCCGCCCCGGCTTCGCCCGTGGTACATATTTACGTTTTCTCTACGTAAGAACCATCCTCGTACTTCAAGGAATATAATAAAAAAAGAATTAACGAAATCGGTTCAGTCGTTCTCAAGTTATGCGCTTACCAACACATTTTGGGATTCATTTTTATATTATAGATTGTAATGTAATAAAAATAAAAATGAATGTCGTAAGGAAATTAGTTACATTTCTAAATGTTGACAATTTATATGGAAAATAGCCATTATTAAATGTGTGGGTTGATAGTTTATATGGAAAATAGCCATTATTAAATGTGTGGGTTGACAATTTAAATGGAAAATAGCCATTATTAAATGTGTGGGTTGACAATTTAAATGGAAAATAGCCATTATTAAATGTGTGGGTTGACAATTTATATGGAAAATAACCATTATTAAGAATACGTTCCTTGCTAGAAGCGAAATCGAATCTGAAAAATAAAAAGTATTAATTACGCAGTATCATATAAGTTCATTACAAATGAACAATTTCGTGACGTCGGTTAATTAATAGTTTTTGACTTTAATCATTACAAATATACAAAAAATATTTCTCATCATTAAGTGGTTGAGATTGATTGATTTCGCAAAAACGTAGATAAGTATTTTTAGGTATAACAATAGATAACTCAAAAACTAATTTTAATAAAATGTTCATAGGAATCATTTTAATAATCTATTCGTCAGAATGTCTAAATAAAAAAAAGACGTGTGTCACTCGGGGACTGCCGCGGTAAAGCTATTGCATGCTATGCCTTCAAGCCACACCTCCGCGCCCGTCCCCGTGGGGAGCGTGAGGTTTTTCGTTACTAAATTTCTCGATTCGGTCCCCGCGCTCAAGGCCCGCGATAAATACTATACAATAGCTTAAAATTGTTTAATCCGAATTTATTCTTCTATATCGACGACTTACCGGTTGGCTTGGTTGGTAGTGGCCCTGCCTTCCAAGCCAGAGGTCGTGGGTTCGATTCCCACCCGGGGCAAATATTTGTGTGATGAACATAGATGTTTGCTTTGTGTCTGGGCGTTAATTATCTATATTTATTTAAAAAAATATATATGTGTGTTTATCAGCCATCTGGTTTCCCTAGCACAAGCGAAAGCTTAGTATGGGATCAGATCGTACCGTGTGTGAAAATTGTCCTGAATATTTATTATTATTATTATGTTTCTCTTCTCCATAATACTCGGGTACCACCAGAAGGACGGCACCCGGTCTTTTGGAAGGCTTACGTGGGGACACGGATCCAACACGCAGAGGCCCTTTTGAGAGTTTTAATGTGTATTATTATTATTATTAAATATTCTTTATTTTTCTTCAGGTGGATGATTGGAGCGATCCCGTATTGAATTCTATTCGTAGATGTCAACTGTTCAACACTGTTCATGACAAAGTTAAAGTAAGTTTATTTAATACTAGCTGTGCCCCGCGGTTTCACCCGCATTGCTCAGCTCCTGTTGGTCTTAGCGTGATGATATATAGCCTATAGCCTTACATAGTTGCTCAACATATCTTTAAACTTTTCTAACATGTCTTTTCCCATTTATATTCCCCAGATATTAACTTGTAATTGTAATAAATAAAAAAAAATGTTGTGTGGTTTTATGAAACCACGGTAAAAGTGAAACTTACGATAATTATCGCATTTGTACGATAATTATCGTACGTCACGCGACATGCGCTACACAGACCAAAAAGTTTGAGACGATGTAATAAAAGTTTCACTTTAAAACGTATAATTCCTTTTTTCAGGTAATATTCCATCCCGAATTTCTAACATCCACAAATCCTTTATTCGGTTTGGATTACGAAGAATTCGTGCGCGGTTGTCACTTGGGAGTATTTCCGTCATACTATGAACCGTGGGGATATACCCCGGCTGAGTGTACTGTTATGGGTATACCCAGTATTACTACTAATTTATCAGGTAAGAATATACCTAATTATAAAATATGCCTAAAAATATAAAAAAAAGATTATATCTATAACCATACATAAACATATACCTATATCAATACCTGTACCTATACAATTACCTATAACAATACCTGAATCGATATCTATAACCAAACCAATAACGATACCTAAACCTATAACATTCCATAAATTTTACCTATATTATAAAATACCTATATTTATGTACCTATCTCTTGCTTGGTTGGGGTATACCCCGGCTGAGTGTACTGTTATGGGTATACCCAGTATTACAACTAATTTGTCAGGTAAGATAATAAATAATATCCATATCTTTACCTGTCTAACTCAAACATTTATTTATTCAACTAGACTTCGTATAGAAGCTCTTCCGAACCGTCAAAATACAGAAAAAACCGTCAAAATATAATTTAACACTTGTTCGGAAAGCTGTTTTATGCTATATCTGTAAATATACCAATACCTATACCCATAACCATACCTATAACTAAATCCATGCAAAAGCCTTTACACCCATACCCATATCTATACCTATACCGATACCGTAAATTTGAATTTAAATTGTTACAAACAAATGACCCAAAAATCTTTCCTCTTATGTAGTAATAGTAATTCTCACTCTTAACCAAATAATAATAATTACAACTACTTTTTCTTTTCTTAACAAAAATAGCATCAAAATAAACATACATACCCTGTTTCCAGGTTTCGGCTGCTTCATGCAAGACCACATAGCGGATCCGATGTCTTACGGCATATATGTAGTCGATAGAAGATATATTTCGCTAGAGGGTTCTGTGCAACAATTGGCGCAGTATATGTTCGATTTTACTAAGTGAGTACAAAAAACCCAAAAATAATATTAAACACGAATAAAAAATCTTTAATAATAAAAGAAGCGTGTGTGCCGAGCACACGTGTCAGAAGTGAAACTTTGGCAAGATTCAAAGATATCAAAATCGACGTCTCACTCCATGACGTGACGGTATTGCCATGACGCGACCTTGAAATTTCCTGATACATTATTCCCAGATTAACATATAAGATAATTTTTATACCATTGCAATGTAAGTAAAACCACGGTTTTAATTAGTTATTTTATATATTAATTTCTTTCGGGGCAAAATTATTATAAATAAAATATTTGTGTGAAGAACATAGATGTTAGCTCTGTGTCTGGTTATTAATTATTGTCAATATAAGTATGTATTTAAAATTATATATGTATGTTTATCAGCCATCTGGTTTCCATAACACAAGCGAAAGCTTAGTATGGGATCAGATCGTGCCGTGTGTGTAAATTGTCCTGAAATATTTATTTATTTATTTCTATTCCAGATTGACGCGAAGACAACGTATTATACAAAGAAATAGAACTGAGAGATTGAGCGATTTACTTGATTGGAGAAATTTGGGCATTGTAAGTTTAATTTTATTACTAGCTTTGCCCCGCGGCTTTACCCGCATTGCTCCGCTCCTATTGGTCTTAGCGTGATGATATATAGCCTGTAGCCTTCCTCGATAAATAGACTATCTAACACCGAAAGAATTTTTCAAATCGGACCAGTAGTCCCTGAAATAAGCGCGTTCAAACAAACAAACTCTTTAACTTTCGAGAATCATTCGTCTTCGAGAATTATTTTCATAGAAAATTGCATTATATTATTTATAACATTTATTTTTGTCACCGACAACGTCTTATAATCCGATAAAGCCGGCTGCACGCACGAAAAAACATGACTCATGCGGCGTTACCTCGCTCTGAGGCGTTCCATGTAAGGCTTGATCTGCAAGCGAGAGCGCGGAACGAGCGACAAAGAAGCATAATCGGACGTTGTCACGTTCTACTATCGCCAGTAAACCGACTTTACAGACAACCAATTTTTTTACCTATAATAATAATATATTTTCAGTACTACCGTCAAGCCCGAGCCGAAGCATTGAAAATAGTATATCCAGACTATGTAGATCGTATGCACATGGAACTTGGCAAACGTTTCAACTATCCGCGGCCGATCTCTGAGCCGCCAAGCCCTACACATTCCAGTGAGTAGCATACTTTTCGGTTTAGCCGTTTTTGACATATTTTTTGTGATTTTTTGAAAAAAAATTATAGGTTTTTTCAAACTTGCATATATTGATATTCTACATGATTCGTGTCTGAATTTTAAATATTTTTATATAAATAGTGTGTATTTTTTGTTTGTCTAACTTTTCATATAATATTTTGCCATGATTTTCTAGTTATCGTGTTTTTTACAATCATTTTGCATGTTTTAATAATTTTATTGAAGCTATAGTTTTTCTTAACTTGATTCAGTATATTGTGCACTGACGTTAACATATTCATGTGGGGATTGAACCCAAGACCAATGAAAAAACTTTGTACTGTGTAAAATAAACCTGCATGTTTGTAGGTTTGACACTGACAAACAAAAAAAATATGAGGACGAATAAAATTTCTCATAATTATTCCCATATTCTATATACAGTCAGTAACAGTTATTACATAGATATAATCAAACAAACACACATTACATAGTGCTATCACCCCAACACGAATCATCATGGCTGACGGCTTCCTACCACAAGGAAATAGAACAACACAAAGAAACTAAAGACGAAGAAATCCAAACGAGTATATCCGAAGAAATTGACGAAAAAACTAAAATACAGAAATCGTTAGAAATATTAGAATTAACGGATCTAGAGATTTCCAAAGATATCGAAGTTAGATTTGAGAAAGCGCTTGAGTGTGATTTCTTGGAGCCGATCAATGCGGTGGTCGCGGAACATATAGATCAACTTATTGCGAAATTAAGTGACTGTGTGGAAAGGAAATAGGTTTGAAACTATAGATTTTGGATGGTCTTGTAAGAAATATGTAGATCTAGTTTATTTGGGCACAAAAGGCTTTGGCAGAATATCAGCGTCGGGGTTTTTCAATCCCGACATTCATGCTGAGCTAAGGCCTGTTTGTAGAACACTGTGCACATTAAATGTTTTCGGTTGCTTTTAATATACCGTGTGTTTTGTTTCTGTTAATATCTATCTATCTATCTAAAAAGTATTTGGTTTAGTTTCGGGGAAAGCAAACTTTTTTTAGCACTGTAGTAGGTATTTTTGTCAAAAATTGTGTGAGGCCTATAGTGCAAATGTTTGGTTACACTGCATAAAAATCTATACTTAACGCCACTCGTACTCAGCTAATAAACAATAGTTCCGTATTGTTTACTAGCTGCGCTTCGCGGTTTCACCCGCGTGGCTCCGCTCCTGTTGGTCTTAGCGTGATGAAATATAGCCTTCCTCGATGAATGGACTATCTAACACCGAAAGAATTTTTCAAATCGGACCAGTAGTTCCTGAGATTAGCGCATGCAAACAAAAAACTCTTTAGCTTTATAATACTAAGTATAGATTGACAATGGTAATGAGAATATCTAGAAATTGTTGGCACGTAAATTTTGTGAATTCAAACTGCACTTTAATAATGTTCATTGCAGAGTATGTTTGGTTTTGGATACAAACTTATATTGTGAAGTATAGATTAACATGATTATTTGACGTTTCATAATATTATAACACACTAGCTGCTCCGCGCAGTTTCACCCCCGTGGCTCCACTCCTGTTGCCCGTAGATGAAATATAGCCTATAACCTTCCTCGATAAATGAGCTATCTAACACCGAAAGAATTTTTCAAATCGGACCAGTAGTTTCCGAGATTAGTGCGTTCAAACAAACAAACTCTTCAGCTTTATAATATTATAACACATTACACAAGATTGTTTGAATTTGTATTGTATAAAGCACAGTTTGAAAGTCGCACTGTATTTCCTAATGTTTAAATGTTTAAATGTTTTGTTTGTTTTTTATGTTTATTTGTTTTTTAAGGTTTATATAAAAACATAAATAAAATAAAGTCTCCATTTGCTGATAACATATTTAACCCTTAAAATGTTTAACACTTAAAATATGCCAAAATAAATTCAACCTTATTCGTATGTATTATAGTCGGATTTACAACGCATAAGAGTCAAAATTTTTGTCGTTAATTATGTTTCTAGTTGTTATTAATGATCGAAGTCTATTCGTCATTTACTTTTAATTTTAATTAGCAAAAATCGAAAAATCGACCATAAATCTAATAAATAAATAATATCATATACTTAAATTTATTTTTATTTCTAGGAGCAACAACACCAGCCGCTTCCGTCCATGGCTCTGAAGATGAAGATGAAGTGGACGAGGAAAAAGAATTAGCCGAATTGAGGATTACAGATAATTAAAAAAAAAAAAATAGCACACGTGTCAGAAGTGAAACTTCTTTGGCAAGATTCAAAGAAAAAATCGTCGCCGGTATTGCCATGACGCGACCTTGAAATTTTACTCTCAACGCGCCTAAAGAAGTTTCACTTCAAAAATAAATGTTTTTTTTTACGGTTTTAAAGAATATACATAGGTATATAATATAATATGATATTATGTATAAGATCGATTGCATATTATATTGTTTCAAAGAAAAAAATCATTATATTTATTATAAATATATTTACTTTGGTTTAAATTTAAAATAAGATCAAAAAATATATTTACTGAAAAATACTTTATCGATTTCAAATTTAAAGTTCGGTGACGTCATACGATGTATTTGTTCCTATATGAAACGAAATGCTCCTTCCATTTTATTAATTAACTTTTTTTATATAACGTATGCCAATAAAAAAAAATAAAGCGTGAGAAAAAGACAACACGTGAACATTCACTTATGTGTAAATAAGATAGCATGATTGAATGTTTTAAAATCGTTTATTGTTGTGATAATGAAATAAAAATAAAGAATATAAAAAATCACATTTGTTATTTCATAAAAAATTGCTTTTTAATGGCAGCACATAATAAATAATTAAATCAGCTGTTAAAAATTGAAAATGAACATTAAAAGTGTTCTTATGGCAGCTTATCACAATTTATTTAAATATTTATTAACTATTTAAAACATTTTTTTCCATTTTTATGTATTGAAAACTTTTAATTATATAAATTGCATACTCCTGTACAACTATAACAAGCAAAACACTTTTATAACACCAGAAATATGCAGAAATATGCATAATTTTACCATTTTTTTTTATGTGACCGCCTCCTTGGTACAGTGGTTAACGCGTGAGCGTAGCACCAAGGAGTCCTGGGTTCGATTCCCGGTGGAGACGAAGAAAAAAGTCTGGCAGGACACAGAAGGCTGATCACCTACTTGTCCCTAAAGAAAATCGATCAGTGAAACAGATGTATAATGCATCTGCCCCTTACCCCACATGGGGACATGGGACTTCCCTTTTTATGCATAATGTCGTGATGATATATTTTTATACTAAATAAAATTAAAATAAGATAATATAAATTGTATGTTAAATTCCTTACAAACGATACAAATATATTAAAATAATAATTATTAATTTCGTGTTATTTTGCACTGATGATTTTATCGTCTTAACTTAAAAAATATAAAAATTATTATCAAAAATTTTAAAAAGGCACAAATTTATATTATAATATAAAAAAAAATTAAAGCTCTCTTTGGATGTATGAATATTTATAAACATGTTTTTAAAATGAATACCATTCTTATATATTAAGCGTTTTTTTATGATTTTATTTAGCTTGCTTTCTTATGTAGTTTAGTTGGTTTTTATATTCAGGCAGCACTGTTACAAGTAGAATATTTATTTCATTATAAATTTAGTGATTTAAGTATAAACGAAGCAATATATCCATAATCCAACATATTTTTAAGAACTTAATATAATTACATAAATGATATGTACAAGACGAACATTAATATTGTCGAAATACAAAAAAATCAATATAATTTTTTCTTATATTTTTATATTATTTATAAATCTATTGCCAAACCCGTCTTGCCTTTACAGAGTATATATTCAATATTTTTCGTGTGTAAAAATTTTTATAGAAAAAACTTATATATTTAAAAATTATTTAAAATCTCCAGTCCATTTTACAGTTCCTATTACAACCATTACCTCTAAAAATACTCACAGAAAAGTATTATTTCTATTTTTTATTCCATTTTACTAACAATATTAAAATATCTGAGATTCCTTTGAAATTGTTAATTTATATACAAAAAAATAACAGTTAATCGTACCACATTTTTGTGGCCATTTTTAATCTAAATTCGTTGATTTTATTTAACATGAAATATCTTTTATGTCTACTTATAAAAAAAATATACAGATGAAATTCTTTATTAAGTAAAGCATATATTTTACGATAAATAATATTTTCATACGAATTTTGATAGTTATTTTTAAGTTATTAGTTTGTATTTAGTATAAATACTAAAAAAATTGTCAAACTGCCCTAATTAAATTGATAAAAAAATGCCAATAATAATATAAGTAAAAAGGTTGCCAACACAACATTCGATCTTCAAACACGGCACACTAACGCACACATGATTAGACGTCAAAGTGAGATGGCATGATTCAACTGTCGTGAGCGAGAAAGAAACAAGTATAGTAATGTGGCTAATTTGCTACAATTAATTGGCTAAATTATCTACACCTTTTTACTTATAATATATTGGTGGCAGCTATATTTACATTTGCATGTATTTCTTTCTGTGTTTGTGAGCAATAGTCAAATTATTAGCCAACATATTATTTTATCTTCCTAGGCAGGTAATTCAATAATTATGTTACTAGTTTTAAAGTATAATATTTTATGTTAGAATTATTTTTATAGAATATATTTTTATAAAGAGTAATATTAGGTTATGCTTTTAGAAATTATGTATTTGGTTTGATTTAAGTGCCATAAAATTGAATTTGTTATTTAGTAATTTAGCAAATAAATGTGTTCAAACTTAAATGTGTTTTTTTATTATTATCCTTATTTTTACCCTTCTACGTTCAATTATAAAACTCTTCTTTATGAAAAGAAAGTGTTAGTTTTATTTAAGAGGACTACAAGAGCTAGCTGAACTTGAGTGACTTGCGCACACATTAACACATTTGTTTGTTTGTAACCGACTTCTTTGGGCGCGATTTTGACCCACTTTAAACGGTCAGATTTCGTTCAAACTTTGTAGATTTATTGAGGACCGATGACAATACACTAATTTGATAAAATTTTCTATTTTTTAGTTGGGTTTTCTATAAAAAGCGTGTTTTTTTTAGTTTTATTAAACTATTATTATTTCTATCGAGTAAAATAAGTTGTATTTTGTTTTCAACACACTATCTAGCTAGTCTATCTTATGAAGAATATCATATATTTATCTGAGATTTTTTACTGCAGTTAATCACTACTCATTATAAAACTCGCGTTTAGCTCTTCTAGTACACTACTATCAATCAATATAGGTTCTTCCTCATCAGGTCTTTGTTCCACAATCTTAGGGGCTGGTGGTATTTCCTAAAATACCTATCCTTTAAGTAAAGACGTAAACGTAGACGTACATAAAAACTCTAATTTTATGATTATTATTTGATTTCATATAGTATAAATAATAAATATACATGTTTTATCACATTCTTATACATTTCATTCATTTTTATAAATAACTTGTGATAAGCTGCCATAAGAACACTTTTTAGTGTTTATTTTCAATTTTTAACTTATTTAATTTATTTATGATATTATGCTGCCATTAAAAAGCATTTTTTTTAATAAAATAGTAATGTGATTTCTTTACTTTATTTCATTATCACAACAATAAACAATTTGAATATATTCAATCGTGCTATCTCACTATATCTCACAATATAAGATACAGATAAAAGATCGTTTAAGATAAAATTCACCTTTTGAAAGATAAAAAAACTATTAGTTTTTATATAAAAATGCGGGATTTGTGTTTGTATGTCATAGTGCTCTATTGCATCTCAAATTGGAGTGACAAGATGTATTATTATAAGGTGAGTTTTCAATTAATTTAATTTTATATTTATAACAACTTATTGATTTTTATTGTAAAAATAATTTAATTTTTGAACTCAAAAACTTAATACAATAAAAACTAAACACCTGTTAAACCCCTTAATACTTTTAAACATATTTTCATACATGTATGCAATTTTATTTGACAGATAACAGCTATCCATAAGTTGCGAAATCGACCCTTAAAATGCCCATAAAAGATGCAATTTTTTTTTCTCTGGCGTAATACATTTTCCTAAAAATTACGAAACGTTCTAAGTCATACATGTTTTAATATAATAAATGTACATAAAAATCTTAAATAACTGTACTTAAACAATTTAAAATCTTTACATACAAAACAAATTAAATGGTATTTAATTCGATAATGAATTTGTAATTAAGTCGTTAATTTTTGCCTAATGACTTACTTTACTCACCAAAATCTCTATTATCTTTTTTTTACGTCAATTTTTACGTTTTACACGTGTAAAAATATTATTTATAAGGAAGTTTAGAAAAGCTCTCCACATAGTTACTTCCCTATAATATTTGTAACTACAGCCGATATTTTTTTTCATAGATTTAGCTAATAATTGTAGGTAGGTATGTGTTTTATTCAAATATAACTTGGTCATTTATAAAAGTGAAGTCTCGTGTCCCCAAGTGGGGTATTTAGGGGCAGATGCATTATGGATACATCTGTTTCACTGATCGATTTTTTGTAGAGACAATTAGGTAATGAGCCTTCCGTGTCCTGCCAGACCGAGGCACTTTTTGTTCTTCGTCTCCACCGGGAACCGAACACAGGACGGTTCTATGCTCACGCGTCAACCACTGTACCAAGAAGGCGGTCGAACGGTCATTTATACTTATAAATATTTTCTTTATTTCAGTTTGTATTCGTCCTCTTGCTATTTGAGCCTCAGTCCATCTTCTCTCATACCATTGCTAAGCCAGAGGTAAGTTAATATTTTTTATATACAAGAGTTAAAAAATATTGGAGGAATAATGTACTTTATGCAAAACCATTATTAGATATTTAAAAAATGTGCTTCAAATTTGCAATAAACTAGCAAAAAGCTTTTCGAATATTTCTAACGAAATTAAAGAAATAACAGCATTTTTGTAAGATTAAGAATATTTTTGGTAAATAACGTTAACTACGATATCGTTCTTGGATTTTTACGTGAAACTACATTAATTTTTAGTCGGAGTTGTAACTACAGCAGTCTATGATTTTTATTTTTCACTAACAACATGCTCTACTTCGAATTTTACTTGCTGCTCAATGAAACAATGAACATAACAACAAATAATAATAGAGCTTCAGTTCATATATCTATAGACTCTACATTCAATTATTTATCTATTTATTTTTACAGGATCAGTCTGCACATGACAGGAGAAAGAGAGAAATAAACGATGTAAGTTTAATTTTTATTTTACTTTAATTATAATATTAGAAACATTAATAATTAATAGAATGACAAAGTAAGTAGTTATTTTTCGTATTAAAAAAACAAGTAACAAACAAACAAAACACGCTTCTTTTTTAAGATTGTTTAAAAATATGAAAGTTTTTCATGGGTGTATTTTTATCGTTAGATATAGAAATCGTTCGATATTGAAATATCTGCTTCAAGGAAATTATTTTTAAGCTATTGCATAGCTGCTATCGCGGGCCTTGAGCGCGGGGACCGAATCAGAAATTTAGTAACGAAAAATCTCACGCTCCCCACTCCGACGGGCGCGGAGGTGTGGCTTGAAGGCATAGCATGCAATAGCTTTACCGCGGCAGTCCCCGAGTGACACACGTCTTTTTTTATTTAACTGAAGTTTTTATTTTACTGTAGGCTTGCTTGCATTATCAATTCACTAACTAATTATTATTTTCAGAATATTCCAGCAGCGCCAACTCTACCCGATCTTAATTTAAATGAATTACCCAGCGACGTTCGAAAAATCTATGAAAACTCCCCAGTAAGTGTACAAAAATATCATTAACTAAATAATTAGTTGTACAAAAGATGGTGTCGTGGCCCGATCGGGCCGTTCGGAGCTCAATGGAATCACCTTACTCTTATGGATGTTGTCATATAGTGTGTGTATGTTTATTTTTTCAATTATATTAAATTGTTTTTATTTACTTCAGGATTTTGCCAAATTTTTCGGAGGAAGTGATGACAATGACGATTCTGCTGTTCCCAAAGATAATGATAACGTAAGTATTAAAATAAATTTATGTGTTTATGTTTTGTGTATTGATTACCAAAAAATAAATCTTCAAGTATATTTGATTTCTTCATTACGAATTATCATAACTTAATATTACTTTCAGCAAATCTCCGTAAAAAAGAGTAACCACTTTCCGCAAAACCAAATCTACACGAACAATCCTGAAAAAGAATTAATCCCTCAAAAGGAAACAGTATATGAAAATAAACCTAAAGAAGGTTTTAAAGACAGAGCAATGGATATGTTCGATGAAATTCCAAGTTTTAACGGGCATAAGGGTAAAACTTATGGTATGGACTTAACAGGAAACCATGGAACTGTTTGGAACGTAAGCAATCTTATCCTATCCTACTTTCTACTAATATTATAAATGCGAAAGTTAGTGATGATGGATGTGTGTACGTTTGTTACTCTTTCACGCGAATACTTCAGAACCGATTACAATGAAATTAAGCACACATATAGAGGGTACCTTGGATTAACACATAGGATAGGTACTTTATCCCGGGAACGGGAACTATGCGGGTTTTTCTTTGAAAACGCGGGTGAAGCCGGTGGCGGAAAGCTAGTAGTTGTATAAAATAGCATCATGCTTTTTTATTAATAAAAGAAACAGTTTCTGAATCCGCTAATATTAAAATAATAACCATTAGTAAAGATAGAAAGAATACAGAGAGAAATTATATTAAAACTGGTGAAAAATAACTGAACAGTTTCGTTAGGCGCGGGACATATACAAGCGGCGCGGCGCGCATCGGGCGCACCGCGGGCGCACTGCCGGCGCGTAAATGTATAAGAAGGACGTGGTGCAAAACAGATTCAAGAGGTGCGCTTATGGCACGCCCGCGCCCGCGCCGCTTGTGTTTGACCCGCGCCTTAAATTGGTTTGATTAGGACTGAAATATCCAATTTTGTTCAATGTTATAAGTATACTAAACAATAGACAATATTTACTATTTATTTATTTATTATACGAATAACTGTATAAAACTCCGAAATACCATCTAAAACCGGCTACTCACCTACCTGCAGCAGGGGCAATATTGGGCCCATATTTGGCTCCTTAATTGTGATATGTATAGGCAAGCAGGGGTAGGTAATTTCGAGAACAACTGAAATTGCTCCGACCGCCGCGCTGACCAACCGAGATTGTTCCAATATTACCCTTGCGGCATGTAAGTGAGTAGCCGGCTTTAAACAACCCACTAAACAACTTAGACATTAATCTTGTTTATTAAATTACAGGACTTAAGCCAAACACCGGTTGGCATCGATTCGAATCAAGAACCCAATTCAGTTTTAATCGATTCTAATGAAAACAAACTTAATAATGATAAAGGAAATCAAGGCAATATTTGGAGTGGTCGTAATGAAGTTCAACCTGTATCAAACGAGAAGATTATTATTACTCCTGTGACTGATAACGGAGTGGTATGGCATTTATTTATTATTACAATATAACAAATTAATTAATACCTATTTGAGATTGTTTTAGAAGTGCAACTTGTTTGGGCGCGTTGAGAGTAAAATTTCAAGGTCGCATCATGGCAATTCTGTCACGTCATTGAGTAAGGCGACAATTTTTGTATCTTTGAAACTTAAGAAGTTTCACTTTTGACACGTGTGCTCGTCAACACATGCTCTTTTTTAATATTTATTTCTTATGAACAAATACAAAATTTTTTAGTAATTCTTTTTCATGATAATTATTCATAGTGCAAGAGTGTAACATATTATATTTTTTTAGGAAATACCGCCAGCCCCTAAGATTGTAGAACAAAGACCTGATGAGGAAGAAATGGCCGATAGTGATAGTAGTGTCATAGTAGAAGAACCAGCTGTAAAATCTACTGAAGAAGAAAATGTACCTATACATAATACCAATGTCATAGTACAACAACCTGTTATAGTTGTACCTCCTAATCTCGACAATGTTATAAAAAATAGCAATGAAGATGATAATACTAAACCTTTGGTTAATAATTCAAATAGTGGAGAACCACTGGAAGATTTTAAAGATAAAGCAATTGCCATGTTTAACAAAATGCCAAACGATTTTGCAAATAAAGAGGAAAAGCCGAAAACGTATGGAATGGATTTAGTAGGAAATAAGGGAGTTGTATGGAATGTGAGTATATTTTGTGAAATAATAATAAAAAGCAACTTTGTTAACTTTAGTTATATTGGATTTATATGCGATAATTTGATATTGTTTTGGTTTAATGGCATTCAAATGCTTTATAAAGGTGAAAGGCGCGGGTTCCAATCCCACCTCGTGATCGATTTTTTTTCTATTCTTGAAAAAACACGATGCGCTTAATTTAATTAAAGCTATCCAGATTATAATTTAAACTAAACTATTTATTTTACAGGATTTGGGCGAAACTCCCGAGGGAAGTGATAATGTAGGAGTACCTAGAGTAAACACATATAAACCCCAAGTAACTGAAGTAAATAATCCTCCTTCAAAAAATATTATATACGAATATCCTAAGGAAAGCGATAGTGCAATACCCGTGGTAACAAAAGAGGTATGTTCTTATTAATTTATTGAAGTGAAACTTGTTTAGGCGCGTTGAGAGTAAAATTTCAAGGTCACGTCATGGCAATACCGTCACGTCATGAAGTAAGGCAACGATCTTGGTATTTTTAAATTATGTCAAAGAAGTTTCACTTCTAACACGTGTGCTCACTACACACGCTCTTCTTTTATTTATTAGTGAGCTTTTATGATTAGATTTTGTTTTAACATTGTTTGTATGAATACTAATACAACTTTTAACATTTTAGGTAACACAGCGTCCCATGGTAGTTTATGTAGACAAAGTTCCAGAAAGTAAAAAACCCGTTGAAATTGATACCGTTGTAGAACCTTCTCAGCCAGTCATAATCGAACCGAAGCCAGAACCAATTAATTACGTCGTGGAAAAACCTAAGCCAGATTATAACAGCTATGAAAACATAATTGATGAACCCCAAAACAACGAACCAGACAGTAATGTTCTGAAACAATCATTTGATAATCTCCTTAAGCAGATTCCACCTTTTAAACCGTTTAGACCACAGGCAGTTTATAAACCAAAGGTTGAGGCTCAGCCAGTCATAATCGAACCGAAGCCAGAACCAATTCATTACGTCGTGGAAAAACCTGAGCCTGTTTATAAACCAAAGGTCGAGGCTCAGCCAGTCATAATCGAACCGAAGCCAGAACCAATTCATTACGTCGTGGAAAAACCTGAGCCAGTTTATAAACCAAGGGTTGAGGCTCAGCCAGTCATAATCGAACCGAAGCCAGAACCAATTAATTACGTCGTGGAAAAACCTGAGCCAGATTATAACAGCTATGAAAACACAATTGATGAACCCAAAAACAACGAACCAGACAGTAATGTTCTGAAACAATCATTTGATAATCTCCTTAAGCAGATTCCACCTTTTAAACCGTTTAGACCACAGGCAGTTTATAAACCAAAGGTTGAGGCTCAGCCAGTCATAATCGAACCGAAGCAAGAACCAATTAATTACGTCGTGGAAAAACCTGAGCCAGTTTATAAACCAAAGGTTGAGGCTCAGCCAGTCATAATCGAACCGAAGCCAGAACCAATTAGTTACGTCGTGGAAAAACCTGAGCCAGTTTATAAGCCAAAGGTTGAAAATCGTCCTTCTTATGTTAAACCAGCTCCAAATAATAATGTTATTATAGTGCCGGTTCAACCTGAGCATCATAACACATATGTATATAAGCCTAGAAAGGAAAGCCATCCTATTGTATATCACAGGGCTGCTAGAAAACCTTACAAACCCACATACATTGTACAACCTCATTATACACATGAAAGAAAACCGGTAAAGAAGTATAGAGAAAGATCTTCGTCTTATGAACAACCATCTTCGTCAAATGAGCAACCATCTTCGTCTTATGAACAACCATCTTCGTCAAATGAGCAACCATCTTCGTCTTATGAACAACCATCTTCGTCAAATGAGCAACCATCTTCGTCTTATGAACAACCATCTTCGTCAAATGAACAACCATCTTCGTCAAATGAACAACCATCTGCGTCAAATGAACAACCATCTGAAGCGCATAAAAAGCCATCTCCGTCATATGAAAAACCATCTCACCCGCATAAGAGACCATCGCACACAAATGAAGCGACTAAGAAACCGAAAGAGGAACATCGTAAACCTGAAAAACATCACCCAACTAAACATGAGCAAGAACAGAAACCTACTGAAAAACCAAAAGAAAATAAACACGAACCTACAAAGAAAGAAAAGCCTGAAAATCAAGAGAAGAACCCACAGGTACACATCATTTTAAAATAACTTATAGCTACATGAAATTGAGATACTTAACGTTTCATTTAATTCACATAATATCAACTTTTCAGAAGAAACCGAATGAGAAGAAACCAGATGATTTCACCAAAAAGGACCTCGACAATCTTTTGAACAAGGTATGCTTTTTAAATAATCATCACATAATATGTACAATGAAAACGAAATTGAAATGTAATAAGTTTCAAAACATCAACATTTAATTTAGTTAATTCAATATTCATGTATTTCTTATTGCAGAAACAATTTTGGGACTGGCTTGCTGGATGGACGAAAAAATATATGGATTTATTAAATAAGGTAATTTATTACTTCAATTTAATCTTGTTTCAGCTTTTCTCAATAAGATAATAAATATTATCTATTGTTTTTGTTACAGCGCCTGAAAGATATGGTTAAACAGGAAGTTGCCAATCAATTGCAGAAAGCTTTGCACCAAAATCCTGAAACTAATCATAAAAACAACGCTCACGGCAAAGATAACCAGCCAAAAGAAAAACCAAAACATGAAAACAGCACTACAGAAGAACCTTCACACCATTCTGATGACACCAAGAAAAATGAGGAGGAACCTTCAAACAAATCAAAACCAAAAAGGATCACTGAGAAAAATAACAAAAAAGACAAGTACAGTCCAGCTGAAAAATCAAGCAAACCGAAGGCAAATAATAGTGATAAGCCTAAAAATAATAATACTTCCCGTAATTCAAAACCCGAAAAGAAGAGCAACGAACCTGCACATAAGTCCCCTGCAAGTAGTAATGAAGACAAAGAAAAACCTTCTGAATCAAATGGTCCATCAAATAATAATAACACCTCAGTTGATGTACACGCTGACACAATCTACGGAAACACAGTGGGCAAGGATCATATTAAAAATGTATTTAATTTCTATAATGGCAATGGTACTAATGGAAATGAAGGTGCAAGTAATAATAAACCCGCAAACGATAATTCAAACGGCGATGAAAATAAAAAAGCAGATAATTCTAAAGAAGAGACACCATCTAGTGAAGAATCTAATAAAAAAGACAACGATTCTAATGAAAAAATGAAGCCAAAATCAAAATCTTTCAAATCAAAAGAAAAGCCAATATCTGAAAATAAAAAAAATAAAGCAGTAAAACCTGAATCGAATACTGAACCAAGTAAAGAAAAAGAGCATAGAAGTGACAAGTCAGAAGCTGATAGGAGAAAACCTGAAGCACGGAAAGAAAAGCCGAAAGAATCTTCAGAATCTAAGAAAGTTGCGGAGCCTAAAAAATCTAAACTGACGGAAGAAAAGAAGCCTTCGAAACCTGAAGAATTAAAATCTGCTAATGGAAAAAAACTATCAAGACCTAAAGAATCAAAACGGTCGACAGAAAAGAAACCACCCATATCTAAAGAATCGAAACCCGCTACAAAAAAGAAACCTTCAAAATCTAAAGAATCAAAACCAGTAAGAAACCTTCCAAATCTGAAGACGAAAAGAAATCTCCATAACCTAAAGAATCTAAAATACCTAAAGAAACCAGCAAGCAAAATAGCATAATCGTCTACCGAACCTCAAAAGTGAAACAACTACAGATTCAACAGAAACTCCAACAACTTCTGGCAGTTCTGAAGAAACAACAACTGATTCTTCTAACAGAACAACCAGAAATCACTACTGTAGTTAATCGTAAATAGTAAATAAGTTAGCATTTTCAATAAAATTAGTATAAAAAAAGGAAAATTAATATCTCCTAATATAGTAGTAGTAGTAGTATGTAATAATATAATTAGTTAATAAAGCAGTTAATTTACAAAAAAATATTTATTTTATTTATTGTCCTAGCTTTCCGAGTGCGGCTTCGCAAACCCGCATAGTTCCCGTTTCCGTTGTATTTCCGGGATAAAACTTATCCTATGAGTTAATCCAAAATATATTGTATTTTACGCCTTTATTGCCTTGTTGGTCGTCCATCCTGAGTTAACAAATGAACTTAACTACTTTACGTTTGGACAGCTACTTAAATATTAGTCACACACCCTTCGGGCTTCGTTATTTAAAGACTTTTTTACAAATGGGTCTCACACTATTATGCTTTTAGAAATTATATATTTGGTTTGATTTAAGCACCATTAAATTGAATTTGTTATTTAGTAATTTAGCAAATAAATATGTTCAAAGTTAAATGTGTTTTATTTTTATTATTATCCTTATTTTTTTACCTTCTGTTCATTTATAAAAACACTTCTTTGTGAAAAGAAAGTCGTGTTAATTACAATATCTATAACTAGAACTACGGAATTGATTTAAATTATTTTTTTCTTGGTTCATTGGACTTTACATAATAATTTATAACATAGTTAGATATTTATAAATCAGGAAACGACAATTAAAAGGAAAATGACGACACAAATCCATTTTCCCTTTCCAATCCTCTAACGCTATTTCCTTCATTGTCTTTGAGTCGTATAAAAATAAGTAATTTTATGTCACGGAGTTGTGAGTTTTATTCTGCTGAAAGATTTTAGGTATTTGAGTAGGTATTTATTCGTTTTAAGTTGCATATATTTTATTCTATTCTATTGACTCAAAAGTTTGTCTCTGCTTATTATAGGAGAAATATAGAGAAAATAGCGAGCATCAGATATAAGAAAAATATTCGATTTTTTGTTTGTTTGTGACGATTGAACTCAAAAATTAATCGATCGATAATAAAAATTGTATTACAATTGGAAATATCTTTGTCACACATAGACTATATTCCTTAAACCTGGATTCATAAGTTGTTACAAGCGACTCTTATTAAAGCCTGCGTGCCCGGGGGTATTCCGATGGGCACGCGATTAAATCTCTTATGGCTGGTTTAGATGTAAGTAGTAGGTAGTTTTATGCCATGACCACAGATCACAGAAACTAAAGATCTCTATTATCATGACACTAGATGGCGCTGCATCACATTTTAAAAAATTCTTATCATAGGTTTTCACTGTACGGGAATTATTTTCATCAAATAATTACTTTATCTATGTTGTTTTCTATTGAAAATCTTGAAAATAAGTGGCTGTGAGTAATTATCAAAATTTCCCGCCACAGACAATTTTGTGCACTGCCATCTATTATCGGATAGACAAAATAATTTAAACAATGCAGTAGTTTTATATAATGGCACTAGATGGCGCTGCATCGCATTTTAAAAGTTTCTTATCATAGGTTTCCACTGTACGGGAATTATTTTCATCAAATAATTACTTTATCTATGTTGTTTTCTATTGAAAATCTTGAAAATTAGTGGCTGTGTGTAATTATCAAAATTTTCCGCCTAAGACAATATTTGTACACTGCCATCTATTATCGGATAGACAAAATAATTTAAACAATGTAGTAGTTTTATGTCATGACACTAGATGGCGCTGCATCACATTTTAAAAAATTCTTATCATAGGTTTTCACTGTACGGGAATTATTTTCATCAAATAATTACTTTATCTATGTTGTTTTCTATTGAAAATCTTGAAAATTAGTGGCTGTGTGTAAAATTATCGAAATTTTCCGCCTAAGACAATATTTGTACACTGCCATCTATTATCGGATAGACAAAATAATTTAAACAATGTAGTAGTTTTATGTCATGACACTAGATGGCGCTGCATCACATTTTAAAAAATTCTTATCATAGGTTTTCACTGTACGGGAATTATTTTCATCAAATAATTACTTTATCTATGTTGTTTTCTATTGAAAATCTTGAAAATAAGTGGCTGTGAGTAATTATCAAAATTTCCCGCCACAGACAATTTTGTGCACTGCCATCTATTATCGGATAGACAAAATAATTTAAACAATGCAGTAGTTTTATATAATGGCACTAGATGGCGCTGCATCGCATTTTAAAAATTTCTTATCATAGGTTTCCACTGTACGGGAATTATTTTCATCAAATAATTACTTTATCTATGTTGTTTTCTATTGAAAATCTTGAATATTAGTGGCTGTGAGTAATTTTCAAAATTAATAAATAAATTTTAACTAAATTTTAAGTGAATAACATTTAAGTAGCTGTCCAAACGAGGCAAAAAAGGCAAAAAAGTTGTAAGCTGTGCGATCTGTAGGTTAGAAGAGGTCAAAGAGGTAAAATATGAATATATAAATGAAATAAAGAGGGCAATAATCACACCCAAAAGATTGTTTCTTTTTGAAGCATTCTCTCTTCAAGTATTCTTCCGCATTTATAGTTACTAGTTTTCTGCACACCAAACAGTTAAAGGAGGACGCGTCAAATTTGGCCTGAAACTTGGGTTAAGACCAATACACATGAAATATTGTTTTTGTGATAGATCATTTCACATAGGGTAGGTACCTAACGAAAAAAAATAAAATAAAAAAATAAATCGACCGGGTTCTTGTACAGTCAAGGTAAAAAGTTTTATTTATTTGGCTATTATTTTGCGCACAATAACGGTGTTTTTAATTCGACGATCCAACTTGAGAGATAGGATAGTTTAAACATGTAGGTACCACGGGCGAAGCCGGGGCGGACCGCTAGTATTTAATAATATTTTGCATGTACACAAAAACGCTGACTTACACCATCTACTACTGAACTGAATACAATTAAATTTAGCACACATTTTGGATTAACACATAGGATAGCTTTTATCTCGGAAATACTACGGAAACGGGAACTATGTGGGTTTTGCGAAGCCGCGCTCGGAAAGCTAGTAGAATAAATAAAATAAATATTTGTTTGTAAATTAACTGCTTTATTGACTAACTCGCAAACGCGTTAACAACAAATCAATGATATTATAAATTAATTTTCCTTATAACTAACTCTATACTAATTATTATTGATAATCCTAACTCGATTTAAGGTACGATCTACGGTAGTGCTTTCTGGGTGTCATATTAGAAGAATCAGTTGTTGTTTCTTCAGAACTGTTGCCAGAAGTTGTTGGAGTTTCCGTTGAATCTGTAGTTGTTTCACTTTTAAAGTTCGGTAGACGATTATGCTCTTTTGCTTGCTGGTTTCTTTAGATATTTTAGATTCTTTAGGTCAAGAAGATTTCTTTTCCTCTTTACATTTGGTAGGTTTCTTACTGGTTTTGATTCTTTAGATTTTGAAAGTTTCTTTTCTGTTGCGGGTTTCAAGTCTTTAGATTTTAATGGTTTATTTTCTGTCGACCGTTTTGATTCTTTAGGTCTTGATAGTTTTTTTCCATTAGCAGATTTTAATTCTTCAGGTTTCGAAGGCTTCTTTTCTTCCGTCAGTTTAGATTTTTTAGGCTCCGCAGCTTTCTTAGATTCTGAAGATTCTTTCGGCTTTTCTTTCCGTGCTTCAGGTTTTCTCCTATCAGCTTCTGACTTGTCACTTCTATGCTCTTTTTCTTTACTTGGTTCAGTATTCGATTCAGGTTTTTCTGCTTTGTTTTTTTTATTTTCAGATATTGGCTTTTCTTTTGATTTGAAAGATTTTGATTTTGGCTTCATTTTTTCATTGGAATCGTTGTCTTTTTTATTAGATTCTTCACTAGATGGTTTCTCTTCTTTAGAATTATCTGCTTTTCTATTTTCATTGCCGTTTGAATTATCGTTTGCGGGTTTATTATTACTTGCACCTTCATTTCCATTAGTACCATTGTTATTATAGAAAACAAATACATTTGTAATATCATGCTGGCCCACTGTGTTTCCGTAGATTGTGCCAGCGTGAACATCAACTGAGGTGTTATTATTATTTGATGGACCGTTTGATTCCGAAGGTTTTTCCTTGTCTTCATTACTACTTGCTGGGGACTTATCTGCAGGTTTTTTGCTCTTCTGTTCGGGTTTTGAATTACTGGAAGTACTTTTAATTTTAGGTTTATCACTATTATTTGCCTTCGGTTTGCTTGATTTTTCAGCTGGACTGTACTTGTCTTTTTTGTTATTTTTCTCAGTGATCCTTTTTGGTTTTGATTTGTTTGAAGGTTCCTCTTTATTTTTCTTGGTGTCATCAGAATGGTGTGAAGGTTTTTCTGTAGTGCTGTTTTCAAGTTTTGGTTTTTCTTTTGGCTGGTTTTCTTTGCCGTGAGCGTTGTTTTTATTATTAGTTTCAGGATTTTGGTGCAAAGCTTTCTGCAATTGATTAGCAACTTCCTGTTTAACCATATCTTTCAGGCGCTGTAACAAAAACAATAGATAATATTTATTATCTTATTAAGAAAAGCTGAAACAAGATTAAATTGAAGGGAAATAGTAATAATTTACCTTATTTAATAAATCCATATATTTTTTCGTCCATCCAGTAAGCCAGTCCCAAAATTGTTTCTGCAATAAGAAATACATGAATACCTATTCAATTAACTAAATTAAATGTTGATGTTTTGAAACTTATTACATTTCAATTTCGTTTTCATTGTACATATTATGTGATGATTATTTAAAAAGCATACCTTGTTCAAAAGATTGTCGAGGTCCTTTTTGGTGAAATCATCTGGTTTCTTCTCATTCGGTTTCTTCTGAAAAGTTGATATTATGTGAATTAAAAGAAACGTTAAGTATCTCAATTTCATATAGCTATAAGTTATTTTAAAATGATGTGTACCTGTGGGTTCTTCTCTTGATTTTCAGGCTTTTCTTTATTTGTAGGTTCGTGTTTATTTTCTTTTGGTTTTTCAGTAGGTTTCTGATGTTCTTGCTCATGTTTAGTTGGGTGATGTTTTTCAGGTTTTCGATGTTCCTCTTTCGGTTTCTTAGTCGCTTCATTTGTGTGCGATGGTCTCTTATGCGGGTGAGATGGTTGTTCATTCGACGCAGATGGTTGCTCATTTCCAAACGATCTCCTAAGCTTGTCGTCATCATACATTGGTTTGTGAGATCTTTCTCTATACTTCTTTACCGGTTTTCTATCATGTGTATAATGAGGTTGTACAATGTATGTGGGTTTGTAAGGTTTTCTAGCAGCCCTGTGATATACAATAGGATGGCTTTCCTTTCTAGGCTTATATACATATGTGTTATGATGCTCAGGTTGAACCGGCACTATAATAACATTATTATTTGGAGCTGGTTTAACATAAGAAGGACGATTTTCAACCTTTGGTTTATAAACTGGCTCAGGTTTTTCCACGACATAATTTATTGGTTCTGGCTTTGGTTCGATTATGACTGGCTGAGCCTCAACCTTTGGTTTATAAACTGCCTCAGGTTTTTCCACGACGTAATTAATTGGTTCTGGCTTCGGTTCGATTATGACTGGTTGAGCCTCAACCTTTGGTTTATAAACTGGCTCAGGTTTTTCCACGACGTAATGAATTGGTTCTGGCTTCGGTTCGATTATGACTGGTTGAGCCTCAACCTTTGGTTTATAAACTGGCTCAGGTTTTTCCACGACGTAATGAATTGGTTCTGGCTTCGGTTCGATTATGACTGGTTGAGCCTCAACCTTTGGTTTATAAACTGGCTCAGATTTTTTCACGACGTAAATTGGTTCTGGCTTCGGTTCGATTATGACTGGCTGAGCCTCGACCTTTGGTTTATAAACTGGCTCAGGTTTTTCCACGACGTAATGAATTGGTTCTGGCTTCGGTTCGATTATGACTGGTTGAGCCTCAACCTTTGGTTTATAAACTGGCTCAGGTTTTTTCACGACGTAAATTGGTTCTGGCTTCGGTTCGATTATGACTGGCTGAGCCTCAACCTTTGGTTTATAAACTGGCTCAGGTTTTTCCACGACGTAAGTAATTGGTTCTGGCTTCGGTTCGATTATGACTGGCTGAGCCTCGACCTTTGGTTTATAAACTGGCTCAGGTTTTTCCACGACGTAATGAATTGGTTCTGGCTTCGGTTCGATTATGACTGGCTGAGCCTCAACCTTTGGTTTATAAACTGCCTGTGGTCTAAACGGTTTAAAAGGTGGAATCTGCTTAAGGAGATTATTAAATGATTGTTTCAGAACATTACTGTCTAGTTCGTTGTTTTTGGGTTTATTAATTGTGTTTTCATAGCTTTTATAATCTGGCCTAGGTTTTTCCACGACGTAATTAATTGGTTCTGGCTTCGGTTCAATTATGACTGGCTGAGCCTCGACCTTTGGTTTATAAACTGCCTGTGGTCTAAACGGTTTAACTGGATGAATCTGTTTAAGGAGATTATTAAATGATTGTTTCAGAACATTACTGTCTGGTTCGTTGTTTTTGGGTTTATCCATTGTGTTTTCATATGGCTTAGGTTTTTCCACGACGTAATTAATTGGTTCTGGCTTCGGTTCGATCATGACTGGCTGAGTAGGTTCTACAATGGAATCAATTACAACGGGTTTTTTACTTTTTGGTACTTTGTCTACGTAAACTACCACGGGACGCTGTGTCACCTAAAATGTTAAAAGGCATATTGTATTTATACAAATAATAATAAATCAAAATCTAATAATCAACGCTCACAAATAAATAAAAAAGAGCGCGTGTGGCGAGCACATGTGTCAGAAGTGAAACTTCTTCGAAAATATTCGAAGATACCAAGATCGTTGCCTTACTTCATGACGTGACGGTATTGCCATGACGTGACCTTGAAATTATACTCTCAACGCGCCTAAACAAGTTTCACTTCAATAAATTAATAAGAACATACCTCTTTTGTTACCACGGGTATTGCACTATCGCTTTCCTTAGGATATTGGTATATAATATTTTTTGAAGGAGGATTATTTACTTCAGTTACTTGGGGTTTATATGTGTTAACGCTCAGTACGCCTACATTATCACTTCCCACGGGAGTTTCGCCCAAATCCTGTAAAATAAATACATAGTTTAGTTTAAAGTATAATCTGGATCGCTTTAATTAAAAATGTTAAATTAAGCTTATCGTGTATACATTTTTAAAGAATAGAAAAAAAAATCGATCACGAGGTGGGATTGGAACCCGCGCCTCTCGCCTTTATGGAATGCCATTAAACCATAATAAAAAAGTGAAAAAATTAAAACCCAACTACGACAATAACCAGCGCTGAAAAAGTATAAAACAAGATTTCAGAATACTAAACTGAACAAAGTTGCTAATGTAGTTGCAAGTAAATGGACACAGTAGATTCTACCAAGATGCCTTCGTTGTAAATTGACAATAATGTCATACAATACTATTCTGAAATATGCAATATTCCACTATGTAGAGATAAATTTTCATGTTTGGAAAACCGCAGTCACACGTTGACAAAGTGCTACAGTAGATAGGTATATGTAACGTGTGACTACGCCTAGTAGATAGGTATATATTCAAAATGTACAAGTAAAGCGCTTTCAAATGATACCAAACACGGGATATTTATCGTAACTTTATTTTTTTACTCTGTATGTTTTGTCCGCTAGAGGGCGCCACATAAGATTTTGTGAAACCCCATATAGCCTATAACCAGCGGACAATTAAGACGCTTCTAATGATATGTCATTTGTCGAATTTTGATAAGTAGTTTAGAAGTTACGAGGGAATAGATGAACATACATACATACATACATAGCCTGTCAAAATCATAACCCTCCTTTTGCTTTGCCGTAGTCGGGTAAACACAATATCAAATTATCGCATATAAAATCAATATAACTAAAGTTTTATTTCACAAAATATACTCACATTCCATACAACTCCCTTATTTCCTACTAAATCCATTCCATACGTTTTCGGCTTTTCCTCTTTATTTGCAAAATCGTTTGGCATTTTGTTAAACATGGCAATTGCTTTATCTTTAAAATCTTCCAGTGGTTCTCCACTATTTGCATTATTAACCAAAGGTTTTGTATTATCATCTTCATGGCTATTTTTTATAACATTGTCGAGATTAGGAGGTAAAATTATAACAGGTTGTTGTACTATGACATTGGTATTATGTATAGGTACATTTACTTCTTTAGTAGATTTTACAGCTGGTTCTTCTACTATGACACTACTATCACTATCGGCCGGTTCTTCTTCATCAGGTCTTTGTTCCACAATCTTAGGGGCTGGCGGTATTTCCTAAAAAAAATATTATAATATGTTACACTCTTGCACTATGAATAATTATCATGAAAAAGAATTACCAATAAAATAGATATTTAAGTTCCTAAGAAACAAATATATAAAAGAGCGTTTGTGCTGAGCACTAGTGTCAGAAGTGAAACTTCACAAGATTCAAAGATACGAAAATTGTCGCCTTACTCAATGACGTGACAGTATTGCCATGATGCGACCTTGAAATTTTACTCTCAACGTGCCCAAAGCACTTCTAAAACAATCTCAAATATTAATTAATTTGTTCCATTGTAATAATAAATAAATATCATACCACTCCGTTATCAGTCACAGGAGTAAGAATAATCTTCTCGTTAGATACAGTTTGAACTTTATTACTACCACTCCAAATATTGCCTTGATTTCCTTTATCATTATTAAGTTTGTTTTCATTGGAATTGATTAAAACTGAATTGGGTTCTTGAGTCGAATTGATGCCAACCGGTGTTTGGCTTAAGTCCTGTAATTTAATAAATAATATTAATGTCTAAGTTGTTTAGTGGGTTGTTTAAAGCCGGCTACTCGTACATGCCGCAAGGGTAATATTGGAACAATCTCGGTTGGTCAGCGCGGCGGTCGGAGCAATTTCAGTTGTTCTCAAAATTACCCCTGCTTGCCTATACATAACACAATTAAGGAGCAATTGGCTCCTTGGAATTGGAGGGTGCATTTCCAATATTGCCCCTGCTGCAGGTGCTGAGTAACCGGTTTTAGATGGTATTTTGGAGTTTTATACAGTTATTCTTATAGTAAATAAATAAATAGTGTGTCAACTAAATAAGGTATTGTCTATTGTTTAGTATATTTATAACATTGAACAAAATTGGATATTTCAGTCCTAATCTAACAAATTTACCCAAACTGTTGAGTTATTTTTCTCCAGTTTTAATATCATTTCTCTCTGTATTCTTTCTATCTTTACTTATAATTAATATTTTAATATTAGCGGATTCAGAAACTGTGTCTTTTATAAATAAAGAAGCATGATGCTATTTTATAGCATGCTTTCCGCCACCGGCTTCAACCGCTTTTTCAAATTAATACCCGCATAGTTTCCGTTCCCAGGATAAAACCTATCCTATGTGTTAATCCAAGTTACCCTCTATATGTGTGCATAATTTCACTCTAATCGGTTCTGAAGTATTCGCGTGAAAGAGTAACAAACGTACACACATCCATCATCACTAACTTTCGCATTTATAATATTAGTAGAAAGTAGGATAGGATAAGATTGCTTACGTTCCAAACAGTTCCATGGTTTCCTGTTAAGTCCATACCATAAGTTTTACCCTTATGCCCGTTAACACTTGGAATTTCATCGAACATATCCATTGCTCTGTCTTTAAAACCTTCTTTAGGTTTATTTTCATATACTGTTTCCTTTTGAGGGATTAATTCTTTTTCAGGATTGTTCGTGTAGATTTGGTTTTGCGGTAAGTGGTTACTCTGTTTTGCGGAGATTTTCTGAAAGTTATGATAATTCGTAATGAAGCAATCAAATCTATTTGAAGATTTATTTTTTGGTAATCAAGACACAAACACATAAATTTATTTTAATATATTTTAATACTTACGTTATCTTTGGGAACAGCAGAATCGTCATTCTCATCACTTCCTCCGAAAAATTTGGCAATATTCTGAAGTAAATAAAAATAATTTAATATAAATGAAAAAATAAATAAATATTACACACACATAATAATATAAGAAGATTTTTCGACGACGCGGTTGGCGCAGTGGTAAAGTAACTGCCTACTGAGCCGACGGTCCCGGGTTCGATCCCCGGTCAGGGCAAATATTTGTGTGATGAACTCAATTATTTGTTCTTGGGTCTGGGTGTTATTATCTATATATGTATTTATTAAATATTATATTTATCGTCGCCTAGTACCCACAACACAAGCCTTAATTGAGCTTACTGTGGGACTAGGTCGATTTGTGTAATAATGTCCTATAATATTTATTTATTTTTAAGCTATTTCTATATAGGTACTTACTGGAGAGTTTTCATAAATTTTTCGAACGTCGCTTGGTAATTCATTTAAATTAAGATCGGGTAGAGTTGGCGCTGCTGGAATATTCTGAAAATAATAATTAGTTAGCAAATTGATAATGCAAGCAAGCCTACAGTAAAATAAAAATTTCAGTAAAATAAAAAAATATTTTCCTTGAAGTACCTAGATATTTCAATATGTTCAACATGCCATAAAACCAAAAATATCAATTTCAAAATGTTCAACATTTCAATGTATTACCACAGACTAATAATAAATGGGCGTATTCAGAAAGAAAGCTTGAAACTTATAAGCGCTTATCGGCGCTTGTCAAGTTCATATATTTTCCTGCGCGGTTACCAGCGCTGACAAGCGCCGATAAGCGCTTATAGGCGCTTATAAGTTTCAAGCTTTCTTTCTGAATACGCCCTATACAAGTATTACGATAAAAATACACCATGAAAAAACTTTTATATTTTTTAAAAATCTTAAAAAAAGAAGTGTGAATTGTTTGTTTCTTAATTGTTTTTTTTTTTGAATACGAAAAATAACGACTTTGTCATTCTATTAATTATTAATGTTTCTAACATAATTAAAGTAAAATAAAAATTAAACTTACATCGTTTATTTCTCTCTTTCTCCTGTCATGTGCAGACTCATCCTGTAAAAATAAGTAGATAAATAATTAAATGTAGAGTCTGAAGATATATAAACTGAAGCTCTAATAATTCTATTATTATTTGTTGTTATGTTCATTGTTTCATTGAGCAGCAACTAAAATGCAAAGGAGAGCATATATCGTTAGTAAAAATCATAAACCGCTGTAGTTACAACTCCGACTAAAAATTAATGTAGTTTCACGTAAAAACCCAAGAACGATATCGTAGTTAACGTTATTTACCAAAAATATTCTTAATCTTACAAAAATACTGTTTTGTTTTTTAAATTTCGTTAGAAATATTCGAAAAGTTTTTTGCTGGTTTATTGCAAATTTGAAACACATTTTTTAAATATCTAATGTTCACTTTGTGGTTTTGCATAAAGTACATTATTCCTCCAATATTTTTTAACTCTTGCATATAAAAAATATTAACTTACCTCTGGCTTAGCAATGGTATGAGAGAAGATGGACTGAGGCTCAAACAGCAAGAGGACGAATACAAACTGAAATAAAGAAAATATTTGTAAGTATAAATGACCGTTCGACCGCCTTCTTGGTTCAATGGTTGACGCGTGAAACATCCTGCCATAGAACCGTCATGCGTTCGGTTCCCGGTGGAGACGAAGAAAAAAAAATGTCTCGGTCTGGCAGGACACGGAAGGCTCATTACCTACTTGTCTCTACAGAAAATCGATCAGTGAAACAGATGTATCAATAATGCATCTGCCCCTTAATACCCCACTTGGGGACACGAGACTTCACTTTTATAAATGACCAAGTTATATTTGAATAAAACACATACCTATACCTACAATTATTAGCTAAACAAAAAATCTATGAAAAAATAATTGACGTAAAGAAAAGATAATAGAGATTTTGATGAGTAAAGTTAAGTCATTAGGCAAAAATTAACGACTTAATTAATTCATTATCGAATTAAATACCATTTAATTTGTTTGGATAGAGTAAAGATTTTAAATTGTTTACAGTTATTTAAGATTTTTATGTATGTACATTTATATTAAAACATGTATGATTTGGAACGTTTCGTAATTTTTAGGAAAATGTATTACGCCAAAGAAAAAAACAAATTGTATCTTTTAAGGGTCGATTTCGAAACTTATGGATAGGTGTTATCTGTCAATTAAAATTGCTTACATGACGTATGAAAATATGTTTAAAAGTATTAAATAAGCTATCAGAGACATTACCAAGGGGTTTAACAGGTGCTTAGTTTTTATTGTATTAAGTTTTTGAGTTCAAAAATTAAATTATTTTTACAATAAAAATCAATAAGTTGTTATAAATATAAAATTAAATTAATTGAAAACTCACCTTATAATAATACATCTTGTCACTCCAATTTGAGATGCAATAGAGCACTATGACATACAAAAACAAATCCCGCATTTTTATATAAATACTAATAGTTTTTTTATCTTTCAAAAGGTGAATTTTATCTTAAACGATCTTTTATCTGTTTGATTTTACTGTGAGATATAGTGAGATAGCACGATTGAATATATTAAAACTGTTTATTGTTGTGATAATGAAATAAAGTAAAGAAATCACATTGCTATTTTATAAACAAAATGCTTTTTAATGGCAGCATATCTTAAATAAATTAAATAAGTTAAAAATTGAAAATAATTTGGAAAATCCAAAAGTGCACGCCTCATAATTTTTTTTAATAAATATTTATTAATTATTATTTTTGTTTATTTAATAACAATTAAACCACATCGAATCAGACCCTGAAAAATGAAAGGATCCGCACATACAGACACACGGACGTCCAAGACAGAACTTTTTTAAACTGTTTTTTAACTAGTTTAAATAACAAAAATGACATCAAAAATATCATGAACTTTAAAAATAGTGTTTTTTCTTAATATGTGTGTGTATGTATTATCTTACAAGTGCAATGTATGATACATAAAGACATTTTAAGTTTGAAAAATCAGATGTTTTGCGCGAAGTGACAGTAGTACCCACCTCAACGCTTCGCTTATGAGGCGTGCAATAAACACTAAAAAGTATCTTAACACGTTCGCTGCGAAACAGGGCTTGAAACACCCTGTCCGTGTCTCGTCGTTATAGCGGTAGGAAAAAACTTAAACTTCTCTGTCGTGCGGGAGGCATAACTTCCATCTGGTTCAGTGTAGGAAAGTGATATCTATATATCTGAGATGTGCTATTGATTCCTAGTTCAATGGTATACCGACCTTAATACCGGGTTTCTTAGACCTCGTGCCGCACTGAACAAATAAAAATTCTAACACAGTGCGGAACGAGGTTGCGAACACCTCGTACCATCGCGCACCTCGTACCGCACCTTAAGCTAGCTTCACGCGGTTAGTGTTGTGCAACGCATTCGAGACTATTTGTGGAACAACTTATTGAAGCTTTTACAAAGAAGGACCTGAATGTGGATACAGGTAATTTTCAAACATCCTAACTACTCGTTATAATAAATATCGTTAATAAAAAGGTGAATGTGACATGTTGAGTAACTTTCTTCAAATAGGTTAATAATCATGATTACTATTAGTGTGTTTGTTCATTGAATCAACTAGCGGCAAATCCAAAACACCCGGCAATTGGTTTATGGCTCATCAAAATTTAACTCTTGCCTAAGTCAACAAGCCAACAAACAAGGCACATCATCTCTCATCTCTTAAAGGGATCAAAGAAGAGGAGATGTGTAGGATGTTACGAAAAACTCCGCACCTTCTTAACAAGTCGTGAGGCCGACAAAAAAGTAAAGGAAATTCTCACAGAATGCACTGGTTGCAAACAATATTCTGGTTTGGCCTGTTTTAATAAAAAACATCCATAAGTTTGATAAATAAATACAATTAAATAAAATCGATATTTCTTTTCCCATCACTAAATTATATGAAAAACTGCTATTGTTCAGTGCGGTATGGGGTACATCAGACCCCACATTTTATTTTACCCATAGAATCTAAACTAACTAATCTAACCACGGGCGACGGTAGATTTAGGTTAATGAACTCATTGTTAATAATAATCACGACAAAAGCCGCACACTTTGTCTTATTTGGCGCCAAAAAAAGGATTTTGGTCTCCTACGGGCGGTGGGGTTTAATATGCCTCGTGCCGCCACAATGTCTGGTATAGGACAAGGTTTAAAACGACCCGTAACGCAGTAATGGAAAGTACAGATATATCTGTGCCGCAGCGAACGTGTTAAGGCAGCTTATCACAATTATTTATTTTTTATAAATAATGAATGAAATATTATAACGATATGATAAATATGTATACCGGGTGTCCGACTATTGGTAGGTATATTAAGCGCGAAAGGACTTGTAGTTTTGCATACACTGATCTCATAAAAAATACTTAAACAACAAAACTACATGAAAATTTTTTGCTAAATTTTCCCTGAAAATCCATGTTTTCTTCTCTAGTTTCGCGCAGCCGGCATATACCGCTTCTCTAATGTTTTGTCTATGAAAACATATAAGTAATCTTAAACGATAGCTCACGTGCTGGTGGCAAAGATGGGCGGGTTGTTGTGAAAAAAAGACTTTCGACCTGCCTACGGGGTCGAAAGTAACAATTGACGATTTTATTTTTAATTTCGTTTATACATATAAAAAACAACATACTGTGTGGGTTGAAAGTAACAGGACAAAGGTAAAAAACAACAACATACTACGGTGTGGGTTGAAAGTAACAGGACAAAGGGGTTGGTAATGAATACAATATTATCATGGTAAATCAACAAATTATTTATTAAAAGACTTTCTATTAATAACACAAATAAACTTATTTTAAATATTATACTTAAACAAAACAAATCAATAAAAAATTAAAAAATATTCTTAGTTTTAAAATAATGAGATCAACTAAAACCATTACTTTATTCATATTTAAAAATTCTGCATCCCGCATCCATTCAGGTCTTGAAATCGTTTCAGTGGCAATACGGAAAAAGGCATGATGTGTCCTCCTTGAGCATTAATAGTAACAGCAACAGTTACTGATTTTCCACGCTCTGCTGAGGTTATGGCACCTACTTGTTTGGTTTGTTTAACACTTACCCCTTTTTAAACGACTTCAAAAAAGGAGGAGGTTATCAATTCGGCCGGTATATATGTTTTTTATGTATGTACACCGATTACTCCGAGGTTTCTTAACCGATTTACGTGATTTTTGTTCGATGCGGGATGGTGTCGAATTGGTCCCATAAAAATTTTATTCGGATAGGCCCAGTAGTTTTTATTTTATGAGCATTTTTGTCTGTACTCGATGACTTAATTGAAATGTAGCAAGTAACTTTGATTCACTTCCCGGTAACCGATTGAGCTGAAATTTTGTATACGTATGTAAATTGGATAGCGATGAAACATTATAATGACATAGAGCTGATTTGATGATGGAATCGGAAGGTGGCCATAAGAACTCATTAATATATTGACTCAACTTTATTGAGATTGGGCTCGTTTGATTCGTGTTGAAAAAAAAACTAAAAAGTATAAATAAAAATAACTGCGTTAAAAACAACCGACTTCAAACGGTACCAAACACTAAGCACTTAGTATTAAGCCCGTGCACTAAGCACTTAGTATAAATCCCGTGCACTAAGCACTTAGTATAAAGCCCGCGCACTAAGCACTTAGTATTAAGCCCGTGCACTAAGCACTTAGTATTAAGCCCGTGCGCTAAGCACTTAGTATTAAGCCCGTGCGCTAAGCACTTAGTATTAAGCCCGTGCACTAAGCACTTAGTATTAAGCCCGTGCACTAAGCACTTAGTATTAAGCCCGTCACTAAGCACTTAGTATTAAGCCCGTGCACTAAGCACTTAGTATTAAGCCCGTTCACCGACATCAAACCTTTTTAGTAAATAGCACATCTAAATAATATGTAGTAATTAATAATATCAAATCTTTTTTATTTATTACTTTTCCGTTTTTGAAGTCGGTTGTATTTAACGCAGTTATTTTTATAATATAACTAGCGGTCCGCCCCGGCTTCGCCCGTGGTACATGTTTACGTTTTCTCTACATAAGAACCATCCTCGTACTTCAAGGAATATAATAAAAAAAGAATTATCGAAATCGGTTCAGCCGTTCTCGAGTTATGCGCTTACCAACACATTTTGCGATTCATTTTTATATATAAGAAGACTAGCGGTCCGCCCCGGCTTCGCCCGTGGTACATATTTACGTTTTCTCTACGTAAAAACCATCCTCGTACTTCAAGGAATATAATAAAAAAGAATTATCGAAATCGGTTCAGCCGTTCTCGAGTTATGCGCTTACCAACACATTTTGCGATTCATTTTTATATATAAGAAGACTAGCGGTCCGCCCCGGCTTCGCCCGTGGTACATATTCACGTTTTCTCTACGTAAAAACCATCCTCGTACTTCAAGGAATATAATAAAAAAAGAATTATCGAAATCGGTTCAGCCGTTCTCGAGTTATGCGCTTACCAACACATTTTGCGATTCATCTTATATATAAAATTCTCGTGTCACAATGTTAGTCTGCATACTCCTCCGAAACGGGTGGAGCGATTCTCATGAAATTTTCTGTGCATATCGGGTAAGTCTGAGAATCGGCCAACATCTATTTTTCATATGTACCACGGGCGAAGCCGGGGCGGACCGCTAGTTTTTATATATAAAGAAGATAAGAAGATTAAGTGACATAATTTGCATGCTGTTAATAACGGCTGAACATGCTGGAACTCAATTGTTAACATCTATGTATACCATGTTTTTTTGGCAAATAAATTAATTTGAATTTGAATTTGAAAGTATGCCGTTTTATCGTTTTGCAATACAACATTAGCTTGATGTTTTAAATCCAAATAATATTTCTTGTCAATATCAGATTTAGATTTGCGGAATTTCTTTTAAGCGTTATTTCTTAATAATTTAAACAAAAATTTTACTTTATCAGTAAGTAATCCAAGGTGTTGGTGGTGTTTTAAATTTATTAATTAATATTAATTTATTTTGTATGTGTGTCTATGATTCTCTAGTGTCTCTTTCACGCAAACCTACCAATACCTACCTACTACTGAACTGAATACAATTAAATTTAGCACACATTTTGGATTAACACATATTATAGGTTTTATCCCGGAAATAGTACAGAAACGGGAACTATCCGGGTTTGCAAAGCCACGCTCGGAAAGTTAGGATAATAAATAAAACATTTTTTTTGTAAATGAACTGCTTTATTGACTAATTCGCAAACTCGTAAACACCAAATCAATGTTATTATAAATATATTACTTAATATTATAGTAGAAGATATTAATTTTATTATTTTCCTTATAAATCTATACTAATTATTATTGAAAATGCTAACTCGATTTACGGTACGATCTATGGTAGTGCTTTCTGGTTGTTCTGTTAGAAGAATCAGTTGTTGTTTCTTCAGAACTGCCAGAAGTTGTTGGAGTTTCCGTTGAATCTGTAGTTGTTTCACTTTTGAGGTCCGGTAGACGTTTCTGCTCTTGTGCTTTGCTTTTTTAGGTATTTTAGATTCTTTAGGTTAAGGAGATTTCTTTTCGTCTTCAGATTTTGAAGGTTTCTTTTCTGTAGCGGGTTTCAATTCTTTAGATTTGGATGGTTTATTTTCTGGTTTTGATTCTTTAGATTTTGAAGGTTTCTTTTCTGTAGCGGGTTTCATTTCTTTAGATTTGGATGGTTTATCTTCTGGTTTTGAATCTTTAGATTTTGAAGGTTTCTTTTCTGTAGCGGGTTTCAATTCTTTAGATTTGGATGGTTTATTTTCTGGTTTTGATTCTTTAGATTTTGAAGGTTTCTTTTCTGTAGCGGGTTTCAATTCTTTAGATTTGGATGGTTTCTTTTCTGTCGACGGTATTGATTCTTCAGGTTTCGAAGGCTTCTTTTCTTCAGTCGGTTTAGATTTTTTAGGTTCCGCAGCTTCCTTAGAGTTTGAAGATTCTTTCGACTTTTCTTTTATTTTCGGTTTTCTCTTGTCAGCTTCTGACTTGTCACTTTTAGGCTCTTTGTCATTTTCAGATCTTGGTTTATCTTTGCTATCGGACTTTGTTTCAGGTTTCTTATTAGATTCTTTACTAGCTTCAGCAGATGATTCTTTAGATGAATTATTATCTACACTATCATTTTTCTTTTCTTTTGGTTCTCTTTTTTTATCGGCTGATGCCTTATTTTCAGGTTTGGATTTTTTATTTGGTTTTTCATTAGGTTTTTTCTTGTCAGCTTCTGACTTGTCACTTTTAGGCTCTTTTTCTTTACTTGGTTCAATATTCGATTCAGGTTTTTCTGCTTTGTCTTTTTTATTTTCAGATCTTGGTTTTTCTTTGCTTTCGGGCTTTTGTTCAGGTTTCTTATTAGATTCTTTACTAGCTCCAGCAGGTGATTCATTAGATGAATTATTATCTACACTATCGTTTTTCTTTTCTTTTGGTTCTCTTTTTTTATCGGCTGATGCTTTATTTTCAGGTTTGGATTTTCTATTTGGTTTTTCATTAGATTCTGTAGAATTTTCATCTGGTGAACTATTGTTCTCGTCGTCTCTTTCAATTTCTGGACTTGATTCACTTTTGTGTGGAGCTTTGGATTCTTTGCTTGGTTTCTTACTAGTTTCATCAGAATTTTTATCCGATGAATTGTCATCAGTAGGTAAAGATTTTGATTTTGGCTTTTTTTTTTCATTAGAATCGTTGTCTTTTTTATTAGATTCTTCACTAGATGGTTCAGTATTCGATTCAGGTTTTTCTGCTTTGTCTTTTTTACGTTCAGATCTTGGTTTTTCTTTGCTTTCGGGCTTTGTTTCAGGTTTCTTTTTAGATTCGTTACTAGCTTCAGTGGATGATTCATCAGATGAATTATTATCTACACTATCGTTTTTCTTTTCTTTTGGTTCTCTTTTTTTATCGGCTGATGGCTTATTTTCAGGTTTGGATTTTCTATTTGGTTTTTCATTAGATTCTGTAGAATTTTCATGTGGTGAACTATTGTTATCGTTGTCTCTTTCATTTTCTGGACTTGATTCACTTTTGTGTGGAGCTTTGGATTCTTTGCTTGGTTTTTTACTAGTTTCATCAGAATTTTTATCCGATGAATTGTCATCAGTAGGTAAAGATTTTGATTTTGGCTTCATTTTTTCATTAGAATCGTTGTCTTTTTTATTAGATTCTTCACTAGATGGTTCAGTATTCGATTCAGGTTTTTCTGCTTTGTCTTTTTTATGTTCAGATCTTGGTTTTTCTTTGCTTTCGGGCTTTGTTTCAGGTTTATTTTTAGATTCTTTACTAGCTCCAGCAGATGATTCATTAGATGAATTTTTATCTACACTATCGTTTTTCTTCTCTTTTGGTTCTCTTTTTTTATCAGCTGATGCCTTATTTTCAGGTTTGGATTTTTTAATTGGTTTTTCATTAGATTCTGTAGAATTTTCATGTGGTGAACTATTGTTCTCGTCGTCTCTTTCATTTTCTGGACTTGATTCACTTTTGTGTGGAACTTTGGATTCTTTGCTTGGTTTCTTATTATTTTCATCAGAATTTTCATCCGATGAATTGTCATCAGTAGGTAAAGATTTTGATTTTGGCTTCATTTTTTCATTAGAATTGTTGTCTTTTTTATGAGATTCTTCACTAGATGGTTTCTCTTTTTTTGAATTATCTGCTTTTTTATTTTTATCGCCGTTTGAATTATCGTTTGCGGGTTTATTATTACTTGCACCGTCATTTCCATTAGTACCCTGGCCATTATAGAAATTAAATACATTTTGAATATGATCTTTGCCCACTGTGTTTCCGTAGATTGTGCCAGCGTGTACATTAACTGACGTGTTATTATTATTTGATGGACCATTTGATTCCGAAGGTTTTTCCTTGTCTTCATTACTACTTGCAGGGGACTTATGTGCAGGTTTGTTGCGCTTCTGTTTGGGTTTTGAATTACTGGAAGTATTTTTATTTCTAGGTTTGTCATTACTATTTGCTTTTTTATTAGCCTTCGGTTCGCTTGATTTTTCAGCTGGACTGTTTTTGTCTTTTTTGTAATTTTTCTCAGTGTTCCTTTTTGGTTTTGACTTGTTTGAAGGTTCCTCTTTCGGTTTCTCTGTAGCAGGTTTCTTAGTCGCTTCATTTGTGTGCGATGGTCTCTTATGCGGGTGAGATGGTTTATGGTGGTTATGTGACGGAGATGGTTTTTTATGCGCTTCAGATGGTTGCTTATTTGATGAAGATGATTCTTCATTTGATGATGAGGGTTGCTCATTTGACGAAGATGGTTGTTCATTTGATGATGAGGGTTGCTCATTTGACGAAGAAGGTTCTTCATTTGATGATGAGGGTTGCTCATTTGACGAAGATGGTTGTTCATTTGATGAAGACGGTTGCTCATTTGATGAAGATGGTTCTTCATTTGATGATGAGGGTTGCTCATTTGATGAAGATGGTTGTTCATTTGACGAAGACGGTTGATAATTTGATGAAGATGGTTCTTCATTTGATGATGAGGGTTGCTCATTTGATGAAGATGGTCGTTCATTTGACGAAGACGGTTGCTCATTTGATGAAGATGGTTCTTCATTTGATGATGAGGGTTGCTCATTTGACGAAGATTGTTGTTCATTTGACGATGACGGTTGTTCATTTGATGCAGATGATTGTTCATTTGATGAAGAAGGTTGTTCATTTGACGAAGATGGTTGTTCATAAGACGAAGATGGTTGCTCATTCGATGAAGACGGTTGCTCGTTTGATTGAGGTTCTGCAGAACTGTTGGGTTCAGCTGACTGTGATGTTGGCTCGGTTGCTTCAGTGGATTCCGGTGCTACGTAATTATCTTCGTGTGCAGCTGGTTTATTCTATAAATAACATAGAATTAAAATTATTCAGTGCTGTTGAACAATTATTACAACTAATATACTACTAATATTATCACATTTATTCCAAAAATAACAATTATAAAATGTTATTACATATTCTCTTACCTCATGTTCACCTTCCCCAACATTAACAACTGTATCTTGTGGCGGATTCAAGTCCTGAAAAAATAATTTTTTCGTAGGAGAATTCGTTTAATACTAACATTTGGTAAAATTAACAAAATATATTCTCTAAATACTTACATTCCACGTGTATCCTTTACCGTTATGTAGATTCATTCCATATGTCCCTGGTAGTGCCTCGACGGGCTTAGATTTCGACTGCATATTATTTAACTGATTATTAAGGTTTGCAAACGATCTCCTTAGCTTGTCTTCATCATACATTGGTTTATGATATCTTTCTCTATATTTCTTTAGTGGTTTTCTTTCATGTGTATAATGAGGTTTTACAATGTATGTGGGTTTGTAAGGTTTTCTAGTAGCCCTGTGGTATACAATAGGTTTATAAACTGCCTGTGGTATTAACGGTTTAAAAGGTGGAATCTGCTTAAGGAGATTATCAAATGATTGTTTCAGAACATTACTGTCTGGTTCGTTGTTTTTGGGTTCATCAATTGTGTTTTCATAGCTGGCTTCTGGCTCAGGTTTTTCCACGACGTAATTAATTGGTTCTGGCTTCGGTTCGATTATGACTGGCTGAGAAGGTTCTTCAACGGAATCAATTCGGTTCTAAAATGTTAAAAGACATATTATTGTATTTATACAAAATATAATGTTAAATCAAAATCTAATCATAAGAGCTCACAAATAAATAAAAAGGGTGTGTGTGGCGAGCACACGTGTCAGACGTGAAACTTCTTCACCTTACTTCATGACGAGACGAGATTTTCATGACGTGACCTTGAAATTTTACTCTCAACGCGCCTAAAGAAGTTTCAATTAAATAATACGAACATACCTCTTTCGTTACTACGGGTATTGCACTATCGCTTTCCTTTGGATACTCATATATAATATTTTTTGAAGGTTTATCATTTTCTTCAGATTCTTGAGGTTTATAATATATTGTGTTAACGCTCGGTACTCCTACATTATCACTTCCCACGGGGGTTTCGTCCAAATCCTGTAAAATAAATAGTTTAGATTAAAGTATAATCTGGATCGCTTTAATTAAAAATGTAAAATTAAGTTTATCGTGTATACATTTTTAAAGAATAGAAAAAATCGATCACGAGGTTATAAAGCATTTAAATGCTATTTAACCAAAAATATATCAAATTATCGTATATAAATGAAATATAACGATAGTTAACTAAGTTGCTTTTTATAATTATTTCACAAAATATACTCACATTCCAGACAACTCCCTTATTTCCTACTAAATCCATTCCATACGTTTTCGGCTTTTCCTCTTTATTTGTAAAATCGTTTGGCATTTTGTTAAACATGGCGTTTGCTCTATCTTTAAAATCGTCCAGAGGTTCTTCACTATTTGCATTATTAACCAAAGGTTTAGTATTACTGTCATCTTCATTGCTATTTTTTATAATATTGTCGAGATTAGGAGGTACAACTATAACAGGTTGTTGAACTATGACATTGGTATGATGTATAGGTACTCCTTCAGTTGATTTTACAGCTGGTTCTTCTACTATGACACTACTATCACTATCGGCAGGTTCTTCCTCATCAGGTCTTTGTTCCACAATCTTAGGGGCTGGCGGTATTTCCTAAATAAAAATATTATAATATATTACACTCTTGCACTATGAATAATTATCATGAAAAAGAATTATCAGTAAAATAGATATTTAAGTTCCTAAGAAACAAATATATAAAAGAGTTTGTGCTGAGCACTAGTGTCAGAAGTGAAACTTCTCAAGATTCAAAGATACGAAAATTGTCGCCTTACTCAATGACGTGACAGTATTGCCAAGATGCGACCTTGAAATTTTACTATCAATGCGCCCAAAGAAGTTGCACTTCTAAAACAATTTAATTTGTTCTATTGTAATAATAAAAAAATATCATACCACTCCGTCATCAGTAACAGGAGTAAGAATAATCTTCTCGTTAGATACAGGTTGAATTTCATTACTACCACTCCAAATATTGCCTTGATTTCCTTTATCATTATTAAGTTTATTTTCATTGGAATCTATTAAAACTGAATTGGGTTCTTGATTGGAATCGATGCCAACCGGTGTTTGGCTTAAGTCCTGTAATTTAATAAACAAGATTAATGTCTAAGTTGTTTAGTGGGTTGTTAAAAGCCGGCTACTCACTTACATGCCACAGGGGTAATATTGGAATAATCTCGGTTGGTCAGCGGTCGGAGCAATTTCAGTTGTTCTCAAAATTACCCCTGCTTGCCTATACATATCCACAATTAAGAATCCAATTAAGGGAGCATTTCCAATTTCCCCCTGTTGCAGGTAGGTGAGTAGCCGGTTTTAGATGGTATTTTGGAGTTTTATACAGTTATTCGTATAATAAATAAATAAATAGTGTGTCAACTAAATAAAGTATTGTCTATTGTTTAGTATACTTTTACATTGAACAAAATTGGATATTTTAGTCCTAATCTAACCAATTTAACGAAACTGTTGAGTCATTTTTCTCCAGTTTTAATATCATTTCTCTCTGTATTCTTTCTATCTTTACTTATGGGTAATATTTTAATATTAGCGGATTCAGAAACTGTGTCTTTTATAAATAAAGAAGCATGATGCTATTTTATAGAACTACTAGCTTTCCGCCATCGGCTTCACCCGTGCTTTCAAAGAAAAACCCGCATAGTTCCCGTTCAAATCCATCCTATGTGTTAATCCAAGTTACCCTCTATATGTGTGCATAATTTCACTCTAATCGGTTCTGAAGTATTTGCGTGAAAGAGTAACAAACATACATACATCCATCATCACTAACTTTCGCATTTACAATATTATATATAGTAGGAAGTAGGATAGGATAAGATCGCGATTAATAATCTACTTACGTTCCAAACAGTTCCATGGTTTCCTGTTAAGTCCATTCCATAAGTTTTACCCTTATGCCCGTTAACACTTGGAATTTCATCGAACATATCCGTTGCTCTGTCTTTAAAACCTTTTTCAGGATTGAAAGAGATTTGGTTTTGCGGTAAGTGGTTACTCTGTTTTGCGGGGAAAATTGTGTGTGTGTTATAATATTTTTTAGAAAGAAATCTATTGTATTTTGAAGAATTCAATGTTTTTGTAATCGAGACACCATTGTTTTGCTTACGTAATATTATTTAATTACATACTTAGTAGAAATTAGGATTTTAATTGAACCAACGATTTGTTTGGCTATAAGATAAGCTTATTATAATATATTTATATACTTACGTCTTTGGGAGCAGAATCGTTATTTTCATCACTTCCACCGAAGAATTTGGCGAAATCCTGAAGTAAAGAAAAATAGTTAAATATAAATGAAAAAATAAATAAATATTAAACACACTATGATATTTTGAGAACATCCATAAGAGTTTAGATTTTTTTTAATCTTTTTCTTGTGAAAATAATGTACAATAAATTATTAAAATTTATTGGTTTTTTATGTAGGTACTTACTGGGGAGTTTTCATAGATTTTTCGAACGTCGCTTGGTAATTCATTTAAATTAAGATCGGGTAGAGTTGGCGCTGCTGGAATATTCTGAAAATAATAATTAGTTAGCAAAATTTTGATTAAATTGAACTCATATTCCGTTATAAAACATGGCATCCTTTAAGTAGATATTTAAATATAATCAAAATATACCTTCGATAAGACCTTTTTTATATCTTTCGTATTAAGACTGTTAAAAAACGATATTTTTAAGCAATCTTAAAACAGATGCGTGCTGTTTTTTTATTTATTTTCATACCATAAATTCGTATCTTGATGATTCTAGAAAAAATGTTAAACTTACCTCGTCGTTTATTTCTCTCTTTCTCCTGTCATGTGCAGACTGATCCTGTAAAAATAAATAAGTAAATAATGGAATGGTTATTATTTATTTATTATGTTCATTGCTTACTTTAGTAGCAAGTAAAATTCCAAGAGCATGGTTAGTAAAAATTTAAGACTGCTCTATCTAAAATTAATATTTTCAAACATTTGATTTGAAGTTTGAACAAAATTTTCAAACAACAAAATGTTTAGCTACATAATTACACATTCTTATCAAAAATATATCACTAAACATGTTAATTTACAATTTCTATTAATGTTACCTCATCATCATAATCAAGTTTATCATCTTTCTTGTCTTCACCATATTTATCAGTCTTTTTAGCATCTTCAGCACTTGCTGGCTTTTCATCTGAATCATTTTCTACTGATTTCTTATTTTCGTCTTTTTTGTCATCAGTTTTTTTCTGAATGTCTTCTACAGGTTCGATAGGATGTACTTCCTAAAATTGGTTGAAATTAACGTCATATTTTCAAACAAGTATTCTTATTAATATTTCGTGTATCATAATATTTTAAAGCTAATTGTAATTTTTTTATGCAGATTAAGGTAAATGGACAATTTGGCTCAGTTTGCTATCGGATATAAAGTCGGGATTTTTTAGGACATATTTAAAAGATCTACAAGCTGGCTCTTGCAAAGCGTAATAGTATAAAACCACATATCAGAGAATTTATAATTTTCATGAGATGCTTAGGAAGGGATTTAAATTTTGTTCGACTTATTTTTGGAATAATCAATTACTACGTACTTCTGGTTTCCATTCCACGAATTGATAGCCCTGACCATTTGTAAATGGTCTGACGGACTGATCGAAATCAAGATGTTTTGGTATATCGTTATTAGCTTGGTCCTGCAATTATATATTGGGGTTGTTTTTAATATATTTTCTATAGTTAAATGGTCTTAAAAAATATCAATTGTTCTGTTGTTGAAACTCGATAATGGTTGGACAGATTTAGCGACTTCAGTTTTTGATATGTGGAAGAAATTTGAAAGTTTAGGCATAGGTAGATACGTAAATTAATGGAAAAAAAGATCAATTTATGTAGATGATACGAATTTAATCGGCTCATCTAGTTATTAGTAACCTAGTGATACTAACTAATTAAAAAAAATACTTGCATAATGAGTGTTAACAATGATTTTTACGTTACATATTAGGTAGTTTTCGAAATTTGTGAATATTTGAAAGTAGATATTTACTGGAATTGAGACAATAAGAAAAAATATTTCAAATAATGAGAAAAATATTTTTCTATACTGAGATCACCTAAAAATTGTTTACCTGTTCGAAGGGTTTCCTTATAATGTGGTAATAGATGATCTCAAATAAGGACGGTTTTTTTGGATTTTTATCTATTATCTGTAATCCGTTATCTGGGAGAGGTTTAACTTCAAACACATCGGTGTCATTGGATACCTGGAATAAAAAAAATGTGTGCGTGTACTAGTGTACATACGTAAGAAGTGAAACTTCTTTATAACCTTATTTTTTAAAAAATAATTTACTATATTATGTAACTTGATAGAAATACGTCGAATCAGGCGTGGTAGGGATAAGAACAAGACGGCGCGTAACGGAAAAATGTCACGCGTAACGAAAAAATGTTACACTAAATTTTTTTCCAACCCCGATAAAGAAGTTTCACTTCAATAAAAATTTAAATAAACTTGTGTAAAGCTAAGCTACTAATTCTACATTTATATCTATATACACCAAAATATTTTATGGCTGACAAACATTTAATGTAATTTTGAAATAATAATTATTAAAAATTCACAGCGATTCATTTGAATATTATTGTATGTTTGTATATCAATTTCGCAAAAACAACTGAACAGATTTACGTAGATGCCATTTAGCCAGGTTCACGGTTTATAAACATTAAAAAAATATTCACTTACCTCTGGTTTAGCAATCGTATAAGTGAAGATAGAATGAGGCTCAAACAGCAAGAGGACGAATACAAACTGAAATAAAGAGGTTTAAACAATAAGTATTTTTTTTTATTTTGATTCATAATATATTTGCTATGATGAATAAACGAATTATACAAAAATATGTCAGTACAATTAATTGCTAGTAGATTGAGGAGATTTCATGTAATATCTATTGAAAAATTATGTTATAGGTTAGCACAAATCATTCGTCAAATTAACGACTTAATTACGTTTTTAATTCAACCATTATCAGTTTCGCAACTTCTGGATATGTGTCTTTTAGCTTTCTTTAAAAAGACAAAAAAATATGTGCATGTACTAGTGTACACACGTAAGAAGTGAAACTTCTTTTTGACCTTATAATTCCAAAAATAATTTACTACATGCAACTTTACAGAAATACGTCTACTAACGCGTGGTAGGGATAAGAAAAAGATGGCGCGTAACGGAAAAATGTCACGCGGAACGAAAAAATGTTACACTAAATTTTTTTCAAACAAATCAAGGGGTGTAACCAGTTTAGTGTTTAGTGTTTTGTTATGCTTGAGGTTTAATAAACTTATATTTATCTTAAATAAATTTTAATAAAATGGTAATAGGTAAATTTCAAATTAATTAAAAACTCACCTTAAAATAATACATCTTGTCACTCCAAGTGTAGATGCGATAGAGCACTACGACATGAAAAATCCCGCATTTTTATATAAAACTAATAGTTTTTTTATGATCATAAATATAAGAAAGATAAATTTGTACGTGAGGTCGTTATTGTGAAAATAATGACCACAGGTGTTAACTTCGATATTATTAATTACCTATATTGTGTTTTAATTGTTCAGTGAGTTTACTATGAGATACATCAGTTTACTTATTCAAAAAAAGACGTTAGTTGTCAGGTAAATACTGCATATTTTACCAAATACAATATTTCGCATTTATAATATTTCTAGTGGTCCACCCTGGCTTCGCCCGTGGTACATATTTAGTATCCTAATTCCTATGTCCTTTTTCTGGCTCTAAACTACCTCCCTGCCAATTTTCAGCTAAATCGGTTCAGCCGTTCTTGAGTTATAATTGGAGTAACTAACACGACTTTCTTTTATATAATACTAGTGGTCCGCCCCGGCTTCGCCCGTGGTACATATTTAGTATCCTATGTCCTTCTTCTAGCTCTAAACTACCTCCCTGCCAATTTTCAGCTAAATCGGTTCAGCCGTTCTTGAGTTATAAGTGGAGAAACTAACACGACTTTCTTTTATATATTATATAGATATATTATGTCGTGGCCGAATCGTAGATTTGCTCATTTCATGATATGATCGATCATTTTGTGAAATGATTGGATGTCTATTAGCCACATCATGATGTGGTTTGAGCAGATCAATGATAAGAAATCGTTTCTCGATATGGCCAACTAAACGCGCGGTTTTTTCATGAAATGATCAATATTATTTGATCATATCGTAAAACAGTTACATTAATTATTGGTAGAGGCGCTGCAAGCGCTGTGTTTATGTGATAAGATGGCGGCCGCTGGCGAAAATTTAATTATTCGCAGTTAAAAACTTCATTATTCGTTTAATTACAATATGAAAAAGTCATATCAAAGAATTTACGACGAAGAGGTTCGAGTAAAATGGAAACTGCGGATATCTTATATTGAAGAAAAAATGCGTCTAAAATCTGTCCTATATCCTACTACATAATATATTATTATAATTGTTTCTTTTTTTAAAAGCGATTCGCTTCTGGCACTCGCCGGCTCGTGCGTTGTTTATCAAAGTCTAACCTAACCTAACCTAACTGTTTTCTATTGCAAAAACGATTCGCTTCTGGTATTCGCCGGCCGCTGCCGCGGCACTAACTTAAATGACAATTGTAAACAGTTACAATTGCTTAAAATGTTCTGATTTTTTTTAATATTTTATGGACTCTATATTTTATACGATCTGGCCAAATGTGGATGACCAAATCGTGAAACGTTGATGATTTAACGATCTGATCAAACTATGTTGGCCATTTCATGAAATGAGCAAATCTACGATATGGCCACGGCAAGGAAACATTTTTTTTTATATTACCTACGGTGCATTTAGATCAATGCTCATTCTAAGCCCACTATGTCAAATTATTTTAGTGTATACAGGCGTAGAGCATTATTTCTTTATTATTAGTGCGTTCAAAATGATTTTATATAAGTAATGTTCTAATACTGAACAACACTGAATACGAGTTTTCGTTTACACTAAAAGATCACGAGAAAATGCAAGCGCTCTATTTCTAGCTCTATGTTCGTTTGGTCTAAATGCACCATAAGGTATACTTTTTACCTACATAAATGCATTCTTTATATACTTGTTTTTATAAAGAAAAATACTAAGTATATTTTGTTTATGGCATATAAACTTAAACTACTGGATTGTTTTCAAAATTATTTCACCAAATGCTACAGTATTCTTGAGTTAAAACGAATACAGCCTTATAGCCTTCCTCTATATAATATCTATCTAACACCGAAATGATTTTTTAAATCGGACCAGTAAGTATAGTTCCCAAGATAAGCGCGTTCAAACAAACAAACTCTTCAGCTTTATATTATGTACTAGCTGTGCCCGCGACTTCGTCCGCGTGGAATAGTGACTGCATAGTAGTTACTACTAAACACACAATTATTGAGTAAACACGTCTTGAAACACGTACTACCATAAACAACTAAATTATAAATACTTACAGATTAATAACTGACTAAGATAAATAACTGTTTGGAAAATCCCCGGGAAATGCTCGGAAAATCCCCGGAAAAATATCCGAAAAATGCGTGAAAATATCCGGTAAATGCGTGAAAATGTCCGGAAAATATCCGGAAAATGCCTGGAAAATCCCCGGAAAATGCCTGAGAAATGTCCGGAAAATGCCTGGGAAATGCGTGGAAAATCCCCGGAAACTGCCAGGCAAATGTCCGGAAAATGTCTGGGAAACATCCGGAAAATCCCCGGGAAATGCTCGGAAAATCCCCGGAAAATTCCCGGGAAATACCCGGAAAATCCCGGAAAATAACCGGAAAATGAAAGGGAAATGTCTGGAAAATATCCGGAAAATGCGTGGAAATGTCCGGAAAAGGCGTGGAAAATGCCTGGAAAATGCCCGAAAAATTCTCGGAAAATCCCCGGAAAATTCTCGGAAAATGCGTGAAAATGTCCGGAAAATGCGTGAAAATGTCCGGAAAATGCCTGGAAAATCCCCGGAAAATGCCTGGGAAATGCGTGGAAAATCCCCGGAAAATGCCAGGGAAATGCCCGGAAAATGCTCGGAAAGCCCCGGAAAATATCCGGAAAATGCGTGAAAATGTCCGGAAAATGCGTGAAAATGTCCGGAAAATCCCGGAAAATAACCGGAAAATGCCATGGAAATGTCGGGAAAATATCCGGAAAATGCGTGGAAATGTCCGGAAAAAGCGTGGAAAATGCCTGGAAAATGCCCGGAAAATGCTCGGAAAATCCCCGGAAAATGCGTGAAAATGTCCGGAAAATATCCGGAAAATGCGTGAAAATGTCCGGAAAATATCCGGTATATGCGTGAAAATGTCCGGAAAATCCCGGAAAATAACCGAAAAATGCCAGGGAAATGTCTGGAAAATATCCGGAAAATGCGTGAAAATGTCCGGAAGAAGCGTGGAAAATGCCACTTCAAATTTGCGAAGTAATTAAAGCAGAAAACCCAAAAAAAAACAAAGCTGTAACGCGCTGTACCTAACGTTCAAGCGTAACCCGGGGTGGGCCCCTTCTCCTTTCCCCCCCCCCCCCCCCCGCCTCAGCACCGCGCACCCCGCTCGCCGCAGCGGCCGGCGCGGGCCGCATAGTTATCTAGAATGTTCCCTTGCGTAGTCGCCGCAGCGCGCACGCCGTTGTTAATCGTATATTTCATAAGAACAATGTTATAGTAGGGGAGCCCAAGAGGGGATTTTGGGATTTACTCGAGCGCGTCAGATTACTATAAGGGACGGTACCTTAGCTATTCATTAGTACCTCTAGTCAATATGAGCAGTTATGGTTGGTGGGTGCGCTCAGGGGCCCCGCTGGAAAATTTGAATAATCCATAATTCCCTAAGGTTGAGCTCGAATCGTCAGATTAGCGAAATGGGGACTTCTTATATTGTAATTAACCCCCCCATATATTAATCTGACGCGCTCGAATAATATTACTTTAATTTTTTACCCTTTCTTCATAGCGATTAAATCGCCACTTAAATCCTCAGATTAACGTAGGTATACTTTTTTTCAGTGACGTCCTGGAGCATGCAAAATATCAATATCTAACGCGCTTGAGTATTTTCAAGCCAATTTTTTTCTTTTTTAAATTAAAACAAATCAAAAAACCCTTCCCCACCGCTAAAAGTGAAAACATTATAGGACCTTTTTTTCTCGCTATGGTCTAATCTACCAATTCTAATAGGTTCCCGTGACGCTCGAGTAAATCCATATTTAGCATCCTGGGCTCCCCTACTATTATAATATGTCTTTGTTAATTTATATCTTAATAACATATTGTGTTAAAGTTAATAAAGTACTTTCAACCAAAATAATGTTATAAAGCTAAAATCTTTCATATTAAATGTATACGGGATATTCATATTTCATACTTAATGTATGGGAGGGTTTAAAGATAATTTTTTTGATATTTCTCGATTTATTTTTAAAAATTTATTACGGCCATTTTACTCATTAGGTTAAGTACTTTCGATATCAGTTTAAGGTTTTTTGTTATCTGTAATACTTACGGAAAAATCGCCTGTGCACACTTAACGATTACACCCTGTATATAGGTATAGTAAATGGATGAACCGATTTTGATTAAATATGCCTAATTATACTTTACACGTCATGCCCTTTCATTTCATATGTCACTTGAGTCAAAATTCACTTTTTTTATTATCTACCACTTTTATACCTATATCAAATATATGGATGAACCGATTTTGGTAAAATTTGACTTATTTTTACTGATAGGTCGTTCACTTTCATTTAATATATCACTAAAGTATATTCGACAACAGCTTTAGTTATTTTCATTCCCACTTTTACCCCTATATACCTAGTTACAATAAATGGATGAACCGATTTTGATACAGTTTATTTAAGAACCAGCGTCGGAAAATATGCTGCCTAACTAAAAAACATCATCTAATTCGGATTACCTGCTAGCGAGCTACGGTGGCACAAACACACACACACACAGCGGTCAAACACGTCTTATCACCCATATTTTTGCATCGGGGGTTAAAAATATAATATGTATAATACGACATAATTTAAAGGACATTTTATGTATAAAATTTACCTAGAAATAAGTATAATTTTAATTTGACCCCTCCCCCCTACTACCTCAGCTTACCCCCCCACCCTTGGGGACTTTCGATATGATCACTTGGACATAACTGTAGCGTATAACAGATAACTTACGTTTTATCGTACACTGTATAAGTGTATAGTGTACCATAGAATGCCTTAGCAAATGTTCGCCGTGAGTACTTAAATGGTCATAACTTTTTTATTTATGAACCGATTGACATGAAATAAACACTAAATGTTAAATGAAGATTACCACAATATATTAGTGAAAACCGCATCGAAATCGGATAAGCCGTTTCTGAGATTAGCGTGTTCAAACATACAGACAAACAGACAAACAGACAAACAGACAAAAAATTTTTTAACTACAGTTTTGGGTTTGGGATCGATTTAATAATAGCCCCTGCTATTTTTTTTTTACATATTTTCATTGTACAGACACCACTATTCTAGAATTTTATTATATGTATTGATAGACGTGTTGAAAGGCTATAAAGATAAAAGGGTAAAGAAATAATGACGAGAGAAATGTAAAATACTAAATAATTTATTGTAAAGTAAAAAAAAACTTTATTACACACAGTTTATACTAATGAGAATTAAATTATACAATACATAGATACATAGGTGCTTCTACTTGTATTGAAAGTTAATTTTATTTATTTTTGACGTGACAACGTCTTATAATTCGATAGAGCCGGCTGCACGCACGAAAAAACATGACTCATGCGGCGTTACCTCGCTCTGAGGCGTTCCATGTAAGGCTTGAAGTGCAAGCGAGAGTTCGGAATGAGCGATAAAGAAGCACAATCGGACGTTGTCACGTTCAACTATCGTCAGTAAACCAATTTTACAGACAACCAATTTTTTTTAACCTTAAAATCGTATAGTTAAATCATAATATGAAGACATCCTTATGTTAACGCATGCGTTGTATTAATTTTAATAGTAGCTGAAACATCAGGGTTTATATTTTCCAATTCATCAATAAAAAACCTCGATTGGTTTTGTCTTATAAAATTATTAACTGGTTTCATTGGATTTGGAATATCCAATTTATTTGTTTTAATATGAGTGTTGTAGACTGTATTTAATGAAGGATTTGCTTCGACTGGTTGGAAGGTATAAATATAGGGAATAGTATGGGTACTGTTATGAAATTCGGATACTTGTCGAAAAAGCTGATTTTTTGGCGCGAAGTTCTTCCAATCCATAGTATCTTTACTAGATTTATTATTATCTATTTCTGTAGTTTTCTCTGTATTTTCTAATTGTTTAGATAATTTTTTAAGAAATATCTTTAATAAGTTCGTATTTTCGTTTATTTTTTGTAATATTTCGTTTGTAGTATCATTATTGTGTTTTATAGTTGCTATAAGTAATTCTTTTTCTCGGTCTTGAATTGGTTTTGATGTAGTTATAGTATGTGTTGTAGTTAATGGAGAACTTGTTGTAGTTTTCGTTGTTGTTGTTTTGATAGTAGTAGTTATAGGTTCTGTTTTATGGGTTAATTCGGTGACATAATTATCTTGTCTGTAAATATTATCTTTGACATCTAAGAAAGGCATCGGATTAAAGTCCTTTTTGTTATCCAATAAGCTTTCTAAATACACTCTTTCTCTTTGTAAATTGTCCAACTGTTCATCAATTCTTTTTTTATGTATTTCAAAAAGTAGTTTCATTTGATTATCTCTTTCTGCTTCTTCATTTTTCATTACTATTTCAGGCATAAACTTTCGACTTGTATTTGATTCATTTTTAACATCTGTACTATCATTGAGATTCTCTATTTTTGATATTTGTGATACATTAAGCGTTGAAAAATATCGTAAACCGTTTTTATCATAACTTTTGTTAACACTAGTGTGTATTTCTTTAAAGCTTGAATGTAAATCATTAGAAATGTTTTTGGGGGATATTTTAACAGTGACTTTGAAGTTTGATTTTGAGTGTGGTAGTATTGCATTAACTATATCTTCAACTCCAGGTATTTGAACATTAACTGGTAAGTTTCCAAACGCATTAGAGTTTTCTTTTGGTTGTAAATTACGAGTTCTTGCTTGTATTCTATACGGTTGAATTTGTGGTTTTTCTTCGGAGGAATATTCTTTAGATTTGGGAAGCTCTTCGAAAAATATATGCGGGTACTTAGACATGAGTACAGCTTGTTCTAAATTACGGCCATCTTCAAGAGGTGAAACTGGTTGATTGGGATAGTTTATATCTAGGAAATCTGACAAAGGTAATAAATCGCTATTTTGTACTTCTTCATCTGCCATAGTGTCAGGTATTTCAGTGTCTTTTATATTCAGTGCCTTTCTATTCAAATCTGCATTTTCTGGGGATAGTAAGTATACATTTTCATTTGATCTTTTTTCGGGTCGAGATGAACGTTCTCTAGCTATAATTCTTATTTTATTTACCTCCCTCTTATTCCTTTTATTGTTCAAAAACAATCGTTTTTTCATCATTGTCTTAGTGTTGAGAAATTTGTTTAATTTTATCTTTGATTTGATGTTTGAAATCTTTTGTACCGATACAGAACGTTTTTGTCTATTCAATTTATGATTCATTTGTTCAGTTGGATTTAAATAATTGTAATAGTTGTTGTTTACTTCGATCGATAAATCTTTGATTCGAATTGGTTTTGATATTAGATTAATATTACGAGGATATATCCGATAATTACTTCTTTTTGCGTTTTGATCTTTTGTTAAAACCTTATAAGACTTCGTACTACTGATTAAGTTTTTACGAAAAGAAAAAGGAATAATCAATCGTTTAAATAATGATTTATAGTTTGAATTTTTATCCATATTTACTGATCGCCTGATTATTTCATGACTATTTTTTATACTTTCTTGCTCTCTTTTAGGATATTGTTCTTCTTCTACAAAGTTACCAACTTTATCCATATTATTAACATCGTCGGTGTCATAGCTTTTATGATATTCTTTTATAAGATTTTCTAAACCATTAAAAAATTTAAGACTATCAGCATCTGGTGGTTCATCTACGTATTGATTGAAACCTACTGAAAATCCAGATCCATCTATGTCTTTCAAAAAAAATGTAACATTGTTAGTATTATCTGTCTTGAGATTATCTTGTTCGATGGTTATTGGTTTTTGTACTCGCTTGGGGATATCATCATTCAACATACTATTATAATGAATAACAAGTTCACCCATTTCAGCCGAATTCACTGATTTGGAGGACGTTAAAAAGGCAGGACCAAAGTTCTTACGTTTCCAGTTATCACCACGATAGTCTAAAATATCATCCACATGTGGTAAAATTTTACCGATAGGATCCACTTCTCTGTGATCAATATTTAAAAGTGAAGGTGCTATTTTGCTAAAAAAATTGTCATGTTTGGCCTTGATGGGATCTTGATTTCGTTTTTTAACTTTAATATGTTTGAAACTTGCTTTTTTCTCATGAGTACTATCTTCATTGATAGCCTTTTGTATTTTGTCAATGAGGTTGCGAACCATTTTTTTCTTCTTTTCACCTTTACTGCCCTTTCCATCGAAATGCGTTTCTATTTCAATATACAATTCTTCGTCGTCTTTTTTAAGTTTATCATGAGCTGGTTTAGGTTTATGTGTTGTAGCTTTATCAACGTAGTGGATTTTTATTTGCCTTTTTAAACGATTGGCAGTTGCTTTTTTATCAACATCTTTTTGTGATGGATTAGCCATCGGATATTGTTTCAAATATGACTCGATAATTTTATGGAATGCAGGATTTGACATAAAATTATCATCCATTGTTTGTACAGTAGTACTTTCTGCAATGTCTTCATTATTATGTATTTGAAATTCTGAATGTTTTCTGGAATTTTTGTATTTTTCATTTGGTGATTTATGATTAACTGGGAGCGTTTCTTCGTCATCCATCTTTTGAAATTTAATAGATTTGCCATTGTATATTAATTTAATAAGTCCAATTATGTCTTTATTTTGTCTGAAAAATATAAAAGATTATATGTAATTATTAGACTCGTTATTTATATTTTTGACTGTTGTAAATTATCAAAAATTGTCTTACGAATCGTTTTCCTTATTGAATTTTCTATTTTCATTTATTTCAATGATTGTTTTTATGAAGAGCTTTGGTTCTGAAAATAATAAAATCAGTTTATTGAACCAAAATACCAACAAAACAATATAAAATACTTAAAATTAATTATTTACCTTTGTGTTTTAAATTGGGTTTTTGGCTCTCATTTTTCGTCTCTTCAGCTAATTGGTTTTGCAATGATTTACATTTTAGCAGTTCTTCGAAGAATTTTTGTTCTTCTGTATTGGATGCTTGTTTCATTCCCAATTCTTTAGAATTTACTGCTTTGTCATGCTTTTGGGGGTTTTCTACAAAATAATTAAGGTTTAAGAGGTTAATTGTATCAAAGTAAACTACCATTTTACGTAATTTCATATATTATTTTAAAGACGTATTTATTGAAAAATTAATTACCAGAATTTTTCCTATCATAAAAGTTTCTGATCAGCAAATGAACCTTTTTATACACATCATTTAAGTCCATATGACCGATTATACCTTGTAACAGAATGTTATGCATTGCTAAATGTAACATATTATCGTTCCCTGCTTCGTCTAATTCTTCTTTTCTTCTAGTTTCTTTTTCATCTGGTTTCACAGCACCTTTCGCTGTTTCTTCTTGATCCATTTCTTCGAGCAGTGTTGCTAATTTGTTTGTTAAAATCTTCTTCATGTTTGGATTTTTTACTTGGAATACGAAATCGTTTGGCTCTGTAAGATACTTCTCAGTTAGTTAATTATATATGAAAATATTCACTTTAAAATCAAAATATGGCAAATGACTTTGTTAAAACATGACTTATTGTAGCTGTAGTTAATATACTATCATTCTTTATTTTAAATACCCTTTATCAATAAATAAAAAAAGCGTTACCTATAGAACGTTTAGCCCTGTAGGAATCAGAATCATCCATATAATTTTGTTCTTCATATTCGATTTCATTTTTATTAATTTCTATTGGTTTATATTTATCTTCCAAGATATTCGGTGTTGTGTGACTGTTATCTAAAATTATATATTTTAAGGCATTTATTAATTAGTTTAACGGGGCTCAAATGTATCGGATATGTAATATTTAAAGTTTTCTGGAACTGCTTGGCTCTTGTTCGTCACTATCATATCTTATAGTATTTACCTGTGGTATCTACAATGTCTATGGAGTCGTCGAACAATATATTGTCGTTTTAGAAAGGTACATTAACCTAGAAAATTTGATTTATCTAGCTGTGCTCCGCGGTTTCACCCGCGTGGCTCTGCTCCTGTTGGTCGTAGCGAGATGACATAATATAGCTTATAGCATTCCTCGATAAATGGACTATCTAACACCGAAAGAATTTTTCAAATCGGACCCGTAGTTCCCGAGATTAGCGTGTTCAAACAAACAAACAAATTCTTCAGCTTTATAATATTAGTATAGATTAATCAATACTGCATATGTTAATATAATCAATAATGCATATATTATATGTACAATATGTAGACGTATTTATAAATTTTTACTGTTATTGGTAGGAACAGTTGTGGATGTAATTTTTTTTTTTTAATTGTATAATTAGTATTTATGTAAATGTAGGATCTCGGAAAATACGCGGGCAGACTGAAAATCAGCGCTGTTCGGGTGTTAGCCCACAGCATGGCTGAGTCTGTTCCGATTGCCTAATATATTGTGTTTACTTTTAAGTTAAAATAGTCTAAGTTTTTTGTTGGCAATAAAGCTTTTTTTCTTTCTTTCTTCTTTCTTAATCCAGTGAACCCAGGTAACAACAAGCGGCTGGTAATTAACGAATCCTGATTATATCTACCACTCATTATGATAATTGCTTAAACAATTTTACTCACCATCTTTTTTAGATAACAATCCATCGATATCAATGAAGACATTAGTTAAAATAACTGTAAACGTAAAAGCAATACCCAAGATGGTAGCACAGAAAACTCTATAAAAAATAGTGTCATAGTCGAAACGAGACATTTAAAAAAAGAACTAGTAAAAATATTTTAAAGGAAATTAAGAGTAAATTGATTTTAAAGATTTCTTTGGAGTTCTAAACTCATTGCTGTTGTGTTGAAGAATGGTTTTAATGTTTTGGAAACATTAGTAAAGATAAGCGAACAATGGTATTAGAGTTGAATAAAAAATCCTGAAAGATAAGTATCCTAATTGTTAGGTATTTAATGGGGCACAACTGACAAGAAATTAGGTCTTGTGGATAATAGTCGTTAATTATTTAATTAAAACAAGATATTTAGTACAATATACATGAATGACGATGTATAAAGCATAGTTTTGTATAAGATAAGGAATACAGACATTTAATTTTTTGAACTAAACTGACTCTATACGCTTTTCTAAGATTAGAAACGTCTATATTTAATATTTTAATTCTCCGATTTTAACGCACATTCTTGTCCTTTTGTTCTGTTGTATTTATTGCATTGTTTTAAAAAACATGTATTTTATTGGTCTGATATTTGAACGTCTTTATTGTTAACTAGCGGTCTGCCCCGGCTTCGCCCGTGGTACATGTTTAAGTTTTCTCTCCATTAGAACCATCTTTTTTATAATACTTCAAGAAATATTATAAAAAAATATTTAACGAAATCGGTTTAATTTTTATTAACATTACCAAATTACACAATATATTTCTTATTCCCATGATGATGATGATGATTTGTATTTCTTCTTCACATACAAAAAAAACACATTAAATTTACAATTTATTGACAACAATTTTGAACCAAAATCACGAATAACTCGACAATTTCAACTCTTGCAGCATTTCAAAGACAGTTTCAACCAGACGATATTTCATGTTGAAAGTTGTTCGACGAGCGTCCACTGAACCATAGGACATGTTCAGAGTGAATAGATCTGGATAAAACTGGAAAAAGTAAAAAAAACACGCTTTAAAAAGATAAATTAATGTTTTGTATTGCCACCGATTCTTAAAGTGTACAAAGTTTGAATTAAATCTGTCCGTTTAAAGTGGGTCAACATTGAGTCTAAAGGAGTCGGTTATAGTTAGATGTTATAGTTTTGCATACGCTGAGTACGTAAAAAATACTTACTTATAAAATTCCAGACGCAGTTTTTTTTCAAATAGATGCATTCTTAAAACACACACCTTGTACACACACTTGTACACCCATAACAAGCAACCCGCCCAACTTTTCCACCCGCACGTGAGCTATCGTTTAAGATTATGTTTTCATAGACAAAATGCTCACACTAGAGAAGCGGAATGTGTCGGCTGCGCGAAGCTAGAGAAGAAAATATGGATTTTCAGGAAAGTTATAGCAAAAAATTTTTGACGTAATTTTGTTGTTTAAGTATTTTTTACGTGATCAGTGTATGCTAAACTACAAGTCCCTTCGCGTTTAGTATACCAATAGTGGGACACCCTGTATTTTATTTATTGCACGCCTCATAAGCGAAGCGTTGAGGTGGGTACTACTGTCACTTCGCGCAAAACATCTGATTTTTCAAACTTAAAATGTCTTTATGTATCATACATTGCACTTGTAAGATAATACATACACACACATATTAAGAAAAAACACTATTTTTAACGTTCATGATATTTTTGATGTCATTTTTGTTATTTAAACTAGTTAAAAAACAGTTTAAAAAAAGTTCTGTCTTGGACGTCCGTGTGTCTGTATGTGCGGATCCTTTTTCTTGTTAACACGATAGCGACCGAAATACTTTACTAATCGAGTCTTTTTTTTTCTCTTACGCTTGAGTATGCTCAGGACATAGAAATCTAAATAACAAGACACATTTCTATGTGCTTTAATGTCATAATTCGTATGAAAACCGCTGTCGCCAAAATCAACACATTCAAACCGAAAGCTAAACAGTACACACAAGTAAACTATGCCTTTTATTGGACAGCTTGATTTTAGTGAAAACTAACTTAAGTATTAAATTAAGCTTTTGAATATGTATCCTAACGCACGAATTTACGGTTTATTTTAGAATAACATCCCTAAGTATATGAGACTTTTTGCTCCAATACGAACAAACGTGATAATAAGAATGGTCGACTGTGTCATTCATTGTTATTTCGATTACTATGGTGACACTCGTAATACTTGTAAATATTCTATAATTTTAAGGAAAAACGGCATTATTTCTAAAAAAAAATATTTTCCGATGAAATATTATTCCTTTATAAGTATAATTACAACTTGTGGAAGAATTTCCGCAATGGGAATTGCTGAAACACACCATGTATGTACACTCATACGTCTCCAGAGCAACTGAACAGTGACGAATGCACTGGTGATGTGCAAATCACCTGAGTGGCGACAAGGTCACGCACGCTTACGACTTCTAGTGTCTTGTTATTTAGATTTCTATGGCTCAGGAATAGAACCCTTTCATTTTTCAGGGTCTGATTCGATGTGGTTTAATTGTTATTAAATAAACAAAAATAATAATTAATAAATATTTATTAAAAAAAATTATGAGGCGTGCACTTTTGGATTTTCCAAATTATTATTATTTACCTGCATACCAACAGAAGGATCCGTGTTAAATTCTTGAGATAGCTCGTTGCATTTCAGTATACACGCTTTTTGCGGTGTTACGTGCAGTAATTGAAATTTACCCTGTAATCACCACCATCATCATCACCATTAACTTCATCATCTTCATCATCATCATCATAATCATCATCAATTTCACCAGAAAATTCAAAATCAAGTATTACTTTCTAAGTAGAATATTATGAGTGTACGAAATAAATATACAGCCGAGGATGATGATGAAGATGATGATGATGAAAAAGTAATATTAATAAATAGATATAAATTGTGTCAATAATACCTCTCTTTTCTTATCCACAGCTTCCCGCAACTGCATAATGATATTCCGACTGCCGGCTGATACGTTCCAACTAATTAAGAAAAAAATCTACTCAATATAGTTAATAAGCAATAAATAATAATAAAATATAACACATTTAAGAGACAGAGATATATTTGTCTGTTTGAACAAGCATCACGCAAAAAAGCAACATGGAATGTAGGTACTTAATAAAGTAATAGGCATGACGAAAGATTTTGAAATCCTCTTCCATAATGTGTGTATACGTTTACTATACAAGAAAACCCTATATTTCGGTAATATACTTAAATTTAACGAAGATAAAAGCCATTTTCCAAAAAATATTTATTAACTGTGCCAAAACGGCTCGCAGTTGTCATGGCGAAGGCGTGACGTCACATTTTGGTAAATACGTAATTATTTGTACGCATTGCGAAGAAAATTAAAAAAATATTTATTTAATATGTGTTATAGAAACGAATTTCAAAGTTTATAAGTGGTGTGCAGTATTGCAGTGTGAATCCACATAAAAATAATGCTCAAAAATGTGTTAGTAATTATTTTAAGCGAGAAAATAATAAGAAATGATTGTATAAAGTTGGCGCGGAGAACCCCGAACCATGTATTCGTGAATTCGCAATTATATTTCTGTTCTGAGTCGATAAATCATACTTGAAACATAGAAAATAAATAAAAATGCGTATTCTCAACATATTCATAACAACAAAAAACATCTGATTTGAGTTGTTTACTTAAGCGTGACGTCACGCGTGTTTTAGTCAAAATGGCCAACTGCAGTATTTCAATGTTTTATTTTATTGATAGTCTCATTAATCTTAATGTTTTTAAGATTTCTAAGTCACTATATGTAATTTATCTATTATACATTTTCCCTTAAAAACACTAATACGATCATTTATGGATACCTACTGTCGTCATGCCTATTCTCAACGATGGGGTTAAAATTTAAATATTGCAAATGAACGGACTGTATGCATAAAAAATCATAAGCTCAATATAAATTTTGAACTACCAAGTATTTCAATCAACAATTGTATTTTTAATTGTATGTTGAAAAGCTAAATTACAAATTAATGTTGACTCTTATTTCTTAAATTACTCGACTATTCCACTAAAGCATTGTTTCTGTTTTAGTTCGTACAATAAAGCATTATAATCTTATAAATAAAACATACGTATATTATGAAACAACAACAACATACATACTGAAATATATTAAGCACCTACTTACTCTACAATTTTTCTACTATCAACCCACTCCACACATTTCTTGTTCCAACTCACCGACTCCACTGAAAGTTGTATGCTCTCGAGAGGAAGGCCATAGCGTGATAGTTGTGCCTCTCGGCAACCCATTCCTTGGGGCAAGTGCCCTCCACGTGGTTGTGCCCGTCAAAGTCGGGGAAAAAGTCGCAAGCCGCTTCGCGCATTATCTATTAGTGTTTTTTAAGATAAATACGCAAAAAAGAAACTTGGCTTAGATAGTTAAAACACGAAGCGTATAAAAAAAGGCAAAACTACTTCAATTATTAAAAAAAGCATGTGTATATGACATGACGGTATTGCCATGACGCGACCTCGAAATTTTACTCTCAACGCGCCTCAAGAAGTTTCACTTCAAAATTTTGTCATAATAATTAATTGAATTACGACAAAAATACAAAAAATCTTGGGATGAATATTTGAAAACCGATATATTATTTTTTTTAATATGTAGCTAAGTATAGATAATATAATTGCATGATAATTGTGAAGAAGCTAGTTGTAAATGAAAAACCGTGGCATAAAAAAGTACTAGACATACTTGAAATACTAGGTAATAATGAAAATAATAACTTGGCATGCATATTCAAAGTCGAAAAATAATTCTAGCACTTGTCACAATTGCGATCTACTTCAGTATCAGTGTTTCCGAGACACCAAAAACAGCGTGTACATGTGCCTGACTGAGTGTGTGTGTCAGTGAGTGGATGACATGAGTGATACATGAGTTCCAATTTGAGTGTGTGTGAGTTAATACCTGTATCATCTTCTTAACGCTATACGGTTTATTGAAGTGTTGTTTCAACGCCGAAGTGGTCGCGTTAGCTATCCACTTAAGTTTTACAGTGTTTCCGAGACACACCCACGTGACTGTTATAGATACGCCCGTCACGGTTATTATTACGCCCTTGCTGGAATAAAAGATAATTAGTAAAAGAAAGCAAGAAAGAAAACGAGGAAGGGAAAGAAATATTTTTGTTTATGAGTAAAAAAAGTATTAAGTCATGAATTGTAAATCTAAATGAGCATACAGTCTAAGGCATACAGTAGAAGAACTCAGATTCTTTATTCATTTGCAATTAATAGAAAAGTAATTAGATAAACGTTAAGAAATCATTATATGGCTTTCTATTTACTATAATTAAATATCAATTAAGACAAATTTATTCACAAAGGCCTCTAGGATCGCTAGTCGTTATAATGATTTTCAAATATTTGAAACATTAATTACCCATTAGGATCCGGTCTTAGATCCCACCCCTGGTACGGCATGTTACCGTACCGTAATGTTGCTATACCTATGGGCCCTGTAAATGAATAAACAATTAAAAAAAAGAGCGTGTGTGACGAGCACACGTGTCAGAAGTGAAAATTCTTTGGCTTGCCATTTGCCTTTGTATCTTGATACAAAGATACCAAAATCGTCGCCTTACTCCATGACGTGACGGTATTGGCATGACGCAACCTTGAAATTTTACTTTCATTGCGCCTAAAGAAGTTTCACTTCAAAACTTGTAAAGATAATTATTTTAAACATCAGCTCCATTTTTATATGTTAATGTTAAAAAATAGTATGAATACAGAAAAGGATATCACGTATTGTATTGTGTTTGATTTTACGCGAAATAAGGATTTTAAAATTAGTAAAAAAGTGTTTGAATTTGCTTTGGAAAACATGCTACATTTATTTCAAGATTTTGTCCGTGCCAGAATCATTATTTCTACTTTCTAATAGGACTTCTGATTCTTTACAATTTCAGGTAATCTATAAGTATCTGTAACAACTACCTTAACTACATAATAATATGATTTAATGATCAATGTAAATAGTAAATTAACGAATTTCAATATGCTCACATAAAACACCAGTCCGAAATTGTATGGTAAGTTTGTCCTCATTGAATTTATAGTCATTCACATAGTTGCTGGTCCATAGCTTTCTTTGTTCTTGCCACTGGCACATGACCGGCGGCTCCGTCCACATAATGTCTTGCGGTAATCTGTTATCATTAACTAATTTATTTACAAATTAATTACTTTCTTCAAAGGTTTAACACGTTTTGTTAATTAGGATATAAATGTGGTCAAAATTCGATGTGTAGTCTATTTATTCTGTGGTGTAGTGCAATTAAAAAAATATAGTATTTATTAACGACTAGCGGTCCGCCCCGGCTTCGCCCGTGGTACATGTTTACGTTTTCTCTACATAAGAACCATCCTCGTACTTTAAGGAATATAATAAAAAAAGAATTATCGAAATCGGTTCAGCCTTTCTCGAGTTATGCGCTTACCAACACATTTTGCGATTCATTTTTATATATAAGATTATCAAAACGTGAGTGAAACCACGGTTAGAAACTAGGATTGCAAAAATAAGTAACTTATTATTAACATACACCGGATAAGTACTCTAACGAAGTGAGAAGTTTAATATACAGAACAGATTTGATGATGAAATGCATACAAAATTTTTGAATTTAATTGTGTAAACAGAACAACACAGTTTTTGACATTATATTAGGGAACCCTTATCTACATAATATTAATATCACAATACATCATACACCACACTCACTCAATGACCATTTTGAATCCTACACGTAATTTCAGTCTCAGATTAGCACGAATACGCAAGCTAACAATTACAAGTGTCACTATATGTGCGTAAACATTCGTGCAATATATTCACTGAGTGAGTGTTACTCATGGAACAGTCACTGAGTGAGTGACCCTACAACACTCACTCAATAAACACGAGCGCCAGTTTCTCGTACTCCGCCTCTATCCTCTTGAGCTCGGCCTCAATCTCCTCCGGGGTGCGGGTGACCCCCGGCGCGGGGGGAGAGGGCGCCCGGTACTGCACTTGGTACTTCATCGGTTGCAATTGCTTTGGTAGCTGTACTGTTGTTGTTTTATTGAGGAGGGTAGGAAAACAATTATGACATAGTATAAAACAACGTCTTTCAGCCCGTCTGACTGTTCGTGATAAAAAACTATCACCATTAGTTTGTTCGAATAGAGGCATGATAAAATAGAAGAAAGGGGGGTTCGCAGAATGTCTTGGTAATTACTAGAAGATGCCCACGGCTTCACCATGATAGACCGTATTTATACCGACCTATAAGTATATCCATACATACATACAATGTATATCGTCATGTTACTATAAAATATTTTTCATGCACAAAAGATATATTTGTATAAATATGTTTTGTACGTAGTACGTCAGAACAAGCAAACGTGAATACTTTTTTGATTTAAGGCACAATAAACAGTATCGTACATTTAAATAATTCAAGGCGCGCTTTCATCTGTCAATTTGACAGTTCACTGACGTTTCCACAATTTTGAACAGGGAATTCGCGCCAAAACGCACGATTCGTTTGACACAAACAAAACGCCAATAAAACAGATTAGATATGACAGATAATTTCGCAGGAATATCACAGATAAGATAGTGATATTGTATAACTATCATAACAGTTATGTCGCGTGCTGTGTTAAGTTCGCTTTGATATTCGCGAAAACTGTTCTACGATGTGTTTTTGTAAGCAATGTGTTTGTTTATGTGTAGAAACGTTATGATTTGGCAAACTATGTAAGTCGAATGTTCTGAATAGTGATGTGCTTTGTTAATTAGGTTGTAGACTAATTTATTAAATACCTTATGGCCAGTAGATATAGGTATTATGTTAGTTTAAATGGATTATAGAAGTATGATAAACAAATCCATATTATGTTTTCGAGACTTGTCGGTATACATTTTCGGCCATATTATTATTATATACAAGCTAAGATAAATTTTAAAACTTACACCTTTGTAATAATAGCAATATACAGTGGATAATTTCATCATATTAAATTACTAGATTCGCCCCGCGGATTAACCCGCGTGGCTCCGCTCCTGTTGGTCTTAGCGTGATGATACATACATAGTATTAGTTTAGCCTTAGTACATAGCCTATAGCCTTCCTAGATAAATGGGCTATCTAATAATAAGATCGTGGCACTGAAATATATATGAATACATAAGTACATGATTGTAAAATTACAAGGATGCAAATGTTAACACAAAAAGCACATTTCTATTTACCTCATATCGTAAAAAACATTATTATTTTTAATTTTATAACTAAGACATTAATTTTGCTCCGGATTACATATTTATTACGTTCAATAAATAACATTGATAAGTATCAATTTACTCGACATAAATCATATAAATTGTAATCCACATCTTTATATTTTACTATGTTTTTATCTCAAATATAATAAACAATATTTAATAATAGTTACAGAAAACCTATCGATTTAAGGCCTGTTCAAACTACAGCGGTATCTGCTACCGTCGTGGGTAGCGGTATCCCGATGGGCACGCGATTAAATATCTTACGTAGTATATTATAGAGACTAATCGCGTACCGATCCGAGTAAGGTAGCAAACAGCCGATCGGTACGCGATTAGAGTTGAACTGGCCTTAAAATATGCCAAATAGATTTATTAGGCACATAAAACCGAAAAATTAGAATAAATTCGATTGCTCTGGCGGAATCACGGGTGGCAGGCATCGTTTTTTTGACGTGACAACGTCTTATAATTCGATAGAGCCGGCTGCACGCACGATAAAACATGACTCATGCGGCGTTACCTCGCTCGTGAGGCGTTCCATGTAAGGCTTGAAGTGCAAGCGAGAGCGCGGAACGAGCGACAAAGAAGCACAATCGGACGTTGTCACGTTCAACTATTGTCAGTAAACCGAATTTACAGACAACCAATTTTTTATTCTTCTTTTTATTCATATTAAGGAAATAGATAAATCTTTATACGATACATAACATGTGGCGCGAATCGAGATAGATCATTTTATTAGATAGTAAATACTGTCAAGGACCTAAAATAAGATTATTTATGTTATATTTATCTTATGTACGATTTATATGTCATTGATTATTGGTCAATGAATTTATCTGTACTAATATTATTCCAACTAAACCACGTTCATATTAGATATTATCTAGGAAGTAAAAGGCAACAGCTTTCATATAAAAAAGAATCATCAAAATCGGTTCATTCAATCAAAAGTTCTAAGGTAACAAAGATAAAAAGACGAATACCTCCTCCTTTTTTGAAGTTGGTTGAGAAGATGGAAAAATTGAAAAAAATATTTTTTTTTATGAGCTGACCATGTTCCGTCATTCATCTGGTTATTAACCCAGATATATTTTGCAGTATAATCTATATACTTCACATACAATCAGCCAATGGGTTGCAAGACAGAAACAAAGATATCCTGAAGGACAGGGAGCGGCTGCAATGCCTAACTGGGTATATGACTGACGTGCAGTCGTGGGTCACGTCGGATGGTAGACTGACTGTCGCGTTGAGTAAGTTTATTTCAGGACACATAAGTAGAATAGTTTTAATATAGGTATTGTCCTTTTTGAAAGGGAGTTGTATTCATTAAATCAATCACAACATAGCTAGATTTATACGATATGACTTTTAGAAGGAAATATTCTTCATGCGAAAATGGCAAAGGGAAATCTTAAACTTTTTGACCTGTATGGTAAATGGTTGGAAGTTATGAAACGTAGTAAACGAAAATACTTCAATTAAGCAATCCAGAGGTTATGTCAAAGGTACATTCACTGAAGTTCATATAAACTTGCATCCTCTAACCATTTCTTAACGTTCACCAATATGTTTCTCTATAAAGACCATTTTCAATAACATACAATTAGACAATAAAATACAATTAGATAATAAATCTAATACATGAAATTCGCTCATTTTCCAGAAGGAGTAGCAGACCTATCGAATAGAAGCGATGCTCCAAAAGCGTTCAAAACTTTCCTAAATCCTCAGTCTAAGAACAATGGCTCTATCAAATATCTGAGTATGGCCAAGTGTGGTTTACGGAAATTTCCAACGGTATGTATCCGACTATTTCTATCCTACTAATATTATGAATGCGAAAATTTACGACGACTGGGGCCGTATCGTATTACGATTTATTTGCCAGTGAGTTCAATTCACGGCGTAAACGGTCTGGATACGGCCCCAAACGTATGTAAATACATACGATATTATGTGATATTATCATGACTGGACAAATTTAGATATTATTTTCAGTAATATATTTTTATGTCACAATTAGTTGTTTGTAAATTAATAGTTCTTCACTTGTATCAAGTTTTGTTAAAGTGACGTAGGAATTATACCTCTGAATTCAAACTTAATCCAGAATCTGAATTCAGAAAGCAGCTACTTACACGCAAACTTTTTATAATTCACACATAGGTATTTAATTTCTTTTAGATTTTTAATTTTTCAGGTTGATTAGTCAATAAGGCGAGCATTCTTAATTTCTGATCTGAAAATTTCTGATTCTGAATTCAGTAAGCACGACTTCAGTTGTGCTGCAACATCGATAGTGGGAGGGAGTGCTTTATGTTGATCGTGTGAGGCATGCAACCGGAAATCAGATTATGAATTTATTTGCAACTAGCTTTCCGCCTGCGGCTTCGCCCGCGTTTTCAAAGAAAAACCCGCATAGTTCCCGTTCCCGTGGGATTTCCGGGATAAAACCTAGCCTATGTTACTCGTGGATAATGTAGCTTTCGAATGGTGAAAGAATTTTTAAAATCGGTCCAGTAGTTTATGAGCCTATTCATTACAATCAATCAAACAAACAAACAAACAAAGTTTTCCTCTTTATAATATTAGTGTAGATCAAAACATTGTACTTCTTTCTCAAATTCATTCAACTGTCAAAGTTGTTAAATTCCTTTGCTGATTGTATCTATAAAATACTTTGCACTTGATCGTTGTGCGTTGATGTACTGATCAAGATAAAAATCTATCTATATTATCTATTATGTATATCTGTGGCGAAATGAAAAATAAATGCATAAATTCTATTATAGTTGCATGCCTAAACCGTAATACAATATAATAGCCTCGTCCCGTTTGAAGTAAGCTTTATTACTCAATAATTAATAAGTTTAAATTACCTTAAATACATGCTTTATTTAATACGATAATCTCATGAAATTATTGCCTTGTCATCGATCCTTGATAAGAGTACAAAGTTTGAATTAAATCTGTCCGTTTAGTGGGTCAAATTCGAATCTAAAAGAGTCGGTTACAAACATACAGGTGAAGCTTATAAAGCGTGTTATAATCTGTTTTCAGGTACTTTTCTTGAGTCCATCTGGTCCGTATGAGAATCCAGCAGAAACGGTTGAATACATGACATTTTATGGTAACAACTTTGGCCAATTCCAAATAACGCCTGAGAAATATGACTCTTTATTGAATGCGACAAACGCTAAAGAAGTATTTTTGGAATCTATGAAAGTACAGAGTAAGATTATGTTTCATTTATTTAAATCTAAAATAACTACCTAACTATTATTAAAGAAAAAAGAGAGTGCGAGCACACGTGTCAGAAGTGAAACTTCTATGGCAAGATTCAAAGATACTAAAATCGTCGCTTACTCCATGACTTGACGGAATTGCCATGACGCGACCTTGAAATTTTACTCTCAACGCGCCTAAAGAAGTTTCATTTAAAACCTTTATCAGTTTTGAAGTAATTCAAAAAGTTACTGAAGCACACAAACGAAATAGATCAATATTACTTTTTACATTATATGTATGTATACAATATACATAAATACGATAAACAACGAGATTGACAATCGCGCTAAAAAAAATGTCTGAAACACAACTCTGCCTACGCATTTATTTGGCAGAGTTTTCTAATCAACGTAACAATAAATTTTAAACATTACTGCTACGTAATAAGGTGTTAATTTCAATGAATGTTTTATACAATGCCGCTCAGACATTTTTTGACGACCTATAGTGATTGTGAGTCCTGTTGTTTATAGTTCAAACTCAAACTCAAACATTTATTTATTCAATTAGACTTCTTCTAGAAGCACTTTTGAAAGGTCATTACATATTTTTAACATTTAACGCCGATTCGTAAAGCAGTATCAACGGAGAAGAACCGGCAAGAAACTCCATAGATGCTCTTTTAAATCATGTGTCAAGTTATTGCATTTCTGGCTACTATAATGAGCAAAATTATATTGGATGTTTTTTAAACAATTAATTCTTAACACACATATTGACATATTCAACTTATATCTCGTGATGTTTATGAGATAGGATTCAATCTTTTTGTTTCACATCCGATAGATAATACAGTATGCTTTTATCTTTTTAAAGTATTACACTACAGTTTTACAGCATATTTCGATGTATAAATCGAAATTATCTATTCCGCTATCTTATGAATATGAAATGCTTGAAAATATGTATTGTTAAATCTCCTTATCACACAGATGAGGGGGTATTTTAAATCCTTAATTAATGTGTAATAATTATTTATTAACAAAACCGCTTTCAAAATAACAGAATGGTTGTTCGAAGTCGATTGAAAGATCAAAGAAGTAATTGTTGGTTCTGTACATTTGATTTATGATACTGTTAATTACTTTTTATTATTTCGTTTGACTAATTGTTAAGACTACGCGGTACGTAAATCTAAAAACACACTGTCAACATTTAATAGTTTATAGTACCTATTAATAAGACAAGACATATCACCTGATTATTGTAAATTTTTATCAATAGTACAATCGTCGCCGATTCATCATTACGTAAAGAAATTTATGTCAAGTATTTTGCTAAAAATATCTTAAACGTAAAACCACATACGTACTTAAATGTGTTATAATTTTGAGTCAATTTGATTATCCACTTTTTAATTCGTTATTTCAGAAAACTCAATATGGTCGGTGGGCCTGCAGAATGCCTTTTTTCCCAAACTGAAAGAATTCGATTTGCGAGCGTGTGAAATCGAAATTCTCGACGCATTTATTTTCCAAAGGATGCCATCTTTAACATCTTTATACCTCGGCGAAAATTTCATAAGCTTTGTGGACGCTCATGCGTTCGTTGGTCTGACCAGTCTACGGCATTTGGACATAAGTGGTAATACTTACCCTCACGAAGATGACCCTAAGAGAATTCTGTTTTTCGAATCCGCTGACACTCTCCTACGTCTGAACATTACATCTTTGGACCTATCCTTCACACCAGTTGGATCTCGTGTTTTAGGAAACTTTGGACCGAATTTGGAAAGACTCTCTTTATGTTATACGGGACTTTACCGATTAAGGTCAAACGCATTTAACAACACAGCGATGAAATACTTAGACCTGTCTGGTAATCTCGAGATTTTACACGAAAAGGGCGTACTTAGCGGACTAGAAAAATCACTAAGAGTTCTTTATGCTAACTCGGTTGCTATAAAATCACTGGATTTCATTAAAGGTTTCACAGAATTGGAAGTACTTAAAGCATCACAAAACGAAATAACAGGTCTATCGCAAGACGTGATGAGCACATTGAAAAGCTTACAAATTTTAGACTTGGACAGTAACAGAATATCCGCATGGTTTACAAGCATTATATCAACAATGCCAGAACTGAAATTACTGACCATGATTAACAATAACATTAATGTAATAACTGAAGACGTGATCGTTGATATAGCCAATGTAAAATACGTGGCGATGTCTAAAAATTTGATGGTATGTTATTGTTACGTAAGGGACATGTATGAAATCGCATTCCAAAATGAATTCAGGTTCAAAGATACAAATATAACAGGCAACTTTATTGAAGACAACGCTCTCATGTTTCACACTGGATTCTATGATTATAACAAAATTATAAACAAGAGAAAGAATGTGTCAGAGTCGTGCTTTGAGTTGAACAACTCGACGGACGTATCTTATTGTTTCGCGGGAGGTTTCAGTACAAATTTGACTGGTAATTTCTTGTATTTGGACTACGACGAGAAGGATTACAATTGTTTCTCAATGTCTCACGGTGGAAGCATTTCCTATGGTGATGTAGCACCGTGTGGTCATGACCTACGAGATTTGAGACCGGAATTCATGTTGAATAAGGGCCGAAACAATTTACTGCTTTTGTGTATCCCTTTGATAACGTTACCAATTTTAGTTTTCATCTACGCGTTTAGGAGAAACTTCAGATACTTTCTGATTACAATGAGAAATTCTGCAATGCTGAGTTTGATTAATGAGAAGAATGTGGTTGATGGTAAGATCATTATTGTCTTCTAAAATCTGTTATTTAACAAAAAGTAAATACTATATAATATATATTGTATATGCCTCTAGATTTTTAATCTCTTGTGCAATTGTGAAACTAAATTAATATTTTGTATTAAGACTTATATCTTCTCTTACTACTCCTTTCTACTTTTTCATTCCTATCTTCTTTACTAATCTATTTCCAAGTAAATTAGATTTATGAGACTGTGTGACATGTGTGAATATATATTTTTTTTAATTCTAGAGACGAAAATCTTCAATTACGACGTGTTCGTATCATACTGCAATGAAGACAGAGCCTGGGTGTTGGACCAGCTCTTGCCACATGTGGAGAAAGATTGTAATATTAGTGTTTGCTTGCATGAACGAGATTTTCAGGTAACATTTATGGTCTTACCACAAAACAATTTAAACACATTCTATCTTTAAACCAGGGATCTGTCATTTTAATAGTTGTCTATGTGAAATACGATAAAACCAGATTAAAGAGAACCTGCGCCTTAAAGTTAAATCCTGTCTACAGTTTTTTTGTGGTAAGACAGTTAATGTTTATGTTTCCAATCTTTATATGCCAATCAATTAATAATCCTCTTGTTGGTCTTAGCGTAATTATATATAGCCTATAGCCTTCCTCGATAAATGGGCTATCTAACACTGAATTTTTTTTCAAATCGGACTAGTAGTTCCTGAAATTAGCACGTTCAAACAAACAAACTCTTCAGCTTTATAATATTTTACAGTATAGAAAGTACGGTTTATCATAATATTTCAGGTGGGTTTATCGATACTAGAGAACATAGTGTCGTGCATGGACCGCTCCCGCTTCATCATGCTCATCATCTCACGGCGCTTCCTCTTGAGCCAGTGGTGCCAGTTTGAGATGCATCTCGCACAACACAGGTATCTTTTTATATTATGTTTATTTAAGTAAAAATATTCTGATCCGCAAGGAGCCGTTTGTCTAAACTAAAAATATCTGATAACGAATTTTCGGCATATTGTGCATAATAATTTTACAAAATATCGAGCGATTGCAAATTGACGAAGCCGTTTATAAAACGGTGATATTAGACAATTTGCCTGCGATGCATGTATGTGTCACTGTTGACTGGTTGAATTAGCTATTTGATTGAATTACGAGCGTCAAATCCGCTCTGTTCAAAGGGATATGTTACAATCCGTTAACTTTAAATATTCAGACGCTGATATACGGTAAATCAACGTTCGACTAGTCATTCATTTAAATATCGTCATTCAATGAAGGCCCTAGTTATTCAATCCAAAAGCAAATTCAACCACATGAGTACGACATGTACATGACGTAACGACATGTATATAACGTAACGTAAACCCGCCCCTATCCCCAAACTACTAGAGATTTGAATCACGATACTATTGTCGGGGCTTGTAATTATATGCGGGCGTAATGAATGAAGAAATAACTATGCAAAGGTTATATTTCAATAAATACATAAATGTAAATATATTCGTATGTAATTAATATTTAACCTATGCGACCCACCCGCATCCCGACAAGCCCGTGACTGTTCATGCATAGCGCACAAACTGTTTATACAGGGTGTCCCACTAATGGTATACTAAGCGCGAAGGGATTTGTAGTTTTGCATACACTGATCACGTAAAAAATACTTAAACAACAAAATTATGCCAAAATTTTTTTTGCTTAATTTTTCCTTAAAATCCATGTTTTCGTCTCTAGCTTCGCGCAGCCGGCATATACCGCTTCGCTAATGTGAGCATTTTGTCTATGAAAACATAATCTTAAACGATAGCTCACGTGCTGGTGGCAAAGTTGGGCGGGTTGCTTGTTATGGGTGTACACATAGAGTTTTAAGAATTCATCTATTTGAAAAAAAAATGTGTCTGGAATTTTATAAGTATTTTTTACGTACTCAGCGTATGCAAAACTATGACCTCCTTTGAACTTAGTATACCAACAGTGGGACACCCTGTATACGAGTTACCGTGTGAGCTTTCTTTGCGCTACACTTGAAATTCGATAGCTCGTAAATTGGCTTGTCGTCGCTACACTACTATAATATAAGCTCCTATGCCATAAAGACACTTGCCAAACAAAACCCGCCTCTATCCCCAGGCTGCTAGAGACGCGTCGCGAGGACCTGCTGCTCGTGCTGCTGGAGGAGATCCCGCGCAGCCTGCGCCCCAACACGCTGCACTACCTGATGCTCACCAAGACCTACATCGTGTGGCCCGCGGACGGACACAGTGACTTCTGGCGACGACTCAAGAGGTCGCTTGTTACGCAGAAGATGAAGAACTCGGAAAATGATTCGTTGGCATAAGTGTTATGGAAATACTACATAGCAAAATTCGTGATAATATGACTAATAAAAACGCTCCCAACGCGGACGCGATAATTATGACAATCATAGAGACCACATATCGAAATTCGTGTCATGGCTCTAATGAAACTAGAATATATGTTACATAGCACTACCTGATGCTCACCAAGACCTACATCGTGTGGCATGCGGACTTCACAATGACTTCTGGTGACGGCTCAAGAGGTCGCTTCACGCTTGTTACGAGGAAAACGAAAGAACGAAAGAACACGGAAAACGATTCGCTGGCATGATTATATTATGCCAAATAACAATATCAAAGAATACGTATCTTTGGTAATTTTATCTGGCATAATAGTACCACTACAAGTTCGAAGGAAACGAAATGTAGTCAAAACTAATTTGACCATACAGTACAGAGATTTTAAAATAAGTTAACATTCTCGATTATGAAAAAAGGGCATGTGTACCGAGCACATGTCAGAAGTGAAACTTCTTTGCAGGATTCAAAATCGTCGCCTTGAAACGTGACCTTGAAATTTTACTCTCAACGCGCCTAAAAAAGTTTCACTTCAAAACTTATTGTAAATTAGACCGACCTGTAAATTGAATAGTAATAAATAGGAAAGAGCTAAAGAAATAGACTTCAAATATACGAATTAAATAAATATTGATTTGTTCATAGGTATTAGGACATTAACTTTAAGTCCACTAAAGCGAATGGTATTTTAAGGCTGCCTATATTTTTGAATTGTGTAAAATAAATCTTATACAATGAGGGCTCTGTTAATATTATAAGGCTATTTATTTATTTACTGTACCCTAGTTTTATATTAAATAGGTTTTTAGGTATTATTTCTTCAGCCTACGAAATAGGATAGTTACCACAGATAGTTACTTACCATCGAGGAAACACGGGTTGTCGCGTTTTATACAATTAATTTAAATATGTATTTTAAGTTATTATATTTTTATTAAATTAATTTTATGATAAATATATGTTTTGCTTTACATTAATTTGTTTCTTTTATTTGAAAAAAAAATTATCTAATATATTTTTGATGACAAGTAAACGAATATCATTCCCATGGGAAGATCCATTATGACCTATCCTACTAATATTATAAATGCGAAAGTTTGTGAGGATGTGTATGTGTGTGTTTGTTACTCTTTCACGCAAATACTACAGAACCGATTACAATGAAATTTAGCACACATATAGAGGGTAACTTGGATTAACACATAGGATAGGTTTTATCCCGGAAATCCCACGGAAACGTGAACTATGCGGGTCTTTCTTTGAAAACGTGGGCGAAGCCACGGGCGGAAAGCTAGTGGTTATCTAATTGAAACATCTTAAAATTGTATAAATTCCAATACATATTTTGTTATTTTTATTTACCTCTGACTTTGAAGGAGCGGGTAACACCTAGTTTGACTAATGATAATCTCACAAGAAGTGAGAACATACATATTTTTTAATGTAAAAAATTTCAATAAATACTTAATGTTCAATATTTTTTTATTTATTAAGTATTTAGCTTTCCGCCCGCGGCTTCACCCGCTTTGTCTAAAACCTAATAAATTATATACTAAAACCTTTCTCTTGAATCACTATTAAAAAAAAACCGCATCAAACTCCGTTGTTTAGTTTTTAAAGATTAAAACATACAAAGGGACATGGGGACAGAGAAAGCGACTTTGTTTTATACTATGTAGTGAAGTAAATAAATAAATAAATAATAGCTATACTATAATTGTAACAATACTAAAAAAAGACGTGTGTCACTCGGGGACTGCCGCGGTAAAGCTATTGCATGCTATGCCTTCAAGCCACACCTCCGCGCCCGTCCCCGTGGGGAGCGTGAGGTTTTTTCGTTACGGAATTTCTCGATTCGGTCCCCGCGCTCAAGGACCGCGATAGAAGCTATGCAATAGCTTTATAAATAATAGCTTTACTTTTGTAGGAATACTAAAATAAAACTTACATGCAGTTAGTACTACGCCGCCCAGCATACGTTTAGGTTGAGGCGGCGTTGTTAACAAATCTAGATTTAGTACTCCATTGCATATTCTGAAATAAATTATTGAAATAAAAAGTTTTTATCTGTAATTCTTTTTGAAGTGAAACTTCTTTATGCGCGTTGAGAGTAAAATTTCAAATTCGCGTCATGGCAATACCGTCACGTCATGGAGTAAGGCGACGATTTTGGTAAGTTAGAATCTTGCCAAAGAAGTTTCACTTCTGACACGTGTGCTTGGCGCACACGCTATTTTTACCTGTATTTCCTCAAATTGATTTCACCGGTGCGTGTGCGTGTCATGCAGGTTTTCAGATATTTCGCAAAGATGAGTTCTGCAATTAAAAAAATACATAACTAGCTTGCCGCCCGCGGCTTCGGCCGCTTTGTCTAAAACCTAATAAATTCAAACTCAAACTCAAACTCAAACTCAAACATTTATTTATTCAATTAGACTTCTTAAAGAAGCACTTTTGAAACGTCATTACATATTTTAAAATTTACCACCGATTCGGAAAGCAGTATCTACGGAGAAGAACCGGCAAGAAACTCCATAGTTGCTCTTTTAAATCATGTCAGTTTTACAATTTTACAAAATACATATGTAACAACATATAAGTATTGTAATAACATGCCAAAGAACTGTCCTGTGGTTTTTACGCGACAACCCTCCATGGGTTTTTATCGTCCATATATTCCTGAATACTGTAGTACGCTCTCTGAACTAGTACATTTTTTATATAAGTTTTAAATTTAGAACTACTAAACTCTTTAATATTATGAGGAATTCTATTGTAAAAGCGTATACCTTGACCCATAAATGAATTTTTAACTTTAGCTAATCGGAAAAATGGCATTTCAATTCTATTTCTGTTCCTTGTGCCATAACAGTGTCTATCTCCTACTCTTGTGTGTAAGTCGGCGTTTTTGTGTACATGCAAAATATTATTAAATATATACTGTGATGGTACAGTAAGGATACCAGTATTCTTAAAGAGATCTCTTAGTGAGTCCCGAGCACGTAAATTATATATAGAACGAATGGCTCTTTTCTGTAAGATAAATATAGTTTCTATATCTGCTGCCCTGCCCCATAGTAGAATTCCATAGGACATAATACTATGAAAGTAGCTGAAATAAACCAATCTAGCTGTATCTTCATCGGTGAGATGCCTTACCTTTCGGACTGCATATGCTGCTGAACTGAGCTTACCTGCAGCGGTGTTGACATGGGCTCCCCACTGTAGTTTCTCGTCCAATGTTAACCCAAGAAATACAGTCGATTCTGTAGGGTGTAATACCTCCCCGTTCAAGGTAATATTTCTGCTTAACTTTTTAACGTTTGGTAGTAAAAATTCAACACAAGTTGTTTTTTTGGCATTTAATAATAAATTATTAGCAGTAAACCAGTCGGATATGTGTAAAAGAGCACTGTTCACTTCGTCAACATTTGGGTCATGCCTATCCACATTAAATATTAATGAGGTATCATCTGCAAACAGAACTATTTCACACCTATCCTGTAAATAATAAGGTAGATCATTGATATATACCAAGAACAAGAAGGGTCCTAAAATAGATCCCTGTGGAACACCAATGTTAATTGACGCACCGCTAGAACGTTCTCCATTAACAACTACAGTTTGTATCCTATCATGCAGGTATGAGGCTATGAGGTTCTGAGCTTGTCCTTTAATCCCATAGTGATTAAGTTTACGCAATAAGGTACAATGTTCAACGCAGTCAAATGCCTTGGAGAGGTCACAAAATATCCCCAAAGCATTTTTTGAGTTTTCCCATGCCTTATATATATGTGTTAGTAGTGCAACTCCAGCATCTGTGGTTGAGCGCCCCTTTGTGAAACCAAACTGTTTAATTATATATTAAAATATACTAAAACCTTCCTCATTTATCACTCTATCTATTAAAAAAAACCTATCAAAATCCGTAGCGTAGTTTTAAAGATTTATGCATACAAAGGGACATAGGGACAGAGAAAGCTACTGTTTTATACAATATTGTTATTGAATAAGTCAATTTCAAGTGTAAATTAAAATATTTTCAAGTGAAAAGCAATAACATCTTTATTCGTTTTATTTTCATTGGTATTAATCACCAAAAACATTTTATTTTTCAATAGCTAGTCATTTTATTACACACATAATATGGTTAAAACAAACAGTTAATATATCAATAATTATAAATTGACACACAATAAACAACTAGATTCATAACCACGTTCAAAACTCTGCCTACGCGTTTATAGCAGAGTTTTCTATTGAGCGATACAATAGACTTTGAACATTACTGCTACGAAATAAGGTGTTAATTTCAATGAATTTTTTATACAAACACCGCTCGGACATTTTTAGTGACCTTTTAATAGGCGATCGTGAATTTTTTGTTTATAGTAGGTATGTGGTATGAGCATGTAGCTTGAACATGAGGCATGAGCATGAGGCATGAGCTTTGGGCTTGAGGATAAGGCTACATGCCATGAGGCATGAGCTTGAGGATTGAGCATGAGGTTTGAGCAGGAGGCATGAGCTTGAGGCTTGAGCATGAGGCATGAGCATCAACTCACTTCAAGGAAGTTTCAATGAATTTATAAAGAACATATCAAATTCGATTACGAGGCGGGACTCGAACCCGCATCATTTCACGCCAATCCGGGGCGGATGCTTGACCAACTCAGTCACTCGAGTCCCGCCTCGAGATCGAATTTTTTCTATTCTTTATAAATTTATACTTATAAAGCATTTGAATGCCGTATAACCAGAAATATCAAATTCAACAAAAGTGGTCGTGTTCCATCGTTACAATATTGTATTCATTGAAAGACGTTTCGTATTGGTTGAGATAGTTGTTAATCATCTCAATAGATGGCGCGCGGTGTGTCCCTTAGACACATAAAACTGAAGGAATAGAATAAATTCGATCTCTATGGCGAGTCACGAGTGGCTGAGTTGGTCAAGCATCCGCCTTATCCATAAATTCAACTTTTAATTTCTTTTTTAGTTTGTTAGCTCACTACTTTGGACTGAGCGGACCGATTTTGATGATTTTATTTAAATAATCTCTATTTCTGATAATTTCAAAATATTACCATTTTGTTCGCCAATAAAAGTTCTAGGATCGGGCAAGAACGGCGGCTCGGCCATGTTCAAGTTATCCAATTCTTCTTTTTCTTTCTCATTCTTTGTATATCTGAAACGATTGCAGCCATAATAAGATATTTGTAAACAGTCTGTAAAGTACCCAAACCGGTTTAAATTCAAATACATTAAAAACTGTCAAAATAGTCATTAAAAATATTCCAATTCATATATTATACAAACTGTATTTTGATTTGGTTTTTAAGTTATTGCATAGCTTCTATCCTTGAGCGCGGGGACCGAATCGAGAAATTCCGTAACGATAAAACCTCACGCTCCACACTACGACGGGCTCGGAGGTGTGGCTTGAAGGCATGCTATGCAATAGCTTTACCGCGGCAGTCCCCGAGTGCCACACGTCTTTTTTTATTTGAGAATATGTATATATATTTTTTTGCAGACATTTAATATGTACGGGTAATCTAAATTTTATACACTGTTGTACTAGAAATAGAGAAAGCATAACACTAAAATAGAAATTGGCAAAGCATGAGTATAAAGCTTGAACATGAAGCTTGAGCATGAAGCTTGAGTATGAAGCTTGAGTATGAAGCTTGAGCATGAAGCTTGAGTATGAAGCTTGAGCATGAAGCTTGAGCATGAGGCTTGAGCATGAAGCATGAGCATGAAGCTTGAGCATGAGGCTTGAGCATGAGGCAAGAGCATGAAGCTTGAGCTTGAGGCTTGAGCATGAGGTTGGAGCATGAAGCTTGAGCATGAGGCTTGAGCATGAAGCATGAGCATGAAGCTTGAGCATGAGGCATGGGCATGAGGCTTGAGCATGAAGCTTGAGCACAAAGCTTGAGCATGAGGCTTGAGCATGAAGCTTGTGCATGAGGCATGAGCATGAGGCTTGAGCATGAAGCTTGAGCATGAGGCTTGAGCATGTAGCTTGAGCATGAGGCATGAGCATGAAGCTTGAGCATGAGGCTTGAGCATGAGGCTTGAGCAAGAAGCATGAGCATGAGGCTTGAGCATGAGACTTAAGCTTGAGGCTTGAGCATGAGGCTTGAGCATGAAGCTTCAGCGTGTAGCTTGAGCATGAAGCTTCAGCGTGTAGCTTGAGCATGAGGCATGATGAAAAACATGTTTAGAACATGTACTAACGGATTTGCCTTTAAAAATGTTTCGACTTCCTTTATCTTCTGCCCTATTTCTTTGTAAAACTTATTCCGTATGTCGTCTTGTTCCTTTTTGAGTTTGTAAGTGGCCACGTGCTCTTTTACGTTGAATATGAAGAGGTCTGTAATTAATGTAAAGGAATTAAAGAAATTATGAATAGATAGATTTTCTGTTGAGATTTCTTAATCGCTATGAAAGTATGAACGGATTAGAGCTCAGCCCCCCTATGGTCCGGGAGCCAGCAGCAGATTTTATGACCAAGTTCCTCTCAAGCGGTAATTAGTAAAATGCATCAAAGTATAGTATTATGAAGCCTCGTGAACGTCAGCTGGAGCTCGGTTGGGGGGAAGAGCGGTTGTAGCCTCCCGTATCAGCTGACGGTTTTTCCACCAAGATACAGCCAGCTGACATATATATTTATCCACAGTTACATATAAGCTATCATCAGGTAAATTTTTGTTTGAGAGGAAATAACGGAAAATAAATTTTTCTTTAAATTTAACTTTCATGTTCGAGACACCAGCTGACGACACCATGTTGTAACCAGCTGACTATTTTTTTTCGTTGAGATATTGGGTTAGCTACAATTTGACAAATTTTTAGCTGAGAGGAAATGAATGAATGAATGTATTTTTTTTCCTATGTGCGTGGGAGGCTACAACCGCTCACCCCCTCAACCGAGCGCCAGCTGACGTTCACGAGGCTTTATAATACTATACTCTCATGCGTCTGACGAATTATCTCTTGAGAGGAAATAGTTAACCAAATTTGCACCTGGCTCCCTAACCACTAGTCAAGTGGCTTTCTGTTAGCGTAGCGTTCAATAGAATAGACTACGAATGTATGAGATTGACGTAGGCTGTAGATAAGGCTTTCTGTTAGCGTAGCGTTCAATAGAATAGACTACGAATGTATGAGATTGACGTAGGCTGTAGATAAACGTATCTACAGCTTACGTCAATCTCATACATTCGTAGTCTATTCTATTGAACGCTACGCTAACAGAAAGCCACTTGACTAGGGGGGCTTATTATGACGTCATAGCTGTGATTTCAAACCAATTAATAATATTTTAAGTTTAAAGCAGTAACGTTTACATATTAAAATTTGCCACATTTTCAAAGAATGAGGCAATAAAATGTTATTTTCATCTTTGATAAAATCGTACTTTTGAAATAATATTCACAGCCTAATTTGTTCTGAGTTGTAAGGCACTACTCAGTAATGTGAAAGGGGAATTTTAAAAGAGAGAAGAAGAATTAACATTTATTTACTAACATCTAATAAATGAATACACAGAAAATCTTAGAATACCCTCAAAAACCACAAGCTTTCAATTTGTCTAAAATATCAAATTACCCTCATATCGGTTCGGCATTTCTGCAGCTAACGCGAAGGATCTAGAACTCTCGCTCAATAGATCTACCATAGATCTAGCTGCGCGTACGCACACGTTCGTACCGTCTATAATCTTTGGTAGTTTGACGCCTACACGCATAGATGGGAAAGATAGTTCAACTGGCTCTCTGAAATTTTGAATTTTTTGAATTTTTTTTTAAAGTGATAAGCTGTATTTCAAAAAAGTTTTTTTAATTTAGAAATGACGTTGTTATGGATTTACTAGATTTCCGCCCGCGGCTTCGCCCGCGTTTGCAAAGGAAAACCCGCATAGTTCCCGTTCCCGTGGGATTTCCGGGATAAAAACTCTCCTATGTGTTAATCCAAGTTACCCTCTATATGTGTGCTAAATTTCATTGTAATCGGTTCAGTAGTTTTTACGTGAAAGAGTAACAAACTTCCATACATCCATACATCCATACATCCTTACAAACTTTCGCCTTTATAATATACTAGATTTCCGCCCGCGGCTTCGCCCGCATTTTCAAAGGAAAACCCGGATAGTTCCCGTTCCCGTGAGATTTCCGGGATAAAAACTATCCTATGTGTTAATCCAAGTTACCCTCTATATGTGTGCTAAATTTCATTGTAATCGGTTCAGTAGTTTTTACGTGAAAGAGTAACAAACATCCATACATCCATACATCCATACATCCATACATCCTTACAAACTTTCGCCTTTATAATATATATTAGAAATATTAGAATATTAGATATTAGAATATTAGATAATATTAGATATTAGATATTAGAATATTAGAATATATTAGAATACTAGCGGTCCGCCCCGGCTTCGCCCGTGGTACATGTTTACTTTTTCTCTACATAAGAACCATCCTCGTACTTTCAGGAATATAATAAAAAAAGAATTATCGAAATCGGTTCAGCCGTTCTCGAGTTATGCGCTTACCAACACATTTTGCGATTCATTTTTATATACAGGGTGTAATCGTTAAGTGTGCACAGGCGATTTTTCCGTAAGTATTACAGATAACAAAAAACTTTAAACTGATATCGAAAGTACTTAACCTAATGAGTAAAATGGCGGTAATAAATTTTTAAAAATAAATCGAGAAATATAAAAAAAATTATCTTTAAACCCTCCCATACATTAAGTATGAAATATGAATATCCCATATGTAACATTTAATATGAAAGATTTTAGCTTTCTTTTTCTTTTTTGGTTTTCTGCTTTAATTACTTCGCAAATTTGAAGTGGCATTTTCCACGCTTTTTCCGGACATTTTCACGCATTTTCCGGATATTTTCCACGCATTTCCCAGACATTTTCCGGACATTTCTCAGGCACTTTCCGGGGATTTCCAGGCATTTTCCGGATATTTTCCGGACATTTTCACGCATTTGCTGGATATTTTCCGGACATTTTCACGCATTTTCCGGACATTTTCACGCATTTTCCGGATATTTTCCGGACATTTTCACGCATTTTCCGGATATTTTCCTTACATTTCCACGCTTCTCCCGGACATTTTCACGCATTTTCCGGACATTTTCACGCATTTTCCGGATATTTTCCGGACATTTTCACGCATTTTCCGGATATTTTCCAGGGATTTTCCAGGCATTTTCCACGGTTTTTCCGGAATTTTCCACGCATTTTCCGGATATTTTCCAGGTATTTCCACGCTTCTCCCGGACATTTTCACGCATTTTCCGGACATTTTCACTCATTTTCCGGATATTTTCCGGATATTTTCCGGACATTTCCACGCATTTTCCGGATATTTTCCAGGGATTTTCCACGGTTTTTCCGGAATTTTCCACGCATTTTCCGGATATTTTCCAAACATTTTCCAGGTATTTTCCGGTTATTTTCCGGGAATCTCCTAGGCAATTTCCGGGGATTTTCCGAGCATTTTCCACGCTTCTCCCGGACATTTTCACGCATTTTCCGGATATTTTCCGGACATTTTCACACATTTTCCAGGGATTTTCCAGGCGGGTTTTCGTGAAATTTCCACGCATTTTCCGGATATTTTCCAGACATTTCCCAGGCATTTTCCGGTTATTTTCCGGGAATTTCCACGCATTTTCCGGATATTTTCCAGACATTTCCCAGGCATTTTCCGGTTATTTACCGGGGAGGGGATATTTCAGACATTTTCCAGACATTTACAGGCTATGTCATGGAAATGTCCGGAAAATGCCTGGTAAATATCTGGAAAATACCCGGAAAATGCGTGAAAATGTACGGAAAATGCGTGGAAATGTCCGGAAAAACGTGGAAAATGTCACTTCAAATTTGCGAAGTAATTAAAGCAGAAAACCAAAAAAAGAAAAAGAAAGCTAAAATCTTTCATATTAAATGTATATGGGATATTCATATTTCATACTTAATGTATGGGAGGGTTTAAAGATAATTTTTTTGATATTTCTCGATTTATTTTTAAAAATTTATTACCGCCATTTTACTCATTAGGTTAAGTACTTTCGATATCAGTTTAAAGTTTTTTGTTATCTGTAATACTTACGGAAAAATCGCCTGTGCACACTTAACGATTACACCCTGTATAAGATTAGATATTAGAATATTAGATATTAGATAATAACGTTGTATGTAGTAATGTAATGTAGGTTTTATATAAATTAGACAACTCAGGCTTTTTTTTGTACGAAAACTGGACATTCCCCAAATGTCGAAATCGCTATCAATTTTGAATAATTGTGAATACCTACTGACAAAGATATAGACTTCATAAATTGGAATGCACATAATGATGATGATGGTGACGATGGCTATTTTGACGATGAAGATGAAAACAATGCCGAAGATGAATATGACGACAAAGATGATGACAATGATTATTATCTTGATACCTTTCCGGTTCAACCGGCTTCAATCTTCTCGTAGGCAGCGGTATAGCAACCCATATATTTAAACGTAATCCATTAAATTCTCTCCCATAAGTGGCCAATCTGATGGAATCCCAAACGAGTTTGTGTTCCAAGTCACGTAGTATTGTGTAGGAGGCACATTGTATAGCGTGTGATAGTTGTTCGCGGAGCGCTAGGCGGACCTGTTCGGGGTGAGCAACATAATATATTTGACCATTTCATGTTGATTATATGGTACGGGAGCTAGCAACGTTTTAAAAACAGTCATTTTAGTATAGTTGGGTTTTTGATATACTGTTTCTCTTGCTATTTCGGTTAGAGTCCGGGCTGTCTGGCTGGCGGTAGTGGTTGCGTTTATTAGTGCGCACAGGAAAATATACTTAGGGCCGATTTTTCAATGCTTGGATAAAACTTATCCGTCCAATAAAGTATGTATTACACGATAATATTAAAATGCCAAGGAAACTGTCAAATACGGGCAATTAGAATACGTTTTTAAAATGGTAGTTTTATAAATTATTCGACGAATAAGTTTTATCCAAGCATTGAAAAATCGGCCCTTAACTTAAAAGTCATTTATTAACGCGTAATTTTTAATCTTTTGATTTGAATTAAATAAATTAAGCTTTGCACATAATAAATAACAAAATCTAAATTGCTAGAAATAATTTACACATACCTCATTATACGACTGTGCTTGTAATGCCGTATATTGTCTTGAGTTAGCTACAAACTCTTCAAGCATTGCCAGCATCTAAAAACAGTTCATAAATTAATGTTCTTATGAAATATATTTTAATAATTCAACGAATGAATATGGCCTTTTCTGCCATTTTTAATTCTACTTTTTACGAGATTTTTACATTGTGATAAATGCCAAAACCTGCCCCGTATATATAATATCCTGTTCATCATCATCACATTTCGAGTTAAACGAAATTTCTAGAAAGTAAATTACTTTCGCAACATAACATAGACAAGCTAGAATGCCAACATTTTTACCAAAATCTACCTCATATTCAATCACAAACATCATTAATTCTTCATCTGTTCGACATGTTTTACCAATCATACCATTTGCAATCTAAAATACTTCACACAATCTAAATATTATCGCATCGCTATTATTGAAAAAAAAAATATTAACATCATCAACGATCGATTGATCATCATCAACCATCATATCATCATCATCACCAACTTACCGGCAGTGCATCCCGACACCTTACATCCAGTTCATCATCATCACACTTGGAGTTGATCCTCCATAGGTGAAGATATGTGTTCATCTGTGTCACCACCCTGGGGTCCGGGAGACCGTCGCAACGGAGATATTGTTGCCACTGGTGATTAAATTGGTGATGAAGGTTATACTTACTATCCTTATAACTAATAAATTATAATATTTACTGTAATCTACTAATATATAAAAGGAGAATGGCGAAACTGGGCCTAACTGTTACAGAAATCATAATATATTTAAAATGCATTATGTTAATTTTAATAATTATTTGTAAAATAATGACAAAAATATTCATAGTGAATAACCCCAATAAAATAATAACTAGACGTCTATTAAATTATTAAAACATCTAGTAGTTTAGTAAAACTTAACATAAGCTAGTATCTAATCTGTGACATAAGTACCTCTGCTTCCAACTGTTTTGTCCTGGCATAATCGATTTTCTGTTTTTCAAATTCTGAAAAGGATCAATAAAATCATTATAATCTCACCATTTATGTTATAGTATTTAATTTTATTCAATAAACTTTAAATAAGTGACGTATGATGTAATAGAAAATTTTGCCACAGTAAATAGAATACGAACAGTAAGGCAACTGAGTCTTTAAGCAATAATGTTGTCATTGAGCAATAATTTTGTATTTTTTAAGCTATTGCAAAGCTTCTATCGCGGGCCTTGAGCGCGGCGACCGAATCTTGAAATTCCGTAACGAAAAACCTCACGCTCCCCATTCCGACGGGCGCGGAGGTGTGGCTTGAAGGCATAGCATGCAATATGCTTTACCGCGGCAGTCCCCGAGTGCCACACGTCTTTTTTTAACTTGTTATGACGACCTTATCTGTAAATTGAACCACAGATAATATAATAATATTCTTAGGTTAAACGAAAATTTTCGTTTCGAAAAGTATTGTATTTTATTGGTTCGATGATACATGTTTGTACGAATGTTCGGTTTCGAACGTTTTCAACATAGTTTCCATACTGTTCGTGTTCTATTTACTGTGGCCATATCTTCACTCACTATGAAACAAAGCGCATGCTTTTGCCAGTATGTCCCTCCGTATATCTTGTTCCGCGTGATCTTTGGCCATTAACTCAGCTCTTTCTCTAGCCAGGTTTGCTCGTTTTTCTTTAGCACCTGCTAGAATTGCTTGTCTGAGGACGAAATGTTTGAAATCTAGATGTTTTAAGGTTTTCGATGATAGTATATCTATACTAGTTACTTTACTTAGTACTTAGTGATTTCTATCTAGAAATAACTTATCAGTACGCAAATACGATATTAAAACGATAGTATACATAAATAAAATTTTATTTTATTTTATTTTTATATTATCGTACGGTTCGACCGTCACGCGACATGTAATAAAAGTTTCACTTTAATAATGGTCTACTTTTGAGGTATGTTAAATGAATTCTAGTTTGTTTTGGAGGATTAAGAGAATACACTTTGACATTCTAAATCAAAATTCTGATTTAACTGCATAATTTAGAAAAATAGTTTTCCAAACGTCTTGCTGCTCATAAATTTATAAAGAATAGAAAAAAATCGATCACGAGTCGGGACTCGAACCCGCATCCCTTCTCGCCAATCCGGGGCGGATGCTTGACCAATTCAGCCACTCGTGACCCGCCAGAGCGATCGAATTTATTCTATTCTTTCAGTTTTTATGTGTCTATCTATTGATAAAACTAAACTGCTATACATTTAACGTCTTTGTAATTTATATCTAGACTATAAAAACTAACTTTTCAGCCTCTTTCTCCGCCCTCCATTCGTCTATCCTCGCCTGCATCCAGGCTTCTCTCTCCTTTTTGTTCATACTTTTCCAATTTTTTGGCTGTTACCCAAAATCTTTAGAAAGGTCTAGAATAACTTCATGGGCGTAGCTAGCCATGGGCACAGGGTGGGGCAAAAAAAAAACCGGCCAAGTGCGAGTCGGAGTCGCGCACCGAGGGCTCCGAATAAACCTACTTTTTATTAAGTTGTAACTCTAAAATGTATGTTTTAGCAATTTTTCCTTTATCTGTGCTATAAGACATTGCTTTTAACCAAATTTCAAGACTCTGTGTTCACGGGAAGTAGGTACAATGTAGGTTTTGATTCCCTTGTCGAAATTTGCGATAATTTGCAGCATAAAATGGTTGTATCTTTTGATTGCGTTGGCTTATAAGTTTGATTTTTTTTCACAGCTTTAAGAGACCGTAGACCGTACCGTACCGAGACCGTATTCGATATAAATTTCAGTTTGATAACTCTACGGGTTCCTAAGAAAAAGTGTGTTGACAGACAAACCGACAGGCAGAGTTTGTTGTGCGTCTGTCTGTCTAAAAATACCTTTTTTTTCAAGAACACGTGGCGGTATCAAGCTGAAATAATAATGAATAAATCAAAACAAACAAAAGATACCTACAGCCGTTTATGTTATAAATTTCATCCGTATATTATATAGTTTATCTGTCTAATACAATAATATGATTCCTTTTTACCATAAAATATAGGTCTATGTAAATAGAAAAATGAACCATTTTAAATAACTCAGTAAATAAAGCAAAACCTTGCACTTCCGATTTCATGTTTGTTTTAGGTGCAACACAGAATGCAGACAGATCCAGGTGGAGCTTTGCTCGCAATCTTATAGTTTTTGACCGATATCTCGAAAACTATCCACTTTAGGGCAAAAGTTGCTTAGACTTTTTTGTAGAAAGTAAAATTACGCATATTTTATACCATGTAAAATTTTTTGTAAAACTTACTATTTACGGTTTATGGCCTATTTGATGAACCGGTTGATCGTTAAAATATTGGATTAATGAATAAAATGCATTTATGTACATAGTTTTTAGGTCACTTTATTCTCTACAAGTTTTGTTTGAAATTTTTTTTCTAGTGCCCATATTTTTTGAGTTGTTCCACGTATAATGTAGAAATGCCGAGGCTCGGCGGGTGACGTCACGACGTGGCAGGCCAAAAGCTTTTTTACGGATGTAATAAAAACGAAGAAGAAATTTCCAATGCAAGTGGATTTTCACCGTTTCCGAAACGGCAAAATTTTTGATTTTTTTTTTTACTTATAGAAAATTTTTAATACATTTTTTTAAATATTTTCCTTTATTTTATTCTTGCATCCGAATATAAAATAACTACTCAATATTATTTAGAATATATACGAAACATATGTACGAAATATATACGAAACATGCATAGGTACCTTGAAATTTACTATTTATCGCCAAACGTTAAATAACTCAAAAAGGATTAGAAAAAAAAGTTTCAAATAAAGTAATCTTAATAAATGGATAATGCACATGTATAATATATTAATGCCTTTGCATTTCATTGATAAATCCAATATTTAAAGAGTTACTTGCCAAAGATGATTAACCGGCTCATTAAATAGGCCATAAATCGTAAACGGAAAGTTTTACATAAAGTTTACAAGGTATAAAAGGTGTAAAATTTTACTACCTACAAAAAATTCCCAATATTTTTTGCCTTAAAACGGATAGTTTCCGAGATATCGGCCAAAAACTTTTATGTAAGATTGCGAGCGTAGCTCCACCTGGATCTGTCAGCATTTTGTGCTTTTATGGTCAGTAACTTATCCTAAAACAAAAGTGAAATTGGATGGGAAATTTAGTGCGAATTTGGCTAAATAAAAACAGCTTTGAATGGGGTAACAGTACTACACTACTTTTTCTGGAACCAAAAGTGGTTTAAATCATATTGTAACATAGAAGCGCAAGCCGACACAAAAAAAAATGCGATCTAAACAAAAAGTTTAGATCGCATTTTTTTTGTGTCGACTGACAACAGCTTTCGAGTGAGAATTTTTTAACGGATATTAAGTTTTGTAGTCAGTACCTAGATAATTACGTTTTTTAGATTTGGTTAGGTACCTTCCAGACCAGAGCCAGGGTGGGGCAAGTGCCCCACCCTGCCCCACCGTGGCTACGCCCATGAATAACTTTGATAGTTCTTTTGCAGAAGTTTTGAAAGTCGTATTTTTTACGTATCTGGTCAACTTATACGTGTTATAAACCAAATACCAATTATTGATGATTTGCCATAAATATAAATCAATTTATAAACTCCTTATATCTTGGAATTGCCTGTTTCAGAAGTTTGGACAACACACTCCATAAATTTTGCTCATTTAAGCTCACAAAGTTTTTCTATTCAAATTATCATTCACTAAATATAATATCTTTTATTATACACTTGTACTTCCTATTATTCCTATAACTTTTTCCACACTGACTTGTTACTAAGGTGCAGATAAACAAAAAAAATATGATAGCATGCTAACAGTACATAATAAGGGAATTTTATTTATTCAAATATCAGATTTGAACAGATAAAACTTCCTAAAGAATATAACCTTTTTATTTGCAAAAGAATATCATTCAAAATTTTGTCAAGCTTTTGTACCTGCGTCTTTAGTTAAATCTATACTAATATTATAAAGCTGAAGAGTTTGTTTGTTTGTTTGAATACGCTAATCTCGGGAACTACTGGTGAAAAATTATTTAGGTGTTAGATAGCCCATTTATCGAGGAAGGCTATAGGCTATATATCATCACACCAACAGGAGTGGAGCACAGCTAGTCATAAATATATGTAGTAACATTGAAACTTCTGTTACCTTTTCGAAAACGGGTATTTCTTCTTTTTCCTTTTCCTTCTTTCCTTTCTTGCCTTTCTTCTTTTTTGTCTCTGGTTCTTCTTCTTCCACTTTCTGCTGTTCTTCTGTAATGTTAATAATATTTTATAAAATTGTTAACGATATTATGTCATCAAATTTTTTTTAACGATAAGACGTTAGGATTTAGCAAGAAAATTAATCGAAGTAAGTTACTAAATATTAATGTGTTTTTGACGTGACAACGTCTTATAATTCGATAGAGCCGGCTGCACGCACGATAAAACATGACTCATGCGGCGTTACCTCGCTCTGAGGCGTTCCATGTAAGGCTTGAAGTGCGAGCGAGAGCGCGGAACGAGCGACAAAGAAGCACAATCGGCCTTAAGACGTTGTCACTTTCAACTATCGTCAGTAAATCGACTTTACAGAGAACCAATTTTTTTATATAAATAATTATTAGTTTTACTAACCTCCAACTATAGATTCCTCAGACCACTGAAATAATTCGCTGCTTGTCTTTTTGACAACTTCCACTACCTATAATTAATTATTAACAATCTTTTATGAGCAGAACTAAATATGCTATTATTCCTTCAACTTAGAATGATTAACTTTTTGAATAATATTGTTTCGTGTAAAAATCTTTTTTCGAAGTCGACTAAATAATACACAAAAATTTATGCTTTTTAAATTGCATTCTTTGTATCGATGTTTTTTCTTTCCATCTCATCATTAATCAAATTCTGTTAAGTAGTAACAAAAATCGTAAATACTATATTTATTTATATATATGTATGTATATTTATAGGTATATGTATGTATATTTATACAATTATTTCAGTGTACTTTACCTCTTCTGCCTTTTTCTTGCCTTTCTTCTTTTTGGGCTTTGGTTCTGGAAACAATATTTTACTATACTTTGACGACAAGTGATTTTTGAAGTGAAAACTTCTTTAGCGGCGTTGAGCACTTTTTCTGTAATGGGTATAAAATCTTAAACTCGCGTCAGGACACGTGGCCTGATCGAAAAAGACGGATCCAAAATATCAAACATGCTCAACGTTAATAATCAAGTTTTCACTTCTGCCTTCTATTTTCTAAATTTAAAAATAATAGAAGCATATATCTACATTTTATTTGTTAGAGAACCCTAAAAATATCAAATCCCTAATCTATATTCAACACTTACCATAAAAAACACAGTTTACTACAGTAGAATATTTTTCTGCATTGAATCAAGGTTACTATGGCAACCAATCATATTGATTTAATATTATAATATTACTAGCGGTCTGCCCCGGCTTCGCCCGTGGTACCTACATGTTTAAACTATCCTATCTCTTAAGTTGGATCGAACTGCACATGGTGTGTGAATTTTATTATAATCGGATAGGTGGTTTAGGAGTCCATTGAGGACAAACATTGTGACACGAGATTTATATAATATACTAGCGGTCCGCCCCGGCTTCGCTCGTGGTACCTACATGCTTAAACTATCCTATCTCTTAAGTTGGATCGAACTGCACATGGTGTGCGAATTTTATTATAATCGGATAGGTGGTTTAGGAGTCCATTGAGGACAAACATTGTGACACGAGATTTATATATATTAAGATGGTCCAGTGTCCCCTTGAGGGACATGAGGCAGATGCATAATCTTTTACAGATCTTTTTATATCTCTGCTGTTTTCAACCGACTTCAAGAAAGGGGAAATTTTGTCATATGGTTCTAATTTTAGAAATTAAAGTCGTACGTACCTACCACTTTAAGTAAAAATGTCGATTGCCTTTTTTGTAGAAAATGGTTTATTTTCCATCACTTTTGTTAACATACTACAATATACGTACCTACTGTATGGAGTAGGTTCTTTTTTTTTGTTTCCACCGGGAATCGAACCCAGGACCCCTCGGTGTCTCAAAATCTGTATCAACATACATCGCACTTAACTATAAATTCAAGTAAATTACCTTCAATAACAGGAGGTAGGCTTTCAAAAGAAGCGCTGGTGTATGATGTATCGGTATACTGTATTTCTTCAGGCTCTGGCTCCAAATCTGTGATCTCCATGACTTCCTCTTGGATCTCAACTTCTGTAATACCATTGTTGTTATGTTTGTGAGGGTTTTGTTTATTAATAAGATGCCCACTAATCGTAACTTAACAGTAGAAACAATATGGGTATTCACAATGGGCAGTGTTGGCCCAACAAATAATCTTCGATGTTTGTCGTTACGGCGATTATGAATAAACATCTACAATGATGGCCGATCATAGACATTTAGGCCAATCGTGATTGCCTCTACTCGCCCAACGCTGCCCTTTGTGAAGAGGGCTTTTGAATTCAATACAAAAGCATGTATTTGCCTTATGTATTATTCCGGTACACAAGCTACATCACTGTCCAATATCATTTACATTCGTTCAGTGGTTTTAACGTGAAAGAGGAACAATCATACATCCATTCTCACAACCTTTCAAGTTTAGGTATAATAGCAGTAAGTAAGTAAATAAGATAATAAAAGCACTAATAGAGAAAATTACTGCAAGAAAAGTATCCCTATATGTATAAAAAGCAATAATTAACACGATAAAAAAGGCGGCAAAATAAAAAAAATCCATTTAAGAAAAAAAATCTGATTTTAGTATTCGAATATTCGAATATCGAAGGTCGAGCTATCAGAATACGATTCTCTTCATGAAAAATTTCCAGTTTGTCCAAAATATAAACGACTGAATTAATTTTAATCCGATTTTCATTATTTAGTAATAAATAAGTATAAAATATCGTTCTTATTGTAAGGGGTTAAGACTTAAGACAGTATTTAAAATAGCACTCACCTGCTGGTTCTTCATCCTGAAAATAAAAAAATAATCTAGAAAAGTAACAATATCTATATATAGCGCATCAAAAAGTTATTTTCCATGAACAATGAACAATCTGTTCATTAATAATTAGTATACATTTTGCAAAAGCACAGTAAATATTATATTATTGTATCTAATATTATATCATTTAATTTTATACGATTCACAAAATTTCATTCTTTACTAGTAATTTCTTATAAAACTTTATTTAATCTATTAATAAAACAATAAAAATACCTTTTTCTTTTTATCTTTCTTTGCCATTGTAAAACTTTCGTAAAATTTATTTAATTTCCAAAATGTCAACAAAAATGTCAATGAACCATGAATGCCGCCTAAAATGGCGGCAAAGTTGTTTTTTTTAATAATTCATTAGTGGCCAGTAACCTTTGAAATTTGTACTTAGTATGAGTATGCATTCAAAACGCATGTCTGATGACTTTTTTTTAATTAATTTATTAGTCTTGTAAATATTTCTATTTCAAGGTACCTACTATTGTTTGTTAAATTTTGTTGAATTTAACATTATTATTGTTTTTAGTAATCCATAATTGCATTGATTATAATATTGCTGTGATTAAAACTGATTGTTAAATTAAATGTTTTTTAAGAATACACTTGTTTTTTCTACTAAAAAAACAATGATTCTCTATTATTAAATTAGGTAATTAATTATTTTTTTTAAAGAAATTTTTTTAATGATGAAAAATATTCGACAATTTTTTTTATAACCACGTCGGAGCGTGAATAGGCAGTACCTACTTTCATAAAAAAAATAAAAATGGAAGACAAATTTGAAAATTCGTTTTACGCGCGGAAGCTTTTATTAGTTCTTTTTGTCTAAGCTTTTTGTTATCTTTTTATAAAATGAATTTAAGTTAAACAATTTTTAAGCAATTTGTGGTAACAGTTTCGATTCTCTAAGTTCTCTAACGTTCGGTAAGTACCTATTATTAATTATTATATTATTATACTTACAACGATTTATTCTATACATTTTATTTATAAGGATGTACTAGAAGTTAGAACATCTTTGGAAATAGATACTTACATAGTACATATATTATAGGTAACTCTTTATACTATGATACTTGCTTTTGACCGCGGGTTCGTCTGCGAAACCGCACAGCAGCTGGATATTTTATCAGTTTTATTTGTCTTAAAATTAATTCCCATATTTGCGTTTTATATACAGTAATCAAGCTGCATGCACAAGCCGCATACTCAAATAAATCGCGTCGATCATGACAGGATACTTCACCATACGAAATACTTCTACCATGAGACATGGCGTAATAGTTGTAATCTCTTTCATCGTAGTTTAAATCCGCCCCTGGGTAAGACCATTATTATACATATTTTATCAGATGCCTATCGGAATCTATAAATAAAACCAAATGTAAAGTAAAACGTATATTTCTCTTAAAATTAATTCACACATTTCCGTTTCATACACAATATTTTATTCAATAAAAATAAAACTACTGCATTGTCAGGTATTTATAAAAAAAATTATACTAAATTTAATTTTAAATTAATCTAAAATATATGTAACTAGCTGTTGCCCACAGCTTCGCTCTCGTGCTCAAAATAAAGTTAATAACTAAAAATTTGTGCGGGTTGGGGTTGCTCGAACTTGCGGACGGATTGTCGAAAACGAGAAAAATCAGCAACAATGCGAATAGGTCATTGTAAAAGAGCCATAACGTGAATAATTTCGTGTAGTAGCTGTAATGAAAACGTTTATATTGCGTTATATCAAGCACAAGTTGTTACAATAAAAGTCGCTATTGTATATTCATAAATTGCGCCTTGCTTACTTTTTTTTTGTGGTGTCTCTCAATGTTAGCCAGAAGGGCTTCTACATTTTAACGCGGACGCGGATGGTCTTCCTATGATCGTCACAAGGTAATTGTAACTATTAATTAATTTGCTTCTTTGATTACATTATAGTTTCATTAGAGCCATGACACGAATTTCGATATGTGGTCTCTATGATTATCATAATTGAGTATTTGAATAAAAAAAAATTATTGATTTTTTTTATGTATTTTGAAACTTTATTATTAATAATATTGATATTTAATGCAAATAACTTACAAAAAAAATTTTTTCCGTTAATTATAAGCAATTAAAAATTGATGAAATTTAAGTTAGAATCACGTGACTAAAAACGCGCCATGACTGGTCACCACAGTTGTGACGTCATAATGTTATAGCTATTATTAACTGCAGTACATAGCGTTTACATACGATTTGTAGTTAGTTCCGAATTAGTTAGTTAGTTACAAATAATATTCTTGATGTTGATATATTTATGATCACCGATTTTTGTCAGGAGTTGCCTTTGTAGTATTCGTACATAATGGTACAAAACGATAACTTTTGAGGTTCGCCATTTTTAATATAAATTTAAATAATATAATTAACAATTAATATAATTAATATGTAATTTAATAATGACAACAAAATTAAATAGATCAAAACACTGTATTTATTATTAACACGCTTTTATTAGCTTCACCTGTATGTTTGTATGTAACCAATTCTCCTTTCGATTCGATTTAGACCCACTATAAACCGACGGATTTAATTTAAATTTTGTATACTTATAAAAACCCGGTAACAATACAATAATTTCATGAATTTATCTTTTTATCCTGTTTAGTTTTTCAAACTATATTTAATTTTCTATCAACTGCAATGAGTGAAAACTAACATTATGACGTCACACGCGCTCGGGTGACGCTTCGGGAGTAATTGTCGGCGTGTCTTCGGTACTGGATTCAAAGACTAATTTTTATTTTGAAATAACTTTTGAATTATTGCAAAAAAAATAAAAATAAAAACAGTTTTGTTATAAAACTAATATATAATCTTTCCATTTATCACAAAAAAAAAATTAATTCAAATACTCAATTATCGCGTCGAGTGCGTTTTGACGTGACAACGTCTTATAATAACACGAAAAAACATGACTCATGCGGCGTTACCTCGCACTGAGGCGTTCCACGTACCTAAGACTTGAAGTGCAAGCGAGAGCGCAGAAAGAGCGACAAAGAAGCACAATCGGACGTTGTCACGTTCAACTATCGTCAGTAAACCGACTCTACAGTCAACCAATTTTTTTTTTAGAGTACTATAGCACGAATTTTGCTATGTAGTATTTCCATAACATTTATGCCAAGGAGTCATTTTCCGTGCTCTTCAGCTTCTGCGTAACAAGCGACCTCTTGAGCCGTCGCCAGAAGTCACTATGTCCGTCCGCGGGCCACACGATGTAGGTCTTGGTGAGCATCAGGTAGTGCAGCGTGTTGGGGCGCAGGCTGCGCGGGATCTCCTCCAGCAGCACGAGCAGCAGGTCCTCGCGACGCGTCTCTAGCAGCCTGGGGATAGGGGCGGGCTTTGTTTGGCAAGTGTCTTTATGGCATAGGAGCTTATATAGTAGTATTGTGATTCAAATCTCTAGCAGCCTGGGGATAGGGGCGGGTTTTGTTTGGCAAGTGTCTTTATGGCATAGGAGCTTATTTAGTGGTATCATGATTCAAATCTCTAGTAGTTTGGGAATAGAAGCGGGTTTACCTTACGTCATGTACATGTCGTAGTCATGTGGTTGAATTTGCTATTTGATTGAATGAATATCGCGTTCACTGACGATATTTAATTGAATGACTAGGTCGAACGTTGATTTAACAACCGTCTATCAACGTCCAAATAGCCCTTTGAACATAGCCCTTGGAACAGAGCGGATATAACGCTCGTAATTCAATCAAATAGCAGATTCAACCAGATGACGGTGACACATACATGCATCGCAGGCAAATTGTATAATAATCGCCGTTTATACAATTTACACGTTGCGCAATATGCCGAGAATTCGTTATCAGATATTTTTAGTTTTGACAATCGGCTCCTTGTGGATCCGGCTCCAGTTAGTCAATCATTTGCAGAATATTTATACTTAAACAAAATATAAAAAGATACCTGTGTTGTGCGAGATGCATCTCAAACTGGCACCACTGGCTCAAGAGGAAGCGCCGCGAGATGATGAGCATGATGAAGCGGGAGCGGTCCATGCACGACACTATGTTCTCTAGTATCGATAGACCCACCTGCAATATAATAAATCTTACGTAATTGGTCTAAAATGTTTATTCAAAATTTTCCAGTAATTGATGATACATTTCAAGAATTACTATGGCAGGCTCAAGCTGCATGCTCAAGCCACACGCTCAAGCTGCATGCGCAAGCTGCATGGTCAAGCTGCATGTTCAAGCTGCATGCGCAAGCTGCATGGTCAAGCTGCATGATCAAGCTGCATGGGTTACCTATCTTAATCTCGAATTTTAATATTCCGAATATCATAATCCAGAAAACGTTTGGACATTTTTTCATAACCCCGAATTTTAAAATTTCGAAGTTTTGTTTGCCATATAATCGCAACTCCGAATTTCATTTGCCCATTTCTTTATTTGTACGACGTTTTACAATCCAGACGAATGAGTTCCAGACATACGAATTCTAAATGCACAAAATCCAGATGACCGTAATCCATATGCACGAAAGCCAGATTTTTAAAACACAAATTTTTGAAATACAGTTAATTGATATCCAGACAAACAATGTCCAGATTTTTGAAATTCAAATAAACGATATCCAGCAAAACGAAATCCTTCTAGGGGGTCGCAGCACGAACCTAACCTAACATTCAGAATAGATTTTAACACTTTAACCTTTCTGTAATGGGCAAGTAAAAAAATAGCGAGTCGGTTCTGGCACTCGCCGGCCGCTGCCGCGGCACGCTCGCTTCGCTCGCTCGGCTCGTGCATGGGGGGTCACAGTTCAAACCTAACCTAACCTACTGAGTCGGATTTGACACTTAAACCTTTCTGTAATGGGCAAGTAAAACAATAGCGAGTCGGTTCTGGCACTCGCCGGCCGCTGCCGCGGCACGCTCGCTTCGCTCGCTCGGCTCGTGCATGGGGGGTCACAGTTCAAACCTAACCTAACCTACTGAGTCGAATTTGACACTTAAACCTTTCTGTAATGGGCAAGTAAAACAATAGCGAGTCGGTTCTGGCACTCGCCGGCCGCTGCCGCGGCACGCTCGCTTCGCTCGCTCGGCTCGTGCATGGGGGGTCACAGTTCAAACCTAACCTAACCTACTGAGTCGAATTTGACACTTAAACCTTTCTGTAATAAGCAAGTAAAACAATAGCGAGTCATTTCTAGCGTGGGAGTCGTAGTTCAAACCTAACCTACTGAGTCGACTTTGTCACTAAAACCGGTCTGTAATGGACAAGTAAAACAATAAATTTACTTACTAACAATGTTTATTTTCAGTCGATAGTAAAGGTATAATCACGATTGTATGGAAATCAAATAAAAAGATTATGAAAATCTGGCAATAGTTTATCTGTTATACGATTATATGGGAACCAAATAAAAAGATTATGAAAATTTGGAAATAGTTTATTTGGAAAATGGTACGATGGGAAACAAAAAAAAGTATTTTGAGAATCTGGTATAATGAGATCTGTATTATGAGAATACGGGAAACAAAAAAATACTTTTTAAAAATCTGGTTTTGGTGCATCTGGAAATTGATTCATCTGGGAAATTAAAAAAGGAATTTTGAAAATTTGTCATTCATTACATCTGTCTTTTAAAAGTTCTAACAACCGTTTTCGGGGTTTTAAGATTCGGGTAATAGAAATTCGAGTTTTTAATAGGTTACCAGCTGCATGATCAAGCTGCATGCTCAAGCTGCATGCACAGGCCGCATGCACAAGCCGCATGCTCAAGCCTCATGCACAAGCCTCATGCTCAAGCTCCATGCTCATGCCTTATACGAAAGCTCATGACGTAAAGAACCGAGATCGGTACTATAGTCGATATACGAGTGTCTATAATATACTAAGTAAGAGATTTAATCGCGTGCCCATCGGGATACCGCTACCCATGGCGCGGATACCGCTCTAGTTTGAGTAGTCTAATAATACATAATACATAGTAATACATTCTGCACCTATAAGTATTTTTAGATGATTTTTTCATGCTCAAGCCTCATGCGAAAGCTTCATGCTGATGCTTTATTATAATATCTATTATATATTCTGTCTGGAAATAGATTTCTAGTAAAACAGTGTGTGCAGTGTGATTTGTAGTAAAACCGCTTGCTCATGCTTCAAGCTCAAGCCACATGCTCGTGCCTCATGTTCAAACTTCATGCCCAAGCATGCAAGCATGAATACTTTAAACTTGAATTTGTGATAACTTGATTGATATTTGAATTTGAATTTATTGTTTTGATGTCGACATGCACAAGCCGCATGCTCAAGCTGCATGCAAACTTCATGCTTCAAGCTTCATGCTTCGATATTATGTCTTAATTTGGCTTGAGCCTACACTCGTTTCAGATATACAAAGAACGATAAAAAAACGTAATTGGATAAATTGAACATGGCCGAGCCGCCAGTCTTGTCCAAGCCCAGGAATTTTATTAGCGAACTAGCTTTCCGCCTGCGGCTTCGCCCGCGTTTTCAAAAAAAAACCCGCATAGTTCCCGTTCCCGTGGGATTTCCGGGATAAAACCTAGCCTATGTCACTCAGAAATGATGTAGCTTTCCAACAGTGAAAGAATTTTTCAAATCTGCCAAGTAGTTTCGGAGCCTATTCAATTCATACAAACAAACAAACAAACAAAAAATCAAACCTTTCCTCTTTATAATATTTGTATAGACAAAATGGTAAAATCGTTGAAATTATCAACTTATTTTGTAGCAACAATGTTCAAAGTCTATTAGTATCACGCATTATAAAACTCTGCCTACTACATGTCTAGGCAGAGTTTTGAGTGTATGATGTGTTTGTGTGTGCATGCGTGTATCTTTATTAATATGTGTGTGTTATAGTTATTATAAAATACCTGAAAATCTCGTTCATGCAAGCAAACACTAATACGGCAATCTTTCTCCACATGTGGCAAGAGCTGGTCCAACACCCAGGCTCTGTCTTCATTGCAATATGATACGAACACGTCGTAATTGAAAATTTTCGTCTCTAAAATTTTAAAAATTATATTAGCTAATGATTCAGATGTCATTTACTTGAGAAAACTTTAATATAGAAAAATAGCAAATAGTGTAATCAAATCTTGTTTGTATAGTAATATTGTATCTAGGTACGCTTATCAAGCTAAATATTATAATCTAAATTAATTGTTTTTGGATAACAACGATAAGAATAAAAAATAATCATACCATCGACTACATTCTTCTCATTAATCAAACTCAGCATTGCAGAATTTCGCATAGTTATCAAGAAATATCTGAAGTTTCTCCTAAACGTGTAGATGAAAACTAAAATTGGTAACAGTGCTAGTAGCATGAACAAAAAATATAAGCTGTTACGGCTGCGTTTTAATTTTAAATCCGGCTTTAAATGGCGATGATCATGACAGGGTACTACTTCACCATACGAAATACTTCTACCATGAGACATAGAATAACAGTTGTAATCTCTCTCATCGTAGTCCAAATACAAGAAATCACCAGTCATATTTGTACTGAAACCTCCCGCGAAACAATTAAATACGTCCGTCGAGTTGTGTAACTCAAAACACGATTCGGAAACGTTTCTTCGGATTTTTATAATATCGTTATAATCAGAGAATCCAGTGTGGAACATGAGAGCGTTGTCTTCCATAAAATTGCTTGATATAAATGTATCTTTAAGCCTGAATTCATTTTGGAACGCAATTTCATACATGTCCCTGACGTAGCAATAGCATACCATTAAATTTTTGGATATCGCCACATATTTCACGTTAGCTACATCAGCAATCATACTTTCCGGTATTATATTCATGTTATTGTTAACCAAGATTAGTACTTTCAATTTAGGCATTGTAGATATAATATTTGTGAACCACGAGGATACTCTGTTACTGTGCAAATCTAGAATTTGTAAACTTTTCATCGTTCTCATCACATATTGCGATATGGTTGTTATTTCGTTTTGTGACGCCTTAAGTACCTCCAGTTCTGTGAAGTCTTTAATAAAATCCAATGACTTTACTTGTGATGATTTTACGTAAAGGACTCTCAATGATTTTTCTAGTCCGCTAAGCACGCCTTTTTCGAGCAAAACCTCTGGATTACCAGACAAGTCTAAGTATTTCAGTGACGTGTTGGCGAATGTGTTTCGTTGTAATGGAAAAAGTCCTGTGTAACATAGAGAGAGTCTTTCCAATTTGGATCCAAAGTTTCCTAAAATACGAGCACCAACCGCTGAAAAGGAAAGGTCTAAGGATGTTAAGTTTAGAAGTCGGAGAGTGTCTGAAGATTCGAAAAACAGGATTCTTTTCGGATCGTCTTCTCTATTCCTACTTAAGTCCAAATGCCGTAGACTGATCAGACCAACGAACGCATGAGCATCCACTAAACTTATGTAGTTCTCGCCGAGGTATAAAGATGTTAAAGATGGCATTCCTTGGAAAATGAATGCGTCCAGTACTTCGATTTGGCAGTTTCGTAAATCTAATTCTTTAAGTTTGGGGAAAGAAGCGCTTAGCAGTCCCACCGACCATGTTGATTTCCCTGAAATAAAGACATAACCTGAAACAAAGATATTTAAATCTCGTAATAAGAAACAGAGAAGTATTTTAGAAGAGACAGATGAACAACAAAATTAACCATCATCTTACTCTGCACGTTCTCAGGGCCCAGATAGACTTCTTTAGCGTTCGTCGTATTCAATATGGAGTCATATCTCTCCGATGTTATAAGAAATTGTCCAAAATTGTTGCCGTAAAATGTTATATATTCGACGGAAGCCGCTAGATTCATAGAACTGTCCCTCAAGAAAACTACCTGAAAATAAAGATTAGGTAATAAAATAATAATTTATTTTTATTCACGAGAAAAAGGCTCCACTTTTCGGCTTCATTTTATTTTATTTTACTCTTTCATTTATTATACTTGTATTGTTTTGTTTCATGTTGTGTTGTTTTAATTTTAATTAAGTATTGTATTCTGTGTCAATTGTGTTTGTTATTATTGTGGAGTCAAATAAATGATCTTTCTTTCTTTCTTTCTTTCAGAAATAGGTTCAATGTAATGAGCAGATCCTGATATTCGAACTAGTGATGGTGTGTCTCCAAGGCCAGAAATATAAGTTAAGATTAGAATTAACATTGGTAAGGTAGATAAATTTCTAAATATTATGTTTTATGGTAATAATTATTAAATTAACGAGGTGAGAGAGAGAAGCGAAAGAGACTAATATTAATATTTAAATTTCGAATAATATATCTGTTTATCTTCCTGATGAAATTGAGAACACAGAGAGAATAAACATTGGCAAAGAAGATAGCCTTCCTTTAGTCAATGGAATAAAACATGATGCAAGTGAAATAGCACATGCAAATATTTCGAGTATGAGACATGAGTGGAAAGGCGTAATAAAAGGAATACATCATCAACCCATATAATATGTTCCCACTGCAGGGACATGGGCCTCTCATAAGTTATCAGTTAAGGGATCGATAAAAAGTATTAATAAATAAAAATTATACCGATGGAACTTGTCGAAAACCACACCTCGCCATGCTCAGGTATTTGATGACTCCATTGTTCCTAGTTTGCAATCTTAGCAAATTTTTCAAAGCTGGTGTAGCATCACTTCTACTAGATAGATCCGCCACTCCTTCTTCTGAAAATTAATTGGTGAGTTTTATGTATAAAAATTAAAATCGTATCTAATTACACAAAATGGAAAAGGGACTGACTGATATAACAAAGCAAACTACTAGGATTAGAAACTGGTTTTCTTTCACTATATACTTTCTTTAATAGTGAAAAGGAAGTATCAACTCAGGAAGGATTTATGCAAGGTATATAATCATGCCTGATCCTCTTTTATCGGACATTGAATGTAGGTCTGATTAAACACTTTTTGATATAAAAACAAGTAAAAATGTATATTCCTATGATTTGCATTGTGAGCGGATTCGCAATCAAAGTATTGTCGTTGAAAAACATATTACTATAACTTCTTATTCGATGGCCGGTGCAATAATTAAATTAATTAATTAATGTATTCCGCCCTTTTCAAGCGGAGCAATATCCTTCTTCTTAGAGCTATATCTCTTCTGTCTACATATTTTGCTTTATGAACGAACTAAGTTGGTATACCACTAAAGTTACTCACGACATCAGTCATGTACCCAGTGAGGCATTGCAGCTCCCTGTCCAGCAGGATATCTTTGGCCCATCAGATCATCGTAGCTGTGTCTACCTTTCAGACCATCGTTTTTTTTACGTGGAAATAACTATTGTATGTGAAAGTATATTTCTTACAACTATTATAGCTATGTCTACATGCATTTATTGACGACGCGGTTGGCGCAGTGGTAAAGTAACTGCCTACTGAGCCGACGGTCCCGGGTTCGATCCCCGGTCAGGGCAAATATTTGTGTGATGAACTCAATTATTTGTTCTTGGGTCTGGGTGTTATTATCTATATATGTATTTATTAAATATTATATTTATCGTCGCCTAGTACCCACAACACAAGCCTTAATTGAGCTTACTGTGGGACTAGGTCGATTTGTGTAATAATGTCCTGTAATATTTATTTATTTATTTATTTAAACTTACTCAACGCAACAGTCAATCTACCATCCGACGTGACCCACGACTGCACATCAGTCATGTACCCAGTAAGGCATTGTTGCCGCTCTCTCTCCCGGATTACATCTCTGAATTCGCTCCTACGGCCATCGGTTACTTGTATGTGAAGAATGTAGGTTAAACTGAAAATAAAGAAAAACTAAAATAAAATAATACAGATTATGTTAAAAAGGATACTGTATTTTTCTGATGGTGAAAGAAATTTTGAAATTGGTTCACTAGTACTTGAGTTAAATCGGCATGAAGTATCTAATAATAAATAATAATATTTCGGGACAATTTTCACACACGGCATGATCCCATACTAAGCTTTCGCTTGTGTTATGGAAACCAGATGGCTGTATATGTATGGATATAAACATACATTATATAATTTTAAATAAATCTTGATTTGCGTTCTAAGACCGACTTTATTAAATCGTATCATAATTTATCTATTTCCTTATTATTTTATGTTTATCTTTAGCAATTACAGATAGGTGTTATTTATAAATATTGTTTAATTGTGATTTTATGAATCAATAAATAAATATAGCGTGCACTAGCAATGGCACTAGCCCTATATTTAAAAGTTTTATTCAAAAATTTATTTGTGGATTGTAAAATACATGTACAAAATAAATTTTAAGAATATTATATAGTAAGAATCGTAATTTAACTTCACGTTCATATATTTTATCAAAAAATCGTTGAAAAATAACATTCCCTACACGATTGTCTTTTTTATAATTCCTTCCCGTTAAAATTACATAATATACACCTGTATCCAGTACTTACACATAAAATATATTTCAAAGAACCGATCTAATATTTTGTGAACATTGAACGCATACAATTTATACAAAACTACCTTTCCATCCACGGCTTCGCCCGCTATTTGTCTAAAACTTAATCTATAAGTACCTTTTTTTAACGTTGGGAAATGCATTTACGCATCCCCCTCGGCAGTTTTGCTGTCCAAGGGGGTATGTGGGACTCGCACGAAAACCTAATCAATACCTACTAATATTATAAAGCTGAAGAGTTTGTTTGTTTGAACCTTGTTTGAACGCGCTAATCGCAGGAAAGGATTTGAAAGATTCTTTCGGTGTTAGATAGCCCATTTATCGAGGAAGGCTATTATATGCTATATTATATTATCATCACGCTAAGACCAACAGGAGCGGAGCAATGCGGGTGAAACCGCGTTACACAGCTAGTAAATTATATACGAAAACCTTCCTCGTGAATCACTCTATTTATTACAAAAAAACCGCATCAAAATCCGTTGCGTACTTTTAAAGATTTAAGCATATATAGGACAGAGACAAAGAAATCGACATTGTTTTTACTATGTAGTGATGACGTCAAACACACACTTACATAATTTGCCAAATCATTCCGTATCGACACATAAACAAACACATTGCTTACAAAAACACATCGTAGAACAGTTTTCGCGAATATCAAAGCGAAGTCAACACCACACGCGACATAATTATTATGATAAATATTAAATACGTTAAAACTTTATCTAATCTGTGTTATTCATGCGAAACTATCAGTGATCATATCTTATCTGTATAAATTATTGGCATTTTGATTTTTACAAATCGAATCGAGAATGCGTTTTGGCGCGAATTCTCTGTTCAAAATTCTGAACGTCAACTGTCAAATTGACAGATAAAAGTGCGCCAAGAATTCGTTAAGTACTTTTTTTTCTACCTTTTTGGAGAAGGAAACAAAATGACAAATATAAATATTGTAACTAAGTGGTCACCCATCCATACACTGGCAGCTCGCTACATTGCTTACCCAATAAATTACCAATTGTTTGAAGTATGGAACTTTACAATATAGTTATCAATTTTAATTTCATTTTAATTTATTCAATTGCGTCGTATTATTCAGCATTTCTTTGAATTATTAGGTCATCGTCGAACTGAGACTGTGAAAATGTATAAATTCATTAGTTTAAACTTTGTATTATTTATGTACTACATTCGAATACGTGTAGATAATTATTAATTAACATTATTCGTATCGATTTCAAGAATGAAATAATGAAAATATATAATAATAATCTTATCTTATATATAAAAATGAATCGCAAAATGTGTTGGTAAGCGCATAACTCGAGAACAGCTGAACCGATTTCGATAATTCTTTTTTTATTATATTCCTTGAAGTACGAGGATGGTTTTTATGTAGAAAACGTAAATATGTACCACGGGCGAAGCCGGGGCGGACCGCTAGTATAAGTATATAAGTGAATTTACAAAAATATTTAAATGCAGTTAGACTATTTCTTTTTAAAAATAAAGGAATGTTCCGTTTCTACCACATTTGCTTTTACCCTGAGTGATCCTGTTGGTCTTAGTGTGATCATATAATAAAACTATAGCCTTTTGAGAGCCTTCCTCGATACATTGGCTATATAACACCGAAATAATTTATCAAATCGGACCAATAGTTTCTGAGATAAGAGCGTTCAAACAAATAAACTTCAGCCTTATAATATTATCTTAGTATAGATTTAGTTATAGTTTTTTACAAACTTACAACTAGTATAAACTAAAGAAAAGAAATTAGAAATCTATCTTAATCTTAATATATATAAATCTCTTGTCACAATGTTTGTCCTCAATGGACTCCTAAACCACTTAACCGATTACAATAAAATTCGCACACCATGTGCAGTTCGATCCAACTTGAGAGATAGGATAGTTTAAACATGTAGGTACCACGGGCGAAGCCGGGGCGGACCACTAGTATACTTATATAAATCTCGTGTCACAATGTTTGTCTTCAATGGACTCCTAAACCACTTAACCGATTATAATAAAATTCGCACACCATGTGCAGTTCGATCCAACTTGAGAGATAGGATAGTTTAAACATTAAGGTACCTCGTGCGAAGCCGGGGCGGACCGCTAGTACTTATATAAATCTCGTGTCACAATGTTTGTCCTCAAGGGACTCATAGGTACACCACTTAACTGATTATAATAAAATTCGCACACCATGCAGTTCGATCCAACTTGAGGGATAGGATAGTTTAAACATGTAGGTACCACGGGCGAAGCCGAGGCGGACCCCTAGTCTACTATAAAATAACAATGTAAGTATTCTAAGTGCTTACAAATGTATTGAAGAATGTTCGAGAATAAAATTAGAACAATTTTATTATTCTGGAAATAAACTTTATTTACCAATTTAAATTTTCTCCTTGTATTACTTATTGAATAGTTAATAGGGTAAGTATACGATTTTGTAAATCAGTAAAATTGTTTGTTGATGCCATTGAGATAATATTACTACGTATGGAGGAAACACCACGAACAAAATCTGTGCGCCATTTTTTTGCTCTAACTAAGTTTTAAAAATTATTATCTACTTAGTTAGGTACTTACCGATGAAAGTTATTCCTTTGCACTTTTCCGTATTATTTGTATTATTTGTGCAATATCGTAACACACACGAAGGCATATTTGATGCGTTTCACTTTAAAACCATTAAAAAAAACCGCTCAACATACGCCACATGGCGTATGTTGAGTGGAACATATGTGATGTAGGCGGTGTCGTCTCCATATTAATATTATCTCAATGGTTGATGCGCTGTTTTCTGTATTTTATCATGTTGGTTGTATTTTTAATTTTTTAACTAGCTTTCCGACCACGTAGCTCATGAAAATTCGCATATTCGTTCGAGTGGGATATCTGCTAAACTTATATCCTTGCAGGTCTCAAGCTATCTCTGTACGAAATTTCATCCAAATCGAATCAGTGGTTGGGGTATAAAGAAGAGACAGACAGAGTTCATTTCGCATTTATAATATTAAATTAAATAATTATTATAGATAGGGTTAATAGGCGCTTTGACTATTCATAATTATATTTTTTTCCAAACGATTCACCTATTTTGGCTTGAAAGCACATAGGTATACCTATATGTTTTGAAATTATTTATTGAGTAAGTAAATTTAGTAACGATGTATAATTAAAAAAAATAGGTTCATTGACCTAAACAATTAATCTGTTTAACATACAATAGCTAAATAAAGGTCTAGGACTTTATAAAATAACCTACATAATATTAAAGTCCGACTCTATAATCAAAGAACATAAAACATTGTTTTTTAATTAATAAAATTAAGGGGAGGCTCCCTAAATTTTATGTGAATTTGTATTAATATTCTGAATATACGGGCAGACAGATATTATTGAACTCGTTCTTGTGACAGATATTTTTGCACGTCATATTATTGCTCGTGACTGTACAGCTAGTACATACATAAAAGTAGGTATCTTCATGTTATAATTATATAACCTAACTAGCAGTCCGCCCCGGCTTCGCCCTTGGTACATATTTCGCAATAATAGGTATAGGTTCTTTCTCAGGGTCTAAAGGTTATCTGTGCCAAATTTCATCAAAATCGCTCCAGTAGTTTATGCGTGAAAACCATACATACATACATACATACAAACAAACCTTTCCTCTTTATAATATTAGTATAGATAAAATTAGCCTATGACTTTCCAGTTAATACGTTCGATTCAAAATATATTTGTAGCCTTATTGTAAAATTATTTAATTTATTGCATTTAAAACGTTTATACCTACTTCATAATATATACAACTTTCCTTAACTATGGTGAACTTATTTAAAAAGTATTTTTTTACCCTTACTAACAAAAAAACATGAATTCAATATACCACAGATAAACAGTAACTTACAAATAATTTGGAAAATCCAAAAGTGCACGCCTCATAATTTTTTTTTAATAAATATTTATTAATTATTATTTTTGTTTATTTAATAACAATTAAACCACATCGAATCAGACCCTGAAAAATGAAAGGGTTCTATTCCTGAGCATACTCAAGCGTAAGAGAAAAAAAAAGACTCGATTAGTAAAGTATTTCGGTCGCTATCGTGTTAACAAGAAAAAGGATTCGCACATACAGACACACGGACGTCCAAGACAGAACTTTTTTAAACTGTTTTTTAACTAGTTTAAATAACAAAAATGACATCAAAAATATCATGAACGTTAAAAATAGTGTTTTTTCTTAATATGTGTGTGTATGTATTATCTTACAAGTGCAATGTATGATACATAAAGATATTTTAAGTTTGAAAAATCAGATGTTTTGCGCGAAGTGACAGTAGTACCCACCTCAACGCTTCGCTTATGAGGCGTGCAATAAGTAGATAAAATATGTAAATTTAAAAACTATAAAATACCATTAATTTGTATACAACGGTAAATACATTCAATGCCACTTGCATTTACGACATAACCTTATAATGCAGTTTTTAAAGGTTTTTAAGAAAGGTTGACGTTGCACCTTTGACTGCAGCGTAAAGGCCATATCACACTGACATTTTATATAGTGGCTTTTTACTGTGGTTATCTTTGATTATTGCATTACCTTCAAGTTTTTAACCGACTTCAAAAAGAAAAGGAGGAGGTTATCAATTCGGCCGGTATGTTTTTTTTTTTTATGTATGTACACCGATTACTCCGAGGTTTCTGAACCGATTTACGTGATTCTTTTTTTGTTCGATACGGGATGGTGTCGAATTGGTCCCATAAAAATTTTATTCGGATAGGCCTAGTAGTTTTTATTTTATGAGCATTTTTGTCTGTATTTGTAAATGTTGCAAGTGCAAGTTTGAAGTCGGTTGTTTTTAACGCAGTTATCACTTGTGTTCTGGCACAAAAAATTATGCCCTTTTCGTTTTCCATAGTAAAGTTTATCTTAGTAGGGAATAACATAAACATTGCTTAAGTTTTAGAAACGTGAAAGCAAAACTTGCACTTTTCTGTTTATAATTATAATTAGGGGATTTACACTCGAACTTTTTTATTAGCTTTGGCTCGCATATAATATTTTTATCTCGCGTTGCAACATAATTGATCTCGGTCGAAATTTCACTAAATGTCGATCATTATTTTGTATGAAAGAGTAACAGAGATATTATGTATAAAGAAAGATAGAATAAATCATATTTTGGATAACGATTAAAAATAGACTAAAAATGACGAATTTATAGAAAATTATAGAACTTATATGTTAGTTAATAACTACCCAAAAATTATTGACGCATCTGGGATAATGTATGGACATAATTATTAAATTATTTATTCATAATCACTATGAAAAGGTATACATTTACAAATTTATTGAAGATCCCCTTGACTATTGATTTAAGGGTCTGGGTTCAGTAATAAATATAATAAAGAGATAAAGTTTATGATCTTGTTAATTTTCTGGATATCTGGATCTACAGAACCGATTTTAAAAATATTTTTTACAAAGGAAGGCCACAATATGATGTGAGTATCATAAGCGATATTTTATTTTGTTTTTATCCCGAGTAAATGACAGCGAATTTTATATATAAAAAAATGAAAACTGTAAAACCTATAGTACCAATAAATTGTTTTTAAAAAATCGTTTGTTTTATTTTATTTATAATCAAATAAAAGTCTCTTCCTTTCCTTTCCTGATAAAGATATTTCTTTGTTTGCTACAGCTAGTCACTGACGTTCTAAATGTCAAAACAATTTAGTCAATGTCATCCAAAAATTCGAGGTAATGGAGACATTTTGGTTTTCGATCGGAAGTAGTATCCGATCTACTTATATTGTTATTGTGTATTATCGTTGATATTACTTTTTATTTTATGTACCTACCTATTTAACAAGGTTATTGGTTCACAACATTCTATCTTCAAAAACGGTAAAAATATATTTACAGGGACAATTAGTTACAATAAGGGTTGAATGAAGGGATAAATTAATATTAAATATTTTGGACCCATTTCCAAAAACATTTCCCTTTTAAAATATTATGATTAATTATCTATTACAATTTATGTTGATAATACATCATATTATAAAAGCAAAAGTCTACTATTTCACTAAGCATAAACAATAAAAAATAGAGCATGAAAGCTTTTCCCTCCGCGGCTGAAACCACGTTGCACAACTAGTATAATTAAAATAAATATTTTCACTACACTCCGTGTGAACGAGCCCTAACCTCATTGTTTGTTACCTTCGTTTGTACTTAGTCAGTCGTTGGCTGTTAACGAATAAACGCACAGTCATAACGATATTTTTTTATTAATAATATTTATTTTTATTAATAGTAAAATTCTGTGAAGTGTGCGTTGGATAACTGTTAACGTGAGTTATTTTTAACTATCTAATTTTTATTCATTAATCTGTACTAATATTATAAAGCTGAAGAGTTTGTTTGTTTGAACGCGCTAATCTCAGGAACTACTGGTCCGATTTGAAAAATTCTTTCGGTGTTAGATAGCCCATTTATCAAGGAAGTCTCTAAGCTATAATATCATCTCGCTGAGACCAACAAGTGCGGAGCACTGCTAGTAAAACAGCGGAGCACAGCTAGTATTTATATAAAATTGTCTTGTCACAACGTTAGTTACCTACTAATTACTATAGGTACTCCTTCGAAACCGCCTTATAATTTTGATATTTTGGGACCATGTCAGAAATATTTTGACATTAAATAAAAAAACAAATTTATTATTATTTTTATCAGACTTGGCGCCTGTTTTGTAGGAAACAGACAATAAATAAATTTAATGACTGTAGAATATTGAATTACGACGTCATTCGTATATTCTTGTTATGTAATTAAATTATTAATTTTACTTACATAAAATAATTTTATGAGAAATCTGACTGACCCTGATTACTTCTGATTACTTCGATAGTTATTTGTATAGTTTCATTATAAATATGTACTTTAATTATATAGAAAATAGATAGTGATCAAGTATTTATAACAAACTAGCTTTCCGCCCGCGGCTTCGCCCGCTTTGTCTAAATCATAATAAATTATATAATAAAACCTTCCTCTCTTCTCTATCTATTAAAAAAACCGCAAACTAAATTCATATTACACGCTTTATATTAGCTTCACCTGTATGTTTGTATGTTTGTAACCGACTTCTTTGGGCGCGATTTACGGCCAGATTTCGTTCAAACTTTGTAGATTTATTGAGGACCGATGACAATACACTAATTTGATAAAATTTTCTATTTTTTAGTTCGGTTTTCTATAAAAAGCGTGTTTTGTTTAGTTTTTTTAAACTATTATTATTTTTATTCAAATTTAATTTAAATCTAAGCGTATTCTAATTTGTCTAGGTTTTATTAATTACATACACGTACGTAATTTGATACCTTGCATTGCGTGATGGTTTCAAATTATAGTCAATCATGACGACTGCATTTTTGTATAAATACTCAATTATTAGTCATAGGTAGCTAAAATAGTACATTTTATTTTATTACTTAGACCAGGGGCCGTATTATGACCTCTTACTTCCCGACAGTTTACGCCGTGTTAACTGTCTGGCAAATTCATATTATGATCGCAATAACCAGCCATGGTTAATCTTCTTCTAATATATTATAAATTCTCGTGTCACAATGTTAGTCTGCATACTCCTCCGAAACGGGTGGACCGATTCTCATGAAATTTTCTGTGCATATCGGGTAAGTCTGAGAATCGGCCAACATCTATTTTTCATATGTACCACGGGCGAAGCCGGGGCGGGCCGCTAGTTATGGTATAATATTAATTTGCCAGTCAGGTCAATTCACGGCGTAAACTGTCTGGAAATAAGAGGTTAATACGGCCTCAGATTTATCATAAATACCTACATAGGTGATTGCGCTGGTTTTCGTCCAGTTATGGGAGTTGCCAACTTTGTGATGCGAAATAAATATTTTGGAGCACCCTTCCTTAAACATATAATATTTTTATTTAGTCCTTATATAGTCTTCTTTAAGATGATATTAAGTGAAAATAAATCATTTTGACGTATCTTTTTATTTAAATTATTTTCTGCAAAAGTAGGGTATATGCTAGTTTTCGTCCAAAAAAACTGGTTTTCGTCCTAGTGTAAGCTAGTTTTCGACCACCGTGTAGAAAAAGGAGGGTAGGTCAATTATTAAGTTAAAAACCAATTACAGGTAAATATATACTTTTATTTAATCAACATCACAATTTCTCACTACCTTACAGGTTTAGTTTTACTAATAATAATCAATATAACTAGTCAACACTGAGATCTATGTAGCACTTGGCAGTCTTTATATGCGTTAGTGATGACTGTTTAATCATTCGTAATGAAGAAAGGAATGCGTTACTTACAATGTAAATGAATAAAGTAATAATTATAGGACTGAGAAATTACATCAAAAAACAGAAATATTCATTCTAATACTTTGTTTATCAAATGAAACGTACTATATTAAACACAGCCATAATAATACGTTTTAGCTACTAAAATAAACTATACTATACCTTACTGAACTATGCATTATTGTCTTACTGATGCCTTTATTAAAGATTCTTCAGTGTACCTACGTAGCGTTTTTTTTCTAGCTTTCTTAGACTCCTTCGAGGCCATCTAAAAACAATAAGATCTTTGTTAGGATACGTTGAGTAAGTAGAATAAAAAATATTGCATTGGCAAAACAGACCTAGAATAAAAGATGATACTCAAGTGAATGATAATCAAGAAAAATACAGTGTATTATGTCTGACCTACCCCCATTTATGCTACGAATAATTGACTCTACTTCACATAAGGAGAATGATACATGACTGAATGAATGACAATATTAGGTACCTACAGCACTCTGGCCCTCACCAATTATTATTTATAAGGAAGATACTGAATAGAAAACTTTTCAATACGTAAATAAGACGAAAAGTAATGCAAAAGAATAGCTATTTTTAATTTTTGTCCACTCCAATACTCATTCATGGACGAAAACTAAAACGTTTAAAGCTAAATTTAGTTTTCGTCCACTTCTTTAAATATTTTTTTATTTTGGCTGCACTGTCAAAGCAGTGGACGGAAACCAAAAAGTCTAAACTAATAGCAATAAAGATCACTTCGGGAGAAACTATTCAGTATTTTAAAGGTCCGATAGAGTAAAAAGAACCTAACAAATATTCACGTAGCTGTTTGAGTTTTCGTCCACTTGGACGAAAACCAAATATTTTGAGAATTTGGTAACCTAGTATCCGTCCACTTAATTTTTCGAAGAATATTATAAAAAAAAGTATAATAAACACTTCTAATTGCGTTTAATAGGCTTATATCTAAACATACGTACCAAAAACATTACGTAAACTAGCTAAAACAGTGATTTAACTTACCATGAACTTTTGTCGCCGGCAAATTTTTCTCTCGCGCGATGACATCTGCAAGGCACGGATGGGAAGCGGCCACTTTTACGTTAATTTTTTGAACTCTCTTCTTGTCAAATCAAATTTTCATGTTGATAGTACTGTTGCTTACACATTATGGAACGTAAAAAGTGCAAACTTGCGCGGGAAGGTAGGTTTGTATTCAAGTTTCACGCACGTGATTGTAGCAGGTCAGTCAAATGGACGAAAACCGAAACTGGACGGCAAACCAGCGCAATTACCCTAGATATTTATTTATTTATTTGTTTATAACACTTTACTATGCTAGTTAATAAATTAATAATATATATTACTAAAAACTAAAACTTATAACTAGACTAGCACAGAGGGCGGCCTTGTCACTAATGATCACTAAAGAGATCACTAATTATCACTAAAGAGTGGTCAGCTCTTCCAGATATCTAAAATAGTTCTAATTTTCTTAATTAAACCAGAGTATTCATAAATACTTTCCCTAAACTTATAAAAAACGTTTATTACTATCTGAAATAAGGAAGGAGGTAAACAGTAATAAATAGTTTAAACCTTGGTTAAAGATAAACAACAGAAATAAAACCACATAATTAAAAAATATTGATTTTATTTACGGAAAAGTAGATACAGAAATATGATGTGACAATATCTGCCTACGTCATTATATCATAATATTTATAAGAAACTAGCTGTGCCGCGCGGTTTCACCCGCATTACTCCGCTCCTGTTGGTCTTAGCATGATGTTATATAGCCTATAATATATTATATACTAGTGGATAATGTAGCTTTCGAATGGTGAAAGAATTTTTAAAATCGGTCCAGTAGTTTATGAGCCTATTCATTACAATCAAACAAACAAACAAAGTTTTCCTCTTTATAATATTAGTGTAGATATACCAAATAAGCTTATAATACACTATAAATAAATTTATTTACCTAGGTACTTTATATTCTTACTAGCTGTGCCCCGCTTTTTCACCCGCATTGCTCCGCTCCTGTTGGTCTTAGCGTGATACATAGCCTAGCCTTCCACGATAAATGGGCTATCTTACACCGAAATAATTTTTCAAATCGATCCAGTAGTTCCTGAGATTAGCTCGTTCAAACAAACAAACTCTTCAGCTTTATAATATTAAGTATAGATATAATATTCGACATTTTCATTTTCCAGAGAGCGATGGGGTTTCTAGAAGATGTAGATACCAGCAATGCTCCGAATATCAAAGAATATTATAAAGGGAAAACAATCTTTATTACTGGAGGTTCAGGTAACTCAAACTCATACTCATACTCAAGCAAAACTTATACAAATAAGTTACTATTTTTACATAGACGATAAATTATCATAATATTAATAGCAAATTAAAGCTGATTCGGGAAGTACCTCTACTCTATACTATTAACTTTTAGAATCGTTTTTAAATACCTCCAACAAAATCTAATTAAAATAATGGAATTTAACTGATTTGTTGCTTTACATAAAACAATAAATAAAGAAAGAATGGCCAATTTTAGTCAATATTTTTAGTTTTCTGACAAGAAATGAAGATCTTTACTATCCAAGTTCCTACCTTGGTGAGAAAAAATAACATTTTTGATGAAAATTATAAAATGATAAAAACGATGAAACATGAAATGTTTTTATTTTTAAGCTATTGCATAGCTTCTATCGCGGGCCTTGAGCGCGGGGACCGAATCCAGAAATTCCGTAACGAAAAAATCCTCACGCTCCCCACTCCGACGGGCACGGAGGTGTGGCTTGAAGGCATAGCATGCAATAGCTTTACCGCAGCAGTCCCCGAGTGCATTTATAATATCACAAAATTCTGCATAGTTTTTGAGATATTTGATGCAATACCAAATATCTATAGTATACGTACTATATTATTATTAGTCTGTGTCTATACATTGTTGATGTGTTTATGTTCATCTATCTTTAAATTTTTCATACATTTTTCAGGTTTTATGGGCAAAGTTCTAGTAGAAAAGCTGTTGTATTCCTGCACCAATTTGGATAGGATTTATCTTTTATTACGAACCAAAAAGGGAGTTAAACCAGAGGATCGCTTGAAGGAGCTTTACGCCTCAGAAGTAAGTATTTTTTGTTGGTACTTTTATAACTTTTTGTCTAATAAAACCATTTGTTGTAAAAAGCATTTAGTAATAATGAGTAAAAACTACTAGCGTTATAAAAGTGAGGTTATTTATTGTACTTTTCTTGTTCACACTTATCGATATATCGATGTATAAAAATGAAACCCGTTTTCCTTGGTCACAGCATCACGCATGAACGGGTGGACCGATTTCGATAATTCTTTTTTTATAATAGGTATTCCTTGAAGTACGAGGATGGTTATTAAGGAAAGAAAACATAAACATGTACCACGGGCGAAGCCGGGGCCGTAAAAACATAGACATACTGATACATACATAAACACTATAAATGTTTTCGCCCGAAATACATGCTATACAATTTAATATTAAATTCGCCACAAATGAAAGCGGTTTTGAATATCATGAGAATATTATGTAATAATGATGTAATTAACAAAGAAATTGATCGATCACAGTGTGGTTTCGTTCCCACGACACATGATTTTTATCCGTGACATAATATTACGAGGCTTATTAACCGATTTTAATAAAGAGAGTATTTTTAGATCTTAAATGCACCTTAAATATAATATCTTAGATTGACGGAATTTTACATAAAATTGAGAAGAAAATTGATAGGTATTCCCAATTCCTTCGATGGAAAAGTCCTTGGAAAAGTTAACGATTTCTGTAAGCACAATATATGTAGTTCAAAAATTGATTTGTGTTCACATTAATAACTAAATTCTACTTGGTAAATATTATTATTTTTACCCATATTTTCTCGCTAGCTGCGCTTCGCAGTTTCACCCGCGTGGCTCCGCTCCTGTTGGTCTTAGCGTGATAATATATAACCTATAGCCTTCCTCGATGAATGGGCTATCTAACACCGAAATAATTTTTCAAATCGGACCAGTAGTTCCTGAGATTAGCGCGTTCAACAAACTCTTCAGCTTTATAATATTAGTACTTTAAATACAGATTTCTCGTTCAACCATAATTACCATAATCAAGGCAGAATACACCTTGTTAATTAATTCATATTTTCCCATACTTTTCAGTGTTTCTCTCGACTAAGGAAGGATAAGCCTGGTGTCTTTGAATCGAAGGTTTTCTTTATTGCCGGTGATTGCAGTGAAATAGGCCTGGGTAAGTTTTAACCCATGACCTGACATGACCACCGAGCGGCCCGATCGGGCCGCGACACAATAGATTTTCTATTGTGTCTGTGATTCAGGGACTGAGGGATTAAATTATTATATTATAGAAGTGAAACTTCTTTATGCGCGTTGAGAGTAAAATTTCAAGGTCATTGGAATACCGTCACGTCATGAAGGAAGGCGATGACTTTACATCTTACAAAAATCTTTGTATCTTTGAAACTTGCAAAAGAAGTTTCACTTCTGACACGTGTGCTGGGCATACACGCTCTTTTTTCTTAAACTTTATATTTATTAAGAATTACTAGTTTACTAATAATATTATAAAGTGTTTATTTGTCTATATTTCACATCGCAACGGAGCGATTTAATTGTATGATTTTCTACGTCTAGAGATATTAAGTAGTTATTAGCGAAAAACTAAAGATGTAATTTCAATTTTTTTAACTGCTAATAAATCCATAAAAAACAAATGAATAGGCAAAGAATGATGATAAATCGATGAGCTATTGCCCTTATATTTAAGAGCTTGGTTTTGAACTTAACTAAACTATAAGTGTGCTTTTCAACCAATAATGTGCGAGGATGTGTAGCGAGGAATGTTTGTAAATAACCAATAGTATCGCTTTAAACTTCAAACTAAAGTAAGCGATATGATTGGTTATTTACATTTTATTGAAGTGAAACTTCTTTATCGGGGTTGGAAAAAATTTAGTGTAACATTTTTTCGTTACGCGTGACATTTTTCCGTTACGCGCCATCTTTTTCTTATACCTACCACGCGTGATTCGACGTATTTCTGTAAAGTTGCATATAGTAAATTATTTTTTGAAAAATAAGGTCATAAAGAAGTTTCACTTCTTACGTGTGTACACTAGTACACGCACACATTTTTTTTTACAAACAAATTCCTCGCACATTATTGGTGGAAAAGCACCCCAATACAGTAATTAAACTATAATCAGTTTTATAATATTTCTATCCTTATATTTTCAGGTATGTCAGAAGAGGACAGAACATTGATTGTCAACAGAGCACATATTTTTTTCCATGTGGCTGCTAGTGTAAGGTAAAATATTGATTTTTAATAAATTGCTATAGTATATTTTTGACCGCCTCCTTGGTACAGTGGCTGATGCGAGACCGTAGAACCCAGGGGTCCTGGGTTCGATTCCCGGTGGTGACGAAGAAAAAAAATGTCTCGGTCTGGCAGGACACAGAAGGCTGATCACCTACAATTGTCCCTAAAGAACATCGATCAGTGAAATAGATGTATGAATAATGCATCTGCCCCTTACCCCACTAGGGTAAACGGGAATTCACTTATAGCATAATATTATTATTATGCTATACTAGCTGCTCCGCGCGGTTTCACCCCCGTGGCTCCACCCCTGTTGGTCGTAGCGTGATGATAAATATAGCCTATAACCTTCCTCGATAAATGGGCTATCTAACACCGAAAGAATTTTTCAAATCGGACCAGTAGTTCCCGAGATTAGCGCGTTAAACAAACAAACAAACAAACTCTTCAGCTTTATAATATTAGTATAGATAAGTGAATTACGTGACGCAGGGTCGTATTTAAGAAATAAATAACGAAAGTACCAAGAACCAAGAATTTAGCGTGATGTTAGATTGTAGTTTTTCTCAATAAATGTACTATTCAATAGATAGGAATAGATTTTTTCAATTAAAACCAGTACTTGATAAGTAGTTAACGGTAAATATACAATTTCCTGAGATTAGCTTGGTCTAACAAATAATAATGAAACGAGTAGCGTTGATCTATACAATCTCAATGTTTATCTGTTTTCATGTTAGCATTCCGCCCGCGGCTTCTCTCGCGTAATCAAAGAAAACCCCACATAGTTCGTGCTCCCCTGGGGGCTGGGATTCCTGGGATAAAACTTATATGATTATATAGGATAGGTTCGGGTCCTTTCTCAGGTCTCAAGCTATCCCTGAACCAAATTTTATCAAAATCGGTTTCGGTGGTGGAGACAAATAGACAAACAGAGCTACTTCCGCATTTATAATATTAGCACAGATTAGTTAAGAAGTTAGGATTCAGTAATATAAAATGGATTCTGGTAATTAAATTGTTTTCAATCACAATTGGCAATGTCATGCAATTGCGTGAATAATGTTTTATGTTAATACATTCATTTAATACAATGTTTAATTATAATTATTTGAACCGAGGTGGTTGAAATTCGACCTTCTGACTCTAATGCCAAACACATAATACATAATAGTAGCTAAACGCTAATGCCAGCTCTCATATTTGCACGAATACGTAAACTCCAAAGTAAATGACGATATATTATCTAAAATTAACCATGCGGTATCTACTCTTCGCTAAACGCCTATTTTTGTGAGATTTTTAAAATGAGACGAAACTAAACTAACAAAAAGATTCAATAACGATTTCACAGCCGCAGTACAAAACGTCCTGTTTTGGAAACGGCTAGCCATAATGCAATATAGCGATTTATACAGTTCGACTACGACATAATCCTTTGATACATGTCTGTGTACCTGCTATATAAAATTATCTATACTCAATATTATAAAGCCGAAAAGTTTGTTTGTTTGAACGCGCTAATCTCAGGAACAACTGGTCCGATTTGAAAAATTCTTTCGGTGTTAGCCTTAGATCATTAAGTAAGTGTTAGCCCATTCATCGAGGAAGACTATAGGCTATAATATAATATCATCTCGCTAAGACCAACAGGATCTGAGTAACGTGAGTAAAACCGCGGGGCACAGCTAGTAAAATATAAATGCCCAAGTACATATTATGCTTGTTAGTCTTTCACGTGAAAACTGCTGACGAGTTTTCATGAAAGTTGGCACACACATAGAGGGTCACTTGGATTAACACATCACATTGGAGTTGTTTACTGTTTTAACTTTTAATTTTCATAGAATTATCTTAAAATTACTTCCTTTAAAAAGATAATGTACAGTTATTATCAATTTTTAATACCTGACCTGGTTATGTAATGAACCAGAACGATTTGGAAATTATTTATATTATAGGATGCTGCTAAATTACGGAGTTATATTTAAAACTTTCAAGATATTAAAACAGTTTAGAAAATAAAATGTAATTGCTCGAACACCATCTATATGATAAATAAAATTGGTTGTCTGTAAAGTCGGTTTACTGACGATAGTTGAACGTGACAACGTCCAATTGTTCTTCTTTGTCGCTCGTTCCGCGCTCTCGCTTGCACTTCAAGCCTTACATGTAACGCCTCAGAGCGAGGTAACACCACATGAGTCATGTTTTTTCTTGTTTTTTCGTGCGTGCAACCGGCTCTATCGAATTATAAGACGTTGTCACGTCAAAAAATCACCAAATTCAACACGGTAAGCGCAAAACTCGAGAACGGCTGAATCGATTTCAATAATTCTTTCTTTATATAATATTCCTTGAAGTACGAAGATGGTTCTTATGGAGAGAAAACGTAAACATGTAGTACCACGGAAGCCAGGCCAGAACACCACACATATATAAATCTATACTATATTTTATTAATATTATAAAGAAAAAAGAAGAGTCTGTTGGTTTGTTTGAACACGCTAATCTCAGGAACAACTGGTCCGATTTGAAAAATTCTTTCGGTGTTAATTAGCCCATTCATCGAGGAAGGCTATAGGCTATACAGGGTGTCCCACTATTGGTATGCTAAGCGCGAAGGGACTTGTAGTTTTGCATACACTGATCACGTAAAAAATACTAAAACAACAAAATTACGTCATAATTTTTTTGCTAAATTTTTCCTGAAAATCTATGTTTTCTTCTCTATCTTCGCGCAGTCGGCATATACCGCTTCTCTAATGTGAGCATTTTGTCTATGAAAACATAATCTTAAACGATATCTCACGTGCGGATGGCAAATTTGGGCGTGTTGCTTGTTAGGGGTGTATACATAGAGTTTTAAGAATTCATCTATCCGAAAAAATAATGCGTCTGGAATTTTATAAGTATTTTTTACGTACTCAGCGTATGCAAAACTATAACCTCCTTTGAGCTTAGTATACCAAAAGTGTGACACCCTGTATATCATCACGCTAGACCAACAGGAGCGGAACCACGCGGGTGAAACCGCGAAGCGCAGCTAGTAAGTTATAAGTTAAAATAATAATATAAAATTATTATAGATTCGATGATCCTCTCAAAGTAGCTGTGAATCTCAACCTCAGAGGAACAAAGGAGGTCATAGAACTTGCAAAGGAAACCAGGAATTTGGAGGTAAGTATTTACTATAAAATTGTTAAAAAAACTTTAATATTACATACAAACATTCGTATACGAAAAGTGGTTAGATATGAATTTGGCACCTAGAAAAGGTTTGAAAATTCTAAGAACATAATATTATAACGGACAATTTTTGTTAGTCAAATTAAACTCAAGCTATAAACAGGTTATTTTGTGTTTGAGTTTATTCTTTTTATTAATTTAATGTCTACTCACTTAAATAATTTTTGGGAAACACAGGGAGATTTAAACGAAGTATAGCCAGGAGAGATCCTAGTGTACAATAAAGTGTGAAATAATTACTTATTAAAAATATCTTTTTACTTTAATTACAGGTACTAGTCCATGTATCAACATCATACGCAAACACAAACCGGGCTAGTATAGATGAAGTAGTATATCCTCCACACGCCAACTGGAGGGACACACTTGATGTTTGCAACAGTATGGACGATACTACGCTCAAGTATCTGACTCCTAAGTACGTATGGGCGCCTGGTACTTTAGTATTAATACTGGAAGAAAAAAAAATATGATTATTTTAATGAAAATATTGTTTATTTGGGAAAAATCACAGTGATAACAAATAAAAATATATTTTGTAATATTAAAATAATAATTTTAATGAAAATATTAATTATTAATTATATCAAGGAAAAAGCACACAAGGCACAAAAAATATTGCAAATTAATAAGTTTTGTATTGAAAAAAAGAATTGAGAATTTAATTTCATTCAAAAAATTTTACGGTTTTATATAAAAAATCAATACGTATCGATATCATACGCAAACACAAACCGGGCTAGTAATTAGTATAGATGAAGTAGTATATCCTCCACACGCCAACTGGAGGGACACACTTGATGTTTGCAACAGTATGGACGATACTACGCTCGAGTATCTGACTCCTAAGTACGTATGGGCGCCTGGTAATTTAGTATTAATACTGGAAGAAAAAAATATGATTATTTTAATTAAAATATTGTTTATTTGGGAAAAATCACAGTGATAACAAATAAAAATATATTTTGTAATATTAAAATAATAATTTTAATGAAAATATTAATTATTAATTAGGTATATCAAGGAAAAAGCACACAGAGCATAAAAATACATTGCAAATGAATAGCTTTGTGAAGAAAAATGAATTAAGAATTTAATTTCATTCAAAAAATTTACGGTTTTATATAAAAAATCAATACGTATCGATATCATACGCAAACAAACCGGGCTAGTATAGATGAAGTAGTATATCCTCCACACGACAACTGGAGGGACACACTTGATGTTTGCAACAGTATGGACGATACTACACTCAAGTATCTGACTCCTAAGTACGTGTTTTCCTATTTTTTACAAGGATTAAATATATTTTTTATGGTGGACAAATCTAGGTACACGTGAATAAAAACTGCCATGTCTAAATCCGAACAGTAAAATATGTATTAGGTAATATTTAATTCTATAGCATTGAAATCATAGATTATACACTTATATTCGATTAAAATATAAATGATAAATTTTAAATAAAAAACATCATCGATTGCTCTGACGTAATCACGGGTGGCCGTGAGGCTACGTGATTTTAAAAAATATGTTTTTACTAGCGGTCCGCCCCGGCTTCGCCCGTGGTACATATGAAAAATAGATGTTGGCCGATTCTCAGACTTACCCGATATGCACAGAAAATTTCATGAGAATCGGTCCACCCGTTTCGAAGGAGTATGCAGACTAACATTGTGACACGAGAATTTTATATATAAGAAGATTTAATTTCTCAAATGTTTAGATTGTTAGATAATATTTAATAGTGCTTGCTTCACTAAATACTTCTTTTGATAATCCTTAGATATCCTAACTTACTTAATATTAAACATTCGCGTGTTTGTTTGTCTTTATTTCACGTCGCAACGGGGCGATTTTATGCTATGGTGGTTATGATTTTTGTACCTGAAATTGATCGAGTCATCTAGTTATTGATAAAGTAAATTATATTTCAGGTACTTAGGAGAGTTACCAAATACTTATGTTTTCACAAAACAACTAGCAGAACACGTGGTATACGAACAAAGAGGAAAACTACCTATTATCATAATGAGACCGTCTATTGGTAAGTTAAAACATCATTTATTAATGTATAAAGAAAAAGAGAAAAAACGTGTGTGCCCAGCTCGTGTCAGAAGTGAAACTTCATTGGCAAGATTCAAAATACCTACCAAAATCGCCGCCTTTCTCCATGACGTGATGGTATTGCCATCACGCTTGAAACTTTACTCTCAACACGCTTAGAGAAGTTTCACTTTAATAAACCAATAAATAAATAATAATATAATAAATTGCTCTGGCGGGATCATGGGTGGTTGAATGGTTAGGGTCAGCTCACACCGAGACGCGACGCGGCGCGACGCTGCGCGCACATTTTTCATAGAGCGACTCAGAATATACTTTATTCACTACACGAAAAGATACACATTGCTACGCCGCGAGGCACCTCGAGGCGCAGCGCTGCGTGGTGCAACGTAATCTGAATTCTCACAATGTAATGTGTATCTTTTCGTGTAGTGAATAAAGTATATTCTGAGTCGCTCTATGAAAAAAGTGCGCGCAGCGTCGCGCCGCGTCACGTCTCGGTGTGAGCTGACCCTTAGGCGTTGCCCCGATAAAGCGGAAGATGCGGGTTCGAATTAGGGAATGCAATCCCGACTCGAGATTGCAAATTCGGGATCCCGCGGGATTAGAAATATCAATCCCGTGGGATCCCGGAATTTTCGGGATCCCGTCTAATTAAAAAAAATGTTGAGTTCAGATGACTGAAAAAGCTAATAACTGCTTGTTTGTGATTTGTAAGGTTAACTAAAATAACATATTACTCGAAAGAAAATAAAAACCATTATTCTTTAATCTTACCAACTAAATAATAATCAGGTTGTAAGGAAATTAACGAAGGTAAATTAGGTAATCAAAACAATAAGCTTATTTCAAGGGAATTAGGAAAAAGAGTGATTTTGAAAATGACTCCTTAAAAAACAAACAATAGTTTCATCTGATAAACGGCATCTAATGTCCGTTGCAATGTAGGTACCCCGCTGCTGAGAATGCCCTCTCCGACTCAACACTGGTTGGCAACAGCGTGGCGATTCGCCAGTGGCGAAGCAATTATACAGGGTGTAATCGTTAAGTGTGCACAGGCGATTATTCCGTAACTATTGCAGATATCAAAAAACTTTAAACTGATATCGAAAGCCCTTTAACTAACGAGTAAAATGACATTATTTACTTTTTATAAATAAAATGGGAAATATCCAAAAATGTCACTTGAAACGCTCCCATATAATATTTAGTATGAAATATGACTATTTCATACATTTAACATGAAAGGTTTTGCTTTTTTATTTGATTTTGTGCTTTAATTACTTCGCTAATTTTAATGAAAGTTCATTCAGAAACTGTAAATAGAGCTCGATGTGGAATACAATGGTATTTCATATCGAGGATGCCATTTCGAACATTTGCTTTGAATACAACATGTATGGGAAATCATAGGTATGGGAGCGTTTCATGTAACATTTTTGGATAATTCTCGTTTTACTTTAAAAAAGTTCTTATTGTCATTTTACTCGTTAGGTATAGTACTTTAAATATCAGTTTAAAGTTTTTTGATATCTATAATAGTTACGGAATAATCGCCTGTGCACACTAAACGATTACACCCTGTATGCAAACTGCAAAAATCGCCCCCTTGTTCCTCCACACTCAAACAAATCCATTTCTTTTTTAGTGGTAGATTCTAATTTGTCTAATCTCGTGGACGTGGATATACGTGCAAAAGGACTTTTAGAAGCCGCTTGCGCCCCGAGTGGTTGTGTGTTGCGTCGCTGACCACTGCCGCCCAATCCCGTCAATCTCGAACGGGATCTCGTCATATGATGCGTCGGGATTGATCCCGAAAAATTACACGAGATCTCGCGAGATCGGGATCCCGCGGGATCGGGATTGCATTCCCTAGTTCGAATCCCGCCTCATGATCGAGTATATTCTATTCTTTAAAAATTTCTAGAATTAAATTAATTAAAGCGTCGTGTGGTAGCTTTGAAAACTTCTAGATATGTTTTGTTTAGCTTATTCGTCAGATAAAAAGACATTATATTTTGAAACTAACTAAAAACATGTTTTTTTTTTCTTCATTTAAGGAGAAGTCGAAAGTCGATTATGTCGCTCCGTATGTCCTCAAAAATATTAAATTAGCTCTGATTTAAAAACATGTCTATCTGGAACAATATGTTACGGATCACAAATTTTCTATAGATTAATTAATCTAAAGTAACTTACAATTTTTTGGTGTCACAATATACATGGTGGTATTTTGGAAGGCTAGCTGAAGAGACAATTTTACTCAAAGGAAACATTCCATTGATTTTTTAAATAAAGAAAACTGCATTCAAAGATTTTCGACCGCAAGATTTCCATCCTAAATAATGTTTATTATTTTTCAGTGATAAGCAGCGTGAGTGAGCCAATCCCGGGATGGATAGAAAATCTAAACGGTCCTGTTGGATTGCTTATAGCAAGTGGCTTAGGTAAGTAAAAATAGGTACCTAGTTTTCTAGATATCCACCCGCGGTTTTGCACGCGTTTTCAAAGAAATACCGGCATAGTTCCCGTTCCCGTGGGATTTCCGGGATAAAACCTATCCTATGTGTTAATCCAAGATGAACTCTAAACGTGTGCTAAATTTCATTAAATTGGGTTTCAGCATAGTTTGCGTGAAAGAGTAACAATCATACACACATCCATCTTCACAAACTTTCGCATTTATTATATTATTAGTAGGAATGATAGGATATTCTAAGTAAATACTGACCGCCTCTTTGCTACAGTGGTTGACGCGTGAGCGTAAAACCAAGGGGTCCTGGGTGGAGACGAAGAAAAAAAATGTCTCGTTCTGGCAGGACACAGAAGGCTGATCACCTACTTGTCTCTAAAAAAATTCGATCAGTGAAACAGATGTATAATGCACTAGCCGTTCCGCGCGGTTTCACCCCCGTGGCTCCGCTCCTGTTGGTCGTAGCGTGATGGTATATAGCCTATAGCCTTCCTTGATAAATGGGCTATCTAACACCGAAAGAATTTTTCAAATCGGACCAGTAGTTCCCGAGATTAGCGCGTTCAAACAAACAAACAAACAAACTCTTCAGCTTTATAATATTAGTATAGATTTTCCCCTTACCCCACTAGGGGACATGGGACTTCACTAAGTAAATACTGGAAATCATTTTCTTTTCCATAGGTTTTCAAAGAAATTTATGCTTTGATGATTTTATGCAAACATTTTAGCAGCAGATATCTTTTAATTCAACTTAACTTCTTATTCCTAGAAAATATTTATCTTTAAAGGTGTACCTATTGATTTTTTTTATTCAACATTATGGTAGACATTTTATTTTAAGTTCAAAAAGCACATTCATTAAAATAATAATTCAATTTTTATGTTTTTCCCAGGTATCCTTCGATCTGTCTACTCAGATCCAGATTTAGTAGCCGACTACATGCCGGTAGATGTTGCTATAAAAATGTTCATAGTTGGTGCTTGGTTGAGAGGATCGAAAAAGTAAGTAATTAATTTTATATGTATGTATGTATGTTTATCAGCCATCTGGTTTCCATAACACAAGCGAAAGCTTAGTATGGGATCAGATCGTGCCATGTGTGAAAATTGTCCTAAACTATTTATTTATTTAATTCGCTCGTTTGATGTAAATGCACCATAAAGTGTAGGTTTCTGTTTCATAAAACTAATCCTATCCGAAGGTTGCCTGGCAGAGATCGCTTAAAAGCGATAAGGCCGCCTTTTAAACATGTTGTATCTTATATCTTTTTCTCTCTTCTTTTTATTTTCTTCTGTATGTGTGTGTTAAATAAATAATTTTGTATAGTATTGTATTTATGTAATAAACAGAATCGAACCCACTGACGACGTTGAAGTATACCACTGTTCAACCAGCCACATGAAGACTATGACGCTCGGAGAGATCATAGATCACGGGAAAGAGATCATTCGAGAAGTACCATTGGATAAGATGATGTGGATCAGTGATGGGGGGATTACGAAGTCCAGATTGGTGTATTATATGAAGGTTTGTATTCAAATTCAAATTCAAACTTGAAATTTTACTAAAGAAGTTTCACTTCAAAAACTATCGAGTATGCTTTTTTACATTTAGGGCCGATTTTTCAATCCATGGTTAAAACTTATTCGCCCAATAAAGTATTACACGATAATATTAAAATGTCACCCGTAAACTGTCAAATACAGGCAAAGAATACATTTTTGAAATGGTAGTTTAATACGTTATTCGACGAATAAGCATTAACCAAGGATTGAAAAATCAGCCCAATTGTTTTCTTTATTTTCAGGTTTTACTACTGCATTTATTTCCGGCACTATTAGTTGATTTTATGTTATCACTTTTAGGAAAACCACCACTGTAAGTTTTACCCTTTCGTAGATTATTTTTCTGTTATTTCTTAAGATAATTTCTTGAAAAAAATTTCTCAAACTTCGACGAAATTGGGAAGTATTTAAATAATTTTCGTACCTATTTCATTTTTCAAACCAACTATAAAACTATAAAATACGTTCTAGTATTTTTTAAATGAGTATTCTAGGTACTTATTATGCAGTGCAGTGCCGCATTGCTCCGCTCCTGTTGGTCTTAGCGTGATGATATATAGCCTATAGCCTTCCTCGATAAATGGGCTATCTAACACCGAAAGAATTTTTCAAATCAGACCAGTAGTTCCCGAGATTAGCGCGTTCAAACAAACTGTTCAGCTTTATAATATTATTATAGAAATAGATTATCTTAATACAGGGTTACTTGTAAAACACCAGCAACCTCGCAGGACAAGATAGCTAACTTCATAAGTAACAACATTTGTTCTACGACTTTTGGCATAACGCAATAAATTATTTTTAAATGATTTTTTAAACTTTTATTGTACTCTCCTTACATTTGTAAGTCTATGTTCTATTAATTATCGGATGGACGACGCGACGCCCCCTTCCCCCTCTCGTTCGCTTTTTGTTTACGTAATTTTTGGGAGGCGTAGAGTTTATAATATTCAGACGGAAAATTAAATGAATATTTATTTTTGTATGAAAATAAAATCTAACAAATTATCAAAAGTCGTAGAACAAATGTTGTTACTTATGATGTTAGCTATCTTGTCCTGCGAGGTTGCCGGTGTTTTACAAGTAACCCTGTATATATATAAATCTCGTGGTCACAATGTTTGTCCTCAATGGACTCCTAAACCACTTAACCGATTATAATAAAATTCGCATACCATGTGCAGTACGATCCAACTTGAGAGATAGGATAGTTTAAACATGTAGGTACCACGGGCGAAGCCGGGGCGGACCACTAGTATTTATATACAAACAAACCTTTTGTACATTTTTATTATAATTTCCTTCCACAGGCTAGTAAAACTCCAACGACGTATCTATTCCGCAAACATAGCTCTAAACTATTATCTAACTCAACAATGGAAGTTCGTCAACAATAACATTCTACAATTACGAGAAAAAATAAGAATAGAAGACAAAAGAGAATTCTTCTATGAAATGGAGACAATTGATAGACTGCAGTATTTCAAAAATGGCTGTATCGCTGGAAAAGTATTCATTTTGAAGGAGAAAATGGAAGATTTGCCGAAAGCGAAGAAGAATTGGAAACGGTAAGTAAAGAATAAATAATAAATAAATAAATAAATATTATAGGACATTATTACACAAATCGACCTAGTCCCACAGTAAGCTCAATTAAGGCTTGTGTTGTGGGTACTAGGCGACGATAAATATAATATTTAATAAATACATATATAGATAATAACACCCAGACCCAAGAACAAATAATTGAGTTCATCACACAAATATTTGCCCTGACCGGGGATCGAACCCGGGACCGTCGGCTCAGTAGGCAGTTACTTTACCACTGCGCCAACCGCGTCGTCACGAGAAAAAGTGTATAATATGTATTGCAATTTAAAAATAATCAAAAACAAGTAACAAATAAAGAACGTGTGTGCCGAGCACACGTGTAAGAAGTGAAACTTCTTTGGCAAGATTCAAAGATACCAAAATCGACGTCTTACTCCATGACGTGATGCTATTTCTATGACGCAACCTAGTTAGTGACCCTGCCTCCCAAGCCACAGGTTGGGTTCTATTCCCACCCGGGGCAAATGTTTGTGTGTTGAACAATTGAACATAGATGTTTGCTCTGTGTCTGGGTGTTAATCCATACTATAATATTATAAATGCGAAAGTAACTCTGTCTGTCTGTCTGTTACTCAATCACGCCTTAACTACTGAACCAATTTGGTTCGGTATAGAGATATTTTGATAGCCGAGAAAGGACATAGGATAGGTTTTATCCCGGAAATCCTACGGGAACGGGTTTTTCTTTGATAACGCGGGCGAAGCCGCGGGCGGAAAGCTAGTTATCTATATAAGTATTTATTTAAAATTATATATGTATTTTATTAGCCATCTGGTATCCATATCGCAAGCGAAAGCTTAGTATAGGATCAGATATGTCCTGACATATTCATATTTTTTTTTCAGATTCTTCTACTTGGACCTTACTCTCAGGTTTCTATTCTACACTGCGGTTATATGGTTCGTTTACAGTCGTGATATTTTGCCCTCTCTTTGCCAATGGATCTATAACTTTTTCCTGGAATAATAAATTATTTTTTTAAATATAATTTTAATGAATTGAATGTGTTTTATTTTTAACCTGTTCCTTGATAAATAAATCTATATTGTACATATATAAAACTCAAAGGTGACTGATATAGTGATCTATCAACGCACAGCCCAAACCACTGGACGTATCGGGCTGAAATTTGGCATGCAGGTAGATGTTAGGACGTAGGCATCCGCTAAGAAAGGATTTCCCGAAATTCTTGTGGGAACGGGGAAAAACGGGAATGCACGTACAAAGTCGTGGGCGGAAGCTAGTACAGTAATATAATCAATAAATTTATAAGTAGTAATTTTTCAAACTAGTATACAATGAATTAGTAACGAAGTCTTGTGTTCGATTCCCAGATAACAAAAATTTAATCTCGAATGATCTATGTATGTACTTCAAAACTTATTAGTTATTACCTTAGGTTATTACCTATTTGGTAGTAAAGAAAATTATATCAATGGAACCCCACATTTGTACTGAAAATTACGCAACGGATTTTGATGCGGTTTTTTTTAATAGATGAGTGATTGAAGAGGAAGGTTTTAGTATATAATTTATTATGTTTTAGACAAAGCGGGCGAAGCCGCGGGCGGAAAGATAGTATAATATAATAATATGTCTTTTAGGGCTGATTTTTCAATCCTTGGTTAAAACTTATTCGTCGAATAATGTATAAAACTACCATTTTAAAGATGTATTCTAATTGCCCGTATTTGACAGTTTACGTGACATTTTAATATTATCGTGTAATACTTTATTGGACGGATAAGTTTAAACTTTAAACCAAGCATTGAAAAATCGGCCCTTATTTTCGTAGTCTTTTCCTTTACTTACTTTCTTTAGCCTTATGAAGCAAGACATCTTTACACGTCATAATTCTGTAAATATTCATTATGTAATGGCCGTTCCAAATATCGTATCTATCTTACGATAGATAGAACCTTACTAGCTATCGGTTAGAGCTGTCTATCTCCGTAGTTTGAATATTGGGAACGGCCATAAATAAACGCTTTTAAATACATATAGATACAGTACATATACCAAGGTACATAAGTACATAACAAAATAAGATTTTACGAGTTTTGTTTGTCTAGACAGACCGACAGACAAACAGGCGTTTATTCCTATGATTCTCTTGAATGGCTGGACCGATTTGTAAGCGACTTTCATGTAGGTAGCTGAAGACCCAGAATAAGATATAGGCTACTTTGTATCCCGGAAATCCCACAGGAACGGGAACTATGAGGGGTTTTCATTAAAAACGCGGGCGAAGCTGCGGGTGGATATCTAGTTCAGTAATAAAGTAACTTTAGACATGTAAAAATCTGTCTTGTAACTTTATACATTATATGCCCATTACTAGCATACCGCCCGCGGCTTTGCCCGCTATGTCCAAAACCTAATAAATTATATATTAAAACCTTCCTTATGAATCACTCCATCTATTAAAAAAAACCGCATCAAATCCGTTGCATAGTTTTAAAGATTTAAGCATACAAAGGGACATAGGGACAGAGAAAGCGACTTTGTTTTATACTATCAACTCCACCCCAACTCGATACACAAAAAGTAACATGACATGGTAATACAATTAAATTATTTACACAATATGTAATTAGGCTGTCTATTGAGTATTTAATTGTCCAAATTAAATACCATTAGAAACATTTTAAAAGGTTGAATATTTAATGTAGATACATAATTTATATGTTAGGTACCCCTTGAAAAACCCTAAAAATGAATCGCAAAATGTGTTGGTAAGCGCATAATTCGAGAACGGCTGAACCAATTTCGATAATTCTTTTTTTATTATATTCCTTGAAGTACGAGGATGGTTCTTATGTAGAGAAAACGTAAACATGTACCACGGGCGAAGCCGGGGCGGACCGCTAGTCTTCTTATATATAAAAATGAATCGCAAAATGTGTTGGTAAGCGCATAACTCGAGAGCGGCTGAACCGATTTCGATAATTCTTTTTTTATTATATTCCTTGAAGTACGAGGATGGTTCTTAGGTAGAGAAAACGTAAACATGTACCACGGGCGAAGCTGGGGCGGTCCGCTAGTTTATTATATAAAAAATTAAAATTTAAAATTATTATTGTAAATTATATTTTAGCAAATTGACAATATAATGTCCTATAATTAAAAGCACAGTGGACCATGTATTTAATCATAAGTTATATAATCCTTTGTTGGAAATTCATAAATAAATTTACATAGCCAAGATGTTTACTTAATCATAGATGGCCGATTTTTCAATGCTTGGATAAAACTTATCCGTCCAATCACACGTAAAATAAAGTATTACACGATAATATTAAAATGTCACGTAAACTGTCAAATAAGGGCAATTAGAATACATTTTTTTAGACACATAAAACCGAAAGAGAAAAAGAAATTTTATTGCTCTAGCGGGATGCGAGTGGCCGGGTGGCCGAGTGGTCCCCTGCCAAAAAAAACGTCGTGGGTTCGAACCTCACCAGTCACCTAGTGATCGAAGTATTTTAATTCTTAAAAATTGGTTGTCTGTAAAGTCGGTTTACTGATTGTGCTTCTTTGTCGCTCGTTCCGCGCTCTCGCTTGCACTTCAAGCCTTACATGGAACGCCTCAGAGCGAGGTAACGCCGCATGAGTCATGTTTTTTCGTGCGTGCAGCCGGCTCTATCAAATTATAAGACGTTGTCACGTCAAAAAAAAGTTTTTATTTTTTATTGAAGACCTTAAAAGGTCTAGGTATAATTATTCTTCCATAAATTATTACAATATCACAGAATTCTTCATAGATTTTTAGATAATATTTGTACAATACCAACATCCCTAGACTGTTTAAGTGTGTACGAGCTGTGCCCTGCGGTTTTACCCGCATTGCTCCGCTCCTATTGGTATTAGCGTGATGATATAGCCTATAGCCTTCCTCGATATATTATGGGCTATCTAACACCGAAATAATTTTTCAAATCGGACCAGATGTTCCTGAGATCAGCGCGTTCAAACAAACAAACTCTTCAGCGTTATAACATTAGTATAGATTTACGTTCGTAAATTCGTGTCATAGGCCAGGATCCTTCACCCATTTTTGCACGTGATTACTATCAAGCTAATTTTCCGTGAGTAATTTAGATAATTATTTTGAGATTGACCAAAAAAAAAATTCAGTTAGTAATAAATATTTGAGAACCATCAAATCAAAACATTTTATCCTTGTTACCTCAATAACCTTGTAATTAGCTACCACAATCGAGAGTTTCGTAGAGGAAATTATTGATAAAATTGATAAAATTATTGGGCGTCTCATAAAAATATAGCTACTCACGGAAAATTAGCTTGATAGTAATCAAGTGCAAAAATGGGCGATGGATCCTGAACTATCATGATTACGCAATTTTTTAACACATTGTGGATAAATGATAAATCAATGTCCGCATGTTGATATTACTGTATAAATTGCTATAATTTATGCGGTTTCGATACGATAATGCCTAATTAACCTTTAACTATTTTAATGATATGGAATGACGTTACATTAATAACAATAAGCTTCTTGGTATAAATTAAATGAAACTATGCTAGTGCAAAAAAACCTCGTATGAAGACGTTTTATCTATTTAAATAAAATTCAATTCAAACCTTTTTGAAGAGTTTTCTGTAACGATACGACTCTGAATCTCTTCTCTAAGAATTACTGATTTCTATAAAAAACTAGCGGTCCGCCCCGGCTTCGCCCGTGGTACCTACGTGTTTAAACTATCCTATCTCTCAAGTTGGATCGAACTGCACATGGTGTGCGAATTTTATTATAATCGGTTAAGTGGTTTAGGAGTCCATTGAGGACAAACATTGTGACACGAGATTTATATAATATACTAGCGGTCCGCCCCGGCTTCGCCCGTGGTATATGTTTAAGAATAAGAATAAGAAAAAGAATAATTTATTTCGCCAAAAGCCAACAACAGATATAATGAAAAGAATAAGGAATACAAAAAAACACAGAAAAAGACAAAAGTGTGGCAGACCTTTAGCAAAAAGGGGACCAACTCAGTATTAAGCTGTGCCTTCAACAGCACAGCACTGATTTTCAGTGGCCCCCATTGTTTGAAGTACAGCTACAGACCGAAGTATAGAGGGATAGAAATTATATTAATAAAATAAACAATATTACACGTTATAAATATTATACATATAAAAAGAAGGCATAGGAATGTACATATACTAGAACATTAAGAAAATAGTAATAAATAATAACGAAAATAAAAAATTAATAAACATACATACAGATAAATAGACACAAAAGAGAGATGCTACATTCTACAGTAGGTTACGGTTGTTTTTTAAAAATAAAAGCAGCAACTTTATTTTTGAAGTTATTAATGCAACGAAGGTTACGTAAGGGTGGAGGCAAGTTGTTCCAACACTTCGTAGCATTATAACTGAAACTGCCTCTGAAAGCGGTTGTGTGATGTTTGGGCACAATAAGTAGCTTTTGACTCATACCCCTGGTTTCATTGACAAGCGATTTGCGTCCTTTATCCCTACAAAAATGAAGCCTCTGGTAAAGGTACGTTGGACGCTCATTAATAATAATCCCAAAAAGAAACTTAGAAAAATGCACTTGACGTCGGCTTTCCATATTTAAAATTTTAGCTTCATTCAAAAAAGGACTGACGTGATGGCGCGGAGGAATATTCCAGCAAAATCGCGCGCAACTATTTTGTACACGTTGTATAGCCTTTTTAGTACGTACGAGTAATCTGGAACCATACATACAATCAGTGTAATTGAATTTTGATAAAATTAGAGAATGTTTACGTTTTCTCTACATAAAAACCATCCCCGTACTTCAAGGAATATAATAAAAAAAAAATTATAGAAATCGGTTCAGCCGTTCTCGAGTTATGCGCTTACCAACACATTTTGCGATTCATTTTTATATATAAGATTAAGAAGATTTATTACTTATTCGGTAGTCAAAATAATTTGACTGAACGGTTGGCTGGGTTGGTAGTGACCCAGCCTTCCAAGCCCAAGGTCGTGGGTTCGATTCCCACCCGGGGCAAATATTTGTGTGATTAACATAAATGTTTGCTCTGGGTGTTAATCCTACAAATATTATAAATGCGAAAGTTTGTAAGGATGGATGTGTGTATGTTTGTTACTCTTTCACGAAAATTCTACCGGACCGATAACAATGAAATTTAGCACACATATAGATAGTAACTTGGATTAACATATAGGATAGGTCTTATCCCGGAAATTCCACGGGAACGGGAACTGTGCGGGATTTTCTTTGAAAACACGGATGAAGCCGCAGGCGGAAGGCTAGTAATCACATAAAATAGAAGTGGAAAGTTTTACTCAAATTATTTACACATATTACACAAGTGTTACCTAGGTTATTTTTTGTATAATTGTTGTTCCTTGCTAAACAATAGTAGTAGAAATCCTTATCCATACTATATTAATTGATTTAATATTATAAATGCGAAAGTAACTCTGTCTGTCTGTTACTCAATCACGCCTAAACTACAGAACCAATTTTCATGAAATTTGGTGTGGAAATATTTTGATACCCGAGAAAGGACATAAGGACATTAGTATCGTAGAACAAAATTTTAATATATGTAAAGAATACATTTGTTTTTTTCTGTGCTATTTATTATCTGTTGTGTGTTTGACATTTAAAAGTGACATTGATGCTCTGTATTTTCTGTATTTTCTGATTTCTATGATTGTCAACTTTTTTTTTATGGATTAAAGGCTTTAAATGTTGTTTTTTTATTACAACGAAAAAACGCAACTGTCTTTAATTCATTTCCCAATATTATTATCATTATAAAACAACATTTTCTGCAAATATTTCACGAAGTATGGAGAAGTTAAGATTTGATTTTTGTGTGAAAACAGCACCAGATGGAAAATCGAACGTGATTTGCATAACCTCAATAGGAACACCTGATGGTAAAACTTTTGCCATACCGGCCGACTATCAAAATGCAAGTTTACATAAACTTATAACAAATACATCAAACTATGCCAAGATAAGAAAAACATTGAATAAAAGACATCAGACAAGGAAAATATGGATAACTTTAACTGAGGAAATATCAAAGACTTATTTAGATGAAGAACAAAATATACAGTTTAATGATTTTTATCTTGAAGAGATTAAGGAAAACATAAATGATCAAGAATCTTTCACTAGAAGCTCAAATGAAACATTAGAGAAACTATTAGAGAAATTACTTGAAGAAAAGCAAAAAAAATCTGAAACTCAAAACTTGGGGAAAATTGCAAAGGATTTTGTGATTGAAAAATTCACTGGTAGAAATACAAATGCTTACCAATGGATTAAGGATTTCAACAAAGAATGCGAACGCTTTCATATTAATGAAGACAGAAAAAAAATTGAAATTTTAAAACAGTTTTTAGAATATCCTAGTGTGAATTGGTACAGTTGTATGTTAATAAAATTAACAATAGAATCAGAGTGGATTAAATGGGAAAAAAACTTTTGTGAAACATTTGGAAACAAAGGTTGGTCGCCAATCAGATATGCTCTTGGATTTAAATACCAAACAGGTTCATTGCTTGAGTACGCATTAAAAAAAGAAAAATTGTTATTAGAGGTGAGGAAGACGATTGATACTGGTACTCTTATAGACCTTATAGCCGCAGGCCTGCCTAATTACCTGAGTGATAAAATTGACCGAGAGACATTACAAGCAACCGAAGACCTCTACAACGAGATAGGGAAATTAGAACATCTTGTTGGGAGGAACAAATATGAAAAAAAATACCACACATACTCTGACATAAAAACAAAAAAATATGAAGAAAAGAAACCCTGCCAAATTTGTGCTACTGAGAAAAAAGTGAAACGTTTTCACCCCGAGAAAACCTGCTGGTTCAATGTTAAAAACCAAAAGGCAATGGTGAAAAGTGTAAATAACTCGGAATTAGAAATTGAACTTAATAAGGAGAATCCAAAAAACTAGAAATACCACCATTAATAAAAGTAAAGTTGTTATTAAATGATACTTTAAAAGTTACCGCAATTTATGATTCTGGTTCAAATGTATCTTTAATTAATGCAAAATTATTGAAAATACATGAAAAAGAAGAAGACACACTTTATAAGCAAACTGCAAACTTGAAAACTATTAATGGTGAGAAGAAAACAAAAGGTATGGTAACACTAAAAATAAAAATATATAATATTGAAAGTAAAATGAATGTTTTTGTTATAGATAATGAAAATTTTCACTATGATTTTCTCATTGGTTTGGATTGTATAAAAAAATTTAGATTACTCCAAGATGAAAAATTGAATATCATACAATGTAATTTTGAAAAAAAAACGAGAATAATGTTCAAAATAAAGAGGATAACAAAAATGAAGGCTCCCTAATGGATATTTTCAATTCAATGAATGACGAAATTCCTGATGTACTAGGTGACAAAAACCAACAAGATGTTTCTCTATGCTCTGAGGTACCCAAAAAAAACATGAACCATAAAAACAGATGCGAAATTAATTTCAATGAACATATAAACTTCAGTGAATTTGAAATTTCAGTAAACCACCTCGACTTATGTAAACAAACTGAAATTGATAAACTTATAGAGAAATACAAATCAGTCTTTGCCAAGGACAAATACGACGTTGGTACAGTACGAGATTATGAAGCTCAGATAGACTTGACAGTAGATAAATATTGCTACAAGCGCCCATACAGATGCTCAATGGAAGATAGAAAAGAAATTGAAAATCAAATATCAAAACTATTGAAAAACAATTTAATCGAGGAATCCTATAGCCCTTTTGCTGCTCCGGTGACCCTGGCATATAAGAAAGAAGATGGGAAAAGATCGAGACTGTGTATAGATTTCCGGGAATTGAATAAAATTGTTATCCCTCAATCACAGCCTTTTCCTTTGATTGAAGACTTGATGGTGAAGACTGTAAACTGTGAGTTTTATTCTACTTTTGATATAAATTCAGCATTTTGGTCCATTCCTTTGAAGGTTCAAGACAGATATAAGACGGCATTTGTCACGCAAGAAGGCCATTTCCAGTGGACATGTCTCCCATTTGGTTTAAAGACAGCTCCAGCGATTTTCCAAAGAATATTGACAAACATAATAAGAAAATACAAACTATCAGATTTTGCAGTAAATTTTATCGATGATATTTTAATTTTTTCAAAAAATTTCAGGGACCACATAACACATATATCAAAACTGCTGGAGGCAATACAAACGGAAGGATTTAGACTGAAATTCTCGAAATGCACTTTTGCAAACAATCATGCCAAATATTTGGGACACATAATAGAAAAGAATTCAGTAAGACCTCTCAAAGATTATTTAACAGCTGTCAGAAACTTCCCCATTCCAGAAACAAGAAAAAATATACGCCAGTTCCTTGGAAAAGTAAACTTTTATCATAAATTTGTGCCACATAATGCAATTATTCTGGATCCATTACACAACTTACTACGGAAAGATGTAAAATTTCTATGGACCAAAGATTGCCAAGAATCATTTGATAAAATAAAGGAATTACTATGCTCAAAACCAATTCTAAAAATATTTGACCCAGAACAACCAATAAAAATTTACACTGATGCTAGTATTAAAGGAGTGGGAGCTGTGTTAAAACAGGAAGATGAAAACGGAATAAATAAACCTGTAGCTTACTTTTCAAAAAAATTGACAGAGACGCAAAAGAAAAAGAAGGCAATATTTTTGGAATGCTTAGCAATAAAGGAAGCTGTAAAATACTGGCAGCACTGGCTTATGAATAAAGAATTTGTAGTATATTCAGATCATAAACCATTAGAAAATATGAACATCAAGTCTAGGACTGATGAGGAGCTGGGTGATTTGACATATTATTTATCCCAATACAATTTTAAGATAAAATATAACCCGGGACTGACAAATCAAGAAGCTGACTGTTTAAGCAGAAATCCAGTCTTAGAAACTAATGACAATACAGAAGATTTCTTAAAAGTTGTAAACTTAATAAACATAAAAGATATAAAACAGGACCAAGACACAAATCTAAATCTACAGGATGAAAAATCAAAATTTATACTAGAGAATAACATTTATTACAAAAAGAATAAAAACAGGAAAAAATTATACTATCAGAAGCATTTAGCAAAACACTAATTAGAGATGTCCACAATACTTACTGCCACATTGGGATAACACAAATGATAAATAAAATAACCCCTTTCTATACAGCAAAGAATATCATCGCAAACATTAAGAAAATTTGTGAACAATGTGACATTTGTATAAAAAACAAATCAAGAAGGAAGACAAAATTTGGGTTAATGTCCCACTTAGGCCCAGCAACACACCCATTTGAAATTATGTCAATCGATACCATTGGAGGTTTCGGAGGATCAAGGTCCACAAAAAAATACCTACATCTCCTGGTTGATCATTTTACACGATATGCTTATATTTTGACATCAAGAAATCAAAACTCCAATGATTTCATCAAGTTGATAAAAAATGTGACACAAAGCAATCAAATTGGTATGGTATTAACAGACCAATATCCTGGCATAAATTCCAAAGAATTTAAAGACTTCCTGAAAAAGAAAAACATAACAATGGTATTCACTGCTGTGGACGCACCATTTTCAAATGGACTTAATGAAAGGTTAAACCAAACTTTAATAAATAGGATAAGGTGTAAAATAAACGAAGGGGACAAGAAGACTGCATGGACGACTATTGCACAAAAATGTGTAGAAAAATATAATGAAACAGAGCATACAGTTACTAAGTTCACACCAAAATATCTTTTGGAAGGAGAGAAAATGGACATTTTACCACCAGAATTGAAATCAAGAGGCACAGTAGAAGATCTCAAAAGAGACAGGAAAATAGCATTTGAAAATTCAATAAAATCTCACAACTATAATAAAAAAATATATGATCTGCATAGAGAAGAATATAAATTTGAAGTGGGTGATAGTGTATATGTAGAAAACGGAAACCGGCTGAATAGGAAGAAAATGGATGAATTAAGGATTGGACCATACAAAATCCTAAGAAAAATTTCAAATTCAATCTATGAAGTTGATGTTGGACATAAGAAGACGGAGTCAAACTTCTACCATATTACAAAATTATCTCCAGTAATGGCTAGCTCCTAATCGAACAATCATTTTGATTGTTCTCTCCAAAGGGGGGAGATGTAAAGAATACATTTGTTTTTTTCTGTGCTATTTATTATCTGTTGTGTGTTTGACATTTAAAAGTGACATTGATGCTCTGTATTTTCTGTATTTTCTGATTTCTATGATTGTCAACTTTTTTTTTATGGATTAAAGGCTTTAAATGTTGTTTTTTTATTACAACGAAAAAACGCAACTGTCTTTAATTCATTTCCCAATATTATTATCATTATATATATAGGTACTAATATTATAAAGTTGGTTTGTTTGATCGCGCTAATCTACTAACTACTGATACAATTTGAAAAATTATTTCGGTGTTAGATAGCCCATTTATTGAGGAAGGCTATAGGCTATATAATTATCATCACGCTAAGACCAACAGGAGCGGAGCAATGCGGGTAAAACCGTAGGGCACAGCTAATGCAAGCAATGTTTTTTAGAAACAAATAATAAAAAATAGACTTTGTTCCCACTGCTGGGCACAGGCCTCTTACGTGGGTTCAGGCCACAATCCCCCCGCTGGCCAAGTGCGGGTTGGTAAATGTAATATGCCCCCGATATTTTGTTATTTTTTTAAGCTATTGCATAGCTTCTATCGCGGGCCTTGAGCGCGGGGACCGATTCGAGAAATTCCGTAACGAAAAAACCTCACGCTCCCCACTCCGACGGGCATGGAGGTGTGGCTTGAAGGCATGCTATGCAATAGTAGACTACAAGCCCGCATAGGACAAAAATATGGGTCAAATGAACCACCAGGGAACATATCTAGAACGATAGCAGAGCAAAAAATAATAAGATTCATCACTATGCCGTCACTTGTAAGCTGTCCAACTGAGTGCAGATGAGAATTGAAAAGTACAGGTAGACTCGGTAAATTTTGGTCATATATTTTTGTACGGCATTCTTAACCATCGATAGATCCATTAAAAATAATAAGAAACCGCTCAGTGCCGTACAAAAATGGTGGTTCACCAAGTCGGAATTTTTATTTAATTTCCGAGAGTTACCGGGGGTAAATTTGGTCATTTGACCATGTACGGCATCTGTGTCATACTATTGCTATACTGCTTTTAATCCATTATTCCGCAACGCCGTACAAAAATCATGGGGACAAGGGGAAAAAATCGAGAGTTGTAATCCCCTCTCTTTCCCCACTCCAGGGGGTCATTTGACACAACACGAAATAAATTTATTTTTAAAGTATTTTATGCATAGATAATATTTTTTCATGTGCCGTACATTTTCGTTGGTTCAAAGGGGAAAAATCTGAAAAAGAATAAAATCCATATAACGAAATGTTTGCTTTATATTTTTATAATAAAATATAAATATACATTAATATTAAGAAGCTCGAGGTGGTTAATTATCACCTTGGAAAGTCGGAGTCAGGTGGAATGGACTCCGTTAAATTGATGAACTAATAAAAAAGCTATGAACGAAAAGATGTGAATTATATGCAATCAGTCCATGAATACAGGTAAAGTCACAAGCAAATGCTAGTAATATATACATATTCAAAATGTACAAGTAAAGCGCTTTCAAATGATACCAAACACTGCATATTTATCTTAACTTTATTTTTTTACTCTGTATGTTTTGTCCGCTAGAGGGCGCCACATTAGATTTTGTGAAACCCCATATTATAGCCTTTAGCTAGCTGGTCGCTGGTTATCCAGTGAACAATTCAGACGCGACGAATGATATGTCATTTGTCGAATTCTGATAAGTAGTTTAGAAGTTACGAGGGAATAGATGAACATACATACATGACCTGTAAACAACCATAACCCTACTTTTGCTTTGCCATAGTTGGGTAAAAATATGTTAATGCCGTACTGTATCAAATGGCCATAAAGCACCCTTAAAATTGTAGCTTTCGTCGCTTTCATCAACCTAAAAGATGTGGTCTGCACAAAAATGTACGGCATCGTTTTTTCCTAATTTATCTATGTTAATACTATTTAAAACAACGGATAAAGTGTAGAAAACTATTATATTTCATTGATCTACGATGTTTAAACTTTAACAAAATTTCTGGTTTTGCATTTCTCTATAACTTTTTTTAGAACGGTTTCTTTTGAACGGCAATACTATACTTACAACAATTGAATTTTACAATATCATGTTAAAAAAAAAGTTCCCGTACAGGGTCAAATGACCTTACAGCTCTTTATATCAAGAATTTGATGAAATTAAGATGATTATTGGTATACATTTAAAAGAACAATTATTTTTTGACGGCATTGCTTTTAATAGTACTTTTGAGTGCTAGATAATGTTTTGGAACCGAAGCCGTACTTAGTCAAATGACCCCCTGGAGTGGGGAAAGAGAGGGGATTGCAACTCTCGATTTTTTCCCCTTGTCCCCATGATTTTTGTACGGCGTTGCGGAATAATGGATTAAAAGCAGTATAGCAATAGTATGACACAGATGCCGTACATGGTCAAATGACCAAATTTACCCCCGGTAACTCTCGGAAATTAAATAAAAATTCCGACTTGGTGGACCACCATTTTTGTACGGCACTGAGCGGTTTCTTATTATTTTTATGGATCTATCGATGGTTAAGAATGCCGTACAAAAATATATGACCAAAATTTACCGAGTCTACCTGTACTTTTCAATTCTCATCTGCACTCAGATGGACAGCTTACAAGTGACGGCATAGTGATGAATCTTATTATTTTTTGCTCTGCTATCGTTCTAGATATGTCCCCTGGTGGTTCATTTGACCCATATTTTTGTCCTATGCGGGCTTGTAGTCTATAGCTTTACCGCGGCAGTCCCCGAGTGCCACACGTCTTTTTTTCTTGGATATTTTTTTGCTATGTCCACAGATTATATAATACAGAATATTCATAGACACTAATTTATCGATAGATATAATATGTAAAATGTCGATGACTTTGCCACATTTTTAAAAAAAAATCTTTAAATTAAAATTTTCAACATACAGGGCTCTACTGTTGAACAACTATCATATTATTGTTATTAATTATAATAGGGTATTTTTATACAGGGTTACTTGTAAAACACCAGCAACCTCGCAGGACAAGATTGCTAACATCATAAGTAACAACATTAATTATTATTGTTCTGCGACTTTTGATAATTAGTTATATTTTATTTTCATACAAAAGTAAATATTCATTTAATTTTCCGTTTGAATATTTCATTTAATTATAACTTTACGCGCATCTCAAAAATTACGTATTAGTTAGTTCTTTAAAGAAACGAATCTTCAATGGCGGCGCTTATCATTCCCTCTCGCTCACACACGGCCGTACTGTATGCAAAAAAAAATGGAAAAATAAAATCACTAAAATGTATATTTTGATTTTCCCTATAATAGCTTTTATCATAAAGGAGAATGGGCAAATTGGGCCTGAAACTTGGGCTAAGACCAATACATACGAAATATTGTTTTTGTGATAGATCATTACACATACCTTACGAAAAAAATAAAATAAAAAAATAAATCAACCGGGTTCTTGTACAGTCAAGGCAAAAAGTTTTATTTATTTGGCTATTATTTTGCGCACAATAACGGTGTTTTTAATTCGAGTGAAGTAAGTATAAATCTAAATGTCACTGGAGTGACTGAGTTTAACCACAAAAAACGTCTAACTACGTTAAATTATAATAAACACGGTATAGGTACCTGTTACAAAACATAATATTAGTGTATTTCGGTTATTAGAAGGCTTAAGATTAGTACGTATTTGTAAGTGAATGTGAATTGGAGTAACATAAAGATATTGTCATTGTCTTATACTTAACAGTTATTTATTGCAAAAAATATTATACACAAAGAAATAAAACTTGATGTGACTGTACAAAAACCCGGTTGATTATTTTTTTATATATATTTTTCTCGTTATGTATGTGTTATGATCTATTATAAAAACAATATCTCATGTGTATTGGTCCAACTCAAGGGTTCAGGCCCAACTTCCATAGTAAAATGCCCATTCTCCTTTACAATGACAATTATGCATTTGCGAAAGTAAATAATGTTTCATTGGAATTTTACAAAATATGTTCTTTGGGAAAAGTTGTTCAGTTTTATGGGCTTATTACAAGTATTATGGGGATTTAATTACATTCTGTTTACGTAAATATGATAATTCATATAAATACACAAATACAATAACAAAAAAGTTTGTCAACAAACAATTTGAAATAATTAATAAAATAATTATCAATTTACGTTATTTTTATTTTCTTTTTTGATGATCCTACCATCTGTCAAAGTCAGCTTTGGCCGCCATTGAAGATTCGTTTCTTTATTGAACTGACTAATAAACAAGAAGCGAACGAGAGGGGGAAGGGGGCGTCGCGTCGTCTTTTCTATAATGAATAGAACATAGACTTACAATAATGTTAGGAGAGTACAATAAAAGCTTAAAAAATCATTTATTGCGTTATGCCAATAGTCGTAGAACAAATGTTGTTACTTATGATGTCTATCTTGTCCTGCGACGTTGCTGGTGTTTTACAAGTAACCCTGTATATAATTGCATAATTAATATATGCTATTTATTTTAAATTTGCGATGCTAATTATATACCCTACCTTACACGACCTCTAAGTACTTTTAAATACAAGGCGTTTTATTTTTTAATATAATAGAAATTATGCAACCCTTTATTGAAGTGAAACTTCTTTGGGCACGTTGTTTGCCTGGAAGAGATTGCTTTAAAGCAATAAGGCCGCCTTTTCGTACATATGTGCCTTCGAGATTGTTTCTTCTTTTTTTAATTATTGTACCTATTTTGTTATTGTCTGTCGGTATATACCTATGTACAATAAAGTATAAATAAATAAATAAATAAATTGTTAAATTTCAAGGTCGCGTCAAGGCATAACCATCACGTCATGGAGTAAGGCGACGATTTTGGTATCTTTGAATCTTGCAAAAGAAGTTTCACTTCTGACACGTGTGCTCGGCACACAGGTTCTTTTTTTCTCCACTTCTTTGTTTATATATTTTTTGAATAATATTGATTGTTTCGACGAATGAAAAATTATGTCTCTATCAATAAGTTTCCTGGAAGAGAATGCTTTGATGCGGTTTTTTTTAATCGAGAAAGTGATTTAAGTGGAAGGTATATAATTTATTAAGTTTTAGATATAGCGGGTGAAGCCGCGGGCGGTATGCTAAGTGTACAATAAAGCATAAATAAATAAAATAAAAAATAACAATAGTCCTGCTGATAGTCGCACCCTGTATAAGTTTGTCAATATACAAAAAATAGATTTGTCATACTTAAGTCATTATCAGTTTATCATATAATCTACATTGAATCGTACATTAAAAAAACCTCTATTTTTATTTTATTATATTTATTTGATTGTCACAATAGTCCTGGTACACTAGGAGTTTTCGTTAAGGTAGGTTTATATTTATTAATATTAATTGTTTTTTTTATAAGTACATACCTATAATCTTATATATAAAAATGAATCCCAAAATGTGTTGGTAAGCGCATAACTTGAGAACGGCTGAACCGATTTCGATAATTCTTTTTTTATTATATTCCTTGAAGTACGAGGATGGTTCTTATGTAGAGAAAACGTAAATATGTACCACGGGCGAAGCCGGGGCGGACTGCTAGTATTTAATAGTTTTATTGATTTGGATGTAATAATAATTTAATATTATAAAATAAAAAACGCCTGATTCAAGTGTCGTATTTGCATTTCATTTATGTATGATAATAAAAAATATATTAAGTTTTATCAATTCTTTGGCTAAAACAAAACAATAATTCACCTTCATAATATGAGTTTAATTACTCAATAATTCACATTGAATTTCAGATAATATTTCTTTAACTTTAACTAAAGAAATCGTAGCACTACAATATTTCTAATACATATTATATCGATATAAAATAATCTTCTAATAACACTTATTAGCTTCACCTGTATGTTTGTATGTAACCGACTCCTTTAAACGATTTTGACCCACTTTAAACGAACAGATTTAATTCAAACTTTGTACACTTATCAAGGACTAGCTGCTCCACGCGGTTTCACCCCCGTGGCTCCACCCCTGTTGGTCGTAGCGTGATGATATAATCTGTGCCTCCAGTGAATAAGGGAATAACTCAAAAACAGCACTTTTCAGTAGAGACAAAAAACTGTATATCAATACTAAATCTTTAGTAATTCAAAATTTTAAGCTTGTATGTGTAAGATATGATGTTAGACTATATTTTTACATAGGAACACATATTGTAACAACCCCATAAATATACTTTTTTCGTGTTTTTTTGTAGTTGTGGCCTTATGAACGAGTACTTCATGGAATAACTCAATGTATTCACATAATTTTTTTTTTACTCTTTGCAATATAACGACTTATGCCCTTATGCACTATGTTCATAATCGCACAACACGACTTATATTATGGCCAGTTTTGGTTTTATAGAAATGATGTGACTTATTATGCTTGAAATTTGTGTACTTTATGACTCAATTGAGGCATTTTAGTGGAAAAACTATGCACGTAGCTTGAAAAACGAATGAAATCAACGGGTTTTTTTTCGTTATTAGATAATAAAAACAAAGCAACATTTATTTATGCATTTAACCCTAGAAGTCCAATCTACGTAAATTTGACGTATGAACTCTTCTACCTATATTTACCATCGAATCGCTGCAAAATCCAGAACCAACTTATTAGCCGTCGAGACCTAGCAGTACATAGTTGGCTCATCCAGGTAAATTCCGCCAATTTTTTTGTAAAGAGGCTGTTGTGCGTCATTTTGACGTATAATTGGGCTTTTCGTAACTTTTAAGATTGTTTCAAATTTTTATTTTGTGATTTATTTGAATATTTTTTTTCCAAGTCACGTTTCACATGATATCTATAGTATTATACTATAGATTGTGTATAAAATGGGATCCAGACAACTTTTATACTAGGACGAAAAACCTTCAATTTTAGTAAATGACGATTATTGTCCTCCGCTGGATTTGGACTTCAAGCAAGGGGATTGGGTGGCTGAAGATGTTGTCCGGAGTAAAACCGAATATGTTATGGGGTTTTGTTACCCATGTATAATGAAAGTCGTAGATTGTAAAATAAACGTTTAATCGATCTTTCAATAATACAGTACTATGTTGTTAATGCTATACAATGTTTCACCAGTCACCACAATGAGCCTAGTCTGTACAGGTTAGCAGGAGACAATCATTGAGTATTGGTATTAAATACGTATCAACTGCGTATTGCGTTTTGCGTATTAACTATTGTCCTAGTGAAAATTAATCGTCGAATCAATTAAAAATTCGATCAAGTGCGTTCCGTTTCGTAAAATATAGATAATAAAAGTGGCAACGCCACAATGTCATGGTGGTATACATTGAGGATACAAGCACTATAAAGAGATAAGAGAAGACCGAAAACCATATTCCTGTATGTTCAGTTAATACAGGAAAAGTTATAGGTGGTCAGTGGCGATTTTTTACGGCATGATATAGAATTTTAACATGTCTATATCATATAATATCAATATAATGTAGATAAATAAAGAAAATACAATGAGCCGCAAAGATTTTATGCAAAATTAAGCACAGATTTGAAGGTGCCTTGGATGCAAATACGACTTGTGGCACGCACTTTGAAGAGACTCTACGTGACAATAGCCCAATTTTTTCAAAATATGTGGTACCAGAGTATCCATAAAATGTTTACGAAAATGCAGGACCAAAGAAGTATCGATATTGCGGATTTTTTTCCTATAAAAAGGGAAATTACCAAAGCACAGTGGCTAAAACGCTATTATGCGGAGAAAACAATATTCATAATTATTGTCAAGCCTGGTTATAAATACTTTTTTTTATGCGACTATTATAGACTATAATATTATTGTCTTGATTATTGTAGTTAGATAATTTAAAAAAAAAAAAATTAAAAACGAGTTTTTTTTTTAAACTTACCCAATTATTTAAGAAGAAAATATAAGTTTAACATTTTTGTTGGCTTTTTTTAGATGATTCAATTATCGTTCTGTATTTATATAAACAAAGAGTATAATATCATTAAATGCACTTAATGTGTTAACTGTATTTTTAATATCTATTGCAAAAAATAGTTAATTTCCATAGAAATATATTAGGGTATAACCGCGAAAAATTGTCCCGTTACATTCATGACATCATAACAAACGTTACATACATGACTGAATGTTACTTACATGACCATTATAAAGCTTAGTACATATATCAGTTATCTTTTCTTCCTAGCATTAAAAAGTTAACGTCGACACGGTGTCTTACACTCACACGACAGGAAAAAATGGAGATATAGGTAGGTAAAACCAATTCATATCATAAAATAATGAATTAAAACAAAAAGATGCATAAATCAAAATTGTATTGAAAAAAATTGATATTTTTTCCGCTTTTTATTCCTTTCTGCATTTTTCGTTTGTAGTTCTTTATATTTCTCGGGATTTTGAACTTGTAACTTCTCTCGATATTTTTTTTGCCTTTCGGCATTCGTCAACGCCATCTGTAATTTGATTTTCTCATTTGAAAAAATAATTAATAAAAAAAATTAAAAAAAACCCGACTGACACTGCAAATTCATAACACGCAGTCGGAGGCTACACGGCTACAAAATATTACTGGCCTCTACCCATTCAATACATCTTATATTATAGCCTCCGACTGCGTGTTATGAATTTGCAGTGTCAGTTTTTTATTTTTTTTATAAATTATTTTATTTTATTCTTTTTTTTGTACAATCAGGTAAAACATATTAAGGTAATGGAAAACTATAGATAAAGACCAATCCAATGATATCTTGCACATCAAAATCCGTTCAGCCGTTTAGATTTGAAAATATTATCGTCCTTTTTTCGCGCAATTTTTTAATAGACCTATGTGTTCTAAGCCTAACAACATGTCATGACTGTAACGTAACACATTTCGTTACACATCGTTACAATCATGACAAAAAATGCGGGCGACATAACCTTAAATTAAAATTACTACTCGATTGTGAATGCTAAGAACCACGAAGTAGTCTTATTCTTTAGTTTTATAGTAAACCTACGTAAAGATTTATAATAATAAGACAGAATATATATACTTACCTCGCAATCGAACACTTTAAATACCCTTTTTTCGAGCGACAAATCTCACATCAACACAAAACACCATTTTTCTCAAAGAAAAAATGGCTGCTTTTGTTTTTTAAATGTTGCCAGCATGCCAAATAGTGTTGCCACTCAATAAAATAAGAGAAGGATTCTGATAATTCTTAAAGTATGGCAGTTAGAGACGTTACATACGTGACGTTACACACGTATAAAAAAAGTGGACAGTTTTTAAAATAATAATAAAAAATCGATTAAGGCCTTGTGCATTAAAAGATTTTTATGTACATGTTGAATAAGAACCGAATAACTTAAATTTTTCATAAAAATGCGAGTCAGTCATACCATTTCGTAGGGGTTATCAGTTTTTGTCACAAGGGTGTTAGGTGGACAAATATTTTTTATATGGACAGAAAAGTGGAGCCAGTAAAAAAAATATAAAATAAAATATTTCTGCAAGAGATAGATTGAGTTTTATGAAATAATCTAAAAGAACACAAGCATACCTTTTATTACATATCTAACAAAACACTTGTTGTCAAAAAACGTTGATGCCATATGAGAAATAAAATGGGAACATTGAAAAAATAATTCATGTACAATTTTTCGCGGTTTTACCCATTAGTATCCCAAAATAACTGATAAATACCTTTTTTAAAAAATGTAAAGATTTGTTGTTGGAGATTTATTGAAAAAAACGATTTAAAAATAATAAGGAATAGGTATGGTGTGTTGTTTCCGTGCAGTATTCAATTAATAGACCAATAGCAACACGGCATTAATGCCAAACTGTCTCATGTCGTCACTTGAACCAATGACACTAAAAGAGTTGTTCCTTTATGCTCATGTTAGAAAAATGACACAAATGCGTTTATACTAAAATAGTGTTAGGACTGATGGAACAAAATGAATTAAGTCTTTATTCAAAAAGTATAACTACACATACGTCTTTGTGTTCGTGGGTACTTTTGACTCGAGACGAATAGTTCCTTTGCGATTGCCTAAAATGATGGATAAGGTAACTTATACCATTAATCACACCCTACTTATACCGTTTGGGTCATTCGAAAAAATGGGTTAGGACGCAGCTAGAGATATGACCTTTTGATATGTTGTGTATTTTGACGAGCTGAATCCAATGGTGCAATAAAAACCAAAGGGAATAACTCGTCTTACTCCCTTATTCACTGGAGGCACAGAATATAGCCTATAACCTTCCTCGATAAATGGGCTATCTAACACCGAAAGAATTTTTCAAATCGGACCAGTAGTTCCCGAGATTAGCGCGTTCAAACAAACAAACAAACTCTTCAGCTTTATAATATTAGTATAGATCTGTGACATAACATGAGTTTATCTTACTAAAGCGTGTTTTTTTTAACTATATTTATTATTTAGAAAATGACGTTCCTGGAGGACCGTGACTTGCAAGATGTGCCCAGTATCAAGGAATATTACAAAGGGAAGACGATTTTTATAACTGGAGGTTCTGGTAAGTCAAGTTTTTCTATTTTTTATAAAATAGTTTGTAGTGAACAATACAATTAAATAAAATAACTAAACAATAGGTTTTCCTAATGCCTTCTTTATAAAAACATTCTAAGTGAACTCCTTTTTGCTATGTAAAGCCGGTTACTTATTTACCTGCAGCAGGGGCAATATTTGAATTGCACACTTAATTGGCTCCTAAATTGTGAAGTGTATAGGCAAGCAGGGGCAATTAAGAGAACAGCTGAAACTGGTCCAACCGCCGTGCAACCGAGAACCTTTGGTTTAATATGATAGAGTGATTCAAAGGGAAGATTGAAGTATATTAATTACTATTTAATTTCATAACTATTAAACAACGTGGTCTAAATCGTGGAAGGAAAACTGTTATATTATACAAAATTGAATTTTCCACGCCCGTCTATCTCCTCCATTTTTTGATTAAAATCAATATCAATTACTTTAACATAACTCATAAATGTAAACTGTTATCAGCTACCATAATTCATACAGTTTTATCTTTAAATTTCAGGATTCATGGGAAAAGTGTTGATTGAGAAACTCCTTTACTCATGTACGGATTTGGAAAGGGTATACTTGCTCCTCAGGAGCAAGAAGGGAGTCAAATCAGAAGATAGACTAGCAGATTTGTATAAAAGCTCGGTAAGTAATCATAATAAGAATTATTTTTACGGTGTATACGAATGCTCATTCTAACCACACAATTATTTTAGTGTAAACAGGCGTAGAACATTCTTCCGTTGTTCTTAGTGCGTTCTAAAAGATTTTATGCAATGTTCTAAAACTGAACAACACGTGTAGAACCTGTATGACGCGAAATTTTGTGGGTCATTTGTAACAGGATGGCGGTTCTACAGGAGTCTTAGTACGCAATGACAAAAAGAAAAATGATGGTCCGAACGCTGATACCGAATGCGTTAAGATACTGTAATATAAAATATAACAGTATCTTAAGATAAAATATTATAGTATCTTCACCGTGTGTCACGCGCTTGAATACGAGTTTTTGTTAACACTAAAAGATTACGAAAGAATGTTCTTGCTCTAGCTCTAGTTCTATGTTCATTTGATATAGATGCACCGTTACGAAAACAAAAATTTTTCTTGTTAAGTTTTAGTTTAATTATATTGATCCTTTCAAATTCAAATTCAAATTCAAATTCAAATTCGTTTATTCAGTCTAACTTAACCTAACCTTAGAGCTAAATACATTTGGTGGTAACTGTATAATGATAGGTATATATCAATCAGATCTTTTAGAAATTTTCATTTGATATCCATATTGCTAGAAGAAAAAAGAGAAAATAATCATGATTATTTTTCCGACCCAAATATCGACCAATAGAATTGCACCATTCGACGTCACGTGGTACAACCTACATGGTATTATTCAAGTATTATTTATACTGATTATTTTTCCGACCCAAATATCGACCAATAGAATTCCACAATTCGACGTCACGTGGTACAACCTACATGGTATTATTACACTGATAATTTTTTGAAAATTTTCTCTGGTCGTTGACGTCAAACTGACAGGTTCAATTCAATTGTGAAATTATTGGCAGACATTTGGGACGGAAAAATAATCTCCCGAATACCACACGAGCTTCAAAATTATCTGGCATTTCCCTCACGATTCCCTGCAAACAAATAAAGTCGTCAAGTTTTTCAGGAAAAATCACTCGCGCTTCGCGCTCGTGATTTTTTAACCTTGGCTAAAAACTTGACTACTTCATTTGTTTGCAACGAACCTATCGGAAAATACCCGATAATTTTGAAGCTCTTGTGGTATTATAAGTGATAATATATGCCATAAACACACATGTATACAGCTAGGTTAGGTTAATGATAATCTTTTTGCTCTATTATAAAAACATGGAAACATTTTCGTCTCCACTTAGAATGGATGCAGGCCTAATCATAGCCAAATACATTATTTTTAATCATTACTTTTAATATATAAATAAATAAATAAGGTTTTTTAAGACTTCAAAATATTAAACATATATACTTAAGTAAGACTAGGTTAATATTAATTCAACTAAATATTTAACTTATTTATAATTCTTCTTACAGTGCTTCGAGCGTCTTCGCAAGGAAATGCCTAATGTTTTTAAGGAAAAAGTATTTTTCGTAGCCGGTGACATTGCAGAACTTGGATTAGGTAATTCATGCATTTAGAGCCGATTTTTCAATCCAATAAAGTATTACACGATAATATTAAAATGTCACGTAAACTGTCAAATACGGGCAATTAGAATACGTTTTTAAAATGGTAGTTTTATACATTATTCGACGAATAAGTTTTATCCAAGCATTGAAAAATCGGCCCTTAACCTTATAAAACAACCATAAAATATATTGAAAATGTCTTTAATATAATATCTTAAGTAATTTGATATGTACAGTGCACTCATCCTCATAGAGATTCGCATAATCGCAGAGTTTTTAAATTCAAATTCAAATATTTGAATTTAAATTTAAAATTTACATTTTGTCCTATCGTATTCTATTCTATTGATGTATAATTAACTAGCTTCCGCCCACGACTTTGTACGTGCATCCCCATTTTTCCCCGTTCCCGCAAGAATTTCGGGAAATCCTTTCTTAGCGGATGCCTACGTCCTAACATCTACCTCACAGACATAGATCTCTTGATACATGTCTGTGATCTACCTGCATGCCAAATTTCAGCCCGATACGTCCAGTGGTTTGGGCTGTGCGTTGATAGATCACTATATCAGTCACCTTTGAGTTTTATGTGTATAGATATTATTTTCCTTACAGGTCTCTCTGATGAAGATAGGATGTTGCTGATTAACCGAGTTAACATAGTTTTCCACGTGGCTGCGAGTGTTAGGTAACTAAGTCAACACTAAAATTAAGACTTTCTGATTGACTAATTGACTGACTTAAATATATGTATGTTATGTTTTCACACAAAAACTAACCTATTTATAAAATTCTTTCACTACACGAAAGCTAGGTAGTTACATCATTAGCAAGTAAAGACTTTTTTTTAAGTGGGGAAATCTTGTATCTATCCACGGGCTCTGTACTGCAGCGGTATCCCCTACGATAGTATCCCGATGGACATTGGGCACGCGATTTAATCTCATGGTTATTTTTAAGCTATTGCATAGCTATCACGGGCCTTGAGCGCGGGTACCGAATCGAGAAATTCCGTAATGAAAAAACCTCACACTCCCCACTCGGATGGGCTCCGAGGTGTGGCTTGAAGGCATGCTATGCAATAACTTTACCGCGGCAGTCCCCGAGTGCCACACGTCTTTTTTTTATTTCAAGTTGATCCGAACAATGCCGGAGCACTCATAGTATAGATAGCTTATACATATATGTATAATTTGTTTTCGTTGCATGAAATTTTCATAATTTTATTAATTATAATTTCCAGATTCAATGATGAGTTACAAGTAGCAGCAAAATTAAACTTACGAGCGACGAAAGAGATTGTTGATTTGGCGAAAGAAATGCATAATCTAGAAGTGAGTTATTCATTATTCATTCATTCATTTTGATGAGTTAGCTATGCATTATTCATTCATTATTTTTTTAATTCTCAACATGATACATTATTTATTTAAGGATCAATAAATTGAAGTATAATATTTTCTGATCGGATTAGAGTCGAGTATTCCGTACTTTTTTAATAGTGTTTAACCCAGATAAGCCTACTGTCCTATATTTAGGACAGTAGAAATAAAAAAATATATCTGAATACCCTCTTTATCTAAGATTATTTAGTCTTATGATTTGCAGTAAGAAACGTGTCAGCTTTATTAGAAAAAATAAAAAGACAGTTATTTTAACAGTTTTTACCTTATATTTTACCTTATAAGTGTGTAATAAAAGTGTGTTGCAGACATGGCAAATGACAGGTATGTATAAAAAGTTATATTTTACTCGTGAGTTGTTTTTTTCTGTGTTAATATCTAGTTGATAACCTTAACTTTTGTACTAAATAAATATTCTAGCAAAATAATATAAATAAATTACGTATAACTTGTTACAAATACTAGCGTACTATATATAGGACAGTAGGATAATATACATGATTTTAGTACAATAATACAACTTTTTCTTTACAGACCGTTAGCTGCGCATGAAATTTTAGATGCTTTAGAAAATGTTTCTGATAACGAAGAAGATTATAGAGAACGACTGATATGTATTCTACCTCCTCCTGTTGATCCTGACTGTGTCTCACTGACGAAGATTCGGATGAAGAAGATAATGTAACTTTGAATAATTTGCCACGAAACATTCTGTTTCAACCGGCTGAAGTAATGATTCAATGGCAGATTATGGTGAGTGATACAGAAGAAGAACCTTCTGATTCTACAGGTCGAACTAAACGTAGGCGTACCTACCTACGCATGGAGAAAATGGGACTTGGCAAAAAATCCCGTGAATTGGCTAGATGTTCAAAGCGCTTGCCAAGATAAGCGCCCAATTGAGTGGTTTGAAAACTTCTTAGATGAAGATGTTATTTCGTTGTTGGTGTCAGAGAGCAATAAATATGCTGTCAAAAAGAATTTGCCTGGAGACATAACCACTGAAGATATGAAATGTTTCATCGGCATATTGTTGGTTAGTGGTTATTCATGGCTCCCCCGTAGAAGAATGTATTGGGAAAACTCCCCTGATACAAAGAATGAATTGATCAGCTCGGCTATGACTAGGGATAGATTTGACTTTATTTTTCGCCACCTTCATGCCAATGATAATCTGGATTTGCAAGACAAATACACAAAAGTACGCCCCCTAGTTACACTTCTAAATAAAAAGTTCTTAGAGTTTTCTCCTCTTGAAGAGCATTACAGTGTAGATGAGGCCATGATCCCCCTACTATGGTAGACATGGCTGCAAACAGCACATAAAAGGTAAACCTATTAGGTACGGGTTCAAAGCTTGGGTTGGTGCTACACGGTTAGGGTATGTTTTATGGATGTTGGAGTGTGTGTCAAGTGTTTTGAAACATATCATTCATAAATAGTGTTAATCTAGTAAATTACATTATAACAATGGGTAATATAATCAATAGTTATCTAATAAACTACACTTTTTGATTACATTCTGTTTTGTCATAAATGGTCTTTTATTTCCTCTTATTATCCTACTGACCTACATATAGGACGGCTGTTTCCCTGAAAGCCTTACACTTAATTTTTTTTTCATGATTTTTTTTATGTTGCATAAGATCTAATAAACTAAATAATGTAACTTTTTTCAAAATTTTCAGAAAATTTTAGTTTCAGGCTTATCTGGGTTAATTTTTTTATTATTCATTTCAATTGCATTTAATGTTGGGTTGTTGAGGAAGTGATTATGAGGAAGAGGAGGAGGAAGAGGAATTTTCACACACAAATTTAGAGGATGCGGATGAGGAAGAGGATATTTTTTTGAGGAAGAGGATGCGGATGAGGAAGCGGAAGAGGAAGCGGATGATGATGAGGATGATAGGAAATTATAATCAAAATTAAAAAACAATAAAAAATGTTGTGTGGATTTATGAAACCACGGTAAAAGTGAAACTGTTCGAACGGTTCCGAACACTGCTTTGTGTAGCGCATGTCGCGTGTCGGTCGGCTGCCGAGTAGGTATACCTACTCGGCAGCCGCGATACACGCGACATGCGCTACACAGACCAAAAAGTTTGAGACGATGTAATAAAAGTTTCACTTTAAAAACTTTTAAAATTAAAAATTAAAACAAAAGCCATTCTCCTGTCTCTACATATTGATGTTTAAGGTTAGGGGAGGTTAGCTCGCCCGATCGCGAATTTACAAAGCCTGTAAGTACTATAACTATTTGAGTCACGAGCCGGACTCAGATGAGCTTTTGTTTATGCATATTAATCGAAAAAACCCACAGAAAAAACCTAATCTATATCAGTGCCAGAAGCGACATTAGGCGATTTCCACAAAAAAAAAAACCTAACTGGTAGATATTATTATGTAAGCTTAAACATCGTTTGTTTTTTAATTTAAAATGACTTTTGACAAACATTACTATATTATTTGGTAAAATATGTTTCTTCTGAGTATGAGAGAAAATGTCATATTATTATGTTTAGAGATAAGTGTTAGGCGCAGATATAAATATGGCGGTAAGACTCTACTCTTGTTCGTTAGTAGAGTCCGACTCGTAACTCAAATACATAGTTTAAATAGGCTTTGTAAATTCGCCGCCCGCTCGGATCAGCATCCTCATAAATTTCCTCTAAATTTTGAGGAAGCGATAGCGGAAGAGGATTTTTTAATTTTCATTTTTGAGGATGCGGTAACGGTAGAGGAACCCAAAATATTGCGGAACTTCCGCATTATGAGGAAGCGGAAGAGGAATCCTCAACAACCCTAATTTAATGCCATAAACATTAAATATGAAACCACAATATGCCTAACAAAGAATCACTACATAGTATAAAACAAAGTCGCTTTCTCTGTCCCTATTTCCCTGTATCCATTTGCGTTTACAACGGTATGCTTAAATCTTTAAAACTACGCAATGGATTTTTATGCGGTAGAGTGATTCAAGAGGAAGGTTTTAGTATATAATTCATTAGGTTTTAGACAGAGCGGGCGAAGCCGCAGGCGGGAAGCTAGTATATCATAAATCGATCTGTTGCGATGTGAATTAATAAGAATAAACAACAGGAGAACAAACACGCTTTCGCAAATAATATTAAATATATATAAATCTCGTGTCACAAGGTTTGTCCTCAATGGACTCCTAAACCACTAAACCGATTATAATGAAATTCGCACACCATGTGCAGTTCGATCCAACTTGAGAGATAGGATAGTTTAAACATGTAGGTACCACGGGCGAAGCCGGGGCGGATCGCCAGTAATATTATAATATTAGAAAGAAAGAAAGAAAGAAAGAAAGAAAGATCATTTATTTGACTCCACAATAATAATTAATAACAAACACAATTGACACAGAATACAATACTTAATTCAAATTAAAACAACACAACATGAAACAAAACAATACAAGTATAATAAATGAAAGAGTAAAATAAATTTCGACGAAAGAACAAAATCTGCACTGTTCCTCGGCCATATAGCAGGTTCACCAAGAGGTTCTTTTACTTCCTCGGACCCTATTTGTATAACAAAATTAATGATAGTCTTAGCATCTATGCCTTACCGTATTCTAAATGTAAATTAACCGTACGCGTCTTTCTATTAGGAAAAACTTATGACGAGACAGAACAACTTCTTGAGATACTGGCTTAAAGTGTAAACGTGACTCTTGCTTAAATACAATATAATATTTCAGACACACACACACACACACACACACACACACACACACACACACACACACTTACACGCACAAATATATATACTTTCATACGATACAGTTTCATACGACACACCAGCATTCTCACATCTTAAATTTATACATATTTTTTTTTTCTCTACTCTCTATTCTAACCAATTTTAATTATAATTAAGTATTTGCTAAGAGGCTTTTTGTGAATTTATTTTAGAGGCAAGCTGTTTCTCCTAAACACAGGTTGCCCAGTAACCTAGCTAGGGAAACATTGGCTTGTATAAATTGTTTTGGTAGCCTTTTATTTATATAATTACATAATTTTACATGAATATTAATTGTATATTGTAATAAATTGTAATTGTAATTGTATGTATGTATGTTTAATAATAAATAAATTTGATTTGAATTGGTGTTACATTGTTCAGTGTATCTGTAGATGAATGATATACAGCTACTCCACCAGCAGTTGAGTTGGGTCGTTTGTATTGGGTAACGCAATAAAAATTTTCAATTTTCAAAATAAAATGAAGTATTAAGTAAGTAAATAAAATAAAATATAGTATTAAAAACATTCAATAATTAAAGAACATATGGAATTTTCCAGAGCTTCATCCACGTATCCACAGGCTACTCGAACACCAATCGGGAGACGATAGAGGAAGTCATGTATCCCCCCCACGCTGACTGGAGGGACACGCTGGCTATATGCGAGTCCATAGACCCTCAGGAGTTGAAGGCTCTTACACCTAAGTAAGTAGTTATGGTTTTATGAGAGGAAATTGATTGGAATGTATTGTTACAAAATTAGGTGTACCTCAAGGCAGTGTTCTGGGCCCAATGTTATTTCTAATTTATATTAATGACATAGTTTATTTAAACTATAATAAGAGTATTTCTATTTCACTGTGTTATTTTTTAAACTGTATCTTTTAATAATTGTGACGTGTGCTCGTAAAAACTTTATTTTCTAAAAAGTGTTTGTACTTAATAACTGTATTGAGATATCCATTGTTAATACATTTTTCTATAGCACATGTGTTATTCTGATAACCTATAGTATAAAGTTTCATCCAAACCTGTCCAGTAGTTTCATGACAAACATTTATTTATTTATTTATTTATTTATTTTATCATAACATCAAATTACCATTACAGGCTTAACCTAATGCGGTATTGACTTACACTAAAAACTTTACACAGAAAAACTAAAACTAATAATAAAACAACTTAAACTTACGAACTAGATAGTAATCTAAGGAATAAATTAACACGATAATAATACAATAATTAATAGCTAATAATATACAAAAGAACCTTTACTAATTCACCCAATGGGCACGTAAAAATGTCCACTTTGCCATGGACGTCATTGAGAATGCGTAGTGCTCGCACGAGAGGAGACTTCGCGAGCAGCATGGTTCGCGCCTGAGGGACGTAAAGTAGCGGCGGCCTGTGACGCTTCTCAGTGTACTTGTCCGGCACACATAAAGAAAGGGATTGCAGCATTCCAGGGTTATGTGCAAATCCCCGCAATAATTTAATTAAATACAGCGCAAGGGAAAATTCCCGTCGCACTCTAAGTTCATTGTACCCTACCATACCCAGTATGAATAAGGTAGGATACATTAATGGGTAAAAGGGGTATACCCCGTAAAGTTTAAAATAAAGGTGTCTAACGAATTTATTTTGAACCCGCTCTAACATGACATTATATTTTTCTTCGTGTGAAGACCAAATAATGGAGTTGTGCTCCATGTGGCTGCGTATTAACGCGTTGTATAGCACTTTTACAGTTGCTACATTTGTAAAGTCCCTTACGTGCCGCAGTAGAAACCCAAGATTTTTGTAAGCCTTTTTGCAAATATTTGTGATGTGCTCACGAAACATCAGGTCCGGTGTGAAGTATACTCCTAGATCACGCACCTTATTCACCCGTTGAATAGGTACGGATCCAAGCGAGTAGTTGTAGTGTATACTCTTATTCGCGCGAGTGAAACTGACTACGGAGCATTTAGCTATATTGAAATGTAGCTTGTTTTGCTGACTCCAGCTGAAGATGTTTAGCAAGTCACTTTGTAGACGCTCACAGTCCGTCTCCTCGTTTATTCGGAGAAAGACTTTCAGGTCGTCGGCAAAAAGTAGGCACTGACTGTACTCCAGAACATCCGGTAAGTCGTTAATCATTAGAACGAACTCCAGAGGACCGAGATTGCTGCCTTGACTTACGCCAGACCTTGTAAAGAAGGGCTCGGACTGACTTCTATTGTAAGAAACATACTGCTGCCGGTCCTGCATATACGATGCCCAGAATTGCAAGAGTTTCGGTGTGCATCCTACTTCCGCCAACTTCCTCAATAAGACATCATTGTCGACGGTGTCAAATGCTTTTTGGAAGTCCAGGTATACTACGTCTACCTGTACTCCTGCATCCACCGCCGGAACTAAGTTCGCCATAAGATTGAGTAAGTTAGTGGAAGTACTACGCGCGGGCCGAAACCCATGTTGTGCATCGCACAGCTGCCCCGATACCTGCTCGTACACCCTGTGATGTATAGCGGCCTCAAAAACCTTTGCAGGCGTTGATAGTACTGCAACAGGTCTGTAATCATGTACGCTGTTACACAATTTAGCCTTGGGCACGGGTATCACTCGCGTAGTTTTCCATAGTGTTGGAAATGTATTTACATTCAAACACGTATTGAAAATATGCAACAGTGGCTCAGCCAGCACTCGAGCACAATCTTTGAAAATAAAAGCTGGTATACCATCCGGGCCGGCTGAACGTTTTGGCTTCAACCGTGCTAGCGCCTTCCTCACGTCGGCAATGCTAAGAGCATCTAGACTTATGCGCGCGCTGTTGGCTCCGCACTGACTCGCTACCTGGGTGTCAAGAACTGGTGGCCCTTTGTTATAAACCTTTTTAAAAAAGGCTGCGAATTCTTGAGCACACTCTTTATCCGTTAGCGGTATACCTTCTTTCATAATAACATTTACCCTATTTGATGAACCACGTCTCGACTTTATATATTGCCAAAATTGTTTGGGGTCCTTAGAAAATTGGTTTTGAATTTTATTTACATGTGCTTTATAAGCATCATCAATACCATTTTTTACTATTTTCCTATACAGTGAAAATTCTCTATAATCACAGTCTAATTTTGTTTTTTTATATTTTTTATGTAGTAGAGATTTTGTTCTAATATTTTTTATTAAGTCTACAGTGTACCAATCTGGATAATGATATTTTAAGTTGGTGCTCTTTTCTGTTTTTTTGGGAACACATTCCTCTAGTATACTGTTAATTGTAAGATAAAAATAATTTAGAATATCCTCCATATCGTGCATTTTATACAGTGCGTCCCAATTTACCGACATTAGCTTTGAGTATAACATGTTATAGTCAGCTTTATAAAAGTTCCACCTTGGCCGCAAATCATGAGCTATCGAATCCGTCGGGTGGCGGACGGCGGGCGCAACGGGCGCTACGGGGGCGAGGCTCACGCGCACCGCGAGCGGTGGGTGATACGCGTCCACCGGCACGAGCGTCTCGTCCGCCGCCGACACACATACCGGCTGCTTCGTTCCCGCGTCGAAACCCGTACACAGCACCAAGTCTAACTGACGGCCTAAGCTATTCTGAACGTTATTACATTGGGTGAATTCGCAAAAGTGTATAAAATATTCAAAATAATTTTTAACATTCACTGAGCACGAATACATATTAAAATCTCCAACAATTATTACTTTCCTATACTTAGTACAAAATTCCTCCAGTATTCTAAATAAAAGTAAATAGTCCCGGTCCGGACTGTTAGGCGGAATGTATACTACACAACACAGAAACAAATAATTATTATTTATAAAAATGTTTGCACAGGCCACTTCAAACTTACAAGAGTCTATAGACACGAACGGTATACATACTTGTCGCAGCTCGTACCGCGGCGCGGCCACAAGGAGCGCGCCGCCCTGCTTGCGCCCATCAGCCCTGTCGCAGCGCACTATGTGGTATCCCGCCGGTACAAGTTCCAAGTCGTGTATGGAATCAGTGCAGCCAGATTCGGTGATCGCGAACAAATCGGCATTCATCAAACCTAGGTTATTTCTAAATTCCGTTACCTTTGTTCGAAGACCCCTTGCGTTTTGATAGTATAAGTTAATAGTTCTATTTAGTGGCACCTTTTTTTGTTGATTTCCGAAACCAAGTCCACTCACTAAATTGTGCATTCATTGGCCAAATTTCCGGCTGGTTTAATTTGTTATACAGTGACTCTGGTAGACCAATTATGAACGATGCGTAGTCGCGTTGGGATTTATGAATGATTTTTTCAGTTTTAATACCAGCATCGGAACCACATATGCTTTCCACGTAAGTAGTTACGGCTTCTAGCGTTGTTTCAGGTTGCAATCTCCAAACATGTAAGTATTTCTTTCGCTCCATACCTTTTAATGCTAAACATTCCGCATTCTTCCCCACTCGTACGTTACTCAGTTGCTTTAGATTAGATTTATGTTTTTTTTGTACGGTCTTCCATTCGTCAATCTTGCTATGCTCCTCATTTCTGGGGCTTTCATCGTCTGGTATTGAACCCTGTGTTACATCTGTAACTGTGCTTAAACAAGGCTCCGTGCGACTTTTTGTAGCCCTTGTGAGCTTGTCTTCTTGTCTCTCTATACTGCTGTTACGTATAATATTCCTATTGTTATCAGAAGATGATTTACATAACTCAGTTGATGCGATATTAGAAGTTGTTTCCATTAAATTATTGGTAGTTTTCATTTCTAAAGCGCGCACGATGTTCAGTATACATCCTAAACTAGACTTCGTCTCATCAAATTGTTTTTGGAGATACTTTATTGCAGTGTCTTGGCTTTCCAAACGAGAAACGATTTCGCTACGCAGTTGATGTAATTGTTCTAACAGCATAGCATCCGTACTACTCGGAGAAGAACTTATTAATCGATTCCCGCGCTGAGTATTAACAAAAGTGGGCGAATTGAAAGAACTCAAATTCAAGGAATCAACACATTCCGAACATACCCATTTCTTCCTATAGTCTAACGTAAATGCCTTAAATAAATCCCGCTCAATATTCAAACATTTTAAATCATATGTTTTCTTGCAATATTGTTTCGAGCATTCCATAAAACATTCATCGCTTATCGGTGATCGACAGGTGTTACATCTATTGTGACTCATCGTGACCGTTGGTTCAAACGGTTTCTTCGTGCGAACAATATGCGTATAGGTAGCAAACGCTGAATAAATCGCAGCTCGTCCTTGTCCCCCGAGGTGAGGCGGAGCCTTCCTCCGCAACGTAATTAGGTCAAGGTCGTAATTAATTCTAGTACGAATCTTCAATTGACTCATCGAGATATATTACTAGAGGGGTTATTCCAAACAAAAACATTGCGCGCGGCCGATGTGGTGGGGTACGTGTGGAACGAGCGAGGCGTGGCTTCAAGTTCAAAGATTAAGCAATGCGTGCAGATGCGACACATTGTGCAATCTGTTTACTCGGTACTATCTGGTGGTACTGATACTAGGGAATTAATAAAACGAGGATTTTATATTAAACTATGTATTTTAATTTCCTTTAAATAATATCAATTTATTAAGCTTTTGTCGTTTTGTGTAGTAATCAATAGTTTTATCAGTTTTTGCTTCATGATGTAATTTAAATGGATACGATGATTCAATGTTGATGGCGTTTACGTATAAGAAACTCACATTTTGAAAAATCTCACGCGAGATTCGAGGATGGGGGAGGGGTTGAATAAATTCTCACGACATCTCACCAGGGGGGGAGGGAGGTGCAGAAAATTTTAAAAAACACCTCACGTAATTTATGGACGCCCCCTTACTCGATCACAATTTTTGTAACTTTACTATAAACGGAACTACATTTAAAAATATACTTTATTTATTGAGTTATAAGGTTGCTTCCATTCTGTTTATTTACATTCTCAAAAACATCAATCGCTGCAGAGGTGGCTTGCGACAAAGGCGGCTTGTGTCAAAGGCATCGGCGATATCATTTAAGAACATAATATTATGTACTTTAGGCAAACTTGTTATAAGATCTATTTTACTTTCTTATTAGTCCATTTGACAAGGATATTGGGTAAGATACCTATTGGAATAATTTTATTATTATGTATGTACTTATTAAATCCGCGAATAAAAAAAATTTTTAGTCGTGAATATAGAAATTGGGTCGCATTTTTTTAATCCGCGAATAGTGAAAACACGAATAAAGGAAGCGCGATTAAGGAACTTTTACTGTATTAGTTTCTGTGAATGTTGTGTTTATTTGTAATTGTTGTGCATAATAATTTATAAATCCTGAATATTGGAACAACTATTGATTAGGCTTTTTTTAATAAATAAAAATAGGTAAATAAATAAATATTACTTAATATAACCTACCGTTTTACTTTGCGTAGTCGGGTAAAAGTATAAATATTTAGGTACTACACCACGGTAATCTTTCCTAGTAGATATTGTATATACATAGTTAAAAAAATCCAGTTACATTTTTTTAACAGACTCATCGATAGTGTCACGTCTGTGCTGTTAGTCTATGAAAAATGGCGCGAAACGCAGAACGCGTGGTGATTTTTCGCAAAATGATAACAATATTAGTAAAATGCATGACTTACTCATAATAAGGAAACTTACTGGTGAAAAGTCACTCCTCGGGCTTTGTTTGTATTATGGGAACTGTTAAAACAATATCTAAGCAAACACGAAGGCATTTTGAACAGAGCAATAACACGTGTTGACGCGGCAAGCGGGGGGCACAGTCCGACACAGACTAAAGAGACTTGTGATTCTTACCTCTAGCTCGTGTTAAAGAGAGTGTAGTAGCGATCGCCTCTCTAGTACGTAGTACATTCTATCTCGATGAATTGACTTTGGTATTTATAATCACAGGATACAATTTACTTTAAAGGCAAAAATTGCGTGAGGTTAAACTTGGAATTTTTAAGAAACCGAAAAACACGTCCACACTGCACAAGACTTAAAACAATGATTGAACATACATATATCCACACAAACTTATTGTTTCTAGGTATCTAGGAGTTCTACCCAACACTTACGTGTTTATGAAGCAACTAGCAGAACACGTCGTTTATGAGAATCGTGGAAAACTACCAGCTGTAATTCTTCGACCATCCATAGGTAATTTATGCAATCTATACTTATTACTTATTCACTACTAGCTTCCGCCCGCGACTCCGTCTGCGCGGATGTCGGTCTTCGCGTGGATGGTTTATTTCTCCATTTCGAGTAACTCTGACAATAACATCTTATAAATATCTATTGGACTCAAATACGGCTAGGCCTATAATAATACCCAACGTGTGTTCGCTGTTCTACAGTAAACGTCTATGGATAAAACTGAAAAATTAAGATTATGTTTTTCTTCGTATTTTTTCTGGATAAAAAGTATCCTATTTTACGCCCAGGATAATAAGGTATAATTATACCAAGTTTCATCGAAATCGAACCGTTAGTTTTCACGTGATGTCTTCACATACAGACAGACAGACAAAAACTTTTTTAATCACATATTTGGGTTTAGTATCGATCCAGTAACACCCCCTGCTATTTATTTTTTCAGTATTTTCAATGTACAGAATTGACCCTTCTACAGATTTATTATATTATGTAGGTATAGATATAGAGTTTGTTTGTAGAACGCGCTAAACTCAGGAACTACTCGTCCGATTTGAAAAATTATTTCGGTGTTAGATAGCCCATTTATTGAGGAACGCTATATATCATCACGCTAAGACCAACAGGAGTGGAGCACTGCGGGTCAAACCGCGGGGCACAGCTAGTCATATTATATTTTACTGATTGGTAGACAGAAAAGAGAGAGCTTCAGATAACTAATATTTAGAATACTTATGATATTATATAGCTCAATTGTTTTTGTTGAAGTAGATTGTTTGAACATGCTCATCTCAGGAACTACTGGACCAATTTCGAAAATTCTGTCATCGTTGGATATGTACGTGATCCCTGAATGCTAATAATATACTATTGATGCTTGTTATAAAATAACTTGAAATCTTTGGTCACTATGCATGTCTTCATCCTTTACCCAATAAGACCTCTCATCTTTCTTATAAGCTATATTTACAACTAGCTGTTCCCCGCGGTTTCACCCGCATTGCTCAGCTCCTGTTGACCTTAGCATGATGATATATAGCCTGTGCTATAGCCTTCCTCGATAAATGGGCTATCTAACACTGAAATAATTTTTCATATCGGACCAGTAGTTCCTGAGATTAGCACGTTCAAACAAACAAACTCTTCAGCTTTATAATATTAGTATAGTTACAGGTGTACTTAATTAAAACTTAAATTGACTTTGATTATTTATAGATTTTATTGGTTATACTTATTCGGTGTTAATTTCAGTTATATCCGCAAATGTGGAGCCCATACCAGGCTGGAATGCGTCCCTAAACGGTCCTCTTGGCGTCATGATAGCTAATGCTAAAGGTAAATTATTTATTTACTAGCTTTCCGCCAGCGGCTTCGCCCGCGTAGTCAAAGAAGAAAGAAGAAAGAAAGAAAGAAAAACATTTATTTGACAACACAGCGTGACACATCAAAAAGTAGACAGTAAAGAAAAGAATACATACAATTAACACAAAAAATTCAACAAGAAAAGAGAAAAAAAAAAATAAAAAATATTAAAACCCTGCCCGCAGTACCGCCAAAAAGGACCTAGTTCAGTTTGTGCCAGGCATGAGCCTAGCGCTGGTTTTCAACTACCTAGAACCTAGTTTCGACTCACGTATGTGAAGCGACGCAATAATAATAATAAATTAAAAATAATGTGATAAACATAATATTACATACATATATATCATATCGTGAAAAACGTAGAGATTGTCTAATCTAAAAATGAACGCCCTTCCACTAAACTTAATTGTTTCAATGTGTGAGGACAAATAATTATTGAACCACTTTTATATGTGTGCGCGCGGCGATTCTACTGCAAACTTTGACTTTCGCGCACTGATTTGTCAACTAATCGGGCGATCAGTTCAGGTGCCAGCATTGTATGGCGGGGAGAGTGCGCTATGTACGGAATGACACGTCCGTTCTGTCGTGCATCGCGTCATTTATGCACTAGTTGGCCAACTGGTCCTGTCGTTCGGGCATGGACAGGACTGGAGGACTGAACGACCAATGAGGCAGACCAATTTGTGTGTATTGCGTCTATACACGTACTTTGAATGTGAGCGTAAACACAGTGGAGGGGCGTTCATTTTTAGATTAGACAATCTCTACCCACATAAATATCCAAATAAAAAGTTTCCCTTGGTTCCAAACAAACGTACCTACATCTATACATTCTTAGACTTTCTGGTTTGAATAGAACAATAGCGTAAATTTTATATACACACATTCACACTTTATCAAAAAATAATCAAATTCGTTCTTGAACTAGTAATTATTTAATGAATTTCACAACGAAACGTTATTAGCCTAATATAACAAACATATTTAGATAAACACAATCATGTTTTGAACATCTACGAAGAATCAAACGTTCGACGACATGTGACATCTGCCCGCACTTGGCCAGCGTGGTGGATGATGGCCTGTACACATAGGAGGCCCGTATCCCAGCAGTGGGAACGTATATGGGCTGATGATGATGATGAATCATGTTTTAAGTAATGAAGATTTCATTAAATAAATATATTTTCAGGTATTCTACGTACTGTGTTATCGGACCCAGATCTGAGAGCAGATTATATTCCCGTAGATGTCGCTATTAAAAACTTTATAGCCGCGGCCTGGATTCGGGGAACTAAAAAGTGAGTTATTAATTAAGGCCTATTTAAACTAGAGCGGTATCCGCTACCGCCGTACTCGCGCGTGGGTCTAGACGCCGATTAGAGTCTCTATCTTAATATAAATCTCGTGTCGCAATGTTTGTCCTCAAGGGACTCCTTAACCACTTAACCGATTATAATAAAATTCGCACACCATGTGCAGTTCGATCCAACTTGAGAGATAGGATAGTTTAAACATGTAGGTACCACGGGCGAAGCCGGGGCGGACCGCTAGTAATATACTATGTAAGAGACAGAGTCAGTGTGATGATATACAGGGTGTAATCGTTAAGTGTGCACATCCGATAATTCCGTAACTATTGCAGATATTAAAAAACTTTATACTGATATCGAAAGCCCTTTACCTAATGAGTAAAATGACAACAATAAATTTTTAAAAATAAAACGGGAAATATCCAAAAATTTTCCACCAAACACTCCCATAAATTTAGTATGAGATATGACTATCCTAAACATGTAATATGAAAATTTTGGTTCTTTTTTTGAATTTGTGCTTAAATTACTTCGTAAATTTTAATAAAAATTCATTTAGAAACTGTAAACAGAGCTCGATGTGGAATACAATTATATTCCAAAACGAGGACGTCACTTCGAACATTTGCTTTGAACACAAAATGTATGGAAAATTCAATGTATGGGAGTGTTAAATGTAACTTGTTTGGATATTTCCCGTTTTATTTTTTAAGTTATTATTGTCATTTCATTCATTAGGTAAAGGGCTTTCGATATCAGTATAAAGTTTTTTGATATCTGCAATAGTTACGGAATAATCGCCTGTGCACACTTAACGATTACACCCTGTATAGACTATAACCTTCCTCGATAAATGGGCTATATAACACTGAAAGAATTTTTCAAATCGGACCAGTAATCCCTGAGATTAGCGCGTTCAAAAACAACTCTTCAGCTGTATAATTTTACTAGTGGTCCGCCCCGGCTTTGCCCGTGGTACCTACATGTTATATACCTAATATTGGTGTATTTTTTTCAGCCAAGTACTTACTTGAATTAAATTGATCGTTTAAATTGAAATATAACGTCAAAACAGACGGGAGTCTAATAATTTTACTAATATCTGGCGTCTGCGTAAAGCTTCGACATTGAATTCCAAAAACGGCCTGTGAAAAAACCTTTATAATGGGCAAATTATAGAATATTTTTCAGCCCAGAAACAAATTATGAAGTGGCAACTGGCAAATAATAATATATAAATATAATTACTAAAATCTTAATAAGTCATATTTTTTTCGTACTTCTGAAATCAGCATTTCCGGCTGAAATTAGATTCTATAATGTTTGTGAATAAATGTTTGTCTATATTCTATACTAGGTTTCCGCCCGCGGCTTCGCCCGCGCAGTCTAAGAAAAACCCGCATATTTCCCATTCCCGCGGGATTTCCGGGATTGCGTCATTTTCCCGGGATAAAAAGTAGCCTATGTCCTTTCTCGGGTATCAAAATATCTCCATACCAAATTTCATGCAAATTGGCTCAGTAGTTTAGGCGTGAATGAGTAACAGACAGACGGACAGAGTTACTTTCGCATTTATAATATTAAGTATGTATTTACAGATTAGAACCAACAGACGATATCCCCATCTACAACATATGTGCTGGGTCTCTGAACACGATTACAATGCAGGAGATGGTCGACAATGGTATTGCTGTCATGGATATCATGCCATTCGATAATGTTATATGGGTCTCGAATAACCCTAAAGTCTCGAGTTCCAGACTGCGGTATAATATAAGTGTGAGTTAATTTATTTACTAGCGGAGTCCCGCGGTTTAATCCGTAGTGCTCCGCTCCTGTTGGTCTTAGCGTGATGATATTATATAGCCTTAAGCCTACCTCGATAAATGGGCTATCTAACACAGGAAGAATTTTTCAAATTGGACCAGTAGTTCCTGAGATTAGCGCGTTCAAATAAACTAACAAACTCTTCAGCTTTATAATCTTATATATAAAATTCTCGTGTCACAATGTTAGTCTGCATACTCCTCCGAAACGGGTGGACCGATTCTCATGAAATTTTCTGTGCATATCGGGTAAGTCTGAGAATCGGCCAACATCTATTTTTCATATGCACCACGGGCGAAGCCGGGGCGGGCCGCTAGTATTAGTATAGATTAGTACAAAAAGAAAGGACAAGGCAGAAAATGAACAATATAAAATAATAAAAGGCATCATTTGTAAATTGTACAACAGGCATTCTGACTGTGCATTTACATCAAACGAGCGAATGCTCATTCTAATCCCACTATGTCAAAATATTTTAGTGTAAACCTGTAAACATGCATAGAGCATTCTTTCGTTGTTCTTAGTGCGTTCTAAAAGATTCTATGGAATGTTCTAATACTGAACAACACTGAATACGAGTTTTCGTTTACACTAAAAGGTCACGAAATAATAGGTACTCTTGCTCAATGTTCGTTTGATGTACCTAAATGCACCGTTAGGATTATTTACTCCTACTATGCAAAGAATTAGTTGAATCCTTCCAATATATAGAAATCTAGTCTGTCCGTCTGTCTGTTTGCGATTTTCATATTAAAGTAGATATTAGGTACCTATTTGTATGTAAGAAATGAACAAACATATTTTTCGATAAATGATAATATTTTTGACGTGACAACGTCTTATAATTCGATATAGCCGGCTGCACGCACGAAAAAACATGACTCATGCGGCGTTACCTCGCTCTGAGGCGTTCCATGTAAGACTTGAAGTGCACGCGAGAGCGCGGAAAGAGCGACAAAGAAGCACAATCGGATGTTGTCACGTTCAACTATCGTCAGTAAACCGACTTTACAGACAACCAATTTTTTGTATAAAATTAATATACCTAACTTTTTCAGGTTTTATTCGAACATTTGTTGCCATCTTTATTTATTGATTTACTGTTGTACTTAATGGGGAAAAAACCACTGTAAGTATTTATTACATGTAATATATTTAATTTATCTTTATTTTTTTAGGTACTAAAATGTTTGTATGTCTATATACTATTGCCAGTGCAGAATAATAACTAGTAGCTAGCTACTAGTTATTATTCTGTGCTATTGATTTCTCATCATTCGCACTTAGTCGATTACCTACTTAGTAATTCTATAACCCCAATTAATTATTTTTGTCACCTCTCTTTAATTAACTGTCACGCAATTTAAATACTACTATTGTTTAAGTATATTTTACGTATCTGCGTCTGAAAATCTATACGTTGCTTTGATCAAAGTAACAACTGTGAAACCCTGTATAGATGTAAACTATAGCGTGTGTGCAGTATGGCTGTTGGGCTGTGCCGGTATGTGCGTGGCGAGGCCGGGGAGAGTACGGACCGTTCAGTTTCAAACTCAAACATTTATATGTCAATTAGACTTTTTTTATTTATTATTTATTTATTTATTATTCTAACTCGTGCTCTTTCTTACCCGGTCCCCACACATACCTACACCGCGGTACAGCGGTTGCGGTCAAGCTTATAATCCCAGACGTATTTTTCAGACTGGTCAAAATACAACGAAGAATATACGTAGCGCAAATAGCATTACAATACTTTACGACGCAGCAATGGACGTTCTGTAATGATAACTTTATTAAATTGAGAAGTGTGTTGAAGGAAGATGATAAGAAGGAGTTCTATTATGAAATAGAGAACATTGATCATTGGAGTTACATGGTGGACTCAGGTTATGGGGCCAGGAAATACGTTTTGAACGAAAAAGATGAGGATCTGCCGAAGGCCAGGGCGCATTATAAGAGGTAAGGAAATCTATACTAATTTTAATTTTTTAATTTTAATTTTATTTATAAAGCTGAAGAGTTTGTTCGTTTGTTTGAACGCGCTAATTTCAGGAACTACTATAACATATTATTATGTTTATCCGTCCGTGTAAATATTACAAGTGTTTAGCTAGAGACTTATTTTAAATTCTTATAACGTAAAAAATTCATAAACGTAGTACGCAAAATTTGCGATAAATAGGTACATAGTATCGAAAAATATCGCCTCAAATTTGATGATAAGTAACACGTGTCAAGTCGCACTTGATCACACTATATATAAATAGAAATAGAAAGCGTTTTATTTACCACCATGTAAAAAAAATATAAATCTTAATAATCTAACACAGAACAGAAAAAAAAGACGTGTGGCACTCGGGGACTGCCATGGTAAAGCTATTGCAATGCATAGCATGCCTTCAAGCCACACCTCCGAGCCCGTCAGAGTGGGGAGCGTGAGGTTTTTTCGTTACGGAATTTCTCGATTCGGTCCCCGCGCTCATGGCCCGCGATAGAAGCTATGCAATAGCTTAAATGGTGGCAATGGTGGCAAAAAAGACTCCCCGTCAGCGAAGCAGCAACCATTAATTAAAATGTATTGCTTGCTTGTATAAAAACCTTCATTTTATATTAATTAACTAGCTGTGCCGCGCGGTTTCACCCGCTCCGCTCCTGTTGGTCTTAGCGTGATGATATATAGCCTAGCCTTCCTCGATAAATGGGCTATCTAACACCGAAATAATTTTTCAAATCGGACCAGTAGTTCCCGAGATTAGCGCGTTCAAACAAACAAACTCTTCAGCTTTATAATATGAGTATAGATTTGTATCGTTGCAGTGGAAACACAAGTAGGTATGATTATGGAATTATGCTAACATTGTAAAATTATTTGCAATTTATTAACGCATTTATTGGCTAGGTAATTGTGTATTTTGATTACAATTAGTATTTAATATTGGCATAAATTAGCATCGTGACCTATTTGCGTTGTGCGTCACTGGAACTGAAATTGTGGTTTTAAATTATATTCGCATTTTTCGCTTCGCCCGCGTTTTCAAAGAAAAACCCGCGTAGTTCCCGGTCCCGTGCGAACTCCGGGATAAAACCTACCCTTTGTGTTAATCTAAGTAACCCTCTATATGTGTGCTAAATTTCATTGTAATCGGTTCGGTATTTGCGTGAAAGAGTAACAAACATACACATACACATCCATCCTCACAAACTTTCGCATTTATAATATTAGTAGGATTGGTTAATAATCTTGAACAATATTTCCCGCGGTTATACCCCTATTGCTCCGCTCTTAATGGTCAAGTGTGGTGATATCCTTCCTCGATAAATGGGCTATTTAACACCGAAAGAATTTTTCAAATCGGACCAGTAGTTCCTGAGATTAGCGCGTTCAAACAAACAAACTCTTCAGCTTTATAATATGTTTTAGTATAGATAAGTTTTTTTTTTAAATAAAAAGAAAACATCAAACTAAGAACGAGAGATTTATTTCAGACAACCTTGAATAAATACAGGAATAACAATGTAGGACGGAGTCAGTTGTTACGTAGGTATTGGCTTTAACGAAATAAACATGAAATAATGTAGGTAAATGCTTTGAATATTGTCTCTAGGTACATATTCGAATATGTTTAGCATATTCGTGTCTTCTTTTCTTAGCATGTTAAAAATTTCATTTCAAATTTTCACAAAAACGAACAAATAAAACAACCAAATTCAGTTAAAACACGCTTTATTCGTACCAAAAATAATCACAAATTAAATAGCTTAAACATGAATGTATGTATGTCCTTGAAAGAATCGGAAAGTGATGAAATACAATAATGTTTTGTGCGTTTTTCCACGGCACTAAGGTTTCTGAGTCGACTAACCGTCGATAGTGCGACATGCGAAGCCGGAGTGCACATGTATTGATAATATTACTTAAGTTAATTAGTTTCAATAAAAACCCCGATTTCAATTTATGAATACTATCCCGACTCTACCTAGGTTGAACTCATATACTTATGTACGGTATGAAAAAAACGTAAATCATGTTATGTACATAAATATAATGTTTCATTTTCTAGTTTGATGATTCAGCTTCGTCTTCTTTTTCTGGTGAAATAATTTTCAACTTGGATCAGGTAGAAGAGCTTCCAGAAGGTACCAGAGCTTCCTGAAAATAAAATACATTTTTCTCTTAATAATATTATAGTAGGTATACATAGGTAGGCAAATATCGACAATACTTAGATCAATTAAGCGACAAAAAAATATATATTTTAATTTATTAAAATCAACGTGTATATAAATTAACTTGTCAATTATTTAAATATTTTTGTTGTCGTACATACTCGTTAATTCAAAATGTTTTTTTCCTATTCAATTACAATATAAATAATTAATTATTTTGAATATAGATAACGTTGGTAAGTGACTACGCTGTTTTAACATTCCAAATAGGCGCAAAGTACAAAATGACGTTATAGTTCTGTTTTTTTTTGGTTAATTGGGTTAAATGTACTCAAACTCAAACATTTATGTAAACATTATGTTAACTAGACTTCGGTTAAGCGGTAATGAATCGTCAAAATACTGAAGAATTAATATTTAATTGCAATAATTTCATAATATAATTTTAAAAATGTATCTGTTCGGAAAGCAGTTTTTTTCCGACAAGAAGCTCTGCAGTTGTTCTATTAAATATAATACATATTGGGCTATGGGTATATTATGTATATTACTTGTATTTGAATAAATCGCGTTTAACCCATTGAGCCACAAGCGGCCCGATCGGTCCCAGACACAATAGATTTTTCTATTGTGTCCGGGGCTAGACAGATTAATATCCGTTTTAAAGTCTTTAATTTCTTGCATAAAATCAAAAACGAGAAAGTACGGTCTACTGCTACCAATAAAAGTCTCAAAATATATTATACTAGCTTTCCGCTCGCGGCTTCACCCGCTTTGTCTAAAACCTAATAAATTATATTAAAACCTTCCCCTTGAATCACTCTATCTATTAAAAAAACGTATCAATCCGTTGTGTAGTTTTAAAGATTTAAGTTTTAAGCATACATAGGGACATAGGGACAGAGAAGCGACTGTTTTATACTATGTACCTAGTGATGATTGATGTGACATCGTTTCTAGAAATTAGTCTAATTTCTAGAAATTATTATTGCAACTTTTAGAGACTTCCGCATTCAAAAGAAAATACTCTAAATGTATTTCTGCCTGTTTAATATTATTACACTAAGGGCCGATTTTTCAAAGCTTGGATAAAACTTATCCGTCCAATAAATTACTATTATATTATCGTGTAATATTTTATTGGACGGATAAGTTTTATCCAAGCATTGAAAAATCGGCCCTTAGTTTTATTCTACGAATATTGTTTTGTTTTCTTTCTTTCCTATAATTACGAATTTTTTTTCCAGAATGAAAATCATACGGAAAATAACTCATGGGTTATTCTATATCTTTGTGTTCTGGTGGTTTTGGAGGACTGAATTTGTACAAAATTTATTGAGCTGAATAGAACTAATATTAGGTATATTTAATCCAAGGTTTGTATTTCCAAGATAATGTGTGAATAAGGTGTAAGTATCAAGCCGTAAACAGAATCGTTCAAAACAATAATTATTGAAGTGAAACTTCTTTATCGGGGTTGGAAAAAAATTTAGTGTAGGTAACATTTTTTCGTTACGCGTGACATTTTTCCGTTACGCGCCATCTTTTTCTTATCCCTACCACGCGTAATTCGACGCATTTCTGTAAAGTTGCATATGGTAAATTATTTTTTGAAAAATAAGGTCATAACGAAGTTTCACTTCTTACATGTGTACACTAGTATACGAACACATTTTTATTTTTTTTTATAAAAAGACTATACCTTATATTGTTATGCTGTGTTCAAATATTGTACCTGCTTTTGCAGTTAATTATAGGTATTAGTTTTCTAATTAATAAATATTTTATATGGAATTCCGTTTATTATTTAAGATTTCTCCTCATCATGATCCAATGCAAGTATCGTTATGAAGGTGTGTCTTACACATTTGAAAAATTCACATTGTGTCGGTGCGTTTAGATCAAACGAGCGAATACTCACTTATAATACCACAAGAGCTTCAAAATTATTCGGGTATTTTCCGATAGGTTCGTTGCAAACAAATGAAGGAGTCAAGTTTTTAGTCAAGGTTAAAAAATCACGAGCGCGAAGCGCGAGTGATTTTTCCTGAAAAACTTGACGACTTGAGGGAAATGCCAGATAATTTTGAAGCTCGTGTGGTATTCGGGAGATTATTTTTCCGTCCCAAATGTCGGCCAATAATTTCACAATCATTTCACAATTGAATTGAACCTGTCAGTTTGACGTCAACGACCAGAAAAAAATTTCAAAAAATTATCAGTATAATACCATGTAGGTTGTACCACGTGACGTCGAATTGTGCAATTCTATTGGTCGATATTTGGGTCGGAAAAATAATCATTCTAACCCCACTATGTCAAGTTCTTTTAGTGTAAACAGGCGAAGAGCATTCTGTCGTTGTTCTTATTGCGTTTGAAAATATTCTATCCAATGTTCTAATACTGAACAACACTGAATACGAGTTTTCGTTTACACTAAAAGATCACGAAAGAATGCTCTTGCTCTAGCTTATAGGTCTATGTTCGTTTGGTCTAAATGCACCGTGATACGGGAACAACAATATTCACTAATCTAATTGATACGTAGCTTTTAGCGTTAGATGCAATTTAAAAATAATTACAAATAGTGCTATTATTACATATTATAGGATTTTATTTTTCCGGAAACAGGACCGGAAAAAAACTAAAATTTTACAAAAATAATCCTCTTTATAATAACAAATGAGCTACTTTCAATTTTTTTATTTTATTTAAGAGAAATTTCAAAATAATTTCATTAGTTACAAATGTGCCAACAAACAAACTTATAAACTTCACCAGCCTAATATTAATGTAATGAAATATACAATGCAAATGGGAAAAGTTGTTTAGTATGCATTATGCACTATTTACTTACCTTAATATTATTTTAGTAAGCATATTTAAGAGACTGCATTTCAAATGAATTTTAAGGTTGAATACCTTTACTATTGTTTGCTTTCATTTTAATTATGGATAAGAGACAAAATAGCATTAATATTTGTAATGGAAAATTCTTTCTTGTATACAGGGTGTTGCAAAAGTAACATGACCTAAAAAAATAGGCCTATTTTTATAAGTCCGTTGAATTTAATTGAAGAATGCTTCTGTTAAAGAGAGAGCAGAAATTTCTTGGGTTTGAAATTCGTGAGAAACTTATTAAAAAAAACTTGAGAGTGTCAATCCGGATGGATTGAAGTTAGTAAAATAACTGGCTTGCTTTTTATGAGAGATACAGAGAAACACGCGCACGCTGCACGGCTTACAACTACAGCAAAAAGTGTTGTAACAACTTTTGGTTTTAATTCCGTCTAGCCCTTTAATCCCTCGGCTATATTAAACTTGGAAGCCAAAAACACCGCTTAATTTATCAAGTACAAATAAATCTAGGTCCTAAACACTTTCGAAGAAATTTTTGTTGTCCTTTTATGCTATATAATTACAAATTATTGAAGTGAAACTTCTTTATCGGGGTTGGAAAAAATTTAGTGTAACATTTTTTCGTTACGCCCGCATGATATTTTTTCGCAATAAAAGGTAGCCTAAGTTCTTTCTCAGGGTCTAAAGATTGTCTGTGCCAAATTTCATCAAAATCGGTTGAGAGGTTTAAGCGGGAAAGCGTAACAGACAGACAGACAAGGTTACTTTTGCATTTATAATATTATTAGGGAAGTAGGGATAGTAGGGATTATTGTGAATCGACTTGTAAACCGAAATAATAAAAATTACAGCCTACAAGATTGTTTCATTTCACACACCCTGTATTCCCTTAAGTTTGCGAATGAGTACATGCTTTTAGTACAAGCCAAAGTTCAGAGAATAATACATTTGATTAACATATAATCTTCATAATACATAATATTATAATAGTTCAGTTTTATGATAGTAACCATCTTGCAGTAGTGTACCAACGTTTGAAAGTGACTGTGTCTTAAAAGGTAATTAGTTTTGTGTTTTGCTAAACATTTTGTTAAGCAAAAAAGATAAAACAAAATGTTGCTGACTCAACATCTTCCTGGTAACGTTTTGTAGATTTAATAATAAAAATACATAGTATAAACAGTCTGTGTCTGTATGCTTTTAAACCACCAAACGGATTTTGGTGGTGTTTTTTTTAATAGAGTGAGTTTCGGGGAAGGTTTGAGCACATCTTTTTTAAGGTTAGACATACCGGGCCATTGTGTCACATAGCGGAAAGCTAGTAATAAATAAATTAACAAAAAGAAACACCCTTTAATAAGACGATATTATTGTAGTCACCAATCCTTGATAAGCCTTGACATGTATGCCATATACAAGTGAAGTTAATATAAGCGTGTTATAGAAGACAATCTTTGAATATACGTTATATTTGAATGATTCTCGCCTGAAAAGCGACAACACATAAAAAAGTTTAGATTTATTTTGTCTCTCTCCATAATACACGGGTACCACCAGAAGGAAGATACCCGATCCTTTGGAAATTCAAAAAATTCAAATTAAAATTATTTGTTTGTCAGAATTGTGGTAATACAAGGTCACATGATTTAATTAATAAAATAGTCCACACAATTCGCCGAACAATTGGCATACAAATTCACGATTACATTGCAGATTATATAAATACTTATACATACATTAAATTACATTAAAATTAACACGTTTTTATTAATATCACGATTGAAAAAATTCATTTAAAGAATAGAAACATTTTTCCGCTAACCATATTTTCAATTTTCTACGCATTTGTTTTGGCATTTCACGCAGTTCTTTAGGAATGTGATTAAATACATTTATACACATCACACTAGTTAGCACTAGGAAGGCTTACGTGGGGACACAATATGTCCAACACGCAGAGGCCCTCAGAAAATTTAGTGTGTTGTGGGACACCAGCCGCAGCCTGCCCATGACTGCACTATAGAGATACAGCCCTGCCCCCCTATGCAAGTGGCTTTCTGTTAGCGTAGTGTTCAATAGAATAGACTACGAATGTATGAGATTGACGTAGGCTGTAGATCAACGTATCTACAGCTTACGTCAATCTCATACATTCGTAGTCTATTCTATTGAACGCTACGCTGACAGAAAGCCACTTGCATAGGGGGGCAGGGCAGTCCGCGGCTGATGTAGGACTATTGCAAAGTATAGGAATTACAAATCTGGGCTATGGAAGGGGATGTTAGATGGACTGGTATATTGGGTCAATGGGGACTATGAACGTCTGCCTTTTCAATATTAAAAAAATTGAAAATAATGGCAGACGGTAGCCAGTTCGGTCGATGGGCTCCCAAATGTTGCCATTTATTATTTATTTAGCACTTTATTATTCATATTATTTTAAAGTATAATGTAACTAGAGACCCGCCCCGGCTTCTCACGGGTGCAATGGCGGCCGGCCGGTATCGCCGCAAACGCTACGTCCCGCAATTTTTAAATCTGTAATATCTTCGAAAATATTCACTTTAATCATACGGTATATTAAAGGCCCATATAGATCTGTATTAAATGAACAATGTATACAAGGTATTTAATTGGTTAAGGATTAATGCTGTATTGGTTAAAATCGCTTCGAAAATTAGCCATTATTTGTCGTAAAAAGTAAATGACAAAAAAGTTATAGTGGGATTTCCATAAGAGACCGAGACCTGTCCAACGAATGCAAAACCGTGGAAATTGGTTCGTGCGTTCTGGAGTTATAGCGTCAGGAAGGAAAACCCGACTTATTTTTATATAGTAGATTATTAGAAACAAAATTCATTGTATAATATTTATTAATTCATCATTATTCTACTAAATAAACATCGGCCTATGAGGACAATGACTACAGTACTTTCTTTGAATTCTTAATAGATTTAATTATAAATTATAATACATCACAAAATACGGCGCCATTGTTTTTAATACGCTTTTATTGTTTGTATGTAACCGACTCCTTTAGACTCGATTTTGACCCACTTTAAACGGTCAGATTTAATTCAAACTTTGCACACTTATCAAGGATTGGTGACAATACAATAATTTTATGAGTTTATCTTATTGAAGCGTGTTTTTATTTTTAACGATATTTTTATTAAGTAACTAGTTATATTTTTAGCTAAAATGCCGTTTCTGGAGGACCGTGACTTGGAAGATGTACCAAGGATCAAGGAATATTATAAAGGAAAGACAATTTTCATAACTGGAGGTTCTGGTAAGTTTTATTACGTACTATCCGCTTTTCCCGGCTTCGCCCGTGTTGAACCGGGATAAAATAGCTGTTGTACCTAAAAGTAAGGTACTATAGTAGGTATTAAAAAAAGTAGTGTACTTAATAATATTTTATTATTAGCATAGGCTAAAATATTTTTTAAAATGAATCAAGCAGTTTTGTATTAAATCATTTATGTTGAATTGAAAATAAAACATTTTGTGTTAGTGAAAAAAACATTTTGAATTTATAGGCGCGTGGAGACTAAAATTTCAAGGTATCGTCATGGCAATACCGTCACGTCATGGAGTAAAGCGACCAAGAAAGCGACGATTTTGATACTTTTTATCTTGCCAAAGAAGTTTCACTTGTATGCTCGGCACAGACACTTTTTTTTTAATAATAAGGAAATTTTTTTTAATTATTTTTCAGGTTTTATGGGCACAATATTAATAGAGAAACTCCTTTACTCATGCACGGATCTGGAAAGGATATACTTGCTCCTCAGGAGCAAGAAGGGAGTCAAATCGGAAGATAGGCTAGCAGATATGTATAAGGGCCCTGTAAGTTATTTCTTAAATATTTTATTAATTACCACATTACATACCTACCTAAATAAACCCGCATAGTTCTCGCTCCTGTAGGATACAAAAAAGCTTAATTCTTCTCCTGGTAATAAAATTAGACCAATAATTCAAAGGTGACTGATATAGTGATCTATCAACGCACAGCCCAAACCACTGGACGTATCGGGCTGAAATTTGGCATGCACGTATATGTTAGGACGTAGGCATCTGCTAAGAAAGGATTTCCCGAAATTCTTGCGGGAACGGGGAAAAACGGGGATGCACGTACAAAGTCGTGGGCGGAATAAATTTAGTTTATTAAAAATGTATCAAAGATGGGTTTGTTGGACAAATCCTGGACAGGATATTTTTAATTAATTATTACCTACTGAAGGAAGACCTATATTCGACCAGACCGACCGACGACCCATTAGACCATTGGGGAAATAATAAAGCTTCATAAAGTGTATTTGTTAATTGTGAATATTTGTTTATGTATTTACAGTGTTATGACCGTCTCCGCAAGGAAAGACCTGGCGTTTATGAGAGCAAAGTTTTTGTCGTTACTGGTGATGTTTCTGAACTCGGATTGGGTATGCATTCCTTTTATATTGTGTACTAGCTTTGCTCCGCGCTTTCACCCGCATAACGCATTGCTCGATAAATGGGCTATCTAACACCGAAAGTATTTTTCAAATCGGACCAGTCGTTCCTGAGATTAGCACGTTCAAACATACAAACAAGCTCTTCAGCTATTTTAGTATAGATTATAATTCTATTCTAGGGCATGATTCAATTATTATCGTGAGTGAAAAAGAGAACTAAAAGAGTCAATTCTGCCTAATTATCCATATATTTTAATCAGAAGCACCTAGAGTTTAAAAAATGATTATTAAGCTTCTATCACTTGAGCGCGGGGACCGAATCCAGAAATTCCGTAACGAAAAAGCCTCACGCTCCCCACTCCGATGGGCACGGAGGTGTGGCTTGAAGGCATAGCATGCAATAGCTTTACCACGGCAGTCCCCGAGTGCGTCACGTCTTTTTTTATTTATTTATTTATTCATAGGTCTCTCTGAAGAAGACAGAACACTGTTAATCAATCGAGTGAACATAGTTTTTCATGTGGCTGCTAGTGTAAGGTTAGTAGTATTGACTATTGATTTATTCTATAATATAAGCCTGTTTTATTTTTACAACGAAGTTTTACCCTCTTTTTTACGCATTTTTGACGTGACAACGTCTTATAATTCGATAGAGCCGGCTGCACGCACGAAAAAACATGACTCATGCGGCGTTACCTCGCTCTGAGGCGTTCCATGTAAGGCTTGAAGTGCAAGCGAGAGCGCGGAACAAGCGACAAAGAAGCACAATCGGCCGTTGTCACGTTCAACTATCGTCAGTAAATCGACTTTACAGACAAACAATTTTTTTATTCTACACTTGGCGAACGCAAATGTTTTACGTTTGTTACAATCATTACTAAAAGCATTATGTAGTATTAATATAATTATTATAATGACGTAACAAACGAATAGAAATGTAATACAACAACAATATTGTATTTTATAACGTCACCCGCCAGTGAAATGCTCTTTCACTCTCACGTATGAAACAGATATCATCTCGCTCGCTCGCCTACAATTCAGGCAATTACCTTACTTCTGTGTTGCCATTCTGGAGCTTCTACAACGTATCTACTAAATAACTTTCATCATCTCCATTTTTTTAGATGCATTACAAACAATTAACAAAACATTGAGGTATTATTATAGAGAGGACACCACGAATAAAATCTGTGCGACAAGCGCGGCGGCGCGGGGCGGCCAGGAAGTCATACAATTTTCAAATATTCTGCCTATTAATACTTAAATTAAAACCAATCAATATAACAAATAAATATTGTTTATCTTATTCAAAAAAATACGAATAAACTTATCAATTAAAAGCAATCAATGTAAAAAAATGGTTTGAGACGATAGACTCTGTTAGTAGTAGCAATGGCCTCTCTAGTACGTAGTACATAGTAACCTTAGATCATTAATAGTAACTCAATGTAACAAAATCGTTATTATCTATTTTGGGAGTAATAATGTCAACAGAGAATAGAATATATCCATCGGTTAAAGGATAATTATTATAATATGTTATTCAATAATGCATCTTTTGCCAGATTCAATGACACACTGGATTTTGCGGCAAAATTAAACTTACGAGGCACCAGAGAAATGGTAGACTTGGCGAAGGAAATGCTACATCTTGAGGTGCATACAATATTATTAATGAGTAAATTAAACTTCTTATTTTTTTATATTATCCTGGTCCTGAGGTTGCTGGTGTTTTACAAGTAAACCTGTATAAGTTCCAATCAATTAATAAACGCTAATCACATTCTTTTATTTCACTTTTATTTTATTAAAACACTAGCTTTCCGCCCGCGGCTTCGACCGCGTTTTCAAAGAAAAACCTGTTCCCGTAGGATTTCCGGGATAAAACCTATCCTATGTCCTTTCTCGGGTATCAAAATATCCCTATACCAAATTTCATGCAAATTGGTTCAGTAATTATAAGGCGTGATTGAGTAACAGACAGACAGACAGACAGAGTTACTTTCGCATTTATAATATTAGTATGGATTCCAGAGCTTCATCCACGTGTCCACCAGCTACTCGAACACCAATCGGGAGACGATAGAGGAGGTCATGTATCCCCCCCACGCTGACTGGAGGGACACGCTGGCTATTTGTGAGGCGGTTGACCCGGAGACGCTGAAAATATTGACTCCTAAGTAAGAACTAACATTAATATATCAATACTAGCTTTCAGCCAGCGGCTTCGCCCACGTAGTCAAAGAAAAACCCGCATTGTTACCGTTCCTGTAAGATTTCCAGGATAAAACCTATCCTATGTCCTTCCTGAGGTCTCAAGCTATCTCTTTACTAAATTTGAAGTAAATCCATGCAGTACTTTTTGAGATTAGCCCGGACATACAAACAGACAAAAATTCTCAGTTCATGTTCAGTAAATGTTTTCAATTTCCATACATATACCAAACTATTTCAGATACCTCGGAGAACTGCCAAACACGTATGTCTTCACGAAACAGTTAGCAGAACACGTAGTGTATGAGAACAGAGGCAAAATACCGGCTGTTATACTTCGACCTTCTATAGGTATTTAGAGATTCTAGTATTGGTCTTCATATTCTTAATTTACTGTACTACGCTCATTATTGCCTGAAATAAATAAATAAAAATTAATTAATTTGATTTAATATTTACTGGGTGGAGATGATAATACCGCAAGAACTGGAAATTCCGCTAATATTTCGATACAGTAATCAAAATTCAAAATGTTAAAAATTCAGTACCTATTAAGTAAATTTTTCAAATTTAAATATATGGTTGACTAGCTTTACGTTTGCGGTTTCACCCGCAATGTCTAAAACTTAACCTAGTTTCCTCCAAAAACAGGATGAAAATCGGTCCAGTAGTTTTAGAGTTTATCGCGAACAAACAGACAGAGTAGTGATGATATAGATTGTATTGTTCTTATCTTTACAGTAATTTCATGTCACTTGGAGCCCTTACCTGGTTGGAATGCCAACTTGAATGGACCAGCTGGAATTCTGGTTGCATCCGCTAAAGGTAACCTATTTTTGTTTTTTATTTAACTTATGTTAAGAAGGTATACTTTAAAACATTAAGCAATAACTATATAAACGTATGTGGAGGGAGAAAATTCCTCTATCTAATAAGGGAGGATCAATGAGACCCCGATGATTGATGTCAGAAAGTTGAATATATAGGTACTCTGTAGCGAAAAAGCTCGCACAACACGTATTTTCCCAAAAACAAAAATGATAATAATTTCGTTAAGGCCGGTTGCAGAGCTTCACCGACCATCAGTGCGTACGTCAGTCGCGCTTGTCATATGTATGGAAATACGCGTGCGTATGGGCGTATTCAGAAAGAAAGCTTGAAACTTATAAGCGCTTATCGGCGCTTGTCATGTTCATATATTTTCCTGCGCGGGTTGACAGCACTGACAGGAAAATATATGAACATGACAAGCGCCGATAAGCGCTTACAAGTTTCAAGCTTTCTTTCTGAATACGCCCTATGGTCGGTCTAGCTATGAACGGTTTTATGAATTTCCATACATATGACAAGCGCGACTGACGTACGCACTGTTGGTCGGTGAAGCTATGCAACCGGCCTAAATATACCTCTAATAACATATGAAAGTACATATTTTAGCTTATTAGCTGTTATTACCTTCAGCTTTGTCTATGAGGAAATTCCTATGGGAATGAGATGTAGGTAAGTTATATCACAGTGATATAACTCTCTAGCCTCTCAACTATCTCCAGACACAAACATCCTACCATAAAATCGCTCCATGCAACCTAAGGGACAAACAAAACAACACACTTTCGCACTGACAATATTAGTAAGTTATTTTATTTTCATTGTTATTAAGCTATTGCATAGCTTCTATCGCGGGCCTTGAGCGCGGGGACCGAATCCAGAAATTCCGTAACGAAAAAACCTCACGCTCCCCACTCCGACGGACACGGAGGTGTGGCTTGAAGGCATGCTATGCAATAGCTTTACCACGGCAGTCCCCGAGTGCCACATTTTTTTTTTATCTAATATACAGGTGTACTACGAACAACGCTCTCTAAACCAGACTTGATAGCCGACTATATTCCCGTAGATGTCGCTATTAAAAGTTTCATAGCTGCTGCCTGGATTCGAGGAACTAAAAAGTGAGTAGAAACTTTGTAAGACGTATTACTATTGGTATAAGTAATATCCTACTAATTCTACTAATTCCTACTATGGATGTGTATGTGTATGTTTGTTACTCTTTCACGCAAATACTACTGAACCGATTACAATGAAATTTAGCACACATATAGAGCGTAACTTGTATTAACACATAGGATAGGTTCTATCCCGGAAATCCCACGGGAACGGGAACTATGCGGGTTTTTCTTTGAAAACGCGGGCGAAGCCGCGAGCGGAAAGCTAGTGATTTATAGAAATGCTAGCAAAGGGGCAGATGGCACTGATGGGCTGATAGTGTTGCTTTGCTGGATTTTAAATCACAAATACCTACGCTAATGCTTTTCTTTCCTTCATTCATTATGTATTTACCGTAAAAAGCAGAAGGAAGAAAAACATAGGCACGTAAAATTTGTTGCATTGTGTTATTAAATCACTAGTGGTCCGCCTCGGCTTCGCCCGTGGTACATGTTTAGTATCCTATGTCCTTCTCCTGGCTCTAAACTACCTCCCTGCCAATTTTCAGCTAAATCGGTTCAGCCGTTCTTGAGTTATAAGTGGAGTAACTAACACGACTTTCTTTTATATATATAGATATTTTCCGAACAACTTTTAAAAATATATTATAACTGCAGTATCTATGTGTAGATATTATGTTTATTTAAATTTTTGTATTCTGGTGAATGCTAAATTCATTTTTCACAGATTTCTATACACATATTATCTAAATTTAAGCAAAAACTGAACTTTTCGTAGCTTTAACGTGCGAATGCGAATGAGGAACAATATTCATCTACCCTCAAAAACTTTCGTCTTCCTAACATAATATTATAACTTGAACTACGAAGTAACTATTTATCTATTACTATTAAATAAAATAAGATATTCTTGCCTTTACAGATTAGAAATAACCGATGATATACCCATATACAATGCCTGCTCTGGATCCCTTAACAACATCACAGTGAAAGATATGAGAGACTTAGGTTTAAAAGTTGTCGAAACTGTGCCATTCGACGATACTCTATGGGCGCCCTCTGGTGGCATCACTAGTTCAAGATTCAAATATAATATGAGTGTAAGTTTTCATCTATACAATACTAATGTTAAAAAGCTGAAGAGTTTGTTTGTTTGAACGCGAACTCAGGGACTACTGGTCCGATTTGAAAAATTATTTCGATGTTAGATAGCCCATTTATCGAGGAAGGCCATCACGCCACGACCAACAGGAGCGGAGCAATGCCGGTGAAACCGCGGGAACAGCTAGTTTATTATATATCTTTCTTTTGCTCCATGAAAAAGAGAAATAATCGTGGTAAAAGTAGCTTATTGGTGGATTATTTTTAAATTATAATAATGACGAAAGCTCTCCTATACCTATTATGATACTGTAGAAGAGTTTAGAAAACCAAAAAGAGCGTGTGTGCCGAGCACACATGACAGAAGTGAAACTTCTTTGGTAAGATTAAAAGATACCAAAATCGTCGCCTTTCTCTGTGACGTGACGATATTGCCATGACGCGACCTCGAAATTTGCGCTCAACACTTTCACTTTCAATAAATTGTTAGTCTGTGTGTCTGATAAAACCATTAACAAAAAAGAACTGGATGATTTGTCACGGGCATAGTTAGGTAATCTATACTAATATTATAAAGAGGAAAGGTTTGTAATTATGTATGTATGGTTTTCACGCATAAACTACTGGACCGATTTTGATGAAATTTGGCACAGATAATCTTTAGACCCTGAGAAAGAACATAGGCTACCTTTTATTGCGAAATATGTACCACGGGCGAAGCCGGGGCGGGGCGGTCTAAAATAAAGTGTAATTTTATAAAAAAAAACTAGCGGTCCGCCCCGGCTTCGCCCGTGGTACATATGAAAAAAAGATGTTGGCCGATTCTCAGACTTACCCGATATGCACAGAAAATTTCATGAGAATCGGTCCACCCGTTTCGGAGGAGTATGCAGACTAACATTGTGACACGAGAATTTTATATACATACTAGCGGCCCGCCCCGGCTTCGCCCGTGGTACATATGAAAAATAGATGTTGGCCGATTCTCAGACTTACCCGATATGCACAGAAAATTTCATGAGAATCGGTCCACCCGTTTCGGAGGAGTATGCAGACTAACATTGTGACACGAGAATTTTATATATAAGATAAGATTATATATATACTAGCGCCGCGCTAGCGTCCGCCCCGGCTTCGCCCGTGGTACATATGAAAAATAGATGTTGGCTGATTCTCAGACTTACCCGATATGCACAGAAAATTTCATGAGAATCGGTCCACCCGTTTCGGAGGAGTATGCAGACTAACATTCTAGTAGAATTTGAATATTGTTTGTCGACTATAATGGCTGAAAACTACCTAATTTTTGTAAGGTTTCAAAACTAATAGATAATTCTTGATTTTAGGTTATATTCGAGCATTTATTGCCAGCTCTAGCTGTTGATGCAATTTTTGTGATGATGGGTAAGAAACCAATGTGAGTATCGTAGTTTTTAATTTATATTAAATTTTTAAGAAGTTTTTATCGTAGTTTTAATTTAAAAAAAGAAGCTTTGTCAGATATTTCATCTCATTAACATTATATTCGTTGTATTAATAATTTATAATATTATAGTAAGTACATATATATATATATATACTAGCGGTCCGCCCCGGCTTCGCCCGTGGTACATATGAAAAATAGATGTTGGCCGATTCTCAGACTTACCCGATATGCACAGAAAATTTCATGAGAATCGGTCCACCCGTTTCGGAGGAGTATGCAGACTAACATTGTGACACGAGAATTTTATATTGTATAAGATTTGGCCCTCTACGAAACAAATGTTTTTGGAAATAAAAAAAATAATAATTTTCCTACTTAAAATTAATACTCAATAGTTTTGTGCTACGATAAATAACCCGTTTATCTGTTTTTCCATATTTCTCACCCAGACCCATAATGTATATGAAATAGAAATAGAAAACGTTTTATTTTCCACCATAATAAAATATAAATCTTAGTAATCTAACACACAAAACAGAAAAAAAAGATAGGAATGGTGGCAAAAAGGACTCCCCATCAGCAAAGCAGTAACCATTATTTAAAACTAGCCGCTCCGCGCGGTTTCACCCCCGTGGCTCCTCTCCTGTTGGTCGTAGCGTGATGATATATTATAGCCTATAGCTTTCCTCGATAAATGAGCTATCTAACACCGAAAGAATTTTTTAAATCGGACCAGTAGATCCCGAGATTAGCGCGTTCAAACAAACAAACAAACAAACAAACTCTTCAGCTTTATAATATTAGTATAGATGTATTGCTGCACTGATTTTCAGAGGAGACCACGTGACTGTACGGATGCAATGATTCAGTACTAAATGATACATATAATTATATACATAGGTATAATTATGACTGTGTGTTATGTCATAGGTAGAGAAAATATATGTGCACCTTAATTTTATTTTGCGAACAGTGGGAGTGTTAGATATTATATTTAGTTTTGGTTAGTTTATAAAATAAAATTCAAAAATTTCAGATTAACTAAAATACAACGACGCATATATTCCGTGCAGATAGCTCTCCAATACTACACAACACAGCAATGGACGTTTTGCAATGAAAACTTCATAAAATTAAGATCAGCTATAAAGGATATTGACAAAAATGAATTTTATTATGAGATAGAAGAAATAGACCAAAATAAATATATGGAGAAGTCGACGCATGGCGCAAGGAAGTATATTTTAAAAGAAAAAGATGAGGATATTCCTAAAGCTATTAAGCATAATAAGAGGTAAGGTTAATTGGTTAAAGTTTTTAACTTTTTAGCTTATAATATATGTAAGTAATATATTTTAGCAAATCGTGAAACGTTGACGATTTAACGATCTGGCCAAACTAAATTGGCCATTTCATGAAATGACCAAATCTACGATATGGCCAAGACATATACAATACTTACAAAGTAAGTTGTATGGGGTCGTTAAACAAGTTGTACTTTGAAATTTTTTACATTTTGTGTTACTTACTAAATTCTTTTTTGTATGAATATTAAGAATACTCATGAAGAAAACTTGATAATTTTTCAGTGTAGAACATTTTCTTTATGCAGGTCTATATGAGGCAGTACTATATTATTGTTTCTGTGGCATAATAAAATTATGTAGCTAAAACGACTTGTTAGATTGTAGCTAGGTTAATATAATAATATCAATATTAGATAAGTTAATAGGTACTATAACAAAAATGACAGATTTCTGGCACCAATATTTTTTCAATGTTGGCAATGAGCGAGAATTTTTTGGGACCAAATTACAGTCTTCAAAAGTTTTCCCGCGCGTTATTAATTTTTTAATTTGTTACAGATTAAAAATCCTACAGCGGCTTGTCCATGTTCTCTTCTATACGTCTATGGGATGGTGGATTGTAAACTCGAATGTTGTACAAAGTTATCTGTATTGAGAAACTGTGACGTTATTTCCCGCGCGAAAGAAAGAAAAAAAAATATCACAGAGTTAAAATGAAAGATGTGAAGAAAATATGATGTGATCATGGTGTGATACAATTTTGAGTTTTGACTGTGGACTATGGTCCATAATTTTGAATAAAATTTTATTATTTGTTGATGTGTGTTGTAACTTGTAACTAGGTACTTAGTTATGTACCTATAGTTTAAATCGAAGAACTATTGTAATATTTACAAATTTTAAGTGTGAGACTATAGAATTATAGATAAATGCTTTATTAATAATATCGCCTTTTTATTATTCGTACCTACAGAAATATTTGTGTTAAAAATGACTTACCTTAATGACCTTCCATAATTATTAAATTAAGAAGGAAAAAGTATTATTACTTTGGTACTTTATTATAATAAAAATTATGAATTACTAACTATATTATGATACTATATCACTGACCACTGCTTTTAAATGTCTTATTTAATCCTACTTACTAGGTAGTCCATAACATTATACTTGAACGTTAATATGGATGAATATTTCATACTTTACGAAACTAAAAGCAATTTTTTTTTATAGGTACATATTTCTCAAGCGTAGGTATGTGTTATTCTAGTAACTTGACACCCTGTATTATGTATAAGTATCATACAACAAACTTTAGGATCCCATTTAAGAAACACATTCACATGTTTTGAAAATGCTTTCTTTCACCCACTCATTCACTCAACCACCCACTCACTTTACCTACCGACTCACTCAACCCACCCGCTCCCTCTACCCACCCACTCACGCTACCCATCCACTCACTCTTCCCACCCACTCACACTACCCACTGACTCACACTACATACCCACTATCTCTACCCACTCACTCCCTCCCTCTACACACTCACTCACACTACCCACTCACTCCTCTACCCACTCAGTCCTCTACCCACTCACTCCTCTATCCACTCACTCACACTACCCACCACTCACACTACCCACTCACTCCCTCTACCCACCCACTCACTACCCACTGACACACTACATACCCCTCTACACACTCACTCACGCTACCCACTCACTCACAATACCCAGAGGTAGTGTGAGTGAATTACCCACCCGTTCAGGCTAGCCACCCGCTCACACTACCCACCCGCTCACACTACCCACTTACTCCCTCTACCCACTCACTCCTCTACCCACTCACTCCTCTGCCCACCCACTCCATCTACCCACTCACTCCTCTACCCACTCACACCTCTACCCACCCACTCCATCCACCCACCCACTCCATCCACCCACTCACTCCTCTACCCACTCACTCCTCTACCCACTCCTCTACCCACTCACTGACACCCTGTATAAGTATCATACAACATACTATAGGATCCCATTTAAGAAACACATTCATATGTTTTGAAAATGCTTTTTTTCACCCACTCATTCACTCAACCACCCACTCACTTAACCTACCAACTCACTCAACCCACCCACTCCCTCTACCCACCCACTCACGCTACCCATCCACTCACTCTACCCACCCACTCACACTACCCACTGACTCACACTACATACCCACTATCTCTACCCACTCACTCCTCTACCCACTCACTCCTCTACCCACTCAGTCCTCTACCCACTCACTCCTCTATTCACTTGCTCACATTACCCACCGCTCACACTACCCACTCACTCCCTCTACCCACTCAATCACACTACCTACCCACTCCCTCTACCCACTCACTCCTCTACCCACTCACTCACAATACCCACCCACTCTACCCACCCGTTAACGCTAGCCACCCGCTCACACTACCCACCCGCTCACACTACCCACTCACTTCCTCTACACACTCACTCACACTACCCACACGTTCACGCTACCCACTCACTCACAATACCCACCCACTCTGGGTATTGTGAGTGAGTGGGTAGTGTCAGTGGGTAGTGAGTGGGTGGGTAGAGGGGTGAGTGGGTAGAGGGAGTGTGTATAGGGAGTGAGTGGGTAGTGTGAGCGGGTGGGTAGTGTGAGCGGGTGGCTAGCCTGAACGGGTGGGTAATTCACTCCCTCTACCCACTCACTCCTCTACCCACCCACTCACTACCCACTGACACTACCCACTCACTCACAACCCGGGTAAACCCGGGTTTTTTTATGTTCTTGAGAACCGGGTCTGAATAGTATGAAAGCCGGTTCTCCCGGTTCCGACCAAAATACAATACAATACAATACAAAATTCTTTATTTAACACACACATACAGAAGAAAAGAAAAGAAAAGAAAAAAAACATATAAGACAGATACAACATGTTAAATAGGCGGCCTTATCGCTTTCAAGCGATCTCTGCCAGGCAACCTTTGGATAGGATTAGTTTTAAGAAATCGAATGAGATAGGTGGTGTTTTAATTAAATACAATTAAAAAGAAAACAGACTAAAACTAAAAATAAAGAATATATTTATACAGGTATAAATACTGATATTAATACATTATATTATATACATATATTAATACGAAAATATAGACTATAATACACATACGTACATGCAAATACATACATGCTATAATACACATACTATAATACACATACCTCCTCCTTAAGTCGAAATCCTCACTGCTGAGGGTCGTGATCATTTTGGAGTTGTGATTTCCTAGTTATTTTACGCCATTTGTCTCGATCTTCTGCGATGTGGATTGCTTCAGGTACGCTAGTTTCTACGGTCGTTTTAATTTGATCTGACCAGCGCATTGGGCTACGGCCTCGGGGCCTTTTTCCTTCTACCCTGCCAGTTAGAAGGACTTTCTCCAGGTTGTCTCCCCTCTTTCTTGCAATATGACCGAAGAATTCCAATATTCGTCGCAAGCATGTGGAGGACAGTCTTTTGGTAATACCAAGCTCCTCGAGAATTGATTTATTCGTTCTACGTGCCGTCCATGGGATGCGAAGCATGCGTCGCCAACACCACATTTCAAAAGCATTTATCCGAGAGTAGTCTGCCTTACGCAATGTCCAGGTTTCGGAGCCATATAGAAAGATGGAGAAAATTAAAGAATTGACAAGTTTCCGTTTAGTTACTAGAGAAATATTTCTATCTGCCCACACTCTGTGCAGTTGAGACATTGCGTTTTTGGCGATTCCTATTCTTCTTCGGATATCGGGTTCGCATGAGCCATTGTTGGTAATAATGGAGCCTAAGTAGACAAAACTATCGACGGTATCCAAGTTGGTCGTGTTTGTCGCATCCATCTTGTTTGTGCGATCGACAACCATTAGTTTGGTCTTTGCTTTGTTAATAGTTAGCCCCAATTCATTGCTGATGCTTTCCAGTTTGTCAAGGAATGAAGCCATTTCGACTTTATCATTTGCTATAAGCGTGGTGTCATCAGCATAACGCAGATTGGTGATTTTGGTGCCGCCGATATTAACTCCACCATCAAAATATTAAAATATAAAGTATTATTCATATTTTGCTGCATTATTTTAACAAATTTATTCTATCTGGCAACGTCAGAATCACGTGCATCGCGAATTTTCGTGCCACGCCTCAAGCGTGGCTCTGATTGGTTGTCTAACCTTAGATGCTATAAGTTTCCCACGGGTGTATTACTTTGAAAAGCTGTTGATTTTACTGTTTCATATAATGATCCAGTCATGTTTTTGTTTTTGGTATCAAGCTGAAATTTATATCGAATACTCAAGTCTTCGGTCAAGCATCAAGTGCTGTGAAAAAGTCAAACTCACAAGCCAACGCATCAAAAGATACAGCCGTAAATGCTGAAAATTTCCGCAAATTTCGACATTCGCATGGGACTCAAAACCTACAGGGTACTTACTTCTCATGAACACAGGAGCCTTTAAATTTGGTAAAAGTAAAGTCTTATAACACAGATAAAGGAGAAAATGTTAGAAACATAAATTTTAAAGTTACAACATTATAAAAAATAGGTTTGTGCGGACAGTAGTAAGTAATCATAAAATACAGCACTGAAAAATATCATCAAAGTTTATTATGCAATCTTACAAACTTATGTCTGTAAATTGTAAAATATTGTATGTACATGAACAAAATTGAATATAAAATTACTAAATTCAATTATTTCGATGCATCAAAATTATTATTACTAAATTTATCTTTTTAATTTTTATAAAAATATATAAATCGAATCGATTTCGCTGTGCTGCCATCTATGATCCTAATGTTTAACTTTTCAAAGAATAAGAACCATAACGAACATTAATGTTTATACTTGAAAACATAGATGTCACTGTAACTAAATAATTATACTTAAAATTCCGCTTTGGCTGTGGTTTTTCGTTGGTATGTAAAGATAGACTCACATTAATGAATGCAATTTGAATTCTAAAAAAGTTTTTTTGTATAATTAACTTAAATACTCACTTCATACTACCTACTACTAGATAAAATATTATCTGTAGGTACTACCCATGGTACTACCACGTACTACCTACCTACTGTTAAATTAGGTACACGATTCGATATTATGAAATAGATTTTCGTGCACATTTATTTTTATCTTTGAATTAAGTTCCTGTAAACAAAGTAAAACCTACGGAAAATACTCGAGTACCCTAGAAACGCCTAAATTGAGAACCTAATTTAAAAAGTAGGTCGGAGCATTTTGGCGATTAGCCAGATCAAACTGACATAGGTACCCTACCTAATATCAATAAGTATAGCACAAATAGGTACCAGTTAGGTACCTATTATTTGTTTTTATCGTAGATTAATTCTCTGTCTACGATTTTCATTAGATACATATAAGTATTATAGGTAGCAAAGTTTTTTTCAATTCATTTTTAGTAATAATTGAAAGAGATTATAAGTACCTACATGCAGTGTGTTTGATTGTTTTTCTTTCACCTTGAAAGTTTCACGTCACAACCAAGGGAGCGATTTTAAGATATAGGTAATTTAGTTTTTGAATCTGGTCAAAGTTTGAACTAAGGTACTTTGAAGTTTGATAAACACAATTAAAAATACTTACATTATGAAAATTTGTATTAATTGTTGACCATGTACACACGAGACAGCTTTGTGCAGACGCGACGGATATGTATTACTTTACTCTTTGGGTCGGACTAATAGATACATAGACAGCAATAACCAGAAATAAAATACCGTTTGAATACACATTAACCAATTTTACCTTTCGGTACGGCATATAGTTATTACGGAACCCTATTTAAATTTAACTTTTTAAACACTTTTTTTCTTTTTTTTTTATATTATACACAGATTAAAAACTGTTAAAATTTTGACATTTACACTTATTTTTTTCTTATATGGCAATTCAACTTCGATACGTATTAGAAAAGTTGTTTAATGCAATCATTGAAGCAGAAATAAATTTAAAGAGCGATTAATAACAATATTTTAATAATATCGCTCTTAAACTTATAAAAATCAAAGTTTTGGTTCCGTTAATTCAACTTTAAGTCCATACGATATAGCAAGTGGCAACATTTAAATATGCCGAACGAGTGACGTTTGCGTTGCGGTTGTTGCACAAGTCTAGAGTTGCATGTCCTCAAATCATAAAGAAAACAGCCAACAGCTGCTGTGTACTGTGTCGCTGTTTATGTGACAAAAGCCGCGAGATGTATATAAACATAGTTATCGTTTGAATAAACTTTCTGTCAAGTGAAGAAGTGACTAAGATTTGTGTTATAACTGTTTTAGTATTTACATTAAAACAACTGTACTTTTGAAAACATCTGTTACTGTTGCTTTTCAAACTAGGAACGACTCAGTGCATGGAATCACGTTGCAGTTGTTTGTAAAAAGAAAGTTAAAACAAGTCTATTTCCTTTGCCTTGTCGGTATGAATTAGAAGAAAAAAAAACATAAGTTCATGGAACTGGTGTTACTGTGTTATGATGTCGATTTAAATACAAATATTATATAAGTTAAAAAATATATTTCAAAGCTTTTTGTGAGTGAAGTATGCGTACAAGTAAGTGTTTATACGGTTGTACATGTTGAAAATGTATTCTGTTATTTAAAATAATGTTATCTCAGCCTAAAAACAGAGTTCAAGCTATAAAAAGTAAATTCGAGAGCTTACAGTCTGAAACCGAAGTATTGGTTATTAAGAAAAACACATCGCACCTAAGTAAATATACCGATTACAAACAAAGCGCAAGTAAAATCAATTCTGAACACGACAATTCCAACAAAGAGAACAAGGATGATGATATATCACAGGAAGAAAGTAATTTCGTCAATAACTCCGAGTTTTTGAGTCAGGATTGGTCAATACAGCCCAATACTAGTTATTTATACAGTAGTAATGACTTAAAGATAAGTTTATATGACACAAAGGTGTCTTTATCACGCCAGTCAAGTGATCCAGGGAAGAAATTACATAGAAGCCATGCGTTTCGCTGTGACCGAAGCCAGATTATTAGCCAGGGTCCCAAAAGACATGGAAGCTGCAACGGACGGTCAGAAACCAGCGATTTCTCATTAAAGAAAAGTGATAAAAAGCTTTCAAAGGACAGATTGAAACAATTGGGTAACTTCATAGAGGATCAAATGAGGAAAGAAAACTTAATCGCTTCTAATTCTATTAGTATTGAGGAAATATCTGATAAATCACCAGATTCCATACCTGATTCAGAAGTACCAAGACACATATTGGATCAGTATGCAAAAGTGGATAAAAACAAGAAAGCCGACAAGCAGGATTCATTAACGGATAGTGGTATTAGTTCAGAAACAGAAAATGTGGATGAAGAAAAAAACAGTAAAATTAAGAAGCTTGTTTCTCAATATGAAAAGCCGGAAAAAAGTGACTCTAATTTAGTATCTATGGACGATCTCTGTGGTTCAAATGAAACAATGCGTTTGGAACGAAAAAATCCACATCTCATCCTCACAGATACGCTTAAAAAGGCGTTAAAACAACCGCTACCACCAGGACCGCCGCCGAAAAAACCACCTAGAATTTTCGCTGCTCCAAGCCCTGAGCAACCAGAAAAGAAAAAAGATACAAAAAAGATGCTAGAAAAATTGGAACAGGCGTTACAGAAACGCGAATCTAAAACACACAATCAAAACAAAAACATGTACGATATATCAGAAGATAATGTCACTGATAAGCCGAAAGAAATACACTATCTGTGTACCGAAATATTAGGTATCACGAACAGGACATTGACAAATCAAAGCCGTGATCCGTTTTCCAAGTGCCTCAATTCGTTAAATTGTGCCATGATGACAAATAATTCAACATTAAGTCTTCCATATACGCGACTCAACGATAAAATGCCGTGTTCGTGTAGCAACGAAAACATTTCCAGGCGCATAAGCACATTCCAGAACGATTCAAATTTGGAATCCAACGAGAAGTGCGATAAGTGTCGTTTGAACGAGGACAAAGAAGGTTTTAAGTGTCATTTAAATTGTAAGTGCAAAGTTTTGAATTCGGAATTCTATTTGCAAAAAGAACATATCTATGATGTGCCATTTGTGGACCATGAAAAAAGTGATTATGGTGTTCTGAACAATTGGAAAGGGAATATTAGCCGAAGCATGGAGGATATAAGGAACAAGGATAGCGAGGTGAGTTATTTTTTAATTATCATACATACAGTAGGTATACTTATGTATAAACACTAATTCACTACATAGTATAAAACAAAGTCACTTTCTCTGTCCCTATTTACCCACACTTAAATCTATAAAACTATGCAACGGATTTTGATGCAGTTTGTTTTAGTCGATAGAGTATAATTTATTAGGTTTTAGACACAGCAGGCTGCAGGCGGAAAGCTAGTCTGTTATAATTATTATAATCTAGTGGACAGTCTTGCTTTTTACAAATAATATTATTTCCTCATAAAATTGCATTAATAAGTCAATTGCATGGTATTTTAGAACTTAAATGTCTAAAACATATGAATTTTTATTCTTAACAAAAATTATATGCTAAAATGCTGAACAAAACTGAAGTTTGCACCCAATTCAAAAGATATGGGAAAAGATAGTGATCACTTCCGACAGACTGTATATCTATTCTACATGAATATGTAGTACTGGTATGTTATGAGTAATAATTATTATGTTATAGGTACTTAGTAATGTTTATTTTTTGTGCTATTTAAATAATTTAAGTTTTCAATTGTTTCATATATTTGGAACATTTTTGTTTAACAACACTAAAAAAAATTTGAATATTTCTAAGTAATATACATAATTAACATATAAAGTGTTAATAACTTAAAAATTAATGTTAATAAAATGCTAGCTGCATGTTTAATTTTTAATCTTCAAGAGGAGAGTGAACAGGTACATTCTAGGGAAGCACGCTCCATCTTAGGCCACATTTCAGCTTACCATCAGGCGAGATCATGGCCAAGCGCTCCCCTATCGCAGCATAAAAAAAAATCAATTTTAAAACAACTTAAGAAATCATAGTCCTCCGTTAAAAAACATATATGCGCTTTATTTGTATAGATCCTTTAAGTTTATGACTCAGTGCTACATGTAGGTATTGTATGCAGTTCTATGCGTTTACAGTTAATTTTCTTAAAATAAACTGTCAGATAGGCTCGGAATATGTAATCTCGAAATGAGTAAGATGTTATATTTAACAGAATGCCTTGTTTTTACTGTATACGGACTGAGTGTAATATGACGGCATACTTAAATGATAATATAGTGAGTATAGATTGAAATGGACTCATTTAGGGAGTCATATTAGTTTGAACTACTTTAATATTGAGAAGCCTGTGTATTTGTTGGTCTGATATTCTTCCGAATAATTTAATTTCATAGTATCATGGTTGATTATTTGAAGATTCTAATTATATGTTCAAAAATGCAATTCATGGCACTTTCCATATTTAAATACTTATATCTAACAAGAGGTCCGCCCCGGCTTCGCCCGTGGTATATATTTCGCAATAAAAGGTAGCCTATGTCCTTTCTCGGGTATCAAAATATCTCCATACCAAATTTCATGCAAATTGGTTCAGTAGTTTAGGCGTGATTGAGTAACAGACAGACAGACAGAGTTACTTTCGCATTTATAATATTAGTATGGATTGCTAGGTGGTAATCTTCTTAAATGTCTCTATACTACAGCAGAACTATGTATTATAATACACCCAAACATAGAACAAAGCACACCTAACTATTATAATATGTACATATTATACAAGGTGTAAATTGTAATAGTTAAGTGTGCACAGGCGATTATTCCGTTAGTATTGCAGATATCAAAAAACTTTAAACTGATATCGAAAGCCCTTTACCTAATAAGTAAAATGACAATAATAACTTTTTAAATATAAAACGGGAAATATCCAAAAATTTTACACCAAACACAAAAAGGGCTTTTGATATCAGTTTAGTTTTTTGATATCTGCAACACTTACGCAATAATCGCCTGTGCACACGATTACACCCTGTATAATATTATATTTCACATACACATTCAAACATAACTTATAAAGACGGTGAAACCTCAGACACATTTTTATTATAGTATTGACAATTATAAGCCGTACAATTGATTAGAAACTATGCTATTGTTGTACAGATGTTTTGTCAACACATTCATAAGAAAATTATATTGATTGAACATTATGTTCATTGGTTTTATGAAATACTTTTACTATGTGTCAGTTCTTGTATTTCAGTTTACTATTGACAAAATTAGTCTCAATATAGTTAATAAAAAAAAATCCAAAACAACACTCTTGATAACATAACTATAACATACTGGAATAATTATTATATTTACTTAACTAAACAAAAATAATGCAGATTCCAAATTCATACCATGTCTTTCTTTTGTTTTAGTCTCTTTGTAAAGATAATTTATCATTGACTCAGCAATTTAATCCAAATTAGCTTGATTCATTTTTTAAATTATTGACCCTAATTACACATTATTAAGAAAGAAAGAAAATTGTGTTACTATAACAGCTAAACCTGTAGCCTGTACCAGCCTGTACCTACCCTTATCCAATTTTATTATCTTATTTAAATATAAAAATGAATCCCAAAATGTGTTGGTAAGCGCATAACTCGAGAACGGCTGAACCGATTTCGATAATCCTTTTTTATTATATTCCTTGAAGTACGAGGATGGTTTTTATGTAGAGAAAACGTAAATATGTAACCGTAAATACCACGGGCGAAGCCGGGGCGGACCGCTAGTCAGCTATAAAATGTGAGCCTTGAACATCTATGGTGACATGTTATAAAAGTAGTTAGGTACTCAACCTTGGGCCTTATCATAATTAACTGTGTTGAAGCTAAATGCATGCACATTTAGACCATTATTTTAAAACATTGAAATGTATATATTTAGTTCTGGCAATACTATCTGATAAAACTATGATTTTTGTTTGGAAAATTTTGGTATGAATTTATGTAAAATATTTAAAACTAGCTGTGCCCCGCGGTTTCACCCGCATTACTCAGCTCCTGTTGGTCTTAGCGTGATGATATATAGCCTATAGCCTTCCTCGAAAAATGAGCTATCTAACACCTAATGAATTTTTTCAAATCGGACCTGAGATTAGCGCGTCAAACAAACAAACAAGCTTACTTATGGATCTATGTAGAAAAATAAATTAAACCAAATACCTAAATAGTTACAGAGTTGTATCAGGTCAGAACTCAGAATCTAAAATTATAGAACTATATTTAGTTCTGATTATTTTTAGTTCAGTAAATGTGAAATATTTGGGTTAACCAAAATAACCATTTTATACAATTCTGCATTAAAAAAGTAGAACTAAGTATTATTTTTAAATCATGACTCATTATTTTGTTGATCTATCAGTTGTTTTTATTTAATAAAAACTGATGCAATATTATAAATAATGCATAATGATACTTACCAATATATTTATTACTATCAATAAGTAAAGGGTAAACATACAAAATTGATAACAGTAAAGAGAAATGGGACCTCAATGATGTCATCCATGCAATGAGAGGATGGAAAATATACAATTGCTTTATCAATAATGCTTTATCTATTTCATCCATATTCATTTTGCACATCCATACTAATATTATAAATGCGAAAGTAACTCTGTCTGTCTGTCTGTTACTCAATCACGCCTAAACTACTGAACCAATTTGCATGAAATTTGGTATGGAGATATTTTGATACCCGAGAAAGGACATAGGCTACATTTTATTGCGAAATATGTACCACGGGCGAAGCCGGGGCGGACCTCTAGTAAGAAATATGAAGAGGATCAAATTATAAATGTTCTATAAAATAGCAATAAACAATATAATGTGTGAAAAGTTTGAATGAAAATTGCTACAAATTGAGAACATCTGCGATTTTTTAGGAATGTCGGTTAATTATGTTAAGTCAATGAAACAAAATTAGCCACACCAAGACACATAAATAACTATGAAAAATCTGAAGAGTTTGTGTATTTGCTACTGTATACACATTAGCGACATTAGGATCTACTGGTTCCAATAGAAAAATTATTTCTGTGTTGTGTTTAACATAGGCTATCCATATATGACATCGCATTTTCTCCTCAAATGAATGCCGCTTGCGAATTGCGGGTGTGCTAATCTTGTACGCGCTAATATCAGGAACTAAGTTAAAGAGTTGAAAAACATATTGTTGTATTCGACAGCTCATTCATCGAAGAACCCTGTGGCTATAGTCTACAGCTATGCGTTCATAAATCGTTTTTTTTATTCAATTAATACGGTCATCACCGCAGGGCAAAACTAGTGACTAATGGTAACTGATCTTCCAAGGGGCCAGCTTCCCACGCGCGAGCCGTGACGTTCTACACGGCTGGACTTGTCACGCACCGACGGGTTGCAGTTGCGACGCCTGATCGTGACATTCGGGGTGTTGGGTTACTATTTACACACACACACGTTATGTATGTGACTGTTTTCTTTTTCTATAGAAGATCAAGCAAAGGATTAGGTAGTCTACTAAGTGATAAACAGACGCACTGTCCACGATCCGGCATGCTCCCAATTGACATTCGGGGGGTCGGTTTTGCTGTTAGGGGGAAGAGGGGTGGGTCTTGTATGTGTGTGTGCGTTTGAAGAAGTCCTTTTTCTATGTTAGAAGAAAATGGGGCAAATATTTGCGTGATGAACATAGATGTTTGCTCTGTCTGGTTGTTAAGATTTCCATAACACAAGCGAAAGCTTAGTAGGTGATCAGATCGTGCCGTGTGTGAAAATTGTCCTGAAATATATATTTATTTATGGCTGAAGAAGGTAGAGTAAGTAAAGGAGGAGGTTTGCCATCTAATGCGAGATGCGAAGCCTGAACTTTCTGGGTATCGGGTATTAGAGAGGGGAGTTTGTTGAACGTATGTGTGTGTATTGGAAGAAGAGGGATGTGTGTGTGTATGTAAGTGCTTGAGAAAGCTTTTTCTTCTGGTAGAAAAAGTACGAAAGCGGTGTTTGTTTGCAGAAAACGAAACATGGTCACTACTTCTAGGATAGTGCTCATTATAGTAGAAACGAAGTATACACTCGCAATGGCTATGGTGAGTGCTAGTTGTATCTATGTATGTGTGTGTATGATTGAAGGAATAAACATAGTCGATATTGAAGTAGAAATGTAATGTAATTTATTTATTTTATTTTATTTAATGTAATGTAATGTTTTGTTTATCTTACGTTTCAAATAAAGTTACAAATTACGTATGAAAATTTAGGCCAAAAAGTGCTAAATGGGCTATTAGTGACGTTATCAGCATGTCGTGGTTGTCAAAGTAGTATTACAAATAAAATATTCAAGGCTGAATTCGTGCGGTAAATTCGTATTTGCCTAAGTAAATACAGACCAAATATGCTGTTATGAGCGTAGTGTACTTAAATCTATACTTAATATTAGCTATAAAGCTGAAGAGTTTGTATGTTTGAACGCGCTAATCTCAGGTACTACTGGTCCGATTTGAAAAATTCTTCGGTGTTAGATAGCCCATTTATCGAGCTATATATCATTACCTTAAGACCAACAGGAGCGGAGCAATGCGGGTGAAACCGCGGGGCAAAGCTAGTTCAGACTAAAATAGACATCCAAAATTTACGTTACTGTTAATTAACCGCTAAAAATTAACACCAAGGAAGTATGATCACCATAATAATTAATAATAACACGGCGTTAACTTGTCGCGAAATTAGAAACTCAAGTGAAAGCGTTCAAACGTGACAAATCGATTTTTTTGTATACGTATGGTAGGTAGGTGTAGCTTGTCATGCTTGCTCGTTAAAACTAATATGGTATAGTTTTCTCTTGACCTTTATTACTTACTAGCGGTCCGCCCCGGCTTCGCCCGTGGTACATAATATTTACGTTTTCTCTACATAAAAACCATCCTCGTACTTCAAGGAATATAATAAAAAAAGAATGATCGAAATCGGTTCAGCCGTTCTCGAGTTATGCGCTTACCAACACATTTTGCGATTCATTTTTATATATAAGATAAGATAAGAAGATTAGTTCGAGATGTAAGAAGATGGTTTGATCTATAGGTACGTGTTTTATTAATATTTTTAACCTTAATATTAACATCACTTTTAAGTTATAGACTCCTTGATTCGATTAAGGATTATCCACTTTAAACGGGCATATTTAATTGATGACATTTTTGCCAGGGATCTGTTGTAAGTACCTTAGATATAAGATATATTATAAATTGTGTGAATTCATTATGATTTTCCCTGTAGACTGTAGATAGATGGCCATATTTGTTCCCACTGCAGGGATACAGGTCTCCTATGAGAATGGATCATAATCCACCACGCTGGCCAAGTGCAGGTTGATAAATGTCAGAAGTGGTCGAACTTTTCAGTTCTTATACGTGATACTTTTCCGGCTTCCTCATGATTCTTTCCTTCATAGATTAGAGCTGGATTATGAAGATTACGTGCAGATAAATTGAATCTATTCAATTTTCTATGGTCATCTTTGAACAAATCGATCTCTTGAGTTTTAAATGGAAGTCAGAGGTGTAAGCCGTCAAGGCAAATTTCATGCTAAAAATTATATGTATGTTATTAATATAAGTTGCATCAACTTGTTCAGGAGTCGCTCTTTATGTATTGTTTTAATTACTTTTAAGCCCCGTATTCATGGCAAGCAATTAAAATGTAAAAATAAGTTGCATCAACATGTTGAAGAATTGCTTTTAATATGTTGCTGGCAATATTGCGTATTTCACAGGTGATAATGCGTGTTAAAATGTCAGGAGCGTCACAAAGTTTCTACCAAAGCTGTTGATCAATTGTTGTTCAAGAAATATTTACCATATCTTACGTAAATTTGATTTTTAAAATACCTAAGTATAAACATAAAAATTAACAGATAAATAGTTTAGAAGCAACATTGTTGATCAATTTCTGCCCCACAGTCCAAAATTTTAAGACCATACCAATTAATTATACAAAGACGATGTCATTTCTCAAGAATGTACTTAAAATTTTACAGTGATGTGTAAACTTAATCACGAACAGTTAGAATAGTAACCGTTTAAATGACAATGAGGCGTAACTTGGTCGTTCCCAGCAACTGTGTCACACGTATTAAACTACAGTAAGATGAATGATTTGTTTGTTTAAACATTTCCGATCCATAGTTTTTAAACGATTTCCGAAAGAGAGGAAACAACTCTGAAAGTAAAGATTTTCGAGTGTGTTAAATAGTAAATATGCTTGTACCTATGTTTTGATATTGTGTGGGTCAGGCAGATAGTAAAATTGGACTGTGCTTTAAAGTTTTTTGTTTATGGTTCCCTTTTCTTTGATTTTACGCCAGTAATCGGTGGTAAATGTTAAAAATAAGTAAAGACGATTCGAAAGTGCTTCTAACAGAAGTCTCATTGAATAAATAAATGTTTGATTTTGAGTAATATGTACCTACCTAGTGAATTTGATAAATCTTTACGTGATCGTCCTCTCAATGCCTCTCCTTTAAAAGTAAACGTCAGAGTATTTAAAAAATGAATAATATAAATCGTGCTTTATACCCGTTATTTTATGAACGCCTAGAAATCGATCATAAACACAAGCCTAATTATCGGAAGAATTACCTAGGAACTGCTGCGCCGGAAGTGTTAATTTCCACCGATTACGAAAGCGCACTGGCGCAATGGTTGATTTATGGCGAATGCTATCCCAAGGAACGGGTTCGGTGAATGTTAGAATAAATACAAGCCTTGAGAATCCGGTTTTATATCCTGTCAAAGACACGGTGTGGTAACACGGTGTTGAATAAAAGTCCAAATGGTAAATAAGGTGGATATATAGGGTATATACTAGCTTTCCGCCCGCGGTTTCGTCCACGTTTTCAAAGATAAACCCGCATTTCCGTTCCCTTAGGATTTCCTTGATAAAACCTATCATATGGGTTAATCCAAGTTAGTAGTAGTTAGTATTGTAATCGGTTCAGTAGTATTTGCGCGAAAGTGTAACAAACATACCTACACATCCACATCCATCCTCACAAACTTTCGCATTTATATGATTAGCAGGATAGGATAGGATATTCTACTCCTGTTTGTCAGAACAGAAGAAATAATACTTACAATATATTATACTAGCTTACCGCCCGCGGCTTCGCCCGCTTGGTCTAAAACCTAATAAATTATTAACTAAAACCTTCCTCTTAATCACTCTATCTATTAAAAAAAACCGCATCAAAATCCGTTGCGTAGTTTTAAAGATTTAAGCATACAAAGGGACAGAGAAAGCGACTTTATTTTATACTTTGTAGTGATTTGGCCATAGTTATGTAATACATAGTAACGACAGAAAGTGTAGAAAGAGTATAAATACAACACCTAAAACATACACTATGAAATCTATACCAATATTATAAAGCTGAAGAATTTGTTTGTTTATTTGAACGCGCTAATCTCAGGAAAAACTGGTCCGATTTGAAAAATTCTTTCGGTGTTAGATAGAAAATTTACCGAGGAAGGATATCAACATGCTAAGACCAACAGGAGCGGATATACCTATCATTAGATAGGTAGGTAATTATCAGAATTAAGTATATTACAAATCGTGTTAATGTTAAGGGAAGAAATAATAGTAAAAGGCAAGTGGATAGATACTACCTTTTTACTGTTTATAAAATCTTGTTTAGACTTAAGTGAAATATTTACAAATAAGTATGACTTTCTAGGTTTATCCTATAAAAAGTATACAATAAGAAATCTAAGTGCTAAAATAGCTCCAGAAAAGCCTATCGCGTGCGATACATAATTTTGCGTTTATCATAAAGTCTCGTAAAGTTCAAAAAACTAATTATCAAGATACTTTACATATAATTTATGCAAAAGCTATAATACACAATGTTTTCGTCCAAAAAGATGGCAACCCAATATGTGGAAATATCAGTATCGCTATAGACCTTGAAATCAGGTTTCACCTCCCGTCTGTTAAGTGCTGATGCGTAAAAAATTGTTATTTAATGTTTGTTTCTGTTCATTATTCAATGTTTATTATTCAGTATGGAAGAAAAAGAATTATTACTTGTTATTGATGGGTTGGTCTTGATGATAATTAATAATTGGTGAATAGCAAAGATGGTAGATGGTACTGTCTTAAGGTTCGAAATTATGGTTCGATAGATTTGTAGCTATTTCGGGAAAAATTTTAGGTGTGTTATCCAGTCTATAGTTAAACGGTTTAATATTGATACGGGAAGAAGGGTATTAGGAAATACTTAAGAGGAAATAATGCAAACAGCTGAATAAATTTGGATGTGATTTTGCTATGCATATCTTAGTATACTTCAACATGGGGTAAATGTTTAACATATAGTAGTTGTTTATGGAAGAATTTATAACAGTCTAAAATGTGATGGTCATAGACACTTGTCACCGGGTTATAGATGGGATTAGGAAGAAATAAGCAAAACAGCTGAACAAATTTTGATTAAATACACTGATAGTTATAATAATATCTAAGTATTATTGTGGAGGATTCTAACCTCAAGAATAACAGGTGTCTAGTAATAAAATGAAACATAGTAGACTTATCATTTTAATCGGAAACCTGATTCACGTTACATAGTAATCGTGTTTAATCGATACAAATCGTAAAATTATCGGATATCGGCCTGTATTATTATCTGTATTGCACAATGAGTAGAAATGAAAATATTTAAACTTTATCAGGGTAATTAGATTAGGTACGTATAATTAATCTGCTGATAATTTGGTACGGTTTTTAAGTCTGGGCTGGCTATAATAATTAATATATATAGTTCAATAACAAAAAAAAGTTTATCTCATGAAATTATTGTATTGTCACCAATCCTTGATAAGTGTACAAAGTTTGAATTAAATCTGTCCGATTAAAGTGGGTCAAAAACGAGTCTAAAGCAGTCGGTTACATACAAACATCCAGGTGAAGTTATTAGTTAATAAAGAGTGTTAAAAATTGTTATTCGTAATTCTTTGTTTATCTGTGTGTCAAAATTGATCACACATAATAAACTATATCAGACGTTTTTTGGTTTCCTTTCAAGCCATGCTGGCTTCTGTTATAAATTGAGATGAAAATTTATCAAAATGCATTCATTGTTAAACCCTAATTAAAATAAACAGTACAATGTTTTTCTAGTATATCTCAAAATCCCGTTAATTTACGAACAAAAACATCAATTTAATCGTTTATTTTGTACTACATTCCTTATAAGGGTATGTGGGATCCATATGAACAGCATTGGATTCGCACCTGTTCAATAAATACCATTTACTACTATTAGTAGTTTTTAGTAGTTTTTCTGTGAGAAATAGTAGTTGTGGAACTTGTTAGTTATTTATGTGTTTCGATTGTGTATAGAAAAAGTGGAATAGTCTTGTTTAAAGAGTTTATTCTCAAGGTCAAGGTCTTTTGGAGTTGTGTGAAAATAGATGTTGGACCTGTTATATATTTGGTATAAAAAGTATAGGTAATATAGCTTTTAGCGCTTAGTAGATATGTATGCAATTTCGTGGTTATTGGTTGAAATCTATACTTAATATTATAAAGAGGAAAGGTTTGTATGTATGTATGTATGTATGTATGGTTTTCACGCATAAACTACTGGACCGATTTTGATGAAATTTGACACAGACAATCTTTAGACCCTGAGAAAGAACATAGGCTACCTTTAATATTATGATTAACCGAATAAATTTCATACAAAGCGGTTAAATTGTTTTTCGGTTACACAAAACAGTTGAAAGTATGAACGTACGATACGTTTACGTTTAAAACGGTTGATAGCTCTTAATCTTGAAAACGAAAATTGAATAGAGGATCCCTGCCTCCTGCAATAGAAAAGACAAGTCTATTAGAAACTAAGGAATAATAGAGCTATTTATTTGAAAGTTTTATTAAAAACAGTTAACCAGTTTTAGTGATCAAATCTATACTAATATTATAAAGCTGAAAAGTTTGTTTGTTTGAACGCGCTAATCTCGGGAACTACTGGTCTGATTTGAAAAATTCTTTCGGTGTTAGATAGCTCATTTAACGAGGAAGGCTATAGGCAATATATCATCACGCAACGACCAACATGAGTGGAGCCACGGGGGTGAAACCGCGCGGAGCAGCTAGTGTATTATAAACAAACGAACAAATTCATTAATAAATAACTTAAATATAAAAAATAAAACACCCCATATCTTGTTCCTATTTTATTAAGAACATTATTAACCACAGACAGATTATAAAATACAATGAAAATCACGTTACATCTCGTGTTACGAAACTAAGGAAGTTGAGTTACGCTAAGTTAGTTCCGCTACTCATCACTTTTTGTGCAGTTGGGTAATGACTGTAGGTTCAGTGGTGGTGGTATATGTATGTAGTTATGTAGTGGGTTCAATGCTTAAATATATATGTAATGAATTTTTTCCTACTAATACATGTTATAAATGTGAAAGTTTATTAGGATGGTTAGGTACATTGTATACAGTGGAAATTTTATAAATAAATGAAAAATCTATGAATGCAGTTCTATATCTTTTTAAAAATAAAGGAATGTTTCCTGTCAGCAAATTTTTCTATCTTAGGTATTTCAAGTTATTTCCCGCCAGGACCCATCGAAAATTATCTGTGCTCCGCGGTTTCACCCGCATGGCTCCGCTCCTGTTGGTATTAGCCTGATGATATATAGCCTTCCTTGATGAATGGGCTATCTAACACCGAAATATTTTTTCAAATCGGACCAGTAGTTCCTGAGATTAGCGCGTTCAAACAAACAAACTCTTCAGTTTTATATTATTAGTATTGATGTAAAAACTACTAAACGGCTTTGGATGAAACTTTACAGTAACATACACATAAAAACACATGAGCTATAGAAATACTTAAAACATAATATTAGGAATTAGGAATTCATGATTAAATCGTATTTTAAATTTTTACACAGATAAAATCAAAAAGAAGACAATCACTAATATTGTTCTCATACTACACAAAGGCGTATATTATGAAGTAATAATAATAAAAATAAGTATGGGGTGTCTATAAATATACCATTAATTAATACTAAACATGGGTTTAAGAGGGAAGTAGACTATAAATAGAATGAAGATTCATTGTTACGATATCTATGTATAGCTCTATAAATACATAATGCTAATGCTATTTATATAAAACAATTTCGTATTTCATAAGTTAGCGTTAGCGTTTATAACTCAAAAACTGTCGAACCTTATTTGATTGGTTTGTTGTTTTTGTCTCCGTAAGTATGTATAAGAAATAAAAACTACGATTAAAGCACTTATGGCAAAAAATGGAATGTACTGAAACGTTCAGGAAGGGATGGATGTTTGTTTCTCTTTATCGTTAAAAACCGTTAATCTGATTGAGATGAAATTGGTCACAGAGATAGATTATAGTCTCGGTTAGAACGTTGATATAATGAATATGTAATGACGATTCGAAAGTGCTGCTAAAATAAGTCTAATCTTATATATAAAAATGAATCGCAAATGTACGGTGAAACTGTGGAACAATTTGCCACCTGCGGTGTTTCCGAACAACTACGACATTGGGGCCTTCAAGAAAAGAGCTTATTTGTCCATAAAAGGCCGGCAAAGCACCTGCAACACTTCTAGTGTTGCAAGTGTTTATGGGCGGTGGTGACCACTTACCATCAGGTGGCCCACCTGCCCCTTTGCTTGCTCTGACATAAAAAAAAAAAAAAAAATGTGTTGGTAAGCGCATAACTCGAGAACGGCTGAACCGATTTCGATAATTCTTTTTTTATTATATTCCTTGAAGTACGAGGATGGTTTTTATGTAGAGAAAACGTAAATATGTACCACGGGTGAAGCCGGGGCGGACCGCTAGTTGAATAAATAAATGTTTGAGTTTGAGTTTGATATTTTTATACGGGTAACATGACAAAGCAAAAGTGGGCTGAATCTATGTAGGTTGCGACTTGCGGTGTATCTATACATCTATACAAATATTATAAAGAGGAAAGGTTTGATTTTTTGTTTGTTTGTTTGTATGAATTGAATAGGCTCCGAAACTACTTGGCGGATTTGAAAAATTCTTTCACTGTTGGAAAGCTACATCATTTCTGAGTGACATAGGTTAGGTTTTATCCCGGAAATCCCACGGGAACGGGAACTATGCGGGTTCTTTTTTGAAAACGCGGGCGAAGCCGCAGGCGGAATGCTAGTTTAAAATAAAAGAATTCAACAGCTAGATGTGTAAAGATTTCTTAGAAGTCGATACCTATCTTTCTTTGGTGATCTATTGTGTACCTTGAAAGAAATGTTTATTCTATTCTAAAATATCTCGAATAAAATTGTATTCATATTATAGGTACTAGCTTTCCGCCCGCGGCTTCGCCCGCTTTTTCAGAGAAAACCCCGCATAGTTCCCTTTCCCGTGGGATTTCCGGGATAAAACCTATCCTATCTCTCAAGCTGGATCGAACTGCACATGGTGTGCGAATTTTATTATAATCGGTTTAGTGGTTTAGGAGTCCATTGAGGACAAACATTGTGACACGAGATTTATATATATTAGATGTATTTTTGATATAAATAATATATCGTACCTTCTTATAATTAATTCCCAAATTAAATTTAATATTGAATTTCAAGAAATGGTAGGGTGGTATCTCCTTATCAAAATGAACAATTAGTGGTAAGGTTGATTCTTAAAAAGTGATGTTATTTACGTAGTTTATACAATTTACAAGTAGGTATCTAATATTTTATCTATTGTTAACATGTGTAATGTGTATCTATCAAGAAGTTTTGGTTCCACTTAACATCACAAACTATAATAAATATTTAATTACTCCTATAATATAAGGGATTATCAATCTTCAATTGATGACGTAAATAGTCCGGACTCTAGACTTAATAACTTATAGGTATCTCTTCGCTATAATATAAACGTGTTTTCAATAAATAAATTTTTCAGGACAGTTTTCACTCACGGCACAATCTGATCCCATACGCGTTCGCTTGTGTTATGGAAACCAGATGGCTGATAAACATACATTTATAATTTAAAATATATATTTATTTAGATAATTAACACCCAGACACAGAGCAAACATCTATGTTCATCACACAAATATTTGCTCCGGGTGGGAATCGAACCCACAACCTCTGGCTTGGAAGGCAGGGCCACTACCAACCAAGCCAACCAGTCAGTCAATTTCTTGGTAAAGAGTAGGTAGGTACCTACGATTAAATTAAAAAAAAGCAACTAATAAAGCTCGTCGATAGTCAAAATTACACTTTGAAGAAGAAAAATTACTTGTTACCTACTTGCTTAACCTTTTGAACGCCAATGACATCTATAGATGTCATGCGCAATCGTGCCCTGTGCGCCAACGACACCTATACATGCCAAGAAACAGATCATAGATAAATACAAATTAAACATATTAAACCTTTACTTTTACGTGTTTTATTTATACAGTTTATGAACTGAATCCCCAGTTATTACATAATTGTACACAGTAAACAAAATTGCCAAGTAGTTATTCAAATATTTGATGACAAAAAATAACTTAATTAATGGCTAAAAAAGCATGTTCTCTCGCGCCAATGACATGTATACGTGCCTACTAGTGATGTAGTGTAATATTCAAGTAACTTCATTAAAATTTCAGCGAAATTACTCTAATTCGCTTAATTTTTGTAATAACTACAAAAAAAATATATAAGCTTAGTCACTGAGAAAAAAGGTAAATACTACATTCTTTGGTATAATACCATATTGTCTATATTGTGGATATTGTTGATTTGAATATTTTCCTTTTCGCCAATCATGTGCATCCCTAGCACAGTATCGATATGCAATCCCTTCTGCGCCATTGACATGAATAGATGTCGGACTGGTGACGTCGTAAGCGCGTGCCGTGTTGTTAAGTGCGGAAAGTTGTAAAAATATTTTATCGAGTAGCGGGCGAGTGAGCGAGCAGTTTTCAAAATGTATTACCTAATAAGTCTAATCAGTGCCTTTATTAGAATATTCTTATGATACAAATTGTCGCTATGTCATATCAAAATATGGTAATTGACCTAAATAGGTACCTACATATATTAGTATTTGTAATAACTCAAGTATTAAACTAAATGATTGGAAAATAAATATATAGTTTTAATGCAATTCCCTTTATTTAAAGGTAATAGTTGTTTTGATATTTACAAATAAACACTCCACAATAATACCTATAGTTCATATAAACTTAATAAATAAACTCGATAAGTTATAATAATATACAGCTACACATCCCTAATCAGAAGCGAGAGATTATAAAAAAAAAGGATGGTTGCCCGCGCCATTGGCATGTATACATGCCAATGGGGCGTAACTGATAGAGAATAGTGCTGTAACTTGCTGCAATTTTATATGTATTTTTGTATCTCAAAAGGTTGATTTTTTTTGTTGATAGTTGCTATAAATGTGGTCTTAAGTTTTTACAGCAGGAGATGAGGTTAAATAAATATTATTTTTGTGTTATAAGCTGTTTATTCAAATATTCAGACGTGAATTATTATGTTTATCGATAACATTTTGGACTCCCTACTATTTTCAAGGTTATCTCATTGAATTTGTGGCTTGGCGTGGAGGGCACGGCGATGCGTTTTTGCTCTGGCGGTCAAAAGGTTAACTTGGGGAATATAATATTAATTATTATATTGGCTTCTGTAACTCTAAATAAGTCTACCTAGTTCCTACTAACTAAATTATCACTACATAGTAGGTATAAAACAAAGTCGCTTTCTCTGTCCCTTTGTATGCTTAAATCTTTAAAACTACGCAACGGATTTTGATGCGGTTTTTTTTAAAAGATAGAGTGATTCAAGTGGAAGGTTTTAGTATATAATTTATTAGGTTTTAGACAAAGCGGGCGAAGCCGCGGGCGGTAAGCTATTAATAATGAAGATCGATTTAATTGACAAGTTTTATGACAAAAAATACGAAATATATGGACAAATAGTACTTATCGGCGGCCAAATATCTGTAGGAACTTAGTATGCTTCTATAAAGCAAAAATATTAACCTAACAACAACTAAATACAATTAACAATTATTCACAGTCAGCTGTGCACAAAGATCCCAGTGACCCCTACATCTAATTGGTCTAAAGATAGCTCCTAATGAAGCGACTAGAACGTCATAGGTCATCTTGGAATAGGAAATGTGTGTATTAACTAGTGATGCAACGAATACTACTTTTACGAATACGAATATCAAACCTACTATTCGGCGAATACGAATACGAATATCTCGCCTTGTTAATAAAAGACTTATTTATTTAATGAATGTTTACTCTTCTAATAATTAAAATTTACAATAGGCAAATTTTTATTTAAAAAACATAATTTTCTGGTTTTAGGCGATTTTTTTTTTCAGTCAGGATGTTTCCAGCCGTTGAAAAAAGTCTTTCCGAAGCGACTGTATATGGCTTCAGTGAAAAATATTTTTAGGCGAGTTTTTTCTGACTTGGAAAATGGACATCTTTTCGCCAAAAGGCCAGTGGATCAGCAGTCTCTGCACACGTCATATTTTTACGCGCGATTTTTAAATCTGTAGTAAATCGAGTTGCGTACAAAAATATTCGTTTTTAAATATTCGTATATTCGCCGAATACGAATATTCGGTAAATGTCTACTATTCGGCGAATACGAATATTCGTATTCGTATTCGTTACATCACTAGTATTAACTGTTTTGTGTAACAAAATAGATCATAGATATATTGTATACTTACTAGAGTTTATGTAAATGTTATTTCAATAACTTAATTATGTACATATTTCACAAAACTATAATATTGAAATTTTGAAATCAAGATAGAACTGTCTATTTTTCGGGGTTCTGGGTTATCGTATTATAAAACTTGTTTGAAATCGAACAAATATTGTTTATTCTTATGAACTTTCAAGTTACGTGACTAATTATAATATGTTAAAGTTAATTTAACAAAGTTAGATCGTTTTAAAACTCATCTCTAATTATATTAATTACTTCGTCCTTATACGCGGTATAGGCGTACATAATTTCACCAGTGCTTAGTTTTATGCAGTGTGCTGTGTGGTTGAGTCGTTGAAAGACATAGCTGCACTAGCTGTGCTCCGCGGTTTCACCCGCATTGCTCCGCTCTTGTTGGTCTGAAGGTGATGATATATAGCCTATAGCCTTCCTCGATTAAAAGAGACTATAAAACTGTCCATATCCATCCGTATAAACTCTATGCAGAATATGGGTCTATAAAAGAAGTACCTATAAGTAATAAACTGCCTTTGTTATTTTGGTGTTAGGTATGTATTTTCCGGATTGAAGGACCATTCCTTTCCATTATGGTGATAATTATGAACCTACTAAGTAGTCAAAGCATCAATTTCCTTTGGAATGATATGTTTCACCGTAGTAAAAAAAAGCCTATGTCACTCTTTTGGCTGTACTATAGACATAAAAACATCGTAAAATTATTCCGTTGCGACGTGAAAGAAGAACAAACTAACGCGTTTATAATATTATTAAATACTAGCGGTCCGCCCCGGCTTCGCCCGTGGTACATATTTCGCAATAAAAGGTAGCCTATGATCTTTCTCAGGGTCTAAAGATTATCTGTGCCAAATTTCATCAAAATCGCTTCAGTAGTTTATGCGTGAAAACCATACATACATACATACAAACCTTTCCTCTTTATAATATTAGTATAGATTATTCAAAGGTTATGTAGGTTTTGCAATTGTTTTCGTTCCTCGTCATTGCACTTCCTATTTCCGTAGATAAATACGGGTCAGGATATGAATTATCTCGATGTAAGTGTGTCGTTGATAGTAATAACAAATAAATAGTGTTGACAAAACATACACATCATAAATCTATACTAATATTATAAAACTGGAGAGTTTCTTTGTTTGTTTGTTCGAACGCGCTAATCTCGGGAAGTACTGGTCCGATTTGAAAAAATTCTTTCGGTGTTAGATAGCCCATTTATCGAGGAAGGCTATAGGCTATATATCATCACGCTAAGACCAACAGGAGCGGAGCAATGCGGGTGAAACCGCGGGGAACAGCTAGTAAACAATATTGAGAAAAACATGGTGAAATATGTTTGTTATGACTTATGAATATTGCATCAATCATTGAATTGATTTGGGTGATTGGCTTTTTATTGGTAGTGATTTAAGAAAATTTAAACTAATAGGTACCTACGCGTTTTGGTTTGTGGTAATTTAGTTTGTGGTTGTTTTGTCTGGAAGTCGTCATTTTATAGTTTTTCCAACGGTTACTTATTATTATTACACGCTTTATATTAGCTTCACCTGTATGTTTGTTTGTTTGTAACCGACTTCTTTGGGCGCGATTTTGACCCACTTTAAACGGCCAGATTTCGTTCAAACTTGGTAGATTTATTGAGGACAATACACTAATTTGATAAAAGTTTCTATTTTTTAGTTCGGTTTTCTATAAAAAGCGTGTTTTTTAGTTTTTTTAACTACATATTATTATTTTTTAAGTCGAGACGTTATTAAATGATTCAAGTAGGTAACTATGAACGAATATTCTATTAAATAACGATAAATCTTTACCTAATTATACTTCTATACTATACTAATATTATAAAGAGGAAAGGTTTGTATGTATGTATTGTTTTCACGCTTAAACTACTGGACCGATTTTGATGAAATTTGGCACAGATAATCTTTAGACCCTGAGAAAGAACATAGGCTACCTTTTATTGCGAAATATGTACCACGGGCGAAACCGGGGCGGATCGCTAGTTTAAATATGTAAGTATTCACATTTGACATATCCTAATAGTACCGTTATAAAAACATCATTTCAGTTGTAACAAATTAGTGCTTATTACTTGTAATTCCACATAGTAACTAATATATAGTAATATTTTGTACTACTAACGCCATCTATCAGAAATAACACTACCTAAAGGAAACTTATACATATTTCTAAGTGATTTCCCTTATTTTCAAAAGACTTCAAAAAGTTGGAGGACCCTAATTTGATTGTATTTATTGAGATTTGTTGTTTCAGAACCTTCGAATGGGTGAATCGATTTTTATAATAATTTAATTTTAATGTAGATGTCTCCCACATGTTCTGGTCCATTGAAAAGTTACATTTGGGGTTGCATTTTTTAGAGGACGCAATTTTATTTTTTTGATGTGTAGGGGTGGTCAGTGTGAAGCTATCACCAAGTTTGTGGGGTCGCCACCCTTGTCCCACGGCCGCCATCTTGAAAATAGCGGTTGATATGGTTTTTACGATATATCTCTTAAACTATTTATTTGATAAAAAAAAATTGTTCACATTATTTGTTGCAAATTAAATACTCTACGACTTTGATCCTGCAACTTTTTGTCGTAGAACTATAAATAAAAAAGTTATAAGCGAAAATGTTCAAAAATTAGAGATATTTATATTTCTCAATAAAACTTTTTTTTTATAATTTTACGTAGAAATGATATTTGACCATTTTTGTAGATTGTTTTTCGAGGAACAACTTTTATATACAACATTTTTTCATTAATTAAATAGCTAAGGTTTTACAGCACTCCGAAGTGAGTACTAATTTTCAGTGCTCTGAACTATACAGTATACTTATATTATGTGTGTACTAATAATAATTTGTCATCAGTAATGGTTTTTTTTGTTATTATAATATTTTTAATAATTAATTTTGCAATATCACTAATAATTAATTATTGAATCTTTTCCCCACCACCCAGGAGGTAGAGTCTGGAAGCGCGACTTTTTTTTACGTCGAAAAGCAGGTCTGAAATGTTCTGCAGTGTGCTTCTATTGTTCTGGAGTATGAGAAAAGAGCCAATAGCCAGTATATGTATAGTTAAGAGAACTGAAAAATAGTACTCACTTCAGAGCGCTGTAAAACCTTAGTTATTGACGTTATGAAAAAATGTTGTACATAAAAGTTGTTCCTCGAAAAACAATCTACAAAAATAGTCTGATATCATTTCTTCGTAAAATGATAAAAAAAAGTTTTATTGAAAAATATAAATGGCTCTAATTTCTGAACATTTTCGCTTATAACTTTTTTATTTATAGTTCTACGACTAAAAGTTACTTCACCAAAGTTGTAGAGAATTTAATTTGCAACAAATAATGTTAACGATATTTTTTTATCAGTTAAATAGTTTAAGAGATATATCGTAAAAACCATTTCAACCGCTATTTTCAAGATGGCGGCCGTGGGACAAGGGTGGCGACCCCACAAACTTGGTTTTAGCTTCACACTGACCCCCCCTACATATCAAAAAAACAAAATTGCGTCCTCTAAAAAATGCAAGGTTAGGCCTAAAAAATGTAACATTTCAATGGATCATTCGTCCCATTTAAATTTGATTTATTTCTGACAATTTGTAGGCGGTTTTTAGTTTTGAAGTTAAAAAATATTTTTAACTGTAAACACGGGCGTGCCAATTAAGCTGTTAGTTTGCAAATAAAATAAAATTTCGCAACTTTATGCATATATGTATTAAGAAGGTTAAGTTTCAGACTAATTGAAACGTGACAATAGTTTTTATTGTAAAATCATTCGTTGTTACTCATACATAATGTGACGCACACGTTTATCGGTCATTTACTGGGGATATTGAACATGTATATTATACTAGCTTTCCACCCACGGCTTCGCCCGCGTTTTCGGGGATAAAACCTATCCTATGTCCTTTCTCGGGTATCAAAATATCTCTATACCAAATTTCATGCAAATTGGTTCAGTAGTTAAGGCGTGATTGAGTAACAGACAGACAGACAGAGTTACTTTCGCATTTATAATATTATTATGGATGTGGGTTTTTTTGACGTGACAACGTCTTATAATTCGATAGCGCCGGCTGCACGCACGAAAAAACATGACTCATGCGGCGTTACCTTGCTCTGAGGCGTTCCATGTAAGGCTTGAAGTGCAAGCGAGAGCGCGGAACGAGTGACAAAGAAGCACAATCGGACGTTGTCACGTTCAACTTTCGTCAGTAAACCGACTTTACAGACAACCAATTTTTTTGAAGTGAAACTTCTTTATCGGGGTTGGACAAAAATTTAGTGTAACATTTTTGCGTTACGCCGTACGCGTGACATTTTTGCGTTACGCCGTACGCGTGACATTTTTGCGTTACGCCGTACGCGTGACATTTTTGCGTTACGCCATACTCGTGACATTTTTGCGTTACGCCGTACGCGTGACATTTTTGCGTTACGCCATACTCGTGACATTTTTAAGGTCATAAAGAAGTTTCACTTCTTACGTGTGTACTCTAGTACGCGCATACATTTTTTTTTATTAAGTGGGGAAATCTTGCATAGATATTAGATACCCACTGCCTCCGGGGGAGGGGCCGTGGGTAATGGGTTATGTCGGATTCCTACCGACCTTTTGGTCCCCCTACTGTGTTGTGTGTTAGGTGTGAGAGGGCCACGGGTATTAGTAGAATTCATTCGTGACAGTAAATCCTATCCTTCTATGGGTGGATGTGAAATTTTATATTATTATATTAAGTCTTTAGCTGCAATTGTTTTAAAATAAATATAAAAATACACAACAAACCTTTTAAAATAGACTTAAGAAAATTTAAAATGCCTTGCACTTTCTGTTTTTAATTTTCTATCGGGGTGTTTAATAAGATAAAGTTTATATTATAAACGAATTTCTAATCTTTAAAATCTTTTAAATGCATGTCTGTAGAAATCGTGTTAAAAAACCGTAAAAAATATGGTCGTATCTGCTGTAAAATCATAACGAATTTAGCGTTATTATGATAATTGACATACCTAATTCGTTCCTTTGTAGGCACGAGTCCAAAAAGCTAAGTAGGTACAATTTCCATGACATAAACATAAAACCTATAATACTAATCTGCCTCAATGTATAAAAATTGCATTAATCGTAATCTGACAAATCCTTGCTTATTCAAAACGATCAATTTTAAATCCAATTACCAACATTTAGAATCCAATATTGCCTGAACAACCAAAAGCTATAAAATTCACACACTCGTAAATAATACTTTAACCCAACAAAGATAAACACAAATTAATTATAATTCAATTATCCACTAGATCCAAGAACTTTGGTCCGTGGCCCGAGATATCGCGACATTGGTTTAATGATTATCGTTGATTGATAATATAATAAATATTTCAGAACATTTTTCACACACGGCACGATCTGATCCTATACTAAGCTTTTTGCCTGTGTTATGGAAGCCAAATGGCTTATTAACATACATACTTATGTTATTATACTTATGTATAAATAATTATAACACTCGCAAATGAAGATCGATGGATCTTCACACAAATATTTGCCCTGGGTGGCAAGCGAACCCACGACCTCTGGCTTAAAAGGCAGGGTAGCTACCAATTAAGTCGAAATGTATTACATAGTTTAATTCGACAACAACGAAAATTTTCTCGAAGATATGGAAAAAAATACAGAATGAGAAATTACTTCTCAATTTATGACGTGAGCAAGAGAAATAAGGAACCATTTTCATGTGGATAGATTACATACGATTATTTCCATACATATTCACCAATCAAGACCTCGTTTTAATATAATAACTATGTGAAGTAACGTGGCTTATCATTACCATCTATTGTCTCAGATAACCCAGATTGAAGAACAATGGGTGGACGGTATTGTGTAATAGTTTCTTATATGGTGATCGCCGTGTTGGGTGAGGTCGTGGTAAAATGGTAGAATTAGGTAGATGGAAGAGAGGGAGAGAACTGTACCGATCTGTATTAGTTAGTAGCTGTGCCCCGCGGTTTTACCCACAGAACTATTTCTGTGGTTTTACCCGCAGTGTTCCGCTCCTGTTGGTCTTAGCGTGATGATTTATCGAGGAAGGCTATAAGGTTATATGCGTTAAGTCTTCCTCGATAAATGGGCCAACTGACACTGAAAGAATTTTTCAAATCGGACCATTAGTTCCTGAGATTAGCGCGTTCAAACAAACTCTTCAGCTTTATAATATTATAAGTATAGATAGATAAGACCAGACAGGAGTAGCATATGCTACTCATATGATGGAACAAGTCAACAGGTGATCAAACAAACACAAACATACTGTAAAAAGCGACAATTTCACAAGTACCAAGAAACCCTACCAGTATGGTACGTGACCACAAACAACCAATTGACCACAAGAGATTTGGTCAACGAACCGTGCGCTCGGGTCATTCCACTAATGTTACAGTTTAATTATGTAATATTATATTGGCAATTGTGTAAATAGATATTTGTGTTGATGATTGTTTTGTTTTGGAAGTAAGCTGCAAATGACTTAACATGGTAACTAACTGACCCGGCAATTGTTGTTGAAGGTTTGAAAATAGTTTTGGTAGAAAACTTCTTTAAGCTATTGCATAGCTGGGCGCGGGCCTTGAGCGCGGGGACCGAATCGAGAAATTCCGTAACGAAAAAACCTCACGCTCCCCACTCCGACGGACACGGAGGTGTGGCTTGAAGGCATGCTATGCAATAGCTTTACCGCGGCAGTCCCCGAGTGCCACACGTCTTTTTTTATTTTTTAGTAGGTACGTACCTATTCTCAGATCTGCCGATGATACACAACAAATTTCATACACCATTTTAATTTTTTTTGGGGGAAGATATTATATGCTTACCTACTTTGTAAGAATACCTAATTATTTCATACTAGAGGTCCGCCCCGGCTTCGCCCGTGGTACATATTTCGCAATAAAAGGTAGCCTATGTCCTTTCTCGGGTATCAAAATATCTCCATACCAAATTTCATGCAAATTGGTTCAGTAGTTTAGGCGTGATTGAGTAACAGACAGACAGACAGAGTTACTTTCGCATTTATAATATTAGTATGGATTTTTTTAAGAGCTAATGCGCGCGGATATCTTGAGCTGTTTAAAAAGCTATTACTTCAATATTACAAACATAGATAATTGTTTCCACCTGAGCAATAAACTGCATTGAATCATTTTACTTCCATAGCGTTTACTTTCTTCGTCAGTAGTTATGACGTCATCGGTCATACACGCATCACGCGAGCTAGATATCTATGTTTGCTTAACTGCACTTTTGTTTGTGAAAGTTTGCGATAGTATTGAGCAATGGTAATGAGTTTCCATTGATTGGTAAGGATGTTTTTGAAGTGAAACTTCTTTATCGGAGTTGGAAAAAAATTTAGTGTAACATTTTTTCGTTACGCGTGACATTTTTCCGTTACGCGCCATCTTTTTCTTATCCCTACCACGCGTGATTCGACGTATTTCTGTAAAGTTGCATATAGTGAATTATTTTTCCAAAAATAAGGTCATAAAGAAGTTTCACTTCTTAGGTGTGTACACTAGTACACGCACATATATTTTTTTTATTTTTCAAACTTGTAGCAGCATTTTCTTATAATGATGCTGATATATTTGATCAGTTTGGACGTAGATTTTCATACATTAATTGTGATTTTCACTGACAACTGCGATGAAGAGAACTTACCAGTTATCAGGAAACTCTGAAATCTGAATTATTTTTTTTAGAAACATTTATGTATGTAAAAAATAAAGAAGTGATCAATACTTACCATTACGTCCCATTTCTAGTAATGTGCAAGTATCAGATAAAATCAGGTCCTATACTTATAATAAAATACTAAGTAAAGCAGGGCGTAGAATTCTTCCTCGGCTGTAAAGAGAATCGACCTGTGAAACAATAGTGAAATAAATAATAAATGTAGTACATTAAAATTCTAATAAGTAGGTAGGTAATTCATAGTTTAAGCAGGAATAACTGCTAAAATTATGAATTGCAAACTTTGATTCAAGGGGTAGGTAGATATTCATAAAGCTTACGTAGGTACCTTATCATGTCAAAATGGTTTATCAGATTGGAATACAATTTGACATCAAATAACAAATATACTATAATTTAGTTAATAATATTGTGTCTGCAAAGTGTTAATATGAATTATCTCCTATACAGGAGCAGAAAATCTACGACGAACCATGCGACGTGTCTCGACCAGCGACACCAGAAGCAGAACCAGTGAAGACAGACTTCCAGAAGCTGAGGGAAAACTTCGAGACGCTCCCAGAAGTTTCTAGAATGTTCGAGAAGCCGAAGATCTCGAAGAAACCGCTGACAAAGATATGGAAGAGCACGGAGAACGTTTCCGACGAATTCAAGTTCGTCAGGAAAACGGTGGAGAAGAAATTTGCAACTGATTCTAAGAAATATAGACGCTCAGACAAAGGGGAGAAGGTCGGATTTAGTTTACCCAAGAATGATAGCAGTCAACTCGATGTCGATAGAGAAAATGTGAGTATTCTTATGAGACTTACTTTTAAATGTAGATTTTTAATGTAATTAGGGCTCATTACAATACCTATAAATGGTTTAGAATATCATAATCACATTTTACAGTTGGATTACGCATGTTAAAGTATTATATTTTCATAACTAGAAATGAAATAAATAGTATGAGATTAAATTAAATATAGAATGTAAGAACTGAAACAAATATTAGATTAGTTTGACGATATAATATGAAAGCTTACAATCTACATTTGGCCAGCGTGGTGTACTGTAGCCATAAACTCAGGAAGCATGTTAAAAGTGAGAAGAGAAAGGACAAAAATATGCTGATCTTCTTCTCTTATATATAAAAATGAATCGCAAAATGTGTTGGTAAGCGCATAACTCGAGAACGGCTGAACCGATTTCGATAATTCTTTTTTTATTATATTCCTTGAAGTACGAAGATGGTTCTTATGTAGAGAAAACGTAAACATGTACCACGGGCGAAGCCGGGGCGGACCGCTAGTATAATATAAAGGTATAACTATTAGTAAAGTATATAATATATAAATTATAGATTCAGGGATCACGTACATATCCAACGGTGAAAGAATTTTGAAATTGATCCAATAGTTGCTGAGATCAGCACGTTCAAACAAACAAAATCTTCAGCTTTGTGATATAAGTAGGTGTAGATAAATATAGATAATGAATAAAACGAAGGTGCTAATGTTCGTTCGCTTAGAAAAATCCTTTAGCAAATAAACGCGTTTAAAGCTACGGACACACGTGCTCATTACTAGCACGAAAGCATGCTTTTATTGAGCAAGTGCTCATTAGTAGCACGTGTGTACACTAGTTGCTAGTAATGAGCATGCTTTTTAAGAGCGTGCTCATGCTACCTGAGGCGCGGGCAGGTGGGGGGCGAGCTCCGAGCACGTCTGAACATTTTTGCTTATAAGCATGCTATTATCCATTTTGTCCCGATCTGCGGCGGACGACTGTTTTGTGCAATTAATTAATGTAATTAATTAAAATTAAACCGCAATATGTTATCATTTTTATTTTTCACCAAAATGTTCTTACACAATTCCATTGCAAGCAATATGATTATTTTATTAAGTTTTGTAGGTACGGATAGCACTTTCACTATATTATATACTTGTACATCCATTTGGCCGAGAGCCTGGTGCCAAATAGCACGTCTGTCCGTACGTTTGCTTTGAGCATGCCTATTTAGGAGTATGCTTTAAATCAAGCATGCTAATTTCTGGCAAATGTGAACAGTTTGCAGAGCATGCTAATTTTAAGCAAGCTTATTAGCATGCTTTTTTTGAGCACGTCTGTCAGTACCTTAACTGAAGCAGTCTTTGTTTTAAGTACATTTAATTAGCGCTCCTCGATGTAGTACTTATTACTCATTTATATCAGTTTATACTAAAATGTATTTAAATGGAGTTGTATTAAGGTTTAATTTTGATTGAGATAAGTAAAGATGGAAAGAGATAGATGTATGTAAGGACGGAAAGGGATGAACTAAATTAGTAGTTGTGTCGTAACTTTGTAAGAAGTACAGATAAGTGAAAAAGTGCTTATTTTTTTATTCTACCAAAATTTTATTTCTTCCTTGGTACATGAGACGCGTGATTTACAAAGGGTTCGGGATTCGATTCTAAGTCTTTATATCTACTGAAAAAGGACTTGTGGGTAATACTATTACGTCTGTTCAAATTTTTGTTATCATGACAATACAATTGGAGTTATTTGATAAATAATTAAAAATACAATAAAATTAAAATGACTGTGGTCATTCACATGATACATAATCATTAAACACCCCAATAAATCATAAGAATTATGAAAATATTTCTCAAACGAAACTTTGAAACAATCATTTCGAAAAACATGTGGCAACCCTACATGCTTAAGTAAAGTTACCGCAAAATTAAGTGCGCGAAAATGTATTGTATTCAACAGTAACTTCGTATGACGTAATTTTCCGAGCGTGTGAGTCACTGAAAAGCCCAGTAATAAAAGTTTACGATGAGACCCTACTAGGTTTATGCAAAGATATAAATTTCTCGTGGCATAGTAATTTTGCGTGTATTCAGTAGGACATAAAAGTGAAGTCCCATGTCCCCTAGTGGGGTAAGGGGCAGATGCATTATACATCTGTTTCACTGATCGAATTTGTTTAGAGACAAGTAGGTGATCAGCCTTCTGTTTCCTGCCAGACCGAGACTTTTTTTTTCTCCGTCCCCACCGGGAATCGAACCCAGGACCCCTCGGTTTTACGCTCCACAACCAATGTACCAAAAAGGCGGTCTCAGTATTCAGTAGGACATGCAGCATGTTAATTGATAACTGCATATACCTATAGTAATATTATAAAGCTGGAGAGTTTGTTTGTTTGAACGCGCTAATCTCAGGAACTACTGGTCCGATTTGAAAAATTCTTTCGGTGTTAGATAGCCCATTTATCGAGGAATTCTATAGGCAATATATCATCACGCTAAGACCAACAGGAGTGTAGCCACGCGGGTAAAACCGCGGGGCACAGCTAGTAATCTATATAACAGAATACAATATTACGTTAATTACTTAAGAAGTAGATAATAAAGGTGTTCTAGATCATATCATATTAAATCTTATATATAAAATTCTCGTGTCACAATGTTAGTCTGTATACTCCTCTGAAACGGGTGGACCGATTCTCATGAAATTTTCTGTGCATATCGGGTAAGTCTGAGAATCGGCCAACATCTATTTTTCATATGTACCACGGGCGAAGCCGGGGCGGACCGCTAGTCTTTATATAAAAGAAAGTCGTGTTAGTTAGAACACTTATATTATGTTATAACTGAGTAACGGCTGATCGGATTTTAATGATGTTTTGTTTGTTGGTTTCCCGCCTCCCGCTTCAATTAAGACAATGACTCAAAGTTTTTGAAAAATCTACTCGGATGAAGCCTAAGCAATCAACTAGTACATATAGAAGTAAATAAATAAAATTCATGTAGCAACCCTATTATTATTAACCCTAATAATACAGTCACGCACAAAATTAATAATTAATTCATTCATTTATTTAAGACTTTCTGTCAGTCCCTCTATACTTGCCAACTTTGGATTAATTACACCAAAAAAGCATACGATGGCATTCGAGTAGAGCACAATAACATCTTCCGATATTTGATGGGGCTCGACAAATTTTGCAGCGCTTCGGAGATGTATACCAACTTTAGAGTAAACTCCTTGAATGCTATCCAGCGACACAGAATTGCTACATTTATGTCCAGTTGACAAGTGTAGAAATAAAATTGTACGCAGTCTGGCTGACAGAAATATAACTAGTAGTTTGTATAAAACTTGGATCTCAATTATTATGATATAATTAATGGATGTATGTTTTCATTGGTTTTGTTGTATTAAAATTATTAAAATTGTATACATCTGTAAATTATGGGACTAAATTATTGTTCTGAAATAAAGAATTTATTATTATTATTAAAAGTGCATTGGCTTCTTTTAAAAATATTATATAACATCGCGCTCAAAATTATCAAAGTATCAGATTCGTGCTACGATACGGTTATTGTTGAATGTACAAACAAACAATGATATTATCTCTTAGTCATAATGCTGACAGAAAAAATCATGGCATAAAGGAACGGTTACATGGAGATGAACTAGTTTAACGTTGTTCAAATGCGTTGTTGGCACTGCAACTGTGCCTTGACGGTTAAATAACGTTCAATTCCTATCTGAATAATCTTCTTATATACATATGTATAAAAATGAATCGCAAAATGTGTTGGTAAGCGCATAACTCGAGAACGGCTGAACCGATTTCGATAATTCTTTTTTTATTATATTCCTTGAAGTACGAGGATGGTTTTTACGTAAAGAAAACGTAAATATGTACCACGGGCGAAGCCGGGGCGGACCGCTAGTTTTCCTATAAAAAAGACGTAGGTACCTCATATTTTGTACGTAGTATTTAATTCCTTATAGTTTATTGGCGCCTGTTTATTTTATAAAAAAAAAAACAATATTAAAATGAAATAAAGTAATCTGTATGAACATAAATACTATGACGAGCTTTTAATTTAATATCTGATGAAATTTTGAGCATACCATATTTTGATATTAGATAGGTTTTCATTATTAAAAACATGTTTTAAAGCCAAACACCACATTTTACATAAACTTCCATAATTTTTTTTCTATTTTAATAAAACTACTCGTAACTACCATCAACATAAGTTATTTTCGCTTTTAATCTTCTTTTTCATACGGAATTTTTACAAATTTTTATGTCATCCATTTGAATATTTAAAATATAAAAATAACAGCACCATGTAAGCCAAGCCTAACGCTACACTGCGGTTCGCTGAAACGACGTACGTTAGTTGGTTTTTAACCAATGATGAGTATGTATGGCGTACTATGAGTTAGTTCATAATTTATGAGTTAGTGTATAGTGATATATAATAGTGATAGTGACAATATGTGCAATTAGTGTAAAAATTAGGGAAATATAGGTGTTGGGATTGTCTTACTATCTAATATTAAGGTTCGAGGCAAAAGTACTCTAAGATTACAGAAAACCTCGAATTTTAAAGGATCTAGGTAAGTGTAGTTGGGACTGCATTATGTGAAATTTAAGGTGAATTTTTGGTGAAAAGAAAGGTATTGTGATTATCTTACTAACTTTAAGGAGGCAAAATAACCTAATCTTTAGGAAATACCTCGAAATTAAACGGATCTAAGTGACATATTTTAGCATTAGCTATATTATGTGAAATTAAAGTGAAGTTAGTGGTGAAATAAAGAAAGGTATTGTGATTATCTTACTAACATTAAGATACGAGGCGAAGGTACCAAATACCTGGAAATTTAACGGATATCAAAACTCAAAGATTCAGGTATGCTCCTTCCTAATAAAATTAAATTGATTCAGTAATTTGAAAGGTTAGTATCTACCACCATAACACGACATTTTACTTGATTCAAGATTTGAAGAAGTGAAACTTCTTTATCGGGGTTGGAAAAAAATTTAGTGTAACATTTTTTCGTTACGCGTCACATTTCTCCGTTATGCGCCATCTTTTTCTTATCCCTACCACGCGTGTTTCGACGTACATATTTCCGTAAAGTTGCATATAGTAAATTATTTTTGGAAAAATAAGGTCATAAAGAAGTTTCACTTCTTACGTGTGTACACTAACACACGCACACATTTTTTTAAATGTAGACCGTATTCTTTATAATAGACTACCCGACGCTTAATTCGTTTGATGTTCATATAAAAAGTTTCTTGAAAATCTTATAAGTAAAATTAATTAAAAGAAGCTTTCTTATCTTGCAAATACTAAATCCTACCTAGTTTAGACTTTAATAGTAGCTAAGGACAATGGAAAAATATTTCAATGGTCACGTGCTTTCATCTGTTTAAACTTTAAATCTTGACTTATCTTCTGACAAATATTCGTAATAATAGAAAATGTGTGCGTGTACTAGTTAGTGTACATACGTAAGAAGTGAAACTTCATTATGACCTTATTTTTCAAAAAATAATTTACTATATGCAACTTTACAGAAATACGTCGAATCACGCGTGGTAGGGATAAGAAAAAGATGGCGCGTAACGGAAAAATGTCACGCGTAACGAAAAATGTTACACTAAATTTTTCCAACCCCGATAAAGAAGTTTCACTTCAATAAATGAATAGTATGAATTTATCTTATTCTCTTTTGATTTGTGGGTAGAAAGAAATAATTTTGTTTGAAGGTTACTGTGGTATTTAATAATGGTTCAGTTATTGTGATTTGATAGCTTTGTAGTGTGTATGTGAAATAATAAATGAATATGTGTATATATGTAGTAGGTAGTAAATACGTGATTTTTGTGTTCGTGTTTAAAGGAAGCTAGCTGTAAAGAAGACATTGATATCTCTATGTATGTATTATACGATTATCTCTTTTCTTAGTATAATCTTTATAATAATAACAATTTGTACCTATTTGTTTTACTTTGTGTTTTATTTATAATTCGCTAGAAAAATCACACTTGAAGACATAATATTACGCCATTTAAATTGTTATTCTCATGATTACAAATCTAACGGCACTTCTCAAGCTGAAATCCATTAACTCTCGCTATAGAGCGTGCCAAAGATAATACAAAACATAATATTATTCTATACTAATATTATAAAGCTGAAGAGTATGTTTGCTTGAACGCGCTAATCTCAGGAACCAAGGGTCCGATTTGAAAAACTATTTCACAGATAGATAGCCTATTTATCGAGGAAGGCTATAGGCTGTATATTTCATCACGCTAAGACCAATAGGAGCGGAGTAATGCGGGTAAAACCGTGGTCACAGCTAGTTATTGATAATCTGGTAAAACACAACACTGCTTTTGTCACAATCGGATAAAAAAAACATTGAACTTTCAGGATCTACCAATATTATACGTTTCCGTGTAAACAATAGTTTTTCTTGACACAGAAACCTAAATTTTTCCATCTATCTATCGAATACACGGGAACGGATGCACAATAAAGGATGTTTCGTCATCTAAAAGCGAATGGAGGTCGATTAAAGCGTATAGCCACTTTTTCTTTGTTTCAAAAGTCATTATTCTATTATAAATTTATAACTGTTGATTTAACGGTGTTTTTGCATTGTTGAATAGTTACAGTATAATTTAGAAAAACAGGTACAAAAACAGTAATTTTGCGTTGCATGCCTACTGTGTTTTTGATTCACTGACCTGCCTAAAAATGGTTTTTTTACCCGTTGTTTTTTTTAACCGACTTCTTTCAAAAGAGTAATTTATTTTGACCTAAGTATAATAAACACAGACTTTATTGAAGATTTTATCAGAGGATGTATACCTGCTTACATATAAGTAAGTAGTGTTACTGTGTTAGCGATATATTTTAATTAATAGGGTTTATATCCACAAGGAAGAGCAATAATAGGTGGTAAGTCCTAAGGGTTTGGGTTGCGTTAGCTAATATTAAGAATTCCGTAGTTAGGGTTTAAAAAATTAAAACTGACTAGCTGCTCCCCGCGGTTTCACCCCCATGGCTCCATTCCTTTTGGCCGTAGCGTGATGATATATAGCCTATAGCCTTCCTCGATACATGGGCTATCTAACACCGAAATAATTATTCAAATCGGACCAATAGTTCCTGAGACAAACAAGCAAACAAAAAAACAAACAAACTTCAGCTCTATAGCTTTTATTTGAGGACTCGACTAAAATAGAATAGGTAACTTCATTATGCTTTGTTGTTTAATATCCAATTAGGTTATCATATCATCAATAGTAGGTATCAAATTTATGAATCATTCTTAATTAAGTAGATTCGAATATTCAATCAATCAATCAATCAATCATCAGCCTTTCGATGTCCACTGCTGGACATAGGCCTCTCCTATAATGCACGCCACTGAGCCCCGTCTCTAAATATTCTCATAGGGCGTATTATTAGGTACTATAAGTTTTTGTTCTGAAATTCTCAAACCACGAGAGACTCCGATTGTTATTGATCCTACAATAGTCATTGTTTATATTAATTAATTTTCTTTATCAATTCGATGCTGATAATAATTGCTTTTATACATATACTTAAGTTGTACATAAGATAAAAGTTCTTCTTTCGCAATATATGTATAATTGTATAATACTAGATTTCCGCCCGCGTTTTCAAAGGGAAACCCGCATAGTTCCCGTTCCCGTGGGATTTCCGGGATAAAACCTATCCTATGTGTTAATCCAAGTTACCCTCTAAATGGGTGCTAAATTTCATTGTAATCGGTTCAGTAGAATTTGCGTGAAAGAGTTACAAACACACACACACACATTCTCACAAACTTTCGCTTTTATAATATTAGTAGGATGTAAATATGTATTGTCGGTCTCATTGATAATACCGCCATTTGTTCATGTTTTTCGCTTACTCTATATTTGTTATGTATTCTATTTATTCTGTGTGTGCAATAAATTATTAAATAGGTAAATTAAATAAATATAACATCATCATGTATAGATTGTAAATAAGTGTTTTTAGTTTTCAAAATCGAGCTAGTTTTAGCTCATTCCTAAAGCAGCAAAATTTGTTCCCTCTACGGTCATTTATCATCCCCTAAAGGTCGCTATTTCTATAGAAATACAGCCAATATTTGCCCCACCTTGAAACCGTGAGTCATGGCAATCAAACTAATATACCTAAGTATTATTATAGTATACTATGTATAGCTTACACACGCGATATTACCGTTTTAGTAAATGAAAGAAAACTGATCCCCTGTGCAATTTTGTTTAGACTAGGTTGTCGCGTGGTTTTTCTCGCGTGCAACTTACGTTATTGGTTTAACTTTAGGATTTTTAATTCCGTGTTAAAATGAAATGTAGCCTGTAGTTCTGGGGGGTTACCATGCCTTAAAACAGTAAATATTCTTTTTAGTGCGGAAATATTACAGCGCTATTAGGTGATCTGAAAAACTTCGTTAAAATGCTTAATGATGTCATGACTCATGGACCTACTGATCTCTTTTAATAATTTCATAAATATAGATCGAGTGATATGAAAGAGTATAGATAGATAGATATATGATCTCAATTAAATATTCATTTCTCAGTTACGTCAATAAGGAGGGTTATTGAACCTTAAATACGTAATATTGTTTTAGTTTATTGTTTACGAGATATTTGCGATTAACAATTTGTATGAGAAAGATAAACTAAAAATATGAAAGTAAGTACGTTTGTATTAAGTACCTACTATGTTATTAAAAATATGTTTGTCTGTATGTCCTTTATATAATCGTAAACTATTCATTTGATCATGTGGATGATCTTTTCTGATTTTATAAGCGAAGCCGTGGCTTGTTTATTTTTTATATGAGATACCTATGTATTGTATTGAAGTTTGGTGTAGTAATTTTTGACTTAATAAGGAAGAAGTTTTATATTTTATAATTTTAGTTTTTAGTTTTTACCATATTTACAGTTTAATACTGTACATGTTTAAAACGTTCTTACCGATTTTGACGATACGTACCACATAAAGAATGAAGCTGGGTATCGACTTCGCGCTCCAAATAATTGAAGTATATCAACTAAGCGCGCCTGGCGCGCGTGGCAACTGTTCCAGTGTTTGACCGTTCATCATGGAAGCTAGTCGTGTACGAGCAGCAGCAGCATTTTTTTCTTTAACTCCGGCACAGGGACTCCCATTTCACTACTGATTTCTCTCCAACCAATAAATCGCTCAGAGAAGATCTCTAAGCGGTTTATTATGATACGAAGAAATTTTACTGTTCCACAAAACTTCTTTCGTACCATATAGCTGAATTAATTTACGGCAACTTTGGTTATCCATAATAATTATTACTCGGAGCGCAACAAACACAAAAAATACGACAAACCCGTCTCCATTGGCGCGCGCGCCACGTTTGATGCGCGGTAAAAAACCGACACCCGACGGAACGGACCGCTCCGCGTTCGACCGCTCCAACGAACATTTTGGCGCGCGTTCCAAACTGGTATCCATTTCACGCGGCTGGAGCGCGCGCCAATGTTCGATCTCTTGGAGCGCGAAGTCGATACCCACCTTGATACGCTACACCGCACCGTGCTGGGGACGACAAACAAATGAAACAATATACCTACAAACAATATACTACATATAGTCAAGGAAAATTAGTTAAATTAGCCGAAATAAATCGCTACACTTATTCTTTGACATGTCCAGATGATCATATCGACAGTCCTCAAGGGTGGGGGGTGAGTTTCAAAGGACCCTTTTTAGATTTCTGATCATTTGATAAAAACTGAGAATCACTTCATATATATATACAATAATATTTGATCGAGCACGGGGCACGGCCCGGTCGCGACATGGTGTAGCGTATATCATGCTTTAGAAGTTTAAACTTTGAAGAAATTATTTACCATCTGAGGTGATTCCAAGCGTCTTCGACAAGGAAATCTTCAAAAAAAGGTCATATAAATATCGCAAGACATTCGCGGTGCCCCTGACAACGCGAATGCTAATGGGCGGCGGGCATCACTTTCCATCAGGTGACCCGTCTGCTCGCTTGCCCGCTTAACTATAAAAAAAATTTCTATTGAACACGAAAAAAATATACCTGAAGCTCTTCCCGTTTCTAATATCAACAGTAATATAGGAAACAGCTGTATCGCGATAACGTGAAAGAAGCCGCGGGCTAAGATGTAGCGTAGTTTATCATAAAATTTAAGTACATGACACCAATGTACAAATTATTGCAATTAAGATAAACTCATTTTCTTTGTAATTCGGCGTCCATCTGTCTGACCGCTCTGTTTTGATATGTTTTATTTACTGGCTAGTGTTGTATTGGTGTCGATGGAATGGAAAATTATCGATCGAAATGTTAAAACTGCGCAATGGATTTTGATGGAGTTTTTTTAATAGATAATTTTAAGAGTAATTCAAGAGGAAGGTTTTAGTACATACAATAATTTGTTAGGTTTTGGATAAAGCGGGCGAAGTCATGAGCGGAAAGCTAGTATGTAATACGTAGTATATTATTGTAAAAATATAATTGCAAAATAAATAACGTAGCGTGATGATATAATAGCCTATGGCCTTCCTCTATAAATGGGCTATCTAACACCGAAATAATTAATTATTAATTTATAAATGCACCTCTTGCCCATAAACTAATACTTACACTGTTTTTCCTTGACCACCAGGTTGTCTGGAAGAGATCGCTGTCTTAGCGATAAGACCGCCTGTTGTGCTCAACTGTGTCTATTTATTTTATACATTTACTTTTGTAATTTTTATTTATTGGTGCACAATAAATTATTTTTGTTGTTTTGTTGATGTAATTTTTCAAATCGGACTAGTAGTTCCTGAGATTAGCGTGTTTAAACAAACAACTCTTCAGCTTTATAATATTAGTATAGATATACCTATAATCTGTGAAGTATTGTAATTTGTAGTATTAGCAAGTGAATGCAAAAATGATAAAATCCAAAGGACTAAGGTCGCATGCATATAACCAAGGTTTTAGATAATGCGTTTTTAATTTCGCTTTGTATGTATGTATGTATGTATGTATGTAATCGGTATGCTGATGACTTTGAACACAATTGTGGTTTACTTTTAAATTCTTTGGTGTAGTGGTTATGTCTTGAACTTTGAGAGGCCTTGCGTTTGATACCCAAAAGAGGAAAATTATTTTTGGTATTTTTAATGCGAAATATTTGCAAGTTAAAATGAATTCGATTCAAAAGCTCTTCTGAAAGAAGTCTAATTGCATAAGTATATAAGTATATTTTTTTTCGTACAATGAGATATTAATTGTTTTTGATATTCTAATTAGTTGTTGTACCTTTTTTTTAAAGTAGATAAAATTGTTTAGTAGGTATTATTATAATCACACAGGTTTTAGAATGTTTCGCAGAAAGGATACTAATAAATATTTATTAAGAAATTGTCAGGATGTGAAAATTGTAGAGTTGTAATTATGTGGAGCACGTACATTTTATATTATCAGATAAAACTATAGTACTATACTAAGACCTAAGAAAAAAGTTAAGCAAATGTGTAGTTCTAACAAAACGAAATATCATGTTATTCTATGTCGTCGTTACTAGGTTACGTTGTTGAATTTTGTTGAACTGTCAAATGTTGCCTATTAAATTGGCTCGACTATAAGACATAAAACTTTTGGTTTTAAATATATTACAAAAAATAATGTTTGTCTGTATGTCCTTTATATAATCGTAAACTATGCATTTGGTCATGTGATGATCTTTTCTGATTTTACAAGAACCATAAGCGAAGCCGTGGCCGTGGCTTGTTTAAATTTTATTTGAGGTATGTATTTAAGTAAGGTATTTTTTATAAAAATGTATTGAATTTTGGTGCAATTTTATTGAGTTTAAACGACTCAAAATAGGAAGATAATAACGACTCAAATTAGAAAATTTACGAAAATGGTCCATTTTTGAGTTAACTTTAAACCACTATAGATTGAAAACTCATGAATATATTTTTTAAATTATTATTTTAAATAATTAACAATAGTCCATTGTTTATGATTCAATAGTTCGTAATATAATATAAGTGAGCTATGTGGTGGATTTGATGAAAATAACTATATACTATATGAACTTGAAAATATACTCGCCATCTTTGAATGCTCCCCCCACTCCCCCATGCAACTATTTCACTGTACGAAATATTGAATCGTAAACAATGGACTATTGTTAATTATTTAAAATAATAATTTAAAAAATATATTCACGAGTTTTCAATCTATAGTGGTTTAAAGTTAACTCAAAAATGGACCATTTTCGTAAATTTTCTAAAAAATCTTAGAGAAAGTGTAAGAAATGTATATAGTATGCTATATATTCGTGATCTACTCAATAAGCTCTTTCATTTGATACCCCACACGGCATGTTTTGGAAATTTTTATTTTTTTCTTTGTATGCCATATTTAATTACCGAGGTGCGGGCAGGGGGACCACAAAACTGGTTGGCAACATCTGTCTATAGGATGTCTGGGATCTATACAATATATATCAGAAGTCAGATTTAGGTCCGTGATTTTTGCAAACGAAACTCCACTGAGAGTCCGGTCCTATAGAGTATAGCTTCCCTCGGTAAATGGGCTATCATAATTTTAAAGTTCGTCACGCAATGCAACTTAGCATTTTGTTATGTTATTGGTATGATTGTATCTGACTAGACTATTAAATGTAATAGCAGCTATAGGGTGACCTTTGAATAAACAAATAGGTAAGTCTAGGATGCATCTTCTACTTCCAAAATGACATTTCTGCCTTGCCTCTAATTAAGTAATTTATCAGATGCTAATTGTTACCGTCTAAAATCTAAATCATAATTAAATAACAATGGTCTATGAACTATCCTAATCTGTATTTTTAAAGCAATTCAACTAGAAGCGATTAAATTATATATGAACTAGCTTCGCCCGTTTTGTCTATAACCTAATATGTATGTATATACTAAAACCTTCCTCTTGAATCACTCTATCTATTAAAAAACCGCATCAAAATCCGTTGTTTTGTTTTAAAGATTAAAACATGTTTAGGGACATAGGGACAGAGAAAGCGACTTTGTTTTATACTATGTAGGTAGTGATAACGATTAATGTTATTATAATTACAATTTATTTTCGTTAGGTAACTTTTTTTTATATTACGTACTATGTTGTTCATCGATGCGTTTTTTACAAATATAATATTTAAATATAAAATTATACGATAGGCTTAGGCAATTTTTTGATTAGATAATAATTGAAATAATTTAATATCAACGAATTGAGAGCTTTCTGTCGTTTTGAGAACGTGGGTAAAAAAAGTAAAAGTGGTCAAATAAGAAGGAACTTTTGGAAAGTAAAACTTTGATTTCATTGTGATTATAAGTATAGGCCTACTTGTATAGGTATACTATGCTTTTTATTGCGTCGATAAAGTTGAATAACGCCCGATCTTTTTACCAATTAATTAAAATTTCGATGCACTTTTTTTTCAAGTTAGTTTTAATTGTCGTTTAATCCTATTTTCTACATATTTAAGGTTATTTTTATTGGGTTTTGTCGTTATTATCCAATATCAATAACTAAAAAGTTCGAGAATTAAAAATAACGTAATATTACACAATTTAAAACAGATAATAATATAATTAAACACACCCGATCCTGACCAAACCTTGGCCTTTGCGATAAAAATCTTGAAAAAGTACGTAAAGTCGAGTCAAGTTCATGCATAATACAAATACGTAATAATATTATCGACAAATCGTGTGTTACATCACTAGAAATTATCGTAATTGTTGTTGGACAATGTTGTTTGATGACCTAGCCTCGTTTGTTGCGAGTTTATGCACAAGTGTGCCATTTTAATGTGGGTTATGTTTGTGGAATATTTCTGGATAGGGTTTAAGGTGTTTTGTTCATGAATATATAGTGTTGTAGTTGTGCTGTTTGTTAGTATGTCTGTCTTTACCATGATTGTCGATTTACGTGGGTAGATGTCTGAGTTATATTTTTGAAGTTTAAGTGTACGTAAATGATGTATTGTTTTGTTTTCATTTGTTAATTGTGTTTATTTTTTGGTAAGTTTACCTTTCTTTCTGTAATTTCTTGAATTTATTGCTGAAAATTACGACCAATGTCATTAAATCTTTCATCTTTTCATGTGACTTATATAATATATTCTGCAAAATATTTTTGTTCTAGGTTGAATGTGACTGTATGTAATTAATGTGTGATCAGTTTAATACTGAACTAATTATATGTACCCAATATCGTTAGTAGGTATTTGTATTTGACATATTAAACAAAATATTTATATTACGTGATATGGTCAACACGTCTGCAGGTCTAAGGAATATGTTATTAGTATTTATTTATAAGCTATATTGTTTTGCCTCTTGACTCACTATTGCATAACCCAGTCCATTTTATCACGCCTCGGAGCTACGTATTCTTAATTAATCGACGTACAACACTCCTACTGTATAGAGTACGGGAAAATTTCGGGTGTAAAACTGTGCAGTGACTATTAGTGCTAAAATGGATACAGGTAAAGTGTGTTCTATTCTGTATGGATTAAGGTGCATTTTTCTTTTACTGTGCTTTTTTAGTGTAAGTGAATTTTCAGTGTCATTCTTTGAGTAAATTAGGTGAAATGTGCTTTATTGTTTAGGGATTAAGGTACATTTTTCTTTTATTTCCTTCTTGTTTCAAATGCGAGTGTAAGTGCATTTTCAGTTGGGTTAATTTCGAATGGATTATGTATTATATGCTGTTGATTTAAGGTAGGTTTTTACCCGACTGCCAAAGAAGGAGGGTAATGTTTTTCGAGTGTATGTAAGTATGTATGTATGTCTTTTCCTTTGTGACCACCTGTAGCCTAAACGGCTTGATGGATTTTGATGTATGAGGTATCGTTAGATTTGTCTTGATTACGGGAGTGTCATAGGATACATTTTATCCTAAAAGTCCCACGGGATAAAGACATAATAATATTTTTTCTAAATTTCCCTTTAAAAAAATATGTATGCGGTATCATTAGATTCATTTCAATCACTCTTTTTTTAGTGTGCAGTCGGGTATTTTGTTTTTTTAATAATTTACTTGTTGCACGTTGTGTTTTAGTCTTCGTGAATTTTCACGTGATTTGTTATAGTGTGTGTTTGGGTGCACGTATGGTTAATTTATAGTGAAAAAATGTATGGTGATTTAAAAGACAGTAGAAAATGGATTATGATTCTTATTCTTTGCTTGTTGAAGTTTATTTTGCATTGTTTATTATGCTTTTTCCGGGTTTAGGAAGCTTCGAAAGAAAGTTTTGATAATTTTTTAAACATTAAATTATGAACTGTTTTCAAAATATTGTATTCGTTTTTTGTGATTAATATCGATTAATTTTGTTTGTACCATTTGATGATTTGTTTTGAGTTTATTTTCCGGATTTGTGTAGTTAGTTAAATCAGTGATAATAATAAGCAATAAACCAAGATTAAAGTTCTGGATCATTTCCCTGTATTTACAATAATACATCCTTGGTCTACTGACATGACCCCACTTGACAAAAAATATTCTTAACTAGTATCTTCCGACAAACTTTGCCTGTTTAAATAGCTTGTTTAATTTTCATATTGACTGGGAAAGTTATTTTTTTTTTCTGGGAAAATCTTCTGATAATCATAAACATATAAATGTAGGAAAGGAACTCTGAGATCGATGAATAATTTGATTTACTTCTTAATATTATGCAAACAGGGTAGTAAAATTATTATTTTATCTGTATTTTGACTATTCAAAAGTGATAAACGGACTAGTTAAGAGTTAAATGTTTGAATTTGAGTATTTAAATGTAATAAAATAGGTATAGGTTATAGGTAGCTGGTAACCTAGGCGGTGGGGGTACAAGGCCTAGCTACCCCTGCCGCCGAAGGCGAACGGTAGTCACCGTTGGGTTTTAGTGGGTATGGTTTTTGCGAGTCCCACATACCCCCTCATACAGAAAAACTGTAGAGGGGGATGCGTAAGTGCATTACCCAACGGAAAAAAAAAATAGGTAGCTGGTAACCTACTATCTGAATTTTGTATATGTATTATGAATTATGATAACAAGACACCGCGGCAACATCAAACGTTATTGTACTAATTACTAAGTAATGAGTAGACACGCACTATATGAACTTAAAACATAATTATAATATGGGGTCAGATATATTTTTAGTTCTTACTAGCTTCCGCCCGCGGCTTCGCCCGCGTGGTGTTTTGATAAAAGGTAGCCTATGTTCTTTCTCAGGGTCTAAACTCTAAAGATTGTCTGTGCCAAATTTCATCAAAATCAGTTGAGAGGTTTAAGCGGGAAAGCGTAACAGACAGACAGACAGAGTTATATTAGTAGGGATAACCCTTCGGGGATGCACTCATAAAAATACCTGAAACGGGTATTTTTACAAATTATCCTGCCATAGGATAGGTAATATGGTATATCCAACTTGATAAATTATAATTGAATCTAATTGATAATCTTAATTACTGCATTGTCTATGAACGGGAAAACTTGTAAATCCCAATTAAAAACAATTTTTAATTATATTTTCCATACATTTCAAATACAACGTAGTTCAGTAGGTCTACCATGAGTTTACGCACACGATACTCGCTAGCGATTGTAGTAAGCGGTTTGTATGAAATTTGGTACAGCGCCCCCTAGTGTGCCGTATTAGAACTAAAAAGCCTACCATGAGGTGCATTATAGTATACTACAGTAGATAACGTATAGTAAACTATACTACACTCGCTGTAGTAACCATACAATTTTTGCACCATGAGTTCTAATTTTGACATATGTCATAGTTTATAACTATTCGATGATAGATACGTCATTCACGGAAAATAATCTCGTGAACTATTCACGTTTACTATTGTAGTTACGTCAGACGATTTAACTATGTCAACTCATGGTAGGGGTACTGTTTCTTAATTCGCGAGTGACAGTCGTGTTGTGATTCAAGATTTTTTGTTTATTTTTTATTTCATGATATGAATGTGAGTTTTTATTTCGTTTTGATAAGGAGTAGATTGAGACAGTGACGTTGTTTATGACAAGAGCTAGCGCGCAAGAGCAACTTTTGTTTCCGCAACTATTTTGTCTCTCCCATCAACCTTATGGGGAGTTTCTAAGAGCTAGCGCGCACGAGCAACTTTGTCTCCGCAACTATTTTGTCTCTCCCATCAATTTGTATGGGGAGTTGCGTCGGTACGTGCGCGCACTCTCATACTAGCTCATGGGTGGAGAGACAAAATAGTTGCGGAGACAAAGTTGCTCGTGCGCGCTCGCTCTGACAGTCGTGTTGTGAATTGTGATTCAAGATTTTTTTATTTCATGATAAGAATGTGAGTTTTTATTTCGTTTTGATAAGGAGTAGATTGAGACAGTGACGTTGTTTATGACATAAGAGCTAGCGCGCAAGAGCAACTTTTGTCTCCGCAACTATTTTGTCTCTCCCATCAACCCTATGGGGAGTTTCTTACTAGCCCATAGAGTTGATGGGAGAGACAAAATAGTTGCGAAGACAAAAGTTGTTCTTGCGCGCTAGCTCTAAATGTTAAAAATATGTTATGAGTCTAGGGCCCGGATTAATATGTATTTACATATATTTATTTGACATTGTTTTCGTAATTAACAGTAAATATGTTATTTAGATCGTGAAAATTCAGGTTTTATTTTCCATATTTTTCCATATTTTAAATGTAAATCCATATTCCACAAAATATCAATAAAATGTATCCATATTTTTATCAGCGCTATGAGTTTTCTAAAAATTCTGGCAGATAATGGCGCTCGAGAATTCTTCAACTTCACTCAAAGAAAATTTGAAGATTATTCAAAATATAGAAAAGAAGATTTCTGAATCGGAAAGACCCGTTGATGAAGTTGCTAGGCAAAATTTTTTTTATGTCATAGAAAAAAACAGAGGATTTCATATCCTAAAAAAAATTAACAGCATGCTGTGTGGAAGATTAAAATAAATAAATAAATAAATATTATATGACATTATTACACAAATCGGTCTAGTCCCACAGTAAGCTCAATTAAGGCTTGTGTTGTGGGTACTAGGCGACGATAAATATAATATTTAATAAATACATATATATTGATAATAACACCCAGACCCAAGAACAAATAATTGAGTTCATCATACAAATATTTGCCCTGACCGGGGATCGAACCTGGGACCGTCGGCTCAGTAGGCAGTTACTTTACCACTGCGCCAAACACGTGATTATTTACTGCAATTCAAATGTTAGTGTCGGAAGTTGATTATAATTGTAATTTTTTATTTTTTTCAATTTTCAAAAAACAAAAGCTTTATTAAAAATATTGTTACTTGCTTTTTATTGTACATATTTTTTCCATATTTTAGTTTTTTCAGTCCATTTTATATTTACATATTTCGAAATTTTTAATACATATTTATCCGGGCCCTAGTTATGACGATTCAAAAGTGTAGAAGTGTAATTGAATAAAAAAATGTAAGTTTGAGTTCGTTCGCTCCTAAAGGGATAACTATTTAATATTTATCATTTCTGCACCACTTCTAGAGCTTGAACGCGTTATTTAGCCTATAACATGTTAAAAATTATTTTGCTGATTCAGAATAATAAAAAAATAAGAAGATCATGAAATTATTCTATCACCGATCCTTGATAAGTGTACAAAGTTTGAATTAAATCTGACCGTTTAAAGTGGGTCAAAAACGAGTCTAAACGTACAAACTTACAAACGTACAGGTCAAGCCATTAAAAGCGTATTTTTAACACGGCAATAATTCCTGAAACTTTTCCGCTTCATAATATTATTATAACAAACTAGCGGTCCGCCCCGGCTTCGCCCGTGGTACCTACATGTTTAAACTATCCTATCTCTCAAGTTGGATCGAACTGCACATGGTGTGCGAATTTTATTATAATCGGTTAAGTGGTTTAGGAGTCCATTGAGGACAAACATTGTGACACGAGATTTATATATATTAAGATATTATAATATAATTTATGTATATATGTATATATTATGATAATATATGTAAATTGTAAAGATATAAATTAATAGATAATGGACTATCTTCTACATAGCTTCTTCAGAATGCCCTCCACGTATCGCAATAATATATTATACCTATATTATTATTTTATTGTTGTTTTCATATTATAACAATGTTAATTCGTCAAATATGTCTATTGAGAAAGGCAAGATAGATTAATGAATTTGAGACGTGATTTAGTCTATAGATATAGGTAATTGTTTAATGATTTTTACTTTATTTCATTATTCGATCATCGTATTTTATACATATATTCATCATATTTTAGACTAGTTAAAAATTAATATCAGTATTTGATATCAAGTCAAATAAAAACACGTAAGCATTGTTTTGTTTTAAAATAGTTTAAATATTGATAAGAATGAAAATACTTGACTATTATTAATTTGGAAGGTTATGTTTCAATAACGTAATATTGGCTGGATTAATTTGGATGTGATTTAAGTCCTGCAGTAGGTATATACTGTTATTTTAATACTTTTGTAGTAAAAAATCTTAAATATCTTCAATGTAAAGATGCGTTCCGCTGACCCAAATTGTTGTAAGGTCGTATTTATTATGTGAATGGAATATTATCATTTGTTTTATATTTGATAAGCTAGTACGTGGGAGATTTTTCGTTTTTTTTGTGTACATTATTTTGATACGCTACGTCATAGGATAGACGCTTGTTTCTTGCTGGATTTTTAACGGTTTAAAACGTAGATTTACTAGCTGTCCGTGCAAACATTCATCATCGTATAAAATATAAATCATCATCATCACCATCATCATCAGCCCATATACGTTCCCACTGCTGGGACACGGCCCACGGGCCTCCTATGAGGGTACAGGCCATCCACCACGCTGGCCAAGTGCAGGTTGGCAAATGTCACATGTCGTCGAACAAACATTGTTCTGCCTAAATCTTATCACTTTAAATAAATAAATAAATAAATAAAATAATTTTTTTTTATTTATTTATTATTTAAACATGATAAATAATGTACATGTCTTTCTTTCTATTATCTACCTACTAAATGAGGGCGGTCATTAACTAATTAAAATTTATATAAACAATACAATAATTAATATAAAAAAATATAAAACACAAACAAATTAGTTTAAGCTGATTACAGTGTCATAGTGTAAAGTTTTATTTTATAAGGCTATTAGCTATCTGTTTGTCAAACGGCATCAATAACTGTGCGGCAGTGATATTAAAAATATTCCATGGAATCGGTGCGTTTGCTGGGTTGATAAATAAAAAACAATATAACCAGTTCAATTGTTTATTCGTGGTAGGGAAATAAATCTGCAGAGATATATTAGCTTATTACTAGTTAAGAGCACGAAAAAGTATGAAGCATATGATGATATTATAGTATGTATTGGCCATTCATGGTAAACATTTGTTTAGTAACAAAATTGAATCAACAGGTTGAGGAGTTGTTGTCAACATATAGCTGGCAATCCTACTAATATTATAAATGCGAAAGTGTGTGAGGATATGTGTATGTGTGTTTGTTACTCTTTCACGCAAATACTACTGAACCGATTACAATAAAATTTAGCACACATATAGAGGGTAACTTGGATTAACACATAAGGTTTCATCCCGGAAATCCCACGGGAACGGGAACTATGCGGGTTTTTCTTTCAAAACGCGGGCGAAGCCGCGGGCGGAATGCTAGTATTGTATATTTGAGTTGACTGCCTCAAAAGCAACGAAATGTAAATCAAAGTTTGCAGAAAAATAATATTGATCAACTGTATCTCAAATGTTTGATGAATACATGACTATTGTGGCTCTTTCCTCTAACATTTTTTTTATAGTTCATGCAGTCTATCATGTCCTATATTTTTTGTGTATTTTTATGCTAAATCATCGATGTACAGCTGCTAATAAATAAATGAATAACATAGGGTTTAAAGGGTTTCAAATTTTAATATTTACTTTCCAACTGCATATCACGCAAGTGAAAACAATCCATACTAATATTATAAATGCGAAAGTAACTCTGTATGTCTGTCTGTTACTCAATCACGCCTTAACTACTGAACCAATTTGCATGAAATTTAGTATAGAGATATTTTGATACCCAAGAAAGGACATAGGCTACTTTTTACCCCGGGAAATAGGATAGGTTTTATCCCGGAAATCCCACGGGAACGGGAACTATGCGGGTTTCATTACTGCGCGAGCGAAGCTGCGGGTGGAAAGCTAGTTTGTAATAATTTAACCTTCTATAGATTTAACCAGTGTTTTCTTGTTTCAGTTAAACCGTCTAATGACGGAGATATACGAGACCGTCACTGCCGCCTGCAAAATGGACGAGAACAAGCCGGGCAGCTTTCCGACTGATGCTTCAGATTCTACTAGTGAAGGTTAGTGTGCTATGTCCCATGGCCCCTTGTAGGGTATGGGGTAAATCTATACTAATATTATAAAGATGAAGAGTTTATTGTTTGAACGTGCTAATCTCAGGAACTACTGGTCTGATTTGAAAAATTATTTCGGTGTTAGATAGCCCATTTATTGAAGAAGGCTATCGGCCATATATCATCACCCTAAGACTAACAGGAGCGGAGCAATTCGGGTGAAACCGCGAGGCACAGCTAGTGCTTTATATTTGTGTTTACTTGATAAACATCAAGTTCAAAATAGCCAAAACATTTATAGTGTCCTAAAATATATCCACTTTGTCCCATGGCCTTTTTTGGGGCTGATGCATTTTATGTAAATTTCCCTGATAGTATAAACGACAATATTAAATACATTGAGATAATATTACTACGTATGGAGGAGACACCACGAACAAAATCTGTGCGCCATTTTTTTGCTCTAACTAAGTTTTAAAAATTATTATCTAGTTAGGTTCTTAACGATGAAAGTTATTCCTTTGCACTTTTCCGTATTATTTGTGCAATATCGTAACACACACGAAGGCATGTTTGATGCGTTTCACTTTAAAACCATTAAAAAATACCGCTCAACATAGGTACGTCACATGACGTATGTTGAGTGGAACATAAGTGATGTAGGCGGTGTCGTCTCCATATTAATATTATCTCAATGATTAAATATTGAAAAAGGAGATAAAGCTCCTAAAAATAAGTGCAGTCGGAATCTACTAGTGTATGTGATTTTACTGTATCATGCCTTCTTGTGGGGTATGGTGCAGATACAATTCATGCATGTTTCACTTAAATATAAGTCGAGAAGTTCTACTTTAAGATTTATTGCAAGAAAAATTATTGAAAACGTTCTTATTGATTTTCTTTTCATGAAATCAAATTTGTGTTAAACTGGGACTGTTTTGGTATTGTATGCTGCTTTCGATTAAGTTCATGATATAGTTATTTTCGTTTAACTTAATTAATATATATATATATATCTTTATGAAGCTCGATATAGAGTATGTAATGTTATTATCTATATTTTATTTTAATTACAGAGTCCGTAAAGCTAACGCGTAGTCTAACAGAGAAACGCAAGAACTACGTGCGTCGGGTGTCCTCCAGGGTAGCGTACTTGGACCAGAAGAATGTCAAGACGCGTTTTCGACACCAAACGTCCGTGTGTTCATACAAATCGGAGGTCATAGACAATCCGTACTCCACGTTCCGATCGTGGAAGAGTTTTCGAACGTCGCAGAACAATTTGAATTTGGCGCGCGATATGTCCATAGACAGCCAGGATTTGACAGACGCGAATGGGTTGTCTATGGCCGGGAGTATAGACAATTTGAGTATAGATGAGAAGACGGGGTGCGTGGATATTGGTCTGCCGTTTGAGCCGAGGGAAAGGGGCTTGTTTAATGTGTGTCTGCTTGTTGGACTGAATTATATGAGCGGCCAGGCGTATGTGAAAAGCGTGTTTCCTAATCAGGTGGGTTTTAATACTGTTAATTTATGTATGGCTAACTTTACCCGAACGTATGATCGAATTGATCGATCGATCGACTTTTCAAGCGTTATTAAATTAATTTAATTATTATTTTCTCTTCATAATTGTAGATATGTTATGTAAATATACATTTTTTTAAAGTAGTTAAAATAAATTTCTATATTGCAATCCTTAATTGCTTACTTACAATCAATCTTCTATGTTTATCAGATTTTTTAAAAAAAGAAATGCCAATTTTAGTCAAAATTTACAGTTTTCTAACAAGAAATGAAGATCCTTATCATTCAAGTTTCCAGTGAGAAAAAATATTATTTTCAATGAAAATAAAAAAACGGGACATGTTTCTATCTCTTATTAAAATGAGCTATAATTCTTCCATTTACAATATCAGAAAATCCTTCATAGATTTTTATATCAAACTAGCGGTCCGCCCCGGCTTCGCCCGTGGTACATGTTTAGGTTTTCTCTACATAAAAACCATCCTCGTACTTCAAGGAATATAATAAAAAAAGAATTATCAAAATCGGTTCAGCCGTTCTCGAGTTATGCGCTTACCAACACATTTTGCGATTCATTTTTATATATAAGACTAGCGGTCCGCCCCGGCTTCGCCCGTGGTACATGTTTAGGTTTTCTCTACATAAAAACCATCCTCGTACTTCAAGGAATATAATAAAAAAAGAATTATCAAAATCGGTTCAGCCGTTCTCGAGTTATGCGCTTACCAACACATTTTGCGATTCATTTTTATATATAAGAAGAAGAAGATATGCACCATGCAGGTAAACCGTAGTGAGTAGGGCGCTTACATAAGTCTTTTATACCTATAAAATGAGCTTAAAAAAGACGGGTTGCAACTCCGGGAGTGCCGGCAGAAGTGAAAACTTGATTATTAACGTTAAGCATGTTTGATATCCATCCGTCTTACGCTTTTTCGATCAGGTCGCGTGTCCTGACGCGAGGTTAAGATTTTATACCCAACACCGCTAAAGAAGTTTTCACTTCAAAAACAAACTATTTCACATTCCAGGTACAAGTACCACCGCACATTGAGAACCTGATATTCCCGGAGACGCTCAGCCCCGGCTCGTTGGGCGAATGGTCGGCTGATAGGAACGCGCAGTGTTATTCGTTGGTGCTGACCGACGAGAGAGGGGAACGGGCTTATGGGTGAGTTGCGGGTGCGAGAGAGATGGATATATGTGTGGGAATGTTGAATTTGGTCGGATTGTTCGATTTGTTAGAACGTAGTGAGGGTTGTTAGTTGGTGGTTACCGATGAGAGAGGGGTGGGCTTATGGGTGAGTTGCGGGTGCGAGAGAGATGGATATATGTTTGAAAGAAAGAAAATACGAAGCATACTTTGTAAGGTTGGCGGTTAATGAAACACTTTATAAATACTACTCAATGCTGTTTATTTATAATTACAGGATTGTACATGATAACACACACATATATGGGGGATTTCTCTAAGTAATTTAAAAATTAATTTGAAATTCGAAATATGAGGATAAAAAGTTTATTTAATGGGGTATATATATATATTATTCAGTCATCAATTTATTTAAAAATTACTTTTCTTGAACTGATAATTACATTCAAAGTCCCCCATACCTCGCGCTTACTGACATCTTCAAAGACCCGTATTTTGAAAACTAAGCGTCTAAATGCAAAAAATTTCGTATACATACCGAGGATATATACAGGTGTAACATATTAAAATATAACCGAAATCTCGAACCTGACACTGAAATCTGTGTCCGCTTCGCGTGAAATGGCCCATATGATAATCATCCTCATTACACACTACAATTAAGTACATTATAAAAATACAATACTAAAGAATAAAGCTTGAATCTTGAAACACTATAGTATGTGTGTGGACTTTTCATTTGGTCGTATATTCCATTTGTAATAATGGAGGGAGTGTTGAGAAAAAGATGGATACAGGTTTCTTGCTTTTTCTTTTAGTTTAAAGAAAATTATTGAATGTTGCAATATAGATATAATGTATGATATTAGACGATTAGTTTTTATTTATTAGTTTTTCCATGTTTTTCAGAAGTTTTAAGAAAGAAACTTTTGCATATAAATGTTCCCGAATGTAGCCCCATATCGTCTATTTTGAGAGTAAAGTAGTATTTTAATTGTTTGTGGCATATAATAATATAATTATTTCTAAATTTTCAGATACTGTCGCCGCGTGCTACCAGAGGGTGCTACTACGTGTCTACCTCTATGCTACTGTGTTATTGGCAAATATAGAGCCCCGGGCTTTTATTATAAGGTTAGTAGTACATATAAAAAAGAGTGTTTGTGCAGAGCACACGTGTCAGAAGTGAAACTTCTTTGGCATGATTCAAATATATCAAAATCGTCGTCTTACTCTATGACGTGATGGTATTGCTATGACACGATCTTGAAATTTTACTCGCGCCTAAAGAAGTTTCATTACAAAAAAAAACACGCTTAAACCCATTTTGATAATTTTTTGGGTTAAATGGGATGTTAGTTCATTTATGATGAATTCGGTTAATATTATTGATTGTTTCAGTAGACTTTAGACACGCATGAAAGTAAAAAAATAGGAAAAAATATGTTAAAGTTTATGTTAAATTCATATTGTAAAATATTCATGACAATTTTACTTGTGTGTTTGTTTTTACTATTCTCTGTCTATAATGTTAATTGTACATAATTTGTAGTATTATTTCATTGATTCAATCATAGACAGAGATAGCACTATCAATAAATGAATGCATTAAATAGAGATAGAACGATGTGGCGTTAACAATTATATTATTATAATGAGGTTACCTGTTACGTTTTGAATTTTAATTAATATGTATTTTGAATCATTGTGGGTATTGTTGTCTCATCTGTTTTATAGTTTTGTATTCATAAATGATGTAATAAGTGTCATACAATTACATGAATTACATTAATAATGACAAATATACTGTAGATTTATAATTATGCACCTTGTAAGCTTTAAAAGTGTAAAAATTCAATCACATTGACACCATTGTACATAGTATGATAAAACATTTTTAGTTCTAGTACACTATGTAGGCATAGTTCATTTTTAATTATTCATTACTAACTGTGCCGCGCGGTTTCACCCGCATTGCTCCGCTCCTGTTGGTCTTAGCGTGATGATAATATATACCCTATAGCCTTCCACGATAAATGGGCTATCTAACACCGAAAGAATTTTTCAAATCGGACCAGTAGTTCCTGAGATTAGCGCGATCAAACTAACAAACTCTTCAGCTTTATAATATTAGTATAGATTAAATAGATGCGACAGTTGTAGTCCATATAAATCTAACTCCTCATACGATATACCTTGAAAGCCTTCTAAACTTACTAGCTATAAGATTTCCTCTATATACAATTTTATTGAAGCTTTCAATAAATAAATAATACAATTTTCACAGATCTTACAAGAAATAGAAGCACACCACGGCAACCCAGAAATAGAAATAAATCAAATACTACAACAGTTATTCGAAACGGATTTCCCCAATCCGGGCGAGCAAATAACAATTACATATAACAGAACGGAGAGTAAAGAGAAATCTAACTCTCTACTCGGAGAGTTGAAGTCCAAAACGATGCCAAGAAGAAGCGATATATCCATAAATGTTAGTGTGAAAAGAGAAATTGGAACGGAGAAATTTGATGTAACAGAGAAATTTGATGTAACGGAGAAATTTAAACGCGAAAGAGAGATTGTTGTTGACACGGAGAGTTTGGAGAAACATGAACTGCCGGAGTTTTATGATGTCGAGAATAATAATGGAGTGAAGAGAGTTTTGATTAGTTTGGAGAGTCCGAGGTGAGAGATATTTATTTTTATATTTATTTTTTTTATTTATTTATATATTTATTTGGCTTACCAACGTTTCTTTACATCACAGATAACATCAAAGTTAAAATACAATTTTATATGATCAATTTAAAAAAACACTTATAGGTAAACACAGCTTGCGTAAAGTAAGTTTAAAAGTATACAATTAATGAATTAAAAGTAAATAAATAAATAACTAATTACTAATTAATTACTATTAGAGAAAAGTTTGTAAATGTCTGTGTATGACAGTAAATAGTTTTGAATTTGAATTTCAATTTCAGTGATGTTAATTGAGAAGCATTTCTTCGTTATCGTTTATTGTTTTTTTTTTTCGAAGCGATTATTTATTTTTATTTATGTTCGTTTAAAAACACTATCGTTTGTTGCAAAAGTAGGTATAAATTAATCATGTGGCCTATTACTAAATTAAAAATATATCTCATTTCGACATTCTAAAGATCACTACGTCTCAGTCTTGACAAAATTTTGCACAAAAAAGAGCGTGCTTACCGCACACGTGTCAGAAATGAAACTTCTTTGTCAAGGTTCAAAGATACTAGTGATGCAACGAATACGAATACGAATATTCGTATTCGCCGAATAGTAGACATTTACCGAATATTCGTATTCGGCGAATATACGAAAATTCAAAAACGAACAGTCAGCCATGTACAGTGGCTTCGGAAAGACTTTTTTGAACGGCTGGAAACATCCAGACTGAAAAAAAAAATCGCCTAAAACCAGATGTTATGATTGTAAGGTGTAATTAGGTCAGTAGCAAATAAACGATCGTCTTGAGAGAACGCATTTTTATTTCAAGCCACAAGCATCAATCAAAACCAACCTTTATTGCAATAACATATGGTCCATAATCGAGCCGGATAAGTTGCAGTGAGCAAATATAAGTTTGCAATATTGTGAATGTGAAAACAACAAGTCATCGCGCGACTGATTCATACAATTGAAGTTATAAGTTTTAACAACAAAATTATTTACAAAAGTAATTATGTCGTCGGTTGAACAATTATTAGAACAACTGGAGGATTGTGCTACTTTGATTAAAAAGGCTTTAATAAATCACAAAAAAGCCCCAAAAGCTAGATTAACAAAGGGATATTTGAAAGTGAGATCTCAAGTTGTAGACGATTATTGGTCAGCGTTTAAGGGTCTTCATGGATCTCTTCTAAAGTTAGTACCGCAACAGGAAAGGACAACATTACCATACTTCGTAAATGAAGAATATGACTTGTGCGAAGAACAATACATTTTGTTGAAGACAGAATTAACGGATTTGTTGGAATCGAGTTCAAGTACTTCGACGGCCGTAGCGGATTGTAAAGGAGAAGTGCAGTGGGTTGCGTCGGAAGCTAAATTACCTAGAATGGATTTACCAACATTTTCGGGTTGTTATGAAAATTGGCAAGTTTTTGAGGACTGTTTTATAACATTAATACATAATAATACCCATCTAAATAATTTTCAAAAACTACATTATTTAAAATTGTGTCTAACAGGCGAAGCTAGTGCTACATTGAAGCATTATCAAACTACTGAAAACAATTATATTCCAGCTTGGGATACGCTCAAAAAACGTTATAGTCATAAACGACTAATATTAAATGCATATTTAAAAAAGTTATTTATGCAAAAAAAGGTTCAAATTCAGTCTTCAAGTCAGTTAAAATCATTTATCGATGTAACTAAAGAATGTATTATTGGTTTAAAAAATATAGGGATTTGCACGGAGTCTTGGGATCCAATTTTGTTGTTTATTTCGTCTCAAAAATTAGACCACGAAACGCATAAAGAATGGGAAGATTACGTTAGTTCAACTCTCAACTTAACATCTGATGTATTTCCTACTTTCAATAATTTGGTTACGTTCTTAGAAGGAAGAATTCATGCTTTAGAGTTAACAACGACAGGCAATAGAACTTTAAAAGAACGCTCATATCATGTCGCGAATATTAATGATAAAATTTGTATTTTTTGCAACAAAGATAATCATATTCTTAGTCATTGTAAGGAATACGGGAAACTACAACCGAAAGAACGCAGCGCCTTCGCAAAATTAAAAGGTTTATGTTATAATTGTTTAGTACCGGGCCATACACTTATATATTGTAATCACAAGGCATCGTGCAGAATATGTGGTAAACGACATCATTCCCTCCTTCATGAACCTGGAAAGAAAAGCTTTACTCAAGAAGAAAATCAAAACTCGACACAATTATCTTTGCATACTAATGTAGAAGAACAACATGAAGAAGATGACATTTTAGAAGAGGTCAATGGTAGCGATGCTACAATAACTTCACACATGGCTACACAACCATCTACGGCGTTACTCGCAACTGCTATTTTACCTGTCAAGGGGACGTCAGGACAAGTATTATATTTACGTGCTCTGATCGATCAAGGCTCTCAGGCGACGTTTATAAGTGAAAGAGCAGCTCAACACATAAAGGCAAAAAGGTTGCCTGTCAATGGAACAATATCAGGTGTTGGGTCCACATTAACAAGAACAAATCATATGATTCAACTTGAACTTGGTTCAAGGTATGATGATCAACTTAATCTGAAGGTTAATGCGTATGTTATATCTACCAAACTTACAACACAACTTCCAAATAAGTTAATACCAATTGGTGATTGGCCGCACATTCAGGGCTTAAATTTAGCAGATCCAAGTTTCAACAAGCCCGGGAAGATAGATTTATTATTGGGAGTCGAAGTTTACGCACAAATTATGCTAGGAGAATTAATTAAGGGTCCACCAAACACTCCTTGCGCTCAGAATACAATGTTAGGTTGGATTATATTTGGAAAAACAAACACACAATACGAAAACAATAACGTTATTTCTCTTCATTGTCTAGATGTCAAGATAGATGAAATGATGAAACTATTGTGGGAACTAGAACCAATAACTAAACGTGAATTAACACCTGAAGAAAGACGATGTGAAGAAATTTATTCATCAACACATTCGAGAACTAAAGATGGAACATATATAGTGAAGTTGCCTTTGAAAAGAGACCCACCTATGGTAGTTCAAGGGAGAACAAGAGAAATAGCTTTAAAGAGACTAGAATATTTAGAGAAGCGCTTTGAAAAGAATAAAGAGTTGAAGGATGATTATGCTAAGGTGATTCAAGAATACCTCGAATTGAATCATTTAGAAGAAGTTTCCGAGGACGATAAAGATACTGCAGCTGTCTATCTTCCACACCATGCGGTCGTGAGAACAGACAAGGATACTACTAAAACAAGAGTAGTTTTCGACGCGTCATGTAAAGGTTTGAATAATGTGTCCCTTAACGACGACTTGATGGTGGGACCGACATTGCAAGAAGATTTAAGGTACCTAATTATGCGTTGGAGATTGAAACCAATTTGTTTTGTTGCCGACATAGAGAAAATGTACAGAGCAGTTATTGTTGAGCGTGACCATCAAGATAATCAAAGAATACTGTGGCGCAATAATCCAAGTGATGAGGTTCGAGACTATAGACTGCTGCGAGTAACCTTTGGCACCGCATCCGCACCATTCTTGGCCATTCGAACTTTGCATCAGGTAGCTAATGATGAAGGTAGAAATTATGATATCGAGTCAAAAATAATTAAGGAAGATTTTTTTGTAGATGATTTGATTTCTGGACGAGACACGGTGGACGAAGCTGTAGATTCTGCAAACAAAATAACACAAATATTAAATAATGGTGGCTTTTTGATCAAGAAGTGGTCATCAAACAGTGAATCGTTTTTACAACAATTGAAACCACTTCAAATTAATTCTGAAACAAATATAGATATAAAAACTGAAGGAATAATTAAAACCTTGGGACTTACCTGGAATCGGATCCACGATGAATTAAGATATCAATTAAAATTTAAAACTACACCTGAAAAACTAACTAAAAGGATAATATTAGCCGAAGCACAAAAATTATTCGATCCTCTTGGCTTTTTGGTTCCGACAATAATTCCTGCAAAAATAATTATCCAAAAACTCTGGGTTCAAGGCGTTGCTTGGGACGAAGAGACATCACCTGAAATAAAAAAGGAATGGTTAATATTAAGAAAAGGATTAGAAAAGGTTAATGAAGTGAAAATAAAAAGATGGTTACATACATTTAAGGATTCGATGAATACTATCACTGTTCATGGATTTTGTGACGCTTCTACGGTGGCCTACGCAGCAGCTGTGTATTTGAGAGTAATAATGAATGATAAACAAATACACACCGGGTTGATAGCAGCAAAGGCAAGAGTCGCTCCAGTTAAACCAGTTTCTTTGCCAAGATTGGAACTTTGTGGAGCTGTAATTCTTTCTAGGCTACTTAAACAAGTTCAAGAAGCACTTAGAATATCTAACAATCAAATTTTTGCATGGACAGACTCAAAGATAGTTATGGCATGGTTAACAGGTGACCCAGCTCGTTGGAATGTTTTTGTGAGCAATCGAGTAGTTGAGATAATAGATAATATAGGGAATAAAAAATGGCATCACGTAACATCGGAAAATAATCCTGCGGATATAGCAAGCAGAGGAGAAAACTTACCTGATCTAATAAAAAATAAATTATGGTGGAATGGGCCAAAATGGCTACATACTGATGATATTCCCTTTGCAAAGGGTAATCCAGATTCAACGGACTTAGAAAGAAAGAATACTATTATGCTAAATTTAAAAATCGAGGACACAATTAAAAATACGCTAAAATTCGAAATATTTGATTCTTTACAGGAAATGCTACGAGTGATAGTGTATGTTTTAAGATTTTTGAATTACAAAAGGGGACAAATTACAACTGATAAAGGCATTAAGGTAATAGAAATGGAAGATGCATTAAAAAGAATAATAAAAATAGAACAAAGAAAGGATTTTGCAGAAGAAATAGAAAGGTTGAAGAATAAAAGAAATTTAAGCAAAAACAGCAAACTCCTTTCTCTGAATCCAATATTAGATGAGGCTCACATTCTCAGGGTGGGCGGTAGAATAAGACACGCGAACATACCTTTAGATTCGAAACACCCGATGATTCTTAGTTCCGAAAGCGATTTGGCCACGTTAATCATCGCAGATGCGCACAAGAAAACATTGCATGGGGGTTTGGAACTCACGTTAAACTATTTAAGAGCTCGTTTTTGGATTCTGAGGGTGAAGTCAACAGTCAAAAAATATATACATAAATGTATAATATGCGCTAAACTTAAAGCGAGTAGTAGTTGTCAACTTATGGGAGACTTACCTAAAGCACGAGTCACTCCAGCACGACCCTTCATAAATTCTGGTGTTGACTTTGCAGGTCCCTATGATATATTAATGACTAGAGCACGAGGTGTGAAAACTACAAAGGCATATATTTCTATTTTTGTATGTATGTGCACAAAGGCCATACATATAGAATTAGTAGGCGATCTGTCCTCACAATCGTTTATAGGTGCTTTCAGACGATTTGTAGCACGACGAGGCAGGTGCACAGATATTTGGAGTGATCAGGGAAGAAATTTTGTTGGAGCTAACAAGGAATTAGTAGAAGCATGGTCACAGGCTGGTCTCAATTTCAAGGACAACATAGCAGACATTCTAGCACAAGAGGGTACACAGTGGCATTTTATTCCTGCCTACAGTCCTAATTTTGGAGGTCTTTGGGAGGCGGGAGTGAAATCAATGAAATACCACCTCAAAAGAATATTAAACACAAATGTAACATTTGAAGAGATGACTACAATTTTGTGTGAAATTGAAGCTTGTTTAAATTCACGTCCACTGTGTTCAAAGGCCAGTAATGATATTGATGATGTAGATGTGCTCACACCTGGACATTTCCTAATTGGTGAAGCTCCAATTACTATCCCAACCCCAACCTTGTCAAATTTACAGACAAATTATTTATCACGATGGCAGCACACGCAAAAACTAGTACAAACCTTCTGGTATCGCTGGCAGTCGGAATATTTAACTCGACAGCAACAAAGACCAAAATGGCAAACAAAACAATCTGAAATGGACGTAGGAGATGTGGTTGTGATAAAAGAAGATAATTTACCACCCAGTAAATGGGCCCTTGGTCGCATTGTTGAGAAACATCCTGGAGAAGATGGTATTTGTCGAGTGTATAGCATTAAATATCGCGGTAAAATAATAAAACGTTCCGTTACTAAGTTATGCCAATTATCAATTAAATAAACAGTTAATGAATAACTTATATATAATAAGTTTGTTTATGTTTAATTGAACTTACCTTACCTATTGTATTGTTTTACATTGTAAGTTTTGTGTTAAAACCCGTTTTGGTGGGCGGCATGTTATGATTGTAAGGTGTAATTAGGTCAGTAGCAAATAAACGATCGTCTTGAGAGAACGCATTTTTATTTCAAGCCACAAGCATCAATCAAAACCAACCTTTATTGCAATAACACCAGAAAATCTACGAATTTTATGATTTTTAAATAAAAATTATTCCTATTGTAAATTTTAATTATAAGAATACATTAAATAAATAAGTCTTTTATTACCAAGGCGAGATATTCGTATTCGTATTCGCCGAATAGTAGGTTTGATATTCGTATTCGTATTCGTAAAAGTAGTATTCGTTGCATCACTAAAAGATACCAAAATCGCCTTACTCTATAACGTGCCATGCCATGATGCGACCATGAAATTTTACTCTCAACGCGCCTAAAGAAGTTTCACTTCAATAAACATTTATATTCTTTTTTCACAGGACCCGCATAATAAAACGACCAATCGAACCCCGAGCTGATGAGGACAATATGTCCATTCTATTGGACAGTTTTGGTGCTGGTTTAGTGATCAAAGTGTTTGGATCGCTCCTGCTTGAACGAAAGGTGGTTGTTATGGGAGACCAGCTAGGGTAAGTGTACGATAATAAACTGTTTTACCGACATAAAAACTAAACAAAACTATTTATACTGTTTTACCGACGCATATTAACTACACCCAAGAAGCTTATATCTAATACACTGGAGATTTCATTATGAACATTAACTTGTAACAAGAAAATATGACCTTGAATGACGCCTGTATGTTTTTTTATCCCTTTCACACCTAACTTGGCAAGTGGGTAACTACCTAGGTGTGAAAGGGATAAAAAACATACAGGCGTCATTCAACGTCATATTTTCTTGTTACAATTTAATGTTCATACTGAAATCTCCAGTGTATTAGATATAAGCTTCTTGCCGATACCTAACAATTTTTTTCATAATTTCAGTACTGTATCATCCTGCATGGAGGCATTACAAAGCGCGCTATACCCGTTTGTCTGGCAGCAACCGCTAATATCGACAATCCCGTCGGAGATACAGAGAGATGTGTTAGAAGCCCCTGTGCCAATATTGGCCGGGATGTTGAAAACTGAGGAGTGCGATTTTAGCGTGCAGTTTGAAGAGGTAATATAATAATAATAATTTATATTATTTTTTGACGTGACAACGTCTTATAATTCGATATAGCCGGCTGCACGCACGAAAAAACATGAGTCATGCGGCGTTACCTCGCTCTGAGGCGTTCCATGTAAGGCTTGAAGTGCGAGCGAGAGCGCGGAACGAGCGACAAAGAAGCACAATCGGACGTTGTCACGTTCAACTATCGTCAGTAAACTTTACAGACAACTAATTTTTGTAAAGTATTACACGAGGAACTGTACAGTGATTTTGATCAATCAGAAATTTGTTTATTATGGTTTATTAGCTGCGCTTCGCGGTTTCACCCGCGTGGCTCCGCTCCTGTTGGTCTTAGCGTGATGATATATAAAGCCTATAGCCTTCCTCGGTAAATGGGCTGTCTAACACTGAAATGGCTGGCTATATAACACTGAAAGAATTTTTAAAATCGGACCAGTAGTTCTTGAGATTACCGCGTTCAAACGAACAAACAAACAAACTTATATTATAGTAATAGATAGTATAGATTAGTTAAACCAAATCTTAAAATTACTCGCATCAGTCATTATTATTAATAACTAGCGGTCCGCCCCGGCTTCACCCGTGGTACATATTTATGTTTTCTCTATATAAGAACCATCCTGGTACTTCAAGGAATATAATAAAAAAAGAATTATCGAAATCGGTCCACCCGTTCTCGAGTTATGCGCTTACCAACACATTTTGCGATTCATTTTTATATTATAGAAGAAGATATGTAATCGTAATTGAATAAAGCTAAGCAAATGTGCAGTTCAAACAAAACGAAATACATAGTATATTTTTATTTTATGCCGTCGTTACAAGGTTACGTTGTTGAATTTTGTTGAACTGTCAAATTGCCTATTAAAATGACTCTACTATAGTTAATTACCTACATTTTAAATTTATTTACTTCCTTAGTCATAAAATAATAATAACATTACTTTCCCCAGGGTATGCTCATAGATCTAACGAACACAGGCAAAGTGCTTTTCTACCAAGGCGACGAATCGACCATTTTACCTACATCCAGCTATAAAACATTAAAAACGTCACTACAAATGGAGACAAACAAACAGAAAGACAGACAAGACACGAAAACAAGGAATGTCATGATTTCTGAGGCTTTTTTGAGATTTTTTGTAGACATTTTGGGTGATTTTTGGCGGTATTTTGTGGAAAGAGAGGTTAAAGATGGCGAACTGGGTAGGGATGGTGTTGTTTTTGATGTGAGTTCTATTTTTTTTTATTTGTTTATTGTAACATGTTGAAAAATATAATATACAATTATATTACAGTTATAACATGAGCATGATTTTTAAACGTACAAACAATGATATGGTTCGTTTTATATTTAAAAAAAGCCGTGTGGCACTCGGGGACTGCCGCGGTAAAGCTATTGCATGCTATGCCTTCAAGCCACACCTCCGCGCCCGTCCCCGTGGGGAGCGTGAGGATTTTTCGTTACGGAATTTCTCGATTCAGTCCCTGCGCTCAAGGGCCGCGATAGAAGCTATGCAATAGCTTTAAAATAGATCGAAGTATCAAATATTGACGGATATATTAACGTGTTAACTGCTGAACTGATTTAGATAAAATTTGCCAAAACATAGTTGGTATTACCACAAAACAATTTAAACACAGTCTAACTTTAAACCAGGGATCTGTCACTTTAATAGTTGTCTATGTGAAATACGACAAAACCAGATTAAAGAGAACCCGCGCTTAAAGTTAAACCCTGTCTAAAGTTTTTTTTGTGATAAGACAGAGTATTTTTATTGTTAAATTAAATGTTAAAATTTATGTTAAATGTATGTATGTAATATATGTTAAAGTTTATGTTGTCATTAATAATTAATTAAAAATTTAATATACTTTTAGGTTTATGTCAGGTTTTTTTTTTAATTTGACTCATATTAACATGACTTTTTGTTATTTCTTTCACAGAAAGACGCGTTCATAAAGAACACTTCATCCAAACAAAACCAATATTTCCTGGAATGGTTTACAGAAACGGCAATGTTCAACCATTTCATACAAAACATGGTCAGCTACCAACATGCAGGCGAAAAAAAACTGATCGACACACCCTTGACCGATTTTTACGAACTTTTCAACGAACGAGTGCAAAGTCGTACTAAAACCAACGCTAAAATAAGTGAGAAGAACTATAAAAGTGCAGTGAATAAAAAAGTTAAGTTGCTCAAAACTAAACTGAGGGATTTAGTTGCTTAGTGGACTTTGTGAAACTCAATTTTTAACTTATTTTGAGTGAAAATGTGAGGATACGATTAACTCTGTTTTCAGTTGAGTTAACTAAATTTTGAGTTGAGTTAACTCTTGAGTGTAGTCAAGTCATTTTGAGTTTAGCAAACTAAGTTTTAGTTAACTTTTTTGAGTGATAAACTCACTATTTTGGTTTAACTTATTTTGTGGATATTTAGTGTAAAAAGTGAGAAACTATGTGTTAACTCAACTTGAGTTTAGCTATTTCATTTTTTGTTTTGTAACTCATTATGTATTGAGTTAATTGAGTATAGATAAGTCATGATGGGTTGAGTTAACTCAATATTTGTTCAGCCAACTTAATTCACATTGAGTTAACTAAGTCTGTGTAAAGTTATGTTATTTTGTAGCAAGTTGGTATATTTTCATATCACTTATTAGGAATAAGACTTTGATGTGAAAAAGTGTACTATTTTTACTTGAGTTTTATGTGAAAATAATTGTTATAAACCAGTGTATTTTATGTATTATTTATGTACGAAAAGTCAAAAGAACGCTTCCAGTAAAAAATACACACCGTAAAAATATTTTAGACAAGGAACCTCATTATATTTTTAATAGGGCTGCGCCCAAAAAAAATTTGAATATTGTACCGTCATATTTTTTTTAAAACATCTAATATTTTAACTTATTTCTTGCATGTTAAGTTAAGTAAAACTTTAATATTAATTTCATACTGTGTTGATTTTTTTTTTATTATTAGTTTTTGTGTATGTTTATTGTAATCTCCGAAACTACAATCTCATAAGATTTTAAACGGCCTCAAAATGAGTGATTTTTATAATGTGTAGATTATTTGAATACCAGTGCCTTTTTATATATGTTTATTAAATATATCTTGTAAATATTGTGAATAAATAACTAGTAAAAAGTATCACAAATGCTATAATGTAGTCTTGTATTAAAAAATATTGTTTTTAAACTTGTGTAAGTTTTATGCATACAGAAATATTATAGATAGAGTAGCAATAACTTTTAGAAAGAGAGAAAATATAGTACTCTATCTGTCTCTTTCTACAGATGTATATGTCAGACCGTCCAAACTGTAACCAAAATAGTGGCCGTGACGGTATTACCATGACGCAACCTTGAAATTTTACTCTCAACGAGCCTATAGAAGTTTTACTTCAAAAAGACATATTCTGCTATTTATTTTTAACCGACTCCGACCGGTCGGGAGAAGGTTCTATGTGCGTCAATTTTTTTTTATAAAAGATAATTAAACACTTCTGAAAAATATAGATAGAGTACCGTTATCTGATCTCTCTTTCTAACTGAACAAATAATTAAGGCCCGCTCTATCTAGAATAACTCTATGGTAATAGAAAACATAATATTATAATGTTTTCCATAGAAAAAGTAATATAATGTTGTCTTAAAACTGGTAAATTATTTGTTTGTAAGATATTCATATTGTACTTAGAGTATACCTAATAATCATCATCTCATATAATAAATTGTTAAAAAAAGCAGGAATAATTCTTTCATAAAAAAGAAGTTTTTAATTTTTTATCTACAAACAATTATCTTTACTTCTATGTTTGTTTTCTAAAAATTAAAATATAGTATTTTAATGTGAAGTTTTTATATCTTCAAAAAAAAAACCATTTTTGTAATAGCCCTTATGACTTAAAATTGTCGTCTTAAATTTTTTATAATAATGTAAATATATATTTTTAATACTTGCATCTCACTCTAATGTCTCATGAGCGAAAGAGACGGATGTATTCTGTTTTTCAACTTCAACATTCCCATATTGTAAAATATATAGTCATTTTTATGTTTTAATTTGGATCTGTTATTTAATCGTATGTGTACGGTTGACAAAAAAAATATTATTTTTTTATTTCGAAAAAATAATATAAGTATATATATATTTCATTCCCCTAATCTGATTTTTTGAAAAAATATATTTAACTAAAAATATTATTAATCGTAAATATTAAAAATACTGTAAAACACTTGTAATTTTCATGATTTTAATGCGTTACTTTTTTGTCAACTGTACAATACTTTTTTTTAAACTTTTTTGTTATTTTTTGTGTTCGAAGCCCATAATTATATTAGTCATGTTTGTCGAATGGCTATGTATTTTTATAAGACTGTATTATTTAGATATATTTATATTTTATAGGCATGTGCAGTTTTACTTTGTTAATAAAAATAAAAATGATTTAGTATAACATAAAGATATGAAAATAAATGTATTAAGATCTATGGCAGTTTGTATTCATTTAAAAAAAATATACCTATATAGTAATGGGTACCTACTTCTAATCCTTGCATTTTTTGGAAACTTTTAACCCAGTTATATCCATACTAATATTATAAATGCGAAAGTAACTCTGTCTGTCTGTCTGTTACTCAATCACGCCTAAACTACTGAACCAATTTGCATGAAATTTGGTATGGAGATATTTTGATACCCGAGAAAGGACATAGGCTACCTTTTATTGCGAAATATGTACTACGGGCGAAGCCGGGGCGGACCACTAGTAGCATTATATTTCTTTCTTAACTTATTAAAATAGTTAATAGTCAAATTCATTGGTTTTTATCCCACCTCATTGTTTCTGTATTCAATTTGGAAATTTCGCAGTTCTAAATATGAATTTTATAATCACAACAAAAAATACATTTATAACCCATTTAGAAAATGTTACGAAAAAACACATATATGCATCCTTTTCTTACTCATTCTATTCAATACGTAAGAGTAGTCCAAACTGATTAATTTCATTGCTACGTTAAAAACATTTAAAATTGTTTATGTATTGTAAGTTATTTTAAACTTGACAGTCAATTATTATTGTCAGTTAAAAATATATTATACTTGAATACAGAATATACTAGTTCATAATTTAAGATATTTTTTATCATAGAAGTGGCACTATAGTTTTTTGAATAATTGTATAGTCTGAATGTAAATTCCTGTATTCAGCTTTGTTATGTATGCACAAATGGATTAAAATGTTTTAAATTTTATACTGCTTTTTATTTGATTCCCTATCCCTGCCTTAAGTATGAAAGAAGTAGGTCAACAATGATAAAACTTCTATGGAACGAGTGGTTGCCTCTGACTAAGATGCATTGAATTTAAACGGAAACTTCCAAGATTAAAACCAATCACCCAAAATTTTTATTAAATTCTATAACATGCCTTCCTATCCCGCAATCTGTGCATTTAGATGTACCGGGTGTAATCTTTAAGTGTGCACAGGCATTCCGTAACAATTACATACATATTATATCAATAAAACTTTAATCTGATATCGAAAGTACTGTACGTAATTAGTAGTAATGACAATAATAATTTTTTAAAAATAAAATGAGAAATATCCAAAATTTTGTATTCAAAGCAGATGTTCTAATAAACGTCCTTATTGTGCAATACAAATTTACAGTTTCTAAATGAACTTTCCTTAAAATTTGCGAAGTATAATACCAAAAAAAATAAACCTTTCCCCACCATTATCTCATGCTAAACGTATGGGAGTGTAAAATATATTATATCGTTATATTCTCACAAAGTTATTATTGTCATTTTATTATAGTACTTTCGACATCAGCTTTTTGATATCTTCTTTACTATATAAAAATAAGTCGGGTTTTCCTTCCTGACGTTATAACTCCAGAACGCACGAACCGATTTCCACGGATTTGCATTCGTTGGAAAGGTCTCTGGCTCCGTGAGGTTTGTAGCAAAGAAAATTCAGGAAACATTTCACAGAAGAGCGGGAAAACCGGGAAAATCATTTTTCAAATATAGCGCCTTATGTACCTAACATAATTTCGTTTGGTGTTTAAACTATGAAGGTGGTATTTAAACATAAGGTGGCGAAACGGAGTTCGCCGGGTTCGCTAATCTGTAATAGTTCGCCTGGCACACTTAACGATTACACTCTGTATAGAATAGATTCTTAACTGAGAAAGCATATCTTAAGATTTAAGCTTCAAAAACATTTTATATTCATGCCAACAGATTGCGTGCTACTTGCTTGCTATATTTGCGCTCGTAGACATATTCGAATCTAACGCCATCTAGCAACGTAACTAAATTTTGTGTTTAGGCATTGGAAACTCATTTTAATAATATATTTTAATTTTAGCAGATAGTTATTATCAAAATAAATGTTTTACTATAATGATCAAGACCTAGTTTACCGGTATTTTTTGTTTGGTAAAGCGCAAGTGTAACTACATTTTGCATTTAGGCATTAAGATCTGCAAGGATAATTTCAAATTCTCAAGTACATCTACATAAATGTTATGTGTTTTACTCTAATGATCAAGACCTATAAGTGTTAGTTTACCGGTATTTTTTGTTTGGTTAGTATAGTATAGGATACCTAGTTGTCGTTTCCGTTAGAAAACATTGCACGAGGAAGTTCGTTCCACAAGAGAAATAGTGTTGATAGATAAATTACAATGTGAGGGTCTTCAAACGTAGATTGAACGGGTACATTTTAGGATGTGCGTACCATCACATCTTAAAAGCCTGATGGTTCAGGTTGGTTGGTTGAAATTATTTAATAGTAAATGTCACTCAATTAGTATCACAGAATATTGCTACATCGTATAGGTACCCACTACGGTATGTAAACGTAAATATAAACAGTATGGTAAACAACTAAACAAATGGATTCAAAATAAAACAAGAAAATATAATTCATTAAAATTTATTAAACAAGGTATCAGATATAAAAGTATGGTAATAATCATTATTTACAATAATAGTCCTAAACACCCTTGCAATTGAGTAGATAATGGAATGTATTAAGAAGTCTTTTGCTTAAAGCTTTAAATTGAGCTTTTTCGATGTTCCCTAAAACTCAACCGTACATAGGTTTAAACACCATAAATAAAATATAGGAAGAAAACATCACTGCGTAGATAGATATGATTATAAACAGGTAACTATGGCAACCACAAATTTGACAGTGCATGTCAATGTACCTAAGTATGTGAAATTTTTGGTCAATACTTTATTTTTTACAAATTATGAAATATATTGCGAAAGAAAATCTATTAAATAAGTAGATATTATTGAAGTGAAACTTCTTTACGCGTTGAGAGTAAAATTTCAAGGTCGCGTCATGGCAATACCGTCACGTCATGGAGTAAGGCGACGATTTTGGTATCTTTGAATCTTGCCAAAGAAGTTTCACTTCTGACACGTGTGCCAACAAAAATAATAATATTTAGACTGAAATTAATTAATGTAGCACCTCATTTTTCGAAATCGTTGTACATATTTACTTTTTAGTAAAAAAATGTAGTACACTGCACATAATTTTATCTATCTACGTTCACAATCACACATACAATAACAATTGAGCAATTTTCAATAGTTTACAAAATACATTTGAAATTATTTACGACCAGAAAAATATACGTTACAAAATATAAAAAAAAAAATCTTTGTGGCGAAGTTTTCTAATCTCTGGGGTATTTTATGTGAAATTCTCATATTTTTCGTCGGCAAGAGTAATTTCATGTACACCTTTGTAAAATCTTTTCACATAAATAATTAATGTATTTGTTCGTGATTCATATTAATATACTATATTATAATTATTTTGATATTGCAAATTATTTTAATAGATAATCTTTCGTATAAAAAGGAAAAATAATTTCCTAATAATAGCTTTCTACTAAGTACATGAAGATGAAAATAAGTTTAAAAATACACATTATATTTACTGGGTAACTTATGTAAAATTCTATAAAAAAATGTACTAAATATAAAATCCATTAAAATTACAACGTCCCAAAATATTTAAATACATTTAAATGGTAACACTTAAAATGGCAATTTAATTGCGTATATAATATTTTCTTATCCCATCTTTACTCAAACCTAACTCAGATTTAAGCCATCATTAAACCAAAAAAAAATCGTTTTTTTTTAATGACGTCTCAAAATTAAGTGACGATTAAGTAAACCAAGTTGAATAAGTTCTAGCTTAAATTGGATTAAGTACAGTGGGTATATAATTCCCGTCAACCGTCGGAATCATCAGAAAAACTAGTCCATCCTTCACCAAAATATATTGGTGGTAACACTGCAATGGAAATTTAAAACTGTTTAATGGATAATTAATTAATATTTCTAAGTAAAACTTGAGTTATATTAAGTGAATTTAATGTTATGTTTGAAAAGGTGTGTAAAATTTAATAAAAAAGTGTCAAAATTTCTGGACAATAAAAAAAAGTGATTTATTTTAATTAATAGAGAAATTAAATTGGTATTTCTTCTTAAAAAACGGGCAAAGCTATGTGGAAAACCTAGTATTTATTTCAAACTAGTCATTCCTTGCAGTGTTAGCACGGTACTTAAATATGTATACGACTAGTGTATCATCTATGTCTTTAAAAACTACGTTTATTTTTATGCCGGTAACATCACAGGAAAATATGGTACAGAATAAAAATAATTCGTTATTACTATCATATTTTTGTTATTGTTAAAGTTTGAATTGATTATTATTGAATTTAGAGCGTTTTGTTAATATGTCTCCTTCTATTTTGATTTGATAATAATCTATTAAGTAAAATTTTAGAAAATCTTCATTATTTCAAAATATTATCAGAATTATAGGTATGCTTTGTTTACATTAAAAAAAAGACGTGTGTCACTCGGGGACTGCCGCGGTAAAGCTATTGCATGCTATGCCTTCAAGCCACACCTCCGTGCCCATCGGAGTGGGGAGCGTGAGGTTTTTTCGTTACGGAATTTCTGGATTAGGTCCCCGCGCTTAAGGCCCGCGATACGAGCTATGCAATAGCTTAATAATTTTTATAGGTAAAAAGGTTTTAGAAATATCAAATAGTCGTCTTTCTTTCAAAAACTCAATTCAAACTGTAACATTATCAAAATCTGTTTGTACGTATTGTCATGTTACTTTCATTCAGGTCCTTTAACCGATATCTTTTATTAGTTAGACAAAATATTATCTAAAATATATGTTTATATAATTTTGGACCCTTTTATTTCCAATAAGGCTACCCTAACTCCACACTAAATTACGCTATAATACGTAATTAACGTAATACGTGAGCGATTCTAAAACTAATCAGTCCCTCGAGGACTTTCAGTCAGTGAGACAGCTCACTATGTTACCGTTCTTACTATGTTTATCTTTTTTATATAATTGAGCTCTATTTTATTGCATCTCTGAATATTTAACATTTATAATAATATTGAAAAAAAAAATTTGTTACATAAAGTGATAATTTTACAGGCAAAAATGTTTATTCTGAAATATTATTTATACCAATGAATAAGTTTACAATTCAGCTTTTTGAAGTGAAACTTCTTTAGGTGCGTTGAGAGTAAAATTTAAAGGTCGCGTCATGGCAATATCGTCACGTCATGGAGTAAGGCGACGTTTTAGGTATCTTTGAGCCTGCCAAAGAAGTTTCACTTCTGACACGTGTGCTCGACACACACGCTCTTTTTAATCTATCTGCAGGAATATTTAACAGGAATTGCTTAGATGAGCAGGAGTATTTGAAATATTAACTATTTCTCTAAATAAATCTTCAAGAATGTGTGAAATAGCCGCTTTTGTTAAATCTTATATATAAAAATGAATCGCAAAATGTGTTGGTAAGCGCATAACTCGAGAACGGCTGAACCGATTTCGATAATTCTTTTTTTTATTATATTCCTTGAAGTACGAGGATGGTTTTTACGTAGAGAAAACGTAAATATGTACCACGGGCGAAGCCGGGGCGGACTGCTAGTTATTAATAAATTCAATTGGCTCTTTCATATAGATAATGTCAGCGAGCATTGTCTCAGTAAAAACGGTACCTATAAAATATTACACATAACTTTCCGGTAATTTAAACACACTGTATCTCCTCCTTTCGGATAATATAAACGCATTATCCGAATGTATAAGAGATTCTCTTTCTACCTCTGTAAAGTCTGTTTTAACGAAATCTCTATTTAGAATGCTTTTTAGTTCATCTAAACTACGACTGATATTTTCCGTTTTATCTATGAAATTCAATTCTTGCAATTTATCCTCTCTGCTACTTGAATTTGAGTTATCTTTACTTAGCGGTTGGTATGACGTTTCTTTATGGTTGAGCAGTTTATGAGAACCAGCAATTATTAGTGTAGAACCTCGTCTTATAGTTTCTCTGCCTAGTTCGACGATTTCTATGGAATTTTGGCCGAGAACTAAGTTTTTGTAGGCTTTAATGAAAATGTAGATAATTGCAACAATGCCAGTTATTATTATTGAGTAAGATATTATGGGAGCTGCGATTGGACCGAAGGCTGTGGCGAGGAATATGAGGCGCCATATTGGTGTGGTAACTTCTTCTATTCCCTGAAAAATAGAGAATAAATATGAGCAAACTGAAGGAATAAATGGATAGGTATAAATGGCTGGTCAATCACCAAGGTTTTAAATATATTTTTTTAGCATAAACTGAATTATTTTAAAATATAATAAAACGAAAATTGATATATATGTATGAACAATTGAATTGAATACATTGGAAAGATTCACTGGGTAAATATAAAATGAAACAAATAAGGTTCATAATATTATAAACAGCATCGTCAAAACTATAATTAAATAAAACAAACTAGAAGTGAGTCCTAAAAGTAATAATTTAAATAAGTTTTATGAATATAGTTTGAATAGTGCATTAAAAATGACGAGATTGCATACGATCAAATAATTAACAAGGTATTTAAGATATTATAAAGAATAATTTAACTAATAAAATATTTATTTCTTACCTCTTGTAGCCACATGACAGGGAACACCATATCAGGGAACTTGTGAATATTGTTAACTCGAATATTTGCTGCTCGATCTACTTTCAAATTCAATTGAACTCGGATTTGGCCTTCTAAGGGTACTCCAATTTTCTGTAAATAAAAGAAATATTAAGCTAATTAGAGATTTTTATGAAATTATAATCGTAAATTATTATTATAAGATCTTATGTCATACTAGCTTTCCGCCCGCGGCTTCGCCCGCGTTTTCAAAGAAAAACCCGTACACGTAGGATTTCCGGGATAAAACCTATCCTATGTCCTTTCTCGGGTATCAAAATATCTCTATACCAAATTTCATGCCAATTGGTTCAGTAGTTAAGGCGTGATGGAGTAGGTAACAGACAGACAGACAGAGTTACTTTCGCATTTATAATATTAGTATGGATAATATACTTTTAAATATGAAATTTTTTCCCTTCCGTAACATTAACCTTCGTTGTTACTTTATATTAAGTACAACCGTGATAAAAATTAAAATTTGATTTTAAATTTTAACTTATACATATAGAGCCAATAGACAGATCCATAATTAATATTTTAATACCTCGACTACTACACATTATTTTTCAACTTCACAAATAATTATTATATTATTACTAGCGGTCCGCCCCGGCTTCGCCCGTGGTACATATGAAAAATAGATGTTGGCCGATTCTCAGACTTACCCTATATGCACAGAAAATTTCATGAGAATCGGTCCACCCGTTTCGGAGGAGTATGCAGACTAACATTGTGACACGAGAAATTTATATATAAGATATATTGACTATATCTTACACAAGGATGTCATGACGTTATTATTTAAGAATATAATATCTTTAAAAATCTTACCGGTTGTATCAAAAAATATGATTCATGTTTTTCCTTTTCCGGTTTCAAGCCTTCAAAATCTTTGAGTAGAGATGGATCAGCGTCGTAGAAGTGTGGGTATGAAAGATATACTGGAGCATCTGAAATTATTGGACATTTTTATCAGAAAACTACAAAAATAACATTTAAGATATCAGATATAAAAGATTTTAATGTTATCCAACTACAAACTGTTAGCACAATAACTAATAATTATGAATTTTTATACTAAATGCTTATTTGAATGTTGTAATTTTAAAATATATTTATATCAATCTGAGAGGAAACAAATGAACGAAACATTAAAATACGTTCAGCCGTTCTAGTGTTATATTATTGAGTAAAATACATAATCATTCAATGCCTCCATAATTATATACTTAGATCATTATTATATAAGTATTAAGTAGCAAAAAAAAAATCTTATTTCTGGCAACAATAATAGGATTATATGCATTTTCATGTCTTCTCAATAATAATTAATTTTAATTTTCTACAAAATAATAAAATCTACTTACTATATTGACAAGGACTGATATTCTGCAAGCCTCTGGGAGGACATTTCTCTGTTTCACAAAAACATTTGTTTTCGGGATTGACTTCTGCATTTTCTAGCGTTGATTCCGGTGGTGTGTATAGACCTACTTGGATACCTGGAAATTTAACATAATCATTATTAATAACTAGCTGTGCTTCGCGGTTTTACCCGCATTGCTCCGCTTTTCTTTAGCGTGATGATATTATTATATGTATAGCCGATAGCCTTCCTCGATAAATGATGATGATGTTACATATGTAATTTGTAAAATTAAATTGTAAAACTGACATGATTAAAAAGAGCAACTATGGAGTTTCTTGCCGGTTCTTCTCCGTATGATACTGCTTTCCGAATCGGTGGTAAATGTTAAAAATATGTAATGACGTTTCAAAAGTGCTTCTAGAAGAAGTCTAATTGAATAAATAAATATGTTTGAGTTTGAGATTTGAGTTTGAAATGGGCTAACACCGAAATAATTTTCCATGAGATTAGTGCGTTCAAACAAACAAACTCTTCAGCTTTAGGTATAATATTATAGACAACAACATTATCAACATTTGTTTTTAGTGATTTTTTATATCCATCTGAATGTATTGTATTAAACAAATCGTTGTATTAAGGGCTTGGTCTAGTAGTGCAAACAAATGCATCCTGTCATCCTATATGTAAATAATACAAATGTACTAAGGGAAAGTTGCTCCACTTAATTTTTAAAAATTAAATCATTCGTATGCATAATTTAATATTCGTAATAAGTACCAAAAATGACAATTTGAAACAATTTTCGTGAAAATTACACCGGGTGATTTATTTTTATCAGTACACAAAATTTGCGAATACTTTCTATTGATATCTTCAACTTCATGTTTATATAACTGATCAACTTTTACAAAGAAATTTGGACGAAATATAAAAAAAATAAGCTTTCCATATAAAATGCAGAACTCTATACATTTTTTTCAACCTAAGTTTCTTAGTGAAAGTTGTTCAGTTTAACTAATAAAACGGATAAACAAATTTTGTATATAATAAAAAAAATGTAATGTTTGTGTTAAATGAAAACAAAAAATATTTATTTCTGACTAGCTTCCGCCCGCGACTCCGTCCGCGCGGATGTCAGTCTTCGCGTCTTCTACAGATTTATTATATTATGTGTAATATATAGATTTATATTGATAAACCTAATAAATCTTTTGCTAGCATTCTGATGCTTTATCGGTTGCACTGGATTTATCTCTTTTTTTTCAATCGCTTGAATGATATAGGATGGGTCCTTGATGGGCATCGAATGCTGAAGTCTCGAATCAATCAATTCTGACAGTAGGCAATTTATGTAAAATCTTGATAATGGTCCATCATTTTATTTTGCCTAAACGTTACATACTTTTTTATATATTCTATTTTTAACGAATTATTCACTCCAGTCCAAACAGCAAATAAGCAGACTTCTGCTTCTGCAACGTTTAGTTGTCCCTGAATTTAGAAAAAATAGTCATGATTCTTATCTATGACAAAAGTGTTATTTTTTGCATTGTATTTCAAATATTAATTTTTTTTAACCGCATCTTCCGCATTCATGTCTTTTGCCGGAATTAGACATTTAACTTCTACTAGTCCCATTTTCCCTTTTTGATATGGGAGTGTATAAAGTAAATTTTTTAGATATTTCTCGTTATACTTTTAAAAAGTTATTATTGTCATTTTGCTCATTAGGTAAAGTAATTTCGATATCAGTTTTAAGTTTTTTGATACCTGCAATAATAACGTCATAATCGCCTGCACATACTTATCGATTACACCCTGTATACAATCCACCATCCACATTCATAATGTTTTCCTGTCCTCCTCTCCTTTACGCTGTTCACCGATACATTTGAAATGAGTAAATCTGCTACCACTGAAGGATGTTTCATTGTGATCAGCAAATTTTCACCACTGTTGTCAATTATTTGTTTTTCATTTTTAATCAGCAATTGGGAATCATCAGTTTTGTTTTTTGCAGATTGGTGATGTACCCTTACAATATGTCGAAAAGCGCGTCTCTGTTACTTCTGTTTGTTTAGTTCTCAACACCCACTGAATTTTCTATGTTATTGTGATCTTCCATTACATCTGAGTTTTGATGATGTGATGATAATCCATTCGTTTTAATATTGGTACTTAGAGTTGGTAGACTAAACTAGAAATGGCGGACTAAATTTGTCAGCGCGTCTGTAAGATCAGAATATAAAACCAACATCCTGCATTTATGTTACAAAATTAATAATCAAACAACATGCCGCTACGTTGAAAATGACTAGAAGAAAAAATTAAAACACCTCGGATCAATTTTGGAGTAAACAAATCATTTTCCCCGTATGGGGATTTCCCCGGATGAACTTGGGAAGTTCAAGTTCTCAATACAAGTTTATATTATATTTCGTATTTCTCAAATGAAAAATAAACATTTTTGGAACTTCAAAAAAATTATATTATAAGAAAATTTATGAGCTTACTTTAGTTTTAAAGAAATATACATCCCTTTACTGACACCCCGTAAAATAAAGAAATTGTTGCCAATCACCTTTGCAATCTATTTGGTTTCATTAACTTTATGTTCGAAGATAATTTTTTTTCTAGTAGTTACACGCGTATTTTTTTCGTTTATTTTCCATATCGAAATCAAATGTTTAAAAATACGAATATTTGCACAAAACTAAGATAAAAATAATCAATTAACAAAAATATTAAATTTAATGAAGTAGAGCAACTTTCACTTCGGTATGAAGGAAAATCGAGCGTAGAGCACACATCAGAACGCTCCGGCCCAAGGAGCGCGACTAAAGAAATTCGCTAGGATTTTTCCTAATTATTTTAAATATTTTTTTAATATTTAAAGAATTATCAAAATTAAAAAAAAAAATTTTTTAAAGGATTAATACTCATTGGTCTTCAACCAAATCGAATAAATTAATGGAAAAAATAACTTTTAGCGGTATTTATCAATAGATTTTGTAAGGCAAAAAATGGGAAATTTCATGAATTTATAACGTTCTAATTAAGAAAATCATAAGTTTTTCGGCAATTGTATTCAGCAGTTTTTAATAACGACTATATAAGGATAATAATGCGCTGATCAGATTGTGTAAATTGTAATCGGTTGCAACGTAGTGAGTGCACAAACTTAGCTCGAAATGATTTTGGGGGAAAGAGACTTATCTTGAAGGCCTGATTAAGGTAACATAAAGTAACTTTATAAATGTGAAAAAATTCACGCGCATTGCGTATATAACACTAATTGATAAACAAGAAAAAAAAATTCAGTTTATAATTTCATTAGCCGGGAAAAAATTGTCAAATAACTTGTTGAAAACGCAATTTTGCTAGACTGCAGCCTTAAAATACAATATTTCAATCAGTAAATTTTAAATTTGATACAAATAAAAAAGAGCATGTGTACGGAGCTCACATGTCAGAAGTGAAACTTCTTTGGCAAGATTCAAAGATACCAAAATCGTCGCCTTACTCCATGACGTGACGGTATTGCCATGACGCGACCTTGAAATTTTACTCTCAACGCGTCTAAAGAAGCTTCACTTCAAAAAAATATTACTACTAAGCGGTCACCCATCAATATAGTGACCGCGCCTTGAGCTACTTAACCCACACTTAACATTTACCTCGTAGATTATTTTGTAGAATTGGATTAAAGTTATATAGATGAATATTAAGATTATTATATAAATAAATAATTGATATGCAAAAATATTATTTATAACACGAATTCGTAATTTTACGCTTCAAAATTTAACTTTAATAATAATATAAAAATTAGGTAAATAATAATTCATAACATACATTATTATAATTATGAACATGAAAAAAAATGTATTACAAAATTACTGGTATAATTAAAATAAATATTACCCTAAATACACAATATTCACAGAACACAGAAACAAAATGCATAAAAAAATATTTCGTAACGTTTTATAACATACCAAAAAAAATTATTTATAACATCTTACCAAAGCATATTAGCATATTATAATATTTCAAAAATATTTAAATTAACAGAGAAATAACAAAAATATGGTCTTTCGTTTTATAATTTAACTACTTCCTACTAAGTATTACTTATATTAAATTTTCATGGTGATCAAAGTATGAAAATTGAAATTTATAAGATAACTAGCGGTCCGCCCCGGCTTCGCCGGTCGCCCGTGGTACCTACATGTTTAAACTATCCTATCTCTCAAGTTGGATCGAACTGCACATGGTGTGCAAATTTTATTATAATCGGTTAAGTGGTTTAGGAGTCCATTGAGGACAAACATTGTGACACGAGATTTATATATATTAAGATTTAAAATGATTACACAATTAGCTATTACCTACCTACTCTATTATTATTTATCCGTATACATTATTATTTATCTGTAAAATATTATTGAAAATCTTACCATTTTTATAGACATCCTTTCTATATTTCATCGGTAGTATTCTGCAAAGATCCTTGTCGTAAATATAAACTATATCTGCTTTTGTGATAGACCTCGGAGGGAAGAAAGATCCTTCTGATGCCCTGAAAACATATAATAATATTAGGTATTATTAATTTATAATATCTAGGTAAGTAATTAGTTTCATAAGTCTTAAGTACTTATTAGTAGAAAGTAAATAAATAAATAAATAATAAATAAATATTATAGGACATGACATTAGTAGAAAGTACAACTAAATTCTGTTTTAAACTAACCTATATTATAAAGGCAAAAGTTTGTATGGATGTATGGATGTTTGTTACTCTTTCACGTAAAAACTACTGAACCGATTACAATGAAATTTAGCACACATATAGAGGGTAACCTGGATTAACACATAGGATAGGTTTTATCCCGGAAATCCCACGGGAACGGGAACTATGCGGGTTTTTCTTTGAAATCGCGGGCGAAGCCGCGGGAGGAAATCTAGTAATTTATAATTCCGAGATTTAAGACAGAGAATCTGCACTAGGATTTACATTTACTCGTCTATATACATTAATTAATCTTCTTCTTCAAGCTTTTAGAGATTAAAACCATACAGATATCTGTAGGCATTAATACGGTCTATATAACTATACTAGCTTTCCGCCCGCGGCTTCGCCCATTTTTTCAAAAAACCCGCATAGTTCCCGTTCCCGTGGGATTTACGAGATAAAATCTATCTTATGTGTTAATCCAAGTTACCCTCTATATGTGTGCTAAATTTCATTGTAATCGGTTCAGTAGTTTTTACGTGAAAGAGTAACAAACATCCATACAAATTTTCGCCTTTATAATAGTATTAAGATATTAGTAGGATTCTATATAAAATAATAATAATACAACAAAACGATTTTCACCATTATGTAGATTGTAGACAAAGACAACGGCTATTTTTAATTAGGACATAAGAATATCTAAGCTTTAATAATATAAAGCTAAAGACTTTTTTCTTTGTTTGAACGCGCTACTCTCTTAAATTACTGGACCGATATCAGAAATTCTTCTATCCTTGGTATCTTGGTATCCATCGTGGTAGGTAAGCGATTCACAAGCTATGTACCACGAGCGAAGCCGGGGCACGCTGCTAGTGGTATAATTTGATTTCAGTACAATAAAATACAAGAGGATGTTCATTGAAACCTTTAAGGTTATCTTAAATAAATAATACACGAGGAAAATAAACAAATTGAGACAAACAGAGGAAGTTCGCTTCCGCAACCTTTTTACTTCATAATAAAATATTTGATTATGATAAGAGAAGTAACGAAAATTATAATATTTTTGTAAATCGACTCGTCGTAATATATTAGGTTTTGAGAATGAGAAAATCCGTAAACATGATCATATTTTTTTAAACCTTCTATTCTTCTACTATTTCTATCTTCTACCTTCTATTTCTATCATATTTTTTAAAACTTCGCATAATCCATGCTCTGTTTAATTTATCTATATGTACTAATATTGTAAAGCTGAAGAGTTTGTTTGTTTGTTTGAACGCGCTAATCTCAGGAACTACTGGTCTGATTTGAAAAAATATTTCGGTGTTAGATAGCCCATTTATCGAGGATGGCTATAGGCTATATAATTATTATCATCACGCTTAAACCAACAGGAGCGGAGCCACGCGGGTGAAACCGCGAAGCGCAGCTTAGTCTTTTATCTATCTGTGCCAAATTTTTCAAAATCCGATAAGCCGTTTTTGCCTGACAGAGTAAAACAAACAAATCTTATAAACATACATATGATAATATGTTTAAGTTACATTAAGCATTAAGTAACTTGTATTTGTAAGGGGTTTTCCCCGGTTTCTGATTGAGATAAGTTGTGCCATTAAATTAAATTTATCACCTAATGTTTATGTGACAAATCCTGTTATAACAATATATTATGGGTTTTCTTATTTGTTTGAGGATAGTGGTTATTTTTTTATTCAGAATGAACGATGGAGAATGTAAGGTAATTTCACTTTTGGTGGTCTTATTTTTATATTTTACTAGCAAACCGCCCGCGGTTCTGCGCGCTTTGTCTAAAACCTTATAAATTATATACCTACTAAAACCTTACTCCTGAAACACTCTGCGTAGTTTTAAAGATTTAAGCATACAAAGGTATAGAGAAAGCGACTTTGTTTTATACTATACGTAGTGATACCTTTTGTAAATCAATACTATCTTTTTAAAACTTATAATTACCTGATATTTCCTACATAAAAAGTACTAAATAATAATAAAACTTACCTGATATCATTACAAGGTCTATCCTTCCAATGCGGGAGGTGGTCCAGACCATTAATTTTATCCAAATACCCAAATTTGGTCATATCTTGTCCTGAATATATCGTAGACACTTCGGATAATGTACCGTTTCTCTAGAAAAAACAATTATTTGGTAACTGTAGTTACATCTATATGTATAAGACAAACATTTCTTAAGGCTGCAGTCTAGCAAAATTGCGTTTTCAACAAGTTATTTGACAATTTTTTCCCGGCTAATGAAATGATAAACTGAATTTTTTTTTCTTGTTTATCAATAAGTGTTATATACGCAATACGCGTGAATTTTTTCACATTTATAAAGTTACTTTATGTTACCTTAATCAGGCCTTCAAGATAAGTCTATTTCCCCCAAAGACATTTCGAGCTAAGTTTGTGCACTCACTACGTTGCAACCGATTACAATTTACACAATCTGATCAGCGCATTATTATCCTTATATAGTCGTTATTAAAAACTGCTGAATACAATTGCCGAAAAACTTATGATTTTCTTAATTAGGACGTTATAAATTCATTAAATTTCCCATTTTTTGCCTTACAAAATCTATTGATAAATACTGCTAAAAGTTATTTTTTCCATTAATTTATTCGAGTTGGTTGAAGACCAATGAGTATTAATCCTTTAAAAAATTTTTTTTTGAATTTTGATAATTCTTTAAATATTAAAAAAATATTTAAAATAATTAGGAAAAATCCTAGCGAATTTCTTTAGTCGCGCTCCTTGGGCCGGAGCGTTCTGACGTGTGCTCTACGCTCGATTTTCCTTCATACCGAAGTGAAAGTTGCTCTACTTCATTAAATTTAATATTTTTGTTAATTGATTATTTTTATCTTAGTTTTGTGCAAATATTCGTATTTTTAAACATTTGATTTCGATATGGAAAATAAACGAAAAAAATACGCGTGTAACTACTAGAAAAAAAATTATCTTCGAACATAAAGTTAATGAAACCAAATAGATTGCAAAGGTGATTGGCAACAATTTCTTTATTTTACGGGGTGTCAGTAAAGGGATGTATATTTCTTTAAAACTAAAGTAAGCTCATAAATTTTCTTATAATATAATTTTTTTGAAGTTCCAAAAATGTTTATTTTTCGTTTGAGAAATACGAAATATAATATAAACTTGTATTGAGAACTTGAACTTCCCAAGTTCATCCGGGGAAATCCCCATACGGGGAAAATGATTTGTTTACTCCAAAATTGATCCGAGGTGTTTGAATTTTTTCTTCTAGTCATTTTCAACGTAGCGGCATGTTGTTTGATTATTAATTTTGTAACTTAAATACAGGATGTTGGTTTTATATTCTGATCTTACAGACGCGCTGACAAATTTAGTCCGCCATTTCTAGTTTAGTCTACCAACTCTAAGTACCAATATTAAAACGAATGGATTATCATCACATCATCAAAACTCAGATGTAATAGAAGATCACAATAACATAGAAAATTCAGTGGGTGTTGAGAACTCAACAAACAGAAGTAACAGAGACGCGAAGAATAAAAAAAGAGGACGAAAACGATAATTCGTTGATGCTTTCCCTTTTCGACGTATTGTTAGGGTACATCACCAATCTGCAAAAAACAAAACTGATGATTCCCAATTGCTGATTAAAAATGAAAAACAAATAATCGACAACAGTGGTGAAAATTTGCTGATCACAATGAAACATCCTTCAGTGGTAGCAGATTTACTCGTTTCAAATGTATCGGTGAACAGCGTAAAGGAGAGGATGACAGGAAAACATTATGAATGTGGATGGTGGATTGTATACAGGGTGTAATCGATAAGTATGTGCAGGCGATTATGACGTTATTATTGCAGGTATCAAAAAACTTAAAACTGATATCGAAATTACTTTACCTAATGAGCAAAATGACAATAATAACTTTTTAAATGTATAACGAGAAATATCTAAAAAATTTACTTTATACACTCCCATATCAAAAAGGGAAAATGGGACTAGTAGAAGTTAAATGTCTAATTCCGGCAAAAGACATGAATGCGGAAGATGCGGTTAAAAAAAAATTTAATATTTGAAATACAATGCAAAAAATAACACTTTTGTCATAGATAAGAATCATGACTATTTTTCTAAATTCAGGGACAACTAAACGTTGCAGAAGCAGAAGTCTGCTTATTTGCTGTTTGGACTGGAGTGAATAATTCGTTAAAAATAGAATATATAAAAAAGTATGTAACGTTTAGGCAAAATAAAATGATGGACCATTATCAAGATTTTACATAAATTGCCTACTGTCAGAATTGATTGATTCGAGACTTCAGCATTCGATGCCCATCAAGGACCCATCCTATATCATTCAAGCGATTGAAAAAAAAGAGATAAATCCAGTGCAACCGATAAAGCATCAGAATGCTAGCAAAAGATTTATTAGGTTTATCAATATAAATCTATATATTACACATAATATAATAAATCTGTAGAAGACGCGAAGACTGACATCCGCGCGGACGGAGTCGCGGGCGGAAGCTAGTCAGAAATAAATATCTTTTGTTTTCATTTGCGTATTTTTCTATTTTATAATTTTTTAACACAAACATTACATTTTTATTATTATATACAAAATTTGTTTATCCGTTTTATTAGTTAAACTGAACAACTTTCACTAAGAAACTTAGGTCGAAAAAAATGTATAGAGTTATGCAATATGCATTTTGTATGGAAAGCTTATTTTTTTTTATATTTCGTCCAAATTTCTTTGTAAAAGTTGATCAGTTATATAAACATGAAGTTGAAGATATCAATAGAAAGTATTCGCAAATTTTGTGTACCGATAAAAAAAAATCACCCGGTGTAATTTTCACGAAAATTGTTTCAAATTGTCATTTTTGGTACTTATTACGAATATTAAATTATGCATACGAATGATTTAATTTTTAAAAATTAAGTGGAGCAACTTTCCCTTAGTACATTTGTATTATTTACATATAGGATGACAGGATGCATTTGTTTGCACTACTAGACCAAGCCCTTAAGAATTTATTATATTTTATTATACAGCGTATATGTTTTATGTAATGTTTGGGGTACAAAATAGATTATTTATTTATTTATTTAAAAACTAGCTGTGCCCGCGACTTCGTCCGCGTGGAATAGTGACTGCATAGTAGTTACTACTTAACACACAATTATTGAGTAAACACGTCTTGAAACACGTACTATCATATACAACTAAATTATAAGTACTTACACATTATTATAAAGTTAAGAAATAAAATAAATAATAACACAAAAGAACTGTTAGTAAAATTTATTACTTAACTGAGCTAGGTATAAAACTTAGGTACAGAAGAGTTCAAAATTTCCAGGATGTGGTTATTCTCCCGCTCCCATATTCCTTCTACTTTCACAGACGTTCAACTTTTCCCTTTCACCCCTAGTAAATGGCAGAACCGATTTTGATCTAAACCATGTCTAATCATACCTATATATTATGTACATGTCATATCCTTTCGTTTGGTACATACTCCATTTGGATTATTTATCCCCACTATCACCCCTAAGGTGCCCTATATGTAATAAACAGATTAACCAATTTCGATAAAACATGACTAATTGTAATTCACACGTCATTTGATATGCCGCTTGATTATATTATTTGACCACATTCGATTATTCATTCCCACTTTTACCGCTATTAAATCAATAAATGGATGAACCGATTTTGATTAAATATGCCTCATCATACTTCTCACGTCAGGTCATGCCCTTTCATTTGATATGCCACTTGGGTATATTATTTGACAACTTTTATTCCCACTTTTATACCTATATCCAATAAATGGATGAACCAATTTTGATAAAATATGTCTTATTGTACTTTACACGTCATGTCTTTCATTAGATAAGTCACTTGAGTATATTTGATAAAATTTATTTATTTATTCCCACTTTTACCCCTATATCAAATAAATGGATGAACCGATTTTGATAACATTGGACTACTTAATTGTTTCTGACAGGTCATCTTTTTTCATTTGATATATCACTTGGGTAGAACAGACAACATTCGTTTTTTTCATTCCCACTTTTACCCCTCTATATAATAAATGGATGAACCGATTTTGATTAAATACCTATGCCTCATTATACTTCTCACGTCAGGTCATGCCCTTTCATTTGATATGCCACTTAGGTATATTTGACAACTTTTATTGCCACTTTTATCCAATAAATGGATGAACCAATTTTGATAAAATATGTCTTATTGTACTTTACACGTCATGTCTTTCATTAGATACGTCACTTGAGTATATTTGATAAAATTCATTTATTTATTTCCACTTTTACCCCTATATCAAATAAATGGATGAACCGATTTTGATAAAATTTGACTAATTGTTTCTGACATGTCGTCTATTTTCATTTGATATATCACTTGGGTATAACCTACATTAACAACCTACATTAACAACTAACATTCGTTTTTTTCATTCCCACTTACCCCTATATTATAATATAATAAACAACTAATGTAACAAAAAAACGCATCTAATTGGTATTACCCGTTAGCGAGCTACGGTGGCACAGACAGACACGCAATACACACATAGCGGACATAACACCCCTCTTTTTGCGTCGGGGGTTAAAAATAATACCTACGACATAATTTCAAAGACCTTTTATATAGAAAATTTACCTAGAAGTAACCATAATGCTACATATTTGTGCAGGTTTTAGACTTATGAGCAAAAATCTAAATAAAGGTCCTTTGATCCCCCCTACTACCCCCTCAGCATAACCACCCCCCCCCCCCACGCTTGGGGACTTTCGATATGATCATCTGGACATGTCAAGGAATAACTTTAGCGTATAATTTACGTAATAATGTAATTCATGTATAGAATGCCTTAGCAAATGTTCGCTGTGATTACTTAAATGGTCATAACTTTTTTATTTATGAACCGATTGACATGAAATAAACACTAAATGTTAAATGAAGCTTACCACAATATATTAGTGAAAACCGCATCTAAATCGGATAAGCCGTTTCTGAGATTAGCGTGTTCAAACATACAGACAAACAGACAAACCGACAAACAGACAAACAGACAAACAGACAAAAATTTTTTTAACAACAGTTTTGGGTTTGGGATCGATTTAGTAATAACCCCTGCTAATTTTTTTTTACATATTTTCATTGTACAGACACCACTTTTCTAGAATTTTATTATATGTATTGATGATTAAATACACATGACAGGTCACAGGATCTAGCCGGGTCCATAGGCGCCACATCAATTTCACGAGCAGATCGCAACCCAACAAAATGTGTACAATTAATACTACAATGGGATACAGCTTACAGTTATAAGAATTATTTTAGTAGTAAGATTAAATTATATTTATTAATAATTCATCAAAAAATAGATCAATGTTATAATGTGATTGTGCGATATAATATGTTACTTAACATTGCAAAACAACTGGGTAATATTATATTTACTTAGGGCCGATTTTTCAATGCTTAAGGGCTGATTTTTCAATCCTGTGATAAAACTTATTCGTCGAATAATGTATAAAACTACCATTTTAAAAACGTATTCTAATTGCCCGTATTTGACAGTTTACGTGACATTTTAATATTATCGTGTAATACTTTATTGGACGGATAAGTTTTATCCAAGGATTGAAAAATCGGCCCTAAAAGCAAAAATAATGATTCTGAATTAATACAAAAATCATCAGTTTTTACAGTAGGTATATACAGTCGAAAAAATATACATAAGGTAAAAAAAAGGAGAATTGAGAAGGCTCTTTTTAAAAATTATTAATAACTACGTAAAAATCTAATAGATATCAATATACTTAATTCAAATTTTAGATTTAACTTACCGCTAACAACAAACCCATTTGACTGTTCGGACGTTTGCCCTTCGGGTAGAAATAGTGAGCCAGAGTCACTAGAGGGTCGTTATACCTGAAAATTATATAGAATATTAATTATTTACCAAATCATCTATACTTTATAAAGCTGAAGAGTTTGTTTGTTGGTTTGAACGCGCTAATCTCAGGAACTACTGGTCCGTTTTGAAAAATTATTTCGGTGTTATATAGCCCATTTATCGGGGAAGGCTATAGTCTTCCTAGCCTATGGGCTATAATATCATCTCGCTAAGATCAACAGGAGCGGAGCACTGCGGATTAAACCGCTTAGCAAGGCTAGTTTAATATAAGAAGGCTTACATAAAATTACTTATAAGTAGGCAAAAAAAAAATAACTTGTCACAGATGCTTGACAAGTATACAAAGTTTGAATTAAATCTGTCCGTTTAAAGTGGGTCAAAATCGAGTCTAAAGGAGTCGGTTACATACAAACATACAGGTGAAGCTAATAACAGCGTGATAAAAACAACCACTATGCCTCAAGCTTTCAAACTCAAACTCAAACTCAAACATTTATTTATTCAATTAGACTTCTTCTAGAAGCACTTTTCATTAAAAAACGATTCTTACCTTATTAATTGTTTACTTCAAAATAAACGTTATTATGTTATCGGAAAGAAAACAAATATATTAAAACACCCACGCTGTCCATAAGCACCACAAGGAAATGAAATAAGTTATTTTACATTGTATTAAAGGATTTTATTAGCTTCACCTGTATGTTTGTATGTAACCGACTCCTTTACACTCAATTTTGACACACTTTAAACGGACAGATTTAATTCAAACTTAAAGCAAAGATTAAAATTACTGCATTGTACATTTACCATAGGCCAGTAGAAATCGACACTAAAAAACCCTAAATTCGCAAAGCACGATGTAGATTTGAATTTTTGGTATGTTGTTTGGATCAGTTAGGGTGATGTAAATCCCAATTTGCAACTTCGAAAAAGTTGTGCTCGCTGCGCACCACGTGATAAACTGCGAAAATTTTGGACTTTTTTCACTTTTTGCTCTAAAAGTCATAAACTATGCGTTTCCGACAAGTATGATTCAGTACATAAATTAAGGTTATTAAATTTGCAACAATTTAAGCCTAACCGCAGCTCTCTAAACCTTATAACGACTAAACTGTGGCCATTCGAAGATGGTTCATTTTTCCGAAAATATTGAAATTTTTAGTTTTGCTCCCGTTTGAACCAAAATATTGGCAAAAACCGCTCGTTCTATGAGAAAGTCGTATAATAAAGTTGTAGTGCATTTAATTTTCTTTCATTAGAGCATATAACAAAGTCTGTGAGACAAATAGTTCACTCACAATATCTGAAAAACAAAAAGAAGGTAGAAATAGATTTTTAAAGAATTGAAACTGAGGGCATATAAAATCATAAAAAGGATAATACTTTTTCATTTGCAGGATAGGTAATTAACAAAATTACAAAGATAATTAAATTTGCAATAATTTAAGCCTAACCGCAGCTCTCTAAACCTTATAACAACTAAGCTGTGGCCTTTCAAAGATAGTCAGTTTTTCCCGAAATTTTCAAATTTTTAGTTTTGCTCCCGTTTGAACCAAAATATTGGCAAAACCGCTCGTTCTATGAGAAGGTCATAAAATAAAGTTGTAGAAAATTTAATTTTGTTAATTACCTATCCTGCAAATGAAAAAGTATTATCCTTTTTATGATTTTATATGCCCTCAGTTTCAATTCTTTAAAAATCTATTTCTACCTTCTTTTTGTTTTTCAGATATTGTGTGTGAAATATTTGTCTCACAGACTTTGTTCTATGCTCTTATGAAAGAAAATTAAATGCACTACAACTTTATTATACGAACTTCTCATAGAACGAGCGGTTTTTGCCAATATTTTGCTTCAAACGGGAGCAAAACTAAAAATTTCAATATTTCGGGAAAAATGAACCATCTTCGAATGGCCACAGTTTAGTCGTTATAAGGTTTAGAGAGCTGCGGTTTGGCTTAAATTGTTGCAAATTTAATTAGCTTTGTTATTTTGTTAATTACCTATACTGCAAATGAAAAAGTATTATCCTTTTTATGATTTTATATGCCCTCAGTTTCAATTCTTTAAAAATCTATTTCTACCTTCTTTTTGTTTTTCAGATATTGTGTGTGAAATATTTGTCTCACAGACTTTGTTCTATGCTCTTATGAAAGAAAATTAAATGCACTACAACTTTATTATACGAACTTCTCATAGAACGAGCGGTTTTTGCCAATATTTTGCTTCAAACGGGAGCAAAACTAAAAATTTCAATATTTCGGGAAAAATGAACCATCTTCGAATGGCCACAGTTTAGTCGTTATAAGGTTTAGAGAGCTGCGGTTAGGCTTAAATTGTTGCAAATTTAATAACCTTAATTTATGTACTGAATCATACTTGTCGGAAACGCATAGTTTATGACTTTTAGAGCAAAAAGTGAAAAAAGTCCAAAATTTTCGCAGTTTATCACGTGGTGCGCAGCGAGCACAACTTTTTCGAAGTTGCAAATTGGGATTTACATCACCCTAACTGATCCAAACAACATACCAAAAATTCAAATCTACATCGTGCTTTGCGAATTTAATGTTAATTTCCACTGGCCTACCAAGGATCAGTGACAATACAATAATTTCATGATTTAGCGTATTTTCTACTACCTATATAATTTATATTAATTATTTTATTCATATAATCTATCTACAACGCGGTCACATTAACTTGACGCATCGCTAAATTGCGAGAACCCGCCTGCTTCCCCCCGCATTCCCTTAGCTCGCCCGGCAATCGTCAGTATGGTTAGCATCTCTGTTACCGATACAAAATAACGTCATCAAAGCCATGCCGCATGGCTTCGAAGACGTCATTTTGTCATTTTGCCCATGGCCCATGCGTCAAGTTAATGTGACCGCGTTGTACCTTGCAAACAACAAACGGTTTATGCAACTGTGAGCGCTATTACAAACTTCATAAGTGTAAAATTTTGCTATATCTGTACTTGCTAATAAAAAAAAATATACTGACCGAATTGAGAACCTCCTCCTTTTTTTGAAATCGGTTTAAAAAAAGAAATAATACTTACCCAAAAACAAGTTCTTCAGCTGTAACATGTACGAATGGTTTGGCTCGTTCCCTGTAAGTTAGTGTAAGGCCGGAGACAAGTAGATTGAAAACAAAGCCTGCCATGTTGGGGGAAAATGACGTCACTGTCTGGAATAAAAATATATTTTGATATTTATCGCAAATTACTAAGCAAAATATCTTATTTATTTATTACACTACATATATTTTAGATTCCGAGAATACATATTTTAATATAACGGTTAGGAAAACAGCATCAAGAAACAAAAAAATTGTGAATGGGTCTCCCAAATCTTGGTCTTGGTTAAAAATTAGACAAGTTTTCCAATATTTGTAAGTTTACAGATATGAATAGCATTTACAATAATACCTCCTATAAATTCATGGGCATATAATATAACAACAATAAAAATGCGGCTATAATCACATAATAATCTTCAGTAGGAATCGAACCCACACCATTTTCTATACGAAGTCGTAGTCACTTATCATTATGAGTTATGACACTATATGCTACAGCAATAAAACAATTTTTATTAAAAAACCATTTCAAATACAACGTCATAAGTAGAAATAAATTCCAAAATGTGAAATTAAATCGATTTACCCATCCATATTCTGACCGCGCCCCAGTGTACTTAACCAGAACATCTCTAAATAATAACCAAGGATGATATTAATGTATTAAAAACAGAAAACATGACGTAATAATTGAAACATATTATGAGCATGTTTAAACTACAAACGCAAAAATCTCACCAAAAGCGGTATATTCGGTACGACTAGTTTCTGCGATTTATCAACAGATAGCTCGGGAACGAATCTCAATATCTTATTGTGTTGGAACGTCACTGTGTCGTTGTCGTGAAATTTTACGTTCACCTTTTCCATGTCTTCCCTGTAACAAACAAAATAAAATAAATCTTCTATACTAATATTAAAATTGGTGTGTATATATACACGGTATACCAAAATAGCAATTTATCTAAAATTTTTACTTTTTATCTGTTTGTTCTAGATAATCTCTGGAATGACTAGCCCGTTTTTGACGGGACTTTCACTGAAAGATAGCTGATAAAATACGGAGTAATTAGGGCTAATTGTATCGATTTTGACGGGACTTTCACTGAAAGAGAGCTGATGAAATAATTAAAATACTTTTAATACTGATATTCCCACAGGAACAAATTTAATTGTATTGACACCGATTCATGTTAACTTTACTAAGTTTGAATTAAATCTGTCCGTTTAAAGTGGGTCAAAATCGAGTCTAAAGGTGTCGGTTACATACAAACATTCAGGTGAAGCTAATAAAAGCGTTAATAAAATGTTGTGTGGTTTTATGAAACCACGGTAAAAGTGAAACTGTTCGAACGGTTCCGAACACTGCTTTATACCTACTCGGCAGCCGACCGTCACGCGACATGCGCTACACAGACCAAAAAGTTTGAGACGATTTAATAAAAGTTTCACTTTAAAAACAAAGTTCGGTAAAAAAAGTTTCAATTCGGTTTCGCTTTCAATAAGATTTATGGCTGTTTTTTTAAATAATAAAATATTAACATTTCCTTTTAACACTTAAGATTATTATCCAATTATTTTCAGTGCATTCATAATTTATTCAATTAATATGCATTTTAAACTAATAATTTAATGTGCAAAATATATGTTAATGTCAATACATTAACATATTTTTTTATAAATATTTATTTATTAAATACAAGTTATCCTAAATTCATAATATTATAATACATTTCTAAGAACATGATATTATCAAAAACAAATAAAATAAAACCATAATGGACAAAACAAATTCAATTGGCATTTAAATTTGTTTTTTTTTAACACATTATTAATATATTAGCTTCACCTGTATGTTGTATGTTACCGACTCCTTTAGACTCGATTGTGTATAAACGGACAGATTTAATTCAAACTTTGTACACTTATCAAGGATCGGTGATAATACAATTATTGTCTCGAGTTTAAGTGTGTTTTTAGATTTTTTCACTACATACTTATTCATATAGACTACCTGTAACAGATTTTCGCATTTATTATATTTTATGGCATAGATTATATTATTATATTGTTGTTAATAAAAATATGAGAGTTTAGTAGTGCTAAATTAAAAAATTATGTAAAAAAATAATAGTTCAGAGAGCCTATTACAGCATTAAGGAATATATGGAAGATAAAAACCCATGGAGGGTTGTCGCGTAAAAACCACAGGACAGTTCTTTGTCATATTATGTAGTTAGATGTTACATATCGCTCATTTGCTTCTATAACGTGATAGATAGGGAGGCGAATAGGGGAATTTTCGGTAAAACTCGAGCGTGGCAGTTTAAGATATGAGAGATACCTTAGACCTAATAGAACAACCTTGTAAACTATTTAGCTCTATATGTAGTGACGCGCGCCTAGGATAGACGATCAGATTAGTAAAAAAAAATCGATAGTCTGAAATACTCGAGCGCGTCAGATTAAGATATTGGGGGTTGATTTTAGTGTTATAAGACTAAATTTAACTAATCTGATGATAAGTCCTTGACGCCGCCGAGTTATAGGGTCGTGAACTTGTAAAAAAAAAACGATAATCCGGCATTCTCAGGCGCGATTTTTTTATTTTTTATTTTGAAGAATATAATCTAAAACTTACTAAAAATACAAAATCTGCCGGTTTCCGCATGACCGGAAGTCTGTAGGAGCCATTTCGTCTTCCAAAAAACGCGTTGCAGTATACAAGTCGCGAACGATACATTTTACAAAAAAATAAGCATAAATACACAAAAAAGGTAATTTTATTTTACACAAAAAATGTCTCTTTACATTTTTGTCCAAAGTTAAAACTTTTTGACTTGAAGCATCATAAAAACTTAAACTCCCGGTTTTTTTGAGTATATCTCGAAAACTGAGGGTGTTAAAAAAATGATATGAAATAACGATGATTAAAAAAAAGAAACCCAAAAACCTTTTTCGGTCAGATTAAGAGAACCCACCAACATTTTTGTCAGATTAAGAAAATATGCTTTCAGGATACCGAGATAAACCTCCCCTATGAAAATCTGACGCGCTCGAGTATTTCAAAATGACTTATTTTTTTGCATTTTCAAAAATTCATTGTAACTTATCGTCACGCCGAAAGCGTCAGTTTTTTTAAGGGGAGCTTCCTTGGGGCCTACATATCACCCCTTCCGAAAATCTGACGCGCTCGAGTAAATTTTTTTTTTGTGCATTTTTGACTAATTTATATGCCTAGCCCCACCACGCAAACCGGCAGATTAGTATACCGTTGTTATCAGAGGCACTTGGGGCATACGCAGTATGAATATCTGACGCGCTCGAGAATGCCCAAGTAACTGTTTTTTTTTACATTTTTGAAAAACCGTACACGCCAAACCCACCGCTAAAATGGTTTTTACCATACAAGCTTTTCTTTTCGAAATTATTTTATCTTTCGATTTTGATAAGTCTCGACGGCGCCGTCGAATTACGCCATTTAGCTACCTCGCCTCCCCAACTATGACAAAGTCAAAATCTCAATTGTTGGGAAAACGCATTTGAAAGTTTAAAATTCCTGTAATTTTTTAATTATTATGCTTAGACTATTCAGCTCAATACAACATAATATTATGTAAAATGAAATTGTAATATTGACACGTTTTTAAAAGAGCAACTATGGAGTTTCTTGCCGGTTCTTCTCCATAGATACTGCTTCCCGAATCGGTGGTAAATGTTAAAATATGTTATGACATGTGCAATGTGCATGGTTATGACGATTCAAAAGTGCTTCTAGAAGAAATTGAATAAATAAATGTTTGAGTTTGAAAAATGTTAAATCAATAATGAAATCTATACTTAATAAAGAGGAAAGGTTTGTATGTATGTATGTATGTATGGTTTTCACGCATAAACTACTGGACCGATTTTGATGAAATTTGGCACAGATAATCTTTAGACCTTGAGAAAGAACATAGGCTAACTTTTATTGCGAAATATGTACCACGGGCGAAGCCGGGGCGGACCGCTAGTATAAATAATATTATTGTGATTTAAAATTCAGGAATTCAGCATGCATTAGTATTTGTAGTTTGTAATTAAAATAAAAAACACATTTAAAAATTATAAATATGCATTTTCTTTTAAATTAAGTATGAATTGTTTGTTTGTTTGAACGTGCTTATCGCTAATCTTAAATATTAGAGGGTATTAGTAGGAAATAGTGTATTTTGAAGAAGCTTCTTTAGGCGCGTCGCGTTGTGAGTAAAGTTTCAAGGTCACGTCATGGCAATACCGCACGTCATGGAATAAGGCGACGATTTTCGTATCTTCGAATCTGGCCAAAGAAGTTTCACTTCTGACACGTGTGCTCGACATACACGCACTTTTTTTTCGTTTTGTATGTGAGGAAGAATTATTTATTACAGTCAGCTTATAATTTCTTGACATATTTCGCACTACAGAATCACTACATAGTATAAACTATTAAACTATAAAACAATATAGCTGTCGCGTCCGTCCTTATGTATGCTTAAATCTTTAAAACTACGCAACGGATTTTGATGCGATTTTTGAATAGAGAGAGTGCTTCTCGAGGAAGGTTTACGTTTATAAATTGACAAGACAAAGCGGGCGAAGCCGCGTGCGGAAAGCTAGTTAGTACATAATATTTTATTGACAGGTAAATAATAAAATTATTTTCCACGTGTGACGTGACGCGTCAGTTGATGTTGACTTCCTACATAATAATTTATGTTTTATATGTATTTTATTAACCGTTATTTAGATAATGTAAATATATATTAAAAAGCATATTCGCATATTTATGTATGTAAATAATGATGAATGATGAATTTACAATCAATTCAAAATTTATTTTATAGTTGTTATGTCTTTAATGACATCGTAAATAATGCAATATTTAAATGGGTAATAATAATTAATAAAATATTCAATAATTATTAAAATAAAATTAAGGTAATGAAATATAATTTGAAGATCCTCCCAATTTTTCGTAATAATATTTTTTTAACAGCTGACTGCACCAGAACTTATTGATTTTTAGTTAGGTACCTAGGTAGGTATTATCATTATTATGCGATCCTACTAAAGAAAATGTTTAACTATAAAAACAGTTTTCTTGTCAATTAGGATCTCGAGAAGGGCTGAACCGATTTCGCTAAGTCTCTTATGGAGAGAAAACGAAAACATGAACCACGGGCGAACCCGGTGCGGACCGCTTGTATTGTTAACAACTAAATAGTTCATCTCTCTATCCATCCAAAACGCATATATAAAACTAAACGGAACTAAACAATAACAAAATTGGCCTCAACCATCGCATAATTAAAACGTTAACCGTGGTTCAAAACCAAGGCTTTTCATAATAAATATAAATCTGACGTTCCTGAGGTCAACCTTAGGTCATGTTCAATACATACGAGAGAATATTCGCAATGTTTTCTATTTTTACACGCTTTATATTAGCTTCACCTGTTTGTTTGTAACCGACTTCTTTGGGCGCGATTTTGACCCACTTTAAACGGCCAGATTTCGTTCAAACTTTGTAGATTTATTGAGGACCGATGACAATACACTAATTTGATAAAAAATTTCTATTTTTTAGTTCGGTTTTCTATAAAAAGCGTGTTTTTTTAGTTTTTTTAAACTATTATTATTACACGTTTCACGTTATTAGGAAGTTAATTTCCGTCTTTGTGCGAATTACATGTAACTGACTAGCTGTGCCCCGCTGTTTTACCCGCATTGCTCTGCTCCTATTGGTTTTAGCGTGATGATATACATATATTATATAGCCTATAGCCTAGATAAATGGACTATCTAACAGAGAAAGAATTTTTAAAATCGGACCGGTGATTCCTGAGATAACACGTTCAAGCAAACAAACGAACGAACTCTTCAGTTTTATAAAATTAGTATCTATGACTTGATGTTTATTAAATTCTATATATATGTATTTTGATAAATCCTTTATGGAAATTTCACTCGCCTGGAAGAGATTGCTCTTTGTTTAAAAAGACGTCTCTATATTTTTTTTAGTAATAATTCAAAGAAATTTGGCCCTGTGTGATCTACAATCCCGTCTCACCATGAAATGTATTCTAAAATATTGATAAAACTTACCGATACACAAATGGGCCGACTTCATTAAGTTTCGGTTTTTCGCCATTTTCCAAAAAACCCTGTGGGTTCGTTACATTAAATATATAAACTTTTGTGAGCCGGATCACGCCTGGCCTCTGCCAATAGCTGTAGCTGACGGAACCGTTCCATAGCCTAAGTTCCTGAAAAAAAAAACAATGTCATCTGTCAAATGTCAAACGTCACCTGTCAATGTCAAATGTTTAAATAAAGGTTTTAAACTTAGTTTTAAAGCTGATTTCGATCGGGAAGGCCATAACATAATAATATACGAAATGCATCTGTCCTTTACCCCACAAGGAGCAAGGGACTCTTCCATGAAAACAGAATTTTCTTTATTAATTTTGCACGTTATAGCATTGATGAAGATAATAATTATTATTGCGTACATCAGTGATCTCAAACATCTTCTATGTATTATATAACATGTAACAAATTAATAATAAAAACTTACCCTAAATATAATATAATCAAGCCATGGCACAAAAGAAAGAACCACACCTAGTACGACTGTGCATATACTGAAGGTGATAACTGCTAGGCGCCCTGGAACAAAAAAAAAATATTTTTAATACCGTATCCATTTTTTTATACAGCTTTGCACATTTTTTTTACATACTTTTTTTCACATTTTTGCACGATAATGAATTTAAAAGTAAAAAAAATATGGAGGTTCCTTTAAAAAAAAGTAGTTAGTAACTATGTGACTTTAGAATTATTATGAACAAGAAATAAGTAAATTTTATTAGGCTTTGTCACGCGATCATTTTCAGGATTCTTAGTAAAAACAACTAATCAATAAGGTTATATTTTGTAGATATAGTGGTTTCTTTTTTATCAATACTGCTGCATGCAAATGTTTGTTTCGTTGTTGTTTCTTTAAGGCCCGATTTTTCAATCCTTGGTTAAAACTTATCCGTCCAATAAAGTATTACACGATTATATTAAAATGTCACTGTGATTAACATGTCGAATCCGGACAATTAAAATGCATTTTTGAAATGTTAGTTTAATACGTCATCCGAAGAATAAGTTTTAACCAACTATTGAAAAATCAGTCCTTAATAAGTAAAAAATTTTACGGCTCGATTTATTTTTAAATCAAGTACCTAAATCTAATTAAACATAGGTAAGTATTATTTAGTTACCGGTCTTTTGCACGCCTCATATGCGAAGCGTTGAGGTGGGTACTACTGTCACTTCGCGCAAAACATCTGATTTTTCAAACTTAAAATGTCTTTATGTATCATACATTGCACTTGTAAGATAATACATACACACACATATTAAGAAAAAACACTATTTTTAACGTTCATGATATTTTTGATGTCATTTTTGTTATTTAAACTAGTTAAAAAACAGTTTAAAAAAGTTCTGTCTTGGACGTCCGTGTGTCTGTATGTGCGGATCCTTTTTCTTGTTAACACGATAGCGACCGAAATACTTTACTAATCGAGTCTTTTTTTTTCTCTTACGCTTGAGTATGCTCAGGAATAGAACCCTTTCATTTTTCAGGGTCTGATTCGATGTGGTTTAATTGTTATTAAATAAACAAAAATAATAATTAATAAATATTTATTAAAAAAATTATGAGGCGTGCACCTTTGGATTTTCCAAATTATTTAAAATTAGGGCGTCTAGGTCACATACAGTAGCCGAACAGAGGCATTTGCACGTATATTTTTGTTAATCTGTTAATCAGAGACCTTAAAATGATGAAATCTAGATGACCTCTAGATATTTACGTCATTTACTAAGGAATAATGTGAATTTATTCGCAAGGACGTTGTGAAAAATTATCCAGATATAAAAATATGCAATATTTAAAAATTAAAAACAGCTTAAAAAGGAGGTTTAATATTATTTATAATTCATATTATGTTTCATTAAAAAAAGCACAGATGATACCTACGTAATTTAAATAAATGAAAATGCATAGATCATACATACAAACACACAAACAGATAATAATTTAAATTAATTATATAATTGCGAAAAGTAGTTCAATAACTTTTATTATTATGTCTCTTTCAACTCGGAAGTTAAAAAGAAACTCATAAACTAGCTCAAAAAACATTACACTTCCTTTTGCGTTGTTGTGTAAAATGTATCAACAGTGAATTCCCATAAAGCTTAAGAAATAATTTATACTTATAATATTATAAAGCTGAAGAGTTTGTTTGTTTGTTTGAAGGCGCTAATCTCAGGAACTACTGGTCCGATTTGAAAAAGTATTTCGGTGTTAGATAGCCCATTTATCGAGGAGGTTATAGGCTTTATATCATCACACTAAGACCAACAAGAGCGGAGCAATGCGGGTGAAACCGCGGGGCACAGCTAGTATAAGATATTTGAAAACAATTTTCTATAGTACTTGCCTCTAAACGTTTTATGGAATCAAACACAGAGCTTTTAAGCCATATTAGCACTAATCACTATAACACAGACAAATATATTAAATTAAAAAAGAAAAACATCTATTTCGTTATTCGAAATATGCCTTGTCAGTCAGAGATCGAGTATAAAATATATTATATTTTAAAATACTTTTAAATTCAATAAAAATACATGTTTTTTCTACACCACAAAACTAAATTATCACTACATAGTATAAAAAAAGTCGCTCTCTCTGTCCATATGTCCCTAGTTATGCTTAAATCTTTGAAACTACGCAACGGATTTGGATGCGGTTTTTTTAATTGAAACAGTGATTCCCGAAGAAGGTTTTGGTATATAATTTATTAGGTTTTAGACAAAGCGGGCGAAGCCGCGGGCGATAAGCTAGTATTAATATATAACAGTTAAATAATATAACTTACTAAAGTTAAAATGTTTACATTTTGCACGTCCTAGCACCTTATGCCACTGAATATACATATTTGTAAAATTATCTTCAATGTAGGTAGTTTGAAAAATATTATTAAAATGTACCCTAAAATTTAATTATTTTTATATATTATCTGTGCATTAATATGATTAATATGTATTGATAAACATTAATAAATACATAAAAAATATCTACATTAAAACAATAATAAACGTAAGTATTAAAAAAAAGACAAAATATTGTAGAATTTATTTTATCTGTGCTTTAATGACAGATATATATGACAGAACTATAGTTCTGCGAAATAAAACAAGATGGCGCTTTGAAATTGAGCAAATTCAACAAAATAATATGAGATGCCTTGCCGCCTGAAATTTTGCGTTTTCATAATCTATAATATAAAAATAAATCGCAAAATGTGTTGGCAAGCGCATAACTGGAGAATGGGTGAACTGATTTCGTTAATTATTTTTTTTATAATATTCCTTGAAGAGGATGGTTCTTATGGAGAAAAAACGTAAACATATACCACGGGCGACGCCGGGGCGGACCGCTAGTATTAATAATATCTAGGCAAATTCGAGAAATGTTTTTATAGAATATCTGTTTAAATATGGACCAGGTTTTAAAACATCGGAAAGCAGATTAGTAGAAAAAACTCGTCTTTGGATCGAGTACAAGTCGATTCTACTTGTAAGTACATATATAGGTACTTTTTACGATCAAAATGTACATTTACTGACATAGACTGACCGGTTGGCTTGGTTGGTAGTGGCCCTGCCTTCCAAGGCAGAGGTCGTGGGTTCGATTCCCACCCGGGGCAAATATTTGTGTGATTAACATAGATGTTTGCTCTGTGTCTGGGTGTTAATTATCTATATAAGTATTTATTTAAAAATTATATATGTATGTTTATCAGCCATCTGGTTTCCATAGTGAGCGAAAGCTTAGTATGGGATCAGATTGTGCCGTGCGTGAAAATTGTCCTGAAATATTTATTTATTTATTTATTATTTACCTCTTAGAAACCAGGAAGTAATAACACCATTAATAAATCATCACAAATAGTTTAAACATAAATGTATAAACATATTTTTGTCCAATAATAATATTTTAAACACCGAAATAATGTTTTTGTGATTTTAATAATAATTTCAAACTTTAGACTGTGAATAAATGAGTTGTTTTTGCTTATAATCGATATGTTTGAATAAATTATAAATATTACTGAATCATTGTTAATAATATTGACTATTACTTATATATTTAACTAGTTACTACGCCCGGATTGACCCGTGATAAAAACAAAAGAAAAAACTTTGTCACTAAGAAATAATGTAGCTGTACATTGGTGAATTAATTTATTAATTCATTTTAATAAATCTTTTGAGATTATTTCATACGAACTGATATTTGTATATTATGTAGTATTATATTCTCTTTTGACTGTTGTATAGGTTATTTCTTTAAATATTTAGTACTAGCTTTCCGCCCGCGGCTTCGCCCGCGCAGTCAAAGAAAAACCCGCATAGTTCCCGTGGGATTTCCGGGATAAAACCTATCCTATGTCCCGGGGTAAAAAGTAGCCAATGTCCTTTCTCGGGTATCAAAATATCTCCATACCAAATTTCATGCAAATTGGTTCAGTAATTTAGGCGTGATTGAGTAACAGACAGACAGACAGAGTTACTTTCGCATTTATAATATTAATTTTGTTTTGTTTATTAGTTTCATCTGTACGTTGGTATGTAACCCACTCGTTTTTTATCCATGATTGATCATGCTACAATAATTTCAAGAGTTTATCTCAGTGTTTTTTAGATTTTTTAAAACTACGAGTACATTAATTTTCACATCACCGGGAATCGAACCTACAACACTCTACATTAACATTAACCACTATACTAAAGAGGTAATTAAAAACACATTTATGTTGTAATGTTTCAGTTTACGCAAGATAATGCTCTAATATAATTGACAAATGATTTCAACAACAGTAATTAGACCTGCTATTTAATGGGTGACCTTAATCTATCCGACCTAAGTTTTCCGTGAAGAACTAAATTGTTTTAACAGAATTATAAATAAGGATATTATCTTGTTTTTAAAGAAACAAGCGAGCAAATTTATAGTAATACTAGTGGTCCGCCCCGGCTTCGCCCGTGGTACCTATATGTTTAAACTATCCTATCTCTCAAGTTGGATCGAATTGCACATGGTGTGCGAATTTTATTATAATCGGTTAAGTGGTTTAGGAGTCCATTGAGGACAAACATTGTGACACGAGATTTATATATATTAAGATTATAAAGCTAGCTGTTTGTTTAAACGCTTTAATCTCAGAAACAATCTACTCATCCTCGCACATTATTTGTGGAAAAGCACCCTTAAAGTAAAATACATACATCAATGCAAAGAAATATAAATGTGAGTGAGTGTATGTACATACATACACACGAGAATATACCAATTTTCTGACGCATTTGGTTAAAATACTACATTGTGAATGAATTGCATTATTAAGAATTGAAAATAAACTTAGTCTATGTATTATAAAATAACAATTTTAATGACGCATTGTTACACTAAATTATCTACTCAAAAACACTTCATAAACAGGTAAAATCGTCCAAAAAATTATTATTGTAACGTGGGAATAATTCTTTTTGTCTGTTAAAATATACAACGTATTGTGAATTTATTTGGCATAAATCCGCGAACATTAATTTTGTTTTTAATAAGTACTACACTTATTTAAATATATAAATAATCAAATTTTTCCCAAAAGCTATTAAACATTAAATATATATACCTAAGTATATAAAAATGATGATTATTGTATTTGTTTTTATTTTTAATGCATATGTTATAGAACTATATTTTGTCAGTTTAGATTTAAATTCGTATTTCATTAAATTTAAATAGCTAATTACTATAATATTATCACAGTATTACAATATTTCCTACAGTTTGGCGACGAATGTACTTGCACAGAGAAACGGAGGGGAACTGGCGGGGGGTCGGGCGCCGCGGACCGCGTACTGCGATCACGCTTAGTTTGCAGTACCTAGCGCGAAAGGACGACGCATCCGTATTTTTTGTGTAATAATTTTATTATACTTACATGTTCTATAATGGCGCGCACAAACTATTCTGTGTATGGATGTAAATCTACACCGAAATCCCAGAAGTTATTTAGATATTTTAGATAGATTGTATTCGTATACAATAATATCTGTTGTATTTTAATCGAACCTGTAAATATGTTGTTCTCATTATTGTCTTATCAGATTGTTCATCCCAATGCGAATGCATTACTTAGTTAAATGTTATAATAGATAATTAAGAAAATCGAAAAATAAAGTGTCCATGTAAATATTTAGCAGTGCAATGTAATTATATATTTGTGAACAAATAATTACATCAGATATGATAATCGCAATTGTTTGAATGTACATATGAATAAATGATTTCATCATAATATGCATAATAACAATTTTTTCATTTCCCATTTGTTGCAACCCTAGCAAATTTTCGTGTGGCAGCGTAAGTACCTACGCTGGCAGCGGCATCGCGCGACATCAAAGGCGTTACCTTACTGTAGGAAATAATATTGTAATACTGTGGTATGGGTATGAACACCACAATTAATACAAACGCTTACCTCAAAGGGTCGTAACCCCCAGGCCATTCTATATTATCTCAATGTTGCCACAGCATAAAATAAATGAAATAATTTATAAAATCGTGATACTGTTTTACGTTTAAAATATTTATTGCTTAAGATAACTTGATCTAGGAAACTAATTGATTTATTATTATTCACGTATTTAATTGTTATTATTGTTCTAAGTTTCTTTGGGTTTTTACGTTTATTTATGAGTTACAATGTATGTATTTGAATTGTGCACTGAACGTAGTATTTATTACGTAGCCATTTTTGATATTAATTGTTTAAAAATCCGGTTGAAGCCGTCATAGTTGAAACTAACTACCGCTCCGCGGTGCTCCGCTCCTGTTGGTCTTAGCGTGATGATATAATATATAATAGCCTATTGCCTTCCTCGATAAATGGGCTATCTAACACCGAAATAATTTTTCAAATCGAACCAGTAATTCCTGACATTAGCGCGTTCAACCAAACAAACAAACTTTTCAGCTTCAAAACAAATATAAGTATAGATTTTATTAAAATAATTGTAGTCAAAAAAAGATTGTGTGTGCCGAGCACACGTGTCTGAAGTGGAACTTCTTTGGCAAGATTCAAAGATACCATCGTCGTCGCCTACTTCATGACGTGACAGTAATCAGTATTGCCATGACGCGATATTGAAATTTTACTCTCTACGCGCCTAAAAGAGTTTCACTTCAAAAACAAAAACACGCTTAAGCTTAGGAAAATATTGTATTGTCTCGGATCCTTGATAAGTGTACAAAGTTTGAATTAAATCTGTCTGTTTTAATTGGTTCATAACGAGCCTAAGGGAGTCGGTTACACACATTCAGGTGAAGCTAATCCTACTATCCTACTAATTTTGTAATATTATAAATGCGAAAGTTAGTAAGGATGGATGTATATGCGGGTTTTTCTTTATAAACGCGGGCGAAGCCGTAGGCTGAAAGCTAGTTTAATATAAGCGTGCTTAAACTTTAAAACAAGCCACAGTCGATCAACTTTAGCAGTCACAACTCACAACAAAGTAATTTAAAAAATAATAAATGTATAACAACAATAAATGTATAAAAAATGATAAATGTTGACAATATATATATAACAATATCATGAAATTTAAGTGGGATCTAGGTTATCTCGGTTCACCTGTAATGTCATAATAATTATATACAAAATTACACACAGTACGGTTGTTTATATGCAAATGGCTTGAGCACGTTAACATAAAGGTGATCACTTTGCGTAATGGGTGTGAAATCTATATCTATTACTTGTATACGTAGTATATTATTATTAGTCTCTGCTATTGCCTATTACACAGCTCAACAAAAAGAGCATTTTTTGACGTGACAACGTCTTATAATTCGATAGATCCAGCTGCACGCACGAAAAAACATGACTCATGCGGCGTTACCTCGCTCTGAGGCGTTCCATGTAAGGCTTGAAGTGCAAGCGAGATCGCGGAACGAGCGACAAAGAAGCACAATCGGCCGTTGTCACGTTCAACTATCGTCAGTAAGCCGACTTTACAGACAACCAATTTTTTTTGTTACCCTGGATATTTCTACAGATTTATATATTTCAAATATCCAGTTTGCGAATGTATTCATTAAAATTATTTGATTGGCTCTAGGGGAATCGAACCCACGACCTCTGGCTTAGAAGTCAGGGCCACTAACAACCAAGCCAACCGGTCAGTTATCTCCAAACAAAAAAGATTGGTTGTCTGTAAAGTCGGTTTACTGACGATAGTTGAACGTGACAACGTCCGATTGTGCTTTTTTGTCGCTCGTTCCGTGCTCTCGCTTGCACTTCAAGCCTTAACATGGAACGCCTCAGCGAGGTAACGCCGCATAAGTCATGTTTTTTCGTGCGTGCAGCCGGCTCTATCGAATTATAAGACGTTGTCACGTCAAAAAAATTATGCAATAAAATCACTCTGTTCTGACGTGAATGCAAGCCAAACAAACAAATAAAGAAACGCACCTTCCCATCTATTACAAGGTTTAAATATAATCACTCTTTTTTGGCTTTACCTTCCAAAAACGTACCTTAGCTGACCTAGCTTATCAATTTTTCAGTGCAATTTTCTTAAAACCTTCATATATTATTCTGCTCTAGACCAAGGAACTATAAAACCAAACGAATATGGCAAAATATGTAAACTCATGTAATAATTGTCGCAAATTGAGATCAAATGATCAACTATTACAATAATAACTAGCTTCCTCTATTTCAACACTTCACGTCCGCTGTCAATTAAAACAAGATATATTTTTATTTTTAATTGTAGGATGAAATAAAATAAAAATAATATTGTCATACATTATTAAAAAAAAACAGCGTGTGTTTCACACACGTGTCAATTGTCAAAAGTGAAACATCTTTGGCAAGTACTGTCGGAAGAGCGAGATGTCCTAACACAAGCATTTTATTGCTTAAAAGGATGTCTCAATGACTGTTAAATTGTAATACTATTTGTTACAGAATAAATATTTTTGATTTTGAAAAAAAAAAAAAAAAAAAAAAGTACGATATAAAGATACCAAATCGACGTCTTGCTTCATGACGTGACGGTATTACCTACAGAAGTGTCACTTCTTTAGGTAATACCGTCACGTAAAATAACCTTTTAGTATTTAATAAAATTATCAACTAGTTATAATCATAGCTAACTAGCGGTCCGCCCCGGCTCCGCCCGTGGTACATATTTACGTATTCTCTACATAAGAACCATCCTCGTACTTCAAGGAATCTAATAAAAAAAGAATTATCGAAATCGGTCCACCGGCCGTTCACACGTGATGCCGTGACAACGCGAAACGGGTTTCATTTTTATATTATAGACTAGCGGTCCGCCCCGGCTTCGCCCGTGATACATATTTACGTTTTCTCTACATAAGAACCATCCTCGTACTTCAAGGAATCTAATAAAAAAAGAATTATCGAAATCGATCCACCGGCCGTTCACACGTGATGCCGTGACAACGCGAAACGGGTTTCATTTTTATATTATAGACTAGCGGTCCGCCCCGGCTTCGCCCGTGGTACATATTTACGTTTTCTCTACATAAGAACCATCCTCGTACTTCAAGGAATATAATAAAAAAAGAATTATCGAAATCGGTTCAGCCGTTCTCGAGTTATGCGCTTACGAACACATTTTGCGATTCATTTCATCACTACATAGTATAAAACAAAGTTGCTTTCCCTGTCCCTATGTCCCTATGTCCCTATGTCCCTTTGTACGCTTAAATCTTTGAAACTACGCAACGGATTTTGATGCGGTTTTTTTTAATAGATAGAGTGATTCAAGAGGAAGGTTTATATGTATAATAAGATCCATTAAGTAGTGGAGAAGTACTGTTATTTTTGAGGTTTCTAATGTGATGTCGTAAAAAATTACATTTATTCCGCTTACATTGCAAACGCAGGCTGAACCCTACGAGTTTTATCAAAATAATGTACTAAGTATTATACACATTGAAAAGGTCTACAGAAAAGTCCGCGATGGTATATGTCTATCTCTTATGGATAACCCACAATAACTTTTTTTTGTCATTTACTTTTTACGACAAATAATGGCTAATTTTCGAAGCGATTTTAACCAATACAGCATTAATCCTTAACCAATTAAATACCATGGATACATTGTTCATTTAATATAGATCTATATGGCCCTTTACACCGTATGATTTAAGTGAATATTTTCGAAGATATTACAGATTTAAAAATTGCAGGACGTAGCGTTTGCGGCCGCCCGGCTATGTATTTTATACCCGTGCGATGCCGGAGGCCGGAGCGGGCCGCTATATTTTTATACCTATACAACGTTCACAATTTTTCTGTAGTGTATTTAGTATCAGCATTGCACCCGTGCGAAGCCGGGGCGGGTCGCTAGTTTATATATAAGAAGATTTAGCATTAAAACTCTTTGCCTAAGTATAATAATATTACAAGCTGTGATTACAAGTTTATTATGTTTTTATAATCGAAGATATTAATACTAGTATTAACTATATTAACTGTGTTATTACTTACTATTAAAAGTACTGTTTATATTTTTACAGTGTCACTCTCATAAGACAAATCTAAAGACACTTCTCAAAGCTAAAAGATCAAATGATCAACTTTCAATCTTCAATCTATCAAGCTTTTATAATACAGAACTTAACAAATATACACTGTATATTATACTCAAATAACATTATCCTTCTTTACATAGAGTCGGGTATTCACAATACACACACATACGTAAATCTATTTACCAACTGTAACTAGGCTGACTACATTGTTGTAAAGGGTTTTTCATGAAAAACAACAAAGTTTTTCCTGCTATTTCTCTTTTTCCTAGTAGCCAAATATCTAACCATAGCACAAACATTTTTAATAATATTTATACATATATTTATATACTAGCTGCGCCCCGCGGTTTCACCCGTGTGGCTCCGCTCCTATTGGTCTTAACGGGATGATATATTATAGCCCATAGCCTTCCTCGATAAATGGTCTATCTAAATACAGTATCTAACACCGAAAGATTTTTTCAAATCGGACCAGTAGTTCCTAAGATTAGCGCGTTCAAACAAACAAACAAACTCTTCAGATTCGTAATATTATATTAGTATAGATTTCTATATAAATAAAACCTGGATTTTTCCGAGTGCGGAAAACGAGTCGGATCAAAGGTCGTTCTGTGGTTATGTTCGAAGTAACTAACAAGAAATATTATTTCTATTTATATATTTAATTAATGCAGATTATTTGACGTCTTTTTATGAATGGATAGTTATGTTGGGTTTTTCATAATTTTCAAGGTTTTATTAAGCTATTGCATAGCTTTTATCTCAGACTTTGAGCGCGGCGACCGAATGTAAAAATTCCGTAACGAAAAAACCTAACACCCCCCACTCCAACCGGCACAGCGATGCGATGTTATGCAATAGTTTTACCGCGGCAGTCCTCCAGTGCCACACGTTTTTTCGTAATTAACAAGGCTTTGTGAAGTAAGGTTATCGAGGGCTAGGTTGAAAATTGTCGTTTGTGACTATGTGGTGTTTTGATTGGCTTAAAGCTTAGAAAATATATTGTTTTAATATAACGGACAGATTTAATTCAAACTATGTAAATTGAAATTCAAATTCAAATTAATTTATTTTCCAAAAAAACATGGTATACATAGATGTTAACAATTGAGTTCCAGCATGCTCAGCCGTTAACAGCATGCAAATTATGTCACTTTTATAAATAAAAAAAGTACATTTATCAAAGACTAGCTTCCGCCCACGACTTTGTACGTGCATCCCGGTTTTTCCCCGTTCCCGCAAGATTTTCGGGAAATCCTTTCTTAGCGGATGCCTACGTCATAACATCTACCTGCATGCCAAATTTCAGCCCGATACGTCCAGTGGTTTGGGCTGTGCGTTGATAGATCACTATATCAGTCACCTTTGAGTTTTATATATATTATAATATATAGATTTTGAATCAACCAGCAAAATATCGTAACAAAAAACTAAACAAAAATTTACATAATATTATTTACGAGAACGGAGAATTATTATTAATGCTATTCACGTGGAATATAATAATACATTTAAATTTATTTTTTTATTTATTTATTTAATAATACAATAATCTTGTCTAGACTTGATATAATATTGAAGATTATTAAGACACAATATTTATTTAATTGCTCATTAAACATTATTTTATTACAAACAATAATTTTGTATTTTATTGTATTTCTATGGAAGAACGGTTTCATTCATAAAACGTTATCACTTAGTTAGTAGTCACCTTGAAAATGTGTATTCATTCTTATCTATACAAATATAATATAACGCGGTAATCTCAGGAACCACGAGTCCGATTTGAAAAATTATTTCATTGTTAGATAGTCTATTATTTTGTTGAGGAAAACAGACCAATAAGTTATCATCCCGCTATAAGCAATAGAAACAGAGAAATAATTTGGAAAATCCAAAAGTGCACGCCACATAATTTTTTTTAATAATTATTTATTAATTATTATTTTTGTTTATTTAATAACAATTAAACCACATCGAATCAGACCCTGAAAAATGAAAGGGTTCTATTCCTGAGCATACTCAAGCGTAAGAGAAAAAAAAGACTCGATTAGTAAAGTATTTCGGTCGCTATCGTGTTAACAAGAAAATCCTCCGCACATACAGACACACGGACGTCCAAGACAGAACTTTTTTAAACTGTTTTTTAACTAGTTTAAATAACAAAAATGACATCAAAAATATTATGAATGTTAAAAATAGTGTTTTTTCTTAATATGTGTGTGTATGTATTATCTTACAAGTGCAATGTATGATACATAAAGACATTTTAAGTTTGAAAAATCAGATGTTTTGCGCGAAGTGACAGTAGTACCCACCTCAACGCTTCGCTTATGAGGCGTGCAATACTTACTTACGGGCAGACTGAAAATCAGCGCTGTTCAGGTAAAGCCCGACAGCATGGCTGAGTCTGACCCGATTGCCATGTAATTTTTTTTAAGCTATTGCATAGCTTCTATCGCGGGCCTTGAGCGCGGGGACCGAATCCAGAAATTCCGTAGCGAAAATACCTCACGATCCCCACTCCGACGGGTGCGGAGGTGTGGCTTAATGGCATAGCATGCCTTTAAGCATGGCATGCATGGCTTTACGAAGTCCCCGAGTGCCACACGTCTTTTTATTTTTTAATAATCTAAGTACTTAGCTGTTAAGTGTCTGTAACATAATATGGCAATAAATATTCTTTCTTTCTTTCTAGAAATTCAGCTAGTGATTTTTCATGTTTTTCTTCGCTGATTAGTCTGTGATTGGTCATTATGTTTATTTAAATTTATTATAATTTTATCCAGACATACACAAATGAAATTAATTAATAAAATATCTCAATCTTACATTTTAATTAGAAATTGTATGTATTATTCAAGTAGGGTAATCAGTAATCGATTCTGGTACCAAATATGTAAAATAAAATTGTACTTAGAATTTGACTCAATTATCCTATAAAAATTAAAAATATAAGTTCACGAACAACCTTACGAACAACACACTACGAAATAATAATATTTAACAATGTATTTAATACGTTATGAATTAATTATATTTCTTTAAAATGCAAAAGTATTGTATCTATTCAAATCTATACCCACTAACATTATAAACAGGATATGTTTATATTTTTGTATACACTGAAAAACTTATATATTTGAAAATATATTAAACCTTTGCATCTATCTATATAATATACTAGCAATGCCCTGCGGTTTCACCCGCATAGATAGCGATATCGTTACAGTGAAAAGTCTACTATAGGTCGGACTGTAGGTTTAATTTTTAATCACATGAAAATCACTTTTACCCCGTCCCGCACTACGGCCTTTTTTTTGTTTTAGTGGGGAAATCTTTCATAGATACCCACGGCCTCCGGGGGAGGGGCCGTGGGTTATGTCGGATTCCTACCGACCAAAACCCCACTGTGTTCCGTCAAGACGCATATTGGTAGAATTCCTCCGTGACCCCCGCACTACGGCCTGCTCGAACAGTATATCTACTATTTTCTGTAGATTGACACTTTTAAAAATTCGTTATATCTTTTGAATGGAATATCCAATTCTTTTCATTTAAAAAGTATTTTGCTGGTATTGAAACAGTCTATATTAAAACATCATTTAATGGGATAAGGATTAATAAATGTGTATGGATAACATGGTTTGATTACTGTCGGCACTTCTATTTACTTTGAAAACGTAAAAAAGTTGTTGTAGTAACATAACTACTGAAGATAGACATATGGTATCGCGGACTTTCTTGTAGATATTGATCCATTCTATAATATCGTAGAACATTTTTTTGTTCTATCTTCAATAGATTCCGCAGCGCACGCGATGACAGAAGTTTTATTGAGGATTTTTTTACACCTTGGGTTACATTATTGCATTTTTGGTAAGGATCTCTAATTTTTTTGAAAATGCAATATAGCCTATGTTGTTCAGTAAAGATGCAGCTTTCTAATGGTGAAAGAATTTTTGAAATCGGTCCAGTAGTTTATGCGTGAAAACCATACATACATACATACATACATACATACTTACAAACTTTTCCTCTTTATAATATTAGTATAGAAGTATAGATATTATGTACTAATATTACAATCTATACTTATATTATAAATCCGAAATGTTTGTTTGTTTGAACGCGCTAATCTCAGGAATTACTGGTCCGATTTGAAAAATTCTTTCGATGTTAAGCCTTGTATCCACTTGAGCATGCTCGGGCGAATGAGCGGCTCACATGGCCGAGCCGCTCAAGTGGAGACGCCTGAGCACGCCTGAGCACGCTCGGCCCGAGCAAATCCGAGCGCGCTCAGGGCGAGCCGGCGTCTGTCGGTTTTTGTCCGTGCTCAAAGGCGCTCAGTATTCGCTCGGCGCTCAGTGTGGACGGTTGTTGAGGTGTTTGAAGTGTTTGAGGCGAGCGCGTCGAATTCCCCAAGTTTAGTTTAGTTTTAGTTTAGTTTAGTTTAGTACTTTTTCTGTTACCTATTTGAAAAATGAGTGGCTTGTGGGATAACGAGACTTGTTTCACATTAATTGATGCATATGAATCAAAGAGGGTGTTATGGGATAGTACATACGAAGAATACTATAATCGCATCACATCACGGAGCCGAGCATATACTGAGCAGCCTGAGCACAGCTTTGGCTCGTTCGACCAAAACATTCATTATGTTCCCCTGAGCATGCTCAGGCGAATGAGCGGCTCATTCGCCCGAGCATGCTCAAGTGGATACAAGGCTTTAGATAACCCATTTATCATCACGCTAAGACCAACAGGAGCGGAGCAATGCGTGTGAAACCGCGAAGCACAGCTAGTAAATAAATAAAATCATTATATTTTGAACAGATTTAGTATTAAGATACGCCTAATCGGTTCTACATTATGAAGATAATAAACTTTCTTAGAGAAAGTCTAAGTGAAAGTACACGCGAGACATCAATCACACGATAAGTTATACAGCCTTGAACTTAGTAACTTAAGTCAAGGACAGAGAAAAAGGTGGGAATATTTTCGTCTTCTCTTAACTAATGGCTCCACCCAATAAGTAGGGACTCCGCCAATATCACTACATAGTATAAAACAAAGTCACTTTCTCTGTCCCTATTTCCCTATGTCCCTATTTCCCTATGTCCCTTTGTATGCTTAAATCTTTGAAACTACGCAACGGATTTTGATGCGGTTTTTTTTAATAGATAGAGTGATTCAAGAGGAAGGTTTATATGTATAATAACATCCATTAAATAGTGGAGAAGTACTGTTATTTTTGAGGTTTCTAATGTGATGTCGTAAATAATTACATTTTTTCCGCTTACATTGCAAACGCAGGCTGAACCTACGAGTTTTATCAAAATAATGTACTAAGTATTGTACACATTGAAAAGGTCTACAGAAAAGTCCGTGATGGTATATGTTTATCTCTTATGGATAACCCACAATAACATTTTTTGGTCATTTACTTTTTACGACAAATAATGGTTAATTTTCGAAGCGATTTTAACCAATACAGCATTAATCCTTAACCAATTAGATACCTTGAATACATTGTTCATTTAATATAGATCTATATATCGTCAGTGAAGTTCTAACAGTGCGAAAGTCAAAAATGACTGTTTTACAGGAGAGCAAAATAACTACGTAAAATTTAAGTTAGCTACATTTAAGGTATACATAATTCGGAAAAGTATTTAAAATTAGTTTATTAATGATATAAAACAAGTTTTATATGAATAAAATAATATTATTAAGATTTTAACGTGACTTCTGCGGTGTTGATTAAAAATTGCTTGGACATACGTTATGTTTCTAAAGCAGAGTAGGTTATTTATAAAAACTGCCATCGATTTTTATTTTTTTATTTTAATGGAACAAACATCAATCATATAAATTTCACAAGTAACATAACAAAACCATATACTTAGTAAGTAACTTTTAATCACCAGTTTTTCTTTAAAAAAATTAGTATGTAATTATTAAAAACTTATATTTTTTAAACAAAGTAATACCTACACATTTTAGTATCTTTAAATCAGTCAAATCAAAAGTTCGAGGTAGTAGATAAATAGAGTACTATTTTTGCTTATACCTACCTTAACAAATAAATCAAAGTATTCAGGCTTTGTTAACAATTAAAATAAAAGAGATCCAAGTAATTATTAATGAGGTAGAGAGTCGTAATAACTGTGGCAGTCGAAAGGAATAACGGCTTTCAATTCTTGTAAATGACGCCATTTGCTTTCAGCAATTTTTATTGCACTTTGATAAAGCTTTGGTTTGCTAGGTAGGTTTTCAGGAAACATTAACATTCTTCGTCGAGTTCTACCGCGAGGCAACTCTTGATACTCTGCATCAAAGCTTAATTTGTACTTAATTATTCCGTCAGGGTTATACTGCAGAACTTTCAAATCTGTAACTGTAGGGTCATTGGTCGTTCGACCTGGACGAATAGAGTCGTAAATAAAAGTAGTTTTTTGAGTGTAGTCATCGAAAAACTCGTAGCTCAGATACTCAACTATGTAAGGCTGCTTAGGTCTAGCCTCCTTGGAGAGTGCTGCATACTGAGAGGGCAGGAAGATCTCCTTATTTTTAGTTTTCTGCTCGATTGAACTATGCACTGCGTCACACTCCATCTGTGTATGGCCCTTTTCGAGGATCTTTTGTTCGATCACTACATTTTTTTCTATAGCTAGTTGCAAAAGTGCATTAGCAAGAAATACATTCCTATTTTGTGCCGTACAGCCATCAGAATAAAGAATGATAGGAACACATTTATCCTCTAAAGTTCTTCTCAGTATGTGTATGATACATGAAATAAATACGGAAGCAGTTAGACCAGCGTTAGTTTCGTCGAACCAATAGCAGTAGACATCTTTGGTTGCTAGATTGTACATCGTGAAATTATGTACACAGAGTTTGGTTTTATAATAAAGAGCACTAGCTTGTAATTGAGGACACAACTTGACAGCTTGTAGGTCATGCGTGAAAACGTGTACATCCCCAAATTTCTTAGCTCTATCTTTATCCTTTTCTTTTTGATCTCTGGCCAAGTCTTTTGAACGTATATGGGCGTTATATATATCGTCAGTTATATTTCCCACTTTGTGTGAACAACAAGTGTCGCATTGATCTTTTTTGGGTGTAAACAGGCTCAGGTTTAGCTCATCAAAAACTCTGCAAAGTGTCCAACGACTCAGAGCGGCTCTTTCAACTTTTTGACACTCCATGGCGTATAATTTGTATAGCGTGGTTTTATCTTCAATTATCGGCTCTAAATATTGCTTTGATGTATTCGCTCTGCAATAATGCGATGGCATTTTAGGCAACAAAGCAAAAAACTGTTTAAGAAAAGCCATGTCATCTTTCTTGATAATACGGTCTTCTTCATTAACGTCATTATTAGATGTTTTTGCTATTCCATGCTCCGAAGAAGCCACCCAGCATCTTACAGTAGACTCCTTCAAGCCTAAAGTTTTTAAAAATGTCTGCATACAAACTTGAATTCGCCCAATTGATGTATTCAGAAAGTATTGTTTACTATCAGTCCTCCTAGAACTTATTGTATTTTTAATTTGTTTTTTCTCGCAAATCAAGACGTTAGATACAACATACTGTTTCCTTTGCTCCCATGTCATATCTTTCCAGAACTTGGAAAATATATTTTGCCTTTCATCGTCAGTCAAGTTTGAACAACCGCGGACCTTAGACTTTGTACAAAATTTAGAGGTGCACCTAGGACCCATTTCACGTGCAGGACGAGGTACATCATGAAGTACTTTAAATTTCTCATTTCCGACAACCTTCTTATCTCTACGATATCCTACATATTCTTCTCCTTTCATACGTTTCAATTTTGTTCTAGATTTGTCCCATTTCTTAGAGTCTCCAAACCCCTTAATGCTTCTTTTTCTATTAGAATTTAAATCTCCATATTCATCATCCGATGGTTGCTTCTCTAACATAAAAGAAGGATTTGTAGTAGCCGTTGACACAGATGGCTGCTCCTCAACTGAATATGGAGTTGTCTCCAGAGACAGTGGTACATCCAAATGTGTAGCTGGGTCTTGTAGCACTATATTTTGTGGCAGTTCTTCACATGAAGGTGGAACTGTGTCTTGTGACAATGCTTCAACATAATGTTGAACAACGTCTTCTGTGTCAGCTGCAAGTGTCACTGGTTCTTGCGATAATTCTTGATTTAATAATACCGAAGCGTTACAAACAGATGCAAATTCAGGTAGGATTTGAACAGGCAAGTTATTTAAATCTATATTTTCCAACTCCGATAATGATACATTTCTTAGCTTCTGTTTTTTCAAAGGAACTTTAATCTTTAACTGTTTACATAACTCCAAAACTTCTTCATTTTCACTATCACTCGTAGAATCCATATTTTTTCAGAGCTAAAACAAAATAAAAGTTATAACAACACTACGTAACTCATATCGAAACACTGCGTAAGTCAAACAATTCTCAATTAAGCGACTTTTCATTGAATAATAACAAACCAATTAAAATAATTTTATGATACATAGCTTAAAGAGTAAATAGAAAACAAGGTTATAGCAATTAATCCTCTAAATAATGCAAATAATTACCTTTTGTAGGAATAAATATCACACAGCACTTTGCAGGTTATGAATTTGTATGCGACTGACTGACTTACGCCGTGTTGGCCATTCAGGTTTACTTACGTGGTGTCAGTTTTAACGAAATATGAAGCGCTATTGGCTAGCTATCTCCTTTCTCATTGGTTGAAAAAATGCGCGCGGCGCTTCTTCATCCAATGACATCAAAATGTTTTACCGGGCAAAAACTGACTTACGCACTGTTAGAACTTCACTGACGATATGGCCCTTTACACCGTATGATTTAAGTGAATATTTTCGAAGATATTACAGATTTAAAAATTGCGGGACGTAGCGTTTGCGGCGATACCGGCCGGCCGCCATTGCACCCGTGCGAAGCCGGGGCGGGTCGCTAGTCTAGTATATAGGGAATATCTTAATAGGGGGTAGGTAAATGTTAAATTAACATAAATTTTCTCAATTTTCAACTTATTATAAGTGAACAATAGAGTATAGATTCTCAAGTTCTCAAGTCGACCGTTTTTTGTGTGTTTACTTCAACTTTCGACTGGGTGAACAAGTTTTGATAATTCTTTTCTTATTTGAAAGGTGCCTTCCCATTGTAAGTATTGTCACGGGTCCTTGATAAGTGTGCTTAGTTTGAATTAAATCTGTCCGTTTAAAGTGGGTCAATATCGAGTCTAAAGGAGTCGGTTACGTACAAACATACAGGTGAAGCTTATAAAAGCGTGTTTAAATAATAATAGTTAAAAAAAACTAAAAAACACGCTTTTTATAGATAACCGAACTAAAAAATAGAAAATTTTTATCAAATTAGTGTATTGTCATCGGTCCTCAATAAATCTACAAAGTTTGAACGAAATCTGGCCGTTTAAAGTGGGTCAAAATCGCGCCCAAAGAAGTCGGTTACAAACATACAGGTGAAGCTAATACAAGCGTGTTAAAAAAAGAGAGCGTGTGTGACGAGCACACGTGTTAGAAGTGAAACTTGTTTGACAAGTTACAAAGATACCGTCGCCTTACTCCATGACGTGACGGTATTGCCATGACGCAACCTTGAAATTTTCTTATAAAAGCGTTTTTAAATATGACTAACTTCAAATACTTTTTCCTTGGTATAATGGCTTGTGAAATGGTGAGTAAACAAATAATTTATGTGCGGAAGCCCATTGTTATAGCAAGGTTACAATCGTCAGCTGATTGGTCAGACTACTTAGTGTGAACTTGACGCATTTTAAATTTTTAAGTATAAGTACTTATACTTAAACACTTAGACACACAAATAAAAAAAAAACCTTTTTAAAGTGAAACTTCTTTAGGCGCGTTGAGAGTAAAATTTCAATTCAATTCATTTTCTTTCTTTCTTTCTTTCAAATTTCAAGGTCACGTCATGGCAATACCGTCACGCCATGGAATGAGGCAACGATTACTTCACACATCGGATAAATTAATGTAGATACCATAAGCTTAAGATAACCTCTATGTAGGAGCTATCATCATCTAAATTCGTTTAGCCGTTTTTGTATAAAAGAGTAACAAATATCAATCGACACTTCTGAAAATTGCGCATAATAAAAGTTGAGTAATAAAGTTGATTTACAACAAGCATAATTTTAATTTATACCTAACAATTATATTATAAAAATGCTACCTGTTGTAAATATTACTGTTTTATGTGTTTTAAATTCGATGTACAACTCCATTTTATAATAGACTATAGCTGTGATCCGCGGTTTTACCCTCATTGATTAAATAAATAAATAAATAAATAAATAAATTGTTCCCCTCCTGTTGGTCTTAGCGTGATGATATATAGCCTATAGCCTTCCTCGATGAATGGGCTATCTAACACCGAAAAAATTTTTCAAATCAGACCAGTAGTTCCTGAGATGAGAGCGTTCAAACAAACAAACAAACTCTTCAGCTTTATAATATTAGTATAGATAATATTTATATAATATTATAGTATAGATGAAAAACTCAAATCAAATATGAAAAAAAATTGTAGCAGAACGTAATAAAGATAATTTTTAAGGAAAATATTAAATGTTATTGGTGTCATAAATCCGATTTTATGACATCTTTGTAAAATTAACAATTCATATTATTAAGTATTATTTTTTTAAGCATTAATTAGTATTTAGAATGGAATTTATAAGTAGTTGTTTTTAAATATGCCTATTAGCTTAAACCTGAATATTTCTAGTATTTTCTTGCGTTTGATTTTACGCGAGTATTATATTCAGCTTTCCGCCCGCGGCTTCGCCCGCGTTTTCAAAGAAAAACCCGCATAGTTCCCGTTGCCGTGAGATTATCGGGATAAAACCTATCATATGTGTTAATCCAAGTTACCTTCTGTATGTGTGGTAAATTTCATTGTAATCGGTTCAGTAGTATTTGCGTGAAATAGTAACAAACACACACACGTCCTCACAAACTTTCGCATTTATAATATTAGAAAGAAAGAAAGAAAGAAAGAAAAAATATTTATTGCCACATGTTACACACACTTAATAACTACTTATATTACTAAAAAAAAATACACAATAGTTTACATGGCAATCGGGTCAGACTCAGCCATGCTGTCGGGCTTTAACACCTGAACAGCGCTGATTTTCAGTCTGCCCGTAAGTTTTTTCCGTAAGTTTTTTTTCCGAGGCTCACTAAGTCTACATGCAAATACAAATACCAACCAAAAAACATTATTTACAGTTCTAAAAATCTTTTGCCTTGTTATTATTGATAATTAATTACAAATAATATATATTATAATATATAGATATAACAGATTTATACATAATTAGGCACATATTATGATAATATTAAATAAAATAAACAGATTTTGCTATGTAAATACTCTGTTACTTAAATACTAAAAACATATAAATAATATATAGAAGGATATATTATATCATACATTCGCAATCAACAATTTGCTTTATTGGGGTTTCCAGTTTGATATTTGTCCGTTCAAAAGTATCACTCTGTATTTATGCTTGAACGATATATATGACATATTAAGTTTCAAGGGTGGAGGAAGGTCATTCCAAATCTTCGAGGCAGAATACTTGAAACCACCCTTAAAACCCGACGTGTGGTGCTTCGGTATTACCAATGCATTGCTACTTCTACCTCGTGTATTCTTACCATATTAGTAGGATTGTGATAAATTCATAAACTAATACACCGATTTTCCAACTGTTTTCACCAATGGATAGCGTGATTGTCGATGAAGGTTTTAGATAGTATTATATTATCAGTGGCTTTAGTATATATGTATTGTTTGTTCAGTATTAAACAACGCGAGTGAAACCGCGGGGAAAGCTAGTATGCTATAACATCACGCTACGACCAATAGGAGCGGAACATTACTGAAAAATATTGCAAAATTGTGAAGAAATATTCCGTTTTAGTGCAATGAAATTGTGTGGTAATCAAAAATTAAAAGTTAAACAGATATATAGATTAACTAGCGGTCCGCCCCGGCTTCGCCCGTGGTACATATGAAAAATAGATGTTGGCCGATTCTCAGACTTACCCGATATGCACAGAAAATTTCATGAGAATCGGTCCACCCGTTTCGGAGGACTAACATTGTGACACGAGAATTTTATATATAAGAAGATATCACTGTTCTTCATAACCACTCAAGTGCGGGACGACCGGGAGCCGGTCGATCCACATTCAGGGGCTTGTGCGTTGCGACCGGCTCCCGGTCGATCAACAGTCGTGGGTTTTGCGTTCGCTTTATAAAACGGTCTAATAACCTTCCTCTTTCTAACTTATATGACATGTTAAGGAAAGAACAGGCTAGCTATAAATCAAGATAACAACATAACCACATGATTTAAGTGGCCCACTTTTCATGACACATTGAGTAGGTAGTTTTTTGTACAAAAAAATAAACAAGGAATGTGTAAAAAAAATGTATGGGAGGGTATGATGTTTTTATTTTCTCGTAAGAAGAGTGTAACAAAGGATCAATAAATATTAAAATCTCACTGAACAGCTGTTTTAATTTTTTATTAGCAGACAAAATGTAACAAAAATTACAAGGGTACATTTGCTTTGACTTACAAGTTGTTTTTATTTATTTATATGTTACCATGTTTTGACAAGGCATAGACTATTTTATTATCTATGAATATACATACTTGCAAATGTGCTATTGATAAAGAAATCTGAGATAATCGACTTTAAAAAAATATTGGACCGCCAAAAACCCCAACTGCGGCGGCACCGGGAGCCGGTTTCGCACAAGACCCGATTTTTGCAAAATGGCTCCCGCACTTGAGTGGATAAAAGGCGTGAAGTTAATTATATTCAGTATTTATTATTGGATAATTTTTATCACTATCAGGCCATGTTAAAATGCTAAACGTGCTAGGTTTTATCATTTCTTCATGTGTGTTGCAGTAAGATTGAAAAACCCGTTAGATTATAATATAACCCGTGAGATTTCACACTGTAGATACAACATGTAATTAATGCATTATTTTTCGTTAGACTATATTCAAATATATCGTAGTTATGTATTATACTAACACGCCTTCATTAGCTTCACCAGTTTGTTAACCGACTCCTCTAGACTCGATTTTGACCCACTTTTAAACGGACAGATTTGCATCAAACGTTCTTATCAAGGATCAGTGACAATACAATATTTTATTTTATATATTAATTATTTTTCCCGTTCGTATGGCGCAGGTTGGGAGTCGAAAACGTCTTGCTTTAAATTATAAGCAGTACGTTACGGACTACAATTTTTCGACAGATTATAATCTAACGGTATTTATTATGTTACGGTGACATATAAAAAGCTTTTTGTATCCGCAATATATTGGATTAACTTATAAACTTATAAATTATCAATGCGACCTTACGTTTCTATGTTAATTTTATTTACATCATTGGGTAAAGATAAAAAGTAAATTAATCTACATTCAACATTGTAATGTTGAGCCGAAGGGTTAACTGTTTAGTGATCTGTGGTTCCGTAGATGCATTTAAATCTATAATATAATAATATCTCTATATTTATAAAAATGAATCCCTATTTCCCTTGGTCACGAGTCACGAGTCACGACTCACAGCATAACGCGTGAATGGGTGGACCGATTTCGATAATTCTTTTTTTATTATATTCCTTGAAGTACGGGGATGGTTCTTATGGAGAGAAAACGTAAATATTATGTACCACGGGCGAAGCCGGGGCGGACCGCTAGTCTTCTTATATATAAAAATGAATCGCAAAATGTGTTGGTAAGCGCATAACTCGAGAACGGCTGAACCGATTTCGATAATTCTTTTTTTATTATATTCCTTGAAGTACGGGGATGGTTCTTATGGAGAGAAAACGTTTAGACATGATTAATGTATGTAACATTTTATCCCGAAAAAATCGTCTAGAAAGTAAATGGCTAGTTGTATTTACATTCTTAAATTGAACACAAGCAAAGCCACAGTATTATAATGATACACAACTTTGGAATGAGGAGGCAATACCGTTATGGTGTATGGTGTATGGATATTGGATTCATAACTTGGCTCGCCTCCAGGCGTCACGTTCATGGCCAAGCAATGACTTTCAAAAGAAAGAACCCCATACTATTGAATCAAAATAAAAAGATTATTGTTGACTCATGTTATCGTCTGCTCTCTAAGGAATATTTGTCTTACGATTAATCATAGATTAAACAGAGTAAACAGCCAAACAGGTACCTTCTAGGAATGGCCGTCTTAGCTTTCGATCAGGCATTGTGGTCAAGCGCTTCCCTATTGTCGATATAAAAAATATTCAGTAAAACATTACCTAGTTAAAAGTTACTGAGATGAAAAAAATATCAATTTTCTATAGGTAAGTGGAATTAACATATAGGTAATGTAACAAAACTTGACATAGATGACTTTTAAAGGTTCACTGAATATCGAAAAATATTAAAATTTTCACGATTGAGGTGTTTAGATTTATACACAAACAGATTAGACAAATTTTATAAAAAAAAAATTGATTTAAGTATATTAACGTTTTGATTCTGCAACAACACTTAACATGGATATGACAATGACGCCTACACACACTCTATTTTTTTGGTTTTACCCGTCCAAAAAGCGTTCTATCTACCTATAAAAGAAGATTTTGAAGACCGTTAAATTAATCAAAAACTTATTTATTTCCTAATCTATCATATTTGTATTAATTAACTGCTAGCAAAGATTTCTAAATGTCTAAACTCTTGACCGCAATTTTTTATGCTCTATCATCATCAGCCCATATACGTTCCCACTGCTGGGACACGGGCTTCGTATGAGATTACAGGGCCGTATTTATGACCGCTTATTTCCAGAAAATTCATATTATGAACGCAATACCTAGCCATATTATTTGCCAGTCAGGCAGTCAGTTCAATTCACGGCGTAAACTGTCTGGAAATAAGGGGTCATAATACGGCCCTGTAATCTCATACAAAGCCCGTGTCCCAGCAGTGGGAACGTATATGGGCTGATGATGATAGAGCATAAAAAATTGCGGTCAAGAGTTTAGACATTTAGAAATCTTTGCTAGCAGTTAATTAATACAAATATGATAGATTAGGAAATAAATAAGTTTTTGATTAATTTAACGGTCTTCAAAATCTTCTTTTATAGGTAGATAGAATTGGCCCTGGCCATCCATCACGCTGCGTTGGCCAAGTGCGGGCAGATGTCACATGTCGTCGAACTTTTCTTTCGACATGTTGGTTTCCTCATGTTTTCCTTCGCCGTTTTCGCGGACGTTATATTTTCATCCATACTAATATTATAAATGCGAAAGTAACTCTGTCTGTCTGTCTGTTACTCAATCACGCCTAAACTACTGAACCAATTTGCATGAAATTTGGTATGGAGATATTTTGATACCCGAGAAAGGACATAGGCTACTTTTTATTGCGAAATATGTACCACGGGCGAAGCCGGGGTGGGCCGCTAGTTTACTATAAAATGTATTTCACATTCTTGTGTTTGATTTTGCGCGAGCATTATAATATTATCTACATTTAGAAATTAAAAAACTTTTTAACGGATTTTAAACGTGATAATATACATTATACAAGTCAGTCTCGCAAACGTTTTTTTTCTTGTACATAACCTACAATACTGCAAAGTTTTATCAATTTGATTTTGAATTCTCATCTTCCATAATATTATCTATCCAAACATACATACATACAAACATACATAACGCTCTAATATTACTAAAGATCTAATTATGAGTAAACTCATACGTAGTTATTAAAAAGTGAACGTATTACATAATGTTTCATAATTTTAGGATGCTATCAAGTTATCTATGTCACCCGGTTACGCTTCAAACCAGTTGTTATAAAATTAATAGATATTGCATTTTTTTCCAATTAACATTATAGTACTTGTACTATCCAGCTGTGTGCACATCCTTCACTATCACTACATAGTATAAAACAAAGTCGGTTTCCCTGTCCCTATTTCCCTATGTCCCTTTGTATGCTTAAATCTTTAAAACTACGCAACGGATTTTTTTAATAGATAGAGTGATTCAAGAGGAAGGTTTAACTATATAATTTTATAGGTTTTAGACAAAGCGGGCGAAGCCGCGGGCGGTAAGCTAGTCTAATATAAATGCGAAAATTTGTGACGTTCATTCACGAAAACATTTCTGGACGAATTTGGATGACTCCACTCCTGTTGGTCGTTGCGTGATGATATATTATAGCCTATAGCCTTCCTCGATATATGGGCTATCTAACACTGAAATAAATTTTCAAATCGGACCTATAGTTCCTGAGATTAGCGCGTTCAAACAAACAAACTCTTCAGCTTTATAATATTACTAGCAGTTCTCCGCGGTTTCACCCGCATTGCTCCGCTCCTATTGGTCTAAGCGTGATGATATAGCCTATAGCCTTCCTTGATAAATGGGTTATCTAACACCGAAAGAATTTTTCAAATCAGATAAGTACTAGTTCCTGAGATTAGTGCGTTCAAACAAACAAACTCTTCAATTTGCATATCTGGGGGCACGGTAGTGCCCCCGCCAAGACGAGCCAAGCGACTACGCGCACGGGCACTACCTACCTTTTCTCGAAGCGCTTCGACGTTTTTTTGAACCCTCATAACTTGGGTTTGGATTATGCTAGATTAACAAAATTTTCGGGATATATTGTCAATAGCGGACTTATTGAACATATTAAGTTTTAATTACATTAGCTTTTATACTTCAGATTTTATTTATATCTAAAAAACGCTAATTTCGTCACTGATTCACTGATGATCATCAAAATTCTTAAGGTATTTCCTAATGCCCTAGAAAGCTGAAATTTTGTATGTAAGCTAGTATTAGCACACAAACAACAAAAAAATTATAAAACTTGTAACTTTCATCCCCCAACCCCTTAAACTAGGGGATGGGAGTTTGTATGAGACCTGTAATTTTAAATTAAATTTTGATGACGTTAGAGGTCTAATCTAATAATCTAAAACTTGGTTCCCCTAGATATATATATGTATAGGTACTCCTTGTTAAAAAAAACTTTAAAAATTTAATCGACATATATTGAGACATATACTTCAGATCAGATCATATAAATATGAATGAATAGAAGTGTTGCGAACGTCTCCTGCCTCTTACGTCCACACAGTAGCTAAAAATAAAAAATAAAATTGTTACAAACAACTTACAAAAAGAAATGAAATCCCACCAAAAACATTTTCATGTAAAATGTTGCCAAGACGAATCCATATGACTCGCACTGTCAAAAAGTTATCAGATCTCATGTAGAGCCAAGCTTCTAACACTACACGCCCTAACTCTACAAGGCCTAACTTCACAAACTCTACACCTTAGTCAAAATATGTGGCTTGGCCGTTCGTTACTACAAGAACTATTGTATAACACAAAAGTAATGAACAGTGAATTAATTTTTCACCTTACGCCGATGTGAATGTAGCGAAATGGCCAGGCCACATATTTTGACTAAGGTGTAGAGTTTGTGAAGTTAGGCCTTGTAGAGTTAGGGCGTGTAGTGTTAGAAGCTTGGCTCTACATGAGATCTGATAACTTTTTGACAGTGCGAGTCATATGGATTCGTCTTGGCAACATTTTACATGAAAATGTTTTTGGTGGGATTAGCTTGATTAAAAGTAGTCTAAACAAAACAACGGAACAATTTCATAAAAAAAAAACATTAAAAATTAGAAACTAGGCTATTATTAAATCCCCTTGGCACAAAAGCTGAGAGGTCGCGGGTTCGCTTACAATTTGCGGATGTTAACTTTGTCAAGGACTGAACGATGTGGAAATATCAGTGTCATTCGAAATTGTGACGTATTATGTAAAATATTGTGTTGTTATTTGCTTAACTGATTGGGTTTTGTATATTTGTAATAGACTGAAAAATAGGAAAGGATTGTTTTTCTTTTCAAAATATGGTGTTCATTATTATCTTGCCATGCATGCTAATTATGTCACATACTCAAACTATATTATGTATAAGATGTACTGTTGGCAAAAAAATAAAATAAATTAGATTTGGTTGATTTATTTGAGCAAACTAAACTACATATACATAATACATATACAAAAAAATAGCGTGTGCCGAGCACAAGTGTCAGAAGTGAAACTTCTTTGAAGATTCAAAGATACTAAAATCGTCGCCTTACTCCATGACGTGACGGTATTGCCATGACCTTGAAATTTTACTCTCAACGCGCCTAAATAATTTCGCTCAAAAAGTATAATGAATGTTTAAGTTTGAAGTCCTGGCTCCTGCGTATATTGTTTCTTTTTTTGGCCTCGTAACAAACACCAAAATTTGTATATTCGAAGCTACTCGAAGTTATTAAATAAGAAATTATATTAATAAAGCCCTTCAAATGCGGAAAAAAAACTAGTTTGGTATGACAGGAAAAAAATATTGAAAAATCATACTAATAATTTATTACTCGCTGCCATATAATTTTCGAATAAATTATGATTAGCAAAAAACTGTTTCGTATGTATGTTATGGTGTTATGATATAGGTGTTTTTAATTTTAAAATAACTGTAAGAAGATTAACTTATGTATGCCAAAATTACTTAATTAAGTGGTTATGAATTATTATAGATATTTTGGGTTACGCTTCTCTTAAATCACTACATAGTATAAACAAAGTCGCTTTCTCTGTCCCTATGTATGCTTAAATCTTTAAAACTACGCAACGGATTTTGATGCGGTTTTTTTTAATAGATAGAGTGGTTCTTGAGGAAGGTTTTACTGTATCATTTACTAGCTGCTCCCCGCGGTTTCACCCCCGTGGCTCCACTCTGGTTGGTCGTAGCGTTATCTATAGTCTTCCTCGATAAACGAGCTATCTAACACTGAAAGAATTTTTCAAATCGGACCAGTAGTTCCCGAGATTAGCGCGTTCAAACAAACAAACAAACTCTTCAGCTTTATAATATTAGTATAGATTTGGTTTAGACAAAGCGTGCGAAGCCGCGGCCGGAAAGCTAGTATCGTATATAATAAGTAACTAATATTGGTTTTCGACTGAATTGGCCACTGGTTTTTCAATGACGTCAAATACTTTATAATATTATTATGTAGTAATACGTAAAATATGTTTTCTATTTATAATATTTATTTATATAACATGGTATTTCCAAAGAACTTGTTATTTTGTATAGATATTTGTCACACCGTTTTGCTTTGACAGTACCTATCGAGTATCGAGTTTAGTGATGTCATTGTTTTGATACGATGGTAGGTTTGATAGCACAGGTTTGATAGTTATTTTCTTTTTAATACATAAAACTAGTTGTGCGGTTTACCCGCATTGCTCCGCTCCTTTTGGTCTTAGCGTGAATATATATAGCCTATAGCCTTCTTCAATAAATGGGCTATCTAACACCGAAAGAATTGTTCAAATCGGACCAGTAGCTCCTGAGTTTAGCGCGTTCAAACAAACTTTTCAACTTTATAATAAGTTTTAAGCTTAGCTTAAATAAGCTGTAATTTTTCCATTTATAATATTATTACAAAATTCTACATAATTTTTTAGATATTTGCACACTACAAAATATATCTACACTTTGTTGATGTGTGTATATTATCTGTAACAATACTATAGTGTTTTGCAAGTTCACGACCACTGATTGTAAGGTCAGAGATTCGATATCGGTCATACATCTTCCGTTAACAGTATCAGAGGAAATGAAAGTTATTGATATTACATATCAATATATTTTCAAGGTTATTTGTTACTAGAGGTCCGCCCCGGCTTCGCCCGTGGTACATATTTCGCAATAAAAGGTAGCCTATGTCCTTTCTCGGGTATCAAAATATCTCCATACCAAATTTCATGCAAATTGGTTCAGTAGTTTAGGCGTGATTGAGTAACAGACAGACAGACAGAGTTACTTTCGCATTTATAATATTATTAAAGTATGGATTATCTATACTAATATTATAAAGTTAAAGAGCTTTTTTATTTGTTTGAAAGTGCTAATCTCAGGAACTACTGATCCGATTCGGAAAATTCTCTCGGTGTTGGTAAACCACGCGACCTCACACGTCACGTTTAGATACGCGACTACTGTAGGGTTAAATGTCTTAAGATATAGGTATAGGTATTTATTATACCTATCAAGTACGTATTAAATACCTGTAAATCATTTTTAGTACACAACAGTGAAATATAATTTCACCACTAACCGAATAAAAACATAATACGTATATAATAAGATTTTAATCACAGTGTAGCTGACAAATAGGCACGGTTATTATCTTTTTTGTCGATAATCGAATATGGTATGATATCGATAACGGGCTACCATCGATAATTTTGCTAGGGTCGTGCCTGACATGTCAATGCCATCCTGTATTGGGATGAGTCAGTAGGGATGTATCGATTAATTTCAAGAATATCGATAAATTGGATTTGGGATTTTGTTATTTACCAACTTATTAAATTGGAATCAACAAATTAGTTTAGAATTTTTGAAGAAAATGAAATTTATTTAGCATTGCAGTAAAAAAGAAAAAAATTGTGATGAATTGGTTACGATACATTTTTATTTTTAACACAGTATATAATATGAATATTAGGTACATAAAAAATGTATTACCTTATACATAGAGAACTAAATCTTCCGCATAATATTTAGCTGGTGCTTATCTTCTTAAATTTTGGAAAAGTTAGTGCTACCAAAGTAGGTATCTACTTATTTAACACGACTTAATCGCGGTCTAGAGGTAGGTAAGGTATTTTTTCTATTTTTATTATTATTTATTATAAAAAGTTCTTAATAATTAATCATTATTAAATAATGACAATAAATAAACTATGTACTTTACTCATTTGGTTTTATAATTTTCATAAATAATTGTTCTCTGTAAATCCCAGTCTATAAAACAATTATTGTAAATATTAGAGCAGACCTACTTGTAGATTGTTAATCAAATGCTTATCATAATGAAATCAGAAAGGTTTGAAGTTAACTGCTATTTTGTAATTTCTACTTTCAAATTATAAATGCAATACGAATTATTGTTGGCCCGCTTTGTGTTGCAATGTTGTATAAAACTAGCTTATGTTACTGAAGACGAGATTCAGCGTTACGTCGGCGCATTTGACTCAAGATAGAATATAGGATCGGCCTAGGACTTGCGGGATTGTTTGTGGTATCGAATGCTATGGTATTGATGCAAAATATGAGATGAATGCAGAGATTGTATTTTAAAATTCATTCTATTACCAAAATCAAAGAGTATATGAATTTTATGACAGGAAGTACTGTATTTTTTATGAAAATTTTAACATTTTTTTTATTTAAGACCCGTGTTGACTTAAAAGCCAAGGGACGAAGTTGGGGCAAATGTATTTTACGTATTTTTAAATAATGATTTTGCTCTAAAGCCCAGACGTATGTGATAAACTTTCATTGTCGCATAAACGCTGTGTTTTGCTTCTCTTGATTCGAACCTAGGACGATTCGGTTCTACGCACTACGAAGTAAAATTAATAAAAACAAATGATTTATGCATAAAACAACACGATACACCTAATAAATTTCGCCTTGAATTAAAAGCAAATATTATTTACCGCTTCACTGACCAATTCTATCGTAATACGGATGTTTTGTTTATTGTTCATTTATGCGTTTCGCGGGAATGATAGTTTAAAAACTGTTTAGATATTTATTTAAACTTTTACTAGCTGTATTATTAAAAGTATGTATTTATATGAGTAGCTTATGTGTTATTTTGCTATATTTTAAGCTACAGCACTGGCAAGTATCATTAAAATCCCTTCAGCAATTCTAGCGTGTAAGAATAACAAACATTATAATACAACTTTCATCCTGACAAAATTTCAAGTGTAAGTAGAAAGTATTAGGTTAGTTATTACTCTATAATGTCAAAATGAATCGAAAAATGTGTTTGTAAGCTCATAACTCGGGAACGGCTGAACCGATTTCGTTATTTATTTGTTTATAATAACTCCTAGAAGTTCGAGGATGTTTCTTATGGAGATAAAACGTAAACATGTACCACGGGCGAAGCCGGGGCGGACCGCTAGTAATTATTTATAGGCAGATATTTTTCAAAACTGAACTAGATATATTCGTATTATTATTTATATAACATTAGTCAGTTTAAAAGCATAAATTATGTTTTTATAGTGTCTGGTTGTGGTCTGTCGGATTACTAAATAGTTAATAGTCTGAGTGATCAAAATTGTATAATCATTAATGTAGTTTAGCAAAAAAAGGCATACAAAAAATTTACAAATAATTCCTGCGTTTTAATTTTTTTTGATAAGCTGTAATAATTAAATGTCTGGTTTATACAGGATGTCCCACTGTTGGTATACTAAGCTCAAAGGAGGTTATAGTTTTGCATACGCTGAGTACGTAAAAATACTTATAAAATTCCAGACACAGTTTTTTTTTCAAATAGATGAATTCTTAAAACTATATGTGTACACCCATAACAAGCAGCCCGCCCAGCTTTGCTAGCAGCACGTGACCTATCGTTTAAGATTATGTTTTCATAGACAAAATGCTCACATTAGTGAAGCGGTATGTGTCGGCTGCGCGAAGCTAGAGAAGAGAACATGGATTTTCAGGAAAAATTTAGCAAAAATTTTTTTGGTGTAATTTTGTTGTTTAAGTATTATTTTCGTGATCAGTGTATGCAAAACTACAAGCCCCTTCGCGCTTAGTATACCAATAGTGGGACACCCTGTATAGTGAGTCTAGATTATTTAGTTACAAAATGGTGTAGTGTCAATGACCGTTAATGTTCATTTATTTTTTGTTTGAAAAACGTTTTGTAACTGCTGCTGAAGCTGAAGAGTTTGTTTGCTTGCTTAAATGCGCTGAACTCAGGAACCACGGGTCCGATTTGAAAATTGATTTTAGATAGTCCATTTATCGAGGAAGGCTATAGGCTATAATATATAATTATTCTAAGACCAATAGTAGCGAAGCAATGTGGATAAAACCGCGAACGGGGCACAGTTATAAAGTCGCTTTCTCTGTCCCTATATCCCTATGTCCCTTTGTATGCTTAAATCTTTAACTACGCAACGGATTTGAATGCAGTTTTTTTTAATAGATAGAGTGATTCAAGAGGAAGGTTTTAGTATATAATTTATTGGGTTTTAGACAAAGCGGGCGAAGCCGCGGGCGGTAAGCTAGTAACAGTATAAAGAAACAATGTTATGTTTGTTAAACTTGTGCTGTAGTAAATTATGTGAGAAAAGAAAGTGCCTAAAACCTTAATTTAACAATTTAAATATCAGCAGTTTAAATAAAACCGATTCCAATTTTCATGTAAATAGATGTGGTATAAATCTATGAGTCAATAACTAGTTTTAAACATGGCAGTTACAAAAGTATTAATTTCCACATATACTATAGTTTAGATTTACAAGCCTTTCGAATAATATTATGTTCTATCTATTTATAGATTAATATGTAAATTATTGACACATGACTATCAACACTTTATAATTTTATTTAGATAACATTTTTTAAATTTCTTTTACATAATAATATATCTTATCTTATTACAGTTATACTCATATAAATAAGTCACATTATTAAATTAGATTTGAACAGCACACTATTTGAATTATAAATTGATCGAAAAAACAACATAAACAAGTATTTAATTTATTTAAAAACTTGTTAACTAATGAACCAAAAAATCTTCAAAATTGCATTCAACATTCCAAAACAGCTCGTACCAACTAATCGATATTTTTAAAAACATCGACATGTTACGCACATCACTAAAATAAGTGTATATTATGAAAAAATGTCGCCAGACCACTTTCAACGACGAAGGTCCACTCAAGGGCCTCGGAAACACTTGTTAATCATATAATTTAACCTACTTTTGATCTAAGGAAGAATGATATAATGTACTAAGTACTTAAGTTTTCTTGTGAGAGAATTACAGCATTCAACTCTTACGGGCAAAGTTTGTGAGAATTGCCGTTTGCTTTGCTCTCAAACACGGTGTTTATCGATAAAATTAAGCACATCGATAGATCAGAAGGCTTCTTATCAAAGCAATTTATTACATTTTTATGATTTTAAAAGGTATTTATGGTTTTAAAACCTATCCTATGTGTTAATCCAAGTTACTCTCTATATGTGTGCTAAATTTCAATGTAATCGGTTTAGTAGTACATACACATACACATACTTGCATCTTCACAAACTTTCGTATTTATAATATTAGTAGGAGTACAATAGGATAGGATAGGAAGGATGTAGAAATGAATGAAACACATGAACTATAGATTAAAAGAACATGATTTTGCACGGCACAACTAGTCTATAATATTTTTGCCTGCACAAGTATTGCAACATTGGTTTAATTAACGAACCAATTAGAATGAGGTCGCAGTTCCGGTTTGAATCAATGACATTTACTGACGCATCTTCAAGTTAGGTTTTTTCCACAAGGCGACTTAGAATTCTAGATATTATATTATTATTATTACTTTACTTTGTTGGGTTTGATTACTTCTTGATAAAAATATTGACGCACAGGTTTTACCATGTCTTAAAACTAAAAGTGAAGTCCCGTGTCCCCTGATGGGGTATAGGACAGAGGCATTATGCCTATGCTTTTCTCGATAAATGGGCTATCTAACACCGAAATAATTTTTCAAATCGGGCCACTAGTTCCCGCGAGATTAGCTTTATAATATTACAAACAAACAAACTCTTCAGCTTTATAATATTAGTATAGATCTGTTTCACTGATCGATTTTCTTTCGGGACAAGTAGGTGATAAGCCTTCTGTATCCTGCCAGACCGAGACATTTTTTTTCGTGTGGGAAAGGGATGGCGCTAGACAACCTATTAGCTCTGTCCTTTTTCCACATTGGAAATAAAACTGTTATAAGACATCATGGTAATTCCCTTGGTAACGTTGATGGTTAATGAGGTTTTTCTCGTGACTTATCTTATATAGGGTTGATTCCTGTTAAAAATATTCTTATGACGTATTTGCTCAGGTTTTTTTCCATAAAGTGACTTCTGACTGGGTTTATTGTTTTTAATATGGGGTAAGATTTCGTAGAAATTTGTGGTTTGTTTGTTTTCTAACTAGTAATTTAGTAATATTCCACCACGACCGCATAATTTTGTTATTTAATACATTAATATTCTGATACTCTTAATGTAGTTGATTTTTTTTTAATTAGTTTTTAAATGTATAAATATTTTTTTAACGCATAATTGACTTGCAATATTTTTATCATATTATGCTTCCTAGCCTTATACAAGTTAAATTTTTGTATACATTTTTTTTAATCGAGCAGAGGAATCTCTCTAGTAGGAAGATATTTTTTTTTCTCGAAATTGTAATAGATATATTATCGCAAACTGGTCTACAATTTCATATATAAAGTTTTAATGTAATTGAAGAAACAGAAGCTTCTAAGAAAATTTGAGTCAATTATTAATCGGCAAAATGGAGTTAAAATTATGAAGCACGATTGTCATCATCGATTTTTCTTTAATATAAATGCAGATATAACCAATTTAAGTTAATTTATACCGAATCCATCTTTCAGATACAGTTTATATATAACGGAGATTCAAAATTATTGTTACCTAAATAAATGACAATTAATGAAATGAAGTAGACGGTTGCAGGCACTTTGCCCCACCGCTCTCTATTGCTTGTGCCCCATATTGTAATAAATAAACTCACCATGATTCAACTTGCCCTGTTGCGATATAAGCATGCTCAGTGGCACAGTCTTCTCGTCACCGGATATCCGTGGGTTCAAACCGAATAGACGGTTGCGGGCACTTTGCCCCACCGCTCTGTATTGCTTGTGCCCCATACTGTCGGCTGATGCACATTCGGGACCTGGAATAATGAATAAATCATTATTTAAATATACATGTTTATTTTAACATTGGATTGAGGTTCAGAAGACGAAGGATGAAAGAGCAAGAAAGAAAATTTATGAGACACTGCTTGTCAGACAGCTTTTTGTCTGTTGTCAAAGGAAAACGCGCATCATTCCCGTTCCCATGGGATTTTCGGGATAAAAACTATCCTATGTGTTAATCCAAGTTACCCTCTATGTGTCAATTTGTGTGAAGGATAAACAAACAAACATAGTTTTGTTTCCAAATGAAATCGAATCCACTACCTGCACATTTTTTACCTTTCCACTGTACCATGGAATGTCACATTGTAGTACACGATTCAATTATAATAATTACTCAGCAATTGATGTTGCATAAACACATTCATAATTTTATTGTGGTTGTGAACAAAGGTCGTTTTAAATTTATTTATATCAGTTTATGCGATTTTTGTTAACGTGAAATTGAACAGCTTTTTATGTTATTAAAAAGTGTTTATGTTTGTTTTATACATTATCGAAATAATATCCTTCTAATATTATAAATGCGACAGTTTGTGAAGATGGATGGATGGATGTTTGTTACTTTTTCACGCAAATACTACTGAACTGATTGCAATGAAATTTGGTATGTAGGTAGGTACTAGGTAGCTGGTATCCCACTGGAACTGGAATTATGCGATTTTTTCTTAGAAAACGCGGGCGACACCGCGGGAGGAGCTAGTTTTCACCGATGATGTTGCATAGTAGGTACGGTACACCAAGTTGAAATATCAGTTTCACAATGCGATAAAATTTATTAAATTCTGTTCAACCATAATAGCTTTAAGACGAAACTTACATGCATGCTCATAATCAAAATATTACTACGTGACTTCGAGCATTGAAAACGGCCTTAAACCGCATTTAATTACCGTTAAGTAAACATATATATTTCAAAATAAAATGTGTACCAAATATCTATTAATTTATTAATATAATCAGATTTTATCTGCACAAGGCCAGACCTTACATAATATAATAATATTATATAATAGTTTCGTTTAAAATTGGTATTAGTAGGACAACCTCTAAGTCTCTCTAGTATATAGTGGTTAGTAGGTTATGATCGACTCTTGGTATTATTATGGATACTTATAACGTCAAACACAAACTTAAACAAAAAAATAATATAATTCAGGGTACATTGGTCCTTGCTGACGCAACGTGGAGGTCAAAATATCGATACAAATATATAATATGACAGTGGAATAATACGGAAACGGCAATAATTTGCAAGTGTCATTGACTTTTAACCGACTTTAAAATATATTTCTAATTGTTGTGCGGTTTCATATACAAAATGAAGTGTTTCTTAAGCTTATTCTGATGTATAACTTATATTACTGTAAAGTTTCATGTAAAGTAGTTCCAGTAGTTTTTTCGTGTAAGAGTAACAAACATATACGGGGTTACTTGTAAAACACCAGCAACCTCGCAGGACAAGATAGCTAACATCATAAGTAACAACATTTGTTCTACGACTTTTGATAATTTGTTAGATTTTATTTTCATACAAAAATAAATATAAAATATTCATTTAATTTTCCGTTTGAATATTATAAACTCTACGCGCATCCCAAAAATTACGTAAACAAGAAGCGAACGAGAGGGGAAAGGAGGCGTCGCGTCGTCCTTTCGATAATGAATAGAACATAGACTTACAAATGTTAGGAGAGTACAATAAAAACTTAAAAAAAAATCATTTAAAAATAATGTATTGCGTTATGCCAAAAGTCGTAGAACAAATGTTGTTACTTATGATGTTAGCTATCTTGTCCTGAGAGGTTGCTGGTGTTTTACAAGTAACAAAAATACAGTACTCCAAAATTAATAATGCGCATGCAGATCTTCGCTAATTATCGTATTTCCAGAAACACCCGAATCACCCCGAATCATTGAATCGTAAGTGCCCTAAACAATGCACTTGCATCTTGCACCTTGTTCAAAAGAAATAGGAGTCAATTCAGAGTCATACACAATCGAAAACAATTCAGGCGATAGGTGACGGTAGCCTGTCAGTCAAAAAATTAAAAAATCCGTCAGTCGTCTTTATATATTGGTGGTGACCGCACGTATTATCTCTGTATGGCATTATATTCTCTGTATGGCGTTTTTAAAATGGTAGTTTTATACAATATTCGACGAATAAGTTTTAACCAAGGATTGAAAAATCATCCCTAAATCTATACTAATATTATAAAGCTGAAGAGTTTGTTTGTTTGTTTGAATGCGCTAATCTCAGGAACTACCGGTCCGATTTGAAAAATTCTTTCAGTGTTAGATAGCCCATTTATCGAGGAAGGCTATGCTATATATCATTACAGGAGCGGTCCTGTTGGTCTTAGCGTGAAACCGCGAAGCGCAGCTAGTATTATATATACATTTTTTTCCTTTCTTTCAGTTATGAGCAAAATGCTCACATTACTTCTTTGAATGTAATATGTTCATATTAAAAATAACGTAGAGTCGGACTTCCTTTACATAAAAATATTTATAAAGCAATTTCCTATAACTTTCCGACAATCTGTCGACAAAATTCAATGTAATATTAATTATTTTTAATGCTCATTTACTAAGATAAATTATTAGGAATTGCAAATGTAATATTTTATAACTTTACATGAGTACTAGCTTTCCGCCCGCAACTTCGCTCGCGTTTTCAAAGAAAATCCCGCATAGTTCCCGTTCGCGTGGAATTTCCGAGATAAAACAAATCCTATGTGTTAATCCAAGTTACCCTGTAAATTTCATTGTAATCGGTGCAGTAGTATTTGTGTGAAAGAGTAACACACATACACACCTCTATCCTCACAAACTTTCGCATTTATAATATTATAGTAGGATAGGATAGGATAGGATAGGATTGGACGCCCTTTTAACACTACTTGTCTCTTTATATGTTTTTTAGTGATTTTATTCGCGTTAAATCAAGTAAAACTTTAATTCTGGACAAATATGATCGCCATAAAACTGTTTATATTTCATATTCAATATTTTTAGGAATAATAATTAATGTAGTTCAGCAAAAAGAATTGAATACACGTTTTAAACTCATGAAATTATTGTTTTTTCATCGATCCTTCATAAGGAGTTTGAATTAAATCTTTCCGTTTAAAGTGCATCAAAATGCAGTTTACATAGAAACACACAAACATACAGGTGAAGCGTGATATAAAGATACACGAACGAAGTCACATGCCACAGCTAGTATATCTGGTAAAAGAGGAAAGTCAGTGAACGTATAATATTTATTCACTAGAAACTGGTTGTGCGCAACATTTGCGCACCGGCACACAACTCGGTCAAGGGTGGTGTGTACTTATTTCTTTCATCTTTATACCAATATGTGACAATCATAGAAAAACATGTAAATTATTAAGTTGGTAATTATAAGAAAATTGTAAATTAAAAGAATATGTCAAGAAAAGAGAGATTTTACAACTCTAAACTAGTTGATGTAAATTCGTAATTTTTTGACATGTACTTATTTCTATCATCTTTATACCAATATTACAATCAAAGAAAAACATTTAAATTATTAAAGTGAAACTTCTTTATCGGGGTTGGAAAAAAATTTAGTGTAACATTTTTTCGTAATGTGTGCCATTTTTCCGTTACGCGCCATCTTTTTCTTATCCCTACCACGCGTGATTCGACGTATTTCTGTAAAGTTGAATATAGTAAATAATTTTTTGAAAAATAAGGTCATACACGTACACATTTTTTTTTAATTATTTGTAGATGTAAATCCATACTTAATATTATAAATGCGAAAGTAACTCTGTCTGTCTGTCTGTTACTCAATCACGCCTTAACTACTGAACCGGATAAAGAGATATTTTGATACCCGACAAAGGACATAGGCTACTTTTTACCTCGGGACTTATAGGATAGGTTTTATTCCGGAAATCCCACGGGAATGGGAACTATGCGGGTTTTTCTTTGACTGCGCGGGCGAAGCCGCGGGTGGAAAGCTAGTATGTCAGTAAAAATTACAAAAAATCCAAACTCTGAGTAATTTAATGAGTAAAAAATGCCCAAAATTGTAATCGACTCTACAAAACAGTGGATTCAATTTTGTACATTTTGATAATTATTACGAAAAGTGTGTTATTTCTTCTTTATTGGTTTATGTGACAAAGAAAAACATTACAAGAATATGCCAAGAAAAGAGAGAAATTTCTCGACGCACTGAACTACAGTTGAATATTCGACTCTGAAAAACAGTGAATTGAAGATATTTTATTCTTTTAAAATCTTCATCATCATCTTCGTGATCATATAGAAACAAACTGAAATTATTAACTCTATCAATTATTAGATGAAAATTTCACCTATTGTATGTCCCACTTTAAACGGACAAAAATTCAAACTTTGTACACTTATCAAGGGTCAATAATTTCATCTGATTATGGTTTTTTTTTACTATATTTTTCATTTCAGTTCAAACAATTATCACATAGCGGTCAAGGACAGCGTTATGTAAATATTTGTGATATCTTTCATCTGTAATATTTGATTAAATACAAATAAACATACATAAAATATTAAACGTCTAAGAAGTTATCCTATTTAAAAAAAAATGTTTGTTAGCACATATTGAAGTTTATACGATGCGTTACATTTTATTGAAAAACATATAACATGTCTAATATCAAATACCTAGCAGTCAATTTATCAAAGCTATACTAATATTATAAAGCTGAAGAGTTTGTTTGTTTGAACGCGCTAATCTCGAGAACTACTGGTCCGATTTGAAAAATTTTTTCGGTGTTAGATTGCTCATTTATCGAGGAAAGGCTATAGGACGCACACTAAGACCAATATCTCATGCTAAGACCAACAGTAGTGGAGCCACGGGGGTGAAACCGCGGGGGTGAACCGAGCCGAATGTCTTAATAACTGAAGAAACCATTGATAAGTACTAGATTAGAAACTTGAAAATATGTTACTTATAAGTGTATGTAAGTACTAAGAATGTAATACTTGATTAAAATTCGGCACTTAATGAAGTAAGCTTAATTTTATAAGGTACAATAATTGTTAGCATAATTTATTCGATCGAAAACACGGATAGAAAATAATATCTATTGATAAAGCAATTTATGATATGTATTAAAACTAATTAAAATGATGCTTAAATACCAACAACCTCTTTGAAAATAGATGACCTTAAAGAAGTCTAAAAATAATCAAATATGGAGAAATATTTAAGATAAATATAGATTAAAAGATATTACATAATAGATTGTATAATTTTTAAAAATAGAAAGATAACCATTGCGTAATTTTAAAGTCATCTGATGGTAAATGATCATCGTCGCCCACTTGCACCCACAATACCAGGGGTATGGCGAGTGTGCTGCCGGCCAATTCTTAGAATATACACAAAAAATATCATAAAAATGTATCGATGCGCTCCGCGGTTTCACCCGCGTGACTCCGCTTCTGTTGGTCTTAACGTGATGACATATAGCCTTCCTCGATAAATAGTCCTATCAAACACTGAAAGAATTTTTAAAATCGGACCAGTAGTTCTTACGATTAGCGCGTTCAAACAAACAAACAAATTCTTCAGCTTTATAATATTAGTATAGACGTATTATCAAAATTTCTCTGCTTAATAATTTAGTTATTTAACATTTAAGCTACTGTAAACACTAAACGCGTCAATCAAAATGTTCAAGTAAGGTCAAAAAAGTTCAAAACAGCTTTCTGAGATCTCAAAGCGAGCGTCATTGGGCAAAAAATGACATTAGCAAAGATAATTATTACATATTACTAACTCGGGTTTCAATTATTGATTATGAATATATGAATATTAATTATTGTTTGCGTCTAAACTCTAACAATGTCAATTTAACCGACTTTTAAAAGGTCGTTTTGTTTTTGCTGTGTAACGAATTTTCAACGTGGTATTGATTAAAATGTTATGTAGTATGACTTCTAAATAACATTTATTGATATAAAAGAAATAAACAATGAGTAAGTTATGTCTATTTTGACCGCCTCCTTGGTACAGTGGTTGACGCGTAAGCGTAGTGGTCCGGGGTTCGATTCCAGGTGAAGACGAAAAAAAAATGTCTCGGTCTGGCAGGATACAGCAGGCTGATCACCTACTTGTCCCTAAAGAAAATCGATCAGTGAAACAGATGTATAATGCATCTGCCCCTTACCCCACTAGGGGACTTGAGACTTCACATATTGTAGTAAAATGCTAGCTTATCTTATCTTAATATATATAAATCTCGTGTCACAATGTTTGTCCTCAATGGACTCCTAAACCACTTAACCGATTATAATAAAATTCGCACACCATGTGCAGTTCGATCCAACTTGAGAGATAGGATAGTTTAAACATGTAGGTACCACGGGCGAAGCCGGGGCGGACCACTAGTATTATATAGCTACAAAAAATGATTTTGTACCTATTTCACTCTCTTACTTCCAAAAAGCTAAACGTAATTATAACGGAAATCTATATAATAAAATAGCTGATGATAACCGCAATCGTGGTTACCTTGAAATCGTAACCACAAATCGTGGATAACGGTTAACGGTTACGGAGGTTTATAAAACGGACAAACAAAAATGTTATTTCTATGAAAGGTACACAATTATCACGCGTCGGTCAAGCGTATCTTTCATTTTTGTAGCGTCAGCATAAACAATATTGTTCCAAAAATATATGTAAATATATAAATATTAATATAGTGTAATTCTTTGTACAGTTTTGTAATAACTAATTTTAAAGACTTAAGTTTTCAGAGTTACCAAAAAATCTACTTATTTAAAATTACTATACAAGGGAAAACAAATTTCAGAATTATAAATTAACAATTTCAAATTCATAATTGAGACGCAAGTAACACTATGGATAAAATACATAAACAATTCAAAAAACACTCGAAAAATTATTCTTCTACCACAACCATAGAAATGAACAATAAAATTGTTTTATTTTTGAAACTTTCAATGCAATTCCAAAGCTTTGCTAAGTTATTTAAGAAAAAAACTTTCAAAGTTTTTATACATGAAAAATTACCTACATAACTTCATAGTATAAAACAAAGATACTTTCTCTGTTTTATATCCATAATCCCTTTGTATTATTAAATATTTAAAACTACGCAACGGATTTTGATACGGTTTTTTAATAGCTAGAGTGATTCAAGAGGAAGGTTTTATTATATAATTTATTAGGTTAAAGACAAAGCAGGCGAAGCCGCGAGCAGAAAGCTAGTACGTTATAATTTCGTTTCTCTCATACAATATAATCACGTGTAAGCTTGTTTATTTTTGTATTCATGACAATACACATTATAGACTACAGTACATTGACCTCACGTTAGCAATTACCTAGGTAGCAATTTTGGTGTGGCGTGATTTCTTTTAAAACACAGCACATTTCATTCATTCTAACATTTCATAATCATGTATGATATTTAAGAAGTTTGTTAATATATTAGGTATATAGAAGAGAGAAAAATTATATTCATTGTTCATAGTTATTTTTTACTAGCTGCACCCCGCGGTTTCACCCGCGTTGCTCCGCTCCTGTTGGTCTTAGCGTGATGATATGTAAGCCTATTGCCTTTCTCAATAAATGGGCTATCTAACACTGAAATAATTTTTCAAATCGGAACAGTAGTTGCTGAGATAAGTGCGTTTGAACAAACATACAAACTATTCAACTTTATAATATTAAGTATAGATATTATCATTGATAATTAGTTTTCTATGGATATTATAGATTTATTTTTTCCTTAAATTACGTACTTACATGGACGCTACGATATTATGTAGAAAATAATTGTTTAATATCTATCTTCTACTCTCCTATTTTATCCCGTTTCTTGTTATACAAATATAAGTAGAAATAAATGCAATTTAAATAATTTCTTCAATTAATTTATCAAAAACTTTTTTGCGAACGGTACCGCCGAAACAGAAAAAGCGCCGTTGCATCGGCCTAGTTATCTCACTTGCTAGAAAGTTTTAACTAGTGAAACAGTGTGAAGGTATTTCGTTGGTATGTTTGGGATAACCTATAGAACTAGTAAACAGATTAGAAAAGTATTAATTCTTCTATAATTGTAGTTTCGAACTCGATATCGTAAGAATATTACCTATATTGTGTATCTATTTCTAAGTTTTGGCTGTCTGGTTGTTTATCACAATGTTTCTTTTTGATATAATATAATCTACAAAAATATTCATAATTTATAATTTATAGTTATAAAAGAATCTATATCTTTATTTTATTCATTTAATAACGTCAAATGTATCAATCAAATTGGGTTTTATCTTTTAGTAGCTTTCCGCCCGCGGCTTCGCCCGCGCAGTCAAAGAAAAACCCGCATAGTTACCGTTATCGTGGAAATTCCGGGATAGCGTCATTTTCCCGGGATAAAAAGTGGCCTATATTGTCCTTTCTCGGGTATCAAAATATCTCCATACCAAATTTCATGAAAATTGGTTCAGTAGTTTAGGCGTGATTGAGTAACAGACAGACAGAGTTACTTTCGCATTTATAATATTAGTATGGATTTATTTATTATCTCTACACAATATGTAGATTTTGTTTAAGCCAATTTATTTTAGTATGTCCATAAGCTGCATTTTTTAAAAAGATTGACAAAAAATGACTTTTCGATGAAATTCAATTAAAATAAGAAAGAAAGCATGTTTATAATTATTATTAATCTATACTAATATTATAAAGCTGAAAAGTTTGTTTGTTTGTTTGAACGCACTAATCTCAAGAACACTAGTCTGATTTGAAAAATTATTTCGGTGTTAGATAGCCCATTCATCGAGGAAGGCTATAAGGCTTTATATTATCACGCTAAGACCAACAGAAGCGGAGCCACGCGGGTGACACCGCGGAGCGCAGCTAGTTTTATATGTATACAGTGGAACGTATAACCTCCTTTCAAAAGGTTCTCCTTAAAAAAAGTAAATTTATAATACCTAACATGAAATAACATGTAAGTATCTATGAATCAGTGTCTAATCAATGAGTAAAGTGTAAATACGCGTAAATCAAAAGCTGTTTTTAGGTCAAGGTCATTGATTTCAACAACTTACAGTTCTAGGTACATATACACTAGCTCGTGCCCCGTGGTTTTACTTGCGGACAAATTCACGAGAGAAAAAATTCACCCCTGATTTAACACATTATATTAGTTGGAGAAAAATAAGAAGTTTGTTCCTTAAATATTTTCATTTCAAATTTGTATTAATGTTAAGTGCATATTTATATTATTTTAAACATATATTTACGAGATACAACTTCTATTTCCCAAGTTAACAGTCTAGAGTCTGTCTTAGCCCTACCCTGCTCAAAAGTTTATGTAGAGTTCAACGCGTTAATATCAGAAATGACTGCTTCAAATTTAATAATAATTTTGTGTTGAATAGTCTATTTATCAAAGAAGCTATAGGCTATATTATTAACTCACGCTACGACCAATAGGAGCGGGCAGTAATGGAAAATGTTCCAAAAATATTCCATTTGAGAAAAAACAGAATAGCAATATTTTAATTATGAGAAAAGAATGATATTATATCAAAATTATGTTTTGATCCAATAAAATTATGCTCATAAACATTTCAAGAATAGCATAATCCTGTATTGAAATATTATTTATTAATACAACGTTTCAAACTTGTTTATAAGCTGCTAAAGACAAATCGTCTTTTGATTCAACTTCAAATTATATCAAACTTACAAACATTTATATAGTAGTAACCACGATAGAAATCTATACTAATATTATAAAGCTGAAGAGTTTGTTTGTTTGAACGCGCTAATCTCAGGAACTACTTGGCCGATTTGAAAAATTCTTTCGGTGTCAGATAGCCCATTTATCGAGGAAGGCTATAGGCTATAATCATTACGCTAAGACCAACAGGCTATGTTACTCAGGAATAAAGTTGCTTTATGTTAGTGTAAAAGCGGGTTTTTCTTTGAAAACGCGGGCGAAGCCGCGGGCGGAAATCTAGTAATAACTAAAAAATAGACAAATTGGTCGAGCCGCTCTTCAGTTTTACCATGGACTAATATAAGATTCTATTTGTCCATGGTTTTACTTAGCAATTTGACAAATCATTTTTAATACGCTTTTATTAGCTTCACCTGTATGTTTGTATGTAATCGATTCATTTCCTTTTAAAAGAGGATATATCCACCATACTCTATAGTTTATAGTATGGCGCCATACTCTAAACTTTAGAGTATATAATTCCTTTGGAGTGTAGGTAAAGCATTGAACAGATCAGGTCGTCCCAACTAAGCTATTTAGCAACTCGTGAGAAACCTTACACAACCGTTATATAATATTACCCAGTGACATACACGTATTTCCTTATAACCATTGCGTTACTTGTTAGACTGCCTGTATTTGTATGTCTTAATTCTTTAAATTGTATGGAAATCACTTGTGAAGAGTAACTAAACTATATATTATGAATATATTATAATCTATACTAATAGTATAAAGCTGAAGAGTTTGTTTGTTTGAACGCGCTAATCTCAGGAGCTACTGGTCCGATTTGAAAAAATCTTTCGGTATTAGATAGCCCATATTATATCGAGGAAGGCTATAGGCTATATATCATTACGCTAAGACCAACAGGTGCGGAGCAATGCGGGTAAAACCGCGAAGCGCAGCTAGTAATTAATATGTATAGTTTAAAAGAGCGTGTGTCCCGAGCACACGTGTCAGACGTGAAACTTCTTTGGCAAGGTTCAAAGATACTAAAATCAACACTTTACTCCATGACGTGATGGTATTGGCATAACGCGACCGTGAAATTTTACTGTCGCCTAAAGAAGCCTAAAAAAGCATGCTTATACCATAGACAAATATACTCTACTAGCTGCTCCGCGCGGTTTCACCCCCGTGGCTCCACTCCTGTTGCCCGAAGCGTGATGAAATATAGCCTTCCTCGATAAATGGGCTATCTAACACCGAAATAATTTTTCAAATCGGACCAGTAGTTCCCGAGATTAGTGCGTTCAAACAAACAAACAAACAAACAAACAAACTCTTCACCTTTATAATATTAGTATAGATTTGTCCATGCTTATACCCATCGGTCGCATCGGGGATGTCACCGATCCTTGATAAGTGCACAAAGTTTGAATGAAATCTGTCCGTTTAAAGTGGGTCGAAATCGAGTCTAAAGGAGTCGGTTACAAACATACAGGTGAAGCTAATAAAAGCGTGTTAAAAATAAAATTTTCTTTGAAAGCAAAATATCACTGGCATTGAAAAGCTTTCTGTTCAGAAAGTCCTTTAAATATAAGGCCATAGGGTCACTTAATAAAAATTATCTTAATCAATTTAATTATTATAAAACTAATATTTCTTATTTAATATTTATGTATTAACTTGCTTTTCGCCCGCGTAGTCAAAGGAAAACCTGGCATAGTTCCCGTTCGCATGAAATTTTCGGCATAAATGATAAAAAATTTGCTATGTGTTAATCCATGTTACCCTCTATGTGTGTGCCAAAGATTTTAGTACCACAAAACAATTTAAACACAGTCTAACTTTAAACCAGGGATCTGTCACTTAATAGTTTTCTATTTGAAATACGATAAAACCAGATTAAAGAGGACCCGCGTGGCGCGCCCTGTCTAAAGTTTTTTGTGGGTAAGGTTTTTAGTTGAAGACAGTTTATTTGTATACTTACCTTATTTATTATTTTGTAGATATATGTAAGTTATCACAGCTTTGTCGGTATTTACCTGGAAAAATAAATAAATATTATTATTAATAATTGTAAAAACAACAATAGTTTAGATAAACAATGTTTGAGGTTAACCGTCGTCGTATTAAATGTATTTTAAAATTATCTACAAGTAATAAAGTCGTATTAAAATCTAAAGCTAAGAAGCATAAGTGTTAAAAATTAAAAACATTGAAGAAGTTTAAAATACAAAGTAATTAACTTTTTAAGATTAAGATAATATACATTTTATGAGTATTCACTTAAGTTTTACGATCACACACAAAAACTACTCGATCAATATTATAAATACATTACAAAACTGGATCTTCATTAAATAAATCTCCATATTTATATTATATTTATTTTATCCCGGGTCATTCCGGGCAAATGCAGTACAAGTGTTTCTCACTATCTATATTATATATTATCTATACTAATATTATAAAGAGGAAAGGTTTGTATGTATGTAAGTATGTATGTATGTATGGTTTTCACGCATAAACTACTGGGCCGATTTTGATGAAATTTGGCACAGGTAATCTTTAGACCCTGAGAAAGAACATAGGCTACCTTTTATTGCGAAATATGTACCACGGGCGAAGCCGGGGCGGACCGCTAGTATATTATAAAGAAGAAAAGTTTGTATGTATGTATGGTTTTCACGCATAAACTACTGGACCGATTTTGATGAAATTTGGCACAGATAATCTTTAGACCCTGAGAAAGAACATAGGCTACTTTTTATTGCGAAATATGTACCACGGGTGAAGCCGGGGCGGACCGCTAGTAGTATAAAAAGCTACGGGCGTCTAGCTATATCTCTTGCGCAGTTGGAAACATCTCGATTAAACTTAGACGCTGTAGATCGAGCTGTAGATTCAGTAAAACCGGCTACTCACTTACCTGCAGCAGGGGCAATATTGAAATTGAATCCTAATTAATTGTCTCCTTAATTGTGATGTGTATAGGCAAGCAGGGGCAATTTAGAGAACAACTGAAATTGCTCCGACCGGCGCCGTGCGACCAAGATTGTACCAATATTGCCCCTGCGGCAGGTACGTGAGTAGCCGGATTTAGGAGAATTATTATAAGTCATTATATAACAGACATATTAACTATTTTATATGTATATTGTGGTTACAGCTTGTTTACAATATTATAAAATTTTCGAGGAATTGTCAAGGTGTTTATAATTCAATATTAATGACAGAAAAAAACCCAGTGCAAGGTTGTATGAAATATAAGAGTGACTAATTTGTACAAGCTGTGTTTTCTGGGTTTCTTTGATTAATTAATTAAGTCGCTAGATAAATAAGCATACTTCGTAAAGCCTTACTTTAATCACATTACTTACGTTTGTCTGTGCGAGATATGTTTAAAATAATTGCACATTTTTTCATAATATTTTCACCAATGGATAGATTTCGATGAAGGTTTAAATATAAAATATGTATTGATATGCTTGGTCAATCGCTTCTTCCATTCTTCAATTCAATATTACCTAAAGAACCTGTTCTTTAAAGGATTATCGATTTTATGCCCTTGTATTAAGGTTTAGTTTTCATTATCTTAAAGCAGTAGTTGCGGTCTTTGGTCGTCCGTCCCTAGTGAGTTTTAAATGCACTAACTTCATGTGTGTATTGAGAACACCTGATTGGCTGAATTGTGCTATCATTTTCGATGAAGGTTTAAATATAAAATATGTAAAAATTTGAACAAAAATATTATAAAGCTAGTGTTTATTGAGATTAACCTATCGGCTTCAGCTAAATTCCACTTATATTGTTTACGTAGTTTTGCATTTATTTTGATAAATACAGTAACAATAAGTATTATTAATAAATCGTGATAGTAGGTTACTAATTATGCAAAGTTCCCCCCCGCTCCGCGCCGCGAATGTGAACGGTCGTGTTCCAGTGCTAGCTGAGATTAAAAATTTGTTTCAATGGGAATAAGTGCAATTTTATCATTTTAAATTGTGTCAAAACTTTTATAAGTGATTGGACTGTAGTCGAAAGTTAAATGTTATCAGTAGACAGTGCTTGAAGTGGTTTTTTCAAAGTTTGATCTGTGACGGTTGATATTAATTTGCTGCAGTGCAGTGTTGGATTTGATCTTGAATCAACGACTTGTTAGAAACCGGTTTGATTGAATTGGTTCGCACGTATCATAAGACTTACTATTTCGCAAACTGTGATAGTGTCGTATTGGTTGAGCGAGCTAGGACTTGGACTATTAATTGATATCTACCAGTGAACTCAAGATCGTATCCGAGAGGTTCCAAGTTGTGTTATATTTTATTTTATTTTTTTCTTTTTTGTTGAACACCTAATTATACAGTTTGGAAGTTTTTTTACTGAAGTTAATTGAGAACTTTTGGTCTACTGGGAAGATATATTTTATTTTATTACAATTTTTAATAAATTATGTCGGTTCAACGATCACCTCCCGGATTGAAATTAAAAACCACCCCGTTGTTATATGGATCTGACTCAGCATTAAATAAGTGTAAGGAAACGAATACAGAAAATTTTCCAAGTAGCACAAAACGACAAAAACGCACTTTTATGGAGTACTCTGAAAATTCTGAACAATTTATGTCAGAAATAAAAAACATGTTTTCAGAAATGAAAGCACAACAAGAAGAAAAATTTGAATCATTAAAAAGCTCTATAAACTTATTAGTGTCCCAAAACCAAGACATCATGAAATCTGTTGATTTTATGTCCACTCAGTATGATGAATTATTAAATAAATTTAACGCTCTTGAAAGGGAAAATCTTCAATATAAAAAACAAATATGTGCACTAGAAAAGAAAATGGATCTAATGGAGAGAACTTCACTCAGTTCTAAAATAGAAATACGCAATATTCCACAAACAAGTGGAAGTGACAACAAACAAAACTTGATGCATACTATTAACAGTGTATGTACAACTTTGTGTCCCGAGAGTCCGTTGGTGGATTTAGAAGTAAAAGAAATCTATAGGTCTAAGTCTGACGCTTTGATAGTTGACTTTATTACCACTGGCAGAAAAGAAACTATCTTAAATGCATATAAAAGTTTTAATAAATCACGCCGCCTTACTAAACAACCACTACTCAATACACAGGATATTAAGCTTCCAGGACCAACATATCCGATATACATCTCTGAGGTTCTGTCGGGTAAAGCACGTCAACTTCACTACATGACCAGACAGCTTGTGAAAAATAAAAAGATAATTAGCACATGGACTTCCTTCGGAAAAGTGTATATTAAAATAAAAGACGGTCAGGTGCCATTACGTATCGCGGAGGAATCCGACTTGCAAAAGTTATCATTGTGACTAGATTTAATCATCTTTATGCATGTTTTGTTGTTAATTATAATATTATGTTCGTTTTATTATGTTTTTATAGTTAAAATTAGTACTATGTGCAACTCTATTATTTGTATTGTAATTTATAATGGATATATTATAGAATTTTACTTTTATACACAAATAATTAACTTTACTTACACACTTCTCTACAAAATATTATTCAAGATAAAAACGTTCACTCAACTATATACATATACACAGCCACACATTTTTTACATTTCACATATAACATGCACCAAAGCTAGCCTAAAGTTACTTTTACGTCAAATTCGATAATTCCGGAATTGAATCAATCCATCAAAGTCTTGATACCTTTGCTAAAGCCAAATCCCTTACATGCGATATTGAAGACATGAAAACTGTCCTACCATTAGGCAAACGAACCTTAAAAATATTCTCTCAAAATATAAGAAGTATACAATGTAACATGCCTAACCTACAGGTTTTATTGTATAGATCGGGCATAGATTGGGACGTAATTATTCTCTCTGAATGTTGGCTTCGGTCGTCACATAATAATATACCCCTTTTAGAGGGTTACAGACATATATGCACAACCATCCATCAAACCCAAAATGAAGGCGTTGTTATTTACTATAAAAACCGGTATGAAGTAATGGTGGATGAGCCTCATTTAGTTGATGCTAATTGTTTGTGCCTAAAATTTAGTAACGAGATTTGTATTTTAGGTCTTTATCGCCCTCCAGGTCAACGTAATACCACTAATTTTATTAATTCTTTAGATACACTACTGACTAAATTAAATAACTATAAAACAATAGTAATTGGTGGAGATATCAACATTGACATAGGTCCCAATAGTACCGATAAGCGCTCTTTTGAATATTTAAATGTTCTGGCGTATCATTGTATACTACCCGCTCATACTTTACCCACCCGCCAACACACATGTCTAGATCATTTTATGGTCAAAACAAAATTGGATACCATATGTTGTGTAGCTAACTCATCTGTGACTGATCATGAAAGTGTTGCTATAACTGTTAATTTGCAGACTAAACTTAACTTTAATTTATCAACCATAAAAAGAATTAATTATACTGAATTAGATAAAACTATCAATAAAATGAACTTTCAGTCAATAATAGAGTACAGCGACGTAAACTTAGCAACAGACCACTTCGTCACACTTTTAAATAATGCCATATTAGAAAACTCGTCCATTGTTAAAGTACCTAACAAAAAGAGGATTCATAAGCCATGGATTACTATAGGCCTACTGAGATGTATACGTAATAGGGACAAATTGTATAAAAAACTAAAAAAGAAACCTGATGATGAATCACTTAAATTAATCTACAAAAGATATAGGAATTTCTGCAACGCCCTACTAAAGAAGCAAAAAAGAAACTACGAAAAACAAGAAATTGAAAAAACTAAAAATAATAACAAAAAATTGTGGGATGTCATTAAAAATATATGTTACACAAATAAAAGATCAGAGTCCGCTTCAGCGCTAATTGATAAGAACAACCCGAAAAATAGTGTTGATCATGTTAACAGTTACTTTATAGGTGTTGGGAAAACTTTGGCGGAGAAGATTATCAGTAACCATAATAAACCTGACATTTATGAGAATGTACACTCTCAAATATCCAAATCGTTTGTCCTGCTTCCAACGGATGTTACAGAGATTGAACATATCATTATGGATCTAAGAGAAGATGCTGCGGTGGGAATTGATGAGATATCAGGCAAAATCATAAAACGTTACATCAAAGTAATATCGCTCCCACTTTCACACATCTGTAACTTATCGTTTACCACCGGTATTTTTCCACGGGCTTTTAAGACTACACTAGTTAAACCAATCCACAAAGGTGGAGATATAGACTCTATTACAAATTACCGGCCAATTTCTATTCTCCCCACTCTGTCTAAGATCTTGGAACGCTTGATCAATAAACGCCTGATGAACTTTTTAGAGTCTAATGAATTACTTTCACCAGGACAATATGGCTTTCGGTCAGGTAGGTCGACTGACGATGCTGTTCACGAACTAACCAATAACATTGTTTGCAATTTGGATAAGAAAAAGAAATGTATTGTGGTTTTCCTTGACCTAGCCAAGGCCTTTGACACCGTATCAATACCACTCTTGTTACTTAAGTTAGAAAGGATCGGTGTCAGAGGCCTTCCATTACAATTACTGGGAGATTACTTAAAACATAGAAAGCAGCGTGTAAAAATAGACAATTGGGTTAGCGATGAACTACTTGTGCAGTACGGTGTCCCTCAGGGTAGTGTTCTTGGACCTAGCTTATTTCTTGTGTATTTAAACGATTTATGCCAACTTCAACTGGACCATGGTAAAATACTGTCTTTTGCAGACGACACAGCACTTTTGTTCACGGGTGACTCATGGACAGAAGTGTTTCAAAGCACACAAAAGGGCTTTGATCAGATTTGTGAGTGGCTAAAATGTAATGTTTTAACGTTAAATGTGGATAAGACTAAATATATTGCCTTTGCATCAAAAAAAAATCTTCTTCCACCTGTAAGTTACAAAATTACCTCACATACATGCACACCTATGACTAACCTTACCTGCTCTTGTCCTCCTATTCAAAGAACTGACACTATCAAATATCTTGGAGTTTACTTGGATCAAACTCTCACATTTAAGCCTCACATTGAAATTTTAGTTACACGGATTCGCAAACTGATATATATATTTAAAATATTAAGACATATTGCTGATTTCCGGACAATAAAAATGGTATACTCAGCTCTATGTCACTCAATCATTAATTATTGTATTAGCTCCTGGGGAGGCGCTTGCAAGGTACACCTCATAGAAGTTGAAAGAGCACAAAGAGCCTTACTCAGAGTAGGAGCTGGTTTACCATTTCGCTATCCTACTTGCGAACTATACAAACGCTGGGATGTACTAACTGTCAGACAGACTTTTATCTTATCTATTGTAATAAGGCAACATGCACAAATAAACTATGATCCGAATTTCAATAGGGACAAGCGTAGAAAAGATATTATTTGTAAAAAGAACTCTTTTAATTCATGTCTATCACATAGATTTTATTATTTTCTCGGGGCATTTTTATACAATAGAATCAATAAGTCTATCTCAATATACTCTCTTAGTACATCAAGGTGCAAGACGTCGGTAAGTAAATGGCTCAAAAAATTAGACTATCAAACAACAGAAAATTTTATTCATTCAATTCGGTAAATAGAGAAACTGAAACGTACATACTCCATCGCAAAAACCCATCCACACCTACCGTCAATCACTCACTCACACACACACACACATACACGCGAGCACATACGCACACTCACTCACACACTCACACACGCATACACAAACACACACATTATACACATAGTATATCAATTCACTTTAATCTTTCACCTCATCTATAATAATTTATAATATGTCCATTGGTAATTTTTTCTATTTTAATTTTTCATTTAACTTTAGTTACGATTAATTCTTTCTCATTTCATGCTCACGCTCATTGTTTATCTTATAGATGTGATTGTTAATGCTTTGGGGGCCTGGTGACCCGTAACACAAGTATTTTATACTTCTCGCGGGCACCAGTCTCTCACAAATGTTAGTGTTAAGATATTATATAGATTAACAATGTATATATAATGTGCATTTGTGATGAGAAAAATAAATAAATTTAAATTTAAAATTTAAAATTTAAAGTATGATGTAAATTGTACACAGCATCACGTGTGAACGGCTGAACCGATTTCGAAAATTCTTTTTTTATTATATTCCTTGAAGTACGAGGATGGTTCTTATGTAGAGAAAACGTAAATATGTACCACGGGCGAAGCCGGGGCGGACCGCTAGTTATTTATAATGTTTTGTATTCAATTGAGAAACGATTCTTTAATTGGAATGATTAATTTTTAAACTAATTAAATTCGATACTAAAAGATGTAAAACAGAAATAAATTAAGTCATAACAATATAAGTTATTTTTTACAAAACTAGACGAAAACCAAACTACTTTTACAAAAGTAAATTTTCTATGAAAACCTCTCTATAAAAGTAAATATTTTTTAACTATAAATAAAATACAGAAAAAAAACATTCAAGTTCAAGTCTACCACGTTTTCAATAGAAATAAATAAAAATAATGTTATAACGAAATTTCCAGCTAAATTAAAGCAATATTTAAAAACGTTACGGAAAACAAAAGTGTTACGATTCTTGCATTTTCTGTTCCGGTCTGATACTTTTCTAGTCTGACTTGTAAAAGGTTGCATTTTGATTTAATAATCCTACTTATATTGTATACTTATATTATATTGTATACTTATAGTACTTATATGTAGGTAGGTACATATGCTAATGATATTGTTTTTTTTAACCGACTTCAAAAAAAAGGAGGAGGTTATCAATTCGGCCGGTATGTTTTTTTTTATGTATGTACACCGATTACTCCGTGGTTTCTGAACCGATTTACGTGATTCTTTTTTTGTTCGATGCGGGATGGTGTCGAATTGGTCCCATAAAAATTTTATTCGGATAGGCCCAGTAGTTTTTATTTTATGAGCATTTTTGTCTGTATTTGTAAATGTTGCAAGTGCAAGTTTGAAGTCGGTTGTTTTTAACGCAGTTATTGACTTGTTATACCTATTGTTTAATGTTTTTGTGTGCGTATCTTCGTATGAATGATTGGTCGCAAAAAGATGTTTTGTATAATATATATATATACTAGCGAACCGCCCCGGCTTCGCCCGTGGTACATATGAAAAATAGATGTTGGCCGATTCTCAGACTTACCCGATATGCACAGAAAATTTCATGAGAATCGGTCCACCCGTTTCGGAGGAGTATGCAGACTAACATTGTGACACGAGAATTTTATATATAAGATATATATATATACAGGGTGTCCCACTGTTGGTATACTAAGCTCAAAGGAGGTTATAGTTTTGCATACGCTGAGTACGTAAAAAATAATTTAAAAAATCCAGACGCATTGTTTTTCAAATAGATGAATTCTTAAAACTCTATGTGTACACCCAAAACAAGCAACCTGCCCAACTTTGCCACCAGCACGTGAGCTATCGTTTAAGATTATGTTTTCATAGACAAAATGCTCATATTAGAGAAGCAGTATAATATGCCGGCTGCGCGAAGCTAGAGAAGAAAACATGGATTTTCAGGAAAAATTTAGCAAAAAATTTTGGACCCAATTTTTTTTTTTAAGTATTTTTTACGTGATCAGTGTATGCAAAACTACAAGTTCCTTCGCGCTTAGTATACCAATAGTGGGACACCCTGTATATATATATATATATATCTCGTAGTATCTTGATTAATAAAATCTATCCCTGTGTTAAATTTCATCAAAATCCAATGAGCCGTGATAATAATTATCGTCACAAATTTAGAAGTTACTAGCTTACCGCCCGCGGCTTCGCCCGCTTTGTCTTAAACCTAATAAATTATATACTAAAACCTTCCTCTTGAATCACTCTATCTATTAAAAAAAACCGCATCAAAATCCGTTGCGTAGTTTCAAGATTTAAGCATACAAAGGGACATAGGGACAGAGAAAGCGACTTTGTTTTATACTATGTAGTGATATTAATATGTTGTGAAGTACATAATCGAAGTATACAAAAATTAAATTATATTCTACAATTATTTCCGAAAATATCCCGATGTTATTTGATGGTTTCGTATGTTAAGTATAACCTTATAAACTAAATAATTAAATACACAGACAACGTCACATGCAAGCACTAGTTAACAATAATTATTAACTTGATATTGTAAAAACACATGTTTCTAAAAAGCAGGCGACCTAGGCCTTCCGAGGTAATTAGGTAACCTCAGTCATTCCATTTTATCGTAATAACGTAATTATGTGTATGTCATTAAATTTATAAATAAAATAAAATGGATATAGTATAGGTATTTATTTAAATAAACACGTGCAAAACTTTGTACTTTTTACAGATAGTACGCGAATGAAATAAGAAAGGCACATTTGGCCCTACGAATGTTAAAAATGCGAAAGTAGCAGCACGATCTACCATTTTCTATATTATGCTGTGGTAGCAGTATGTATTGGTTTGTATGTGTATCTTCTTCACGATGAAACCGCTGAACCGATTTGTATGTACCTAATGGTTGAGACCTGAGTAAGAATATAGGATAAGTTTTATCCCGGAAATCAGACGGAAACGGGAAAAATGCGGGTTTTTCTTTTATTACGCGGGTGGAGCTGCGGGCCCCAGCTAGAAGAAATATACTTCTATTGTACTAAAACAAAAACTGAATAACTTATAATTAAAAAATTCTTTCGTCGAAAGAAGCTGTTCCGAAATCTGTTCGCAATAAACCGCAAAACTGCACCGAATTTCATCCTGTTTTTACCTAGGAATAGCTTGGTTCTCGGGGAAGCGTTAAGTATTAAAATTTGTTAAGTTTAGGCTTAAGCGAAACCGCATACGGAAGCCAGTATCTAATTTATAATAAATCAAATAAAAGAAAATTGCACATAACTTCTCGATTCATTTTACAATCGTCGACATACTAAGTTATTAAATATAGGTATGAGGAAAAACCTATAATTACAATGTAGGTAACTAATTGACGCTATAATTACTTTATCTATTGCCTGTTTTATACAAAAACTAGATTTCCGCCCGCGGCCTCACCCGCGTTTTCAAAAAAAACTCGCATAGTTCCCGTTCTCGTGGGATTTTCGGGATAAAACCTATCCTATGTGTTAATCCAAGTTACCCTCTATGTGTGTGCTTAATTTCATTGTAATCGGTTATTCGGTTCAGTAGTATTTGCGTGAAAGAGTAACAAACACACACACATCCTCACAAGTAAAATTTATATAAATGGTTAATCTTTTGAATGTTTATTTGAATAAAATACCTTTGAAAATATAGTATGGTCTATAAAATTAGAAATCATAAGAATAGAACTATATAATATGATATTTTTTTATTTTACAAGTCATATACTTAAAAGGCTTTGTTATTTAAAATAAATAATTTAAAAGCTTGTTTTTTCATTGCAGTGAAGAGACAACCATCAAACAAAGGTGCACACTTAATAGAAAAAAAAGACATTGGTGTATCAATGCTCTGAGAACTGAAAAATAAAAATCAAAAGAGAGAGACCAGCTTGTAACAGCTAGAATTGGATTATTCCAATCATTGAATACTTAAATAAAATGAAAAGACATCGCAATATGTAAATGTTATCTTTCTTGCATCACATTCAGGAGGTAATAAGTTTTACGACATGTGACATCTGCCCGCAGTTGGCCAGCGTGGTGGATTATGGCCCATCCTCATAGGAGGCCCGTGTCCCTGCAGTGGGAACATTATAATTAGACATCGGATTATATGCACTAACAAAATGCCAAAATATGCATGCAAATATGCACTAAAAAAGGCAGAAATATGCACTAAAAACGACTGATATGCCTAAAATATGCACAATACAAAATCAAAAAACCTTTATTATTTTTATATATTTAAATCAAAGATTGTACAAAAACAGTGAAATTTTCTTGAAATTAAGTATAGTTTTTGTGCCAATATACAATTAAGTATTTTTACCAAATTTTCGAGCGCAAATTTGTGACGTTTATCACCCGCGAGCCCAGTGTTGCCACTTTAGACTTTTCCGGGCTAAATCTAGCCCTTTTTTGGAATTCAACCCGTGTTTTAAGTTTTTAGCCCCAAAAGGGTAATCTAGCCCTATTTTGAATGGCTTATAATTTACTTAAAATGGAGCCCATTTTGTAATTTTTTGCCATTTTACCATGCCAAAATAGGGTTTTTTTACTCGCTGAGCGTTCTGATTGGCTAATAAAGGTTAGTCGACCAATCAAAACTCCCGTTACTTAACGAAATATGCACGATTGGGGAAAAAGGCTAAAATATGCACTAACGCCGTAATTGGAGAGTTTTATGCATTTGCATATGCAAATATGCAAATGCATATAATCCGATGTCTAATTATAATATATGGGCTGATGATTGAATAATACTACAATATTTAGTCACCAATAAAATATGATGGGACTAACCCTTAGTATACAAGTGGCAGCTTAATTTACATTCTAATAGTAAAACATTGTTTCTGACTAGCTGTTCCCCGTGGTTTCACCCGCATTGCTCCGCTCCTGTTGGTCTAAGCGTGAAGATATATATAGCCTATATATAGCCTTCCTCAATAAATGGGCTATCTAACACCGAAAGAATTTTTCAAATCGGACCAGTAGTTCCCGAGATTAGCGCGTTCAAACAAACAAACAAACAAACAATCAAACAAACCCTTCAGCTTTATAATATTATAAGTAAATATAGATAAATATTATTATTGATAGGAATAATGCTAATTTACTTTACCGGGATGTTATTCTAAACGTAATTATTAGCTTACTACAGCCATAGATAGTTATATAAAAATAGGTAGGTAAACAGGTTTTAACTAGGTCAATACTAGTTTTAGACCTAGATTTAAATATATGGCATCTGCCTACAATGTCGTCTCTATGCTGTTAATTTTTTAAGTAACTAGCTGTGCTCCGTGGATTCACTCGTTTCTCCTCTCCTGTTGGTCTTAGCGTGATGATATACAATAGCCTACAGCCTTCCTCGATAAATGGGCTATCTAACACAGAAATAATTTTTCAAATCGAAGCTGTAGTTCCTCAGATTTTCGCGTTCAAACAAACAAACTCTTCACCTTTATATTATTGATGATGAGTATTATATATACATATATACATATTTTTCTAAAATTGATTAATAAGTACTTAGATAGTGTAAGCATGTTATTATATGTAAAGAACAATTTTGTTTATTATTTGTATCTTTGAACCAAAACGTATTAAATTATTATGTAGATACTTAGATAAATACTAGCATGTTATTAATTATTATCTTATATATAAAAATGAATCGCAAAATGTGTTGGTAAGCGCATAACTCGAGAACGGCTGAACCGATTTGGATAATTCTTATTTTATTATATTCCTTGAAGTACGAGGATGGTTCTTATGTAGAGAAAACGTAAACATGTACCACGGGCGAAGCCGGGGCGGACCGCTAGTCTGTAAATATATAGCAATTTGTTTTATTAACTGATTCTTTGGACAACAAAAAAGTGTAATTTTTATTTAAATTGTATAAAAATAATATGAATGAATAATAAAAAACAATATTTTGTTATTATATCATCGAAGGATGTATGGATGTTTGTTATTCTTTCACGCCAAAACGGTTTGATAGGATCTGAATAAAATTTTACACAACTATAGATATAGTCTGTATTAGTAGAAAAACATAGTTAAATATGCCATGCGAGTAAAACCGCGGCCAGAAGTTTTATTGTATAAAAAAGTTAGGTATTCAATGGAAAATTTGTTTTCCATTAAGTATAATAAAATTTGGCGGCTTGACAGTTCCTGAATTACAAGATAAATAGTAAAACAACTAAAACCCAACTACGACAAAAAACGACGCTGAAAAAGTATAAAACAAAAGTTAAATTGATGAACTAATAAAGAAGCTATGAACGAAAAGATGTGAATTATATGCAATCAGCCCATGAATACAGGTAAAGTCACAAGCAAATGCTAGTAATATATATATATTCAAAATGTGCAAGTAAAAAGCTTTCAAATGATACCAAACACGGCATATTTATCTTAACTTTATTTTTTTACTCTGTATGTTTTGTCCGCTAGAGGGCGCCACATTAGATTTTGTGAAACCCCATATAGCCTATAACCAGCGGACAATTAAGACGCTTCTAATGATATGTCATTTGTCGAATTCTGATAAGTAGTTTATAAGTTACGAGGGAACAGATGAACATACATACATACATATATACATACATACATACATACATACATACATACATACATACATAGCCTGTCAAAATCATAACCCTCCTTTTGCTTTGCCGTAGTCGGGTAAAAAATAATTACTAATCTGCTATTTATATTCATAAATTAGTAATAAATCATTGCCACCATAAAATTATAGAAAATTCTAGTTGCGTTACGTCTTTTACGTTTATACAATACGTTTTTTTTTATTATTATTGTGCGTAGATTTTTTTGTGACTGTAAACATTCTGATGGATATATGACAGATTATATAATATTATTAAAATGGGTTATTATTGCTTATGAAAATTATGTTTTTAAATTTGTGCGTAATATGTGACGTTTAAGCGTTATTAATCGTGGTTTTGACAAATATTTTTTGGGTTTTTTTGCGTTTTTGTTTCAATGTTGTATTGGTTGGGTTTTTTTTTTGGTTTTTCGATTTATGAATAAGTGGTTAATGTAAAATAACTTTTAAAAAAATGTATTTTATAGATGTGTCTAATAAAAACAATAATGTTGTTTTACACTTCTAAATATGTATAGGTTTTTATAATCTTTGGTTAGATTGAAACAAGAATATATTGATATTTTTACCGACTTCAAAAAGGTGGATGTTGCTTATTAGTTTACTAGCTTTCCGCCTGCGGCTTCGCCCGCGTTTTCAAAAAAAAACCCGCATAGTTCCCGTTCCCGTGGGATTTCCGGGATAAAACCTAGCCTATGTCACTCAGAAATGATGTAGCTTTCCAACAGTGAAAGAATTTTTCAAATCTGCCAAGTAGTTTCGGAGCCTATTCAATTCATACAAACAAACAAACAAACAAAAAATCAAACCTTTCCTCTTTTTAATATTTGTATAGATGTATAGATTACGTTTTAACTAAAAAAAGTACACAATTTTTAAAGCCTAACAATACCTATATTATTTTTATTCACTCATACGAAGCCAGTAAAATAGCCAGTTATATTTTCACAACATTAGCTGATGTAGCAATCGGTTTATCATTATACATCGATAAATTAGTCTGCATAAGTATTTCAGCGGACATTGGCACGACAACCTCAATATGTAATTGATTACATCGCGAATTTTTAGAGATCCGCTGTGAAATTATATTGTTTCGTGTAAAATTGTAATTGAAGTGAAAATTCTTTATCGGGGTTGGAAAAAAATGTAGTGTCACATTTTTTCGTTACGCGTAACATTTTTCCGTTACGAGCCATCTTTTTCTTATCCCTACCACGCGTGATTCGACGTATTTCTGTAAAGTTGCATATAGTAAATTATTTTTTGAAAAATAAGGTCATAAAGAAGTTTCACTTCTTACGTGTGTTTTTCCAACGGATTTAGAATATGATTGTAATCCAATAGATTTTATCTTTTTAGTTTTTATTCAAAAATATTATGATATTTGTAGCATAAATACGAATTTATAACAGTAATAATATATGTATCAATTTGAAATTTAAAATCACCAGTTAAATTCTTGGAACAATTAAAGTGTGTGTATGCATGTCTGTGTCAGTGTGTTTAAGGCTTTTTCGTATACATACAGCGCAGCCATAAACGTACATATAACATACTTCTCTGTAGGTGATATTGTTATTAGTCTCTAATACATAGATATAGCCGCTTTTCGTGATTAATTAAAAGCAAAAAAAAGTAAGTAGGTATATCCTAATAAACATTTCTCGTTTTCTTTTGCATTTTTATTTAAAGTAGGTATATACCTACTTTAGCCTTTTAGCTTCTTAAAAATTACAGTAAAATGCTATTTTAAATATACGAAAATTTAAATGTACGGAACCAATGTAATTAATAATCAGATATATCAAAGCAATTGTGCCAATCAAAGTAAAAATTCGGTCAGCTACAAATCATACTTTCTTGCAATAAAAATAATTGTTAATAATATGTTTGTTTCTCTGTATAATAAAAACTGCATAAACAGCATTATAAAATTATTTTTTGTAATATTATTTATAAGAATTGTGAAATATGATTCCGTTGAAACGATGATTACGTTTTTTATGTAATTTGATCGTAAATTTTTAGAAAATAGGTCATTTTATTTTGAATTTTAACCACCGGTTTGTATAATCTCATACAATTTTAATCTTCTTATATATAAAATTCTCGTGTCACAATGTTAGTCTGCATACTCCTCCGAAACGGGTGGACCGATTCTCATGAAATTTTCTGTGCATATCGGGTAAGTCTGAGAATCGGCCAACATCTATTTTTCATATGTACCACGGGCGAAGCCGGGGCGGACCGCTAGTCTTATATATAAAATTCTCGTGTCACAATGTTAGTCTGCATACTCCTCCGAAACGGGTGGACCGATTCTCATGAAATTTTCTGTGCATATCGGGTAAGTCTGAGAATCGGCCAACATCTATTTTTCATATGTACCACGGGCGAAGCCGGGGCGGACCGCTAGTAATCTTATAAAATTTAAATATGTAATATAAAAATGAATCGCAAAATGTGTTGGTAAGCCGTAAGCGCGTAACTCGAGAACGGCTGAATCGATTTCGTTAATTCTTTTTTACAATATTCCTTGGAGTACGACGATGGTTCTTGTGGAGAGAAAACGTAAACATGTACCACAGACAGAGAACTATAGTCCTTTTCACCTATGATGATTCCTGTGACACTTCATCGTGTTCCGAATTACGTATTTTATGTTTAAAACGCCAAAATAATTTTAGTGCATAATATTTTTATTTTATGGCGGAATTATTGCCAAAAATATAAAAATTCAAATTCAAATTCAAATTCAAATTGCTTTATTTGCAGAATGTAGAATTACAAAGATGTTTGTAGATACAGATAATATAGATCCTTAAACATTCTGCTCGTAATTGAGCGTGCAAATATATTATAAACTACATTAAATACAATATTATATCCCACAACACTTATAGATCCCAATACAGTAGCAGAAAAAGATTAAAATATTAATTTATGTCCCGATATGATATCCATTAATTTTAAATTACTATTTTTGATTTGTCAAGTCACTTATATCATAGAATTGTTTTGTGATTAGCCAATTTACTAACTTCGTCCGGAATATATGTACAGGTAATTCTTTGAAATCGTCTGGTATTTTATTGAATATTGTAATGCTTCTAAAAATTATACTATTTTTCGCAGTATTTATTCTACACGTCGGAAAATAAAGTTTGTTTTGAAATCTGGTCATAAATTGAGTATTGATTTCTCCTTTTTTCGTGTAATACTCGGGATGCTTTCTTACAAATAAGCATACATCTCTAATATACAAAAATAAAACATCTTAAACTTATAAATCGAAAACAGTATTGTTTAGTTTAATATAATGAAAAATAAAATAAAATAACACAAAAATATAATACCTACGCAATTTGTGTACATGAAATGGATCGTTGAAAAATCATAGAGTTGGAAAATCATATAATCGGCGCCCATCTTGTGATCGTTTGTCAATCGAGTCAATCGTCTGTACGAGTGCATACAAGTTGCATTTTTATAATGATACTTTACGTGGTATTCTGTTATTGTTACTAATTGTTATTGTTGACTTTTTGTTGCTGTTGTTTGCTAAGTTTCCTTACTTAATTGTTGGCGAAATGCCGAAAAAACTAATTTTGGTACTTTATTCAAATCGATTTCATTTCCATATAAAATATTATCGATTATCGAAAACAATTGATATGATTTCAGTAAAGACATCTCTACACGTGTCAAAAATCCATGTGTCACAGAAATCATCTTAGGTGGAAAGGACTATAGTATATTATAATTTAATATAATTTTCGTGACACAGTGTAAGATAACAGTGGAAACGACTCTACCAAAATCTTTGATTCTTGTAGACCATACTACAAGAATCAAAGATTTACAAAATATAAAATTTTTCCTCGTTTATAAAGATTGTCATTCATTATTGAATTTCAGCTTATCTGTCAATTAAAATGACAATTAATAATACCTGTATGAAACTTATTTCAAACTCAAATAAGTTTCAGATATTATGTGTTGAAATTGGCTCTTAATTTTGACATTAGTTATCACTACATAGTATAAAACAAAGTCGCTTCCATCTGTCTATCTTTAAAACTAAGCCTTTTGATGATTTGTAAATATTTATTTGGTGTGGTATATTAAATTGATAAATAAATAATTTATTTTAGACAAGGCGGGCGAAGCCCCGGGCGGTATTAGCTAGTTCAATGTAAATTACAGATATTAACGTTTTATAAGTTTTTTGTACTCTACTGCGTAAATTATGCATTTTTTACCATACAGTTTTGGTCAAATCTCCATGTCACCTTCACTGTGACAAAAAGAGTGTTCTGACATAGATGTGTCACAGATAATGTTTGACACAACCTTGCCCGCGTTTATTTAATGATTTAAAAAAATAAGGGCCACCAAGTTGTTTTAGCTTTTCTAGCATTGCGTTGATGTTGGAAATTGATTGATTTAAATATAAATTACTAATGGTCATACCACAAAACAATTTAAACACAGTCTAACTTTAAACCAGGGATCTGTCACTTTAATAGTTGTCTATGTGAAATACGACAAAACCAGATTAAAGAGAACCCGCGCTTAAAGTTAAACCCTGTCTAAAGTTTTTTGTGGTAAGATAGTCGAAGTCTAAATTAACATAATTCTACACGGACGAAGCCTGGGCTTTTAGATAGCTCTAATAAATGTGAACATAATTGTAGTTTAAAACCATCTATCTATAATATAAAAATGAATCTCAAAATGTGTTGGTAAGCGCATAACTTGAGAACGGCTGAACCGATTTCGTTAATTCTTTTTTTATTATATTCCTTGAAGTACGAGGATGGTTCTTACGTAGAGAAAACGTAAATATGTACCACGGGCGAAGCCGGGGCGGACTGCTAGTAATTTATAAAACAATGCTTATGCTATAAACATGTTAATATGTTGTAACTTATGCCATTCTAAAATACCTATTTAAGTAATAAAACCCTTATGTAATCTTATTCTTAGTTTTAAACCCACATTTTGTTGTATTCCCTATGTACTATGTAATACGATAAAAAAACAAGGTTTAAAACCGTTACATATGTAATTAAAGTTTTAACCAAACATTTCTCCAAAATTGAATATCATTATATAATTGACCAAACCAATAAGGATCTAAAAAACTTCCTCCCATTCTTCATCATGACGTTAGTTATTAAAAACCTAATTAAACCCCGCTTTAAAACCGTTAAATTAATATCTACTCCGCTACGTCTAAATAAGGTTACATAAGCCAGTAACAGGTTGGTTGCTAAACTAACCTACAAAGTGGATTTAGTATAATGTTGGTATTTATTGCAAATAACGAATTCGTACTTAATGCAAAGTGTGATATTGCGTTTATTAGCTATATGTTTGCCCGCGGCTTCGCCCGCATTTTCAAAGAAATCCCACATAGTTCCCGTTTCCGAGATTTCCGGGATAAGACCTATCCTATGTGCAGTTAATCTAAGTTATTCTCTATATTATGTGTGCTTAATTTCATTGTAATCGGTTCAGTAGTATTTACGTGAAAGAGTAACAAAGACACACACATTCTCACAAACTTTCGAATTTATAATATTAGTAGTAGAATTATAAAGCTGAAGAGTATTTTTGATTGAACGCGCTGATCTCAGAAAGTACTGGTCCGATTTGAAAAATTCTTTCAGTATTAGATAGCTCATTTATTGAGGAAGGCTATAGGCTATATATCATCATGCTATGACCAACAGGAGTGAAGCACTGCGGGTGAAATCGCGGGGCACAGTAATATTATAAAGCTGAAGAGTTTGTTTGTTTGAACGCGCTAATCTCAGGAACTACTGGTCCGATTTGAAAAATTATTTCGGTGTTAGATAGCCCATATATCGAGGAAGGCTATATATCATTTCGTTGAGACCAACATCAGCAGAGCACTGCGGGTAAAACCGCGGAGCACAGCTAGTTTATACTATAAAACGTAAACTCCATGAACTGTGAACCTATGCCAGCATCGTACATGTCTTTTTTTGGTTGCCTGGAAGAGATTGCTTTAAGCAATAAGGCCTATTGTGCACTTACCATATTCATGTTCTGCATGTTAAAATATATTATATGTTTTTATTACTGGTATTGTACAATAAAGTGTCATAAATAATTTATGACACTTTTTTCTTCACTGCGGATCTCTAAATTATAGGTACATTCAAATGCCAAAATGAAAATATCTATTAAAAAATCCATTAACATAAATTAAAATAATGCATGTGCATTTATATAATGACAATATTTAAATAAAATATAGATATTTATTTAAAAAATGTAATTAACATAACAGGCATGTTAATTAGCTATTGACATATAGAACTGATAATGTGCTTTTTAAATCAATAAATCTCGTAAATTCGTTTCCGCAAGTATTATTTTATTTAAATAGAGAGCTATTTATATTGAATACTAGCTGTGCCCCGCGGTTTTACCCGCATTGCTCCGCTCCTCTTATTCTTAGCGTGATGATATATAGCCTTATAGCCTTCCTCGATAAATGGGCTATCTAACACTGAAAGAATTTTTCAAATCGGACCAGTAGTTCCTGAGATTAGCGCGTTCAAACAAACAAACACTTTAGCTTTATAATATCTATTAATAAAATAAAGTATAGATTGGGGATACTTACAGAATATTATGAAAGATTCAGATAAAACAAAGTTTCAGCAGGAAAAAGTACTTTCACTTCAATATAATATAAAAATTATAAATATCCAAACAGACTCAGACAATTTTTCTTCTTCAATTGCAATAAAACTAAAATAAATTTAATTCACTGTTAAATGATAATAGAAGACAAAGAAAATGTTTTGGTTTGAATTTAGAATTAGGAACATTTGTTTAATGTAGATGTTGCCGTCTCAAAAATTGAAAAGCATTAAAAAGAAATTGAATAGCTTTTTCTTCACAAGCAATTTCGAATTAGGAACAAAGAAAGGTTTACAAAAGAGGTGTATCTTAGAAACTTTCATTGAAGATGATGATTTTTGAATTATAAATAATTCAAGACGCCATGAGCAACAAAGAAATTTACTTTTGATATGCATATTCATTTTCAAAAGAAATAAACAGAGAATAAAATGAAAAAAAAATTATATAGGTATAGTAATTACATTATTTTAAAATGCTTACTTTTTATGTACTTTGACATATAAATTTGGAATTAATTATCTGTGGAACAAAACAAGAGATTTAAAAATATAAGGCTTTATAGATTATATAAGCCCATTCATGCCATTCACAAAAAATTAAGATTTAAAAATTATTCAATATCAATAACTGACATAATATTACGATGAACCTGACCTCAGAACAGTAATAAACCGTATCAAGAAGGTCAGTTTATTTCCGATTTATTTTAATTTTTACGCAGAAACACATTTTTTCAATGCTGCTTTATAAAAAAAAAAATAATTGCCGCCTCCTTAGTGAAAATTCGAATTTGGAACATGATTCTGTTACGGCTACACGATCAAAGCGGTCAAGTGAAATGTAAAAAAAAATATAACTGGCCACTAAGATTGGCGTCGCGCCGTCTCTTAAAAAAAAAACAACAGCTCATCTTATTGCCTTTCATAGTGCAAAAGAATGTATGACGTAGTCTTACTTTCGTTATTTACGTTCTATTCAAGTTTAATTATAGTTTAATTGTTGTAATTTAATCAGCGTTAAATTGTAACACATATGTCTAGATATTAATCTTGAATGTTATAATTTGAAATACAAAAAATATTTTATTTTACGCTTTAAAAAATGTTCATTACGAAACATCGACATTTTAAACGTAGCAAGTGATTACTAAATAGTGACTAACAGTTGTAATTTGCACATGGAGTCAAAAGTTTCAAAATGGGACGAAGCAAAAATTTAATATAAAAATAGAATATTAAACAGTTGGTACGTATATAATTTCAAAACACACAAATATTGCTTTCACACCTTTCCAAATCATTTAGCTTTAAGGCCAAAAAGCACTTCGCATATTCTAATATTTTTTTATAGCGGTACATCGCGCTTATCATGCTAAAATATACCTTATTTCTTTGCTATAAGGTACTTTTTAAATTGAAATATATTGGTCACTTCATAGGTCTTTGACCATGACGAAACAAAAGAATTGTGATTTATTAACCGCAAGTTATTTGAAGCGAGATGACAAAAATAGTGTTTTTGTGAGTATAATTTATTTTTTATATAAAATACTTTTTCATAATAAACATGTTGTTAAATTAGTGTTCGTATTTTTAACCGACTGCACCGGGAAAAGGAAGGTTATCTTTTTATGTTTGTATATTTATTTTTAGTACGTTTTGAAGCGTAATGGCTTCATTTGAGCTTGAAAAATATCGTAGATACTGACCCAAATAGTTTTAAATTTATACTACCAAATAATCATAATATTATTATTATTTACTAGCTATCCTCCCGCGACTTCGCCCGCTTTGCCTAAAACATAATCTACACAAATATTATAAAGAGGAAAACTTTGTTTGTTTGTTTGATTGTAATGAATAGGCTCATAAACTACTGGACCGATTTTAAAAATTCTTTCACCATTCGAAAGCTACATTATCCACGAGTAACATAGGCTAGGTTTTATCCCGGAAATCCCACGGGAACGGGAACTATGCGGGTTTTTCTTTGAAAACGCGGGCGAAGCCGCAGGCGGAAAGCTAGTAAATTATATACTAAAACCTTCCTCTTGAATCACTCTATCTATTAAAAAAACCACATCATAATTGCCGCAGTTTTAAATATTTAAGCATACACAGGGACATAGCGACAGAGAAAGCGACTTTGTTTTATACTATGTAGTGATGACATGATGGTTATTTAAAACAACAAGGGCTTTTACCTTTCGATTTACAATATCAATTCCATGACGGGCCAAAACAAGGGCCATAACTTATCATACAGCCAAAACTCGACCCTTGGGAAATTCCCACATCTCAAAATACTTTTCGGAATGCACTTTACAAAGGTCAGTGACCGATTGACGTCAAAGCACCATGGACCTCAATTGCTGAGGAAGCCATATATACCTCTAATTATCTTCTTTATATATAAAAATGAATCGCAAAATGTGTTGGTAAGCGCATAACTCGAGAACGGCTGAACCGATTTCGATAATTCTTTTTTTATTATATTCCTTGAAGTACGAGGATGGTTTTTATGTAGAGAAAACGTAAATATGTACCACGGGCGAAGCCGGAGCGGACCGCTAGTATAATTATAAATTTTTTATTATTTCGCTTTGCATACGTATTTTATTTGACGTTATTGTAGTATCATAAAACATAGTATATTCACTACATATATAGTTAGTACTTAGTATTGAAAAAGTCGCTTTCTTTGTACCTATATCCCCATGTATGCTTAAATCTTTTAAAGCTACGCAACGGATTTTGATGCGATCTTTTTTAATTGATAGTGTTTCAAGAGGAAGGTTTTAACTTTTAGTATAATATAATTTATTAGGTTTTATACAAAGCGGGCGAAGCCGCAAGCGGAGAGCTAGTATTATTATACATACATATAATAAATCTGTAGAACGGTCAATTCTGTACATTGAAAATATTGAACAAGTCAATAACTGCGTTAAAAACAACCGACTTCAAACTTGCACTTGCAACATTTACAAATACAGACAAAAATGCTCATAAAATAAAAACTACTGGGCCTATCCGAATAAATTTTTATGGGACCAATTCGACACCATCCCGCATCGATCAAAAAAAGAATCACGTAAATCGGTTCAGAAACCACGGAGTAATCGGTGTACATATAAAAAAAAAAAAACATACCGGCCGAATTGATAACCTCCTCCTTTTTTTGAAGTCGGTTAAAAAATAAATAGCAATGTTACTGGATCGATACCAAACCCATGTGACTACATTTTTTTTTATATGATGTCATTGTCAGAGTTACTCAAAATGGAGAAATAAACCATCCACGCGAAGACCGACAGAGTCGCGGGCGGAAGCTAGTAAATAATATTATAGTTACTTAATTAAATCTTATTGTTGTTTGTTGATCAATTTCAAATGAGTTTTTCACCTAAACAATTCTTAGGTATCATGATATTGTCGCGGAAGAATTCCAACAAATACCCGCGGCCCCATCATTAAAGCGGCTCGACGGAACACAGTGGGGTTTTAGTCGGTAAGAATCCGACATAACCCACGGCTCCTTCCCCGGCCCCCGGGGACCTAAACAATTCTTAGGTATCATGATATTGTCGCGGAAGAATTCCAACAAATACCCGCGGCCCCATCATTAAAGCGGCTCGACGGAACACAGTGGGGTTTTAGTCGGTAAGAATCCGACATAACCCACGGCTCCTTCCCCGGCTCCCGGGGGCCGTGGGTGTCTTTGGAAGATTTCCCCACTATAAAAAAAAGGTATCATGATATTGATATGATATGTAGTTACATATTATGTAAAACTAGCTTTCTGTCCGCGGCTTCACCCGCGTTTTCAAAGAAAAACCCGCATAGTGTCCGTTGCCGTGGGATTTCCGGGATAGAAAGAAGAAAGAAAGAAAGAAAAACATTTATTTGACAACACAGCGTGACACATCAAAAAGTAGACAATAAAGAAAAGAATACATACAAATAACACAAAAAATTCAACACGAAAAAAAATAAAAAATATTAAAACAAATTGTGCCCGCAGTACCGCCAAAAAGGACCTAGTTCAGCTTGTGCCAGGCATGAGCCTAGCGCTGGTTTTCAACTAGAACCTAGTTTCGACTCTATAAAGGATAAAGTCTATACTATGTGTTAATCCAAGTTACCCTCTATATGTGTGCTAAACATTGTAATCGGTTTAGTAGTATTTTCGTGAAAGAGCAACAAACACACACACACCCATATCCTCACAAACTTTCGCATTTATAATATTAGTAGGAAGTAGGATATAATATTAGTAGGATAGGACAAAAAGAATCATTTAATATTATGAATATGACAAAAGAAGTAGGTACGTATATAAAGTAAAAATACACAAATAATATAAACATAGAAATCTCTTTATCAATAATTACAAACGTGAATTGAAACTGAAACAACATTAATCAATTTCAACATTGAAATAATAATTATTTGCAATAGGTACGTACCGTAGTTTCAAAATACGGGTAGGTATATTTATTATATCTACATATACTAATATTATAAAGCTGAAGAGTTTGTTTGTTTGTTTGAACGCGCTAATCACGGGAAATACTGTAGGCGTAGTCTCGACACATTAGTCGGTAATTATCGACAACTAATTTATAGTCCCGTCTTCAGCAATGAAAATGATGTCGCTTAATACCTCTCCCTAATTTGATGGAAGTATACAATGGATACATATTTGTTTATAATTTTTATTCTTCACAAAACTTTCCGTAATGTGTCAAAATATTTATATAATAATAGCCTTGTATCAATGTATTTTTATCTAAATTAATAACATCATTATTTCAAATCCGTAGATATATGAAAAATAAAATAAAATATAGATTTCATGGATTTGGAAAATCATTTCTTTGCAACACATTCGAATATTGTCAAAACAAATTATTCTTTGACATTGTCAATCGTATGATACCGACGTTTGATCTCGACAAGATCTCGAAGGCCCTTCTCCCATTACGCTACCGGTATCCTACACGTCGGCGACTAGTTTAATTGGTCGCTTTTGCGTCGCGTTTCGCGCGTATCTCTTTGGTAGAAAGATAAAAAATTCTTATTACAATTTATGTTTCTTTCAATATATGGATGAATCCAGTACCTACTTCCTACTTTTACGTCGTCACTGGAATCGCTCGACATAGCGTCCGTCTACAAAAACGAGGCACAATAATGATGAATTTAGTCATTTTTCAGTCGCATAATATGCGAGCATCGGGCAGCGAGCAAATATCTAACTAGTATTCTACTCGAGTATCGTATTCTAGAAGTATCGTAATGGGAGAAGGGCCTTACGGTTTGTGTGGGTTTGTAGATACGGTTGATAATGTCGGAAAAATTAAAGATTATCATAATTTTATAATAAAAAAGATATTTCACACTTCCGATGCTACACGATTTAACGCAATATTGTTTTCTCTTATTTAATGTTATTGCAATTAAAATAAAATAAACAAATAATGTTTTATTTTTAAGATGGTTTCAAAATTTTATTGAAAATGTTAAGAAGCCTCTTATATTATATTAAATAAATATTAAAATATGTAGTGTAGGTACTGCTGTCTGCATTTATTCAGCCTAAATTATTGCATTCATATTCGATTAATTTCTTTCTGAACTTCTAGGATAATAAAATTATACAGATGAATACAAATAAAAAACGATCGAATTAAGAAAAAAAATTATTAGAAAAATTTAATTTAACAGTTTATAATAGCGTAGTTGGCTCAAAACCATCATCTCTCATCAACATAATTCTAGTAACTTGTTCATCTGTAAATTATAAAATTTATAGATAAATATTTATATTTATTACATAAATAATTACCCGTGAACCGCTAAATCAATTGCATATATTCATCTTTTGCTTATTCTGTAATAAAATATACAATGATGCACATAATATAATATAATAATACAAGCTAAAAATACAAGTGATACAAATTATCCGTTCCGTCCTTAGTTTTAGTTCCGTCAATTTCTATGATGTCTTAAAGATTTCTCGAAAGGCTTCGAATTGAGCAGAATTATCTTGTAGAGCTTTTAGAGTCTTTTGATTAGAATTTTATTGCACTTCACAAACAACAAAATATTACTAAACTAAAACTAATAGCTTTAACTATATAAAAACATAACGCAGATTGATATTTTCTTAGGATATTTGTTATCCAATAGATTTATAGGATTTTTAAGAACATAGTTAAAAATTATCCTCTTGAAAACACAAAATTTATATTTATTTTGATAGAAATATTATTTTGATTGATTGATGCCAAATGTCAAAAAAGTAAATAAGGAGATTGCCATACATGGAATTTTGGATTCCATGAATATGTAATAAATAGAACATTAATTAAACGATTGATATAAAAAAATATCGAATTTGATTAAAATTAAATTAACTGCCATGTTTTTTGTGCATAACATGTGCTTTTTTCATATGCAATTGTATTTGTAATAATGCGAAAAATTTATGTAACTAATTTTAATTTACTATATATTCCATAATATCAAGGTAAATTTCTTGGAAAAACAACACTAAATTTTTTAGGTCTATACTATAGTTACTGAAAATCGTTAGTTACCGACCGATTTCGGTCGAGATCGATGTCGACTAATGTGTCGAGACTACGCCTACAGGGTCCGATTTGAAAAATTCTTTCGGTGTTAGATAGCCCAATTATCGAGGAAGGTTATAGGCTATATGTATATCATCACGCTACGGCCAACAGGAGTGGAGCCACGGGGGTGAAACCGCGCGGAGCAGCTAGTTATGTATATTTCTATTTTTTGTTTGAATTTTTAAATATAAAAAAATAAACCATACTATTCATTATGCTTTTAAGATTTTGAATTATAGTTTATACAAGACGATCTTGAGTTATTTGTTTTCTTTGCCAAGACAGACAAATTTTATTCAATACAGTAACCATGATATTCTAGAAAAAAAGGTCTTTTTTTTAGTCAACATCTAGTCATCTTTTTCTATAATTTATAATATTACTAGCGGTCCGCCCCGGCTCCGCCCGTGGTACCTGCATGTTTAAACTATCCTATCTCTCAAGTTGGATCGAACTGCACATGGTGTGCGAATTTTATTATAATCGGTTAAGTGGTTTAGGAGTCCATTGAGGACAAACATTGTGACACGAGATTTATATATAATATTATAATCTTTCGTTTTATAACTGACATTTTCTACGAAAATGGTAGTTAAATCAGCCAATGCTCAAGTCCTTGGAGTCATAATATTTTTCATTTATTTAGTACATACGTTAATATAATATAACTTTAATATTAAAATAATATTTAAAATAGCAAATTTTCACAGAGGCCACAGGAAAACTATAAAACGTAACCTTTGTTGAAATAAGATTTATTGCAAATAAATTATCTGATCCCCATTGTTACTGAATTAATTTAAAATATAGGTACATCAAAATCGACAGATACTTAATAAAATATATATTCTAACACCACAGACAATTTTTTTATTTTTTTTTTATTTTAAACCAGTTTGAAATCACGTGTGAAATATCGTGATTTTTAAAGATAATTTTTCAAAGATTAACGAACGAACAGATGTGTATTTTTTTATTTTTTACGAGTATACTTAGAACAAAAAATCTAATTATGTGTTTTTGACAGTAATTCAAAGCAATATTTAACACGTATTTTATGCTGTCAGACACTATCAATATGATTTGATTATTCATCAAGTAAAATATGGCCGAAAATAACTCTGGGTAATTTATAAAAAACTAGCTGTGCCCCGCGGTTTCACCCGCGTTGCTCCGCTCCTGTTGGTCTTAGCGTGATGATATTTTTTTGGTGTTAGCAGTGAAGAGTTTTTTCCTTGTTTGAACGCGCTAATCTCGGGAATTACTGGTCCGATTTGGAAAATTCTTTCGGTGTTAGATAGCCCATTTATCGAGGAAGGTTATAGGCTATCTATATATTATATTATGATCACGTTACGACCAACAGGAGTGGAGCCACGGGGGTGAAACCGCGTGGAGCAGCTAGTTTAACTATAAAACGTGCATGCTATAAAATTGTAAAATTCACTTGTACTAAAATTGTAACCTTGCGATGAAATTCAAACTTGACCGGGTTTTTTAACTGGCAAAAATAACTATAAAAAATTTATGATGTAGTTCATTCTTTACATTTATATATTTTTTAAAACTTAAAACTTATATCCATAGTCAATAGTCATAAATCAAATTTGAACAAATTCTTCATTTTTTATTCAAACTCAAACTCAAACATTTATTTATTCAATTAGGTAGACTTCTTCTAGAAGCACTTTTGAAACGTCATTACATATTTTTAACATTTACCACCGATTCGGAAAGCAGTATCTACGGAGAAGAACCGGCAAGAAACTCCATAGTTGCTCTTTTTAATCATGTTAGTTTTACAATTTAATTTTACAAAATAAATATTATGTATTTTTTTGTCCAATTCAAAAACATATTTCATTTTAACACGTTCTTACCTATCTAAAGTGGAAAAATTGTGTTTTTGTATGTTTGTAATTTTTTGACGCAAAAACGATTCGATCGATTCCAAATTTTTTTCACCAACAGTACTTTAGTTACATTTTTCATTTCAGTTATTTAATATCTTGTATGTCTATTGTTCCCTCTGTCCATAATAAACGGCTAAACCTATTTTAACGAGACTATCATCGGTTGATAGAGCAGTTTGTAGTGTATCAAAGAGGTGATGTTATTTTATCGCAAACTAGCTGTGTCCCGCGGTTTTACCCGCATTGCTCCTCCATATAATATAGCCTTCCTCGATAAATGAGCTATCAGCTAACACTGAAATAATTTTTCAAATCGGAATAGTAGTTCTTGAGATAAGCGCGTTCAAACAAACAAACTCTTCAGCTTTATAATATTAGTACTTATAGATAACTTAAATCAAGTTGTCAAAGTTAGGTTAATAAATAAATAAAACAATAAAAATACTTCGCGCCTAGGTAAAAAAATCCTTATAGGTATTATATATATGGAAAATAGCTTTTGAGTGCTTTTTTTGATGTTATTAATTTAAATTTTGATAGTGGATGAATAATATAATGGTTAACGACCTTTTTACTTCGCAGGGCGTGGGTTAGTCATCGTCCGAGAAAATAGTATTTGTACAAATATTATATAGCTGAAGAGCGAAGAGTTTCTTTGTATACAGGGTGTAATCGCTAAGTATGTGCACAATCGATTATTCCGTAACTATTGCAGATATAAAAAAAACTTTAAACTGATATCGAAAGTACTTAACCTAATGAGTAAAATGGCCGTAAAAATTTTAAAAAATAAAACGAGAAATATCCAAAAATGTTACATACATTTGATTTCCCATACATTTTGTATTCATAGCAGATTTTCGAAGTGACGTCGTCATTGTGCAATACAATTGTGCTGTGTAATGTGCTCTATTTAAAGTTTCTAAATGAACTTCCCTTCAAATTTGCGAAGTAATTAAAGCAGAAAACCAATAAAATAAAGAGAAAGCTAAAATCATTCATATTTAATGTACATGGGATATTCATATCTCATACTAAATGTATATATGGGTTTAAAGATATTTTTTTTGATATAAATCGTTTTATTTTTAAAAATTGATTACGGCCATTTTACTCATTAGGTTAAGTACTTTCGATATCAGTTTAAAGTTTTTTGTTATCTGAAATAGTTATACTTACGGAAAAATTGCCTGTGCACACTTAACGATTACACCCTGTATAGTATTGAACGCGCAAATCTCATAAAATAGGAATCCGATTTCAAAAACTATTTCACTGTAAGATAGCCCATTAATCGAAGAAAGCTATAGGCTATATATCATCACGCTAAGACCAACAGGAGCGGGTGAAACCGCGAGGCACAGCTAGTATATATACCGCTTGCAACATGAAGATCACAACCAAAAAATATAGGTGAAATGGTTGAGTAATAAACACGAAATCTTGTACGTTTGAAGATGCTAATTGGTCAGTCACGCGATTAAACCGTTTTTGATGAATTTATTATGTTAGCCAATTTTATAGTTACCGCATGTATCTATGTATAACATGAGATTATAATAATTTTTAAATAAACAGAATATTGCGTAAAAGGAAACGCTGAGCTAGTCTATATCTATACTAATCTTAAATAAAGGCGAAAGTTTGTATGGATGTATGGATGTATGGATGTATGGATGTTTGTTACTCTTTCACGTAAAAACTACTGAACCGATTACAATGAAATTTAGCACACATATAGAGGGTAACTTGGATTAACACATAGGATAGGTTTTATCCCGGAAATCCCACGGGAACGGGAACTATGCGGGTTTTCCTTTGAAAATGCGGGCGAAGCCGCGGGCGGAAATCTAGTAATATTATAAACAGGAAAGGTTTGTAATTATGTATGTATGTATGTATGGTTTTCACGCATAAACTACTGGACCGATTTCAAAAATTCTTTCACTATCATAAGCTGCATCTTCACTGAGCAACTTAGGCTAAGTTTTATCCAGGAAATCCCGGATCCAGGAACGGGAACTATGCGGGTTTTTCTTTGAAAACGCGGGCGAAGCCGCAGGCCGAAAGGCACGGCATCACGTGTGAACGGGTGGACCGATTTCGATAATTCTTTTTTTATTATATTTCTTGAAGTACGAGAATGGTTCTTATGTAGAGAAAACGTAAACATGTAATTTCGACTTATTAAACTGTCATTTTTCAAAAACTTCCTTTGCTCTTGATGCAAACAATAAGAAAAGTACTTTAGATTATCTTTCTACAACCAGCTCCAAATTTTCCTCCGTTTTCTTTCAAACAATTTACTGTCTGTGATGTTAAGAAGAACATTATGTCTATTTCATCGAAAGCCGTCGGTAAAGACAGCATTGGTCGTGATATGATTATTCCAATCACTACATAGTATAAAACAAAGTCGCTTTCTCTGTCGACTGTCCCTATGTCCCTATGTCCCTTTGTACGCTTAAATCTTTGAAACTAACTTTTGATGCGTTTTTTTTTTAATAGATAGAGTGATTCAAGAGGAAGGTTTATATGTATAATAACATCCATTAAATAGTAGAGAAGTACTGTTATTTTTGAGGTTTCTAATGTGATGTCGTAAATAATTACATTTTTTCCGCTTACATTGAAAACGCAGGCTGAACCCTACGAGTTTTATCAAAATAATGTACTAAGTATTGTACACATTGAAAAGGTCTACAGAAAAGTCCGGGATGGTTTATGTCTATCTCTTATGGATAACCCACAATAACTTTTTTTGTCATTGACTTTTTACGACAAATAATGGCTATTTTTCGAAGCGATTTTAACCAATACAGCATTAATCCTCAACCAATTAAATACCTCGAATACATTGTTCATTTAATATAGATCTATATGGCCCTTTACACCGTATGATTTAAGTGAATATTTTCAAAGATATTACAGATTTAAAGATTGCGGGACGTAGCGTTTGCGGCGGCACCGACCGGCCGGGCCGCTATGTTTTTATATATGTACAACGTTTACAGTTTTTCTGTAATGTATTTAGTATCAGCATTGCACCCGTGCGAAGCCGGGGCGGGTCGCTAGTCCTTGATATAATTGCTCCAGTGTTAACTCATATTCTCAATGTATCCTTATCCACTCACGAGTTTCCTATCCTGGAAAGAAGCATTTGTTATTCCTCTGCCTAAAACAGCCAATCCATCCATGTTTTCTGATTTTCGTCCCATCTGTGTCCTACCCTTCCATTCTAAAACCTTGAACGACGTGTCCAACAACAATAATGTTTATTTTTAAATAAACATAACTTGTTTAATCCTTTCCAATCCGGATTCCGTCCCGGTCATAGCACGACTTCTGCTCTAATTAAAATTACTGATGATATTCGTTATGCAATGGATCACAAGCAACTCACTGTACTCACACTGTTAGATTTCAGTAACGCATTCAATACCGTCGATCATGACATATTACTGAGTTTGCTTGGTTCTCTCATATCTCCAGCAGTAATTGAATGGTTTCAGAGTTATCTCCAGGGGCGTCGACAGAGGATCAAAATTGCGGTGAGCTTTTAGCCTATCTACACCTTTCTACTTATTAATTTATATACTATATCGATGTGTAAATAAAGTTTTTATGTATGCTACACTACAACAACTAAACAACTGAACCGATTTGATTTAGACAAAAAAATATATCGGCCGAATTGATAACCTCCTCCTTTTTAAGTCAGTTAAAAATAAAACTAGACTTGAACAATCGAAAATTCTCCAACCCGTATTTTGAACTTGTAACATCAACTTTTTACAATATAATTGTAGAAACTTGTACGTCACAATGTGATTACCCGTTTCGTATATTGTATCGGATATACTTTCATTTTTACCGGATCTCTCTTTACGTAATTATCATTTAGATCAAGCAATGTGACTTTGCAAAATATATGTTTTTATTTGGCGTATATTTATTATTATGTTATACTAGCTTTCCGCCCGCGGCATCGCTCGCGTTTTAAAAGAAAAATGGTTCCCGTTCCCGTGGGATTTCTGGGATTAGGGATAAAATCTATCTTTTGTGTTAATCCAAGTTATCCTCTATATGTGTGCTAAATTTCATTGTAATCTGTTCAGTAGTATTTGAGAGAAAGAGTAACAAACATATTATATACATACACATACATCCATCCTCACAAACTTTCGCATAATATTAGCAGGATAGGATAGGAATTAGGATAGGATTATATTAATTATACTTATATATGATAATTTGATACTTTTGAAGTGATTACTTTTGCCTTTTATGGGGATCAGATAACAATGCATGTTGCTAAAATATAACTGTAAATAAATTGATCTTCATTTTGGCAGTCATGACAAAAAAGAACGTCTGCGGTTTAAAAATAACGGTTTCTTTTCAAGTCGAACATTATTTTACGCTAGAGTAAGACAGAATCAACTAAATATTTTGTTTATTTGTCTTCTAATAACATATGTAACATATATAAAATAATGATTTTGATATTTGATTGACTGTATGACTATGATTTATGTATAAAACTAATTTTAACTGACAATACTCCTGACTCGTATTATTAAATTGTAACTAACTAATCATTCTCATTCATTTTGTGAATTAATAATAATTATTGTATGCTATGTAACTATAGTAAAAACATGAATGTTCCTTAATTTTCATCTTAATATCTTTGTATGTACCATGTTTTTATGCAATAAATGATTTATTTATTTATTTATTTATTATATTTATTTATTTATGAATGAGATTTCTTCTGAATTACTAGGTACTACTAGTTGCTACTATAACTAGTAGTATAGTATTTTAATTCAGTTGTATTCAAGATGCGATCGAACTTTCAAGTTTATACTATTTTTTTTATACGCATTTCAAAATTATTTCAAGTTTCAACAAATAAATTTGTCTTGAAAACGACAATTTTTTATATTTCACTTCACACTTCAATTAAGTTTTTATCATTTTCAGAGCAATTAATCCATACTAATGTGCTAATATTATAAATGCGAAAGTAACTCTGTCTGTCTGTCTGTTACTCAATCACGCCTTAACTACTGAACCAATTTGCATGAAATTTGGTATAGAGATATTTTGATACCCGAGAAAGGACATAGGATAGGTTTTATCCCGGAAATCCTACGGGAACGGGTTTTTCTTTGAAAACGCGGGCGAAGCCGCGGGCGGAAAGCTAGTTAATTATAAATACAATACAAATAAATTATACCCCAGATAAATGTTATACCACTTTCTTTTCCTTTGTCTTATGTCAACACAGGCGAAGACAAGGCCATACCTATATGTCAGCATATATAAAATTTTCCACAAGGAACATGGATTCCCCTGAACAATATAATCGTAACAAAGAAATATGTGAGACTAGCTGCTGCCCGCAGCTTCGCCTGCGTGGAAAAGATTACTTTTCATGGTACAAACTTTCATCCCCTATTTTATCCTCTTGGGGGTGGAAATGATCAAAATCCTTTCTTAGCGGATGCCTACGTCTTTACATCTACCTGCTTCCCAAATTTCAGCCCGATCCGTTCAGTGGTTTGGACTGTGCGTTGATCACTATGTCAGTCAGTCATCTTTGAGTTATCACTACATACATAAAAACAAAGTCGCTTTTTCTGTCCCTATGTCCCATTGTATGTTTAAATTTTTAAAACTACGCAACGGATTTTGATGCGATTTTTTTCCTAAGTATATAGAGTAATTCAAGAGGAAGATTTTAGTACATAATATTTTATTAGGGTTTAGACATAGCCAGCGAAGCCGCGGGCGGTAAGCTAGTATATATGTAAGATGACGATTTAACTTTTACGGAAACTGCAAATTAAAAAAAAACATGTCACTTAAACATTTTTCACAATAAAATGTGAATGATAATTAACTTTTTGTTTTGTATGTGTCGTCATTTTTACGTTTTTTCCCATATTAAAGTTTACACTGACAAATTGTTAACGAGTTCCTGCTTTTTTGTAACAATGCATAAAAATACATTGTTTTATGGTTGTTTTTCTTATAATGATAATGTAAGGGGACATCATCACTACATAATCACTACATAGTATAAAACAAAGTCGCTTTCTCTGTCCCTATTTCCCTATGTCCCTTTGTATGCTTAAATCTTTAAAACTACGCAACGGATTTTGATGCGGTTTTTTTTAATAGATAGAGTGATTCAAGAGGAAGGTTTTAGTATATTATTTATCAGGCTTAGGCAAAGCGGGCGAAGCCGCGGGTGGAAAGCTAGTCTATTAATGAATGCGAATTGATTTATCATTCTATGCATGGTGTACCCATTTACTTTTCCACCAGTGTTTTTCTTTTATATTATACATAGTTAAGCTATTGCATAGCTTCTATCGCGGGCCTTGAGCGCGGGGACCGAATCGAGAAATTCCGTAACGAAAAAACCTCACGCTCTCCACTCCGACGGGCTCTGAGGTGTGGCTTGAAGGTAAGCTATGCAATAGCTTTACCGCGGCAGTCCCCGAGTGCCACACGTCTTTTTTTTTAAGGAGACGTGCTATGGATGCGTGTTGTGGGTATATAGCTATGTATAGCGTATAGCGGCGCATCTCCATAGCATATCACTGGTGGAAAACCTTAAAAAAAAGCTAAGAGTGCATGCACGAAAAGAGACAGCGATTATTATATATTTTTATCGATAAAGTATTATAGCAAAGAGTTTTATTGGAAGAAATGAACAGATAAATGGATAAACATATCTACAGATATAGCACAGCTGATATAAATACTATTTTTTGGTTTCAAGTGCAAGATTCGAAGAATTCGAGGCCATCTTCAAATTCAATGTAAGTTGAAAATTAGTAGGTACAGATAAATATTATCTCTATACTAATATGTACTATACAGGGTGTACCATTATCGGTATGCTAAGCGCGAAGGGACTTGTAGTTTTGCATACACTGATCACGTAAAAATACTTAAACAACAAAATTGTGTGCTAAATTTTGCCTTAACATTCATGTTTTCTTCTCTAGCTTCGCGCAGGAGGCATATACCGCTTCTCTAATGTAAGCATTTTGTCTATGAAAACAGAATCTTAAACGATAGCTCACGTGCGGGGGCAAAGTTGGGCGGGTTGCTTGTTATGGGTGTACACATAGAGTTTTAAGAATTCATCTATTTGAAAAAAATGCATCTGGAATTTTTTTAAGTATTTTTTACGTACTCAGCGTATCCAAAACTATAACCTCCATTGAACTTAGAATACCGACGGTGGGACACCCTGTATAGAGATAAAGTTTACAACTTTCTTATTGCTTAAACTAATTATTGTATTGTCATCGATAACTATACAAAATTTTAATTAAATCTGTACAAGTGGGTCAAATTCGAGTCTTAAGGAATACTCCTTACAGTCGGAGTCAGTTACATACAAACAAACGGGTTAAGCCTTGGTGAAGCTAATAAAAGCGTGTTGAAATACCCTGTTAAATTGCTGTTAAGTATCTAAACTATATAAATATTATAAAGCTAAAGAGTTTGTTTGAACGCGCTAATCTCGGGAACTACTGGTTCGATATGAAAAATTCTTTCGGTGTTAGATAGCCCATTTATCGAGGAAGGCTGTATTATCATCTCGCTAAGACCAACAGGAGCGGAGCACTGCGGGTAAAACCGCGGAGCACAGCTAGTTTTGGATATTAATACACCAGACAGTTTTTTACAATGGCACATTAATAGTATATAATATATGTATTATGTTTTAAGCGTAAACAGCCATATAATTTCACGGTGACTGCAAAAACAATGACTAACAACTACTGATTCCCAGACGAACAAAGCATTTGTTTTTATTAGAGTTTTGCTTTAAATTGTAGGATTTGTTTTTATCACATGAATTTTTATGCATTACTAGCTGTGCTCCGCGGTTTTACCCGCAGTGCTCCGCTCCTGTTGTTCTTAGCGTGATGATATATAGCCTATAGCCTTCCTCAATAAATGGGCTATCTAACTCCGAAAGAATTTTTCAAATTGGACCCGTAGGTAGTTATTGAGATGTAATTTGAGCCACACTGAGTTTATTCTGTCTATATAAAAAAAATAAGACAAATAAGACTAATTATGAAACCACGGTAAAAGTGAAACTTAGGCACAAAATTATCGTATTTGTACGATAATTATCGTACGGTTCGACCGTCACGCGACATGCGCTACACAGACCAAAAAGTTTGAGACGATGTAATAAAAGTTTCACTTTAATCTTCTTATATATAAAAATGAATCGCAAAATGTGTTGGTAAGCGCATAACTCGAGAACGGCTGAACCGATTTCGATAATTCTTTTTTTATTATATTCCTTGAAGTACGAGGATGGTTTTTATGTAGATATGTACCACCGGCGAAGCCGGGGCGGACCGCTAGTAAAACTATAAAAAGATAATGAATCGCTTGGTATTTGTAGTAAGTAACCAATAGGTATGCTAATACAAACTATAATCTATAATCTACTAGTGGTCCGCCCCTGCTTCGCCCGTGGTACCTACATGTTTAAACTATCCTATCTCTCAAGTTGGATTGAACTGCACATGGTGTGCGAATTTTATTATAATCGGTTAAATGGTTTAGGAGTCCATTGAGGACAAACATTGTGACACGAGATTTATATATATATATATTAAGTTATAAAAAAAAAATCAAAAAATCAAAATCAAAATAGTTTAAGGAAATAAACTATTTTGATTTTGATTTCTTGGTTTTTTTTTTTTTTTTGATATCCATAGATAAAATGTGACCAGCATACTTTGTATCAAATAGATCTTACACCCATACATGCTTACAAACGTTTATATTTATCATTCGTATTAAGGAAAATACGTCATTACTTTCAATATGTGAAAGGAACCATCGTTAAGGAACCGACATCCATTGTCCAAGAATAAAAAATTCCATGACATTTCATACAAGTTTCTCGGTAAATCCCTCAGAGAATGTTTCCTTGCTGTCAGATGATGATGTTTTGAAGTGAAACTTCTTTATCGGGGTTGGAAAAAAATTTAGTGTAATATTTTTTCGTTACGCGTGACATTTTTCAGTTACGCGCCATCTTTTTCTTATCCCTACCACGCGTGATTAGACGTATTTCTGTAAAGTTGCATAAAGTCAATTATTTTTTGAAAAATAAGGTCATAAAGAAGTCTTCTTACGTGTGTACACTAGTACACGTACAAATTTTTTTATTTGACTATATTATAAATTGTCTCGGTAACAGTTTTATAAATAAAAATAACTATTACTAGCGGCATGATATCGACAAAGCATAGCCTATGTCACTGCTCTAGGTTCCTAACTCACTCCATACCAAAACAATACAATTAAATCGTTCTGTTGCGACGTGAAAGAAAGACAAATAAACATTAGCATTTGTTATATTCGGTAATTATTTTTTATCAAAAAACTAAACCGCCGCGGCCGTGAATTGGTCAGAACAAGTCTTTCAAATACAAAAATAATTTTCCAAATCGGTTCATCCAGTCAAAAGTTTTGAGGTAAAAAAAATACATATACATAATCGAACTGTGTACCTACCTCCGGTCAAAAAGAAAGTATGTAATAATGCTAATCTTAAGCCCTTTAAAAGCGACTTAAAAAAGGTTATTCTAATAAAATCAACTTAATAATTAAACATTTGAATCCAACAAAACCAGTCTCTTAAATATTGAACAAATTTCACGGTCAAATCAATAATTTATTCCTATAATGGTTAGGGAGCCAGGTGCAAATTTGGTTAACTATTTCCTCTCAAGAGATAATTCGTCAGACGCATGAGAGTATAGTATTATAAAGCCTCGTGAACGTCAGCTGGCGCTCGGTTGGGGGGGGGTGCCTCCCACGCACATAGGAAAAAAAATACATTCATTCATTCATTTCCTCTCAGCTAAAAATTTGTCAAATTGTAGCTAACCCAATATCTCAACGAAAAAAAATAGTCAGCTGGTTACAACATGGTGTATTATACGTCAGCTGGTGTCTCGAACATGAAAGTTAAATTTAAAGAAAAATTTATTTTCCGTTATTTCCTCTCAAACAAAAATTTACCTGATGATACCTTATATGTAACTGTGGATAAATATATATGTCAGCTGGCTGTATCTTGGTGGAAAAACCGTCAGCTGATACGGGAGGCTACAACCGCTCTTCCCCCCAACCGAGCTCCAGCTGACGTTCACGAGGCTTCATAATACTATACTTTGATGCATTTTACTAATTACCGCTTGAGAGGAACTTGGTCATAAAATCTGCTGCTGGCTCCCGGACCATAACTGTAACAGGATGGACATTCAAAATAATGGCGCAGGTTAGTTTAGAAAACATTTAATTATATATTTCTTTTAATATTGCATAATATGAAAGACTATTATAGCGGTTAGCTCGGATTCGCTCGTGGTATGAAATCAGTTCAGCAGTTTTTGCGTGATGGAGTAACAAACATACAAACTTTCGTATTGATAACATAAGTAGGATTATTATTAAATTAATTGTGTATTTTTTCTAATCATAAAGAACCAGTGATAATGAAAATGTTTCTAAATGTGCAGAATATACTTCCTAAACAATCGTCTCATATTTACCAAAAGTAACATGCCCTTATAAAACTTACTACCTGTATTACATATTATTACTAGCGGTCCGCCCCGGCTTCGCCCGTGGTACATATGAAAAATAGATGTTGGCCGATTCTCAGACTTACCCGATATGCACAGAAAATTTCATGAGAATCGGTCCACCCGTTTCGGAGGAGTATGCAGACTAACATTGTGACACGAGAATTTTATATATAAGAGATTAACCTGCATGGATGGTTATTGCGATCATAATTTGAATTTGCCAGTCAGTTCAATTCACGGCGTAAACTGTCTGGAAATAAGAGGTCATACGGCCCCAGGTAGTAAATTTTATAAGGACATGTTACTTTTAGTACCTACGTTGCATTTTAAATTGTTCTAAATACGAAAATAATATGATTTTAGCATAATCGTGTAAATATGGTACCTACATGAAAATATCTTATTTTTACAGATAGATAGATATGTATTTAGATAAATTTAGCATGTTTCTTTTTATAATTGTATGAAATATGGATATTTGTCAATTTGGTACAGAGACTATAGTTAAGTTAAGTTATTAACTATAGTTTGGATTTTCACATAGGCTTTGTATCAAGTACTAGGCGAGCGAAGCCGCAGGCTCTAACTATAGGAAATATGTATTATTATTTGATACTTATATTAAAATACAATGTATTTTTGGATTTCAATACATATAAACGTGTTTGTATGAAATGAACTTAGAAACAACCTTGCGTAAGGACATCGTTATTTTGTTTTATTGATTTGTTTACTATCTTAATCTTAATACTATTATAAAGGCGAAAGTTTGTATGGATGTATGGATGTTTGTTACTCTTTCACGTAAAAACTACTGAACCGATTACAGTGAAATTTAGCACACATATAGAGGGTAACTTGGATTAACACATAGGATAGGTTTTATCCTGGAATCCCGGGAACGGGAACTATGCGGGTTTTTCTTTGAAAAAGCGAGCGAAGCCGCGGGCGGCAAGCTAGTCAAACATATTAATTAGTCTGAACACTTATAAGAAATGTGTAGTTAGTTACAAGTAAATAACAAGTAACAAAAAAAATATTCCTTTTATACATCTATAAAAACGCTTCGTTAAGCTTCATAGAACTACTAAATATAAATTATCTTATGACAAATTATCGTAAAAACGACAGGAAAATCGTAGAATACGGATGTAAAAATATAATTTATTAACTAGACAAAAAATTATATAAAAAATACTACAATATATCAAAAAGTTACCAGTTACAGTTTAACCTATGTTATAAAAATAAAATATCTTAATTAACGATATGTATTATGAGTAGTGATAATTTATTGCCATTTATATATTACTAGCGACCCGCCCCGGCTTCGCACGGGTGCAATGCTGATATGTACTAAAATATACACTACAGAAAAACAGCTGTGAACTATGTACTTCTCCACTATTTAATGGATGTTATTATACATATAAACCTTCCTCTTGAATCACTCTATCTATTAAAAAAAACCGCATCAAAATCCGTTGCGTAGTTTCAAAGATTTAAGCGTACAAAGGGACATTGGGACATAGGGACAGGGAAAGCGACTTTGTTTTATACTATGTAGTGATAGTGAATTAGTGATATCTATTTATAAAACTTTGTGTTTTGTTGAACTTCTTTTAGTTTTCTATGTTCGCTAAGTTTGGCTAAGCAACGCCAGGCGTAGTCTGCCACAGCGATACTTCAGCTATGAGGGCAGCATAAAAGGAAGAGAAGAACATTATCATCATCACCATTGACCATCGTCATTCGTCACTAATAAAGCGCTATTATATCCTGTTACCAATGACCCGAAATTTTGTGTCAGTGTTTCGGGTCAATTGTAACAGGATGGCGGTACTACATGGGTCTTAGTACGCAATGACAAAAAGAAAAATGATGGTCAGAACGTTGATACCGGATACCTTAAGATACTGTAATATTTTATATTAGAGAATCTTAACATAAAATATTATAGTATCTTCACCGTGTGTGACGCGCTTAAAGGTAAAAGATAGTAAATGACGCATATTCGCAACCCCAATCTAAATATCTAAGAACTTCCTTAGCCTTCCTCGATAAATGGGCTATCTCACACCGAAAGTATTTTTCAAATCGGACCAGTAGTTCCTGAGATTAGCGCATTCCAACAAACAAACAAACAAACTCTTCAGTTTTATAATAATATTAAATATTTAGTATAGATGCTAACATTGGCATTGATCTTAGCTATTATAATAATATTGTAATGAAAATAAGACAATTAAATTAACTGACAATGACACGCGTGACGCGACTCTTATCTCTGTATATTTTTATAAAAAAACAATTCAGTTGTTTTTAATATTGCATTTATTAATAAAACTGTTTAAGAAAGATTCCATTTAAATATTATCTGCATATTAAAATCTCTAACCGCCTCCTTGGTACAGTGGTTGACGCGTGAGCGTAGAACCGAAGGGTCCTGGATTCGATTCCCGGTGGAGACGAAGAAAAAATATCTCGGTCTGGCAGGACACAGAAGGCTGATCACGTACTTGTCCCTAAAGAAAATCGATCAGTGAAACAGACGTATGCATAATGCATCTGCCCCTTACTCCACTGTTTAGGATAGTCATATCTCATACTAAATGTATGGGAGTGTTTGGTGTAATATTTTTGGATATTTCCCGTTTTATTTTTTAAATGTTATTATTGTCATTTTACTCATTAGGTAAAGGGCTTTCGATGTCAGTATAAAGCTTTTTGATATCTGCAATAGTTACGGAATAATCGCCTGTGCACACTTAACGATTACACCCTGTATAGTAAAATAGTCAGGATAATATTATATACATTACATAGAGATGTAACTCAGTATAGATATAGTTTTCAAATGGTAGTTTTTCTAGGAATTTAGTAATCAGTAAATCGGGGTTTATCCCCTACAGATCCTTACAGATTCGTTACCTATTTGTAATATTTGTATTATAAAAGATAAATTAACTCTTTAATGTTTAGATCGTTCAATTAAGTTCCAACGCAAAAAGTTGACAAAATAAAGGATGTACTCTTTCTCAGAATTTCCGTATTATAATATATTCATAATAATATTATATAAAAAGGTTCGTACTTGACACGTCTCGTATCTCTTGAGTTTCATTTAAAAACATTAATATTATGAAATAAAAAATGAATTACTAAAACCTGGGTTTAAAAAACATGCAATTACTATGTTTTTAATCTCCATAGATCTCATAAGTTGTGACAAAGATACTAAAAATTTCCCGAATAATTTATAAAACGTTGTAATACCAAGGTAAGTAAAGCTTCATCATCAGCCCATATACGTTCCCACTGCTGGGACACGGGCCTCCTATGTGTACAGGCCATCATCCACCACGCTGACCAAGTGCGGGCAGATGTCACATGCACCACGCTGGCTAAGTGTGGGCACATGTAACATGCACCACGCTGGCCAAGTGCGGGCAGATGTCACATGCACCACGCTGGCCAAGTGCGGGCAGATGTCACATGCACCACGCTGGCCAAGTGCGGGCAGATGTCACATGCACCACGCTGGCCAAGTGCGGGCAGATATCACATGTCGTCGAACTTTTGATTCTTCGACAAGCTGGATTCCTCACGATGTTTTCCTTCATAAATTGAAGCAGTGGTAATGTAGAGATTAATTGAATATATTTTGACACGCTCGTAATGAACTCGTAATGAATACTTAGGCATATTCAAAATATATTAAGAATTCTTTGGCATATTATGATATATTATATAGTTAGTTAAAAGTTACATAATTTAAAAGAGCAACTATGGAGTTTCTTGCCGATTCTTCTCCATAGATACTGCTTTCCGAATCGGTGGTAAATGTTAAAAATACTTATGTAATGACGATTCGAAAGTGCTACTAAATAGTAGTCTAATTGAATAAATGAATGTTTGAGTTTGAGTTAGGATTTAATAACGGACAAACAACAAAACATATTATTACAGATTAATAGTTAATACTTAATAAAATATTGTTACACTATAATGACATAACATTCATAATATAATACATAATATCGACATAATTACTTCTTTAATAAATTTATTATATCTACTTTAGAAGTCTAGGCATTAATCATGGCCTATCATTAAACAAGGTAATCTATAAATTAATATCTGTGGGATTTTATTAATCATAAAAGTATAAGAGTTCAAGATTGGATAATTTATTAGTTTTTAATCGATAATATCTGCAACACTAAAAAGTAGATCATTTAATTTTGTTTTAATTTTAAGCAGTAGGTAAGTAGGTAAATTTACAGGGTACAAACTTTCATCTTATATTTTATCCCCTTGAGGGTAGAATTCGTTAAAATCCTTTCATAACGGATGCCTTCATTACCTTCATAGCTATCTGCAAGCCAAATTTCAGCCCTATCGGTCCAGTAGTTTAAGCTGTGCGTTGATACATCAGTCAATCAGTCATCTATCCGTTTTATATGATACTAGAATTCCGCACATGGCTTCGCCCACTTTGTAGGAAACTTAACAAATTAATCACCAAAACGTTCCCCAAGAACCACTCTATCTATTAAAAAAACTTCATCAAAATTCGCTGAGTAGTTTTATAGTTTTAAGCATAAACAGGAACGGACAGACAGCGACAGTGACTTTGTTTTATACTATGATGTGAAGAAGATAATTTTAAAATACAAGATATTCATTTTATGATATTTTTGCTAAGTATTTTTGCTTGAAAATGACGCGTCATCTACCAATGACGTGCCTTCTCATTTGCGCCTGTCACATAAAAACTTATTTACAATATTTAATATTTAATTTTAACATAAATAATATTCTTTTGAAGCGTAGGTAATTAATTTTAATTTCGGTCATATTATTATTATTGTTTATATTGACTTGTAGATTGTAAAAATTCATTAACAATATATACTTCACTACATACATAGTATAAAACAAAGTCGCTTTCTCTGTCCCTATGTCCCTTTGTATGCTTAAATATTTAAAACTACGCAACGGATTTAGATGCAGTTTTTTTTAATAGATAGAGTGATTCAAGAGGAAGATCTTAGTATATAATTTATTAGGTTTTAGACAAAGCGGGCGAAGCCGCGGGCGGTAAGCTAGTAAATAATAATTACGTATGTAACCAAAATGTAATGTTATAAAAAAGTGCATAAAATGCATAAAAAATTATAAACTGTGGGAATTGTATAAATTACTCAAAATTTATTATGTAGACGCATTTATAACTAAAATTACTAGAAACTACGAAATTAAATATTTAAAACACTGTATATTTAATAATTGGTATTTTCCATAGCCTAGGTTCCTTTTTAAATGTGTTTATTATACATACATACATACACAAAAAAAATACTAAATTAAGTTTTTATTAAAGTTTATGTAAGTAATCGGTTAATTAAACTAATCGGTTTCCCGCAGACAAAGTCGCGGACAGAGCTAAGAGCTATTTCTATAGATCATGTGTTATTCTGATACAATATAAGCTACAACACAGCCAAGTATCATCAAAATCGGTTCAGTGGTTTTCGTGTAAAAGAGTTAACATGCTCACAAAGTAGTATCACAAAGGAGTATCTAAGGTCAAAAACCGACCTAGACATAGAGAAACTACATTTAGAAAGATAAAGTTACTTTAGACATGTCTGACAAAGAAACAATAGCGTATAAAATATTCAGTAAAAATATGATAAACTGTGCGAAAGAAAATCATATATTTAGTACCTATAGTTCATAAGTTTTTTGAAGTTAAATTTTAAGTGCCTTCTTTAGGCGTGTTGAGAGTAAAATTTCAAGGTCGCGTCATAGCAATACCGTCACGTCATGGAGTAAGGCGACGATTTTGGTATCTTTGAATCTTGCCAAAGAAGTTTCACTTCTGACACGTGTGCTTGCACGTTCGCTTATCATAACTTATATGCAGGCATTGATAAACAAGGATTCTTCCATGATTTTTTATAGAAATACATATTATAATAATTGTATTTTATTGATAATTATTATCAATGAAATTTTATTATTATTGTTTTAATTTGAACTATACAATATACATTACACATACATTGTAGAGACTAAGTAATAAAGAAGAAATTGTAGATCTGAAAGAAAACTACAATTATCACTACATAGTACATAGTATAAAACAAAGTCGCTTTCTCTGTCCCTATGTCCCTTTGTATGCTTAAATCTTTAAAACCACGCAACGGATTTTGATGCGGTTTTTTTTAATAGATAGAGTGATTCAAGAGGAAGGTTTTAAAATATAATTTATTAGGTTTTAGACAAAGCGGGCGAAGCCGCGGGCGGTAAGCTAGTCTTCTATAATATAAAAATGAATCGCTAAATGTGTTGGTAATCGCATAAGTCGACAGCGGCTGAACTGATTTCGATTTTTTTTTTTTATTCCTTGAAGTACGAGGATGGTTCTTATGGAGAGAAAACGTAATCATGTACCACGTGCGAAGCCGGGGCGGACCGCTAGTAATCAATGAAATTTAATTATTATCATAATAATTTGAACTCTACATACATTAATGTAGAGCCTAAGTTGTAGGTCGAATTTTCTGTAAAACTTAAAAACTGCTTGCTTGCTTTCATGTAAGAATAATTATTTATTACCAACTGCGTAGAAAATATTATAGTAGGTGCAGTAAACGCGGAAACCCAAGCAAAAATTATTTTACTATAATTTTTAAATGTATGAATATAATTTTGAAATGGAAGATACACCAGTCTTCCCAAGCTGTTGCACGCTTATCTCAGGAACTAATAAGTCCATTAGTTCCTGAGATTAGCGCGTTCAAACACACAGCTAATCACTACATAGTATAAAACAAAGTCGCTTTATCTGTCCGTATGTCCCTTTCTATGCTTTAATCTTTAAAACTACGCAACGGATTTTGATCCGGTTTTTTTAATAGATAGAGTGATTCAAGAGGAAGGTTTTAGTTTATTATTTATTAGGTTTTAGATAAAACGGGCGAAGCGGCGGGCGGCATTGGATTGAAATTGGAATAGACACATAAATAAGCTTCTCAACTTAGGGCTGTTTTTTCAATCCTTGGTTAAAACTTATTTGTCGAATAATGTATAAAACTACCATTTTAAAAACGTATTCTAATTGCCCGTGTTTGACAGTTTACGTGACATTTTAATATTATTATCGTGTACTTTATTGGACGGATAAGTTTTAACCAAGCATTGAAAAATCGGCCCTTAAAAAAATAAAATATTATAGTAAAGCCATTTTAATAGGCGACATTTGACAGTTCAACAAAATTCAACAACGTAACCTAGTAACGACGACATAGAATAACATGATATTTCGTTTTGTTAGAACTGCACATTTGCTTAACTTTTTTTCAATTACGATTACATATTTATAACAATAATGACCGATACAAGTAATTTTAGGATTTGATTTTACTGATAAACCATTCTAAACACAATAAACAATTTCTGATTTAAAGATCAGACGCCGCTACAATTTTGTGTCAATAAACGTTTTTTTCTTTTTAAATACCAGAGACGTTACTCTAAAAATCGAAAACTGACATCTAGAATCGAATGCATTGATTACTTGGGAATAAAAATCATCATAAATTATTGACATGTGTTTCAAGTTCGATTGACAAATGTTTCAAGTCCGTATCGATTAATTCACTTTAATCGATGTTTTTAAGCAGGTCACCACCCTATGAAGATAAAATTGATAGACGTCAAATGTTGCCTATTAAATTGGCTCAACAATAACTTCAAAACATTAACTGCACTACATGCAATTTACTATGATAGACGAAAGACGTAAATATTAGCTTATTATTTATAATTAATTCAACCTCTATTGCATTTGTTTCTACTCACACAGCGTGAAAGGCATTATTTGCTTTGTAATTTTTACACAATAATATATTTGTTTTTATTACCACATTTACATGTATGAAATTCTTTCACAATTTGAATTTTAGCACTGAAAGTTAACATATAGAGATCACCAACAAAAACATGAATCAGAAAATTTTGTAACAAAGTTTCATAATTAGTTGCTAAAATTAACAAAAAAATGCAAAAAAAAACAAATTTGTATAAATTGAATGTCAAAACAATCAATTCCGTAACTTGTAATAAATGTTATTAATTACAAGATATAAAACAACAAAAACAAAATTAAAATAAATTATTATTCATAATTTATTCACAAAATAATATAATATCCAAATAGATTTTTATTGATTTTTGTTAATAAGTATTTTCTTATTCGAAGGATACCGCCAAGGTTTGTTGGAAATATAATCACTACCTTAGTAATTAAAATTTACATTCCGACTAGCTATTACATTGTTACTTCATTCTTCAGTTAATTTCCAATATTTCTCAATCTTTATTATTGATATATTATATAGTTCAATTTATTATTTGCTTCAAACAAAATTAATCTTATTCAGTTTTGCAATATTTAAATGAAACGGTACGTAATTTTATTGGTTTTTGTATTATTTAAATAATAATTATATAATAGTCGTAATCAAAATAAATAAATAAAAAATAATTACGACTAGTACCTATTATAAAAATAAAATTGTATTAAAAATAGTTCCTAAACAAGCGAACAAATTAAAAATTTACCAATTTATGCAAAACGACCTACAGAATATATAATCGTGAACTTTAAACTTTTAAAAATGCATAGTCGCATACGCAACGCAGCCTCCGATCTCATAAGATCACTTTCGAGTGTCCCACTGCCCTAAATCCCCCCTTAAGTGAAAGCTAAATTAAAAACCGATAATGACATAATATCATAACCTACCTCACAGTCAGGTGGAAGATGTATCGAATATATGATCACAACACTATCACATTTCACAACGGGGCGCACTGAAAAAAAAAATCAACTGTCACTGTCAAAAAGCGCGGGGAACTGAAAAGCGCGGGCTCGCAACTTTTTTTTTTACGCTCGGCGCGAAGGCGTACGTTGGTTTGGTACGGGCTGTATGGCCCGACTGCTATACTCTGCGACCACCACTCACTTGAATCACGCAGCCAATATTTTTATAATAATATCGTCATTATTCTTCGGAAAATCGTGGAAACTGTTTAAACACATAACGACATTGTGATTGATGTGGTATGAATGTGTTTTGTATTTATTACTCTATTCTCGTAAGCGTCGTTTTATTTTATAGTGGCTATTGAATAAACAATTAATATATCTATTTTTATAAGCCCGCACATAATTTAAACAACGTGACATTGCCAAATGTATTTTTTAATATTTACAATGCATGTTGTGAATGATTCAATTTATTTATGTATTTTAGACTTTTATAAAGAAAATATTTTTACAAAAAGCTCTAGATTCTCTACATTTAAAAAAGTTTACCTGAAAGTTGCTTTTTCACTTACTTCCTATACGATTCCAACGATTGGTTAAAAATATGGTCTGATAAGTTATGTAGGTCATTCATACATTTCACTTGAATGAAGCTATTTAATTTATGAATGAATACCTATTATAATTTTTCTCATTAAGCATTGAGATCAAACGCATTAATTTCATATTATATGTAATTATATAAATACTATGTTACGAATAGTTCGCAACTTTTTGGATCAGTGTGTTAATTTATTATTTATAACAATTTTCCCTTAGGTACTTATAACCTATTGTTTGTTTTATTTATCAATTTTTTTTATATACTTAAGTTTAATTTGGTATAGGAAATCTAAATAGAAAAAGTTTACGATATAATATTATGATAGATTATTCTAACCTGTTAGTATAATAGAGCATTTTATGCAAAAATTGCAACGAAACTCTATCAAAATTAGATATTACGTATATAGATTACTAGCCGTCGTGTGTCTGTGTGTGTAGCGAATTTCTGCGCTCCTATTGGTCTTAGCGTGATGATAATAAATAGCCTATATCCTTCCTCGATACATGAGCTATCTAACAATGATTTTTTTTTTCAAATTCGACACGTAGTTTCTGAGATAAGCGCGTTCAAACAAACAAACAAAGTCTTCAGCTTTATAATATTACTATAGGTAGGTCCAAAATTTCTACAAAGAGTCAATTAAAGGCACATCAATATTATTAAGTTACAGGTAAATGTACATTCGCTGCGAGCGTTGCAGCGAGCATTTTACCGAACAGAGCTACCCAGAGTTTCTTTGCTACCTCTTTGTAGAAACTGCTTTCAAAACTGCAAAGCGAATACTCGACACAAGGTGGCGAGCGCCGCGCCGCGCCCCGAGCCGCGTACCGAACCGAATCAATACATACAAACGCAGATTTGTCTGCGTACTTGTTGGTTTTTCACACAAACAAATCATATACTTATGGATATTATTCATTTATTTACATTTTTCTCTTGAATATTGTTGCGTAGTTTTAAACATACGTATACAGTCAGCGGGAAGCGACTGTTTTATACCTTTACTATCTCTAAATATAATTATAATATTGTGTAGTGATAACGAAAAAACTTCCATTTTGTAATATAAATAGCTTCCGCCCACGACTTTGTACGTGCATCCCCGTTTTTCCCCGTTCCCGCAAGAATTTCGGGAAATCATTTCTTAGTGGATGCCTACGTCCTAACATCTACCTGCATGCCAAATTTCAGCCCGATACGTCCAGTGGTTTGGGCTGTGCGTTGATAGATCACTATATCAGTCACCTTTGAGTTTTATACAGGGTGTCCCAAAAAGTAGTGATGAACGGAAGCTGGGAGGTAGAGGACCAAGAGGGCTATCCGAATCACCCCCATGTGTGTTATGCGATTTTTCGTATTTTCGGAGTTATTACATTTTTTTCAATTTTTCATCTATCGCCGAGTACGATGCGATTTTTATTTATGGTGACGTGAATTATTGCGCTAGATGCTTGATTTTTTTTGTGTGCTAAGCTGAAAGATAGGCCAATTCAGTATGGTAACATTTACTATCGTTAGATCTTCGAATGGAATAAAAAAAAGAATTAAATGCCGAGAAAGATAAAATTACCCAGTATGTTCATAACTTCAAGAGCCCATAAAAAAATAAAATCACTTAAAAAAGGTTTTCCATTTGGCTTTTAAAAACTTGCTCTATCGATCAGGTAGCTACTCTAAAAATTTCATTTTATTATTCAGAAGGCTTCAATCGAAAAATTGAAATCTAAATGTGGTAAGTGCAAAATTTTTATTAACATGATGATCATTAAAACCAATAAATAGGTGTTAAATTACCAGAATTTTTTTAAAATAGCCCCGCTGTTGCTCAATGCAAGTGCGAAATCACCGTAAAAAGTTGTCTTTTTAATGTCTAAATGCTCTTTTATCATTTCTAATGGTTTCTTCTGATACTATGAATTTCCGGGTTATTTCGTCCAAATTGTGGCATTCTCTCAAGTAGCCGAGGTCTTTTTAGTATCCCCATTGAAACAAATCAATGGGGTTTAGGTCGAGGGACCGTGGAGGCCAGGCTTTAAAGCAGGCGTCACCGGCGCATGCGCAGGCTGCAACGACCAATCCATCTTTCAGGGTATTTTTGCCCTTTAGCCTGGCCTCCACGGTCTCCGGACATAAACCCTATTGATTTTTTTCTGTGGGGATACTACAAAGACGAGAGACTGCCACAATTTGGACGAAATAACCCGGAAATTCATAGTAGCAGAAGAAACCATTAAAAATGATAAAAGAGCATTCAGACATTTAAAAGACAACTTTTTACGGTGATGTCGCACTTGCATTGAGCAACGGCGGGGCTATTTTAAAAAAATTCTGGTAATTAAACACCTATTTATTGGTTTTAATGATCATCATGTTAATAAAAATTTTGCACTTACCACATTTAGATTTCAATTTTTCGATTGAAGCCTTCTGAATAATAAAATGAAATTTTTAGGGTAGATATCTGATCGATAGAGCAAGTTTTTAAAAGCCAAATGGAAAACCTTTTTTATGTGATTTTATTTTTTTATGAGCCCTTGAAGTTATGAACATACTGGGTAATTTTATCTTTCTTGGCATTTAATTCTTTTTTTTATTCTATTCGAAGATCTAACGATAGTAAATGTTACCATACTGAATTGGCCTATCTTTCAGCTTAGCACACAAAAAAAATCAAGCATCTAGCGCAATAATTCACGTCACCATAAATAAAAATCTCATCGTACTCGGTGATAGATGAAAAATTGAAAAAAACGTCATAACTCCGAAAGTACGAAAAATCGCATAACATAAATGGGGGTGATTCGGATAGCCCTCTAAGTCCTCTACCTCCCAGCTTCAGTATATCACTACTTTTTGGGACACCCTGTATACATAATATATAGATTTATCAAAAATGTTACTAATTCTCAAACGTGACATCTCATCACATGTTATCAACATATTGTTCACGTGACAAAGAAAATTGTCACGTAATGTCTTATCTTGATGTACAATCTGTTAAATTATTGCAATTTATTGCACATTTTCATATTATGTTTTCATCTTAGTGTGAGAGAGACAGCGCTATGGAACGTATTCTATCTCTGTCAAAAGTGGTTTTAAATTTTAATAGCTCTACTAAAGATTACGAAGGTATAACATTAGGGTGCATACAGACACACTAAATTACAGACTACGAAAGGGACTGGTAAAGGGAAGGAATAGACAAACACACAAAGATACACTAGGAAGATATAGAGCAAGCGCAATAATATTCATAGCTAGCTGCGCTTCGCGGTTTCATCCGCGTGGCTCCGCTCCTATTGGTCTTAGCGAAATGAATAATGATATAATATAGCCTATAGCCTTCCTTTATAATATATAATACTAGCTGTTGCCCGCGACTTCGTCCGCGATTACGTCGTTTTTCGTCATTCGTCGTTTAAAAAAATACGTGACCCTTTATTTTTGAATGTTCTTAATTGTCTCTTATAAAAATTAACTACATTAAAATTGAATACTCTGATAAGAAAATCTTAAAATCGGAGGACATCGAAAATCTGAGGAAAACATGAGTGAATTTGATTTAAATTCTACATTACTTAGTAATTCAAATAATGATCTAAATTAAATGTAGATTAACAGTTTGAGCGCATCATTACATAATATGTACCTAAGTATTAAATTACGTTAGTTTACATAGTAATTTTACTAAAAACACGATGACTTTCTTTCGCGCTCGGTGCAACAAACTAAGCATGTTTGTGGTACGTGGCCCGCGTCACTCGACCCCCCGTGAGTTCCCCTCCGTTACTATGCGAAAATACATTCGTCGCCCTACCGTAGGAAAAATTGTAATATTTTAAATTCGAGAAATATTGATTTCTTGTATTCGACTATTCGTTGTAGTCGAATACAAAATATATTTGAAGAAACTTAGGTTGGCCTTCAGGCAAAAGGGATCCTATCAAATGATAAACTTGACCTTGTATCTTAAAAGTAAGCATGAAAGGATCCTCTGATAATTGTTGAGCACCAAAGGATCATTTAAAACGCACTACTATAAGAGCGAATATTGTCTAAGAACTGTTTAGATTGCACATGTTCCTCTAAAAGTAGTGATTTCAAAGGTTCTGGTGTATCTTCAAACGAAAGCCGACTCCTTACTCCTCTTTAAAGCATTTAAAAAGAACATACTACGTTAATATCGCCTATACAGAAGATGATCTGTAATCAATTGTGAGGTTATAAGCAAACCCACTTTTATATTTGTCGGACCACACCACCGAATTCGTAGATTGATCTTCTATGTTTACCTCTAAGTCATTAAGACTCGAAATCTGTCTACAGTAAGACGGGCCTCTCGCTATTCGTCCGTTTCAAGAGACCAAAATAATAGTTTCAATTCTTAATCTTTCATTAAACAAACTTATTAATCGTACTTGTCTCAAATAATGGTAATATTCGCGTCCCTACTCTAGTCATTGCTTATGCTTATGTTCATCTTCAAGAGATCGAATAATATTATGGTGCACCCTATCATTTGTCAAACGGTCTTCATATTGAGTAAAAGTTTCAGATTATCGAGATAAAATATGCCATTTGCGGTCAGCTGTGAGACGTTATACCCTCTCAGCGAAGGTTTCGGTCTCACAGGATAGTACATGCCGTTCGCGGTCAGCTGTGAGCCGCAATTCTCGTTGTGAAGCGGTTTCAGGTTCTCGGCATAACACATGTTGTTTTCGGTCAATAGTAAGCCTCTTACCTCTAACGATCCTTGAGAACTCTTATTTCTCATTTTCTTAGCTTTGCTCGAATTTCGATATAAAGATTTTTTAGGTGGCACTGATGCGAGTGAATAAAAATTAAGTTGAAACGGACTGAGAGTGTTATAATCATCAATCATCATCATCATCAATACATATAATAAAATTGTGGAAAAGCGATGTCTGTACAATGAAAATATGTAGAAAAAAATTAGCAGGTGTTATTATTAAATCGATCTTGAACCCAAAACTGTAGTTAAAAAATTTTTGTCTGTTTGTATGTATGTTAGTGCACGCTAATCTCAGAAACGGCTTATCCGATTTAGATGCGGTTTTCACTAATGTATTGTGGTAATCTTCATTTAACATTTAGTGTTTAATTCATGTCAATCGGTTCATAAATAAAAAAGTTATGACAATTTATAAGTAATCACGGCGAACATTTGCTAAGGCATTCTATTGTACACTGTACAATAGGGGTCAAATTAACATTATGGTTACTTCTAATAGGTAAATTTTCCACATAAAATGTCCTTTAAATTATGTCGTATTATATTTTTAACCCCCGACGCAAAAAGACGGGTGTTATGTGTTTGACTGCTATGTATTTCTGTGTGTGTGTGTGTGTGTGTGTGTGTCTGTCTATGGCACCGTAGCTGGCTAACAGGTAAACCGAATTAGATGCGGCTTTTTTTTGTTAGGCAGCATATTTTCCGACGCTGGTTCTTAGATAAATTGTATCAAAATCGGTTCATCCACTTATTATACCTACATAGGGGTAAAAGTGGGAATGAAAAAAATGATATAATAATTTATTTTTAAAGATCGTCGGGAAGTTTATGAAATTATTTATTCCTTTTTCTATACACTTTTCTTCGATTAAACGGTTTAGTTACGTGCTCCCTCTCTCTCTCTTCAGCCTTTAGTTACGTGCGTGAGACAGGAAACATCTAATTTGGATTTGTTGCTGGATTTGATAAAAATTGAGTATCGATTAAGCTGATCAGTGGCTACACCATACATTATTAAAAACATCCATTTAAGAAAGGAAGGAAATAGAATTTGCTCCTCTCCCCCCCTGGTTCCTAAAAAATAATATGACATAATTTAAAATAAATTTTACGTAGAATTAGTTAGGTATTTCTTTTTTGATTTTCGATATTATATACTAATCATAATTTTTAATTACAATATTATGTAGTAACTATTTGGTATAGGTTAGGCATTTCATTTCTTGATTTTCTTTAATAAGTTGGTACGTAAGTTTTTTAGCTCAGTTTAGTAAGAAACTTTAATAACAATCCTTTAAATATTTATAGTAGTACGTATTTACTCAATAATTGTATGTTAAGTAGTAATTCAGCATGGGCGTAGCCACGGTGGGGCTGGGTGGGGCGCTTAACCTGGCTTTGATCTGGTAGGTACCAATTGTGAAGTGTAGGAAGAGTGGGCGTGGGAGTGGAAGCATGAAAATAAAAACAATTATTCTTGCCCCACCCTGAGCCCATGGTCATAGGTCCCATAGTCACTATTCCACGCGGACGAAGTCGCGGGCACAGCTAGTAGACAAATATAATCAGAAAGCTTTGAACTCCTAAGCTCAACCATAAAAGATAGACATTTATGATGTCAGGAGATATTTTTTATATAATATGGAGAACATTTCTTTCATACTTGATTTCTGTGTAGCTTTAACCCGTAGTTGCACACGCGACGAAAGCTTAAAAATGGAGTTACTGCTCTGCTCACGAATATGAAAAATAATTGTACCAAGTTTCGTTTAAATCCGTCGAGTAGTTTTTGTTTCTATAACGGTTATACAGACAGACAGATGGAAAAATTTTTGGCGTCAGTGTCGATCCCTAATCACCTCGTGATAGTTATTTAGGAAATATATTTCATGTACAGAATTGACCTCTACAGATTTAATATAAGTATATAAGTATACATATAATTAGATTCCAATTTCCATGTAACGTTAAATTCGACTATACAATAACTAACAGACAACGCAGGTTACTCTCGTTTCCGTAAGTTGAAGCGGCTACATATTCGGTCCTCATAACTTCACTATTTGTGAACGAAACGACAGCGCGGTTTAATTCGATGCCAATACCATCAAAAAAAAGGAAATATTTTTAATTGTGAAAAAATATTATGATTTACACTATTAATACTATTTTAACATTAACACAAAATATAAGACTGTGAGTGTGTAAAAATAAATCCAGCTAGTTTCACATCAAACTTATGTTTTTAATTAGATATACGACATGAAAATATTATATTAATTACCAAGCAATAATCATACAGGTAAATACTGAACAAAAGTATTAACAGTCAAAGTATATTTTTACTTACAACATGTAAATGATGAATGAATAATAATTATCAACGAACTAACCTTTTTGTATTATTGTTTATAAATATAAATTCATAAACAAAAAATTTATAAAGAATAGAAAAAATTCGACCACTAAAGAATGCTGGTTCGAGTCCCGCCTCGTTATCGAATTTTTAAAACACGAAGATTTTTAAAAATGTAACCAATGAACACAATCAATATTAGATTAACTGTAATGGTGTCTAGTTTGACTTAAAATAATAAACATCTACCCTCACTTTTAAAAATGTAGTATATTCACAGTTCACACGAATTATAAGCGCACCTTATAGGGAAGGGAAGATATGGGTTAAAGAGTTAAATAAATAAATAACATAATTATATTTAAATTATTAATTTTTAACATTGTGTCCAGTAGTGTTAACATGTAAATTGATTTGATTTTTACGAAATCTCATAGATGGCGCTGTTTCAAATTTGTATACTAATAAATTCATTAAACTGATTCTCTGCCCAAATTACGTAAATGACATAGTTTTTATTGTGTAAAGCTAGATAATAGCATGGCTTACCCGAAACCAACATTTAAACATGAGTCTTTAGATTGTACGCTGTCGTAATACACGGAATACGTAAGAAAAAAAAAGGTTCACAGCTCCTCCCCCGGAGGTGATAGCATGATAATATGTTTAAAAAAGCCTCACTCGACCTGTTAGTAATATTCATGCAAAATTTGAAGTCAATCTATGCAGTACTTTTCGAGATTAGCCTGGACAAACATACAGACAAACAGACAAACAGACAAACAGACAAAAATTCTAAAAACTATGTTTTTGGCTTCTATATCGATTATAGATCATGGATCATGTATTCTTTTAAAAAAATATTCAATGTACAGTTTTGACTTTCCTACGATTTTATTATATGTATAGATATAATTGGGCGAACACCGAAATAATTTTTCAAATCGGACCAGTACTTCCTGAGATTAGCGCGTTCAAACAAACAAACAAACTCTTAAGCTTTATAATATTAGTATAGATTATAAGTGTATAATTGCTAACACATAACAATTAGTATTGCAATAAAATACATAAGAATTAATTAATATCAATCCGTATAAATATACAATCACTTATAGATTATAATTTCACGACTTTGTAAAATATTGCGAAAGAATCTATTTATCTATTTTTAAATAGTTTTACTAGCTGTAGACCATGGTTTTGTCTGTTATTACTAATCTACTAATTTAATGTAGGTACGAAAAAAATATTTTAAATCTATCTCCGTACAAAATTGCATCCAAATTAGTTCAATGGTATAGGCGTGAAGAAGTAGCATTTTAAGCGATTAGTTTAATGTGTCATTCAATTTATAGCCTATCTTTATTAAACAGCGCCATTCAATTAACCACCTGAATGATATTTAGCCATTCAATCAAATAACAAGGCAAATGATACAGAGCTATATATAATACTGCTTGCGAAACTCCCAGTTGACTTTGAAATCTACAAGAGGAAATTATTATAGTTTTTAAATAGCATTGTTATTAATAAAACAATGATTGATATTAAGAATCAGATATTGATTTATTTAAATCTATTAAATAAAAATAACAATAGTTTTAATCTTAATATATATAAATCTCATGTCACAATGTTTGTCCTCAATGGACTCCTAAACCACTTAACCGATTTTAATAAAATTCGCACACCATGTGCAGTTCGATCCAACTTGAAAGATAGGATAGTTTAAACATGTAGGTACCACGGGCGAAGCCGGGGCGGACCACTAGTGTTATAATAATTATTCCCTTAAGTTGCAAGTCGTAATAAAGATTGATTAAATTGCTTTGTAAGTTTCAAACTCAAACTCAAACTCAAACATTGATTTATTCAATTAGACTTCTTCTAGAAGCACTTTTGAAACGTCATTACATATTTTTTACATTTACCACCGATTCGGAAAGCAGTATCTACGGAGAAGAACCGACAAGAAACTCCGTTTAATATATATAATTTCTTTATTTCTATTACAATTATTTATATGTGTGGGTATGTTTTTTTTTTAAAAATTATATTTATTCTTTTAAATATGAAGAATTATATGGAAAAGAAGGAAGGGTACAATATAAAACCAAGCTACGACCGGAGCGGAGTAACAATGAAAAATTCTATCAAACATCTGTAAAAATATTACTTTTAGAAGCAGGCGAAGTCACGTGTATCAGCTAGTATACAGGAAAATGATGTTATCCGACTCATTAAAAGTTAGTATCATAAAATGCACTTAGGCTCCAGTTCAGAAACCTAATTTAATTTTATGTGTTGTTTTAAGTTGTGCTATGGACACATTATTGACAAAACTTCACTACATAGTATAAAACAAAGTCGCTTTGTCTGTCCGTATGCCCCTTTGTATGCTTAAATCTATAAAACAACGGATTTTGAAGCGGTTTTTTTATATAGATAGAGTGATTCAAGAGGAAGGTTTTAGTATATAATTTATTATGTTTTAGACAAAGCGGGCGAAGCCGCGGGTGGAAAGCTAGTGTAAAATTGAAGTGAAACTTCTTTATCGGGGTTTGTAAAAAAATTTGTGTAACATTTTTTCGTTACGCGTGACATTTTTCCGTTACGCGCCATCTTTTGAATTCTTATCCCTACCACGCATGATTCGACGTATTTCTGTAAAGTTACATATTATAGTAAATTATTTTTTGAAAAATGAGGTCATAAAGAAGTTTCACTTCTTACGTGTGTACACTAGTACACGCACACATTTTTTTCTTCTAATACGGAGCGAAGCTGCGGGGCAAAAGCTAATAATATGAAGAAATTTTTGAGATAAGCGAAGTATCTAACTGGCACAAACAGTAAAACAGGAAAAAGTTGCATTAATCAGCTTTGAATTCATTCATTCGCATTACTTTACGTTTTATATGCAGCCATAGAATTTTACTTTAAACATCTTTTAATATTATAAACTAGAAAGTTTATGTATGTTCATTTTTTACGGGAAAGCTACAGAACGGATATCCCTACTAATATTATAAATGCGAAAGTAAATCTGTCTGTCTGTTACGCTTTCCCGCTTAAACCTCTCAACCGATTTTGATGAAATTTGGCACAGACAATCTTTAGACCCTGAGAAAGAACATAGGCTACCTTTTATCAAAACATCACGCGGACGAAGCTGTGGGCGGAAGCTAGTTGATAAATATATCCTCTAAACCTCCAAAACGGCTGAATCGATTACATAGGTTCAACATCTATCTTAATCTCTTATATATAAAATTCTCGTGTCACAATGTTAGTCTGCATACTCCTCCGAAACGGGTGGACCGATTCTCATGAAATTTTCTGTGCATATCGGGTAAGTCTGAGAATCGGCCAACATCTATTTTTCATATGTACCACGGGCGAAGCCGGGGCGGGCCGCTAGTATAATATATAAATCTCGTGTCACAATGTTTGTCCTCAATGGACTCCTAAACCACTTAACCGACTATAATAAAATTCGCACACCATGTGCAGTTCGATCCAACTTGAGAGATAGGATAGCTAACATGTGCAGGTACCACGGGCGAAGCTGGGGCGGACCGCTAGTTTTATTATATTTCTTAAATTGATATATGACTACAGTGCATGCTACAATGCGTACACAGCATAAATGTATTATCATTTTAAAATAATACATGTAGGCAGTTACATTTTTTGATGAAAATACAGACAATACAGTAAGTATTTGTACATGAGCAGTGGTGGCTCAGTGGTGAGACCTCGGACTTCGAATCGATAAGTCCGGGGTTCGAGACCAGGCGAGCAGGCAGGAAATAAATTGATTTTTTCAATTTATCTGCGCATGTTGTAACATTACCACTGCTCGAGCGGTGAAGGAAAACATCGTGAGGAAACTGACATGTCGAAGAATTAAAAAGTTCGACGACATGTGTCATCCGCCAACCCGCACTTGGCCAGCGTGGTGGATTATGGCCTGTACCCTCATGGGAGGCCCGTGTCCCAGCAGTGGGAACGTATATGGGCTGATGATGATGATGATGATGATGATTTGTACATGTATTGTATTTAATGGTGTTTGTTATAAAAGATAGCTGCAAATCTTCGTCTTCACTTGCGTGGTACCTAAGTTCTCATACTAATTAATATTATAAAGCTGAAGAGTGTGTTTGTTTGATCGCGCTAATCTCAGGAACTACTGGTGCGATTTGAAAAATATTTCGCTGTTAGACAGCCCATTTATCGAGGAAGGCTAAGCTATCATCACGCTAAGATCAATAGGAGCGGAGCAATGCGGGAAAAACTGCAGGGCTCGTGAACAATAAAGTATCATAAATAAATAAATAAAAGTTTCTTCCTAATGTCATGTTACAAACATACTTAGGTACTTAATTTTAGTAGTAATAGATACTGATAAAAATATATTCATTTCATTGGTACATTTGCTAAAATAAACACTCAGGCGCTAGGAAACTACCAATGCAACTTTTAATTTAGGCTTAATAATAAATAAATTATTTATGTTTATTTAATACTAGCTTCCGTCCGCGACTCCGTCCGAGCGGATGTCGGTCTTCGCGTGGGTGGTTTATTTCTCCATTTTGAGTAACTCTGACAATGACATCTTATAAATATCTATTGAACCCAAATACGGCTAGGCCTATAATAATACCCAACGTGTGTTCGCGGTTCTACAGAACAACGTCTATGGATAAAACTGAAAAATTAAGATAATTTTTTTTTCTACGTATTTTTCCAGGATAAAAAGTATCCTATTTTACGCCCAGGACAGACAGACAGACAGACAGACAAAAATTTTTTTAATCACATATTGGGGTTTGGTATCGATCCAGTCCAGTCCCCTGCTATTTATTTTTTCAATATTTTCAATGTACAGAAATGACCCTTCTACAGATTTATTATATGTATAGATAGATTAATACATTTTTATCCTCATCCAAATACAAAACTTACTTGAAAAGCAATAAAAGTCCTTTTTAATTCACTTTTATTAGCTTCGCCTGTATTATGTTTGGATGTAACCGACTCCTTTAGACTCGATTTTGAACCACTTTAAACGATCAAGGAGCGGTGACAATACAATAATAGCATGACTTTAATATTATGTCTATTATAATTTGAGTTTTAAATCCTTAAATAAAAATGTGTACACACGTAAGAAGTGAAACTTCTTTGTAACCTTATTTTTCAAAAAATAATTTACTATATGCAACTTGACAGAAATACGTTGAATCACGCGTGGTAGGGATAAGAACAAGATGGCGCGTAACGGAAAAATGTCACGCGTAACGAAAAAATGTTACACTAAATTTTTTTCCAACCCCGATAAAGAAGTTTCACTTCAAAAAACTCTGAATGTTGAGCACGTAAAATCATGGGTATAATCTATACTAATATTATAAAGCTGAAGAGTTTATCTTTTTTGCATGAACATACTTTTGAAAATTGAAAAATTCTTTCAGTGTTACATAGTCCATTTATCGAGGAAGGCTATCATCACGCTAAGACTAATAGGAGCGGAGCAATGCGGGTAAAACTATTATCTAAAACTATTATCTATTTATGTATTTATCTATAATATCACCATCTATGTGTATTATATTTATGTTTATTTAGTTAAGTATCTTAATATTTTTCGTTTTTAAGTATTTCTTGCACTTTTATTTTATCTTTTGCAATATTTGTACATGTTATGAACTTTCACTCTTGTACCACGCCTACTCTCCTACTTCTCAGCTCTCCTTTGCTTTTTGGTTGTCTGGAAGAAATCGCTCATGAGCGATAAGACCGCCTACTGTACCTTAACCTCTTATGCTGTTTTTTATTGTCTTTCTGTGAACTTCATCTGTGTGTACAATAAAGTATTTTTTTTATTTTATTAAAACCACGAGACACAGATAGTATAATAATATAAGTAGTTATATATTATTATTTTTATAGGACGTGCTTCAACACGTGATTTTTATAAGAAAAACATATCTCATAGTTTCATGTCATAAAGTTTATTATATAAAGTTTTGAGTGGAATAATTACATTGTTTGAAAGCCCGTAATAATTTATAAAAAACAATGTAATAGGTATGTATTATATATATATAGTTGTTCTAAGTAGATGTATGGATATGTAGGTAGCTAATAAGAATAAGACACATTCTACTTTTATCCCGGAAATCCCACGGAAACTATGCGGGTTTTTCTTTGATAACGCGGACGATGCCGCGGGCACTTATTTTCTAAAATATATACTGTTAATAAATTAACATAAAATCAACGCAAATAATTTACATATTTCTTATTTACTCAATGTAATAGTAATAATAGGTATTATATATTAATTTATAAATAAGGAATATTTACGTAGTAAATGGCCGGTAGTTTTCATTAAAATAATTTACATGAATGCACATATTTATAATAATATTAGTTGGTTTATGACTTACATAATAAAGAAAATATTATTACATATTCTTTGCCTATAGTAGAATCTAGGCGCTACATTACTAGCCGATTTTCCCGTCAGTCCGATCGTCAGGATCGATATTTCTAGAAAAAGTTTAAGCCTAAGTAATCCATAAAAAAATACTTTTACTGTATTAAAAATGCCACTTTTTATTCGTTTTTGATATTATCCCACAAAATTAAGTCTTTCCTCTTTTACATAATATATATTTGTGCAAATAGAGATATTCTGAATATAAAAATGAAACCCGTTTTCCTTGGTCACGGCATCACGCGTGAACGGGTGGACCGATTTCGCCAATTCTTTTTTTATTATATTCCTTGAAGTACGAGGATGGTTCTTATGTAGAGAAAACGTAAATATGTACCACGGGCGAAGCCGGGGCGGACCGCTAGTCTAGGATACTCACCTATTTATTTTCGTGGTAAATATATAAAACGCAGTAAGAATAAGATACATATTAAAATTATTACACCATGCTAGATAAACTAGCATATACTTTTCCAAGTTTTTCTTACTAATTGAAATGTAATAGGGACATTACTTTTTTCGGCACATGCTCCTGAAAAACAGTCACGCTATTTTTGAAGTCTGTGACTCTATGTATAACTACCTAATGTAAAATGTTTGTTAAATTGATGAAAATTTATTTTATTTTATTTTATGCTCAAAATAGGGAGAAACGGATTGAGGGAAGAGAGGCCTTTGTCCAGCAGTGGGACAGCCATGGCCCATAATAAATAATAATTTTATTTCTAACTTGACCGGTTTTCAATACATAAATCTCGCATAAATCTAAACAGTGTTAGCATACTTTTGATTAAAATATGGCTAACTTAAATCGGCATCTCATGAACGAAAAATACATAAAAGGCAATCGATTTAAACAACATACATACATTACATTGAATTATTTGAATAATCTTGTCTTTCTTTGAATTATTATGAAATTAAACTGTATAAATTATTATGAAATAATTTTGACTGACCGCGGTTGGCTTGGATGGTAGTGGCCCTGCCTTCCAAGCCAGAGGTCGTGGGTTTGATTCCCACCCGGGGCAAATATTTATGTGATGAACATAGATGTTTGCTCTGTGTCAGGGTGTTAATCTATACTAATATTATAAAGCTGAAGAGTTTGTTTGTTTGTTTGTTTGTTTGAACGCACTAATCTCGGGAACTACTGGTCCGATTTGAAAAATTCTTTCGGTGTTAGATAGCCCATTTATCGAGGAAGGTTATAGGCTATATTTTATCACGCTACGGGCAACAGGAGTGGAGCCACGGGGGTGAAACCGCGCGGAGCAGCTAGTTATCTATATAAGTATATATTTAAAAATTTATATATTATGTTTATCAGCCATCTGGTTTCCATAACACAAGCGAAAGCTTAGTATGGGATCAGATCGTGCCGTGTGTGAAAATTGTCCTGAAATATTTATTAAATATTTATTTTATTTTATTAATCCTTTTTAATGTTGGTAAATATAATGCAAGTAGAATTTTAGTCAGCAAGGTGTAAAATTTAACTTTTATAATCAAAAGCATTTCATAATATTACAATATTAGGTAGATCCCAACTAATATTATAAATGCGAAAGTAACTCTGTCTGTCTGTCTGCCTGTTACGCTTTCCCGCTTAAACCTCTTAACCGATTTTGATGAAATTTGGCACAGACAATCTTTAGACGGTAATAACGGTCGGTAAAGTACATTGTAATTTATTTTCATCAATTAATAAAAACATTAGTTAGAAAACCTATTTAAAACAATTCAAATTACGATTCACGGGTGGCTAAGTTGGTCAAGTATCCGCCCTGGATTGGCGTGAAAGGACGCTTCGAGTCCTGCCTCGTGATCGAATTTTTTTTCTTTATAAATTTATATTTATAAAGCATTTGAATGCTGAAAACCCAAAAAATATCAAATTCAACAATTCAATATTTTCTAATGCATTTCTCTTCTCTATTACTCCAGTCAGTCAAAACAATCAATTCACAACAATTCCAAAAGTTTTCAAACTTTGGTCAAGTGAATGGTACATTGTGACGACAATTAATCTCATTTTGCAACCTTGTCCGCAGTCCGGAACATTGTTAAAATTGCAATTAAATTATTTTTTGCTGTATGGTCGTGAAAAAAATTCCAAAAGTTCTGCAAACTTGGGGAAGTTTTTGATATAATATTTCATATCACGTATTAAATTTGCAACCAATCTCAGTGTACGGAACATCTTTTAATAATATTTAATATTAATGTTTTTTTTTATTAAACTGAATGAGGTTGCAAATTTGTAAATGCATCAGAATAGATGTTTTCGAAGTTTGCAACCAAGTTCCAAAACTTTTGTAATTATTCCGAGACCACCTTACTCGAAAAAATGACCACGAATTAAAAATAATTATAAATAAACATGTTCCGGTCAACAAAAAAGGTTGCAAATTTATACAACCGTTCGGTATATATTTCCGATATCTGTGTCAAGTTTGCAGAACTTTTGGAATTTTTTTCATGACCATACAGCAAAAAAGAATTTAATTGCAATTTTAACAATGTTCCGTACACTTAGATTGGTTGCAAATTTAATACGTGATATGAAATATTATATCGAAAACTTCCCCAAGTTTGCAGAACTTTTGGAATTTTTTTCACGACCATACAGCAAAAAAATAATTTAATTGCAGTTTTAACAATGTTCCGGACTGCGGACAAGGTTGCAAAATGAGATTTATTGTCGTCCCAATGAACCATACACTTGACCCAAGTTTGAAAACTTTTGGAATTATTGTTAAATTTTCGATTTCGAATGTCGATACTGACTGATGTATATTGGTAATCGAACCCACAACATTTTCTTGCATTATACAGTCTTATAAGGTCTTATACATTCTTATAATCAGAATTTATCTAGATATTCAACGAATTATAAATAAATTGTATTTAACAATTACAAAATATAGTTCGTATTTTTAAACACATAGCTGCGAAAATTTAACACAAATGGCCGTTCCCAATATCGTATCTATCTTCGGTTTGACCCATAAAGATAGAAAATGCTATCTTTTGTTTTGGCGTCCCAATAAGCTTACTAGCGATAAGCTAACCTATCTCTGATCGCTATCTATCGTCTGGAGGACTAACTGCTTACTAGAGGTATATTTTTCTCTTTGAATTTGTCTATTTGAGCGTCCCAATAACGTTTTGACAGCTATCAGCCAGTAATGGCCGTTCCCAATATCGTATCTATCTTACGATATAATATAGAACCTTACTAGCTATCGGAGATAGCTGTCTATCTATAACCGTAGTTTGAATATTGGGAACGGCCATAAGGGTTTTTGAAAGTCACTTCAGGATGAAAAATGTCATGTGGTTATTTGACATTATTACAAAGATTTCCATACATACAGGAAAATTTTGCTTGCTTATAAGTTTGCGTAAGCATCACATTAGCAGAGGTCGATAATTACTTGCCCTTTGTAAAAAAAATGGATGTTATTATGAAAATTACTTAAACACATGTTTTTGTAACACTTTGACACTATTTTGTAGAAATACTTTTATTATTTGCAGGAATCTTTAAACGAGTTTACGAGAATGCAAAGTCACATGTGGGTCACCTTAACTTTTCATAATATACTAGCGGTCCGCCCCGGCTTCGCCCGTGGTACCTACATGTTTAAACTATCCTATCTCTCAAGTTGGATCGAACTGCACATGGTGTGCGAATTTTATTATAATCGGTTAAGTGGTTTAGGAGTCCATTGAGGATAAACATTGTGACACGAGATTTATATATATATTAAGATGTTTTAAATACTTCCATAATAATTCATCTAGTTCGTGAATAATATTATATGTATAATGTATATGCATAGAAATTATATACCTACCAACACTAATACAATTAAACTGAATAATTAGTTTGTTTGTTTGGTTGTACACGCTAATTTCAGGAAATACTGATGGAAAATATATTAGTTCAAAGTAACGGAGTGTTTTATTTTGCCATCATTTAAAATCACTTTTGCAAAGAATCGATATGTTCCCCCTGTTCCTAGGATGATTGTTCATTTTGGTATAAAAAAATGTGTGCGTGTACACACGTAAGAAGTGAAACTTCTTTATGACCTTATTTTTCAAAAAATAATTTACTATATGCAACTTTACAGAAATACGTTGAATCACGCGTGGTAGGGATAAGAAAAAGATGGCGCGTAACGGAAAAATGTCACGTGTAACGAAAAAATGTTACACTAAATTTTTTTCCAACCCCGATAAAGAAGTTTCACTTCAAAAATTTGACGTGCACACATTATTTTATTCATAGGTGTATAAAAGATGATATATTATGATAATGATGATAATAAAAATATCATTTGTATGCTTTATTTTACTAGCTTTCCACCCTAGGCTACCCTAGTCTGAGGATAAGCTGCAAATTCCTCTTTCCCATGGGATTTCTGGGACAAAACCTTTCCTATTTCCTTTCTAAGATCTCAAACTATCTTTGAACCTAAATACCGATCGGTTCAGTGATTTATTTTTAATTGTATGGCTACACATAACCAATCTCTACATAAAATTATCTTATCTTAAATTGAGAAAATAGTTCATAAACAATTAAAGGCAATGTTATATTAAACGGGAAATTAAGGCAAATAGATTAACACAATTGTTTTGTAGATATTATAAACTGCAAATCCTGTTACTTACATTAGCACGTACACGTATTTACTGATTTGCAGCGAAAAAAATGATAGGGGCTTTGAATTTAAACTCGAAAAATTCCAATACAAAATATATTATATTAGGTACTAGCTTCCCGTGTGCGGATTCACCGACTTAATAGAAAACTTAACCAATTATATGTATACTCAAAACCTTCCAAAAAATTCACTATCTATTAAAAAATCTTATCCAAATCCGTTGCGTAGTTTTAAAGATCTAAACATTATTACAACTAGATACAGAGGGCGGAAAGCGACTTTGTTTTATAGTATATCTAACTTCCACCCGCGGTTTCGCCCGCTTTGTCTAAAACCTAATAAACTATATATACTAAAACCTTCCTTGAGAATCACTGTATCTTTAAAAAAAAATTGCTTGTCTGTAAAGTCGGTTTACTGACGATAGTTGAACGTGACAACGTCCGATTGTGCTTCTTTGTCGCTCGTTCCGCGCTCTCGCTTGCACTTCAAGCCCATGGAACGCCTCAGAGCGAGGTAACGCCGCATAAGTCATGTTTTTTCGTGCGTGCAGCCGGCTCTATCGAATTATAAGACGTTGTCACGTCAAAAACGGTATCAAAATCCGTTGGGTAGTTTTAAAGATTAGCGTACATATGGATATAGGGACAGATAAAGCGACTTTGATTTTTATATGCATTATACATTAATAATTTACCAATGAAGCAGATAGGTAAGGAGTAACAAACATGTTAATATTCATATGAAACATGATATTATTCAAAATAAACACATAAAAAGGAAATCAGATTTTTTTCTCGTAATAACGTTAGATGATTTTTGGTCTCCTACTTAATTTTTAAAGCAAAAAAGTTAGATGTAAATTTGTCTTTAATATTAGAGAATATAGTTGTAAGAATTACTATTTGCCACTTTTTTATTAATCTATGGAGTATAATAGACAATAATTCATTACTAATATTACAAAGCTGAAAAGTTTGTATGTTTGATTAAATAAATGCGATTAACTCTTTAACTATTTTCTGCTTAGACTAACATCGTTACGGAGTTTCGTGGAAGCTAAAACAAAGGTAATTATGGGGCTAGCCCTGGCTATGTAACGGTGGTAGTTTATTTCAAATAAAATGGATAAAAAACAGATACACGACGTGAATTATATAGAATTGCATCAGTTTCAATATTTTTCTTTTAAATAGGTACTTTAAAGTTGTGCATTTACCAAAATGGAATTTCTTAAATATTAAAGGGACTTTAAATTTTAATTATTTTTATATTATAATAATATGTTTGTGTATAACACAAAGATTAGGTTATACAAAATATAAAACAGATTACTTTACTTTATAAATAATTTATCTCACATCTGATACTGCATAATTAGTAGATTATTTAAGTTGCCCTGTTTCAGTTCAGGCTTTTTTTTTTCAATAAGAAATTGAAAAACAATTCTTATAATTTTCAGGAGTAAATTAATGAGGATCTCGAATAAATAAAACGAACAAATTATTATGTAAACCTCCATTTATTAATAATTAATCCTAATCATAAAATCAGAAATAACATCAATATACTACACATATTGACTAAATACTTCATCGATTTTCGTGTAAAATTTTATATAAAAATAAACTTATTTTACTTATACCAATCATATTAGAGAGTCGACCATTTTGGCGAATCAACCCAAGATGGTCAAAAGTCTAATGAAAAAAGAACGTCAAAAATACTTTTCTTAAATACGCTGAACTTATAAAATAACAAAATGGCAGTTTTTTTACTCTTAGCCGTTATACATACATACAATCTTACATGATATTAAATATAACCTACATATTTACATCAGATATAAATAGAGAAATATCGTTTGTCGAATTCGATTTTGATTTTACAATAATTTCGGTAACTCGCTAGGAACTGAGTTATTATGTCGAATATATGTCAAAAATGTCGAAAATGTCAAAAAATGTAAAAAATGTCGAAAAATATGGCACTGGTTTATTGTTATATTTATTTGTTTTCCAAACACTTGCATGTAGAAGTGTGGGAATGTGCGCCTACAAGTTCAGAGAAACTTGGGTTGAAAGTAACGCCTGGGGCTACGTATTGTGGGTTAGTACCACTACCTGAAGTTTCGTAGGTGATAATCTGTGGTTTAGTGGTGTAGGTGATGATTTTTGGCTTAGTCGTGTATGTGATAATCTTGGGTTTGGTGGTGTAAGTGATAATTTTAGGCTTGGTAGTGTATGTAAAGATTTCGGGTTTGGTCGTGTATGTAACGATCTCAGGCTTCGTGGTGAAGGAAATGATCTTCGGTTCGGTTTGGAAAACTTTTTTCTCAGAATACGTCGCACTATAAGCGTTGCTTGTAATTGGAGATTTGATTTGGCTGTTGAAGTCTGCTGATTCGAAACCCGTTCCGAACTTTCCAGAAGCAAATTGACTCAACTGTCCAGAACCAAATTGGCCATTAGCTAGCCCTTCATTTTGTCCTTGTCCTTCGAAACCAAACTGTCCTTTACCAGACACAGCAAAACCTTTGACTCCTGTGAAACCAACTCCTTGAGAACCAGATATAGCCCCTTGGTTCTTAGCCCCACCAAATTGTGTCACACCGCTTCCAAACTGGGCTTTACCGAATTGCGAAGTTTTAACAGCACCTCCAAATTGGCTGGTTTTTATTCCGCTACCAAATTGGCTTCCTTTAACTCCACCGTTGATTTGTCCAGTGTATTTTCCTGTAGTTACTTTGGTAAATTGGGCGAAACGCACGCTTTCGATTAGACCGATAGCCCATTCGTACCATTCTAGGTCGAATTTGTAGAACGATGCTATTTGATTTCCAACTTGACAACCTGTGAAAGAAATAGAATTACCATTAAATTAGTTATTAAAAGAGTCATGTAAAAGTGGATAATTTTTGATAGATGATAGATTTTGATGATTTGATAGAAGATACTTTACTAAGGGCCGATTTTTCAATGCTTGGATAAAACTTATCCGTCCAATAAAGTATGACACGATAATATTAAAATGTCACGTAAACTGTCAAATACGGGCAATTAGAATACGTTTTTAAAATGGTAGTTTTATACATTATTCGACGAATAAGTTTTAACCAAGGATTGAAAAGTTACCTAAAAATATATGTCATTATTTTGGTATTTCTACAGATTAAAGGTTGCAAGGAATTTAATTCTTGGTAAGTTTAGTTACTTTTTAAGAATTTATGTTAGGAAAAGGTAAGGTCTGTTTATCTGTATTATTAACAACTTTATCCAAACAAATATCACTTCCACAATAATTTTGTACATCTTGTGAAATATTTATAAAACTATCACAATCCAATTTGTAACGTTACACATAAATAAATAAATATTTCAGGACAATTTTCACACACGGCACGATCTGATCCCATACTAAGCTTTCGCTTGTGTTATGGAAACCAGATGGCTGATAAACATACATATATAATTTTAAATATATATACTTATTTATATAATCAAAACCCAGACACAGAGCAAACAGCTATGTTCATCACACAAATATTTGCCCCGGGTGGGAATCGAACCCACGACCTCTGGATTGGAAGGCAGGGTTACTACCAACTAAGACAACCGGTCAATAAAATATATATTTATGAATACTAACCTGAATCCCAAGAGTAAACACCTCTCATCACATATCTACCATCACCGCTTGTGCAGGCCAGAGCGCTTCCAATGTCCACCTGAAATATAAAGAATGTAATATTACTAATTAGTACTTGTTTGTTGACCGCCTCCTTGGTACAGTGGTTGGGGCTTGAGCGTAGAACTGAGGGGTCCTGGGTTCGATTCCCGGTGGAGACGAAGAAAAAAAAATGTCTCGGTCTGGCAGGACACAGAAGGCTGATCACCTACTTGTCCCTAAAGAAAATCGATCAGTGAAACAGATGTATGAATAATGCATCTGCCCCTTACCCCACTACGGGGACACGGAACTTCACTTTATTAGTACTTGTTGTAATAGGCAAATATTATAATCTGTATTTTGGTTATTGTATAGTCTGTATGTTATCACTGTAAACTGCAATTGTCTTTGCCCTCCTCCTGTCTCTGTGGTTCGTGGTGTAATGTCGTTTGCGCACGATGTAGTTTGTAATAAAGTACTATAAAAATAAAAGATAATTTATCAGGATCCACAAGTTGTGTTTCAATATACAATTATTTCAACAGTACTGAATACATAGATAAAAAGGATTACTAAATTAATGATGATCTGACTACCAAACAGTAAAGCATAGCCTAACTTCCTACTTCCACTAGAATCAAGAAATTTTGCAATATGTAACCTTTAAAATTAAGTGCACTATTAAATGTTTGTAGATTCATCACTTACTTAAAGAATGTAATATGAAATTACTTGCTTAGTATTAAGATATGGGTTTAAATGAAAGCAGCGATTACTTAAACGTATTTTAATTGTATCCAGAAGCACATTACACATTGCCTTTTACACACCGCGTACAAGAAGGAAGAAGGAACCACAGACAAAATACAGTGTTGCCAATTCAAGTTAAATTTTCTATATATTTCTAATACTCCCACTAAAATTTAACTCTATATCCAAACAATCTGACAAACTATTTAAAATCATATAAAATCTGATCTCTAAGATATACATAGGTTTGAGTGGGTAATGCCTTAGTTAAAATATCTGCTAACTGACAATTACTTGGAACATAATTAATTTTAATTAAACCCAATTCAACCTTTTCTCTTATAAAGTTATATTTAACATCTATATGTTTTGTCCGTTTATGATAAACAGGATTGTTGATTAATCTAATAGCACTCTGATTATCTACATTTAATGTTATACAATCATAACTTTCACCTAAATCAGACAATAGTTGCTGCAACCACAATATCTCTTTTGCACATTCACTAGCTGCTACAAATTCAGCTTCTGTAGTAGAGAGAGCAACAGTCTTTTGTTTCTGGCTGGACCAAGTGATTGGCCCTCCATTCATCATAAACAAATATCCTGTAGTTGATTTACGTGTATCAATATCACTTGCAAAATCTGAATCTGAATATCCAATAAGATCATTGCTTTCTCTACTATACTTGATACATAAATGTTTACTCTTTATTAAATATCTAATTACACGTTTAACAGAATTTACATGTTGTGGACTTGGATTGTTTACATATCTACTTAATACATTTACAGCAAATGAAATGTCTGGCCTTGAGACCGAACTTAAAAACAATAAACAACCTATGGCTTCCCTATAAGGAAATTCAACAACATTTTCATGAACATTCTTTGAAATAATTACATTAACATCTGCTGGAGTGCTTGCAGGGTTTGCATCACTCATACAAAACTTCTCAATAATCTGACTTATATAATTTTGTTGATTTATGTATATACTGTTATTTATCCGCTCTATTTGCATACCCACAAAATACTTTAACTCTAATTCTTTTATTTTAAAAGCTTGCTTTAAATATTCTATAATCTCTCTTATAAGTTGTTTATTTGAAGATATAACAAGAGCATCATCAACATAAATTATTAAGAATACTTTAGATCCATTAAAATGTCCTATGTAAATACAATTATCAGCCTGAGATTGAACAAAACCATATTTAAACAAAAATTCAGTAAATGTTTTGTTCCAGCATCTAGATGCTTGTTTTAAACCATATAGTGATTTATTTAACTTTAACACAAAATCACCTTTAATTGACAAACCCTCAGGTATATCTATGAAAATATTTTCTTCAAGAAACCCATTTAAGAAAGCAGTCTTTACATCAAATTGTTGAATATCTAAGTTATACTTTGCAGTTATAGATAGAATAGTTCTTATAGAATCATAACGGGTTGTTGGAGAAAATATTTCCTGATAGTCAACATCCTTAATCTGATTAAAACCTCGTGCACATAAACGAGCCTTATAGCGTACAATTTGATTATTCTCATTCTTTTTAATTGTAAAAACCCACTTTGTAGTAAGAGTTCGTTGATCAGACCTCTCAACAGCAGTCCAAGTATTGTTTTCCTTATGTGCTGACAATTCTTCTTTAATAGCTTTAGACCATTCAGACTTTTGTGGACTACTTAGTGCTTCTGTATATGTTTGAGGCAAAGACAGCTCTACAAGATTTGCTTCATAATTTCTATTAATCCGTGGTCTCAAATTAATTGACTCTATAGTTGAATCTTCCAATTCTCTAGATGGTTCATAGTCTGGGTCATCACTGGTACAACTCAACATGCTATTTTCACTTTCTGTTGATGGACTGTTAACTAGAGTATCATCCGCATGGGGTTCTTGGGTTTCACTGTCATTCATGTTTGTAACTTCATCATCTACAATACTTATTTGTGCAATATTTTTCCTTGTACTTGGAACATAATGTTCATCAAAGATTACATTTCTTGATATAGTTATTTTATTTGTATTCATATCATACATTCTGTAGTTCATATTGTCATAGCCAACTAGCATCATTTTCTTGCTTTTCTTCTCAAACTTTGTTCGTAATTGATCAGGAACATGAACATAGCCAGTACTACCAAACACCTTCACATGACCTACTTGAGGTTTGATCCCATTCCATAATTCAAAAGCTGTTGTATTTGGGGTCTGGGTGGAGGAGGTTCTATTCAATATATATGTAGCACATTGTACAGCTTCTGCCCACAGCTCCAATGGGACATCTCTGGCATACAACATTGAGCGTGCACTCTCCACTATGGTACGATTTTCCCTTTCTGCTCGACCATTTTGTTCTGGTGTATAGGCTGCAGAACGCTCATGAACTATCCCCTCTCTCTCCAAATACTCCTTAAAAACATTGTTTACATACTCGGTTCCATTGTCGGTATGTAATATTCTAACATTGTGCATAAATTTATTCTTTATCATAGCATTGTACCTTTTGAACACTTCCATAACATCACTTTTATGTTTCATAAAATATACATGCCTGTAACTAGTTGCAGCATCTTTGAAAAGTAAGAAATATCTCATACCTTGAATAGATGAGGTACTCATAGGTCCACAGACATCACTGTAAACTAGATCACCTGGCTGTAGTTCTCCTCGCTCAGATTTTTGAAATGGAAACTTACACTGCTTCCCATATGCACATGCTTCACATACAAAACTGTTTTGTCCATTGTCAATCATTTCCAGTCCATTCACAACACTATTTGCACTCATGTTTTTAATTTGTTTCACATTAATATGTCCTAACCTTTCATGCCACATTCTCAAATCACTTTGTTTATTTTGGACCAAGTTACATGTATCTGGAAGCACTGTTTTGATGTTCAACTCATATAAATTATTTTCTTTAATATTTGCGCTCATCACCACGTTATGGTTCTTATAAATCAGGGCACTTGAGTTTTTCTTTACAATAGAATAGCATTTTCGTATGATCACCCCTTCGGAGAATAAGTTTCTTCTTAAACTTGGAACATACAACACATCATTTAGTTCACTGGTCTCCCACTGCTCATTGACATATCTCTGTATCATCACTTTTCCAATGCCTGATACTTCTACTGATTGTTTGTTTCCCAATGTCAATGATTTCTGATTACATTCAAATAGTTCTACAAAGAAATCCTTTCTAAATGTCATATGGGCTGAGGCACCGCTATCTAGAATCCAAGTATTCTCTTGATTGTTACATGAATTATTTTCCACGTAAAATGCTAACATATCTGCACCTTCCTTATGAGGTTTTCTAGTCTTGGATTGTCTAGGAGCACGACATTCTCTTGAAAAATGGCCACGTTTCCCACAATTATAACAAATAAATCTATGTGTTCTATCGTTTGATTCATTATTCACTTTTGAAGATAAATTATTTAATTTCTTTGAGTTGTGCTTTGCCACTAATAAAGCTGTTTCATCCTCTTCCTCCACATTGAAGCTGGCTTCCTCGTCCAACAAGCGGGCTGTCAAATTGATTATTGTTTGTTGCTTCGGGTCGATTGACATCCAAGCCTGACGAAGAGATCTATATTTTGGGGGCAATGTACTTAATACTTTTGTTATAATAGCTGTCTCACTGATGTCCTCTCCATTCTCTTTTAATTGTTTGGCCATGCTTTCAACTTTGGCAATGTGTTGAGCTATACTATCTCCTGTTGACATTTTATACTGGTAAAAACGTTCATGCAACATCATTTTAGTCATTTCCGATTTTTGTTCATATATAGACTCAAGTTTAGTCAACACCTCTAATGCCGATTCACAATTTTCGATAAGTGCCACTTGTTTAAAATCCATAGCAGAGGTTATAATATACATCGCCATTCCATCATCTTTGTTCCATTGAGTTGCGTTCGTCGCCGGTTTTGGAATATTAATATCTAACCCTTTTGCACGTAACGCACATTTTATTTGGAATTTCCACTGCTTGAAATTGGTTCCATCAAACTTTTCTAGTTGCATACCTTTGACTTCCATTTTGAAATTTGAGGTTATTTCGAACGTGTTTCAAAAATTGCAACACAACTTAAATGATTTGCTCCTTCTTTTCTCATAAACGTGTCCTGGGCCCATAACCTATTAAGATATGGGTTTAAATGAAAGCAGCGATTACTTAAACTTATTTTAATTGTATCCAGAAGCACATTACACATTGCCTTTTACACACCGCGTACAAGAAGGAAGAAGGAACCACAGACAAAATACAGTGTTGCCAATTCAAGTTAAATTTTCTATATATTTCTAATACTTAGAAGTCAAGAATCTGCATTTCAGGATTGCTAAAATTCAACGTCTAAGGGGGTAGGAAATGGCCATAATTTTTCTATGATCGGTTTTTATGCTAGGCACATACCTAGCATCTATATATATAAAACTCAAAGGTGACTGATATAGTGATCTATCAACGCACAGCCCAAACCACTGGACGTATCGGGCTGAAATTTGGCGTGCAGGTAGATGTTAGGACGTAGGCACCCGCTAAGAAAGGATTTCCCGAAATTCTTGCGGGAACGGGGAAACACGGGGATGCACGTACAAAGTCGTGGGCGGAAGCTAGTTATACATATAAGGCATCACGTTTCGCCCAAAAGGCATGAAAACTAATGAAAAATATTGTCGTTAAGAGCAAACCCAGGAAACAACCAAACTTTAGGAATTAAAACAACAACATGATCTTTATATGCTTCGTTATACTTTTTACGTGCTTTTTTTAAGCTATTGCATAGCTTCTATCGCGGGCCTTGAGTGCGGGGACCGAATCGAGAAATTCCGTAACGAAAAAACCTCACGCTCCCCACTCCGACAGGCACGGAGGTGTGGCTTGAAGGCATAGCATGCAATAGCTTTACCGCGGCAGTCCCCGAGTGCCACACGTCTTTTTTTTGCATAGCCTATGTGCATACTTATCATTTTTTTTTAGTTATTGAATTTTTATTTATAAATCATAAGAAACATATTTTCTTTCTTCTTCTATATCTCACCTTGCAAATATTATTCAACGGGTTGGTAGGCTGGCCGCACACGCAGGCATCTTCGTTATATTGTTCCAATAAATGCGGGTAGTCGGAGGAAAGCTTGGCTTGGCACTCCCCAGGGTTGATGAGAGACACGTTCATACTGTGCATTATTGCTCCTTCGATGTGCGCTGGAAACAAGTTGTATATTACTACTAATGTAATAAATAATAATAGTTACTACTACTAATATTATAAACTAGCGGTTCGGCCCGCCTTCGCCCGTGGTAGTTACGTTTTCTCTTCATAAGAATTCCTCGTACTTCAAGGAATATTATAAAAGAAGAATTAACGAAATCGGTTCAGCTGTTCTCGAGATTTGCGTATATTTGTATGTTTGTTTATGACGCTTCCACGCAAAAACCGTAGAACCGATTGTCATGAAATTGGGCATACACATAGTGGGGAGTTTTATCCCGAAAAACTCATGGGAACGGGAACGTGCGCGAAATGAGTAATTTTTATAAATTTGAATGCTTTTTTTTCCTATTCTTTTGAATATAAAGTACGTTTTCCTAACGCTATAAAGCGTTATTAATTAATAATATATGAAATACAATATAAATAAACCAATCATAAATAAATTTAAAATCTACCTCATGACGAAACATTTATTTACAATGCCTATAAAATTTAAGTGCCTTCGTCAAAGTATTAACACTTATTTAATACCTAGAATCTTCTAAAAATGCATAAATTACCAACTATTTTGACGGTCATTTTGTTTTGTTAAAACGAGGTTACTTTGTAATAGAAGGCTATAATTATTAAGGGTCAAGAACCTAACCTAGTGTTTTATTTTAAAATTGAATAAAGTATTGAATTTTGTGCAAAATATGTTGATGTTGCTTGGTTACCGGGCAAGAGATAGCCCATCCTATCCTTCCTACTTCCTACTATATCATCACTACATATTATAAAACAAAGTCGCTTTCTCTGTCCCTATGTCCCTTTGTATGCTTAAATCTTTAAAACTACGCAACGGATTTTGATGCGTTTTTTTAAATAGATAGAGTTATTCAAGAGGAAGGTTTTAGTATATAATTTATTTGGATTTAGACAAAGTGGGCGAAGCCGCGGGCGGTAAGCTAGATATATTATAAATGCGAAAGTTTGTGAGGATGGATGGATGTTTGTTGCTCTTTCATGCAAATACTACTGAACCGATTAAAATAAAAGCACACTTATTCCGTCACTCCTCGGATCACAGACACAATAGAAAATCTATTGTGTCTCGGCCCGATCGGGCCGCTCGGTGGTCAATGGGTTATAGAGAGTAACTTGGATTAACACATAGGATAGGTTTTATCCCGGAAATCCCACGGGAACGGGAACTATGCGGGTTTTTCTTTGAAAACGCGGGTGGAAAGCTAGTAGAATATCTCTGAAGACTATTTGTACTATCGTCTACCAAAATTAATTCCAAACCATGACAAAACAAACGACCCTGTACATTGCGAAAATCCTTAAACTATGCTAATTTATATATTCCTAAGCTCAAATATTTAATACCTAGGTTTATGTTTGAATTTGTTATTCAAATTTAACGATGTCTATGTATGTATGTTGAATTTTACATGAGACAAACACACCCACTCGAGTGCTTTTATTATAGTTTATGTAACCTTTATTATATTGTCTAGCCATCTACATTTTATTAATACTAGCTGTGCTCCGCGGTTTTACCCGCATTACTCCGCTCCTGTTGGTCTTATCATGGTGATATATAGCCTATAGCCTTCCTCGATAAATGGGCTATCTAACACCGAAATAATTTTTCAAATCGGACCAGTAGTTCCTGAGATTAGCGCGTTCAAACATACAAACAAATAAGTATAGAGTAAAAAGAGTTCACTATGTAGAGACATAGTGATATAGGAACAGAGAAAGCGTCTTTGTTTTATACTATATACTTAGTGATGATGAAGACAAATACTTTTTAGATAGGTAGGTTCTAGTACTAATCTCGCAAACAATAACTATTTTTATAATTGAATTTATAATTATCAAAACGTTTTATTTAACCTTACCAATGATTGATTGAAATGCATATTTTTCAACAAAGGAAAATTGTGAAGCACATCTCTATAATTCTTCAAGTAGTATTGTTAAAACAAACATTACAAGTGAGGTCAATCATATTGTTAAGCAATTTTATTAATTGCAGCCATTTTTAATTGATAGTAAAATATTTGATTAATGGTGACGAAAATATTGAAGGACTCTTTGTTATTGTTTTTACGTATTACACAATTTAAAAAATTGAGCGTGTGACCACACTTGTCAGAAGTGAAACATCTTTGGCAAGATTTAAAGATACCAAAATTGTCGCCTTACTCCATGACGTGACGGTATCGCCATGACGTGACCTCGAAATCCTGACGGTTTTTTTAATAGATAGAGTGATTATAGAGACAGGTTTATGTATAATTTATTAGGTTTTAGACACAGCGGGCGAAGCCGCGGGCGAATAGGTAGTAAATAATATATATAATAATCTCTCATTTCGTTTATCCGTTAATATTTAAGGATGCAGCAAGTGAAGATAAAAATAATTAGGTAGTTGTGCAATGGCTTGAAAACAATCAAAACCAGTTGGCAAACTTGTCGGGACGAACCCGATTGAGTAGCGTCAGCAAAAATGTTTCCGTTTAATTTAAAATTAATAAGAAATAAACACGAATTTATGTAGCTAAATATGTAGCACAATATATTGACATAATTTTAAAAGAGAAACTATTATAATTATGGAGTTTCTCGCCGGTTCATCTTCGTAGAGACTACTTTCCGAATCGGTAGAATAATATTATAACGATTCAAAAGTGCTTCTTGAAGAAATCTAATCTATATATATATATATATATATAAATGAAACCCGTTTTCCTTGATCACGGCATCACGCGTGAACGGGTGGACCGATTTCGATAATTCTTTTTTATTATATTCCTTGAAGTACGAAGATGGTTCTTATGTAGAGAAAACGTCAATATGTACCACGGGCGAAGCCGGGGCGGACCGCTAGTTGAATATAATATAAATGTTGGAGTTAGTAATATAAATGTTTGAGTTAGTATAGGATGAAGTAAATGGACTAGCTGGTAAATAATGTATCCAAAATAAAAATAATTTACATATATTAATATAAATTACATTAACTTGAACCGATTATATTTTTAACTATAAACGCTTTTCTTTGCCAAATTTTAGTTTAAAATATCAAGTAGACATTTTCAACTACTTAGCCAAAAACATTTACCCATAACCAAACAAAAATCACGAAAAACTGATGTCATCGATGTTTGATATAGAACTAGACTTAACCTATTGTAATGTATTGTCAAGGCCAAACCGAATTTACATACAAACATACAACATGAATAAATTTACTTCTAATGACTAAAGTTCGGTAAAAAAATGTAGCTGACCATTTGCGGTTTATTTTATTTATTACAAACCTTAGTTTTACAAGTTGTCTATATGATAATGAGACCCACGCTTGACCATTATTTAAATTGAGATATTGATGTAATTTTGCAAGAAATTCGCACGGTTCCAGAATTGTATGTTTTCTAAAGGTCAATATATAGAAAAGCAATTCGTTAATGGGCGAATTTAAATAAATATATTATACTTACTTTTGATATTTAAAATATCCTATATATAATATCTCTATTAAAATTATCTTTGCTGAATACTTTAAAAAAGGGTAATTGCTGTTTTATTTCTTCTAATTTTTTTTTAATTTGTATCTAATATTATCCTATGATAGGGTACGGCTTCTTCAAATCGTGTATATTATAAATTTTTAAATAAATGAAGAAATAGTTTAAATGATAAAAATCTTGTATTATTAGAAATAACATACACATTCACATACTAATTAATAATAATAATTTAAAAATATCGTATAGGAGTCAAAACGTACCGTCGCACCCAAATATTAATACGCAAAGAATTCATAATCTTATTTGTCACCAAATAATTAATATTCAATGTTAAATATGATCATGGTCATTGTATAATCTGTGTAGTGGTGATGCTGAGTGAATAAAAGTATAGGGTTGCCACAAAAAAAATGTACCTAAAGCAATGACCTAAAGCAAAAACTCTTGACAACAGTAAGAATTATTTGCATGTATCTGACTTATATGACAATAGATTTCCGTCCGCGGGTTCGCCCGCGTTTTCAAAAGAAAATCCGCGTAGTTCCCGTTCCCGTGGGATTTCCGGGATAAAACCTATCCTATGTGTTAATCCAAGTTACCATCTATACGTGTGCTAAATTTCATTGTAATCGGTTCAGTAGTATTTGCGTGAAAGAGTAACAAACACACACTACACCTCACAAACTTTCGCATTTATAATATTATTATAGGATAGGACGATATTCGTCTTTTGATGGAAAACTCAACTCAATAATCAGAGAATTAAAAGCGCAAAACCAACAGAATATAAAACAGTGTCTTTCTGTCCGTATGCTTACTGCTTAGATCTTTAAAGCTACGCAACGGATTTGATGCGGTTTATTCTGTGGGTTTATTCATAGATAGAGCTCAGGTTCTTGAAGGAGGATTTAGTATATAATTTGTTAAGTTTTAAACAAAGTGGGTGGAACCGCGTGCAAAAAACTAGTGGTATATAAAACAGGATTTTGACAACCCTAGTAATGATAGACGAGTCATCGACATGATGTTTTCCTTCTTGACAATATACTTCAACTAGTATAGTCACGAAAGATAAATAAAAAGATACATTGTTAATAAAACGTGTTTTCAATTTAATAATTGATGTAAAATTGTACTCTTACATATGTTTTATTATTATATTTAGAATATTTACCGGTCTATGAGTCAACCAATTTTTTTATAATGGTCAAATTTGGCATTTATTTAATTTACCTGTAGAATTACTTTGTATCATTTTTTACTGAATTTACCTCAATATATTTTTAACTTACTTTCCGCCAGCGGCTTCGCCCGTGTATTCAAAGAAAAACCCGCATAGTTCCCGTACCCGTGGGATTTCTGGGATAAAATCTATCTTGTCCTTCCTCAGGTGTCATGCCATCTCTGTACCAAGTTTGAAGTAAATCCATGCAGTATTTTTTTGAGATTAGCTCGAACATACATACAGACAAACAGACGAAAATTCTAAAAACGATATTTTTGGCTTCGATATAGATTGTAGATCACGCTTCAAGTATTCTTTAAAAATATATTCAATGACATTTTTGACTTTCCTACGATTTTATTATATTATTATTATATCTAGAAATAACATCATCTATCTACAGTAATTACAAAACTGTATTACATTCATGTACAGTCAATAAAATTCATATACACCCAAATCTAGTAACCACATAAAAAAACCATTTATATAAAAAAGAAAAATTAAAAATATTTTTTTGCTGTCGCTACTATCGACACTGACCTACAAAATAAGACTCGCACTTTCTTTTGCCTTTTCGTATCAATAACAATACAATTTTGACATAACACTTATGTAAACACAATAATTGCTATTTTACAGGCTTTTTGAACATTTTTCAATTTCAAATTATACAGCTATATTATTTGTTGACCGTACTTTTGATATGACAGTATAATTTGGTTGTTATTTTTGTATAAGTAATGTCGTTGAAAATTAAATATTTTTTTGTAATAAATTGCTATGCAAATATAGATGAAGTTTTCACAGACGTATAGTTTAGAGATCAAACGAAATATCTGATTTTGTGTAGTTTTCATACGCATGTTTCATCAAGATAATATTTTTAAAATTCGACAGATAGTTGAAAAATAAATTTCAATATAACATTTTAACGTTTGTACCTGTACTTTGCAAAAACTCAAAGAAATAAGATTTAATATGGAAAACCGGATATTTCACAATTATAAATTTACAAGCAAAGCCGCGGGCGGATAGCTAGCAGTACATAATACGTAATTTATTAATTTGACATTTCAATATTCTTTTGGCGGCAAAACCTTTTGACCACAGATTAATAATTTTGTCATTGACAATTCACGTAAATTAAAACTATGTTTTTTAAAGTCTCCATATTCAATATTTTTAATAATTCGTATATAGATTTATGCGGTTATTTTACATAATGTAGGTAAATGTACGGACTATCCTATCCTACTATCCTACTAATATTATAAATGCGAAAGTAGAAAAATCTCTAAACACCAATTGACAATTAAAACTAAGCAAAAATTTTGTTAACTTACTCATAACTTAATAAAACTTACGTGACGTGTTTATACGTTAAGTAAATAGTCAAGTTAGTTCTGCTTAAACCCAATTTTCCTCGTAAAGGTTACATTTACATGCTAAGTATACTTAGATAATATTTATTACAAGATGTCTCTATCTATACAAATAATAAATCTGTAGGAGAGTCAATTCTTTACATTGAAAATATTGAAAAAATAAAATATTTTTGCCTGTCTGTCTGTCTTTCAGTATGTTCAGAAATCACGTGAAAACTAACGGTTCGATTTCGATGAAACTTGGTATAATTATACCTTATTATCCTGGGCATAAAATGGGATACTTTTATCCTGGAAAAATACGTAGAAAAAAATCTTAATTTTTCTTAATTTTTCCGCGCGGACGTAGTCGCGGGTGGAAGCTAGTCTATCTATAAAATTCTTGTGTCAAAGTATAATTCCTAACTGTCTTGATAGATTTTTAAACGCGTATATTAGCTTCACCTGTATGTTTGTATGTAACCGACTCCTTTACACTCAATTTTGACATTTAAATGGACAGATTTAATTCAAACTTATCAAGGATCGGTGATAATATAATTATGAATCTTAGTTTTTATGTTATCTATATGTTTTTCTCTTTGTATATCAAAAGTCCGTTCGTTAAACACATTTTTAAAATGGTTGTTTTTAAACGATATTTGACGAATAAGTTATTTAACCCAGGATTAATAATCATCCCTTATAATAGAGATAGTGATGTCCTATCAAAAAATAATTAGTGATAGTGATGTCCTAGCAAAATAACATTCATAAAAGTTTATTTGATGCAATATTATTACGTAAATAAAATAATTCCGGGGTCAACGTGTGAAGATTGGAATTTATTTCGAAATATCACACAGTATGTTAAATAGCGGATGTGAAAACATTGATATTGACCAATATTTGCGAAACAGTGGTAAAAGATTAGAATATATGTCAAGTCTAGTTCTTATTCTAATAAAGAGGTATTTTTAATGTTTTTCAAGAGCATGAAAATTTTACGGGCTCTATATTAATTAAAGTGGAAATATTAATTATTTAAAGTGCTATTTTTCGTAAAAAGTAATGAATATTATTTAGTTTTCGGATTTAGTTATAAATTTTGCTAATTGCTGAATTGTCAACCATATTACCGCCCTATCAAAATAAATCACTCTATCTATTAAAACCCGCATCCAAATCAGTTGCGTAGTTTTAAAGATTTAAGCATACAAAGGGACATAGGAATAGAGAAAGCGACTTTGTTTTATACTATGTAGTGATGTGCTGCATTTTGTTTTAAATTTGCATAGTTTAGGACTTTTTAGTATCTGTATAAAACCAAATGTTATATAGTTAGGATTACAGTATTAGGGATGTGCTAAATAATTAAAAACACTAACCTTGCAATACAATCTTGCCCCATCCAGTCACAACACATTCGCCAGCCCCATTGTAATATGCGTCCAAAGTATCTTGAGTACTAGGCAAGCAGATCGGGTTGATGTTCTTAGCCAATCTCAGGTTCTCGCTAAGTACCAGGATAGCAGCATCGTATAGAAGACTTCCACGGCGGTAGAACGGGTGACGTAGGATCGTCTTGACTTGCACGATTTGGAAGGGAAGGGGTTCGTCGTCGATTCCCAGTTTCCATTCACCGCCCTTGATGAGAACGTTCTTCGCGTCGAGGCTGCGGATTTGAATTTTGAATTTTGGAATGTTTTCTTTTTTTGTGGACGGCCAGGTTTTTTTAAGTTTGGAGGTTTTATAAAAAAAACTGGCTGTATGTTTCAAATAAAAAACAAAACGTGTAAATTACACAGATACTTCATATTTATAGTCTATGACATTGTTAAGCGACATTTATAAATTTTATGTATGCCATTATATTATATTTCTTTAGTTATTTTAGATTTAAGGTCAACATAAAGCGAATATAAAATAATAAAATTTATCAATAAACGAACAAAAAGCGGAGGTTGATATTTTGACTTAATACACAAAATACCTGATTTATTTACCTATTGGTGAACTAGGACTGAATGAATTTGGGTTTAATATTATTAAAACTACTACTTAGAATATTATTTTAAAATACTACACTCGTATGGATCGTATCTTCACTTAATAACATATCCTATTTTTTTCAGTTCCAGAGCTACCAACAAACAGCTATATAATGTTCACTTACCCATCAACACAGGCAGCTGAAGTGACAACAACATCAGGTCTGGTGATCACACCACCGCATAGCAGGCTTCTGTTGGTCTGCAGAAGAACCATCGCTTGCCAGGGGATCTCTGCGAAGTCGGTTTCTAAGTCGTTCTTGTTGCCGTATGGTTTTTGGGGCTGGTGACAAAATTATAGATAAATAAAGTTGCTTTCTATGAAATTGCATTTTTATTTCATACTTCGATATTTTGGTCATTCGTTCATTTATTAATTTAAATAAGTACAACAGATATAGTAAAAGTCACTTTTCTTCGTACATAGCAATACATTTGCAGTTCATTCTTCGATAGTTTATTCGTTCATTCATTTCTTAATTAATAACTTAAAGTCAATTTATTTTTATTATTATAATCATTTGAAAACGACTGCACGTATTTGCATAATGTATTGCTTAGTTTCATTTACTTCAATACGACTCTACGCAAATCCTAAGAGAACGTTTATCTACAGCCTACGTCAATCTCATACATTCGTAGTCTATTCTATTGAACGCTACGCTAACAGAAAGCCACTTATTATAATTAAATTGGTTTAATGAATATCTAAGAATAAGTTAATTATACCTACAGTTTTAATTATGTTTTAATCAGTAAGTTTAATGCTCTATATAAACTATTTTACGAATACATAGCATACCTAATCACTACATAGTATAAAACAAAGTACGTTAGTAAGTAAGTAGTTTCTCTGTCCCTATGTCCCTATGTATGCTTAAATCTTTAAACTACGTACCAGATCTTGATGCGGTTTTTTTAAATAGATAGAGTGATTCAAGTGGAAGGTTTTAATATATAATTTATTAGGTTTTTTATTATTATTTAAAGCGTGCGAAGCCGCGGGCGGAAAGCTAGCATATACATCAGAAAAATGTATGAGTCATTTACTGTTCCTAGTTATTAATCAGTAATCCATATAAATGTCATGTAAATACCAACTTGAGGTCAACAATACCAACATAAAATATCGACATTTTTAATATATTGTTAGGCCTATTATACAGGGTGTCCCACTGTTGGTATGCTAAGCTCAAAGGAGGTTATAGTTTTGCATACGCTGAATACGTAAAAAATACTTATAAAATTCCAGACACATTTTTTTTCAAAAAGATGAATTCTTAAAACTCTATGTTGTACACCCATAACAAGCAACCCGCCCAACTTTGCCACTAGCACGTGAGCTATCATTTAAGATTATGTTTTCATAGACAAAATGCTCACATTAGAGAAGCGGTATATGCCGGCTGCGCGAAGCTAGAGAAGAATACATGGATTTTCAGGAAAAATTTAGCAAAAAATTTTTGACGTCATTTTGCTGTTTAAGTATTTTTTACGTGATCAGTGTATGCAAAACTACGAGTTCCTTCGCGCTTAGTATACCAATAGTGGGACACCCTGTATATTATTTTTGTTATGTTATAAACGCGAAGTGTAATAAATCCAAATTGACCTTCCTAATTATTAAATGACCTTTACGAAAAGTGTGTGTAATATTATGGATATTTTTATATAATGCTATGGAGATATAAATTATTCTAATACGAAGAATATTGTAGTCCGAGAGACCGCAAGTGTAATTTTTAAGTATAATAACGTAATATGAGGTGATTTTTAATCGTGTCTTCGTATTTTTATTAAATTTTTGTCAATTTAAAAATGATTTGAAGCTCTTAAATGTTTTAAATACAAAAAAATGTAAATAAAAGACACGGAGAGTTTTCTAAGATTGGCAAATAATATTTTGTTATTTTTGCTATAATGAAAGTATTGATATTAACACAATAATTGTATAGTTAATAGATAAAAGCAAAAACATAGTTATTTGATTCACCACAACACTTCATAGCATGCCAAATCTACTATAATCAAATTTAACATATCGAATAAATATCGCAGCGGTCTCTCGGACTATAAAGATTTCAAAACGATACGATCATTAGTCAATTTCGTAACTAACAGCTTAAATCTCATTAACTCCTGGTTAAATAGAGAGGCATCAATAATCGACCTTGAAATTATCATTCGTATATAAAAATGACTAAATGGAAACATTCAGGTAGAATTATTATGAAATATTGTTTATAATTTAAACAATTATAAATAAATATAAGTTTATCTAAACGAGTTTAACGAGAATTGTAAACTAACAACTGTAAAAATAATTTTTAAGTATAAAATTGAGATTATTAACTACTAGCGGTCCGCCCCGGCTTCGCCCGTGGTACATATTTCGCAATAAAAGGTACCCTATGTTCTTTCTCAGGGTCTAAAGATTGTCTGTGCCAAATTTCATCAAAATCGGTTTCATCAAAGTAGTTTATGCGTGAAAACCATACATACATACATAATTACAAACCTTTCCTCTTTATAATATTAGTTTAGAAGTATAGATAATGAATAAAAATAACTATCGAAATAAGTATCATTTAATAAAACGAATTTAAAGTCTGATAATGAACATAAAGTCTGGTAAACTCGTTATCACGAGTATACATAGACGAAAGCATCGTCATAAATACCTGATTTAATTACTTTAAAACAAACAGAATACATTATTGTTTTATGTTAATAATACACGTGCTAAGCATCATATAAGTTGAATTAAAGTTAAATTTAGTCAATGTCTAAATACATAAACTGTAATAGGCTTTTTTACACGTATGTGACCTTTTTTCGAATAGTAAATTTCCTTTTACTTTTTCAAAATTATATTCAAATATAAGCAATTTTCGTGTAATATCATAACACACACACATACACACAAACACGCACACATACTCACATACTTCTAAAATAATGTATTTAACTACTTACGTTTAAGATACCGCACTGTCCAGCACCATTATATCTTTGAAGGAACACCCTTTGCACTGATTCTTGGTACTCATTCTCAACACCAAATCCTGATCCTTGAGAAACGGAAAAGCCCTGGCCCTGTGTGAATCCGGTACCGAAACCTTGAGAAACAGTCTGGCCTTCACCTTGCTCGATGTAAGATCCACCACCCTGTGATACAAGAGTGCCTTGGCCCTGGGTAACAATTTGGCCCTTTCCTTGTGAAACAATCTGGCCGTTTCCTTGCGAAACGAACTGACCATTTCCTTGCGATACGAACTGACCATTTCCTTGTGAAACGATCTGGCCCTTTCCTTGTGAAACAATCTGGCCCTTTCCTTGCGAAACAATCTGGCCCTTTCCTTGGGAAACGATCTGGCCCTTGCCCTGTGAAATAGCTTGGCCTTGTCCCTGTGACACGAGTTGTCCTGATGCTTTGGAGAGGCCTTGCGCTTGGTTTATGATTCCAAAACCTTGCTGTTGTCCCTATGGTAAGAAATTCGACGTTAAATATTGAATTGAAATTTACTTATACATATAACTATCTAGCAGTGTTACATCTAATTATTATTTATTAAATGTTCAATAACATTCATGTTCAACTTGTATGAGACTGATTTATTTTATTAAGTTTCAAAATAATTTGTACGAAACTGAATATCAGTCCCTTTCCTATAGATCTTAATATAATACCAGTAACAGATTGTTCAATGTAATAAATAATAATTTAAATTGGCGATGAAGATGCGCGTAAATACTCGCTAAATAGCCACAAGATTTATTGCTATAAAATACCGTTTCAAATGTCTTACGTATTTGTTTAGGTTCTTGTTGTAAATAATATTCAAGAAATTGTGATGTTCAAGATACAATCTATAATTACAATTTCTTATTAGGTAGTTGTAGTATTCATAATATTAAACATAAAGGATATGTTTTTGAATACATACTACGACATTTATTATTTTTTCGTTAATCTTCCATGTATTATAATGATTCAAAAGCGCTTCTAAATAGGTCTAGTTGCATTTAGTGTTTTTGAAAATTTGATTATTAAACCAAAACTAACCTGTCCTCCGAGTTCGTACTGTCCGCTGCTGCTGCTGCTACTGCTTCCAAAACTGTATTGTCCTTTTCCTTGGCTAACGTATTGACCGCCTCCCTGACCAACCAGTTGGCCTTGGCCCTGGCTAACGTACGAGCCCTGTCCTTGTGACACCAATTGGCCCTGTCCTTGAGAAACCAGTTCTCCCTGTCCTTGAGTAGCAAAACCACCTTGTCCGAATTGTCCCTTTGAAAACGCGTTGGATTGTTGGGAACCAGAACCGATTTGTCCTAAAGTGAAAGAAAAATTATATAATTACTTCGAAACAGAACTAAATCCGGGACCACATAATGACAAGTGAAGGTAATTAAAAAATAATGGATCATTAAGCAACATCAAAGTTACTTTTTATTGAATAGCAATGTCACTTTGAATGGTATAATTAGACGACATCATAATGGTATTTAGTGATTCATAACAGGATGTCTCGGCTACTTGAGACCGCAATATTTGCAATTATTGTTATGTAACCATACTTAGGTCACTTATTTCTTAACTATTGTCCCTACAATAGGACAAAATAACTGTGACATGATTAGTTTAATAAAACGGTTATATAATTTCCCAATGTAAACGAATACGATCCTGAAAGTATGAGAACTTTTTGGACAGTTTTTATCAAATATCGTTTTATGACAGAGCACGCAAACGAGCCAATAGATCACCTGATGTTAAGAGAACGCCACCTATAACACCCACGACGTAGAGGTGTTACCTAGCCTTGTAGAAACGAATAAGTTTAAATCAATTTACCTGCACCGCCAAAAGCGCTCTGTCCCCTGCCAACTTGCGAGTATTGTCCTTGCCCATTGACTGCGATTTGACCGTTTCCTAGTTGCGTATATTCTCCCTGATCAACTACGCCAATCTGACCGTTCCCTAGTTGAGTAGCTACGCCTTGGCCAGCTATACCGATTTGACCGCGTCCACCTTGAGCGAACTGTCCTTGTCCACCGAATTGACTTGCTCCCTGTCCCACTACACCGACTTGTCCTCTTCCTACTTGCGAGTATTGTCCTTGGCCACCGACACCTACTTGGCCAACGCCGTATTGGTTAGTTTGACCTTGTCCAGAAATAGCAACTTGTCCTCTTCCTACTTGCGAGTATTGTCCTTGGCCACCGACGCCTACTTGGCCAACGCCGAATTGGTTAGTTTGACCTTGTCCGGCGATGCCAACCTGGCCTCTTCCTACTTGTGAATACTGTCCCTGGCCACCGACTCCTACTTGGCCTACACCGAATTGTGTCGCTTGACCTTGTCCAGCAATGCCGACTTGTCCCCTTCCTACTTGAGAGTATTGCCCTTGTCCACCGACACCTATCTGTCCTGCGCCGAACTGAGTATTAGCTCCCTGTCCGACAACACCGACTTGTCCTCTTCCTACTTGACCGTACTGTCCTTGACCGACTACACCGACTTGGCCTACTCCTACTTGCGTGGCTGCACCCTGTCCGACTACACCGACTTGTCCCCTTCCGTATTGCCCTTGTGATCCGACACCGAATTGACCTCTACCGCCTTGGGCGTATTGTCCCTGTCCGGCGATGCCAACTTGACCCCTTCCGAATTGAGAGTACTGTCCTTGTCCACCAGTTCCTATCTGACCGATTCCAACTTGGCTCACTTGTCCACGGCCTCCGAGGCCATACTGACCTTGCCCGCCTTTAGTAAATTGACCTTGACCGCCCTTAGTGAACTGTCCTTGTCCGGGTGTTTTTGAAACGAACGGAGTAACAGTTGTTGGGAATCGTGGAGTTGATCCGAACGATGGCACCGTTGGTTTGGGTGTTGTTCTGTTAAAGAAAACATTTCTTTAATAAAATAAACACTTAACACACACAAACATTACAGTATACATTTACAAAATTCCAATAAACGAAATCCAGTTACATTTAAATGATTTACTTATATTTCTAAACGGAAAACATATCGGTTATGAATACAATCAACATAGTAGTTTGATTTACTACTACATATCTACGCTACCCTCAAAAATAATAAAAAAGCTATCTCAAAAAATTTTAACTAAGAACTAAACCGAAAGGCACTAGCTCCTCCTTATTTAGAATTCGGTTATTAACTAGAATGATAATCTTAACAAAATTAACCTCGATTTACCTGAAGTTACCGAAAAGCACAGATCCAGTGGTGGGTGGTGTCACAGGCCTGACGTTATTGGAGCTGCCTCTGCTATCAGGTACGTATTTCCCGTCGTTTCCACCGAACACACCGGGCACCCATTTGCCGAGCTGGTTGGTCGGCCACGGGTCGGTGTAGTAGGGATCACGGCAGCATTTACCGATGCGACCAGTTTCGATGTCTCTGCAGTCCTGGTAATTTAAAAATAATGTATTCAGGATTGTTATTTCTTTTGCGTATTTAATCCATGCCATCCTGGTCAAATAAAATAATGTATAGAGAAGACCAGAAGAGGATTGTTTTAATAATAATGACATTAAAATTGTGTATAGAGTTTTCTTATGTGTGTTTATCTATCATAAAACACAATTTATTTTTGTAGTAGATACGTAAATGTAATAGAACAGACATAATAATAAATTGTTAACTTTCAATGCAGTATTTTAGTTATTTAAAAGAATGTATGATGGTAGGCGAGACAAATGTTCTTTGTAAAATTACACATCGGTAATATTACATGTAAATGCACATTAGAAATATCTTCCTATCCTGAGCTATATGACACAACTTTTTCAATAGCATACCTTTAGAATTACTAAGCCCAACACATACATATTATATGGATTATAATTGTTTTCTACATCAAGCGCGGATCCAGGGGGGGGGTCACGGGGTCATGACCCCCCCCCCTGGGCTAGGTCCACGACCTAAGTGGACCACTAATTTAATATTTTTATTGATTAAACATGATGTTTTTATTGAATTTTGAGACATAAAAGTAATATAGAACAATGAAATCAATTACAAACGGTAACGGAAGAGAATATAATAAAAATTATAGAAAAAGTTTATTAGGGTCGACCTGTGGTCGTAATTAAAGGACAAAAAACAGGTTTTTCGATTTTTTAAAAAATCTATATCTGCGGATTAAAGTGTAATGGTAAAGTTGTATGTAATTAGGTAATTTTTTTTCTACAACTTTTGCTGTTACACTTTTCACACAATACCTCAAATATCGAAACTTCCCAGTTCGTGGATAAGACATAAAATAGCAAAATTTTTTTTAAATGAACAACAGAAAATACAGTCAAATTACAACAAAAAATCGGCCAAATGCGCGTCGGACTCGCGCACCGAGGACTCCGAGCAAACATATTTTTTCATTATGTTGTATCTTACAATTATTTTGTTTAAAGGATTTTTCTCTTTATCTGTGCTTGTAAGTGCTTAAGTCGTTGCTTTTAACCAAATTTCAAGACTGTGTTCACGGGAAGTATACCTTGTAGGTTTTGATTGATGATTCCCTTGCAAGTATAGTTGCGAATTACAGAATATGCGGCTCTAATTGCTTTTTCTTCGGATTGCGTTGACTTAGAATTTGAATTAAATAACAGATTTAAGTTATTATAGACCTGAGTTCTGATGTGAATATCAATTAAATACATGTATATTTTTATTTAATTTAATTAAATAATAAGGGTTTTCGCAGTTATTACAACATCTGTGCTATAACACGATACTTTTTACTCAATTTCAAGACTGTGTTTACGGGACAGGGTATTGATTCCCTTGCTAATGTCGAAATCCTACGGTCTACGGTCCCTTGATGCTGTGAAAAATTCAAACGTTTTAGCCAACGCAATCAATAGCTGTAAATGCTGAAATTTTTCGCAAAATTCGACACTCCCTAAGAAATCAAAACCTACAGGGTAGTTCCCGAGTACACAGAGTCATGTTTAGTACAATCAAACGTTTTATAACGCAGACTAGCTTACCACCCGCGGCTTCGCCCGCTTTCTCTAAATCCTTATAAAAATTATATAACAACTATTCCCCTTGAATCACTCTATCTTTAAAAAAAACTGCATCGAAATTCGTTGCGTAGTTTTAAAGATTTAATCATACATAGGGACATAGGCACAGAGACAACGACTTTGTTTACTAATTGCAAGCATGAATCTTTCCTTAGATTATAATATAAAAAAATATTTTTAAAATTTTTTAAATATAGTACCTAGATACAGGAATAATTGCAAAAAATATATTTTTTTCAAGTTTGTCTGCCTGTCAAGACCCTTTTTCTCAGGAACGCGTGGAGGTATCAATCTGAAATTCATACCGAATACTCAAATCTACGGTTAAAGCTGTGAAAAAATCAAACTTATAAGCCAACGCAATCAAAAGATACAGACGTTTATGCTGTAAATTATCGCAAATTTCGACATTATCCCAATGAAATCAAAATCTATAGGTATTGTACTACTTCCCGTGAACACAGAGTTCTGAAATTTGGTTAAAAGCAATGTCAGCACAGATGGAGGAAAAATTGCTAAAACATACATTTCATGCTTATCAACATTCGCAAGTGTTGCCAGAATCAAAACCTAGAGGGTACTTCCCGTGAACACAGAATCTTGATATTTAATCTTTATTTAATAGAAACTTACATACGTCTTATAGCACAGATAAAGAAAAAATTGCAAAGAGCATAAATTTAATATTAAAACATATAAAAATGTTTGTACGGAACTCTTGGTTCGCGAATCCGACTCGCACTTGACCAATTTTTTTTAAATCTACGTATCAATTAAATTACCAAACTATAGCTTTTGAAAATTGCCCACGTCTATGTGACCCCCCCCTGGCACTAAGGCTGGATCCGCCCTTGTTCTACATAGTATTCTAGTAAATTGAGTAACTTTTCAAACAGACAGACAGCGATGACATTATAATAAATGACTTGTATTCATTGAAATGCTGTCTAAAATCCAATCCGCACAGTCTTCAACGTAGTCATTGATGTTATTTATCTTGTAAATAATTTACGATCATTACAAGTATTAGTAAGCAAAAGGTAGTGTCTAGTACGTACTTGGAATCTCTTGGTATCCTACTAATATTATAAATGCGAAAGTTTGTTAGGATGGATGTGTATGTGTGTGTTTGTTACTCATTCACGCAAATACTACTGAACCGATTACAATGAAATTTAGCACACATATAGAGAGTAACTTGGATTAACACAAAGGATAGTTTTTATCCTGAAAATCCCACGGGAACGGGAACTATGTGGGTTTTATTTATATATTTATTTATATAAATCGGAATTAAATTCCGTTAAAATATATTTAATCAACTCACAGTTAAAGGTACTCTGTACGCGTCCTGGTCTCTTGTCAAAACGACAGATGTGTTGGAAATTACTCCTTCAGCAGTACAGAATTCAACTGGAGTACATTTGAGAGCAGCTGCGCAACCAGCGGGGATCTCGTCTGTTGAAAAAAAGTATAATATTAACTACCTTTTCTCAATTCAAATTCAAATCCAAATTATATTTATTTGCAAGAATGTAGTTACAAATTATAGATGTTTTAGTAACAAGTAATAATAGATAAATAAATGTTTATAATAAAATAGATATAAAACCAAAAGAGTAGAAGAAATTGATGTAAGCCTAGGCGTTACACCTGTATGGCAAAAAGACACGAGATCGAAACCTCGTGGTCGAATTTTTTCTATTCATTAAAAAATTCTCATTTGAATGCTATAAATCTGAATATTCATAGATAAATTATAAAACTATATTAGTATTTGTTAAAAAAACTTTTCTCAAAAAATACTAATTCGAATTTAAAAATGCATTGTTGTTTATTTAACATCTACTCTACGACCAATAATAGCGAAGCAACAATGAAAAATCTCTGAATAGTTACATTAAATGTTTTTTCGACCTTTTTTTATTTCTTCGACATATTAAAATATTAAACTTAATAGAAATAGCTTACTTGGCACAAACGGCACGCCTGGTGTAGGTCTAGGAGGCCTGGTCTCATCAAGAATTAGGGACCCTTCGTTATATACCGGGTTAGGTACAATCGTCTCTTGATTGATGGTTTGTTCACCAATCGGAGGTAAATAACCGGGAGCTGATGTGGAAGTAACCACAGGAGGAATGTATGGTTTCACTGTTGGAATAATCGGTCTTGGAGTGGTCACGATGGGCGTGAAAGCTGTAGTACTAACAAGGTTAGTTCCGCTATTAACGCTATCTACAGGGGGTAGGTATGGGATACCGGGCTTCAAGCCACTGCCAATTGAACCAGGACGGTACAGTCCGTTGTTTTCGCTACCAGCTGAGAAAGAATCGGTTTCGATGAAGTTGTTCTGGCTTGTCACATCAGGGATGGGAGTTACAGGTGTTACGGGGGTGAAGGAAGATGCAGTGGAGCCAAAGGAGTTGGAAGATTGGCCAAAGATGCTGCCCTGGTTGAATGAACCACCTTGGTTGATGGAGGACACTTCGAGTCTGCAGCAGATTTCCGAACGAAGGTTGCAGTATTGCTTCTGTAACAAAAGAAAGTTGTGTTATTGGTTGAATGTTAAATATTGTAAAATTAAGCGTATTTATGTTCAAGAAAGCTTTCTCAAGTTGAAATATTATGAAGTATTTTATAATATAACATAATAATTATTAATAAAGTTGAAATATTAATAACACGCTTATATACTTAATTTTAGAAATTGTAATGAACCTTCTTCCATTGATTTTAATAAGTATTTTTTACTTTATGTATTTTGCCGCCCGTTTTACCCGCATTGCTCCACTCCTATATTATGTGTTAGCGTGATGATAATATATGTATAGCCTGTAGCCTTCCTCGATAAAAGTACGAACATTGATCGAATTTTACAAATCTGACCGTGGTTCCTGAGATGAGCGCGTCCAAACAAACAAACTCTTCAGCTTTATAATACATACTACTTATATATTTTTTGATGATTCATAAAAATAACAATGTTTGTTTCTCAAAAGTGAAAGCTCATGCATACAAGGTAAAAACTATTGACACCTCGTGAAATTGTTATTATTTTCTACTAACACACGTCTAACTAGATGTCATTAAATGTGTCAAATCTGATATTGTAATATAAATAACTAGTTGTGCCCTGCGGTTTTACCCGCAGACAAAAATAACAAAACCTTTTACTTTATTAAGCTTTTTTGAAAACCAATGTAGCCTATAGTAGAGACTATTCAATTGTTTAAAATTTCATCCTAATCGGTGATGTAGTTTACCGTGAATTCATAACAGATGGTCAGACAAACTAATCAGTACATAGTATAAAACAAAGTCGCTTTATCTGTCCCTATGTCCATATGTATGCTTAAATCTTTAAAACTTTCAGTTTTGATGTAGGTTTTTTTTTATTCAAAAGGAAGGTTTTAGCATATAATTTATTATGTTTTAGACAAAGCGGGCAAAACCGCGGGCCGAAAGCTAGTATTTTATAATTATTAGTATGGATATTTAATAGTTTAATTGCATTGCTGATTTATAAGTGTTTATATTGCTACATATCATTCATGGTCAGTTTTTAAAGAGGTTATGAATGTTAAATTCTAATAATTTCGTAGTATTATGAATTAATTTGTTTTCGAGTATCTGTTTTTAATGAACACTAATTAAATACGCATATATTATATCGATTATTTGATGGTACATTTTTTTTTAACTGTCGATATTTTTGTGTTTTACAAAATAAAAGATGTTTTTTTTTTTGTAGTTATTTTGTATAACAAATTATTCACGATGGTTTATATAAAATTAAATTGGGAAATTTAATATAATATAAATACTTAATTTCGCAATTAAATATTTTTATACTTAGCTTTACCACTAAGCCATCGTGAAATTATTTAAATTTTTCTTTGACACGTTAAAAATTGACAAAAAAATCTCCACGATTGTAACAAATCGTCTTCGATAAGAATTTCGTCTTCAATGTACTTTACAATAAGGGACAATGATGTAACTTTACGAGTATTGAGATATGAACCCTAATGAGCTAGACAGAGAAGCTATTTTTCACTGGCGAGATCAAGAGGTCACTTGTTGACATACATCGTATGAACTTGTTAAGGTACAGTCGTGAACATAAGTGTTTATAATAAAGTATTTATTAAAGAAATGTTGATAGTTGTTTATTATCAAAACAAAACGTTAATCATTTTAGAATCATTGTCTAAAATATGCATTATCTAACAAAAATGGTTTTTTTCGAAATATAATGAATATATTGAATTGTTATTAAAATTCATAAGATGAAATAATTGACGTCAAAGTACAGAACCAAATGGTTTCAGTTTCTAACTTATCAATGATCATAGACACAAAAAAAAATTAACGTCATCATTTTGCCCAATTTTTCTCAACATCTTAAAAATATTTCAACTAGTATGACTTAAAGACGAAAACGCATACATTCATATTCAAAATTTAACAACACATATTATGTATATAGGAAAAAAAGGTACATCATACTTTTATTTACGTTCATCGGTCAAAAAAAAGAAAGTAGTACTAATATATCACTTTTCTACATAACTGTACTTGTTTTAAATAGTCCCAAGTTTGATGTTCCGTTCATTCATCAACGTCTAACACATACTATAATTAACAACTGATTTACATGACGTAAGCAGTTTAACCGACTTTTCTAATGAGCTATTCATGATACCCACCACTCTAGTCTATATAATATATTAATTATATAACTGAAAGTAAAAGCAATTACTAAACAGAGATACCTTTTCAATTATTAGCTAAATACCGTAACTCAGTCAGGTTATAATAATCAATAGAGCTAAAAAAACACGCAAAAACTCATGAAATTATTGTATTGTCACCGATCCTTGATAAATGTACAAAGTTTGAATTAAATCTGTCCCTTTAAAATAGGTCAAAATACAGTTTAAATGTGTCGATTGCAAACAAGTCATACAAACATACTGGTGAAGCGTGTTCATAAAAAGGATAAACATGAAAAATAATATAGTCATTGTTACGGAATAATGTAGCTCTCTATCACAGATAATATACTAGTATGTCTATCTTTAATGTTTTTTTTGACGTGACAACGTCTGATAATTCGATAGAGCCGGCTGCACGCACGAAAAAACATGACTCATGCGGCGTTACCTCGCTCTGAGGCGTTCCATGTAAGGCTTGAAGTGTAAGCGAGAGCGCGGAACGAGCGACAAAGAAGCACAATCGGCCGTTGTCACGTTCAACTATCGTCAGTAAACCGACTTTACAGACAACCAATTTTTTACTATGTCCCATTTTAAAAAACAAAAATAAATGATCAATGGCACGATCATTTCTTTTTAATTTCCTTGTTTTGAATTAATGCTTAATAATAAGCATAAATTAAAAAAAGTATCTCAATATTTTCGTATATATTTTTAGCATCAAAAAGAAGATCATTCGATATATCCGAGAGAAAATCTTACAGTATCGATCCTTAATTCATAAAATATAAATTTCACAACATATTAATAAATAATAATATATTATTCATTATACAGTTAAATACATCAATTTTGTATACTTTAAGCATTAAACATGCCTGTCGTACGCTATTGACAATATGCTATGTTTACCTTTTCAAGCCATGAGAAATAGGCATTTTCGCAAATATAATATTGCAACACTGCTGTCAAAATAAATCAAGATGGCGTCAATCTAACTGTCAATTAGATTTATTCGATATACCATGGATAAATCTTAATATTGATAAGCTATGATTCAATGCATAGATATAGTTTATAGGTAAAATTATCATAATACGCAAATGCCAACTTAGCAAATAGCCCGAGAGAATTAAGCCGAAAATGGGCCATTAGCGGAAATAATTCGTGTAGTTTTGAAAATCGCTACAGTTATTCCTTGATATGTCCAGATGATCATATCGAAAGTCGAACTAAAGAAGTATTATTCTCTCTAATAATAATCTATCTACACACCAAAATTCATTCAATTCAGTTCTACAGTTTTTGTGAAGCCAAATACAAACATCAAAACTTTCGTATTTACTTTATTAGTAGGTACATCTATTTGATTGAAGAGTTGAGTAAATAATAAACTTAGATGAGAATAAATATAGTTGAATAATAGTTATGTATTTGATGAAGATATCAATAATTGCATTAAATATTTAGAGATAAATTTGATCCTACAAATTGGTATTTGCAAATATTATTGTACGAATTATTCACAGAAAACTTCTGCAATATATATCTACCTACTTAAGTATATTTTAGCAAACTTGGCATTATTTTATATTGGAAATACCTTTAAAAATATGAATGAATTTTATAATTAAATAAAATTTCATTAAATCACAAGTATTGCATATTACTTATATACTAAATATTATTTTAGACTAAGGTTACCAAAATGACAAAATATTCTTAGTTCTTGTCGTATTTTTTCTGATATACCTATTAATATTTTAGGCACTATAGTTAAAAAGCGACATCTAAACACATTGTGAAATTTCAAAAGTACACAATCTAAAATGTATTGCAATTTTATGATACAAAATTGCTTCACAAAAAAGAATCTAATTTAAACCGGTGTATTATACATTCGGCAATACCATGCAAAATTATTGACAAAAATAATCTATGCTGGCAGCCATATTTCAAAATGGCGACCTTTGACAAGTCAGCTGTTGCAATTGATTTTATTTATTGATTAATAGTGTATTTGGGTATTTAATGTGATTTAAATACTGGTTTTATAAATTATTTCTAAATATAATCAATCGTAATTTACGTACAGTGGTTATATCTTGAAATTTACTAAGAGCGTATACGCACTATGCGGGTAGCCGCATTGCGGGTAGCCGTCCGGCTGACCGCAAGCACAATTATGTACGTAATATTCATTTCTATGCGCACTGTGCGGTCTGCGGTAGCCGCATCGCAGTGCGCATAGAAATGAATATTACGTACATAATTGTGCTTGCGGTCAGCCGGACGGCTACCCGCAATGCGGCTACCCGCATAGTGCGTATAGGCTCTAAGATTTGGTTATCTGTGGAATATTTTTTGCCGCGAAAATATAAGGGTGAATGAAGTAATAAATATGTTTGACGATAGTCTGTTGATAACCTGGTTGTATATTATAGTTTATCTATCTCATTTTTATGTTAAGTTCCTATAATTATAAAAGTTAGTACCTATATGTTATCTTTACAGTCATGTATGTATGATGCATTTCATATTTTTCACCGATTTTTCTTGTAAGTTACCTACTAACCATATTATTATGTAGGTACTAGTTGACGACTGCTTGTTTATTTATTAAAAGTATCTACTTAGTAAATAGTGGTAGTTACCAAACATATAATGTGCCAGTTGAAGACTGTTTTTTTTAATAATAAATCAAATGAGATAGAACCCTATACCGTGTCGAAAGCCAAACCACTACACCACAGAGAAGATCATTAACAAAGTCTTGTATATTTTCGTATGTTTACGCCATATCTACGCAGAATCTCGGAAACCTTTAGCGTCTGATCACAGCCATTTATTATCATTATTATCAATATATTAGAATTATAAACAGTAGTTATCTTCATGCTTACATCCTTTGAACATTAGTTTATTTGTCAGTATTATTTTAATGGCGCTAAGCAATCAAATATATATAAATACTAGAGGTCCGCCCCGGCTTCGCCCGTGGTACATATGTATTTCGCAATAAAAGGTAGCCTATGTCCTTTCTCGGGTATCAAAATATCTCCATACCAAATTTCATGCAAATTGGTTCAGTAGTTTAGGCGTGATTGAGTAACAGACAGACAGACGGAGTTACTTTCGCATTTATAAATTTATAATATTAGTATTATGGATAAGCTACCGCGCGCGGCTTCACCCGCTTTATGTAAAACTTAACAAATTATATACTACCTAAAACCTATGCTAAAACTAATAATATGTTAAATTTTTGAGTTTGAATATTATATAGCCTATAGCGTTTCTCGATAAATTGTCAAATATAAAAAAAGACAGGTTGCACTCCGGGAGTGCCGGCAGAAGTGAAAACTTGATTATTAACGTTCAGCATGTTTGAAATTTTGGAATGGTATCCGTCTTACGCATGGAATATAAGGGCTTAAAAAAAAAAGTCCGTCTTACGCTTTTTCGATCAGGCCACGTGTCCTGACGCGAGTTTATAAGATTTTATACCCAACGCTGCTAAAGAAGTTTTCACTTCAAAAATAATTTGACTTTTTGAACATCTAATTCGTGGGATTAGCTTGTACAAACAAACAAACTTCAGATTTATTTTATTAGTAACTATAGTTATACAGTGGGTTTTCTTCTTGATAATATATCAGAGTGTACATACACTCTAGCTATCGCAAGATATGTATTTATTTAATAATTTATTTTACCAAACAAATAAAAAAGAGAGTGCGTGCTGAGCACACGAGTCAAAAGTGAAACTTCTTTGGCAAGATTCAAAGATGCTAAAATCGTCGCCTTACTTAATGACGTGACGGTATTGCCATGACGCGACCTTAAAACTTTACTCTCAACGCGCCTAAAGAAGTTTCACTTCAAAAATATAATTCAAAAGTACATATTATATTATGTTTGTTTTCGTATTACAAAGAGGATTTATCGTATGCTAAGTCAGTAAGTAAGTTATGCTAAGTCGAAATTTTATCGCGAATCTTTTAAACCCGGTCAAGGCTTGGTGGAAAGTTTTTATTGAAGTGAAACTTCTTTATTGGGGTTGGAAAAAAATTTAGTGTAACATTTATTCGTTACGCGTGACATTTTTCCGTTACGCGCCTTGTTTTACTTATCCCTACCACGCGTGATTCGACGTATTTCTGTAAAGTTGCATATAGTAAATTATTTTTTGAAAAATAAGGTCATAAAGAAGTTTAACTTCTTACGTGTTTACACTAGTACATTAATGCACACAAGATATGCAATGTACTTTAAGATATGCAATGTAGAGTAAACACCGGAATGAAATTTTACTTTATGAGTTAAATTTCAGTCTAATTTTTATAGTTAATTTTATTTTTTTCAGAAGATAAGATAGTTTTTTTTTTCTTCATTATCTCTTACCTTGGGCAGTCTAGAAGAGATCGCTAGTTAGCGATAAGACCGCCTACCGTGTTAATACATTTCGTATGATTGTAAATATTTTACTTGGTGTGGTATACTAAATTGATAAATAAATAAATAGTATGTACCTACCAATATACATCTTCTTATATATAAAATTCTCGTGTCACAATGTTAGTCTGCATACTCCTCCGAAACGGGTGGACAGATTCTCATGAAATTTTCTGTGCATATCGGGTAAGTCTGAGAATCGGCCAACATCTATTTTTCATATGTACCACGGGCGAAGCCGGGGCGGACCGCTAGTAATATTATGCTTTTCTTCAAATTTATTTCAGCAGGCAAAGAAAACGGAAAATTTAAATCAAATCTGCGTAAATAACTACATAAATGAAAATTACCAGTGTAGGTACTAATCTAAGAAATAATCTATCACTCTACCAAAATTCGTACATATCTGATCAACCATTTCTTGACAGAAGAATCAAACATACAAACACTTTCATAATAGTATTTTTTAAACTACCACAGACTAAAGCTAGCTCGTTATACTATACCAATGTAATTCTCATTATAATGTTGATGTCAAAAGTTGTGTCGAAATTTGACATGTGTCAACAAATACAGTATCAGAATTTACATAATAGCATAGTGCAAAATTTCTATCATATTGTGAAATAGAAGCTGCAGCCCGCGGCTTCACTCGTGGTACTTTATTAAAAGTAGCCTATGTTAGTTTACACTATGATCTATCTCTGCCAATGACATTATAAGTAACAGTAGATAGGCGGGGCGCAACTACAGTAGTATCTAATAAGGTTTTATCTACTAATGTGTTCCTAACCTATATATATATATATATATGTATATATATAGATATATGTATATATATAGATATATATATATATATATATATATATATATAAAACTCAAAGGTGACTGATAGAGTGATCTATCAACGCACAGCCCAAATCACTGGACGTATCGGGCTGAAATTTGGCATGCAGGTAGATGTTAGGACGTAGGCATCCGCTAAGAAAGGATTTCCCGAAATTCTTGCGGGAACGGGGAAAAACGGTGCACGTACAAAGTCGTGGGTGGAAGCTAGTTTCTTTACAATTTAATTAAACTAGAAAAACACAGAAAAATAGATATTAAAAACAATCATCCACTTATACTAGTTATAATAAGAAACGATTGAAAGGAAAAATCCAAGCATGGGAAATTTTAAATGATAACATGAAGTGAAACAAAGAGTCATGTTCTTTATATTGATAAGAGTAATTATATAGACAGAGATCGATGTAAATGTAAACATCGTGGCATTAAACTGGGTTTAAAATGCGATTTATTTCATTTGAACCGTTTTAAATAGACTTGAGACTACAAGACCACAGATTACACTAGACCGCGTATTTGTAAATTAGCTTGAAATCTGTCGGAGTTTACAAAATATTAAGTACACGAAAAATCGGATTAAAATTACCAATATGATCTTTACATAATATGAAAATTCATCTAAATAAAATTAACTTTAGCTTGAAATAACTTACATTTCACATTATAAGCATATTATACATTTACAAAATATTTTTTTTTTCGTGTAAGGATTGGGACTCGTATAATTAAAATTGGGTAAAGTCATGGTGCGAAGCTAGTAGTACCATATTTAGTAATAAATAAATATAATATTTATTTGCTTAAAACATGGCACATAGAGTTGTCAAAATATTTCGATTGTTCATCATGTTTTGCTTAGTCTAAAGCATGCAAATACTGTCTCAATTTAAATTAAATACAATATTGAAATAAAATTACTTTACAATTAATTGACAAATAACATTCCACTATAATTACATTTTAGGGCTATGCATATAATTATAATAATTAACATTTATAGTCAAAAAATTCTTTTATGCTATAAAAACAATTTAAGATCAACCATTTCTTCAGTTTATTTTTAAATACATTATTTTTTTGGTTTACACGGTTAAATATTTTTATGAGCATGATAGGCCCACTTTTAGAGTAAAGCGCAGTTTTACAACGTGGCATACTAAGTTTATCAGGGTCTCTAGAGGGAATAATGCTCACGTTCGCCGCCGTAAGTTCGACTTTCAACTTTAAGAAGAAGGCATGAAATAGCATATTTTAAAGAAGCGTTAGCCTAGGAGGTACCTAATGCTGTATATGCAGTTTTTAATTCTTGTATTCTAATACATATATCAAATTCTCGTATCACGGTATTTGAAGATAACCTCCGAAACGGCTTGACCGATTTCCATAAAATTTTGCAAATACCGCAGGTCTGTCTATCGGATATCATCTATTTTTCATATCCCTAAGTGATAAGAGTAATAATGTTTGCCGGGTCAGCTAGAAACTTTGTACAAACATGTTTACAAATTTTAAATGTACCTAATTTTTTCTTCTTGTTATTTAGAGACAAAGATGCAATTAATTCGATTGATTAAAAACTTAATAAACATGTAAACAGATATAAAGGGGTTTTTACAACGCAATTAAAAGATATACATAGATTATATTAATTCTTAGCCGTGTGAAGTTTGCTATGATAATCGTCCATTGTTTTCGTGATTATAGTTTTAATTACCGACGTCATTTGATAACTTCCGTTTATTTTGTCATTATTAATTTTTAATTATACATCGATCAGTGTTTATGTAACAAAAAGAAAAAATGACTGACTCCTGGTCTATGCAGACATCTTTTTTCACACTATAAAGAAACTAAACTACGATACTACAAATTTAAACAACTCATAAGTAGGTAAATCTTTACATAATATATTATTTCATTATATTATCTTTATTGCAAAAAAATATTTTACCGATGGTAAATACTTTATCCCTGATGTTATATTATACTTCGAACGAAGCCGGGGCAGACCGCTATAGTATAAAAAACGGACCACTGCTTTTTAAAAATACGAATAAACATCCAGACATGATATCTCTACATCTCTATATTTTATTTTCAAAATTGAACCCACAGCCTCTGTCGTAAGAAAGTGTCACCAACCACTGAGCTATCGAGTCTCCAATATCATATTTTTCAAACGTAGATAGCAGTAACTTAACAGATTATGTAATACGTGTAAATATCTGTGTTTTATTACTGTCAGTAGACATTACACCGAGGTAGCGTCAGCAAAAACATTTAAAAATTCAATTGTGTTTTTTTGTGAGAATGTACATTTGATCGTCAAAATAGATATTTGTATGATATGTAGGTATTTAGTTTTTGATAAGTAGAGTTTTGTCATAATAAATTCCAGTTATTATGGTTCCGCCCGCGGCATCGCGCGTTTTCAAAGAAAAGCCCGCATAGTTCCCGTTCCCGTGGGATTTCCGGGATAAAACCTATCCTATGTATTTATCCACATTTCCCTCTATATGTGGGCTAAATTTCATTGTAATCGGTATAGTAGTATTTGCGTGAAAGAGTACAAACAAACTCACTCAGATAGTAGCTTGGATTAACACACTTGGATAAAACCTATCCTAGGTTTTATTCCAGAAATCCCAGGGGAACGGTAACTATGCGGATTTTTCTTTGAACACGGGCGAAGCTACGGGCGGAAAGCTAGTGACTTTAATAATAGTGTTCACATTGATTGCTGTAGTTAATCTTAAATAGCACTGCAAACACATTTATTACCGTACTAGCTTTCCACCCGCAGCTTCGCCCGCGCAGTCAAAGAAAAACCCGTATAGTTCCCGTTCCCGTGGGATTTCCGGGATAAAACCTATCCTATTTCCCGGGGTAAAAAGTAGTCTATGTCCTTTCTCGGGTATCAAAATATCTCTATACCAAATTTCATACAAATTGGTTCAGTAGTTAAGGCGTGATTGAGTAACAGACAGACAGACAGAGTTACTTTCGCATTTATAATATTAGTATGGATTAAATATAGGTAATAAAATTAAAAACCTGTTTTGCTGACGTTACTAGAAATTGCGACGTCTACATGTTTACATACCGATATATTGCAAAATTTGACACACTATAACGGTTGACCCCTCGACTGTTAACAATATTATATATATATGGAATACGGTCGAAAACAAACCAGTATATGAATGAATAATTACTTTAAGTCTCGTGATTTCTTTTTCCATCTATATATCACTACATAAAAAGTACATAGTATAAAGCAAAGTCGCTTTCTCTGTCCCTATATCCCTATGTATGCTTGAATCCTTAAAACTACTCAACGGATTTTGATGCGGTTTTTTAATAGATAGAGTATTTCTCGAGGCAGATTTTAGTATATAATTTATTAGGTTTTAGACAAAGCGGGTGAAACCGCGGACGGAAAGCTAGTCTGTATATATTATATAAAAATGAAACCCGTTTTTATTGGTCACGGCATCACGCGTGAACGGGTGGACCGATTTCGATAATTATTTTTTTATTATATTCCTTGAAGTACGAGGAAGGTTCTTATCTAGAGAAAACGTAAATATGTACCACGGGCGAAGTCGGGGCGGACCGCTAGTAAATTATAATGCTGAAGAGCTTGTTTGAACGCGCTATTCTCAGGAACTACAGGTCCGATTTGAAAAATCATTTCAGTGTAACAGTGCATTTACATCAAACAAGCGAATGCTCATCCTAACCACTCCTAACCTCACTATGTCAAATTCTTTTGATGTAAACAGGCGTAGAGCATTCTTTCGTTGTTCTTAGTGCGTTCGAAAAGATTCTATGCAATGTTCTAATACTGAACAACACTGAATACGAGTTTTCGTTTACACTAAAAGATCACGAAAGAATGCTCTTACTCTAGCTCTAGGCTCTATGTTCGTTTGATGTTAATGCTCCGTAAGATATCCTATTTAATTTGATGACTTAAGCGCGTTTTTTTAACTAACTATATTATTTATTAGATGGTGTAATCTATACTAATATTATAAAGCAGCAGAGTTTGTTTGTTTGAACGCGATAATCTCAGGAACTACTGGTCCGATTTGAAAAATTCTTTCATTGTTATATTGCCCATTTATCGAGGAAGTCTATATATCGCTAAGACCAACAGGAGCGGAACAATGCTTGTGAAACCGCGGAGCACAGCTAGTAGGAGATATAACGGGTAAAGAATATTATTATGATTTCATAGACGCCATGATAACGAAACGTAGTTACTATTTAGTAAGTTCTTTTTATAATAAATGTAAGAAATCTGACATTTAAGTACAATGAACTTTAAAAATTGCAATAGTACTGTCAATAGAGTTATTGTATATTTTCTATAATCCAATACGGTTGTCATTTTATCTGTCAAGGTTTTTATAATTTCATAACAAGATTAGTATTGTATGTTACGTTATCACGTGTGAAACACTGTATCGATTTTGATATAGTATGTATGTATAGATAGCTCCTTGTTTTTTGAATCAAAAATTACTTTTTGTCGTAACTGGAATTTTACTTTTTATAACAAACGAAAAAAGATCACTATATATTATGTACTAGCTGTGCCCTGCTACCCACAGGGCTCCGCTCCTGTTGAAGCGTGATGATATTATATCTATAGCCTGCCTTCCTCGATGAATGGGCTATCTAACACCGACAGAATATTTTTTCAAATCGGATAATCGGATAATAGTTCCTGAGGTTAGCGCGTTCAAACAAACAAACTCTTCAGCTTTATAATATTAGTATAATAATTATGAACAGGTATGTATCAAAAAATACGGTGAATGACTCTTTTATAAAAACAAATTTAATTTAATTTATTCAGTGTATATTAATGACTTATTATCTTTTTTGAATTCATTATTTAATCGATATTTTTAGGATAAAACCAGTTTAATGTGCTTTGAAGTTTAATTTGATTCCAAAGTTTATTTAACTCGTTAATTTTTGATATCCATATTGGTTAGGTATATTATTTTTCTACTAATATTATAAATCCGAAAGTTTGTGAGGATGTGTGTGTTTGTGTTTGTTACTCTTTCACGCAAATACTACTGAACCGATTACAATGAAACTTAGCACACATATAGAGGGTAACTTGGATTAACACATAGGATAAGTTTTATCCCGCAAATCCGACGGGAATGCGGCTTTTGAAAACGCGGGCAAAGCCGCAGGCGGAAAGCTAGTACTATCATAAATCCCAGATAACGTTAAATATTTTTCATAAGATAATTATAGTCTTCAAAATGGCGTCTTTATAACATTTGTATTAACAGAAAATCTATCAGCATTTTTACCTAAATGTCTATATAAATATTTCGTCTTTCAAGCTCAAACAATTAATTACTAGAGAAGCACTTTTGAATCGTCATTACATATTTTTAATATTTACTACCGATTCGGAAAGCAGTGTCTATGGAGAAGGACCGGCAAGAAATAACTCCATAGATGCTCTTTTAAAATCATGTCAATATTACAGTTTAATTTAATTTATTTTCTTTCTTTCATTATTATTGTATTAGCTTCAACTCTAAATCAAACAACCGTTGTTCTACCTCTAATTAAAAAATACGAACAATTAAAAAAGGCAATCAATATATGATTCATCCACGGCCTCACATACCTACTCGATTTTGACATTTAATCACATGACCTTTCTAAAACTTCAATTATTTTTATTACACCATGCTTTTGAGAGGTCAAAAGTTTACCTATAACGAATATAATAGCTGATTAAGTGTTAACAATAGTTTATTTTGCGAACGGTCAAAACATTTATGTGAAAACCATGGGTATTATCTAACTAGCCGTGCCCCGCGGTTTTACACGCATTGCTCCGCTCCTGTTGGTCTTAGAGTGATGATATATAGCCTATAGCCTTTCTCAATTAATGGGCTATCTAACACCGAAAGAATTTTTCAAATCAGACCTGTAGTTCCTGAGATAAGCGGGTTCAAACAAACAAACAAACTCTTCAGCTTCATAAGTATAGATAGATATTATCTAATCGATAAATTTTGCGTAAAGGTTCGCGTTAAGCAGCGGTCTGCGCGGTCAATTTGATGATGGGTTACACGCGGTCAAAATTCTAGAGGTCAAGTGTGGCGAAATTAAAAAAAACACGTTTTTATTGGACATGTATGCAAATAATAAACGTTTTTTATTATGGAAATGTACTGAAATGTTCTAGCACGTTTTTGTGGTCGATAAAAGGTTGTCGTTATTTTAATTAATTAATTTATGTACATTTTATAGGATAGTAGAAATTGTATTTTTGTGACAAAAAGTAGTATATCCTTTTTTAACTACTCATGCCAATATCTACCACCATGTAATTATATTTACCTTTAAAATAATAACTTTAACTTTAAAAAAATAATACTGCAAAGTCTGCCCGCAACTAGTCATTTTGTATTTGCTTTGTAAGCATTTGTTTTACTATAACATGTTTTTCATAAAAAATATATTTATACAAAATAGCGTATATTAGAAATTAAACTATCCTTACCTTAGTTCTAGCCTGCAGCAGATTAGCACCATTGCCGCTCACAACACCATTGTTGCACTGTGCTTTCGGCACGCAAATGTATCCCTGGCCAGCACACGTTTGCTGAAAGTCACCGGTCTCCTGCACATTACCACTCCCTTGGAACAGCTCATCGATATTCTGTTGAGTTTGTTGTTGCTGGTCGAAGTCGAATTCGGATTTCTGTGTGTTTATTGTCACTCCAGGTGTTCCCGCGAACGGACGGGGAGAGGATCCCGTGTATCCACCGCCGTTAACAAATGATCCTTGAGATTCGTAGCTCGAACCGCTTTGGGATCCGAAACTGCTTGAGCCGCTCTGGGATCCGAAGCTGCTGCCGCTTTGCGAGCCGTAGCTGCTTCCACTCTGGGATCCGTAACTGCTTCCAGACTGAGAACCGAAGCTGTTTGATGCACCCTGAGCACCAAAGCCGCTCTGTCCCCCCTGAGCAGCAAATCCGTTTTGTGCACCCTGTGCAGCAAATCCGTTTTGTGCACCCTGTGCAGCAAATCCGTTTTGTGCACCCTGTGCAGCAAATCCATTTTGTCCAGCCTGTGCACCGAAACCATTTGACCCACTTTGTGCGCCAAAGCTGGATAAACCGCTTTGAGAAGCGAAGTTAGCTCCTCCGAAGTTCGAGTTTGCGCCTTGAGCGAACGCATTTTGTCCCAAACCACCCTGTCCCTTGAAACCACCGTTAAGGAACGGATTCTTTGACAAATCAAGGTCTCCCTTCGAACTGTATGACGATTCGAAAGAAGATGATTGGAAAGAAGATCCAGGTTTACCGCCTTGTCCAGTGAACCCAGCGTTTGCGAATTGACCGTTTAAGAATGGGTTGCCAGCGAGGTTCAAAGATGCATCGAGACCTGCATTGCCAGCAGCACCTCCGGTCGTATAGCTTGAGCTTTGTTTGCTGAATTTCTGGAAATTACCGCCCGTTTTGAACGGTGAGTCTTGGCCCATCCACCAGAAGGGGTTGGCAAGCGCTCCAGCGGCTAAGAAATTAAATTCGTTGTTGACATCAGCTGCTTCAGCGGCTTTGAACGCGTCTGTGTTTCCGTATCTTTGGATGACCTGGCCATCTTTTACTTTGACGCCAGCGCAGCCTTTTTCGCTTGAGCAGCCTTCGAAGGACTGTTGCGTGTGTACTTCAGATCCTGGAATCGCTTGAAGCGCTGCCAATACTTCTTTAGGCGAGTTAATTTTAAGCGGGCCACATGTTGAGCAACGCTCTACTCGTGTGCTTGGTTCTGATTCTTCAGCCTCGACTACTGGTTCTTTGGTTTGGGGTAATTCTTTGACATCTTCGATATTTTCTGGGTGTGCTTGGGCGCCTATAAGCAGGCATATGACCACCACTGTTTGAAGTAGTGGCTTCATTTTATCTGTGAACAATAGAAATTTATATTAATTTCATTTGGACATTGAGATTAATTCTATTTCAGTATACTAGATATTTTTGTGAAATAATTTGCGTAAGATTTATTTAAGTTATTGTAATGTACATTTCTTATTTAAATTTTCTTTTTTGAGTTTGAAAATCTATTTCTCGCAATTATAATTCAGAATGTGATAAACGCGTAGTCACATAGTTAATTGAAATTGTATCCTTTTGTTAATTCAAAAAGCCATAAATATTTTTTATTGATTCAAAATCAAAGTTTATAGTTTTATGATCGTGAAAAAACCTACATGCCATTAATAAACCGCCATTAATAAAATATTCAGATTTAATCAAATAAACAAACAGCTATCCTTATTCATTAACATATTAATATATGTATAAATTTAATTATATTTAGGGCCGATTTTTCAATGCTTGGATAAAACTTATCCGTCCAATAAAGTGTTACACGATAATATTAAAATGTCAAGTAAACTGTCAAATACGGGCAATTAGAATACGTTTTTAAAATGGTAGTATTATACATTATTCGACGAATAAGTTTTATCCAAGCATTGAAAAATCGGCCCTTAGTGAATAAATGGTAATATTCGCGACCGGTTAATTAAATAAACAAATTAAACATACTGCTTTTATCTAAATTCTACTATCAAATATAATTAATGATTATAGCTTTTGGAACAAGTTATTATATGTATACATACTATATTATTCTACTTTGTTAACTTTACTACCGATACTCGATAAAGGACTATCTAATAGTGAAATAATTTTTCGAATCGGACATGTTCATAAGATTAGCGCGTTCAAACAAACAAACTCTTCAGCTACATCCATCTTCGACAGCCGGTAACAGCCTCACAAAGGTAACTTTGTGAGTGCTCATGGGCGGTGGTGTCACCTCATTAGGTGATCCACCTGCTCAGTTACCTGCTCTCATATTTAAAAAAAAGCTATACAGGGTGTCCCACTATTGGTATAGGTACTAAGCGCGAAGGGACTTGTAGTTTTGCATACACTGTTCCCGTAAAAAATACTTAAACAACAAAATTAAGTCAAAAAATTTTTGCTAAATTTTTCCTGAAAATCCATGTTTTCTTCTCTAGCTTCGAGCAGCCGGCATATACCGCTTCTCTACTGTGAGCATTTTGTCAATGAAAACATAATCTTAAACGATAGCTCACGTGCTGGTGGCATAGTTGGGCGGTTGCTTGTTATGGGTGTAAACATAGAGTTTTTAGAATTAATCTATTTGAAAAAAAAATGCGTCTGGAATTTTATAAGTATTTTTTACGTACTCAGCGTATGCAAAACTATAACCTCCTTTGCGCTTAGTATACCAACAGTGGGACACCCTGTATATCTTAAACCTGGTTACGCTAATAAGTTAATTCTAACATGTCCTTTTGTTAAAAACTCGGTTTTTAAATTTAAGAAAAAACAAATCACCAAATCAATAGTTCAAGGTTTCACTGCAATTCTTTTATTTTTTACTTCGATTTTCAACTCTATTCCAATTGAATAAAGACCACCTAAATGTTTGTTTTGTGATGATTTTTCTATAGTTTTGACATTTGCTTTGCGAATCTAACTCTTAGTGCGTTGTAATAAGGTTGTTTTTGATAAATTGGTTTGGGCGTTTTTCCTTAAATATAGGGAAATTTGATAAGCGTGTATTGCATAGGTTATGAGAATTAAAAAAAAACATGACTGGTCAAAGTTATATTACATCATATCTTAAAATAAAGTTTTTTTCGTGTTTTATATTTATTTGACTATGAACTTTTTTATGAGTTAAAATTATTTTGTTGGTTTTTGAAGTTTCGAACATATACTATTAATTAATGGTTTTTCTTTCTTGTTAAATGAAAAATAACCAATTTATATGCGTAAGTAGGTATTACTTGCGGTTCGTAGATAAGGAGATTTTTGAAGTGAAACTTCTTTATCGGGGTTGGAAAAAAATTTAGTGTAACTATAACATTTTTTCGTTAAGCGTGACATTTTTCCGTTACGCGCCATCTTTTTCTTATCCCTACCACGCGTGATTCGACGACGTATTTCTGTAAAATTGCATATAGTAAATTATTTTTTTAAAAATAAGTTAAAGATGGCGCGTAACGTAAAAATGTCACGCGTAACGAAAAAATGTTACACTAAATTTTTTTCCAACCCCGATAAAGAAGTTTCACTTCAATAACTTTAAACTGTAAATCTTTGCCTTTAAATCAATTAATATCCAAATCCTTACAGGAACTAAACGCCAACACAATGACGAAACTATACCTAAATGACCTAACCAAAGACAATTTCGCCTTCAAACCTACGCATATCTATATATAGTCCTTGCTTCTGTCTGACTCAGACTATTTATCTTCGAATAAGGTTCATCAATTTAATATGGAACGAATTATCGCCCACTATCATATTAATGTGAATTAAAATTATAGCAAACAGAACCATGACCATATTTGTCTAAGAAAAACATATAAAAACATAAAAACATTTTTTCAAAATTAATTCAAACTTTAACTCAATTATTAATTAATAATTATACTGTCGCATTATACAGTGGTTAATACAGGATGGTTAGAACTAAGAACCGAAAGGTTCTAGCTTCGATTCCCGGTTGAGATTAACAAAATCTTTGAATATTAAACAAATAAATAAATAAGAACACGTACCTAGTTTATTTCTACAAAAAATTAATATCAAATCTTTTTATATAGTTACTTATTCACATAAGGTTTCTATATAAAAAGTTAAAAATCAAACTCAGGACCTCTTATCAAAAATATTACAAGATTAACATCAAGAGCAGATGAAATTAAAAAAAAAAAAAAACAACAAATTAAAAACCTACAGCGTAATAAATTAAAATACAGAAAAACCAGATTTTAGAAAAAAGTTAAAACTTTCCTCTTTATTCTTTTTCAAACCCAAATGTCGTTGACTCTAAACTAAAATTCATAAAACTATGGGCCAATCCTATCCTACTAATATTATAAATGCGAAAGTTTGTGAGGATGTGTACGTGTGTGTTTGTTCCTCTTTCACGCAAATACTACTGAACCGATTACAATGAAATTTAGCACACATATAGAGGGTAACTTGGATTAACATATAGGATAGATTTTATCAAGGAAATCCGACGGGAACGGGAACTATGCGGGTTTTTCTTTGAAAACGCGGGTGAAGCCGCGGCCGGAAAGCTACGTAAGTACATAATATAAACTCGAAAAATGTAACCTCATCTAGATCGGATAAAAATTAATACTTCACAGATAATATAATACTATCACTACATAGTATAAAACAAAGTCGCTTTTTCTGTCCCTATGTCCCTATGTATGTTTAAATCTTTAAAACTACGCAACGGATTTTGATGCGGTTTTTTGTTATAGATAGAGTGATTCAAGAGGAAGGTTTTAGTATAAAATTTATTATGTTTTAGACAAAGCGGGCGAAGCCGCGGGCGGAAAGCTAGTTAATAATAAATTTAAAAATATCTTTATTTCAAATTCTAAAAGGGGAAGTAACATACATATATTACATCTACAATTTTTAGTTTCCGAATAATAATAAAAAATATAAATAAACGAAACAGAAACGCAACCTTCAGTCTGTATGTTTGTTTGTGTCATTACCTATGACCTCAGCAAGTGTTAAATCAAATATGAATAAATTTTTTCAACATGACTAATACACGTAGGCCATTCCGATTATATCTATGTATTATAGTATTTAGATATCATAATATATTATACTAGCTTTCCGCCCGAGCTTTCAAAGAAAAACCCGCATAATTACCGTATTCTTGGAATTTCCGTGATAAAACCTATCCTATGTGTTAATCCAAGTTACCCTCTATATGTGTGCTAAATTCTATTGTTATCGGTTCAGTAGTATTTGCGTGAAAGAGTAACAAACATATATGTATAAATTTTCGCATTTATAATTATTGTAAAAGGATAGGATAGGATAGGATTTGGCTAATATAAACATCATGCAATTACGCAAATTTTATTATCCAAATCAGACTTATAGTAAATCTTTGGTAACGATTCTTAGTAAGGATTACCCACAGAAAAGGACATCATACCACATTTGAACGGCCTACTTTCAAATGTTCATGAATCTTCTTAAAAATGTACTTTAAAAGTAAGTTAATGTATATGTCAGAGGTTACTTATGCATCTACAAAGTAAAATGTTTTAAGTTGCAGAAACAACTTCAATTGGATCTAATGTACTTCACTAAAATTAAAAGTTTTTGTTTGTACCACATAAGCTCTAGAACTACAGGACTGATTTTGATAATTACGTTACTTCTATAAAGTTACATAATAAAAACAAAGGCTTTTCTTATTTATTAATATCGCCAACCGGAACGACCGACGAATATAACATGACATTTATGAGAAAATGAAACAAAAAAAATAATTGTTTCCTCTGTTTTATACAAAAAAAAATGTTTACCTTTTTTGTCTAAGAAAAGTATATGGAGCCTCAATTTTCAACTTATTGTTTTTAAGTTAAAAAAAACAATAATTTCTTCAGATCCTACGTTGCCATGGTAACCATGTAACACACCGTTTCCATAGCAACAATTCGACACAATATAGAAAATATTTCCAACAATCGAATCAATTTGTGACTCCCACTTGATTCTTGACATCTTATGTCATCTGCTTTCAACGACCTTGCGCCTACGCAGTGGCCTTTACACTTAGATCATGTTATGTAGCTTTAAAAAGTATAGAACACACTTTTGTTTTCAATTTACGCACTTTCTATTGGACAATATCGTAATCAGTAAGAGAAATATGTCATGATGTTTTATGTTATGTATTTTTGGCGCGAAAACGGCTTGAATTTTAGGTTGAGAGGTACCTAGTATTTTTTTTATAACAATGACTCATCAAAATTTATAAAAAGAATAAAGTACCGAAGGTTTTTTTTTTTTTTTTGTTAAATGTAAGATTTGTCTTAATTGGGAGGACACATTATAATTTGAAAAAGGTAGAGTTTTTTTGCAACATTTTTTTTTGTTTTTTTTCGAACTGTTCGTTTTATCGATAAATTGTTACTTGTACAATAATTATATTATGTAACGATGCGTAGTCATGAATTTTTGAATAACACAAAAATCGTATACATATTTATATTGTATTTAGTATCTTTTAAATAAGTTTTTGCTATTGCCATTTCTTACATAAATAGAATTACTTGTATAGGAATAGGTATATAACAATTTAATGTTACGAAGATTTTTTATTCAATTACTTGAATGAAGTGCTTTTTATTAAATTTTCTTTTATATATTTGTTTTAAAAATGAAAACAATGGTTTTTTTATATATCTACGAGTATATTCCCGTTTTTTATATTATTTAATTCCAGTTACTACATTTTAAAACACAGTTAAAAAGCAGTAAAAGCACGAATTTAGTTAAAATATTTAACTGGCAGTGTAAAATTTAAATATTTAGCCATCTTTAACTGGTTTTACATTGAACAACCGGTTCTTCACAAGATCTCCTTTCGCAAGGCTGTAGAGATGAATTTATATACTAGCCGTGCCGCGCGGTTTCACCCGTTAAAACAAGTATTTATTTCTATAGCTCATGTATTATTCTGATGTATAACCATATTACTGTAAAGTTTCATACAAATCCGTACAATAGGTTTTTCGTGAAAGAATAACAAACATACAGACATACATTCTTCAAACTTTCGTGTAAATTATAACTTATTTCATCTTCCGTTTATAATATTAGTAGAAATTGCTGACTGATGCAACTTCTACGTTACATTTTTTCCTATTTTTATAAAATTTTTAATTTCAGTTCCGCTCCTATTGATCTTAGCGTAATGGTATATATATATATATATATATATATATATATATATATATATATATATATTTATCCCTCAAACAAACAGCCGTCCTCTGAAGACAAAAATGCATTTAAACTGGCGTCCACCTGCTTTTGGCGTCCGAATACTGGACGCCACTTTGATAGCCAGTGGCATTCACGTCCTATTGGTCCTGACAAACCGTAGGACAAATATCGATAGATGCCAAAATATCGCTTAAATGGCTGCAATAATATATTAAAAAGTTCGAGAAAAAATCTTAGCGCAGATGAGGCGCTGCTGTCGCGCGTATATTTACAGTCGTATAACTCGGAGATTTCCTGACTCCGACTCCGCGTATTTGGCGTCCACAACTGCGACGTTGCCAGCTCGTTCGCACCGATAGATCACAATCATAATATTATTTACCACTGACTGCAATTATAACAATATATTCGCCGTAGGAGGTGTACGCGTTGCGTATCATTAGGAGCCCGAGTTTATTTAAAAACTTTAAAAAGTCGGTGAAAATACAAAAAAAATTACGTGCAGTTATTGAATTTTTTTTAAAGAATACTTGAGGCGTGATCTACAATCGATATAGAAGCCAAAAATATAGTTTTTAGAATTTTTTTCTGTTTGTCTGTATGTACGTCCGGCATAAACTCAAAAACTACTGCATGGATTTACTTGAAATTTTGCATGAATATTACTAAGAGGTCAGGTCAGGCTATAGGCTACATATTATCAAGCTATCACCTACGGGGCAGAAGAGTTCGTTTGTTTGGTTGAACGCGCTAATCTCCGGAACTACTAGTACGATTTGATTGATTTGATTCTTTCAGTGTTGGATAGATCATTTATTGAGGTAGTCTATAAGCTATATAATATCACGCTAATAGGAGTGGAGCAGTAATGAAAAATGTTACCAAATTGGAGGAAATTTAAGCGATGGTAGCGGAACAGTAATGTTTATCGTGGGTGAAATTCTTTATAAGCCATAAGATTTAAAGCGAAAAGACCACGAACGTAACTTTCAGTTAAAATAGCAACATAATAATATGTTTATATTGAACGGACGCACAATAGCTTTATACGGACGGCCAATAGCTATATACGGACGCTCAATAGCTATATATACGGACGTCCAATTGCTATATACGAATGTTCAATTCAAATCTAGTGGGATATTCTCAAAATCTCTCTTCTTCTCTCTAAAAATATTTCTTCCTACTAAATGCCAATAATTCCCATTGATCCCGGGGAAATCTGTGGGGACAAATGGGAATAATCCAATATGGTGCAAGTGATGCAACACGATTGGTAATAGTATTTCCATCATACAGTAGCTTGTAGCCAAACAGTACTGCCTCAAATAGTAAATTATTCCTCAATCGTAGTTCGAGGCATGCCGAGGGGTTTCATCCTTTCATTGTGGATATCCCTAACATTCGAACTCGTCGCTTCGAGACTTCTTTCATAATTAAAACAGCCAAACAATGGAATTATTCACTCCCTACAACTATTTTTCCTGAGCAATACAACCTGGACCTCTTCAAAGCTAGGGTGAATAGGCTCCTCCTAGGCAGACGTGCACCCAAGTAGACCACATTGCCGCTTTCCATCAGGTCTGATTGTGGTCAAACGTTTGCCTATCGATTATAAAAAGAAAAAAAATAGTGCCGTATTTTTACAATTAAAGTAGCCAGGTTATTGAACGTCCGTATATAGCTATTAGGCGTCCGTATATAGATATTGGACGTCCGTATATAGATATTGGACGTCCGTATATAATATTTGACGTCCATATATTATAATATTGGTTCAGGCCATGGTAGGATACAATCCCGATTTTATCATACCTATATTTATATTGACCCACTTTTTTTTTTTTTTTTTTTGTGTGGTGTCTCTCAATGTTAGCCAGAAGGGCTTCTACATTTTAACGCGGACGCGGGGGTGAACTGAAGGTTCACCCTGGTAGCGACATGCACAAGGGCGTCCCCCCTTGACGGGGACCACGAACCTCGGCTTGGGCTGTCGCTTGAGTGGAGGAGGCCAGAAGGGCCCTAATCGGACGGGATATTGACCCACAAATGAAGTTATTGCCTACCTAATTGTCTTAAATTTATAAAAAATAGACTAGATAAACATTTACATAATTATATGCTTGTTATTTTAGCAACTACCTGTGATTTTTCATGTAAAAATTACAGACAGGAGCTTAATTTTCTTTATCGTATTATAAACTCTTTGGGTACTAAACTTTATCAAAATCCATTGTTACTAATACGTGTAGATAGATAATAATTAATAATAAAAGATAAAAAAAAATAATGTGCATCCGTATATGTATAGATCTTACGAAATTGGTATATAAATGAAAAGACAAGCGTTAATAAAAGAAAGAGATAGTAAACCGAAATCTGGCAACATCGCACTCACAAATGCCGTTCATGCTATGAGGATGCTAGATAGTCGATGCATTAGGTAAATCACGATCAATATATCCAGGACGCCTATAATTTATGACCATGGTTCGGGGCTCAAAAATGTTGCGGCACGAACGCAAGAAGAATATCGCGAAAAATTAAATTATCCGAAAATGACGTACCCCACGGAGCTGGCTATCGAAAAACTAAGCAATATTCATTAAAACATGTTAAAAAAAGCAAGGGGAACTGGGGGACGTCGTAATGATGCACAACGTGCATGACGCCAAAAAGATTGTATGATGTAAATATATATATATATATATATATATATATATATATATTATAGTCAATAGCCTTCCTCGATAAGATGGACTATCACTAACAGTGAATTTTTTTTCTAATCGGACCCGTGATTCCGGAGATTAGCGCGTTCAAAAAAACAATCGAACAATTCAGCTTTATAATATAAGTGTAGATTTCATTAATTTATTTTTGTATCTATTATAGAGAACTTTATCCATACTAATATTATAAATGCGAAAGTAACTCTGTCTGTCTGTCTGTTACTCAATCACGCCTTAACTACTGAACCAATTTGCATGAAATTTGGTATAGAGATATTTTGATACCCGAGAAAGGACATAGGATAGGTTTTATCCCGGAAATCCTACGGGAACGGGTTTTTCTTTGAAAACGCGGGCGAAGCCGCGGGCGGAAAACTAGTTATAATATAAGTTTAGATTTTATTAATTTATTTTTGTATCTATTATAGAGAACTTTAAGCTTAATTTATATAAAAAAAAAACAATCCTATTGATTGGTCATCATAATTTGTAGAATTGACGTAGTTATGTGATAATATAAACTTGTTTTTAAACATAAATAACTTATTTAAATAATACGTTTATTATATCGATAGTTATGTTTCGTTAACGATGATGTCTAGCGAAAAACATGATTCTAAATTTTATATTATTCTTTTTATAATCGAAAAATATCCCGTATCATTTTTTTAGGGTTCCGTAGCCAAAATGGCAAAAACGGAACCCTTATAGTTTCGTCATGTCCGTCTGTCCGTCTGTCCGTCTGTCCGTCTGTCACAGCCGATTTACTCGGAAACTATAAGTACTACAGTGATGAAATTTGATGGGAATATGTGTTGTATGAACCGCTACAAAAATATGACACTAAATAGTAAAAAAAAGAATTGGGGGTGGGGCCCCCCATACATGTAACTGAGGGATGAAATTTTTTTTTTCGATGTACATACCCGTGTGGGGTATCAATGGAAAGGTCTTTTAAAATGATATAAAGTTTTCTAAAAAACATTTTTCTTAAAGTGAACGGTTTTTGAGATATCAGCTCTCAAAGTCGTAAAAAGTATGTCCCCCCCCCTCTATTTTTATAACTACGGGGTATAAAATTCTAAAAAAAATAGAGGTGATGCATGCTAATTAACTCTTTCAACGATTTTTGGTTTGATCAAAGTATCTCTTATAGTTTTTGAGATAGGTTGATTTAACTGTAATTTATTATATTTGCTGCTACGGAACCCTTTGTGCGCGAGCCCGACTCGCACTTGGCCGGTTTTTTTAATTACGAATAACTAGCTGTGCCTTGTGGTTTTACCCGCATTGCTTCGCTTCTACTTGTCTCAGCGTGATGGTTTAATATTATAGCCTTGCTCATTAATATAGAGATATATTTATATATCAAATTAGTAAGATATATTCACAGAAAAATATTCTACACTTCTTCCTAGCTTAACAGTTTTTGAGTGATAGACTGTCAGACTTACATACAAAAATTATTATGAGGATTTAATAATTTTAAAATTGTCAAGTAAAAATACCAATTTAAATTTTAAATACACAGACGATGTACCATTATTATTTTATAGTGCATAAAATTGAAGTTTATTTAAATATTCACATAAAATCGGCGTGTTAGCCTTGACAAAGACAATATAAAAATATTTAAATAAATATTACAATATTAATGCGATAAAAATTTAAAATCGGCCATTGTCTAGCTGAGAAAGGTCAGCTTTTAAAAGCTGATGTGAATCTTTGTTACATTTAGTTTAAGGTCTCTTAAAACCTGTACTCTATAAACTTTTAAATGGGCAATTCTTGTATTATATCTATACCTAATCTATACTAATATTATAAAGCTGAAGAGTTTGTTTGTTTGAACGCACTAATCTCAGGAACTACTGGTCCGATTTGAAAAATTATTTCGGTGTTTGATAGCTCATTTATCGAAGAAGACTAGAGGCTATATATCATCACTCTAATACCAACAGGAGCGGAGCATTGCAGGTAAAACAGCGGGGCGCAGCTAGTACAACGTATAAGCTGAAAAGTTTTTTTAGCAGGCTAATTTCAGAAACTATACTCTACCGATTTCAAAAATTATTTTACCGTTGGATATATACATGACATGTACGTGATTTTATAATCTGCATTTCAGAAACGGCTCTACCAATTTTCATGAAATTTAGAAACTTTCGTGGACGATAATTCAATCTAGCTAGGAAAACGTTTGCCGAGTCAGTTTGAAATATATAAGAATAAATTAAGCTTAGTCTTCAATCAACAAGTTTTTTAAGAGACAATCTGTCTGGCTTTTTATAAAATATGTTAATATACAAATATATTTAAATAATATTATTATATTCATGCATGATACGTGCATAAATCTTGTCACTACAAAAAAATATTCTACATATTTTTTTTAATGTGTCGATAATGTGAATATTTCATTCACATAAAAAGCATAATTTTTTTATAAATAATGAAATAAATAAACTAAATAAGAATTTATTATCAGACCACTTGGTAAAAAAGTCAGTTTATGAAATGTGTATTACCTATACCATCGAATATCAAATATTCTGACATACCTATGTATTTGCTATATTATGTATTACTAGCGGTCCGCCCCGGCTTCGTCCGTGGTACATATTTCGCAATAAAAAGTAGCCTATGTCCTTTCTCGGGTATCAAAATATCTCCATACCAAATTTCATGTAAATTGGTTCAGTAGTTTAGGCATGATTGAGTAACAGACAGACAGACAGAGTTACTTTCGCATTTATAGTATTAGTATGGATTAACCAGCTGTGCCCCACGGTTTTACCCGCATTGCTCCGCTCCTGCTGGCCTTAGCATGATATGATATTGTAGCCTTCCTCGATAAATGGTTAAATAATTTTTCAAATCGGACCTTGAATGAATGAATTAATGAATGAATGAATGAATGAATGAATGAATGAATGAATGAATGAAAATACTTTATTTGCACCAAAAACAAGGAACCTTGTTCCTGAATATAGTGCATTTAAACAAACCAACGAACACTTCAGCTATATACAGGGTGTAATCGTTAAGTGTGCTCAGGCGATTGTTCCGTAACTATTGCAGATATCAAAAAACTTTAAACTGATATCGAAAGCCCTTTACCTAATGAGTAAAATGGCCATAATAAATTAAAAAAAAAAGAATAAATATCCAAAAATGTTACATTAAACGCTCCCATACATTTTATTTCCCATACATTTTGTATTCATAGCATATTTTCGCCCGTCCGATTAGGGCCCTTCTGGCCTCCTCCACTCAAGCGACAGCTCAAGCCGAGGTTCGTGGTCCCCGTCAAGGGGGGACGCCCTTGTGCATGTCGCTACCAGGGTGAACCTTCAGTTCACCCCCGCGTCTGCGTTAAAATGTAGAAGCCCTTCTGGCTAACATTGAGAGACACCACACAAAAAAAAAAAAAAAAGCATATTTTCGAAGTGATGTCCTCATTGTGCAATACAATGAGGAGCTCTATTTACAGATTCTTAATGAACTTCCCTTCAAATTTGCAAATTAAAGCAGAAAACCAAAAAAAGAAAGAAAAAGCTAAAATCTTTCATATTAAATGTACATGGGATATTCGTATCTCATACTAAATGTATGGGAGGGTTTCAAGTTAATTTTTTAGATATTTCTCGTTTTATTTTTAAAAATTTATTATGGCCATTTTACTCATTAGGTTAAGTACTTTCGATATCAGTTTAAAGTTTTTTGATATCAATAATAGTTACGGAATAATCGCCTGTGCACACTTAACGATTACACCCTGTATATTACCATTTAACAACTTTACATATAAAATACCAATTTCTGAAAGTTCAAATACTGAAATGAAATATGCGAATATATTATGATATATATCTCGTAATATTTTAGCATCAAACATATAAGACATTTTGAAAACGACATCGAATCACGAAGCGACCTGAGGTCAAATAGTTTCAAAATAAACCAATTTCAGTGGGTCACGACGATGTTTTAGATAATAAATTATATTTTGTGTAACACTTGTAATATAGATTAATTATATCTACGTTATATATTATAACTAGCTGTGCCGTGCGGTTTTACCCGCATTGCCCCGCTCCTGTTGGTCTTAGCGTGATAATATATAGCCTTCCTCGATAAATGGGCTATCTAACACCGAAATAATTTTTCAAATCGGACCAGTAGTTCCTGAGATTGGCGCGTTCAAACAAACTCTTCAGCTTTATAATATTATTAGTATAGATATCTAAAGCAATATCATTGAAAAACGTCTTATCTTCAGAATCGAACAAAGTTTGTAGAAATACATCGACAGAGTAAAAAGCGTGGTTATTTTTTCGAATGTATGTATGTATTTTTAGCACACTTTACACCATAAACTGCTAACATTTGTATATAAGAAAAATCTATCGAAATTATTTAGCTTTCTAAAACAGTTTAATAGCTTGAAAACTATGAATATATGCACTAATCTACGTAACGATAAATAACAATATTATTACAGAAAATCGAGTTTAAAAACCAAAGTAACTCTGTCCGTCTGTCTCTACTTTACGCCTCAATTACTGAACCGATTTGGATAGCATTTGTTACAGATGTAACTAGAGACCTGATAAAGAACATAGGATATGTTTTATCCCGAAAATGCCACGGGAACGGGAATTATGCGGAATTTTCTTTGACGGACAATACCACGGAAAGAAACTTTTTAAAGGAATTTCAATTTCGTAACAAGGACTACACACACTTATGCAATTGTCAAAAGCCTTCAGTTGTTTGTTGTTTCACTTACAACCGGATATATTCCGGTTTCTTTAAAAAACATGTATGTAGGTAAATATACTGTTCAATAATACTTGTAAAGATGTACAGTTGTTACATGATAAAAAAAAGGAGGGGTTGCACTGGGGGAGTGCCGGCAGAAGTGAAAACTGGATTATTAACGTTCAGCATGTTTGATATTTTGGAATGGTATCCGTCTTACGCATGGAATATAAGGGCTAAAAAAAAAACATCCGTCTTACGCTTTTTTGATCAGACCACGTGTCCTGACACGAGTTTAAGATTTTATACCCAACGCCGCTAAAGAAGTTTTCACTTCAAAAATATTGTTAAGAGAGCCCATTCTTTTAAGTGTCAGCATTTTAGGGGTTTTAGGCGGTCAGCGAAGATTCAGCTATTCGGGCCTGAGGTGGGTCCGCGTTTAGTATGGAATCAACGTGCTCGAAACTAAAAATCGTAAGCGCCATTCACATTTTTATCAAAAAGTGAATGAAAATGAAAATATTTAGTATTTTCTAAATCTAAAACAGTCACGAAATCGAGAAGGTAAATACCTATGTATTTGTGATTTAATACGAATTATTATCGTAAAATACGGTTGTAATGAGCATTTATATGATATTTTAGAGATAACTTCAGGATTTTTTTTTCGAGCAAAAATTTTCCGATCGTTTTTTGGAAACAGTCATCCCATCACACATACGTTCTGTAATACATATTAGAAATTTCAGTGCGAAAAAACTTCAATATTTTCAATTATGTATTTCATAGTAAGGTAAAAACATAGTCTGCTACTTGTCCATAAAGAACATCGATCAGTCAAAACATTGTGTAAAACCGGCTACTCACCTACCTGTAGCAGGGGCAAAATTGTAATTGCACCTTTAATTGGTGTAAAGGCAAGCAGGGGCAATTTAGAGACAAACTAAAATTGCTCCGACCGCCGCGGCCGTGCAACCGACATTGTTCCAATATTGCCCCTGCGGCAGGTATGTGAGTAGCTAGCTTAATGCATATGTGCCTTTATAACCCACAAAATATCAACATGTTATTATTTATAGGTACGCAAAATATTTATAAACTCATCTTCTTTGTTACACATCCCCACATTAACTTAAACGATTACTAATCGATTTAAACATCAAAATGAATAATCGAATTGCGTAAAATGAATTCATTTATCGATATATTAACATTTTATTTGAAATGTGTATCAAGGTGAGCAAGATGTAATCTTTAATAATATTTATAATATGCAATACACTCTCCTATTATTATTTTTAATTGGTCATAAATAATATATTAAAATGAAGGACTCGTTTTGATTGGATTTAGACATTAGTTGCACATGTAATATTAATTGAAGGTTGATAACAGCTTAATGCATGTGTTATTGCATTATATTATACTGTATATATAAAACATGATTAGAATATTTGTCTGTTTGTCCATTAATTAATATCTCAAACTAGCTGTGCCCCGCGGTTTTACCCGCAGTTTTACCCGCAGTACTCCGCTCCTGTTGGTCTTAGCGAGATGATATATAGCCTATAGCCTTCCTCAATAAATGGGCTATCTAACACCGAAAGAATTATTCAAAACGGACCAGTAGTGCCTGAGATTAGCGCGTTCAAACAAACAAACTCTTCAGCTTTATAACATTTTAAGTATAGATTGATTTTTACTTATCTTTGAAGCCTATTTAAAGTTCTTTCTTAAAAAATGTTCAATATCGTTATTTGTACAGTTTCGATATACTAAATAGGAACAAACATACATAAAAAATATTTATGAAATTACTGATTATAATTTAATAGCGGCTTAAAAAGTAATGTAATAGATATTTGATGTCTAATAACAAATAATTTATTAATTTGATTATCAAAATATTGATCCATCGTTAAGTATTTTTTAATCTGTAATTATTTCAAAATATCTTATAGTATTTCGTTATAACCAAGGTTCTATGATATGTTAAAAAGTGTTGCCATAACTCTTAATTAGGAATACATTTGATACATCAATCAAAACATAATCAGTATTAGTAAAAATTTGAGCGATATTATAACTTAAAATAATCGATTAATACTTTAATTTCTAATTTAAATTATATAAATTAAAATACAGAGAGATAGACTCGCTTGCTTTAGAATTTCCTCAACTATAAATTATATGTAGACTGTATCTATCGTTACTCGTTAGTCTCATTTGTTCAAATTCTTTATTAATTAACATTTTCTATGGAAATTAGACTATTCTTTTTCATATTTATTTCCTAGAAAACATGCCAAAAAATCAAACTGAATTTTTCATACGAATTACCATAGGTACATTAAAAAGTTTTTCTAATTAGGTCCCTGATAGCTTATTTGACGCTTGATGTTTGTCATTTTAACTGACAGGAGCCGTATTATGACCTCTTATTCCCAGTCAGTTTACGCCGTGAATTGAACTGACTGGCAAATTCATATTATACATTATACAATAATTAACCATGGCTAGCATAGAGCTCTATCTATATCTATCCTTTAGTTTCTGTGATCTGTGATGGCTAGTTATTGCGTTATATGAATTTGCCAGTCAGTTCAGTTCACGGCGTTATCTGTCTGGAAATAAGAGGTCATAATACGGCCCCTGGTTAGCTATACATAACATAATCAGATATTGTGAAAACAGCCGATAGTATTGTTATTCGCAAAAGATTTGGACAAAGCCAGAGTCCGACATAGCATAATAAAGATGTTATTATTTGCATATATTATTATCAATACTACTGTACATCTTTATAAGTATTATTGAACAGTATATTTACATATCTATACTTATATAATAAAGCTGAAGAGTTTGTTTGTTTGAACGCGCTAATCTCAAGAACTACTGGTCCACTTTGAAAAATTCTTTCGGTGTTGGCTTTTCATAGCCCATTTAGCGAGGAAGGCTAAGACCAACACAAGCGGAGCCATGCAACACAGCGGGTGATACCACGGAGCACAGCTAGTAACAATAAATATTGAATTATTTGCATATATTATTATCGATACAGTGTCAAAGATTAGTCATAAATTTTCTTGACTATCTTATAGAGAAGATAAACATTATTAAAACTAGTGACACACCTAGACTTTTAAAAAATCCTGTTTTGCTCATAGCCATAATATTTTATATACATGTTAGTTTTATAAATTCTGTTATAAATATATAGAAAAAACCTTTTAATATATGGCAATGTTACTTTATTAAGTATATTTCCACTGAAAATTATAGTCCGGGATACATCGCCCATTTTTGCAAGTGATTACTATCAAGCTAATTTTTCGTGAGTAGCTTTATTTTGATGAGATGCCCAATAATTTCATGTATAAAACTCTCGATTGTGGTAGCTTACAGAGGTAACAAGGATAAAAATTTTTGATTTGACGGTTCTCAAATATTTATTACGCAATTTGTAGGACAATATGTCTGTTGAATTATATAAGTATTAAATAAGTGAAAATAAAAAAATCAGCTGGTTAGTAATCATTTATGATGACTTCGTTATCGATACACATTGGAAAGGGGGACTCTTTGATCAAACCATAGATTTTGTAGGACAAATATTTTTTCGAATAATTTAGATAATTATCTTGAGATTGAACAAAAAAAAACATTCAATTAGTAATTAATATTTGAGAACCATCAAATCAAAATATTTTATCCTTGTTTCCTCTGGTAGCTACCACAATCGAGAGTTTTATACATGAAATTATTGGGCATCTCATCAAAATAAAGCTACTCACGAAAAATTAGCTTGATAGTAATCACTTGCAAAAATGGGCGATGTATCCCGGACTATTATGCTAATGTATTTAATATATTCGTTGATAGCTCAAAATATATAACTTTAGATTATAATCTAGCTATTTATTTTGCAAATTTCAATTAAATCGGTTTATTGATTTATGGGTAATAAACTTTTTCTTTGTTATATAATTAAACCTACTATATCCTATCCTACTAATCACAATATCACAATATTATAAATGCAAAAGTTTGTGAGAATGGATGTATGTGTATGTAGGTATGTTTGTTACTCTTTCACGCAAATACTACTGAACCGATTATAATGAAATTTAGCAAACATATAGAGAGTAACTTGGATTAACACATAGGATAGGTTCTATCCCAGAAATTCTACGGGAACGGGAACTGTGCTGGTTTTTCTTTGAAAACGCGGGCAGAAGGGGCGTTATTTTCGTTACAGAATTTCTGGATTCGGTCTCCACGCTCAAGGCCTGCGATAGAAGCCTTGCAATAAATATTTAAAAAATATATATAAGTAAAAACAGTGCGACACGAGACATCTATATATTAGAACAACATATTAATTGACACATTAATGTATATCTATTTCTAAACAAATATGTTTTGTAAACAATGTTTTATGTGTCGTTAAATTTCTAGAACTGATTCTATTCAATTAAGGAAATTAGATTTTCTTGCATCTTATTTTATTACTTTATATTGCAAACTAATCTTCAACCCGCGGCTTTGCCCAATTTCAATTAAAATTCAAAAATTCAGTTGCGTAGATTTAAACATCTAAGAATACATACAGTCAACGGGAAGAGACTTTGTTTTATACTATGTAGTGATGATGATGATCATCAGTTGTCATGGGAAATAAAAAAAATACAATTACTCATTAAAAAACACTTATTATTAATATTGATAACTAGCGGTCCGCCCCGGCTTCGCCCGTGGTACATATTTATGTTTTCTCTACATAAGAACTATCCTGGTACTTCAAGGAATGTAATAAAAAAAGAATTATCGAAATCGGTCCACCCGTTCTCGAGTTATGCGCTTACCAACACATTTTGCGATTCATTTTTATATTAAACTAGCGGTCCGCCCCGGCTTCGCCCGTGGTACATATTTACGTTTTCATTACATAAAAACCATCCTCGTACTTCAAGGAATATAATAAAAAAAGAATTATCGAAATCGGTTCAGCCGTTCTCGAGTTATGCGCTTACCAACACATTTTGCGATTCATTTTTATATATAAGAAGAAGAAGATTAGGTGATAAAAATGAAATAACATATAAATAAAAATGAATCCCTATTTCCCTTGGTCACGGCATCATGTGCAAAGAGCTGGATTGATTTCGATAATTCTTCTTATATTGTATTCGTTATAATCAGAAGACGGATCTTATGAAAAAAAATGGAGCCAAAAATGAAATAAGTACCTAAACTTAGCGGCTATGCTTAACGCATTTTTCGTAAAAATGATGAACAAGATAAATACACATTCTTTAAGCAATTTACGGCTGTATTGAATAATTCGGTTACGAAACTGTGACGTCACGACCAGCCGGATGTACAGTATGCAAATTAAGTTGAGAATTCATTGGAAAAACCTCTTTGGTAGCTTGTATTTGGCTTCAACTTTGATTATGCAAAACGTTGTCCTGCGAATATTGATAAATCATAATATTGTAATCGTATTTTTTATAATATATGTATAATATAATATATAATCTATACTAATATTATAAAGCTGAAGAGTTTGGTTTTTTGTTTGTTTGAACGCGCTAATCTCGGGAACTATTGGTGCGATTTGAAAAATTATTTCGGTGTTAGATAGCCCATTTATCGAAGGCTAGAGACTATTTATCTTCACTCTAAGACCAACATACGCGGAGCCACGCGGGTAAAACCGCGGAGCGCAGCTAGTTTTTTTATAATATCACAAAATGTTATTTATTGATGGATCTTTTGACGTTTTTTTGATTTTTTTTTCAAACTCAAACATTAATTTATTCAATTAGACTTCTTCTAGCACTTTTGAATCGTCATAACATATTTTTAACATTTACCACCGATTCGGAAAGCAGTATCTATGGAGAAGAACCGGCAAGAAACTCCATAGTTCAAAATTGTAAATAAATGAATCGTTCTATACAATATTTTTTGTATATATATGTTTAATTAATCACATATTTGTATAGTGACTATCGAAAAACGTTCAAACAATGTAGGTATGACATCATATCAAATATTATGTGAATAAGACATAAACGCGCTTGGAGTACGAGTCCCAAAAAAATGTATTGAAATAATACTTTTTTAATCATATTGTGCGTATAAAATAATATTACAGTCATAAAAATTGGTTACTGATATAATTATAATGATAATAAATGCTAACCTATGAACTATTCTAGAAAAAAAAATTATTTGGCAAGATTCAAAGATACCAAAATCATCGCCTTACTCCATGACGTAGCGGTATTGCCATGACGCGACCTTAAAATTTTACTCTCAACGCGTCTAAAGAAGTTTCACTTCAAAATCGGTAACAATATCGATGTAAAATCTTTAAAACTAAATCTATACTAATATTATAAAGCTGAAGAGTTTGTTTGTTTGTTTGTTTGAACACACAAACAAAAATAATTTCAGTGTTAGATAGCCCATTTATCGAGGAAGGCTATAGGCTATATATATTATCATCACGCTAAGACCAACAGGAGTGGAGCCACGCGGGTAAAACCGCGGGGCACAGCTAGTATATTATAATAATAAGGTTTAATCATATACATTTTAGTTTAAAAATAGTAATATCCTAACCTTGATTTGAAACTCAAACTAACCACAAAGGATTCGAATATATTTTTATAAAGCGGTTTCTATTGTGGTTTTCATAAATAATTATTTTGTCAAAGATATATAAAATTATATTATGTACTCTAGTGTCATGGTTAGCATTCGAGCATATAACCTAAAGTACCTAAATTCGACTAATAAAGGCTAATCATGAATATATAAATATTTCAGGACAATTTTCACACACGGCACGATCTGATGACTGATCCCATACTAAGCTATCGCTTGTGTTATGAAAACCAGATGGCTGATGCATATATAATTTTAAATAAATACTTATATAGATAATTAACACCCAGACACAGAACAAACATCTATGTTCATCACACAATATTTTCCCCGGGTGGAAATCGAACCCACGACCAGTGACTTGGAAGGCAGGGTAACTACCAACCAAGCCAACCGGTCAGTCAGTACATATTTTTCTAACACAAAAGGAAGGCTATTTACCCGCAGTTTTATTAAATATCCATACTTAATATTATTAATTAAAATATGTATGTTTGTATACGTTAAGTTGTTATACTAAAATAGTGTTCCATTTTGATTAATTATTAGTGTATATAAAAATCTGTAGTAAAGGAAATAATATAACTGAATGCTATGTGTCATAGCTGTAACTGCTAAGCCTAAATGCATAATTGGACGACGCGGTTGGCGCAGTGGTAAAGTCGCCCGGTCAGGGCAAATATTTGTGTGATGAACTCAATTATTTGTTCTTGGGTCTGGGTGTTATTATCTATATATGTATTTATTAAATATTATATTTATCGTCGCCTAGTACCCACAACACAAGCCTTAATTGAGCTTACTGTGGGACTAGGTCGATTTGTGTAATAATGTCCTATAATATTTATTTATTTATTTATTTATAATTTTTTGCATAATGATAGCAATCTATAAAATGACGCAAGTTGAGGATGAATATTTCTGACAATGTAAAAAGGTAACTCGGTAATAACTAAATTATTACCTCGATAAACAAATAAATTTCCTTATAAGGAAAACGTAAATAAATCGTCTTCTATATTTTGCTGTATTAGGAAAACTATATCTTTACTTGATTTCTCTCTATACAACCGGTTGTCTGGAAGAAATCGCTATTTAGCGATAAGGCCGCCGTTTGCTACAATGTATATGTAATTCTCAATTTTTAAGTTATTAAGAGCAATAAAGCATGAATAAAATAAATATTATATCTATCTATTATCACAACATAGTATAAAACAAAGACGCTATCTGTCCGTCCCTATGTAGGTATGCATAGATCTTTAAAATTGCGCTACGCATTGTGATGGATTTTTTTTTAATTAAGAGTCGTTCTCGAGGTTGGTTTTACCACAGGTTTTACTATATAATTTCCAATTTGTTAAGTTTTTGCGAGCGAAGCCGCGGGGCGAAAGCTAGGTGATCTATAAAGTGTGTTTGTTTATTTTTATGCGTCCCTTGATAGTATTTACATTTAGTAGATGCATTATACCTCTTTAAACGACCAAATTTCTTTTCATTTTTCTTATCATACAAATTCTTTATCAGTCTTCTGTGACTCAAGATTTTTGTTTTGTTTATCTACGAAACGAACATTTACAAGAAAACCTATATGCTATTCCAGACTTTAATATTATGAATATAAAATCTATTTTTGTCAACATAAAAATGTTGACAAAAATAGATTTTATATACATCTGTTCTGCCGTAATAGAGTAACTAATATCCAAGGAAATTTACGAAAATATTGGTTAAATAATGTACAAAAATTATTACAGAACTTTTTTACCTTACCATTAAAAATGTCTTCATTTGTATTGATTTCCAACTTTTATATATTATGATAAAAAGTATGAAAAATATTTATTCTTCTATGTTCAAATTAAAAACAATTTATTATTCACAAATTTTCAACTATACGAACACCACCATTTTTAAAGAAACATAATATTCTGAGTTACCACATAAAAATTCTAAATTCAACTTTTTTTTTTACTTATAACAAATATTCTTAATTTAAAAATACATTAAATTCAACGTAAATGAATAGATTGTATTGTATGCTATAAATTTATACAATCTAATAATCATACGAGTATAATAAAAGTTTAATTAACTACCTGTCGTAAAATTAATACAATAACAAAAACCGCTGAGCCGATTGCAAATGTTCTGCCTAATTAGTAGGTTACGGTAACGTAGGTCATAAGGTTATAAAGCTTACGATAAACATCGGCAACGAATCTGTGATAATATCTTTAATCTTTTTATTTCAAAACCTTATATTATTATCATATTATTATTATAAAAAAAATAAATTTTACATCATTAAAAAAATTAATGTGTACTTAAATATTTTACTTAAAAAAAACTATCTATATTTTATCTATCACGTATTTAAAAAAACATAGACAATCTCAATCCTTACTTATTAATTTTTTTAATTTAAACAGCATTAAACATTATACTTAAAAAACTATTTTTTATAACTATATTTTATCTGTCACGTATTTAAAAAACACCATAGACAATCTCACCATTTATAACATTTTTTTTAACAACATAAAAAATATTTATTTCTTTAAACTTAAATATATTTTACTTAAAAAGACTACATTTTTAAACTATATTTTATCTGTCACATCTATTAAAAAAAAAACACAGACCGCAATCCAAAACCTGGCCGCAAAAAAAAGTAACAGAAAAGAAAAAAAAATTCAAAAATGGAACTCACATGCGACGTCACGTTCCTCAACCACACAACACAACACACTACAACGTCCACCGTGAACAATCTGTATTTAATACTTTTGTGACGTCACACGAAATCCTTTGAGTCAAACGAGATAACAGCCTGAGGTAAGCTTACGCCTTTCTTATATATACGATGGTTTATGAAACATCGTTTGACCTTTGCAGCGGTGTCGACGCTTTAAAATCGACGCCGTTTATACGCGGTTAAAAGTATGCGCTGAAATTAAAACTTTTTAAGCTTGTTTTTGTGAAAAATGTACAGAGTATGTAAGGAAGATGATATAGGAATGTTTGTATTCGATTTTAAAGGAATTTTCCCGAGTTCTTTTATATATATAGATAATGAATTTAAAACGAGAATTGCATTGTTTCTTGGCGAGTCGTGCTGTATTTTGATTATATATATGAATATTGATTCAATGAATAAATATATTATGTATATTTTTTGCATTTTATAAAAATGGTGTAGTAATATTGACTTGCTCTTATATCTAGGTTATGAATGACAAATTTTCAAGTTAATTTAAATTTTAATAAAATACAAACATATTTTATAGGTACGTAAAGCTGGCGATGAAAAATTAGCGAAATTAAAAAAAAACAACACCAGAATTTGTTGCTTATTTGTTGCTAATTAGTTGCTATAATGACGATTTTGTTGCTCAACCCGTTCGCTGAAAATCAGCAACAGTTCTAGCTTAACGTTAAGGTAGCGTGCAGAAATCGGAAAAAGGGATGGATCGTTGCAAAAATGCAGATGAATTTGTTGCTAATTTGTTGCTGCATAAAAACAGTGAAAATTTTGAATTTTTTTCATTGGCGCCAAAAATAACACTGGCCACGTCAACTTAATTGTCGATTTTCGGTAGTGAAACATAAAAAAAATTTGTTGCTCCTCACATCGTTCACTGGCAAAGTGTACAGAGCCAGCAACAAAATAGAAACCGGAAGTAGAGTTAATTTTGAAACCGGTTTGCTAGAAAATCGTCCACGCCAGCTTAACTGTCTATTTTCGGGAGTGAAACATAAAAAAAAAATTTGTTGCTCCTCACATCGTTCACTGACACAGTGTACAGAGCCAGCAACAAAATAGAAACCGGAGGTAGAGTTAATTTTGAAACCGGTTTGCTAGAAAATCGTCCACGCCAGCTTAACTGTCGATTTTCGGTAGTGAAACATAAAAAAAAAATTTGTTGCTCCTCACATCGTTCACTGGCACAGTGTACAGAGCCAGCAACAAAATAGAAACCGGAAGTAGAGTTAATTTTGATACCGGTTTGCTAGAAAATCGTCCACGCCAGCTTAACTGTCGATTTTCAGTAGTGAAACATAAAAAAAAAATTTGTTGCTCCTCACATCGTTCACCGGCACAGTTTACAGAGCCAGCAACAAAATAGAAACCGGAAGTAGAGTTAATTTTGAAACCGGTTTGCTAGAATATCGTCCACGCCAGCTTAACTGTCGATTTTCGGTAGTGAAACATAAAAAAATAATTTGTTGCTCCTCACATCGTTCACTGGCACAGTGTACAGAGCAAGCAACAAAATAGAAACCGGAAGTTGAGTTAATTTTGAAACCGGTTTGCTAGAAAATCGTCCACGCCAGCTTAACTGTCGATTTTCGGTAGTGAAACATAAAAAAAAAATTTGTTGCTCCTCACATCGTTCACTGGCACAGTGTACAGAGCCAGCAACAAAATAGAAACCGGAGGTAGAGTTAATTTTGAAACCGGTTTGCTAGAAAATCGTCCATTTCTATTTTGTTTCAAATTTCGGTTTCAAAATTAACTCTACTTCCGGTTTCTATTTTGTTGCTGGCTCTGTACACTGTGCCAGTGAACGATGTGAGGAGCAACAAATTTTTTTTTTATGTTTCACTACCGAAAATCGACAGTTAAGCTGGCGTGGACGATTTTCTAGCAAACCGGTTTCAAAATTAACTCTACTTCCGGTTTCTATTTTGTTGCTGGCTCTGTACACTGTGCCGGTGAACGATGTGAGGAGCAACAAATTTTTTTTTATGTTTCACTACCGAAAATCGACAGTTAAGCTGGCGTGGACGATTTTCTAGCAAACCGGTTTCAAAATCAACTCTACCTCCGGTTTCTATTTTGTTGCTGGCTCTGTACACTGTGCCAGTGAACGATGTGAGGAGCAACAAATTTTTTTTTTATGTTTCACTACCGAAAATCGACAGTTAAGTTGGCGTGGACGATTTTCTAGCAAACCGGTTTCAAAATTAACTCTACCTCCGGTTTCTATTTTGTTGCTGGCTCTGTACACTGTGCCAGTGAACGATGTGAGGAGCAACAAATTTTTTTTTATGTTTCACTACCGAAAATCGACAGTTAAGCTGGCGTGGACGATTTTCTAGCAAACCGGTTTCAAAATTAACTCTACTTCCGGTTTCTATTTTGTTGCTGGCTCTGTACACTGTGCCAGTGAACGATGTGAGGAGCAACAAATTTTTTTTTTATGTTTCACTACCGAAAATCGACAGTTAAGCTGGCGTGGACGATTTTCTAGCAAACCGGTTTCAAAATTAACTCTACTTCCGGTTTCTATTTTGTTGCTGGCTCTGTACACTGTGCCGGTGAACGATGTGAGGACCAACAAATTTTTTTTTATGTTTCACTCCCGAAAATCGACAGTTAAGCTGGCGTGGACGATTTTCTAGCAAACCGGTTTCAAAATCAACTCTACCTCCGGTTTCTATTTTGTTGCTGGCTCTGTACACTGTGCCAGTGAACGATGTGAGGAGCAACAAATTTTTTTTTTATGTTTCACTACCGAAAATCGACAGTTAAGCTGGCGTGGACGATTTTCTAGCAAACCGGTTTCAAAATTAACTCTACCTCCGGTTTCTATTTTGTTGCTGGCTCTGTACACTGTGTCAGTGAACGATGTGAGGAGCAACAATTTTTTTTTTTATGTTTCACTCCCGAAAATAGACAGTTAAGCTGGCGTGGACGATTTTCTAGCAAACCGGTTTCAAAATTAACTCTACTTCCGGTTTCTATTTTGTTGCTGGGTCTGTACACTGTGCCGGTGAACGATGTGAGGAGCAACAAATTTTTTTTTATTTTCACTACCGAAAATCGACAGTTAAGCTGGCGTGGACGATTTTCTAGCAAACCGGTTTCAAAATTAACTCTACTTCCGGTTTCTATTTTGTTGCTGGCTCTGTACACTTTGCCAGTGAACGATGTGAGGAGCAACAAATTTTTTTTTTATGTTTCACTACCGAAAATCGACAATTAAGTTGACGTGGCCAGTGTTATTTTTGGCGCCAATGAAAAAAATTCAAAATTTTCACTGTTTTTATGCAGCAACAAATTAGCAACAAATTCATCTGCATTTTTGCAACGATCCATCCCTTTTTCCGATTTCTGCACGCTACCTTAACGTTAAGCTAGAACTGTTGCTGATTTTCAGCGAACGGGTTGAGCAACAAAATCGTCATTATAGCAACTAATTAGCAACAAATAAGCAACAAATTCTGGTGTTGTTTTTTTTTAATTTCGCTAATTTTTCATCGCCAGCTTTACGTACCTATATTTTATGGTGAGAATTATAAAGCAAATTTGTACCGAATAATGTTTGTAAAAAACAAAACATTCAAATATTTTTATTTTACTATTCCTATGTTTTTCTAATTAAAAACAGGTTTATTTATAATAGACCGGCTTTAAAGTTAATGTTATTTTTCCTCTAAGCCTATATTTAGTCGTTATGCTGAATATCAGCGTTGACATCTCAGTTTTTTGGGCAGTTGTCAGTATATGCTGTTATTATATTACAAACTATACACTGTTTTATAACTATAGATAACTATAGAGATACTAGCGGTCCGCCCCGGCTTCGCCCGTGGTACATATGAAAAATAGATGTTGGCCGATTCTCAGACTTACCCGATATGCACAGAAAATTTCATGAGAATCGGTCCACCCGTTTCGGAGGAGTATGCAGACTAACATTGTGACACGAGAATTTTATATATAAGAATTTTATATATGTACAAGACTTTTAAGAAAATAATTTAATGTCGGCTTAGAATTAATAAATACGTTATGAATTGTAATCCATTTTAATTTTTGACACAATATATTAATAACCTTACAAGTGCAATAATACAAAAACATGTTTAAATTTGATACTCAGTGAAGTCAAACACAAAATACATATATCTTAAAGTTTTTAACCCCATACCCCACAATGGGGTATGGGACTTAGGACAACATGAAATTACTAATTTTATTTTATTTTTAATTATTGTATTATATTATTTATTAGATATATATGTACTAGATATATATCTATGATCTATATCTGGATATATATGTACTAGATATATATCTATCCATATGGATATAATTAGTGTACAATGTTTATATACTAAAATCTAATAAATTATATACTAAAACCTTCCTCTTGAATCACTCTATCTATTAAAAAAAACCGTATCAAAATCCGTTGGGTAGTTTTAAAGATTTAAGCATACAAAGGGACATAGGGACACAGAAAGCTACTTTGTTTTATACTATGTAGTGATTATCTATCCTTGTTATAAAATAAATTAGTAAGTATATCTGAATACATGTAAATTAATCTTTGCATATTCACGTAAAACCTGTTTTATTGATTTGGATTAGCTATTTAGATATGTTATGACCTGGAATGACCTATCTATACCTAACTAGTACATAATGTTATATGGCTATAGAGTTTGTTTGTTTGAACGTGATAATCTCAGAAACCACTGTATCGATTATAATAATTCATACACCGATTGATAGGTTACAATGTATGGATATGTTAACATAATATGTACATTGTACGTGATCCCCGAGTGCTATATATACTATGTACAAGCGAAGCCGGAACGAGCAACTAGTTTTAGTAACCCCTCGCTCTGAATCGCGCAAGCAAAGTGTAAAATATATAATAAAAAATGTGTGCGTGTACTAGTGTACACGCGTAAGAAGTGAAACTTCTTTATGACCTTATTTTTCAAAAAATAATTTACTATATATATGCAACTTTACAGAAATACGTCGAATCACGCGTGGTAGGGATAAGAAAAAGATGGCGCGTAACGTAAAAATGTCACGCGTAACGAATAAATGTTACACTAATTTTTTTTCCAACCCCGATAAAGTACAAACAAACCAACTTTTTTATTATTATAAATATCGCGAACGATACCGCGGGTTAGAGCTAGTTAATTACAGATTTATTGATCGTAAAACAAGGGCTAAAATGTCAAAGTCTATAAAATTAATAATTGCATACGTATTGTCCGATTGAGAAAGCGTAAAGAGCATGCATACATACGAACAGACTAAATAACTCTTATTTCCTATATTAGCTGTGCCCTGCGGTTTCACCCGCATTGCTCCGCTCCTGTTGGTCTCAGGGTGATGATATAGTATAACTTTCCTCGGTAAATAGGCTATCTAACACTGAAATAATTTTTCAAATGCACCAAAAAATGTGTTAATTGTGCTAAATTTCATTGTAATCAGTTCGGTACCTAGTATTTGCGTGAAAGAGTAACAAACATACCTCTACACATACATCCATCCCACCTGATCCATCCTCACAAACTTTCGCATCGCTACATTAGTATAAAAAAAAGTAGCTTTCTCTGTCCCTTTGTATGCTTAATTATTTAAAACTACGCAACGGATTTTGATGCGGTTTTTTTAATAGATAGAGTGATTCAACAGGAAGGTTTTAGTATATAATTTATTAGGTTTTAGTCAAAGCGGGCGAAGCCGCGGGCGGTAAGCTAGTTTATAATATTAGTAGGATAGGATAGGATATTGTTTATCGTTCATATAATATTATTTTGGTTAGTTACCTACTTATACTTGTAAATGATATTCTTATACAGGGTGTCCCAAAAAGTAGTGATGAACGGAAGCTGGGAGGTAGAGGACCTAGAGGGCTATCCGAATCACCCCCATGTGTGTCATGCGATTTTTCGTATTTTAGGAGTTATGACGTTTTTTTTCAATTTTTCACCTATCGCCGAGTACGATGATATTTTCACTCATGGTGACGTCAATTGTTGCGCTAGATGCTTGATTTTTTTTGTTTACTAAGCTGAAAGATAGGCCAATTCAGTATGGTAACATTTACTATCGTTAGATCTTCGAATGGAATAAAAAAAGAATAAAATGCCAAGAAAGATAAAATTACCCAGTATGTTCACCACTTCAAGGGCCCATAAAAAAATAAAATCACATAAAAAAACGTGCCCGGGCGACGTATCTATACTTTAAAAAAATCATTGCAAGCGTCCCTACCACAGGTTCCTACAGCTACATGATATTTCATAGCGTTACATCTGGCCATCGTGAAAAGCCATAAGCAGCCTTTCATGATACTTCTGAATGAATTCATATACCTACTTGAGTTTGGACATTATAAATAAGCATATAGTTTAGTAAAATATGACCATACTAATATAACTCTCTGCTACGCACAACTGTAAGCCAAATGTCACTTATTGTCGCGCTCGCGACAGGCACAGATTTTCACACAGAGATTTTCACACAGAGATTTTCACACAGAGATTTTCACACAGAGATTTTCACACAGAGATTTTCACACAGAGATTTTCACACAGAGATTTTCACACAGAGATTTTCACACAGAGATCTTCACACAGAGATTTTCACACAGAGATTTTCACACAGAGATTTTCACACAGAGATTTTCACACAGAGATTTTCACACAGAGATTTTCACACAGAGATTTTCACACAGAGATTTTCACAGAGATTTTCACACAGAGATTTTCACACAGATTTTCACACAGAGATATTCACAGAGATTTTCACACAGAGATTTTCACACAGAGATGTTCACACAGATTTTCACAGAGATTTTCACACACAGATTTTCATACAGAGATTTTCACACAGAGATGTTCACACAGATTTTCACACAGATTTTCACAGAGATTTTCACACAGAGATTTTCACACAGAGATTTTCACACAGATTTTCACAGAGATTTTCACAGAGATTTTCACACAGAGATTTTCACACAGAGATTTTCACACAGATTTTCACAGAGATTTTCACACCGAGATTTAAACACAGATTTTCACAGAGATTTTCACACCGAGATTTTCACTAATAGATTTTCACACAAGATTTTCACACAGAGATTTTCACACAGATTTTCACAGAGATTTTCACACCGAGATTTAAACACAGAGATTTTCACACAGAGATTTTCACACAAAGATTTTCACACAGATTTTCACACAGAGATTTTCACACAGAGATTTTCACACAGAGATTTTCACACGGAGATTTTTACACGGAGATTGTCACACGGAGATTTTCACACAGAGATTTTCACACAGAGATTTTCACTCAGAGATTTTCACACAGAGATTTTCACACATAGATTTTCACACAGAGATTTTCACACAGATTTTCACAGAGATTTTCACACCGAGATTTAAACACAGAGATTTTCACACAGATATTTTCACACAAAGATTTTCACACAGATTTTCACACAGAGATTTTCACACAGAGATTTTCACACAGAGATTTTCACACGGAGATTTTTACACAGAGATTGTCACACGGAGATTTTCACACAGAGATTTTCACACAGAGATTTTCACTCAGAGATTTTCACACAGAGATTTTCACACATAGATTTTCACACAGAGATTTTCACACAGAGATTTTCACACGAAGATTGTCACACGGAGATTTTCACACGGATTTTTTCACACGGAGATTTTCACACAGAGATTTTCACACGGAGATTTTCACACGGAGATTTTAACACGGAGATTTTCAGGCAGGTTTGCTAAGCTGAAAGATAGGCCAATTCAGTATGGTAATATTTACTATCGTTAGATCTTCGAATGGAATAAAAAAAAGAATTAAATGCCAAGAAAGATAAACTTACCCAGTGGTGAACATCACCACTTCAAGGGCCCGTAAAAAATAAAATCATATAAAAAAAGTTTTCCGTTTGGCTTTTAAAAACTTGCTCTAGCATCTTGCTCTTGCTTGTAGGCGATAGGTGAAAAATTGAAAAAAACGTCATAACTCCGAAAATACGAAAAATCGCATAACATACATGGGGGTGATTCGGATAGCCCTCTAGGTCCTCTTCCTCCCAGCTTCCGTTCATCTCTACTTTTTGGGACACCCTGTATAGAGACATGTGCCGGTGACTCTAAAATTGATTTATCTACTCTACAAACAATGTGTTTAATATTTCCTAGTGTTTTCTTATCATTTGATATGACCATGTTTATTGTTATTCGTTATAAACTTCGCCCGCGTTTTCAAAGAAAAACCCGTTCCCGTAGGATTTCCAGGATAAAACCTATCCTATGTCCTTTCTCGGGTATCAAAATATTCTACACCAAATTTCATGCAAATTGGTTCAGTAGTTAAGGCGTGATTGAGTAACAGACAGACAGACAGAGTTACTTTCGCATTTATAACGCATTTATAACCAAAGATTTAAAAATCAGCCCTTATTGCACGCCTCATAAGCGAAGCGTTGAGGTGGGTACTACTGTCACTTCGCGCAAAACATCTGATTTTTCAAACTTAAAATGTTTTTATGTATCATACATTGCACTTGTAAGATAATACATACACACACATATTAAGAAAAAACACTATTTTTAACATTCATGATATTTTTGATGTCATTTTTGTTATTTAAACTAGTTAAAAAACAGTTTAAAAAAGTTCTGTCTTGGACGTCCGTGTGTCTGTATGTGCGGAGGATTTTCTTGTTAACACGATAGCGACCGAAATACTTTACTAATCGAGTCTTTTTTTTTCTCTTACGCTTGAGTATGCTCAGGAATAGAACCCTTTCATTTTTCAGGGTCTGATTCGATGTGGTTTAATTGTTATTAAATAAACAAAAATTATAATTAATAAATAATTATTAAAAAAAATTATGAGGCGTGCACTTTTGGATTTTCCAAACTATTTTCTAATATGATACTGATAATACATGGTGACAGGTGAAGATAATATAATTTATAGATAATGATCACGAAACTTGTTAATTTAACTGTGTAATAATATAACTTTTATATGTGTAAATAAATATAAGTGAATGAAATATCGAGTAAAAATAAACAAAAAATCGATGCACAAATATTTTGCTATTAAAAATATATTTAATGGCTGACAGGAAATGTAGAAATTCCTACATGACCTTATTTAGTTAAATTTACGATAAAATTTTCTACGTATGAAAGTAATATAGCGTAAGAGATGGCGGTAAATAAGATTGAAATAAATGAATGACTACAGTTTTGTACAATTAATTATAAAATATGTAATATGTATATTCATAATATGTATGTGTTGTTAAAATTAGTTTATTGGTGAAATACTAGAAAATCATATGCCTATCATAATACGTTAAATGAATGAATGAATTTTTTAAGTTTAATTTTCAAAAAGTTAATTAATATCAAATCTGTATACTAATTAATGTATATTTTATTGATAAAACTCTGAAATTTTTTGTAGAAGTGCGTGTATTTATTTCTAGCTTTCCGCCCGCGGCTTCCGATATAACCTACCCTATGTGTTATTCCAAGATACCCTCAATATGCGTGCTAAATTTTTATTGTAATCGGTTCAGTAGTATTTGCGTACACATACACATTTAACCATCCTCACAAATTTTCGCATTTATAATAATTATTATATTATAGTAGGACTTCGGCTATAAGATAAATTCTTTACAGCCTTTAAAGTGTGTCTTATTTACTATCTAGCACATTATTTGTTATAGTGCTTTAAGATGAATCATTCAAATGCTGTTTTGAATGAATCAATAGTAATGAGACATTCCAATCGTCAGTATATTATTTATGGTTTATTTTTCGCTTACTTACTTTTACTGAGATTTAATATTATAGATATTATTTACTACTTGGGTAAATTCTGACTGTAAAATATTGATTTCCATAAAACCAACTCAAAATACAGCCACAACACCAATTTTATTGATACAAAATATACAAATCAAAATTGTTCACCGACTCTCAGACTATACAAGGTCAACATGATGATTTTGTTATTCCAAATGACGATAGGACAAGAAAGCAATACTTGTATCGATGTTTTTATACAAATTATACGTCCCACGAAGTCTAGTCATTTTTAATGCATTGAGAATGTTTTTATTTTATTTATATACCTTTGTCACATTCTTTTAAAGGAGAGGTAGATAATCGTGTACCTACACTTGAATAATGAATTTACTTCCACCCGTGGCTTTTTCGATAGCTTCATATGTTATCACAATTTTCTTTTTAAAATAAAATAAAAATTTAGAGATCCTGTCGTAGATTATAATATTATTATGGTTACAACAATATTGGTAGTTATAGATTTCGCCGGATTCGCAATAATATCATTTAGGCCGTTAAACAAAGCCATTTAATAACAAGGCTAGGCGTTTAATTAAATGTCTGATGTTAGATATTTAGTCAAATGCAAAACATAAATTTTATTTATATATTTCTCTTTAGAATGCACATAAATTTTATATTTTTGACACATAATAAATAATCAAAATAATAATAAATTAATAAGCCGGAGTTATTCACTACACCGCCGCGAGGCGAGATACTTCCCCCCCCCCCCCCATAAATTACATAAATTAGCTACTAAAGAATATAAATTAAATAAAACCGGCCAAGTGCGAGTCGGGCTCGCGCACAAAGGGTTCCGTAGCAGCAAATATAATAAATTACAGTTAAATCAACCTATCTCAAAAACTATAAGAGATACTTTGATCAAACCAAAAATCGTTGAAAGAGTTAATTAGCATGCATCACCTCTATTTTTTTTAGAATTTTATACCCCGTAGTTATAAAAATAGAGGGGGGGGGACATACTTTTTACGACTTTGAGAGCTGATATCTCAAAAACCGTTCACTTTAAGAAAAATGTTTTTTAGAAAACTTTATATCATTTTAAAAGACCTTTCCATTGATACCCCACACGGGTATGTACATCGAAAAAAAAAATTTCATCCCTCAGTTACATGTATGGGGGGCCCCACCCCCAATTCTTTTTTTTACTATTTAGTGTCATATTTTTGTAGCGGTTCATACAACACATATTCCCATCAAATTTCATCACTGTAGTACTTATAGTTTCCGAGTAAATCGGCTGTGACAGACGGACAGACGGACAGACGGACAGACGGACATGACGAAACTATAAGGGTTCCGTTTTTGCCATTTTGGCTACGGAACCCTAAAAAGTAAGTATTATTACTAAGCCCAAAACCATGGAACTTAAACAGGAAAGTTAGCATTTCGCATAGCAACACTTGCTAAGCCGAAAATGGTTAAATTATGCAAATTGTGTCACCTACACTAGGTCCGGGTGGTACGGGCAGACAAACTCATGGCTTAGGTATTTTAGTACTTTTCGATAACAAAGGTTAAGTACATGTTCCTGTGTCAAATTATTGGATGGGATGTTTATTAAGCTGTGTAGAAAAAAAGTTGTGTGTGAAAACATGTACTTGAAAATTTAGATTTATTGAAATGTTACTTATTAATTTTAGTTGCGTAATTTGAACAACCGGTAAAAATCATCTTTTTAAATAGCAATTTACTTGATTAATTATATTTATAATAAGCAGATCTAACCTTGACCCGAAATGAAAACAAAATAGCCTCACAATTAATTTCCAATAGTGAAAGAATTTTCAAAATCAGTCCATCGGTTTCGGAGCTAATTAAAATTTTTAAACAGACAAAAAACATTTCCTCTATATAATTTGTAAAGAATTACTGATTAATTATGCTCATTGTACCAATAAATCGATAATAACAAGAAAAAATAAGTAACAATAGTAATGCCGGAACAAAATACCTATAGAATCATCACCATCTATATAAGGATAGAAATTATTTTAAAATCCGGTTTCATTGCCTTGACTTAAGTTTTCGGAATATATTCTCACAATAGATACGTAATTTTAGTAAAAACTTCATTAAAATTGTGTTTTTAGGTCGAAAAATACATGATTGTTTTGTTATCTTCTTACTAACCTAATTTTTTAATTGACTTAGGGCCGATTTTTCAATGCTTGGATAAAACTTATCCGTCCAATAAAGTATTACACGATAATATTAAAATGTCACGTAAACTGTCATATACGGGCAATTATAATACGTTTTTAAAATGGTAGTTTTATACATTATTCGACGAATAAGTTTTAACTAAGGATTGAAAAATCAGCCCTTAATTATGCGTATTTCAAAAATTAAATCAAAACATTCAGTATACTTCGCACCCATGTATTTCGATTATGACTAATTTTTATTTAAATCTATTATTACTAATCTATACTTAATACTAGATTTCCGCCCGCGGCTTCGCCCGCGCAGTCAAAGAAAGACCCGCATAGTTCCCGTTCCCGTGGGATTTCCGGGATTGCGTCTTTTTCCCGGGATAAAAAGTAGTATGTCCTTTCTCGGGTATCAAAATATCTCCATACCAAATTTCATGCAAATTGGTTCAGAAGTTTAGGCGTGATTGAGTAACAGACAGACAGACAGAGTTACTTTCGCATTTATAATATTGTCTATATTGTCTGTCTGTCCCTGTATATATGTATGTATATTTATTTACATCTTTAAAACTTCGCAACGAATTTTGATGTGGTAATAGAAATAGTAGATATGTCGCTTCATATTTTTTAGTTTTAGACAAAACGGCCGATGCCGCAAACGAAAATCTAGTAAACAGCCAATGTACCAAAGAACATAATATAAATACCAGAAGTTGTGTTTTATATATAAGTTCATAAAATATTACTTTCATTGGCCAAAATACACTTACGCAATATCAAGATAGGTATGTCACTTATCTCCGATCTAAAAGTAAATTCTATTTATCATAATAAAACATGGTATGAGCTTGGAATTCGTCCGATATTGATTGTAACTCTGTGCTTCGTTTGCACATGACACAAAATACAGATACAACCAGAAGGGAAACTTCATACAACACGTTCAAAATGGCTCACGCACACAAGCAAATGTGAAGGGTATTCTTGTATCTTTCAATTGTGATACCCTTACGATTCTAGTAAACACGCTTGCTTGTGTGCGTGAGCCATTTCGAACGTGTTGTATGAAGTTGACCTACTGGTTGTATCTGTATATTGAGTTTATGATCTTTTAGTATTTATTGCATATACATTATACATATACTAGTTATGTTCGCTTATACTAGTTATATTGCAAAATATTTATTTTTGTTTTTGAATTTAATTTATTTGATTAGCGTTGAATTTTCTCAACACTCATAGGATTTAGATGCTATAGGGTTTAGGCTAATGACGATTTAACATGAGAAATCTCTACGTAAGTTAAACAAATGTTTTTGTCGCTTGTCTGGGTTCCATTGGAAATACAGCTCATGTCACTCAGGAATTATGTAGCATTAAACTAGTAAAAGAATTTTCAAAATTGATTCAACCGTTTTTTTAATTAGTATATAAAAACATAAATTATGCTACTTAAATGAATGTTTCCTCATAATTTTGCTGTATGTACCTATAGAGAAAAATAAAAATAAAACAACATTTATAATTCAGTGACACTATATTTAATACTTAACATTATATACACAAATCAATTTGGCTCAACTCCCTTCAAGCCAGTAACTATCCCCAGACTCAACTCTTTCACCCGTTGTCAAGTCAAGCCAGTAACTATCTCCAGTAAAGAGATCTTTGTTTACGATTCGCATTACATCCTGTGATCCTTGACACGAAACAGCTGACTCATCGGAGACATGTCAAATATATTGTAATGTTGTGAAATTGGTCCGTTTGCACACGTCTGAAAGTATTATTGAAAACAAGCTTCGTCCCGCGGCTTCGCCCGCTGTCTAAAACTTAATCTATACTAATATTATAAAGCCGAAGAGTTTGTTTGTTTAAACGCGCTAATCTCGGGAACTACTGGTCCAATTTGAAAAATTCTTTCGGTGTTAGATAGCCCATTTATCGAGGAAGGCTATAGGCTATATATTATATCATCTCGCTAAGATCAACCGGAGCGAAGCACTGCGGGTAAAACCGCGGAGCACAGCTAGTAAATTATATTCTAAAACGTTTCTATTGAATCACTCTATCTATCGAATATTCCAAGAATAAACAATTTATTGAGTCAAATATGCGGACGTTTAAACGACCATCCTGAACTCTACGAGGCAACTTGATAAGATTTTTAATTATAATATTATTATTTCCCTTTTTGAAACATTTCCCGTTCATGCTCCGCTCCTATTTGGTCGTAGCGTGATGTAATATCATAATCACTACATAGTATAAAACAAAGTCGCTTTCTCTGTCCCTATGTCCCTTTGTATGCTTAAATCTTTAAAACTACGCAACGGATTTTGATGCGGTTTTTTTAATAGATAGCACTCTATCAAGAATCACTATTCCAGAGAAAGGTGTATATAATTTATTAGGTTTTAGACAAAGCGGGCGAAGCTTCGGGTGGTAAGCTAGTAGACTATAAGAGCCTTCTTAGATAAATGGGCTATCCAAAATAAGGAGCTTTTCAATTCGATTAAATTAGGGCATTGAACCAGACAAACATAAAAAAATGATTATCTACAGACTAGAAAAAGACTCGGTGTAATTTATCAAAAAAATGTATACCTACTTTAGTAATTTTTTGCTGTAAAGCTATTGTATGATTAATGATGTAATTCAGCTATACAGGGTGTCCCACTATTGGTATTCTAAGCGCGAAGGGACTTGTAGTTTTGCATACACTTATCACGTAAAAAATACTTAAACAACAAAATTACGTCAAAAAATTTTTGCCAAATTTTTCCTAAAAATTCATGTTTTTTTTTTCTCTGACTTCGCGTAGCCGGCATATACCGCTTCTCTAATGTGAGCATTTTGTCTATGAAAACATAATCTTAAACGATAGCTCACGTGCTGGTGGCAAAGTTGGCGGGTTGCTTGTTATGGGTGTACACATACAGCCGTACAAATAAAAACTTGCTTATTAAAAACTTATGCAATGAATAGATATGATAAGAATAAATAAAGAATAAGGATGTCATAATTTCTTACAAATAAATTTGGAATAACGTCGATGTAACTATGCTCACGCTATGCAATAGGCGCGGAGCGGCAACGTAGCAATTCATTCACAAAATTATGAAAAACATTGAAATTGTCTACGGTTAAACCTTGGTGCTGTCTCTGTATAAGTATATAGTCTATGGTGCTGTCATTTTGACGCTCGTTTGACTTCGTCAAATTTGTTGTGAAGTTTCATCATACGATGTTCTGTTTATTTATTTTTTAAATATTTATTTGAAATAATTTAAATATATCATTAAATGGGCAAGCAAATGAAAGAGAACGCTATCCAATATCCGGAGAACAGAAGATAAACCCACCTTGAGATAGAGAGTTGCCAAATAACTGGTACTCGAAACATACAACTCCAAGCTTAGAAGATTTATATTTTCAACGAAAGTTTATATTATTGTGATAAGTTTAGAAATAAGTGTTTTGTGTATGTATGGTTTGGCGCATGTCGTAAATAAATAAATCATTATAAATATCAAAAGGGTTTTTCATAATTTCGTATATTTTGACATTTCATACTAAATTTTCCATTTCAAAGGTACGTAATGAAATTATTAATTTGCTCAACTTTTTCTACTTCTCGTATTACTCTCATTGCTATTATCTCAAATTTAGATTGAAAATAGGTTCTAAAAATAAAACACAGCACAATGTACTAAAAAATACGTTATAATTCAGTTATGTCAGACTTATACTAGGGTGGTAGCCGGAATAAGGACGAAATAGCATTAATATGAATACTTATTACGAAGTTATACTAGGTTTCATTTATTACGTGTTTATTTGTATGATTTTTCCTTATTCTTAGTTTATTCTTTTCATAAAATGTTATAACTCGTTTATTTGTACGGCTGATAGAGTTTTAAGAATTCATCTATTTGAAAAAAAATGCGTCTGGAATTTTATAAGTATTTTTACGTACTCAGCGTATGCAAAACTATAACCTCATTTGAGCTTAGTATACCAACAGTGGGACACCCTGTAGATATAAGAGAAGGAGAAGTGAAGTTTAGTTAGAAGTGAAGTTGATTTCATACTTTTACTATTTTTTGCTACATACGCACTTGCCTTGGAAATTTATAAAACTTGGGATCGCAACTTAGAGGTTTTATTTATTTTAAGTCGAAAATAAATAATTGGACTAATACTAGAGCAACAACTTATGATAAAGAAACGAAATCCTACGGTGTACGTTCATATCAAAATATGATGAGCCATATTTGATATAATATTATAAAGAGGAAAGGTTTGTATGTATGTACGTATGTATGGTTTTCACGCATAAACTACTGAATCGATTACAATGAAATTTAGCACACATATAGAGGGTAACTTGGATTAACACATAGGTTAGGTTTTATTTCGGAAATCCCACGGAAACGGGAACTATGCGGGTTTCCTTTATTTGATATTTTGAACTCAAATTATATTTATCTAAAGGTAGATAAGCCAAAATTGCATATTATAATATCCTGCTAAAAATAGTATACCTTAAAGAATCTTCTTTTATTAAATGCACGTTTGAATTTTTTACTTCGTATAATAAATAATTAATATGAAGCCTTTAAAGATGGGACAAGGATAGCAGGAAGCGACGTAGACAGCCATCTTAAATCAAGTTAAAATTATGCCTAGCAATGTTAATTATTTTAACGCTTAAAAGACATCATTTTATATTAATTTTATTGTTTAGTGAAGCCCGCAACTTCGTATGTATGCAGATTCTCTTCAACATGAATTATAGATTACTAGCTTCCCGCCCGCGGCTTCGCCCGCTTTGTCTAAAACCTAATGAATTATATACTAAAACCTTCCTCTTGAATCACTCTATCTATTAAAAAAAACGCATCAAAATCCATTGCGTAGTTTTAAAGATTTAAGCATACAAAGGGACATAAGGACAGGGACAGAGAAAGCGACTTTGTTTTATACTATGTAGTGATGATATCTTGTGGAGTACTAATAGCTTAGTAGGTATGTATAAAAAACAAAACAACAATTTCAAAATGATTATTTATTTGCTCGTATACCTAGAGTATTTTTTTTCGTTTTTGTTCAATGTACATAATTTATTTCTTCTACAGTTATATTATTATAATATGTGAGTATACATTTTTAATTTAGATACCTATGGAAAAATCTGCTATCTCAGAATTTTTAATCCACTGAAACAAACTATTTTTATGAAATTTTTGTATATTTAGTAGGTCTGAAAATGGAATAATTTATATACCCCTGATTATAATTAGCGGTGACAATCCAGACTTTTAAAATATTTCCCATGAAAAACGATACAATTTCTACATTAAATTTCAATAGATTTCGCATTTGGGTGTATGCCAAAGGTCTATTTTAGTTTCGATAAATCAATACTATTAATGCATTCCAACGTATTTGCCAATGTAAGTGTAATTGTTTCCACGCTTAAATAGCTGAACTGATTTCGATGAATTATAACGTATTGATAGAACTTAGAGAAACTTAGTGAACAAATGTACAAAACAAAATGTAAAAAAAAATTCCTATTAAAATCACAAGAAACTTATCGCTAATACATTAGATTACTTATCTATACTAATATTATAAAGCTGAAGAGTTTGTTTGTTTGAACGCACTAATCTCGGGAACTACTAGTCCGATTTGAATAATTCTTTCGGTGTTAGATAGCCCATTTATCGAGGAAGGCTATAGGCTATATATCATCATGCTAAGACCAAAAGGAGCCGAGCCACGCGGGTGAAACCGCGCGGCACAGCTAGTTGATAATACAATCAATCTTATATAACTACAATCTTCAAGGAAATAGTTTTTACATACCTTTTTTAAATACACTATTATATTTACATCCGTAAAGAAGTCAATGTTATGACGATTGCAGATCCGCTGTGATATTTCTAAGGAACGTCATAAAAATATATCCGGTATAAGTTCATTGATGTATGTTGTATTAATGGGTTTTTACTATCAACACTAGTATAGTATTATCACAGAATACTTAATGGCAGCTAAAGTCACAGATAATACTAGCTTTCCGCCCGCGGCTTCGCCCGCTTTATCTAAAACCTAATAAATTATATACTAAAACCTTCCTCTTGAAGTACTCTATCTATTAAAAAAATCATCACATCCACATCCGTTGCGTAGATTGAAAGATTTAAGCATACACGGACATAATTAGGAACAGAGAAAGCGACTTTGTTTTATACTATGTAGTGATAATGTACGCTATCTGTGCTCTCAACTACTTAGGGGGCGTCCATAAATTACGTGAGACGTTTAAGGGGGGGTTTAGTCAAATCTCATCTAATCTTACGTTGGGGAGTTTGGTTCGCAGCAAATAACACGTATTTTTTTAATGATTGAAACAAACCAAAAATTAAAAGGGAACTATATTTTCTATCACCAAAATTTATATTTGTCATCAAGTTGTATCACCTAATAAATAGATCTATCACCACGAAATATTTTCGTTCTCAGATAAACAAAAATTGTTCCCAGGTATGAATTATCAAATTAATGTTAATAAATGTGTAAAATAAGAGATCGATAACCAATAAAATTATATTGCATTACATGAATATAAACTTCGTTCTTATAATAACAGTTTTGTTACTTAAATAATAGCTCTGTGCTCAGAATGGTAGATCTGTCACCAAATAAATCGATTATCGATCCCTGACTGCGACTCCTTTTTATTTGATATTTTGTCACCAATACAGTAGTAACATTTTATTTCGTTCAGATATTAAATTAATAGTATTCGTTACCATTTTAATACATCAATTTATAATTTTAATGAAAAAATGATCAAAGGGGCGGAGACAAATTGGCGCGACAAGCTGATTATTCAGTGGTTATTATTTTTAATAATAAATATTGATTATTTTAACTTTAATTAAGTGTTTTATCTACTATTCTGCTAGCCATAAGCCAGCTATTTTAAACCAGCGCTGATTGTTCAGTGGTAATTATTTTAAACAATAAATATTGATTATTTTGACTTTAATTGTTTTATTTACTACTCTGCTAAAAATTTTATTTAAATATAATTTATACTACCAGTGGAAATTTAGAACCTTGGGAGTCTAGTTAAGTAGAAGAATCTTTTGGTAGAAACAATGATGACAACCCTAATTTTTTATTTGAACTTAATGCAATTTTCTAGTAACATAATATGATTTATTGGTGATCTCTTTAAATTATTAGTTTGCTTAAATACTTATTAGGACACACCTATTATAATACATACAAAAACATTTATTTGGTACTTGACCTTATATCTCAGGATTTTAGGTGATTTATTGAGGAACTGATATTGCATTGTTTGGTGACTACATTTTGGTGACAGATCTACTATTTTGAGGACAAACCCTATTATTTAACCCATTGACCACCGTAAGGCCCGATCGGGGCGCGACACAATAGATTTTCTATTGTGTCTGTGATTCCGAGGACTGATGGATTAAGAAACACAAAACTAATTAAATTGGTGATAGCTTAAATGATACCCAAATTAAAGTATTTAACTACCATTTAGTAATAATTTCAGAAAATTAAAAAAAAAACCATCACGTAATTTATGGACGCCCCCTTATATTTAAAGAAAATTGGTGTGTTTTTTGTATGCTTTATATTTATAAAGGAAATTATTGCCTTTTGCAGGCTTATTTGTATATAAGTAAAATTATCTGTCTGGCATGGAGTATCGTATTTTAACCATAACAAACAGATAGGTCAATAAAAAAATGTATTTTGGTACTTTTATTTTTATTTTTATGAAGTATATATTTCAACAACATCTATGAGTATTCTCATAAAACCCAGAAAAAAGAGAGCTTAAATCATGTGAATCCTGAGAATACAACGTGTATAGTAAACATAAAGGATATTTGTTTGCTTGCATTACACAAGGGTTTTACCAATGACAAAATAATACAAGGTCACAGAATAACCCGTATATTTACTGATTTTTAAAATATATTAACATTATAGATAAATCCAATTTACGACATCCTACTCGTATTAAATAAAAATACACGACAAATTAACTTTTTTAATGGACAAAGATGTTTTTGTTTTCTAAGATCGATTTCGCAATAAGTCTTTTAGATTTAGACTAATAAAAAAACCCGCATAGTTCCTGTTCCGGTGGGATTTCCGGGATCAAACTTATCCTATGTGTTAATCCAAGTTACCTATGTGTGCTTAATTTTATTGTAATCGGTTTGGTCGATATTTGCGTGAAAGAGTATCAAACATACATCCATCCTCACAAACTTTCGCATTTATAATATTAGTAGGATAGGATTCGGTTAGTTACTTAGATCCCGTTTTATATTTATTTAGTTTACTAGCTGCCCCGACAAACGTTGTTCTGCCCATTTTACGTATTTTGTTAAAACAAATTAGCCGAATTGGTAGAGCCGTTCTTGAGTTTTACGCTTAGGAACATATTAATTTGGTGATTCATTTTTTTTATATCTATAGTCTTTTATCCTACTACTCTCAATTATTGTTTGATGAACGTTTGTAACTGTTTCACGCAAAACAACTCATCAGATCTGGATGAAATTTGACACAAAGATAGCTTATTGTCTGTAATGGCATTTTATCTAAACACTACGAGTGCAACCGCGGTCTTAACCTTATATGAAATTTGTATGCAAATAAGTTGTTACTCAAAGTGGTGACTCAAACTCATCTCAAAGATATTCTGTTAAGATCAGAAAATCGTTCATTTTAAGCTTAGTCACATTTCAGTCGATAAAATTAACTAACTAATAAATATTAAATAAATAATAATAAATAACTGTTCCCCGCAGTTTCACCCGCATTGTTCCGCTCCTGTTAGCGTGATGATATATATATATATATATATCCTATAGCCTTCCTCGATAAATGGGCTATCTAACACCGAAATAATTTTTCAAACAAACTCTTCAGCTTCATAATATTAAGTATTGTTAGACGTGACTTTTGATTTAATATTTTTGTGGATGAATAATATTGTCACTGTTTCCTGTCCGAACATGTTTAGCTGTCGAATACTATAAATTGCCGCGTTCCTTTGACTCGTGGCGCATTCGTACGAATCGTGCCTAGGGGCTCGGACGCTGTTTATACGACGTTCGACCCAACTACCCTCACTTTACTAATAGTCGTTGACTAGCTGCGTTTTGTTATCAACTACCTACATCAATTAGGTAGCTGTGTAGAATCGCAGTACATTTTTATTACATTCAAACTAATATTAAACTAGCTTCGCTTGTTATTTCTTATAGTATAGATTATTTATTAGATTTACGTCCTAGCTTCGCCCGCGTTTTCAAGGAAAATCATGTGGTATTTCCGGGATAAAAAGTAGCTTATGTCTTATTCTGAGTCTTCAGCTACCTACATACCAAATTGCATTGTAATCGGTTCAGTGGTATTTGCGTGAAAGAGTAACAAACATTCATCCATCCTCACAAACTTTCGCATTTATTATACTAGTAGGATTATCTATAAAATACTAATAATATTATAAAATAGAAAGGTCGGGCATAACCGCGATTAGTATAAGCACAAAGCCTAAATATTTAGGACTTTCTTTTAAGGCCGCCAATTTGAATGCAAAGATATTTTTTGCATAATTATATTATGTGTCTGTGAAATGTACAATAAGCCGTTTTATTATTATTATAAAATCTCATGAAATTGGTGCAGTATGACTTGCTTAAAATTCTCAAAATCATCTCAAGAACGAAGGCCAAAAAATCGTTCATTTTAACTGAGTCACATTCGACCAATATTGTATTATTCACAAATCCTTGAGATGATTCCTGGTAAATGCAACGTCGGGTATTTTCTGACCTTCCTCATCTGCTCTCACCCATATCCTAAATTTGAAGGTAACTATCGTCATGTTTACGTAACCATACATACAAATATAATGACAACATTTTTCATAACTAGTTCGCATATCAATAAAATGAAACAAAAGAATAACTATATAGATAGAAATGTTACTATTCGTAAATTAATAAAAATGATATGCTACTAATAAATAAGACTAGCAAACCCGGCGAACTCCGTTTCGCCACCAGACACCTTTTCTTTGCTATAAACCTCACGGAGCCCGAGACCTTTCCAACGAATGCAAAACTGTGGAAATCGGTTCGTGCGTTCTGGAATAGCGTCAGGAAGGAAAACCCGACTTATTTTTATATAGTTGATAAATTCATACAAGTATTGTATTGTCACAGATCCTTGATAAGTGTATAAAGTTTGAATTAAATCAGTCCGTTTAAAGTGGGTAAAAAAACGTCATAACAACGTAAACTATCAGAGAACTTAACATATTAATTAATATGAAGGTCAATTTTTGTTTAAGAAATTAATCACTATGTTAACATTATCCTGCTCAATATTATAAACACGAAAGCTTTTAAGTATGACTAGGTATTAAGAGCCAACAAAACGAGTGAGAGAATTCAAAATTAGGTTTTTCTATTATCTATTGCTGTCGCGCTATGCCTCAAGCCTCCCCCGTAGAGCGCGACAGGGACAACTGCAGCTCGAGCCGAAAATACCTAGGAAAATTACGCAAATTCGACGTTCCGTAGTCCCCTGTTTCCTCCTCCAATACTGGACCGATTTAATTACTTTTTTCATAATTTAGTAGAGAAAAGTATAGGCTATGTTCCTACGTTTTCCTTATTTTTATGTAATGTTCAAAAATTAGTTTTATGGAAGACGGAACATAAAGGAAAATCTGTCCTATTTCTTACGTTTTGAAAGATTCATATCTTTTTTAATAATTATAGTCTAAGATCCCACCGCAGGATCAGTGCGTTCATCGGTTTTTTGCTGAAAACCGAATTTTTATGTATATTTATATTTAGGAGAATATATATCGACTAGGTTGCCAGTCAAAATTTGGCCGCAAGCATGTTTAATTAAAATTTTTCTTATCGATTTTTGGGAAAAAAATTCGTTTACTTGTTTTTTGAATAAAATGTAGTCTACATCACGTCAAATGATATAAAAATTCTAAAAAATCACGGTTGCCGCTTTTCACCTGGTCGCAACATCTTGGCAGCCTGGTGCAAACAGGTATGATTTCGATTTATTTTTACGTTCATAACGCACATTTATGAATCATATATCAAATTAAAGCTATTTTTTTTCTATTTATTATCATATATGGTTGCCTAAATAAATCCCGCCGCAAATAAGGGTTGCTGGCTTTTAAAAATTATAAATATAGGATTAGTGCGTTCATCGTTTTTTGCTGAAAACCGAATTTTTATGTATATTTATAATTAGGAGAATATATATCGACTAGGTTGTCAGTCAAAATTTGGCCGCAAGCATGTTTAATTAAAATTTTTCTAATCGATTTTTGGGAAAAAAATTCGTTCACTTGTTTTTTGAATAAAATGTAGTGTACATCACGTCAAATGATATAAAAATTCTAAAAAATCACGGTTGCCGCTTTTCACCTGGCCGCAACGTCTTGGCAGCCTGGTGCAAACAGGTATGATTTCGATTTATTTTTCGTTCATAACGCACATTTATGAATCATATATCAAATTAAAGCTAATTTTTTTCTATTTATTATCATATATGGTTGCCTAATTATATCCGGCCGCAAATAAGGGTTGCCGGCTGTTAAAGATGTTGAATATTTAAGGTTGAGTGTAAACATGCTTGCGGCCAAATTTTGACTGGCAACCTAGTCGATATATATTCTCCTAATTATAAATACATATAGTTACATAAAAATTTCGTTTTCAGCAAAAAACCGATGAACGCAGTAATCCTATATTTATAATTTTTATGAGCCAGCAACCCTTATTTGCGGCCGGATTTAATTAGGCAACCATATATGATAATAAATAGAAAAAAATTAGCTTTAATTTGATATATGATTCATAAATGTGCGTTATGAACGTAAAAATAAATCGAAATCATACCTGTTTGCACCAGGCTGCCAAGATGTTGCGGCCAGGTGAAAAGCGGCAACCGTGATTTTTTAGAATTTTTATATCATTTGACGTGATGTAGACTACATTTTATTCAAAAAACAAGTGAACGAATTTTTTTCCCAAAAATCGATTAGAAAATTTTTAATTAAACATGCTTGCGGCCAAATTTTGACTGGCAACCTAGTCGATATATATTCTCCTAATTATAAATATACATAAAAATTCGGTTTTCAGCAAAAAACCGATGAACGCACTGATCCTGCAGCCGGGTCTCGTACTATTAAGATATGACAAAAAGGAAACCGTAGGAACATGGCTAAAGTTACCATAGATTAATAGTAAAAAATATATTGCTCTAGTGACACAATCCAGGGAGGATACAGGGCACTACGTTTGTATGGAAAAACGGCTCTTTTGTTTGCTCTTAAGATTGCATGTTTATACTCTTACACGCGAAAACCACTGAACGGATTTTGATCATACTCAACGATGTAGTTCATGAACCAGAATAACACTTTAACTATAGAAATACTTCACATTTACCCCATATATTTTCCTATCATATTATTTTCACATATTACATGACCTTTCAGTGTTCAACTTGGCCGAAACTTTCCACCGCAGTTCAAGCCTAAGCTTTGAACCTAGATTTGTAAAAGTAATCTAACCATTGTTCAAAGTAAGTATAGACTATACTCTGTCCATTATATTATTTGCTTTTTGACAGCTTCACGCCTATGTAGGATTGTATTGTCTATGTTAAAATGTCATACAAATAATTATCGTTCTTCATGGACAGGTCCCGCCCACTTAGTGATGTCTACACAGAATTATTCAATGATGGGTCGATAGATTATAATAATCGATAGAAATACTCTGTAACAATATGTCCGATACAGAAAAACTCTTCTATTATGTTATATAATTTAAACGTAAAGACAACCAAATTGTAAAATAGAAACCAATGAATAATAAAATATTAGTTTAGTTTAGTTTTAACATAGGTACAATGCATAGATATGTGGTCTTATTATTACTTAAATCTTATTAGTACGTTTACGTTGTAATTATTACTTACGTACCTGATTCGATTTATGATAATATTTTGAATTTATACTTGAAATGGTATCACAATCGATAATCTTTTGAACATCACTTCTGATATCACCCGTCGAGCTGTCAAAAAGCAATTCTTATAGTGGACAGACTATAGCCAGTAAATCCACAGAGTAAATCACTACATAGTATAAAACAAAGTCGCTTTCTCTGTCTTTTGTGTCCCTTTGTATGCTTAAATCTTTCAAACTACGCAACGGATTCAAGAGGAAGGTAAATTTATTAGGCTTTAGACAAAGCGGGCGAAGCCGCGGACGGAATGCTAGTGATATAATAAAACTACGTCAAAACACATTTTGAAGGTCGTACAGAAATAATCGAGACACTTAACTAATCGTAATTTTCTTTCATTGTAATTTTAATTGTCGTAATTTCTTTAATTACAAATAATAATTGTCGTTGCAACAGCTTATAGATTTTTATACTGAGAAATCTTGTATTGTGTGATTTTTATGTATATTACATACTATTCATAGTACTTTTCTGAACCGGTGGCAACTAATTTCTATGTAATGTGACGTTTCAAAACCGCAAACTTCTATGTCAAAGAATAAACGTTTTATTTCATCAGAGGCCTTAGAACTTAGAAGGTAGCTTTTACCATAGAGTAATCGTCAATGTTATCTGCTATTCTATAAAGTTTAGTCTATTTATTTGAACAGGCAAATCTCTAGAACTGCTGGCTCGAATTTAATAGTTCTTTTTATGATGTATATGTAGTTCCAATACCGAAGAAGGCTACCTATAGCGATCAGCCAGTATCTATACCAAATCTATACTATAATATTATGACTGACCGGTTGGCTTGGTTGGTAGTGGCCCTGCCTTCCAAGCCACTGGTCGTGGGTTCGATTCCCACCCGGGGCAAATATTTGTGTGATGAACATAGATGTTTGCTCTGTATCTGGGTGTTAATTATCTATCTAAGTATTTATTTAAAATTATATATATTGTATGTTTATCAGCCATCTGGTTTCCATAACATAAGCGAAAGCTTAGCATGGGATCAGATCGTGCCGTGTGTGAAAATTGTCCCCAAATATTTATTTATTATTTATCTATAAAGCTGGAGAGTTTGTATGTTTGTTTAAGCGCGTTAATCTCAGGAACTACTGGCCCGATTTGTAAAATTCTTTCGGTGTTAGATAGCCCATTTATCGACGAAGGCTAATGGCAATAATATCAACACGCTAAGCCCAACAGGAGCAGACTGCAGAGCCACGCGGGTGAAACCGCGGGGCACAGCTAGTAATATATAAAAACCTACATAATATACATATATATAAAAAAGAAAAAATATTACGTTAAATTATGTAATCCTTTTTTATCTTACCGTCTATCTGATAATAGTCTGGGTCACCGAACAGGTCAAAATAAATAGTCGATATATCTAAAATATAATAATAAAAGCTAATCGCTAATTATTAATTCTAGGTTTTCTTAAATGCCTTATCTTAAAAATGTCACTTGCTATTTATTATATTGATATTATATTCACATCAATGAAAAATAAAATATATTAAATATATGTGACATTCAAAGTATAATCTCTATCTGTAGCCTTTGCCCTCAGCATAAACTAAATCTATTTGAAGAACTGGTTAATATACTTCGAGAGACGTAGTCCGAGAGGGTGTTGGCATTTTCTCTTGATTGGTTGGTTCTGTAACAAAATATGTATTTTTGTTTGTTTATGTAATGTAAATATTATATATTTTTTTTATTAATTAAGTAGGTAGACGATGAGTACCGATTTTCATAAGTTTCCCTAATTTTCACTGGTTTGCAATCCTGGTTTCGCTAATCATTGTCTAAATATCTCCTTCCTGTGGGACTTCCTGTAATGAAGATGAAGTAACATACATTTTAAGAATCCTTATCGATTTTAGAGTGATTTTGACTTGTTTCTGTAATTCTTTAGGAGCACGTTTAACGAAACTAAATTAGTAACAATGTGTTATAATATCTTAAATTAAAGATTCATTCAATATCTAAAATATGTTCCAGACAATTTATTGATATTCATTGTCCAGTTTGTTTAATAGCCAATAACCTGAGAGGTGTTTCAATTTTTTCCATACGGGACGTTCGTGTCTTTGTAGTTTACACGGAATTTAAAAGAAGAAGTTTTCTTATAAAATATACGACAGTAAAGACACTGAGACATCCTAAAATATGCTCGAGGCAATTTAAGTACTTTTATTCAAAAATTCAAAGAAAATCTAAGTTAAAATAGCCTTACTTTGATGAAATTTTATGTGTATTTGGCGTCTAATTTTTATAACATACAACAGAGTAAAAAATAAATAAAAAATACACATTAAATGATAGATTTATGCTTAAAACTAACATATTATATGATTTATGAAAGTAATGGAATATTTTAAAGTTCTCTAGAATTTTTGATTATATACGGGAGCGCAAACGCTGTTACGGCAGACCGCGCTCCGCGCTTTAGGGAGTAGGACGTGTTGCGCTGCTCCGTCAGACACAAAATTACAAAAGTACGTTTTTCCCGCGCGTAGTAGTCGGGAAGCCCACGATACTAGATTAGAATTGGTGGAGTAGACGATACCGAGATAATAAGGTCCTATAATGTTTCCACTTTGAGCGCTTTCAGCCTTTGCTACTCGACACACGATGATCGCGTTCAAACGTAAAAATACTAGCTTTCGTCCAGCGCAATTTTGTATTAGGACTCTTAATTTAAAGAATAGAAAAGATGCGGTTCTTCAAATTATTCAAATTTTTATAATTTTTGAACTAAAAAGTAAAAAGCGTTGAATTACTGATATAATGTTTTGAAGTGAAACTTCTTTATCGGGGTTGGAAAAAAATTGAGTGTAACATTTTTCCGTTACGCGCCATCTTTTTCTTATCCCTACCACGCGTGATTCGACATTCGTATTTCTGTAAAGTTGCATAAAGTAAATTATTTTTTTTTTTGAAAAATAAGGTCATAAAGAAGTTTCACTTCCTACGTGTGTACACTAGTACACGCACACATTTTTTTACAATAAAAATAATACAATAAAATAATTATATAAAAATAAAACAGCAAGAGACAATGAACACAGATAATATAATATAAGCAATTAGTACTATGTTTCTACGCAATTCATTTAGATACGAGAGGCTCTACAACTTAAAAAATATTGTTTAAGAATAATAAACTTATAATTTCTACGTATCACAACTCAACAAACTTATAAAAAATAGAAAATTATTTGTTCAATTTTTTTATCGAATTCAAATTTAAAAAGCCACCCAGCTCTCGGACTATAGGTTAGGTCACGTGTTTTATGTTTTGTATCAGCTTACGTCTATTCAAATATTATTGACAGAGGTTATATTTTTAGAGTTACCTAGACACCATTATTATATATTTTAACCCCTCTGTTGATTAAAAAAAAGGCAATTCATATATTCACGAAAAGGATATTTTGAAATAAGTATATTTAAGTGTAACTTAATTATAAATAAAATATATTATCTTAAGTATATGTAATAATCGCATGATATAAGACATTACTTTTTCTAGTACCCATAAATTAATTATCTAGCAAAAACATCGAAACGAAAAGAAATTCATCAGAACAGAACATTAAAATTAAAAGTTCTATACAGAACCCATCAAGAATATTCCAACTAGGGTTGCCAACCGTACTATAATATATAGTATTGTACTATATTTCGGGTCTGCGTACTATATACTGTTGAAAACATATATAGTACGCAAAAATACTATATTTTCAACACCGACAAATGTTACAAACAAATCCTTAAGAACGCGCCTTTTAATTATTGTTAAGATGGCTAAGTCATATAACCTATTGCGCATATACCAGTGGCGAGAAGAAAGAAACAGAAGTAGTGTATCTATTTATACTAATCTATACTATCTATATCTATACTAGTATAATATTATAAAGAGGAAAGGTTTGTAATTATGTAAGTATGTATGTATGTATGGTTTTTACGCATAAACTACTGGACCGATTTCAAAAATTCTTTCACCATTAGAAAGCTGCATCTTCACTGAGCAACATAGGCTATATTGCATTTAAAAAAAAATTTGAGATCCTTACCAAAAATGCAATAATGTAACCCAAGGTGTAAAAATTCTTTCCTTAATAAAAATTCTGTCATCGCATGCGCTGCGGAATCTATTGAAGATAGAACAAAACAATGTTCTACGGTAGGTATTATAGAATGGATCAATATTTACAAGAGAGTCCGCGATACCATATGTCCATCTTCAGTAGTTATGTTACTACAACAACTTTTTTACGTTTTCAAAGTAAATAGAAGTGCCGACAGTAATCAAACCATGCTATCCATACACATATATTAATCCTTATCCCATTAAATGATGTTTTATTATAGACTGTTTCAATACCAGCAAAATACTTTTTAAATTAAAAAAAAATTGGATATTCCATTCAAAAGATATAACGAATTTTTAAAAGTGTCAATCTACAGAAAATTAGTAGGTATACTGTTTAATACAATGAGCAGGCGTAGTGCGGGACGGGGTGAAGGTGATTTTCATGTGATTAAAAATTAAACCTATAGTCCGACCTATAGTAGACTTTTCACTGTCACGATATCGCTATCTATGCGGGTGAAACCGCAGGGCATTGCTAGTCATTAATAAAAAATGAGCTTTTGATCTATATTAATTAAAAAATTGAATGTGACAAAGCTTGACACTTTTATTTTAAACAAAAAGCTGTTACACAGTGCAAGAAGTGCAAAAAAATATAGTTTTTATAAAAAAAATATATAATTGTCTATTTTTTTTGTTTTTCCCATAAAATACTATTTTTTTTTAAATGTACTATATTTTTTACACCTTATTTTGGAAAATACTATATTTTGATGATGAAGTGTTGGCAACCCTAATTCCAACTCGCACTTGACTGACTTTTTTTAAGATATGATAGGTACATTAGTCACCTTTTCAAAAATTATAATTCATCTCACACTAATCAAAAAGTTATATTATACTACTAAACAAGTTGTTATAAGTATTAAGTTTTTTTACGTATTCTTGCCAAAAGACTAAATCGAATTGGTTTATCGAATTTATAGATAGCCCAATAGAAACAGAAATATAAACAGAGAAATATAAAAATTTAAAAGATTTTATATCTGCACTAGAATTACATAGATGATAAGAGTTTGTTTGAACGCATTAATCTCAGGAACTAATGGATTACAAAAACTCTTTCACCGTTGGATATGTACGTGATACCTGAGTGCTAGAGGCTATAAATTGACAAAACCTGGGTGAACCACTAGTCACATTATAACGTGAAATACTCGTAAAAATCAGCGTGTGTGCCGAGCACACGTGTCAGAAGTGAAACTTCTTTTGCAAGATTTATAGATCGTCGTAGTCGCCTTGCTCCATGACGTGACGGTATTGCATGACGCGTATAAGTAAGAATTAGTATAATAATACAGATGCAGCTACATTTACGCCCACATAACTACCTTGTGCGAAATACATTCACCTTGTAATCATTACGTTTAACTAATGATAGTTTACAATGAATCATTACAGAAATGGATTTCATTAAATTCACTTGTATATTTTGAATGATTAGTCATCACTTTGTCAGGAATTTATTATCTTTAATACAAGTCCGCGGATTTGAATTGAAACTTTTTTGACGTGACAACGTCTTATAATTCGATAGAGCTGGTTGCACGCACGAAAAAGCATGACTCATGCGGCGTTACCTAGCTCTGAGGCGTTCCATGTAAGGTTTGAAGTGGAAGCGAGAGCGCGGAAAGAGCGACAAAGAAGCACAATCGGACGTTGTCAGTTGTCACGTTCAACTTATCGTCAGTAAACCGACTTTACAGACAACCAATTTTTTGCAAGATTCAAAGCTAGCCAAATCTTGACATGGAATACTTTAAGAAGGCAAAGGCAGTACAAAGGCCGGCAACGCATCCACAATACTCCAGAGTCTGTGGTTTATCATGGGCGGCGCCAATCACCGTTTTCAGTCCGGTGACGCGCAAGCTCGTTTGCCAGCTTATACATAAAAAAAAAGACGGGTTGCACTCCGGGAGTGCCGGCAGAAGTGAAAATTTGATTATTAACGTTGAGCATGTTTGATATTTTGGAATGGTATCCGTCTTACGCTTTTTCGATCAGGTCACGTGTCCTGACGTGAGTTTAAGGTTTTTATACCCATTACAGAAAAAGTGCTCAACGCCACTAAAGAAGTTTTCACTTCAAAAATTTTTACTCCATGACGTGAGTACGTGACCCTGTAATTTTACTCTCAACGCTCCTAAAGAAGACAAAACAATATATTCTGGTGTAAATGTTGTTCAATACTTTCAACAAACAAACAATATTATAAATAATATTAGTAAAGGTTAGTTTATTATCGACAAGTCAATAACTGCGTTAAAAACAACCGACTTCAAACTTGCACTTGCAACATTTACAAATACAGACAAAAATGCTCATAAAATAAAAACTACTGGGCCTATCCGAATAAAATTTTTATGGGACCAATTCGACACCATCCCGCATCGAACAAAAAAAGAATCACGTAAATCGGTTCAGAAACCACGGAGTAATCGGTGTACATACATTAAAAAAAAACATACCGGCCGAATTGATAACCTCCTCCTTTTTTTGAAGTCGTTTAAAAATACTGTGTTACGATATAATTATAATATATTCAGAAAATGTAGATCTCAAACAAGTTTTAAAGGAAGTTGTTTTATGAGACGAATTCGTAATTATTGCATCTATCCTGTTATTGCAGTTCGTTTAAATTAATTTGTGAATATTAATTTTTAATTTAATACTGCAGTTTTGTCCGGGTTGGTAAAATGGTTAACATTGGAGCGTAGAACTTAAAGTTCTGAGTTCGATTCCCAAATTAACATTTTTACTAATGTCTTTGATCTTGTGTTGCGCAAGGTATTATTTTAAAATAATAATAAAAGATAAGAGTACCTATTAATATTGAATAAATACCACATAATGTGTTTTTTAAAACGCTGGAAACCCAAAATTTCTCATACTACTTTTGACCTATAAATAATAATAAAAACACTTTAATATGCAAATTAATAAAATTATTAGACATATAATTGTTTTCAATATACAATAAAACGTAAATTATACTAATGTGCTGACAAGTGGCAGCCCTAAATGAAAAAAAAATCGCATACTATAGAGCAGGGGTTCCCAACCTTTTTTTGTCTACTGCCCACTTTAAGAATAAATTATTTTTTAACGCCCCCCTTTTTAAACATACTTAAAAAACGCTAAGTACTTATAACTGATTATTGAAACGCAACTTTATAGTAGAGTATCTTTTATTGAAAATAAAACAAACATAATCAATTCTTATATAAAAACTAATGTGAAGGTTGAATCTGATGCTGTTCAATAAGTTTGTTGATATCAGGTTCCAATTTACTCAAAAACAGCCGCAAGTCGCCACGTTCGGTAACACGCAAACGATTTCTCTTTTTAGTAAGCAGCGTTGCCACAGCACTAAATCCACGTTCACACAAATATGACGATGGGAATGCTATCAAGAATCGTTGAACAATTGACCACAATCCAGGGTACAATTGTGGGATCGGTTTTTGTAGCCAAAATTCTTGATATCCATTTTTAAACTTGATTTTTGTTTCTTCGTTTGTTGTCAATTCTATAAGTTCTTCTTCCAGCTGAGGTGACATTGCTGTGTTGACATTTGAAAACGGATCCAACACCCAGTCTGGTATTTCCAAGTTTAAAATGTCCTGGTATCGTTCGGTGAAGTCAATGTGGAGGTTTTCCAAATGTTGGCAGTAGGCAAACAAGTCGTCGTTACTGCAAAATACTGATAAATTCGGAAAATTTTGAAACTCACGTCTGCCCATATTCTTTTTGTGCAGAAGCAGTTTGGCTGCGAAAGCAGCAACGACATTTTTTGTTTTAATTAAATTTAGTTCATCGCCTTGCAGTTGGAGGTTCATGTCGTTGAACAGTTTATACAGGTCTGTCATGTAAGCTATATCATTCTTTGATGTTATGAGATTGTTGCGCAGTTCTGTATCTTTAGTTTCCAAGAACTCTATCACAGAGTCAAACAGGTTGTAAAATCGAATCAGACAATTGCCTCTTGACAGCCAACGAACTTCAGTATGAAGCAACAAACGGTTGAAATCTTCGTCATTAGTAGCACAAAGCTGATGAAATAATCTATCATTCAAAGAGCTGCTACGGATTTTATTGACTGCTTTGATGACATATTGCAGTGATTGAAATAGTCGTTCACTTAAGTTTCTAGCAACCAAATGTTGTCTATGAATAACGCAATGTATAGCAAGGACATCTGGAATTTTATTCTTTAAGTACGCTATGAAGCCTTTATGGCGCCCTGTCATAGCCGGAGCGCCATCCGTAGCAACTGATATAATATTTTTCAAAGGAATCTCTTTCTCTTCACAAAACTTTTCCAATGTATTGAATATGGTTTCGCCTTTTGTATCTGTCTCCAAATTTCTGGCAAACAATAGTTCTTCACGTATTTTCTCATCTTTAATAAACCTCCCGTAAGATAGCAACAACGCTTCATTAGTTGGTAAAGTGGACTCATCGAGCTGAATTGAGAATTGACTAGTCCTCAGATGATTGCACAATGATTCTTCAATGTTTTCAGCCATTTCATCAATTCGTCTTTGCACAGAATTATTACTCAAAGGAATTTTTCGGATAATATCTGCGGCCGGTTTATGAAGCACAGTAGTTATTACTTCCTTTATTGCTGGCAAAATTAACTCTTCTCCGATGTTGTGTGGTTTGCCTTTTTGAGCAATTAACAAAGAGATATTGTACGAAGCTCGAAGTCCGTCGTCATCTTGCTTAGCAGCCGCCGAAAATAGTTTTGATACACTTGGCTGAGTATTATGCTTCTTCTCTAGGTCTTGAAAAAATGCTACATTCTTGTCTTTCTTATCTGGATGCATTTTATTCAAATGATCTTGCAGTCTTGAAGGCTTCATTGCTTCGTTCGAAAATGTTTTTAGACATAGAAGACACAAAGGCGACGACGGGTTTGTGGGATTTTCAATAAATCCGAATTTAATATATTCCGCAGAGTATTGCCGTCTCTTCTTTTTTACTTCCGACATTGTTTTGTTTTGAGAAATACGTAAGTGTTGAAATCAAGTACTGCTTATCTATTATGCGCGAAACCGCAAATGAAAATAAAATAAATTTACGTCGTTTATATAGGATTGCATAAGCAGCACGCACCAACAGGAATAAGACATCAAACGTGCATAAACTCGTTTATCTCATTCGACGCCCAATCGTACTCGACAAGCAAGAACAAGTATTATAGAACCAGCCGATTGATACAGGAATGTACAAATCGGATTATTTAACAAAAACTTGTTAAAACATGATTGCCCGCGGTCTATTATATCGAACCGATTTTGAGCTATATCTTAATTAATATTAGTTGATGTTCACAAGATGTCGACTCTCGAAGTCGATAGCTCAGTCGGTTTCTAAGAGTCTTCCTAGCTACTAGCTAGGTAGATGAAATTATAAATCGACCCCAAAGCCCTACACAACGCCCCCTTTTTTTTCTGGGTCTCTTACCGCCCCCCTTTAGGCCTGCAGCGCCCACTAGGGGGCGTTATCGCCCACGTTGGGAAAGACTGCTATAGAGCTATCCATACTAATATTATAAATGCGAAAGTAACTCTGTCTGTCTGTCTGTTACTCAATCACGCCTGAACTACTGAACCAATTTGCATGAAATTTGGTATAGATATATTTTGATACCCGAGAAAGGACATAGGATAGGTTTTATCCCGGAAATCCTACGGGAACGGGTTTTTCTCTGAAAACGCGGGCGAAGCCGCGGGCGGAAAGCTAGTTAATTATAAAAACACCATAGTATGCAAATGAACAAACACTTAACAATACAAAATGCCTATACTACGGAACAAAATTGTTTCACAAAAATTTTATCGAAAATTACGCATGCATACGCATTGTTGTTATATAGGCGATTATCCAGTGAAAGATAAGATATGTTTGCTAATAAAAGCTATATTTTTCACATGCTTTTAGTTACTAACAAACTCTTCACCCGTGGCTTCTAAAACAATAAATTATAATATACTCAAACCTTTCACGATAATTTTAATTACTCTACGTAGTTTTAAAGCTCTAACTTCTAAGCTAACATAGGGATGGACAGCGGACAGCAATTTTTATTATTATATGTACTATACTAGCTTTCCGCCCGCGGCTTGCCCGCTTTGTCTAAAACCTTATAAATTATATACTAAAACCTTCCTCTTGAATCTACTCGCATCTATCAAAAATTAAACATCAAAATCCGTTGCGTAGTTTTAAAGCTCTAAGCTACATAAGGATTGACAGCGGACAGCAATTTGTTTTATACTACAATATATGTATACAGTATATTATGTACTACTAGATTTCCGCCCGCGGCTTCGCCCGCTTTGTCTATAACCTAATTAATTAATTATAAACTTTCCTCGGTAATCACTCTATCTATTAAAAAAACCACATCAAAATTCGTTGCGTAATTATAAAAATTTAAGCATCCGGACATAGAGGCAAAGTAAGTGACTTTGTTTTATATATGTACTATGTAGTGATAGTGATTATATATGTAATAAATATGTTAACTGCGTTTGTGAAAAGTGCACAAAAGTGCTATCGTGGGCATATGCATCTGTATCACCGATTGAATTTTATTAAATTATTTTTACAAAAGTAAAAATTATATTAAATGAGTTAATGTGAGTTACATACTTTCTCTATCCACTATTTTTGTTTGCATTATAATTACAATATTAATAATTACAATTTACAATTGTTACACCAATGAAATGATGTTTTAAAGTTTATAAGCAGAAATAAACAAATTCGCTTACACTGTACTAGAAACCTTATAATCAAAACATAAGGTTATGTCAAATGATAACCTCTAGGCAAAGGTCGTAAAACCTTCACAATACAACCTAATTCACACCTTACTCCCTACACAAAGAGCTTAAATTTGATCACTCCATTATTTTATGTTAAGTCAGTGGCACACAGGGAATTTTAGATTCTAATCAAATGCAATAAATGCTATATTCCAATACACGATTTTAACCTTTGCAAGTATGTATATTGTACTAACTATGACAATGAATAATATACGGAACTATTGATATTTGCCGCGCAAAATTCTCGTTTTCAACGCATCTACTAGTCAAGGGTGATATAATCATTTTGATCCTTTTATCACGTTATTTTGATTATTTACCATAAGGCATTATCTATCCTAATCTTCTTTATATATAAAAATGAATCGCAAAATGTGTTGGTAAGCGCATAACTCGAGAACGGCTGAACCGATTTCGATAATTCTTTTTTTATTATATTCCTTGAAGTACGAGGATGGTTCTTATGTAGAGAAAACGTAAATATATACCACGGGCGAAGCCGGGGCAGACCGCTAGTAATATTATAAAGCTGAAGAGTTTGTTTGTTTTTTTTTTGTTTAAACGCGCAAATCTCATGAACTACTGGTCCGATTTGAAAAATTCGTTCGGTGTTAGATAGCCCATTTTATCGAGAAAGGCTATATTAAATCATCACGCTAAGACCAACAGAAGCGGAGCACTGCGGGTAAAACCGCGGGGCACAGCTAGTAATATGTAAACAAGGTATATAAGTAGGTATGTAGTATTTTTAGTGTATTTTAAATCACAACTGAGGTCTGAGTCTATAAGTATATTCAATCTTATTTCTTCCTGCTATAAAACTATTAAACAATATTTATAAATACATAAAGTCACTCATTTTCCACAGTATACTGTTCCTAATTAATCACTATTATAATTACGATTTAAAAGACATGATCCATCAAAAACATTTTATACGTGAACAAAAAAATAACCTTTGACCTTTTCCAAGCTACAGTACAATTCGAACAGACATGACATTCATGTTTTTTTTTGTATTTAGAGACACCTTTGAAAGTAACATTATTTGGAAGTAATGTCAAGGTAGTGTTTGGGATCGTTTAAAATAAATTATTAACTAGCTGAACCCCGTGGTTTTACTCGCATTGCTCCGCTCCTATTGGTCTTAGGGTGATGATTAACCTTCCTCGATAAATGGGCTGTCTAACACCGAAAGAATTTTTCAAATCGGACCAGTAGTTCCTGTGATAAGCGCGTTCAAATATACAAACAAACTCTTCAGCTTTATAATATTGAGTATAGATTAGTATATAGTTTTAAATACAAGTAGAAATTGTATATCACAAAAAGATCAGTGGTGACTATAAAATAACACAGCTCTACTTGTAGTCCGGGATACATCGCCCATTTTTGCAAGTGATTACTATCAAGCAAATTTTTCGTGAGTAGCTTTATTTTTAGTCCGGGATACATCGCCCATTTTTGCAAGTGATTACTATCAAGCTAATTTTTCGTGAGTAGCTTTATTTTTAGTCCGGGATACATCGCCCATTTTTGCAAGTGATTACTATCAAGCTAATTTTTCGTGAGTAGCTTTATTTTGATGAGATGCCCAATAATTTCATGTACGAAACTCTCGATTGTGGTAGCTTACAGAGGTAACAAGGATAAAAAATTTTGATTTGACTCTCACGAAAAATTAGCTTGATAGTAATCACTTGCAAAAATGGGCGATGTATCCCGGACTATTGTATACGTAGTATATTATTATTAGTCTGTGGCTCTACTATCCATACTAATATTATAAATGCGAAAGTAACTCTGTCTGTCTGTCTGTTACTCAATCACGCCTTAACTACTGAACCAATTTGCATGAAATTTGGTATAGAGATATTTTGATACCCGAGAAAGGACATAGGATAGGTTTTATCCCGGAAATCCTACGGGAACCCGGAACGGGTTTTTCTTTGAAAACGCGGGCGAAGCCGCGGGCGAAAAGCTAGTAGTCAAATATTTTTATTTATTTGCTACATTCAACATAATTATATAGCGAGATTTCGAGTGAAACCATGGTATTTATTAGTATTACTACAATATGTAAATATCAATTTCCTCTACCGTAAACAAATATAAATATTATAATGATTAATATATTATTAACGACGTTGTATTGAAGATAAGTCCGGGTAGCATTCATTGACTTTTTGACGTTAAGGCTAACAATTTTTCAAAAGCGTAATTGAAATTAATTGTATAAATTATATTACTACTAGCTTTCCACCCGCAGCTTCGCCCGCGCAGTCAAAGAAAAACCCGTATAGTTCCCGTTCCCGTGGGATTTCCGGGATAAAACCTAATCTTTTTCCCGGGGTAAAAAGTAGCCTATGTCCTTTCTCGGGTATCAAAATATCTCTATACCAAATTTCATGCAAGTTGGTTCAGTAGTTAAGGTGTGATTGAGTAACAGACAGACAGACAGAGTTACTTTCGCATTAATTATAATATTAGTATATTATTATTTATTATAATACTATATATAAAGTAGTAAAAATTTGTTAATACTTGACAAAACTTCTAAAAATATGAAATCTTTTTCGGAGCACCTATAAAATTGCATCTGACTAAAAACGTGGAATTATGAACAACAAATGTATGAGATATATCTTTAAAATCGTATATTTATACAAAAAATATATATACACACGCCAATATACATAGGTACGTATCATCATCATCATCATCAGCCCATATACGTTCCCACTGCTGGGCCACGGGCCACCTATGTGTACAGGCCATCATCCACCACGCTGGCCAAGTGCGGGTTGGCGGATGTCACATGTCGTCGAACTTTTGATTCTTCGACATGTCGGTTTCCTCACGATGTTTTCCTTCACTGTTCAACGTGGTGGTGATATTAATGGTTGTACTGTTCATAAGTAAGTAAGTAAGTATATCACATACATAATATATCTAATGGTGAAAGAAATTTTTAAATCGGTTCATTAATTCCTGAGATTAACGTATGCAAACAAACTCTTAGCAGTAGATATCTCTTATACAGATATTTTTTACAATCTCTGATAATATACTATATTATATAGGTAGTGAAATAACCCCATAAAATATAATAGTAGGTAGTTTAGCATAACATGAACTAAAACAATAGGTCGGAATATTTGCATAAAATTAGTTCTTGTGATGTCATTACTATGGAGTAATAGATGTTAAAGTTAGAATGGTTAAACTGAGAACTTGGGACATTTTAATGGATGATTATTCGTACTTTATGCCTATATAGTTAAAGTACACAAAAGTATAGAGCTGTAAATCCTGTGTCCATAATAATATTATAAAAAAGATTGTCTTCACGACTAAAAAATCATGGCATCAATTTGGATGAAATTTGGAATAATAAAATAGGTCGAGATCCGGGATCTAATACTTTTTTTTAATTATCCTTTATGGACATTTTAACAATAGTGGAATCAAATTAATTATACAACAAAACAGATTTTTAATAAGGCTAGTAATTTCAGTGTAAGGGAAAACCATGGGAAAACTCAAAACATATCATGAAAAGAAATCTCTTTACTTACTCTTCGCTTCGTTTCGACTAAATATAATAAATCATATTTAAAATATAGCATACTAGCTTTCCGCCCGCAGCTTCGCTCGCGTTTTCAAAGAAAAACCCGCATAGTTCCCGTTCCCGTGGAATTTCCGGGATAAAACCTATCCTATGTGTTAATCCAAGTTACCCTCTATACGTGTGCTAAATTTCATTGCAATCGGTTCAGTAGTATTTGCGTGAAAGAGTAACAAACACATACACATCCTCACAAACTTTCGCATTTATAATATAGCAAATATCACTCCAAACTATTATAAATTTATATTAGTATAATAATTTTCAAACCTCTTTATATATCTCTGTATAACATAGAGATCTACACATTTCTTTAAAAAAAATGACACAATCAAATCAAATTTGTGCAAGAATTTGTGGCAAGTCGAAATTATAACCAACCAATACGCACATACCTATTAAATTCAAATTTCGTCCTTGTCGTTTAAAACTGAATCTTTATTAATAATAAAGAGCCGATATATTGTTTTCTAAAACTGTTATTAATCTTATAAATATTAATATATTACTTCTCCATGATTCACTGTTAAAACTTAAAAGGTTACTTACCTTTTAAGGACGTACCATGACTATTATAATAAATAGTTTTAAACTAAACAAACAGAACTATTTATTAAGTTTTCTATGTAACTAGCTTTCCGCCTGCGACTTCGCCCGCTTTGTCTAAAACCTAATAAACTACATTGTCATACTAACATACTATTTACATAAAAAAAACCGTATCAAAATCAGTTGCGTAGTTTTGAAGATTTAAGCATACAAAGGGACATAGGAACAGATAAAGCGACTTTGTTTTATGCTATGTAGTGATTCTAAGGTATTAGAATAAATAATAATTAATAACATCTATTTGTAACGAAACTTTTATTTTCCCAAAAATAAACAGTCAACAACAAATACCCAGAATGCGTTTGCCAAACTAATATTTGGAAACATTATAGTTACCTCATCTTACGTTGTTAAAAGTTTATATAATAAAAGAAATCAACAATTAAATTGATATATTTGACCTCTAGGCTCGACCTTCACCTTACCTAGTTTATCGGAATTTTTTATAAAATTGAACTCAAACTCAAAGTCACTTGTTTATGAACAAATCAGTTGATAATTATTTAATAATTTGAGTATAGAGCAGACGTTCCGTTGCACAATTATCGATTTTCTTTGCAAAGTTTTTAATAAATAAAAAAAATATTTCAGGACAATTTTCACACACGGCACGATCTGATCCCATACTAAGCTTTCGCTTGTGTTATGGAAACCAGATGGCTGTTAAACGTACATATATAATTTTAAATATATACTTATATAGATAATAAACACCCAGACACAGAGCAAACATCTATGTTCATCACACAAATATTTGCCCCGGGTGGGAATCGAACCCACGACCTCTGGCTTGGAAGGCCACTACCAACCAAGCTAACCGATCAGTCAAATAATAAATATAGGAAGTTAAGGGCCGATTTTTCAATGCTTGGATAAAACTTATCTGTCCAATAAAGTATTACACGAATCACGATAATATTAAAATGTCACGTAAACTGTCAAATACGGGCAATTAGAATACGTTTTTAAAATGGTAGTTTTCTTGGTAGTTTTATATATTATTCGACGAATAAGTTTTAACCAAGGATTGAAAAATCAGCCCTAAATAAACTAAAAACACACTTTACTAAGATAAACTCATAAAATTATTGTATTATAAGAAACAAAGATGCGAAGCTAGTTAAAATATTAGTTTGAATGTAATAAAAATGTACTGCGATTCTACACAGCTACCTAATTGATGTAGGTAGTTGATAACAAAACGCAGCTAGTCAACGACTATTAGTAAAATGAGGGTAGTTGGGTCGAACGTCGTATAAACAGCGTCCGAGCCCCTAGGCACGATTCGTACGAATGCGCCACGAGACAAAGGAACGCGGCAATTTATAATATGCGACAGCTAAGCATGTTCGGACAGGAAACAGTGACAACTAAAATGACAACTATTCATCCACATAAATATCAAATCAGAAGTTACGTCTAACACGGCCATACTGACAATCGTACGTCCTCGTACGCCTATTCTCGTATTACAATACTACGGTAGTTCATCTCGGGATTACACAACCATCCTGCCTCGGCCAGACTGACCTGACAGAACAATAACCACGTGCACATAACAGTGCCTACACTCCCTTCGCGTATCTTGGTATATCTACGCTCGTTCGACTAGTGAAATACATCACTACGATACGTCAGCGACTAGACAATACCTCAACGCCAGGGTTCAACTAGCGATTTGTATCACTACACACAATTCCTTCGATGAACTACATTCCCGTTACAATAATCCACGTAACAAACTTTTACTTTACACAACGCACGAAAAAACACAAACGCCAGTATGCCGTTACAAAACTACGTAAACTAAAACACATTTAAAAAGTATGGGCTTGAATTCTATCCCGCTTCTGATATAAGAAACAAAGATGCGAAGCTAGTTAAAATATTAGTTTGAATGTAATAAAAATGTACTGCGATTCTACACAGCTACCTAATTGATGTAGGTAGTTGATAACAAAACGCAGCTAGTCAACGACTATTAGTAAAATGAGGGTAGTTGGGTCGAACGTCGTATAAACAGCGTCCGAGCCCCTAGGCACGATTCGTACGAATGCGCCACGAGACAAAGGAACGCGGCAATTTATAATATGCGACAGCTAAGCATGTTCGGACAGGAAACAGTGACAACTAAAATGACAACTATTCATCCACATAAATATCAAATCAGAAGTTACGTCTAACAGTATTGTCTCTGTCCTTTATCAATAAGTGTACAAAGTTTGAATTAAATCTGTCTGTTAAAAGTGGGTTAAAATCGAGTCTAACGGAGTCGGTTACAAACATATAGGTGAAGCTAATAATTGCTTATAGCGTGATAAAGATTCGATAACGATTATCAGAGCTATTGCTGTTAAAATCGATCAAGAATATAAAATGATTACCTATGCCCCACAAGGGGACACGGGACGAAAATCGCTACATAGTAAAAAAAATGTGTGCGTGTACTAGTGTACACACGTAAGAAGTGAAACTTCTTTATGACCTTATTTTTCAAAAAATAATTTACTATACACAACTTTACAGAAATACGTCGAATCACGCGTGGTAGGGATAAGAAAAAGATGGCGAGTAACGGAAAAATGTCACGCGTAACGAAAAAAATGTTACACTAAATTTTTTTCCAACCCCGATAAAGAAGTTTCACTTCAATAACAAATTCGCTTCCCGCTGTGTGTCTCTATGTATGCTTATATTATATTTGAAACTTGAAACGGATTTTGAGGCAGTATTTTAAAGGTAAAAAAAATTAGTTTAAAATTATAGTTTAAAATTATATTTTATTTTCAGTAAATTGACATATTGAATTTAACTTAATGTAATGTTGTATTTTCCTGGTTTTGAAGGTGCAGTAGACCATATTGTATTTAATTATTCAGCGTTGCAACTATATTGCAACTTATGCTGAGTGGCTACCTGACTTGGCTCCACTTTTCGGCTTCATTTTATTTTATTTTACTCTTTCATTTATTATACTTGTATTGTTTTGTTTCATGTTGTGTTGTTTTTAATTTGAATTAAGTATTGTATTCAGTGTCAATTGTGTTTGTTATTAATTATTATTGTGGAGTCAAATAAATGATCTTTCTTTCTTTCTTTCTAATTGTAATCTATGTTAAATAGTATAGACTGTATCCTTTGTTGGAAAATCATATAAATAAATAAATAAATAAATAAAGAAGCTTCGGAAAGTATTACATAGAGTAAAACACTTTTTCATAGAGCATTTCACACTATACGTCTTTACATATCTTCGCATATATTAAAAAAGGGATTGACAAACAAATGTAGAAACAGAAATCAATGTATTTAAAATACAAATGGTTTATATTGACTTATAAATATTAATTCAATAATTGTGTTATGAAATATATTTTAATGCATATATTTTTTGCAATTTTCTAAAAGTCACCCACGATTCACGAAGGCTATAGTTTTGAATGCTTTAATGTAGATTATTAGTCATAGGCCAAACAGATTAAGATGTCATCTATTTTATATAATACTAGTTTCTGCCTGCGACTTGGTTCGCAAAGTAAATAGTTCCTATTGTAGGTTCTAGATTGAGATTTTGTTATTATTAACATTATTAGTTTCACCTGTATTTATGTATGTAACCGACTCTTTTAGACTCGATTTTGATCCACTTTAAACGGACAGATTTAATTCAAACTTTGTACACTTATCAAGGATCGAGGTCTATATGAAAATAGTTTCATGGGTTTGTGTTACCTCTTTCTCTAGCTATATCCATAGATCATAACATTTTCATTTATTTCGCTGTGATATTTTTGAAGTAAAACTTCTTTAGGCGCGACTAGGGAGTAAATCAGATTTTTTTTCTGACGGAAGTAACGCTGTGTAGTTTCCGCCATTTAAAAATAATAATTCTGATTGGTTGTAAGTATATGTCATATACTACACGCTTCTTGACTTATACGCCAGCTAGAAGCAAATATAATAATCAATTAGGATTATTTATTTTCAAATTTTCAAACGGATCAATTGTGAATAGCAAAGTGAATGAAAAATTCAACAGTTTTAAAAACATTATTTTAAATTGCAAAATTTTTTGAAAATCTCTAAATATACTTGTTTATTTATTAGTTTTAAAATAAGTAAATTAAAAATAAATTTTCTGACAATTGCGACATTTTATAATATTCAATAACAAGGTTATATTGACATGTGCGTTTTACTTCAATCGCGCGTAAAGGTTACACGCACACACTTTTTTTTTAAATGTGGATTAAGCTAAGAGTTATATTTTATATTCCCTACTGATTTTAATGAATTTTATTTTTAATGTAGTTTGTAGTTTTTAACCTAAATATGTATTTTTTTCAATTAAGATTTATTTTGTTAATAATCAAAATAGTCATTTTATGTAATAAATCGTATATTTTTTATTGTCCGTTAACAAGCCGTGGCTACTTGTAATTAAAACAACACTCGGCTATCTATTTATATCTTTTATATCTGTAATCATGTAATGGTGTCTGTTTTGTAAGTTGTCCTAAATAAATAAATAAATAAATAGATAACGGAATTCAATTCCATAGCTTTTACGTGATGGGTGTAAAATATATTACAGGAGAACATTTCATGTTCTTCTATTAATAAATAAATAATAAACACGTTATAATCTTATTACATAATAGAATTTTCGCATGTGATTTGAGACATGACTCACGGTACGGCTTTGAAAAGGATTTTTGTATTCTGATTTTTTCCCCGTTGTTGCAACATTTTTCTGCCCCAATTTTTCGTGTGATGTTACATAACTTCGTTTAGCATTTACACACATGCAAACAGATTAACCGTCTTCCGTACAACCGAGAGGTCTTGGTGTAGAGGTATTCCCGGTGGAGACGAAGAAAAAGTCTCGGTCTGACAGGACACAGAAGGCTGATCACCTATACTTTTCCCTACATAAAATCGATCACTGAAAAAAATCCATACTAATATTATAAAATATGCGAAAGTAACTCTGTCTGTCTGCCTGTTACTCAATCACACCTTAACTATTGAACCAATTTGCATGAAATTTGGTATAGAGATATTTTGATACCCGAGAAAGGACATAGGATAGGTTTTATCCCGGAAATCCTACGGGAACGGGTTTTTCTTTGAAAACGCGGGCGAAGCCGCGGAAAGCTAGTGCATAATAAAACATCTGTCCCTCTAGGGGACACGGAACTTCACTTCACAGTTCACTATAATACCTATTAGTAACTAGCTGTGTGGTTTTACCCACAGTCCTCCGCTCCTGTTAGTCTTAGCAAGATTATTTATAGCCTATAGCCTTCCTCGATAAATGGGCTATCTAACACTGAAAGAATTTTTCAAATGGGACCAGTAGTTCCCGAGATTAGCGCGTTCAAACAAACAAACTATTCAGCTTTATAATATTAAGTATAAAGGTAGAATAGTTACAGAACCTCCAATCAAAATAATTAAGCAAGTTTTATTTTTTATCATCACTACATAGTATAAAACAAAGTCGCTTTTTCTGTCCCTATGTCTGCTTAAATCTTTAAAACTACGCAACGGATCTTGATGCGGTTTTTTTTAATAGATTCAATGATTCAAGAGGAAGATTTTAGTATATAAATTATTAGGTTTTAGACAAAGCGGGCAAAGCCGCGGGCGGTAAGCTAGTTTCTTATAATTTAAATAATATGTTGTGGATAAGATCTGTTATAATCTATCTGGGTCTATAAAAGTTGTAAAAAACCGTTTTTATTAATCGTTCAGAAAGGTAGATAACTTCTTCATAACATAACTTAAGTACCTACACATTTATAGAAATGTAATTAAAAAAACATATATTATGTATATTAAAAAAGTAACATTAAAAATAATTTGCCTGATAAACAGTATTATGTTATACTAGCTATCCCCCCGCGGCTTCGCCCGCGTTTTAAAGAAAAACCCGCATAGTTCCCGTTCCCGTGTGCTTGCCAGGCTAAAACCATTCCAAGTTACCCTCTATATGTGTGCTTAATTTTAACCGATTACAATGCAGTTCAGTAGTATTTGCGTCAAAGAGTAACAAACACACACACACATCCTCACAAGCTTTCGCATTTATAATATTAGTAGGATTGTGTTGATAAATACATGAAAAAAATCGACGCATTGTCCTCTTTTAAGCTTTTGAAACGTTTTTAGTCATTTACAGGTGACAGGTAATAAATAAAATGAGTAGTTATTGTTTTCTTTCAATTATTTTTATTTGGTTTAAGTCGTAGTAGATTTTATTCTATTTCAGTCATGACATTAATGCATATGCTGTTTGCATATGCATATGCAAACAATCATAAACCAAATTAACAGCATGCATTATTGAAATCTGTCAAAATCGTTTCTAAACATCGAACACTTCCAATCAATTCTTCTAAATCAATTTGGACAAACAACAGCCTTGAAAATACGATCATAGTAATGTTGTCCCATAAATTATTATATTAATACATGGGATTTCCAATTTTCGATCTATGGTCACATGTTTTTGTATCTGTGCGAAAAAATTTACGTGGGAGCAGAACTGGCATTTTATGAAAAAAGTTGACATTTAATTATATGAGTTTGGCGCCTTTTTTTCTGTCAAAGATTATACAGCGGCTATAAATTTCTCTTGATAAACCTCTTTGATCGTAGATTTGTTGTTATATTTTCTTAAAAACGGGTTTAGAAGTATATTAATAATTAAAGTAACTTATAAAACGTCCTTAAAATTCTATTTATATTATACTAGCTTTCCACCCGCAGCTTCGCCCGCGCAGTTAAAGAAAAACCCGCACAGTTCCCGTTCCCGTGGGATTTCCGGGATTAAATTTACACATTACAGTACTTTGATGTATTAAATTTAATTTAATTTTTACCGCGTTATATATAACACCAAAAAATGTGAATACTCAATTCTAGTGACAACATGTTTTAATGAAAAATACCACAACTTATACAAATCTATACTTATAAAAATAAATAAATCTCGTGTCACAATGTTTGTCCTCAATGCACTCCTAAACCACTTAACCGATTATAATAAAATTCGCACACCATGTGCAATTCGATCCAACTTGAGAGATAGGATAGTTTAAACATGTAGGTACCACGGGCGAAGCCGGGGCGGACCGCTAGTAATATTACAAAGCTGAAGACTTTGTTTGTTTATTTGTTTGAACGCACTTATCTCAGCAACCACTGATCCGATTTGAAAAATTATTTCGGTGTTGGATAGCCCATTTATCGAGGAAGGTTAAGGGCTATATATTATCACGCTAAGACCAACAGGAGCGGAGCAATGCGGGTGAAACCGCGGAGCACAGCTAGTACACAATATACTTGTTTATAACATTACGGAACCATACAGTCCGCGAGTCCGACTCGGTCTTAGCTGAATTTTATTTACATATAGGTACATGTTATGGTGTATTTACTTTACTGCCTACTAAATATTCAAAATAGATTATATAAAAGCTAATTTTGGAAGATTAACAAACAATGTCACAAATATGGTGTTAAAATGTTTACTGAATCAGTTTACACTTATTATTATTGAAACTAAGTTAAAATAATATTACAAATAGTATATACCTACTTAATTTTTATATGTGTACCTATAGGTAACCTTATTTGCTATTTATATCTATGAAAAAAGTGTCAAGTCTATACAAATATTACAAAGCTGAAGAGTTTGTTTGCTTGAACGCGCTAATCTCAGGAATGACGGGTCTGATTTGAAAAATTCTTTCGGTGTTAGATAGCCCATTTATCGTGGAAGGCTATAGAGTATAGACTATCATTACGCTAAGACCAACAGGATCGGAGCCACGCGGGTGAAACCGCGAAGCGCAGCCTAGTGTTTGATATTTGTAATTTTCTATAAGAACTACATTGCCGGCTTTCTATATTGCCGGCTCTTCTCTGTAGAAAATTATTCGCACCAATAGTAGGTAGAATTTATCTATGTAGGTAATATAAGAATTCAAAATTGCTCTTATAATCTTGTTATATGTATATAAAACAGTTAAGTTTTATCTATTCTGAATTAAAATCCTTTATTCTTCATATTATAATTAGGGCCGGCGCCCACTGCCGGCACGGCACGGCATGGCACGGCAGAGCATCCCGCGGCGTGCAATGGCATCCCGCGGCGTGCAGTGGCATCCCGCGTGATCCCGCGGCATTCAGTGGCATGCCGTGGCATCCTGCTAAAAGCCCCACTAATGCTGCATAAGTTTCAACCTTATTTCAACTAGCTAGCAATCATAATTCCTCGACCCCAAAGTGACGCATACGCCTCGCGGGATGCAATGGCGCGCCGCGGCATTCCTTGGAATGAAACAGCAAGACACGTCATGCCGCCGCATCCTGCGGCGTGCCGCGTCATGCTGCAGCATCCTGCGATACGTCGCGGCATCGTGGCATCGAAATAAAGTAACTTGAATTCTAAACTGATTGAAATAAGATTCAAAATAACTTCATTAGTAATAAAATCCTCTGCCCTGCCATGCCACGCCGTGCCGGCAGTGGGCGCCGGCCCTTTAAGGTTATTGTGTTAAACGTAACTGTCACTATAAAACATCATAATGAAGAAAATTATTAATTTCTATCGAAAACCTATTGACATATCACCTTTACGCGACATATGCTCTTTATAAATATTTCGTAAATAAACTATTTAACATAATAATCTAGAAAATGGAGTCAATGTCAAGCCTTTGCGCAATTTCTAACATTCCAATGATTATTTCAGTTCATATTATCTTGACCCATGTCAGTTAATCCTTGTAGTACGGGAGCCAGGTGCAAATTTGGTTAATTATTTCCTCTCAAGAGATAATTCGTCAGACGCATCAGAGTCGCCGCTCTTCCCCCCAACCGAGCTCCAGCTGACGTTCACGAGGCTTCATAATACTATACTTTGATGCATTTTACTAATTACCGCTTGAGAGGAACTTGGTCATAAAATCTGTTCCTGGCTCCCGTACCATTGCAGAGAATGGCCAATGCGAAAGCACTACAGAATTCAAACCTACAATAATATTATAAATGCGAAAGTTTGTGAGGATGGATGTGTGGATGTTTCTTACTCTCTCACGCAAATACAACTGAACCAATTACAATGAAATTTGGTATGTAGGTAGCTGAAGACCCAGAATAAGACATAGTAACCTATTTCTTATTCTTATCTAAAAAGTATTTTATCCCGGAAATCCCACAGGAACGGGAACTATGCGGGTTTTCCTTTTAAAAAGCGGGCGAAGCTGCGCATTGGTAGTAGATACAAAATAATTATATATTTTTTTTATATTTCAGGAAAATTTTCATACACTGCACGATCTGATCCCATACTAAGCTTTCGCTTGTATTATGGAAACCAGATGGCTGATAAACAAACATACATAATTTTAAATACATACTTATATAGATAATTAACACCCAGACACAGAGCAAACATCTATGTTCATCACACAAATATTTGCCCCGGGTGGGAATTGAACCGGTCAGTCATTATTAGTTAAAAACTTTAATATGACCGTCGAAATTTAATTTCACATTATTTATTTTATCTAAGATGATTTTCTATTTCTATCCAAGATTATTTTTGATCGTTTATTACATCGATGTGTATGTAAAATGTCAATCAAAATTAACTTTATATTTTTACCCGCGCAACGCCAGGGCTCTATCTAGTTATAAATAAATCAATCTACCAAATTAATGAATTGCAAAATATATTTTTTAACAATGAATCTTCTGCTAATACATGCTAATGTCCAATTAATTATATATTCAAATGGCTAGATTACAATAATTAAATATGTAACAGACATATTTTTGATCGACGGACGCCATTTTATCAGATTTTATATATATTTTGAAATTCTACACCACATAAATCATTCTAAGATATTTAATGTCGTTGTCAACTCATTTTGTAACAATTTCGACGAATTTTTTATTGCATTGTCTATTTTAATTATTAATATAAGTTGAATTAATCAGTTTTTTAGTTATTAAAAACTAGTGGTTCTCCGCTCCTGTTGTTCTTGGCGATATTATACAGGGTGTCCCACTAAGCGCTAAGGGACTTGTAGTTTTGCATACACTGATAACGTAAAAAATACTTAAACAATAAAATTACGCCAAAAATTTTTTGTTTCATTTTTCCTTAAAATCCATGTTTTCGTCTCTAGCTTCGTGCAGCCGGCATTTACCGCTTCGCTAATGTGAGCATTTTGTCTATGAAAACATAATCTTAAACGATAGCTCACGTGCGGGTGGCAAAGTTGGGCGGGTTGCTTGTTATGGTTGTATGGTACACATAGAGTTTTAAGAACTCATTTATTTGTCAAAAAAATTCGTCTGGAATTTTATAAGTATTTTTTACGTACTCAGCGTATGTAAAACTATAGCCTCCTTGGGGCTTAGTATACCGTTTCTGGGACATCCTGTATATAGCCTATAGTCTTCCTCGATAAATCGGCTATCTAAAACCGAAAGAATTTTACAAATCAGACCTGAGATTAGCGCGTTCAAACAAACAAACTCTTCAGCTTTATAATATTATTAAAAATGTGTAATACTAGCTTTTAATTGTTACTTTCGTGTAAGTATAGTATTTGGACAAAAATATTTCATGTGCTCTTTCACACTATATTTTTATCTACTATACAAGTTACTAAATAAGACTTTTCTAACTGATTGGGTTTAAAAATATCTCTAGAAAATTTAAAATAATCTGTTCGTTTAATTTTATTGAACCTTTATGTACGTCGCTTAAAAGTTAAAATTATTACAAATCTCTAGTATAGGGTTGTCAACTATTGACATTTTTAATCGGATAAAACTATACTCTTATTACATTTAAAATACATACGATAAATAATACATATTTGCAACATTATCATTATGGTGCCGTGTGTGAAAAATGTCCTGAAATATTTATTTATTTTATTATTTTATTTATGTTTCTAAAAAAAGTTTTTGTTTCAGTTTCTTGCCTGGAAGCGTTGGCTGGAAGAGATAAGTCAAGATCCACAAGCACGTTTTTAATAGAATTTTAGTTAAGAATGTGTATTGCAATTTCTGTAATATTGCCAGAATAATAAAGTGATTTAATAACATGATGTGCGTTTCATTTACTTTTCATCCTTTCAATAGGCGATCAAATCATTTGTTTTCAATTATGATACCTACATTATACTTACTTAATATAATTTCTTCATATGCTAGACTATCTTTACGCCCGAGGCTTCGCCCGCGTTTTCAAAAAAAACCCTGATAGTTCCCGTTCCTGTGGGATTGCAGGGATAAAACCTATCCTATGTGTTAATCCAAGTTACCCTCTATATGTGTGCTGAATTTCATTGTAATCGCTAATGTAATATTGTGAAAGAGTAACAAACATACATACACACATCCATCCTCACAAACTTTCGCATTTATAATATTAGTAGGATAGGATAGGATTATTAGTTGTTTTGACAGCCCTACTAATATAGCCTCGAATTTTTTACAAAACTTTTGACAGTAAAAATATTATGCATGAAATCAAATAAAACGGTAGTCGGTTCAGTTCTTGATTTATATCTTAGATAACGTCGAGTTCGGATATAATATTGCGTCAGATATATTATAAAGATTGTAAATTTAACCGACGAAAAAAAGAGGAGTACAATACTTACAATAATTTAACTAACATTCGAAAAAGGCGAAGATTATCAATCCATTTGTTAAGTTATTTTGCGATGTTGACTTTTGATAACAATAGATATTTTTATTAGTATTTAGTTATGTTGGTTTTGAATTCCGTTCCTGAGATTTGCGCGTTCAAACAAACAAAATGTTCAGCTTTCAAATAGTTTTAATACCAACATCCCGGAAAGCAGTTTCTACAGAGGCGAGCCAGCAAGAGACTGTAATTGTTCTTTTAAAATCATACTATCTATATATTAATTATCCTAAAAAGCACAGAATCTTTGTAAGTTAGTAAATTATTTATAAGCTATATTAGTTTTACCATTTACCACCGCTTTGGGAAGCAATTTCTAGAGAGACTGAAGCCTTTCTCTCTAGATACCGCCAAAATCTCGGTAGATGCTCTTTTAAAATCAAACTACATTTAATAACCTAAAAGCACTTTTGAATCTTCGTTAAATATAGATAACTAGCTTTCCGCCCGCGGCTTCGCCCGCTTTGTCTAAAACATAATAAATCCTTCCTCTTGAATCACTCTATCTATTAAAAAAACCGCATCAAAATCCGTTGCGTAGTTTTAAAGATTTAAGCATACATAGGGACATAGGGACAGAGAAAGCGACTTTGTTTTATAATATGTAGTGATTAGTTTCATCTTTACAACCGGTTTATAAAGCAATTTCTAGAGAGAAGCCCTTCAGCCCTTCTCTCTAGAAATATCGGCAAAAAACTCTGTAGTTGCTCTTTTAAAATCAAACTAAATTTAATAACAGACTATAAATCAAACATTGATTGATGACTATCTCTGTTATATTCACTTAGTTACGTAAATTCTATTAAAATATACATAATATGGTAACATTGCAATTACATCACAAAATTTTAATTATTTTTTAATTTGATTTCCTAGTCTTTTGCAAGATTGTCTGTCTATTAATTTCAATTATTAAAGTACTAGAAATATAATAATTACATAATAAAATGTATAAAAAGAATCGCCAATAATAAACGATAAATTATATACAAATTACAATATTTTTTACGATAACTGTAAATGAATAAATTGAAACATATTATACTCTAATAGTCTATACCCATAGAGCATTCCTCGAGTTTGTTTGTTTGTTTGAACGCGCTAATCTCAGGAACTTCTAGTCCGATTTGTAAAATTCTTTCGGTGTTAGATAGCCCATTTATCGAGGAAGGCTATAAGGCTATATATCATCATGCTAAGACCAATAGGAGCGGAGCACTGCGGGTAAAACCGCGGAGCACAGCTTGTATTAGTAGATATAGATTCTAGTTACCAAAATAATTTATGCAACCAAAACAATAAAAGCAGAACAATAACAGCTATGAGTCATTTATTGTGTAAAAATATTATGTCACTGGCTCTTCAAATATGGTTAATACATAGTTCTTTATATATATTTTTTACTCAAAGAAATTGCGAGTGGGAATACTTCCAATTGGGAAACATAAATTCATGTTTTTCATGTGCATCATTCAATTAATGTTTCTTACTGATTATCACTACATAGTATAAAACAAAGTCTTTCTCTGTCCCTTTGTCCCTTTATATGCAAATCTTTCAAACTACGCAACGGATTTTGATGCGTTTTTTTAAATAAATAGAGTGATTCAAGATGAAGGTTTTAGTATATAATTTATTATTTCATTAGGTTTTAAGCGGGCGAAGCCACGGGCGGAAAACTAGTTCACTATAATAGGTAAATATTTACTATTTACAACTGCACGCATACGACTGCATTGTTCAACTTCACCTGGGAATAAAACTAACCTTGATAATAAATATTTCAGGACAATTTTCACACACGGCACGATCTGATCCCATACTAAGCTTTCGCTTGTGTTATGGAAACCAGATGGCTGATAAACATACGTATATATAATTTTCAAATAAATACTCATATAGATAATTAACACCCAGAAACAGAGCAAACATCTATGTTCATCACACAAATATTTGCCCCGGGTGGGAATCGAACCTCTGGCTTGGAAGGCAGGGCCACTACCAACGAAGCCAACCGGTCAGTCAAAGATAGATGTAAGTCTTTCGCTAACAAAACTACTCAATATGGTAGTTATTTCAAAATCGGATCAGTACTTTCAAAGATTACTCTACAAACATACAAATTAAAAACTTTCTTATAATAGTAGTTTACAGGATTATTACTTTATTATAATTCAACTAAATTACCTTTTTGCCTTTGAAAGTTCGTCCCTGCAATGAAACTAAAGAAGAGAAATGTCACGCAATGCAGTTAAAAATAAATCATCCTTTTAAGGAAATAAAGCGTCATGCAAAATAAAATGCAGATATTTTAATTCACTTTCCCTTGTCCGTGAATAATTTATTATATGTATCAAGTCCGCATCCAAAAATGCAATATCATGTTTTACTGTAATTTTATGCATTTTACGTAAGTTGAAAGAAGATTGATTGTGATTTAATATAGCGTAATATCGGAGAGCGTTTAATTAATTTTAATTGGTAAAGTATCGATTTTTTATTTATTATGTTTTTTAATTGAGCATTTGTGACACTTTCATAAAAAAGCAATCGGCAACTGCAAATTAAAAAAAATCTATATTTATAAAGCTATTTAATCTCATATATTTTTTTTATGACAGAGCAAGCAAAGGGGCAGGTGGGCCACCTGATGTTAAGTGGTCACCACCGCCCATAAACACTTGTAACACTAGAAGTGTTACAGGTGCTTTGCCGGCCTTTTATGGACAAAATAAGCTCTCATATAGTTACTTAGTGTTTGTATTCAAACGCCTCCCGAGCGGCCTGACCGATTTTTACAATAAATTGTGTAAGTAGCTCTATTCAATAGGTCTGCGAGTACCTAATTAACGATTAATCTTTGAGAAGTAACTATTTTTCTATAATTAGGAACCTCTAAGTTAGCTAGTAATCCTATCCTACTCCTACTTAATAATAATCCTATCCTAATAATATTATAAATGCGAAAGTTTGTGAGGATGTGTGTGTGTGTTTGTTACTCTTTCACGCAAATTCTACTGAACCGATTACAATGAAATTTAGCACACATATAGATGGTAACTTGGATTAACAGATAGGATAGGTTCCGGAAAACCCACAGAAACGGGAACGGGTTTTTCTTTGAAAACGCGGGCAAAACCGTGGGCGGAAATCTAGTAGGTAAATCCATACTAATATTATAAATGCGAAAGTAACTCTGTCTGTCTGTCTGTTACTCAATCACGCCTAAACTACTGAACCAATTTGCATGAAATTTGGTATGGAGATAGTTTGATACCCGAGAAAGGACATAGGCTACCTTTTATTGCGAAATATGTACCACGGGCGAAGCCGGGGCGGACCACTAGTAATAGATAAAGGGCACTTTCGAACCTCTACAAAACAATTTATTACGTACAATGTGCATGTAATATAATAAGTTTAGTGTGATTTTGATATCTGTAGCTTCTTCTTATTTTTATTAATAACTAGCGGTCCGCCCCGGCTTCGCCCGTGGTACATGTTTACGTTTTCTCTACATAAGAACCATCCTCGTACTTCAAGGAATATAATAAAAAAAGAATTATCGAAATCGGTTCAGCCGTTCTCGAGTTATGCGCTTACCAACACATTTTGCGATTCGTCTTATAACTAGCGGTCCGCCCCGGCTTCGCCCGTGGTACATATTTACGTTTTCTCTACATAAAAACCATCCTCGTACTTCAAGGAATATAATAAAAAAAGAATTATCGAAATCGGTTCAGCCGTTCTCGAGTTATGCGCTTACCAACACATTTTGCGATTCACTTCTATATTATAGAATAAGATAAGATAAGATATTATCATTGTTTATCTTGATATAATTACTATTATTGAGTTGTCAGAGTAGAAAAACAAAGCATAGTCTTACAAATTAACTTTTTAACTTGCTTGCTCACAACTGATATAAAATATTATCTAGTGTTAAAATCATTGGTTACAATTCAAAATTAGAAGAATGCAATATTCATTTTTTTTTTCAAACTCAAACTCTTGGTATCGCTCGTGCATAAGCTCGTGATTTTTGAGTTTTGACCTGTAAAATGTTCAAGTAACATGTATGTCAAAATTAACAAAAATGGCGGATTGTCATGTGTCAAAATTTTAATGCAGATTTTTATACTCTTGCAAAATTATGCTAATCTATATTATAAAGCTGAAGAGTTTGTTGTTTGTTTGTTTGTTTGTTTGTTTGTTTGAACGCGCTAATCTCGGGAACTACTGGTCCGATTTGAAAAATTCTTTCGGTGTTAGATAGCTCATTTATCGAGGAAGGCTTATAGGCTATATACGATCACGCTACGACCAACAGGAGAGGAGCCACGGGGGTGAAACCGCGCGGAGCGGCTAGTTTATAATATTCTAATGAATCGATTTTTGCCATAATTTAATGCATTGTAATTAATGATTAGATATTAATTACATCAATGGAATTCTGAATAAAAAATTGTCCACTTAACGTAATAATTGTAACGGTTAATTGAAAGATGATTGTTCGGAAAATTCCTTATTTCTTTTATTATTAAGTGTAATTACAGTAACAAGTTGTTTTCATACTTTTTGCTTATTTCGAGGATATGCAAATTTATTGTTTTATCCGACTTTGCAAGGAAGGTTATCTTTTTAATTGTAGTTAGGTATATAGTATGTACAGTTCTCCAAAAGTGATAATGTGCATATAAATCTTCGTCACAGTTCGGTAACTGTCATATTCCCGGAGCGTCCGAAGACGATATGTATATAGAGTGGTTAAATGCATTTTCTTCATGCATAATTTAGTAAAATTTGTTTAGTCAAATGAAATACATTTTGGAAATACGACAATTAGCGAAGATTTGCATGCGCATTATAGACCGGACTCTCAGTGGAGTTTCGTTTGCAAAAATAGCGGACCTAAATCTGACTTCTGATATATATTGTATAGATCCCAGACATCCTATAGACAGATGTTGCCAACCAGTTTTGTGGTCCCCCTCTCCCCACCCCGGTAATTAAATATGGCATACAAAGAAAAAAATAAAAATTTCCAAAACATGCCGTGTGGGGTATCAAATGAAAGAGCTTATTGAGTAGATAACGAATATATAGCATACTATAACATTTCTTACACTTTCTCTAAGATTTTTTAGAAAATTTACGAAAATGCTCCATTTTTGAGTTAACTTTAAACCACTATAGATTGAAAACTCATGAATATGTATTAATTATGTATTAATTTGTAAATTTTTGCACGCCATTTAAAATGGCAGTATATGCGATAAAAAAATTTTTGTGTAACACCCTTATGAACCATATACGAGCAAATAAATATATTTGAATTTGAATTTGAATTTGAATATATTTTTTAAATTATTATTTTAAATAATTAACAATAGTCCATTGTTTACGATTAAATAGTTAACAATAGCGGGTGGGGGGAGGGGGACCACAGAACTGGCTGGCAACATCTGTCTATAGGATGTCTGGGATCTATACAATTATACAATATATATCAGAAGTCAGATTTAGGTCCGCTATTTTTGCAAACGAACATCTCCTTGGAGCCTGCTCTATTATTAATTTTGGAGTACTGTATATTGATACTGCTCACCCGAGCGTAATTATTTTTTCGTTTTTTGATATATGTATTTCATATCATAGCTATATTTTTTTAAGTTCTTTTCACGATTATTAAAAGTGAGATGAGTATCATAATGTAGAGTCGAAAAATTCTTCTTTACGCGCCGGCTATGATGTAGGTATGAGATTCGAATTAAAGGGGTTGGTTTGAAAAAAATTGCACTTAATTGTTATTTTGATACTTACATTTTACAGATTCTTTAGATTATTTCTAACAAGATTTACGCCGGCAGTAAAAGCAGCAATTTTGATGAATTTTGAAATGTCATTGAGGGATGAAATGAAAATTTGTGAAGATATCTTCACAAATTTATATAACTATATATAGTTATATATATATATATATATATATATATATATATATATATATATATATATATATATATATATATATATATATATATATATATATTTTAGGTATTATTACCTAAGTCCTAAAACATTACATTAGATAAAAAACAACACTCAGTTTTTGGTGTATAAAGGTGATACAAAAATATTCAGGGGGTGAATTTTCATAGAAATAAAAGATATTTATAGGCATGCGAAAACGATTATATTTTCAGCGAACTGTACAGGACAAACTGACATATGAACTGTCAAAATTGTTCTTTTACATCTGTGGCATTTACTTCAATTCCTTTTTTTCCAAATTGTTGAGGTTTTTTTTTACTGGCAACAAATCATTGTTTTTCTGTTCCGTAAATTATTTAAAACTTCTCATACCATTACTATATCTAATAACTCGATATTGAATTATGAAATTGCGTTCGTAAAACAGAAATTACAAGAACAATTCTGACAATCCTTACAAATTCGGCATGTCAAAGAAGTACAAAAGTACATAGCGATATTGACTAGTAAAACATTATGCGTTATCATACAAATTTACGCTCCACCATTATTTTAACAATCACAGTACATTACCGAGAAATATGGTAAAAAAAATAACAAAGAAAAAAATATGATTGCATTCAAATCACTTTATTTACAACCTAAATTTATCAGTTTAATAATTAATGCACTGTGATTACTAAACATCACATTAAAACCTCTAAACAAGCGTTATTACTACAGTATACTATATCGGACTGAACATCTTATATAATATTTATTAAGACGCGAATTAAAATAGTTTAAAAATATTTTTATATCTATCACTATAGATAGTAGGTACAATTGAATTAAAAGTTTATAAAAATTTCTTATTTCACTTTTCATTACGTATATCCGTTGCTTCGTATAACAGATGACATCACTATTATAATTAACAATAGAGTAATTTCTAAATTACATTTACCATTTTTTTCACTGGCTATGTAGACTTTAAATCTACGTTTAAAAAAGAAAAAGTGCGCCAAAATAAACTTCACTGGCTGTAAATAAGAAAAGGAAAAAAATATCGTAACTTTTTTTTTCTTTTGACATTTGACGTTTTAGATATTGGCGGGAAATACTGACAGTTACCTTGAAACAGATAAACAAATTTCAAATGATACGTAGAGTTACAGATAACGAAATGGCACCGATTATTTTTTTCAATTTATAAAAGACAGTATTCCTACTTAGCTCACTATACGCTACAGAAAAATTCCAAGCATTTTCACAGCGTAACTTATCACGACCGATATCCGATTATTTCACGATTTTAAAATTAGACCATAATAATATAATATCGATTAACAAAATATCTCTTCTTACACTAAATTTTAAATTTAAAACAATGGAAGATCGAAGCGTTTGCTTACTTTTGAACGTATACGAGAAGAAAATCGATTAAAATTTAATCGATTTTAGTATACATTATCTGTGCCAATTACACGGTAGAAATAAATAATATTATGATAATAATAGTATGTCTTTCTCTTTTAACATATTATACTCATTTTTCACAAAAACAAATCATAATACAATAATAATACATATAAAACAGCATAAAGTTGAACAGTACATAATATAAATAAATGTCTGACACAATACAAAAATTTAAAATTTTATTTACCTGCATTTTAGTTAAATACTTGAATAAACGAAAGTCGTGCTAATTATACTTATAAATACTCAAGAAGAGTTGAACGGAGTAATTTTTAATAAATTTTATAATTTAAAATTTTCTATTATTCATGATATTTGCCGAAAAATTCAATTAAAACCGGTATACTCAACCCCTGTTTTATATAAAATGGTATTAATTACCAAACATTTACGCAAGAAAAAACTATATTATTGCCTCAATAACGTCATTTATACATGAAAAATACTCTTAAAGTTACCAGCTAAAAATACTTGAACATCGTTCAAATACTGTCATGATACTTTTAAAATTTAACACTAAATTTAAAAATTTCCGATATTTCTATTTCTCAAACGTATACAATCGAATCATTTGGGTATACATCATTTTTTTTCGTATATTCAATCGTATATTATAGTTAACCATTACCTAATACTACCTAGTATGGCTGTTTAAAAAAAATTGAGTATATAATAAACTTATTTGTACAAATAAATATGATTTGTCTATGGACGGTTTTATCTAGGTCTGTGGTAAAAATTATCCTATATCTATTTCATTTTTCAGTCGAAAACACGTGGAAGAAACTAAACTATGAAAATTCACAACCGGCGTTAAAATTGACGATGCATGACGAAAAGCATTATTGAATCTTTTTTTTTTTATTATTATTTATCGGTAGTTATGGCAACACTGGTTTGTAGCTGTCAATGTAACAATCTGAAATTACATGAAAGCAAATACTAATTAATTGTGGAATTAAAAATAAATTAAAACTTTAATAATACTTCGGTTAAAAGACTTCATAGCTTTGTCTTTACTATATTAATGTGGCGTTCGATTTAATAAGAATACAGGAATTTTCCCGCTAATAATTACATTGACAGATTAACCCAGTGTTGCCATACAAAAATGACTGACATGTTTTAAAAACATACATCGTTCAAACGAACATTTTAAAATTGCAATTTTATTATTTTATTACTTTTTTAAATACTGCAGAATTTTTTATGCTCAATTAATTTTTTTTTCTTGCTTCCATTTAAAATGTCCGTCATCTGGCAACACAAGTCAATTATAATAATATTAAAATAGTGAGGTATGGTGTACGTATACATGTTTCTAACTTATATCTATGGTATACACATTGTCTTTTTGTTCGTGACTGTCACTTGAGCAGTATCCTGAAAGAAAATATAGATTATTAATATTTTTATCAAAATTTTAAAGTATTATAAGTACTGTAATTGCAACTAAAATATTTATGGAATAAAAATTACATATTACTATATAAATAAATAAATAAATATTACAAATAAAAAAAGAACCGGTTCACACAATCAAAACTCTCAACGTAAACGAATAAAATACAGTCGAATAGAGAACGAGAGAGGTTTAAAATGTAAATATTACGTCACAAAATGGCGCTAAATCGATACTATTTTAAGTTGAATCCCAGTTTTTTTTTTAATAGAAAAAATTAGGTCACTAAGCGGGATTGGAACCCGCGTCTTTTTGCCAAACCATTTAGTTTAAACATTTGAATGCTATAAAACTAAATTAATAAAATACCTCAATGCATGGTCTGCTGTATGGTATAATCGCTGGTCTGTTCATTGGCCGGTTCTTCATCACCAGACTGCTCACCATCTTGTTCCTCATCCTCCGATGATGAAAGGAGCCCTGAAGATTTGAGATTAAGTTTTATGTTATAAGGTTGATTATAATATATTAAAGGGAAAAAGGCTGATATTTATTTGGCTAGCATGCAGACTAGCTGTATGTAGACTAAAGTTTACAAAAATTATATAAGCATTCCACCCAAAACAATGGTTGAATCATCATCACTTCAATAACAAACTTAAATAACATAAATATGTACTGAACATTTCTAGAGTTTCATCAAAGAGTGTTATAACATATCTTTACTAAGTAATACATATTATAAAAGTTTGTTTGAACGCGCTAATCTCGAAAACTACTGGTCCGATGTGAAAAATGCTTTCGGATAGCCCATTTATAAAATTATATTTAATAATTAAATAAATAAATAAAAAAAACTTACCAGCCGTAAACTGCGGGTTGGTTAACGCGTCGGGCCAGTACCTCTTGCTGATGGACGAGCCATTTTTGCTTTTCTTACCACCTGAAATGATCAAGATTTATTAATTGTATTGACAATATTTTAAACATTTATAACCTATTTGTTCTAAAAATATTAAGCTCAATTTCTGTTTTTTCTTATCAAGCTTGTAAAACACTTGTTTTTGAAGAAAAACTTCTGTCCTCACGTTTAGAGTAAAATTTCTAGGTCGCGTCACGGCAATGCCGTCACGTCATGGATTAAGGCGGCGATTTTGGAATCTATGAATCTTGTCAAAGAAGTTTCACTTCTGATACGTGTGCTCGGCACACACGCTCTTTCAATTTTATTTTTGTATATTTATGCGTGTAAAAAAGCGTATTGAATAGTAGCTGCACTGTATATCCGCAGGCGTATTGTAATTGTGTTGAGTTGCGTGGCGTAGCGAGGTGTAGCATGGCGTGGCGTAGCATGGTGTAGCGGGGCGTAGCATGGCATAGCATGGCATAGCATTGCGTAGCGTGGCGTAGCATGGCGTAGCATGGTGTAGCGGGGCGTAGCATGGCATAGCATGGCGTAGCATGGTGTAGCGGGGCGTAGCATTGCGTAGCGTGGCGTAGCATGGCGTAGCATGGTGTAGCGGGGCGTAGCATGGCATAGCATGGCATAGCATTGCGTAGCGTGGCGTAGCATGGCGTAGCATGGTGTAGCGGGGCGTAGCATTGCGTAGCGTGGCGTAGCATGGCGTAGCATGGTGTAGCGGGGCGTAGCATGGCATAGCATGGCATAGCATTGCGTAGCGTGGCGTAGCATGGTGTAGCGGGGCGTAGCATTGCGTAGCGTGGCGTAGCATGGTGTAGCGGGGCGTAGCATGGCATAGCATTGCGTAGCGTGGCGTAGCATGGTGTAGCGGGGCGTAGCATGGCATAGCATGGCATAGCATTGCGTAGCGTGGCGTAGCATGGCGTAGCATGGTGTAGCGGGGCGTAGAATTGCGTAGCGTGGCGTAGCATGGCGTAGCATGGTGTAGCGGGGCGTAGCATGGCATAGCATTGCGTAGCGTGGCGTAGCATGGTGTAGCGGGGCGTAGCATGGCATAGCATTGCGTAGCGTGGCGTAGCATGGTGTAGCGGGGCGTAGCATGGCATAGCAATGCGTAGCGTGGCGTAGCATGGTGTAGCGGGGCGTAGCATGGCATAGCATTGCGTAGCGTGGCGTAGCATGGCGTAGCATGGTGTAGCGGGGCGTAGCATGGCATAGCATTGCGTAGCGTGGCGTAGCATGGTGTAGCGGGGCGTAGAATGGCATAGCATGGCATAGCATTGCGTAGCGTGGCGTAGCATGGTGTAGCGGGGCGTAGCATGGCATAGCATTGCGTAGCATTGCGTGGCATGCCGTGGTGTTGTGTGGTATGGTATTTATTTATTTAACACTTTAATAAAGTTGTACAAACAAACTAACTAACCTTAGAACTACTTACAGAAAAAGACAAGAGTACAACTTTTCCGGCCTTATCACTTATTAGTGAACTCTTCCAGGCAACCTCAAACACTTGTTGTGTTGCGTTGCGTTGTGTTGCGTTGTGTTGTGTATTTTATTGTTGTTTTATAATAAACAAATTCTCACCAGGTTTATCAGAACAGTCCAACATCGGTTGCAATATACGGCGTCTTGCGTTTATGAACCAATTGTTAACTTGTAGCAATGTAAGTCGGGTCTGCGCGGCTAGCGTTCTCTTTTCCTCTTCCGTGGGGTATGGGTGCTAGAAAGAGATGGATATATGTTTGTTAGATATATAAAAACATTGGTAGAAAGAGATAGATATATATGTATACTAGCGGTCCGCCCCGGCTTCGCCCGTGGTACATATGAAAAATAGATGTTGGCCGATTCTCAGACTTACCCGATATGCACAGAAAATTTCATGAGAATCGGTCCACCCGTTTCGGAGGAGTATGCAGACTAACATTGTGATTTGTGACACGAGAATTTTATATATAAGATTTGCTGATGTTAGAAAGAAATGGAATTTAATCTTTACTAATATTATAAAGCTGAAAAGTTGGTTTGTTTGAACGCGCTAATCTCGGGAACTACTGGTTCGATTTGAAAATTTTCAGTGTTCAGCCCATTTATCGAGTAATAATAGCTATAGGCTATATATCATCACGCTAAGACCAACAGGAGCGGAGTCACGCGGGTGAAACCGCGAAGCGCAGCTAGTTGTCGATATAATTGTTGGTTGACTTAATGAAAAATCTCAGAATAATAATAATAATAGAATTTCGAACTCATATTATCAGATTTTTCATCAATACAGCATTTTTTTAAGTATCATTACTTTGCCAAAGATTAAAAATAATGCTAACTTTAACAAACTAATAAAAACGTTCCCAAATCATGACAAATTCGTATAAAATGCAGAAGATACAATTACATTTTATTTTTCATTATTAACATTGTTATTATTCTAATGTAAGAAATTACACGCGAGGCCGTGTTAAATATTAGTTTGAAATGTAAAATGTACTACGATTATACACAGCTACCTAATTGATGTAGGTAGTTGATAACAAATCGCAGCAAGTCAACGACTATTAGCAAAGTGAGGGTAGTTGGGTCGAACGTCGTATAAACAACGTCCGAGCCCCTAGACACGATTCGTACGAATGCGCCACGAGTCAAAGGAAAGCGGCAATTTATAGTATTTGACACCTAAACATGTTTTGACAGGAAATAGTGACAACTATTCATCCACAAAAATATTATCAAAATAAGTCTAAAGCGCATCACACACGATGAAGATACTATGTATATTTTTTTTTTGCCGAAACACTGACACAAAATTTCGGGTCATTTGTAACAGGATGGCGGTTCTACAGGGGTCTTAGTACGCAATGGCAAAAAGAAAAATGATGGTCAGAACGCTGATACCGGATACCTTAAGATACTGTAATATTTTATATTAGAGAATCTTAACATAAAATAATATAGTATCTTCATCGTGTGTGATGCGCTTAACACTAATTATATTCCTCACCACTAAATGCTGAAACAGCCAGGCCCTCATCACTTGTGTAGCGTGTCTGGGCAGAACTCCCCGCTTGCCCCCCTCCTCCCCCTCCTCCTCGGGGGGAGGGGAGCCGCTCACTGACGAGCAAGAGTTGTTCGAGTTCGCCCCTGGAATTGTGGAAAAAAATATTTTTTGGTGTGCGACTTTCGATAAACAATTTATAATATTTAAATAGAGAAATATTCAGTTTATGTGATGATGTATTATTGTAAATTTTGAAAAAAATATTATGACAAGCTCATTCTTTTAAATAAGTACATCTGTAATAAAGTAGTAAAGTATTTCGTTTAGTGTAAAAAGTTTTTATTATAAAAAAAACTCAATAAATAAATACTACAATAGAGTAAATTTTGCAAAACGTTTTCATATTATTTTAAAATCATCTGTATACAAACGCATTTGAATCTAAAGTTGATGTTTTGTGAAATTTAATTTGATACATAAGTTTTATAGAATTTAAATGCTTTATAAATATAAATTTTAAAATAATAATAAAAAAATCGATCACAAATTGGGATTCGAACCCGCGTCTTTCGCCTTACTGGAGCGACGTGATCCCGCCAGAGCAATCGAATCTATAAGAATCTATTATATTCTTTACACGGACGGACAATATTCATAAAAATAATTTGTCATATTGGTTGTGAATATTTAATCATCTCAATATCGTGGAGTGTCTCTTTAGACATATAAAACCGAGATAATACAATAAAGGAGAATGGGCATTTTACTATGGAAGTTGGGCCTGAACACTTGAGTTGGACCAATACACATGAGATATTGATTTTATAATAGATCATAACACATACATAACGGGAAAAATATATATAAAAAAATAATCAACCGGGTTTTTGTACAGTCACATCAAGTTTTATTTCTTTGTGTATAATATTTTTTGCAATTAATAACTGTTATAAGACAATGACAATATCTTTATGTTACTCCTTTTTTATGTTATTTTTTTCGTTAGGTATGTGTAATGGTGATCTATCACAAAAACAATATTTCGTGTGTATTGGTCTAAACCCAAGTTTCAGGCCCAATTTGACGCGTCCTCCTTTAATAAAATTCGAGAAAAAAGAAGCGAAAGAAGAAGAAGAAAGAGATAAAAGACTCACCAGTAAAAGAGTCGTTTGACAACAACCCAGCACCAATTTGACTGATCGGCGTCGAACCTTGCACTACGAGAGATGCTACAAATATTAATTATTTCATATTATTTCTTTGACAAATATGATGTTATTAATTTATTCATGAATACATGCGTTATTCAAATTATATAAATTAAATTCAATAGATAATTAATTGTTTTGTGTTCATTCCAACGAAAATTATGTGATGACGTCATACATACGGTAGAATAAAGAAGCTTTAGCTAAATATTGACCACACGTTAATAAGTTCTAACGTCTCTATTACTATGATATTTACAGTGATGTCAGTGTTATTTTTAAGCTATTGCATAGCTTCTATCGCGGGCCTTGAGCGCGGGGACCGAATCGAGAAATTCCGTAACGAAAAAACCTCACGCTCCCCACGGGGACGGGCGCGGAGGTGTGGCTTGAAGGCATAGCATGCAATAGCTTTACCGCGGCAGTCCCCGAGTGACACACGTCGTTTTTTTTTATATAGATAAGTACAGGAAAAAATATAGACCACCGTATGGATGACGTCAATTGACGCTTACGACATTTTAGAATGAGATAATTTTTAAACCCAGAAAGATTAATGAACACCTCAATATTTTCAAAAACCAAAAAATACAGGTATTGTTATGCTTAAAAGGGAGGTAGGTACTTTTGTATTGGCTAGTGGCATCGTGATGAACTTTCGCGGGAAGTGATGAAACTAAATATCCATATTTAAAATATCTAAGTTTCATTACTCGCCGCGAAATTTCATCACGACGTCACTAGTCCATACAAAAGTACCCAAACCCCTTTTCTATTAATTGTGTATGTTTGTCATTCGAAAGGTCTGAAACCTAATTGAGATGAGAGAATTAGTGATTATTGGTCTTACCACAAAACAATTTAAACACAGTGTAACTTTAAACCAGGGATCTGTCACTTTAATAGTTGTCTATGTGAAATACGACAAAACCAGATTAAAGTGAACCCGCGTTTAAGTTAAACCCTGTCTAAAGTTTTTGACGTGACAACGTCTTATAATTCGATAGAGCCGGCTGCACGCACGAAAAAACATGACTCATGCGGCGTTACCTCGCTCTGAGGCGTTCCATGTAAGGCTTGAAGTGCAAGCGAGAGCGCGGAACGAGCGACAAAGAAGCACAATCGGACGTTGTCACGTTCAACTATCGTCAGTAAACCGACTTTACAGACAACCAATTTTTTTAGGGGTAAAATAGTATCACTCAGTTAGTGAACGAGTGTGTGAGTGACTGATGGACTGACTGAGTGAGTGTGTGTATGTGTGTTTGTCTATTTGTCTGTACACAATATACTCACGTGCGTCCCTGTGCGGTGGGTAGGGAACTTCAGTGTGCGGGTACACCGGGTACACCGGCGCAGGGACCGGGGCCGCAGGGGGAGACTGCGGTAAGGAAAATATTATTTATTTTTTTTAACGTGATAACGTTTTTAAAATCGTTTTAGTCGGGTGACATGTTCAGAAACTTGTGTCACACCAAAACCTCACGAGCGCGATCGCAGGTATAACGAGAGAGAGACGGACCGATCTCCCGTCTCATCTCGAGCGCTGCCACCAATAAGACGTTATCACGTAAACATCTCGATCGTAAACCTACTTTACAAACAACCAATTTTTTTGAAGTGAAAACTTCTTTAGCGGCGTTGAGCACTTTTTCTGTAATAAAAAGGGTATAAAATCTTAAACTCGCGTCAGGACACGTGACCTGATCGAAAGAGCGTAAGACGGATACCATTCCAAAATATCAAACATGCTCAACGTTAATAATCAAGTTTTCACTTCTGCCGGCACTCCCCCAGTGCAACCCGTCTTTTTTTGTTAAGAAGCGAGATAACAAATTATTTACTAGCGGTCCGCCCCGGCTTCGCCCGTGGTACATATTTCGCAATAAAAGGTAGCCTATGTTCTTTCTCAGGGTCTAAAGATTGTCTGTGCCAAATTTCATCAAAATCGGTCCAGTAGTTTATGCGTGAAAACCATACATACATAATTACAAACCTTTCCTCTTTATAATATTAGTATAGAAGTATAGATTTTGACTAAAAAGTGTGATAACATTAAAATTATTATCTATACTAATATTATCTATTATAGTCTATAATATTATAAAGCTGAAGAATTTATTTGTTTGAACGCGCTAATCTCAGGAACTACTGGTCCGTAAAACGGCGGGGCACAGCTATTAAAAATAATAAGGTAAAGGCAATAGGGTAATTATATTTTTATAGGCTATAGCCTTCCTCGATAAATGGGCTATCTAACAATGAAAGAATTTTTCAAATCGGACCAGTAGTTCCCGAGATTAGCGCGTTCAAACAAAAAAACAAACTCTTCAGCTTATAATATTAATAAAGTAAAGGTATAGAGATATATAGATTATTTTGGCAGGTATTTTTCACAGTTATTTTTTTACTTGATATATTATTGTAAAGTATCAAGTAATGTCCATCCAAGCATGGAAATTAGTGAATTATGTAAATTTATGTATGTTTTTATAAGGAAAATGATTTTGTATATTTTCTTAAAAAACCAACTTATTAAACATAGATTTTGAAGTGAAACTTCTTTATCGGGGTTGGAAAAAAATTTAGTGTAACATGTTTTCGTTACGCGTGACATTTGTGACACACGTCTTTTTTATTTTCTTTGTTTACCTGATACTGTGGTGAATTCGATGTACTAGAATGATCATCCATTGGGCCTGACAGGTTATTGTTGCTCTCCACACCGCCTGAAATATACAGTTTATATTTTATTTATTTATTTATAACTAGCTTTCCGCCCGCGGCTTCGCCCGCGTTTTCAAAGGAAAACCCGCATAGTACCCGTTCCCGTGGGATTTCCAGGATAAAACCTATCCTATGTGTTAATCCAAGTTACACTCTATATGTGTGCTAAATTTCATTGTAATCGCTTCAGTAGTATTTGCGTGAAAGAGTTACAAACACACACATACAGTACATACAAGTTTGTGAGGATGTGTATGTGTTTGTTACTCTTTCACGGAAATACTACTGAACCGATTACAATGAAATTTAGCACACATATAGAGGGTAGCGAGCTAGTATATTATATACTCCCAAAAGTAACCAACATCAAAGAAAATCATAAAGAAGAATAATAAAATGTACTAATTTGAAAAACAGACATTAATAAGATAGATATAGGTGAGAATGAGATAGTAGATAAGTATTGCAAAAATACGTGACGATAAAAATACACTTTATCATGTAAATCCAATTGATTGATAGGAAAGTTTTCAAATTTCAAATTAATCAAATTTATATCTGCTTTATGCAATATGTATTATCAATTTGATTAATATTGATAACGGAAATAATATAGTTCTCTGGCGTATCACTACATAGTATAAAACAAAGTCGCTTTCTCTATCCCTATGTCTCTATGTATGCTTAAATCTTTAAAACTACGCAACGGATTTTGATGCGGTTTTTTTTTAATAGATAGAGTGATTCAAGAGGAAGGTTTTAGTATATAATTTATTAGGTTTTAGACAAAGCGGGCGAAGCCGCGGGCGGTAAGCTAGTATTTTGTAAAATTAAATTGTTATACTGAGATGATTTTAAAGAGCAACTATGGAGTTTCTTGCCGGTTCTTCTCCATGGATACTGCTTTCCGAATCGGTGGTAAATGTTAAAAATATGTAATGACGATTCAAAAGTGCTTCTGGAAGAAATCTAATTGAATAAATAAATGTTTGAGTTAATAATTAATTGAGGTATTTTGTTCGATATTCATTTCATTTTGCAATAAGGGTTCTGTACCGAATGGGTAAAATGCTACTCTATCATAGACACATGTCTGTCTGTCAACAGGTCTGAAACGGTAAAACGGGACCCTATTACTGAGACTTCGTTGTCTGTCTGTCTGTCTCCAGGCTGTATCTCATAAACCGTGATAGCTAGAAAGCTGAAATTTTCACAAAAGATGTAATTCCGTTGCCGCTATAACAACAAGCACTAAAAATTAAAAAAATATGTGTATATATTATATACGTCCCCATAGTAAGGAACCCTTCGTGCGCGAGTCCGACTCGCATTTTGACTAATTTTTTTAATGATCAGCTGCTATAAGCTGTCCATAATTCATTCTCACTCAACTACAAAAAATCTATTTTTTTTTTCACATTTTATATTAAGCTATTGCATAGCTTCTATCGCGGGCCTTGAGCGCGGGAACCGAATCCAGAAATTCCGTAACGAAGAAACCTCACGCTCCTCACGGGGACGGGCGCGGAGGTGTGGCTTGAAGGCATAGCATGCAATAGCTTTACCGCGGCAGTCCCCGAGTGCCACACGTCTTTTTTTTATATTTTTTTTAATATTCACCTGCGGTATAATCCGTCCTTAGAAGATTCTCACTTTGCATCTTTGTCTTTAAACACGCTATGTATCGACCGCAGAAATCCCGGCATAGCTCCTGCACCTTCTCTAATTCTAGGAGATGGATCCTTAACACCTGAAAAGAAAAATTTAGATACATGTAAAGTGAGATTAGGAATATCTTTACTAATATTATAAAACTGGCGGGTTTAATTGATTGGTTAAAATCAATTAAACTTAATTATCAGGAAGGATTGGCACAGCAGCTGATATACTTAATACGTTTAAAGCAGCGGAAAGAAAAATACCTATATTTATAACGAATGTGCATAAGGATACTTTAGAGGCCGATATATGTGAATATATTTATAAAAATACTAAAGAAAGTGTTGAATTGGAAAAAATTGACATTAAAAAATCGAGTGAATATTGTGCTTACAAATTTTTTGTATGCAGTCTAAAGAAACATTTATTTTTAGACGAAAAGCTATGGCCTAAAGGTATAATATTCAGGGAGTTTATACACTTTAAATATAAACGTCCATATGAGCTTCGCTCCAACGGCAAGTCACATATAAACAATGTGTAATAAGAATAATGCTATGTGTAAATTTGTAAGCTTCATCTGTAAAAGTATAAAACGCTCGATCGATGGAATTCGCAAACTATGCGAATCAGCTGACGTTATTGCGCTTCAGGAAACATGGTTGCTGCCACATGATATATCATTCCTTAATAATGTACATAGCGATTTTCAATATACCGGGACTTCGGCGGTGGACACATCGGCGAGTATACTACAAGGGCGGCCCTATGGCGGGGTCGCTTTGCTGTGGAGGCGTGATATGTTCCCCGTTGTGAAAGTGGTTCAGTGTCACAATCCGCGAATATGTGCAGTGCGTTTAGAAGTGAATAGAAAGCATATATTAGTGATAAGTGTTTATATGCCTACAGACTGCGTTATAAACCTTACGGAGTTTACGGACTGTCTCGCGTCGGTGAGTTGTATAATAGACAATGAAAATACTGAATATGTTTATTTGTTAGGGGACTATAATGCCCATCCAAATGAATTGTTTTATAAAGAATTGATTGATTTTTGCAATGAACAAAAATGGCATTGTATTGACATTGAATTATTAGGATTAAATTCTGGTTCCTTTACTTTTATTAGTGATAGCCATGGTAGTAAGAGATGGCTAGACCATTGCTTGGTGACACAAGCAACTAAGCTTACAATAAGACATTGTTATATACAGTATGATAGTTTCTGGTCTGATCACTTTCCTTTGATTCTTGAATGTGACTTGGGGTCTGTAAATGTGAAGATATCAAGGACATTTCTTCCTTTTAATAAAATTGTATGGGGGGAACGGAATACTGAACAAATAAAAATGTATAACAAAAATTGTAATGATAAATTGAAATTGTTATCTTTTCCTGATGTATTAAATTTGTGTTGTAATAAGCATTGTAATGACATGGAACATAGAAAATTATTAGATAATATGTATAACAAAATTATATCAATATTATGTGACTCCGCTATTAGTAGTAGTGATGACCATAGGCATACCTGTAGGAGAAAAAGAGTTGTGGGGTGGAACCGACATGTGGCTCCAGCATATAGGAAGGCTAGGTCTGCCTTGCAAATCTGGTTAGACATGGGTCAACCACAATTTGGTAGAATATATGATGAAATGCGTGAAACCAAACGCATATTTAAATCACGTTTAAGATGGTGTCAAAATAATGAAGAAAAAATCAAAATGGATATTTTAGCAACACATAATACTAACAAAGATTTTCATAGTTTTTGGAAGGCAACAAATAAGTTAAGTGCAAAGCCAAGCCTTCCTGCTTCTATTGAAGGTTGTAGTGATCCACATGAAATTGCCCATATCTTTAAATGTCATTTTTCTGTAAAACCTTTGCAAGTGGCTTCATGTGAAGAGGTGCCGGATGCTGAGACCTCCGATGATATTACTATTCGGTTCACTGATAAAGATATTCAAAATAGAATAAACTGCGTAACTCGAGGGAAATCACCTGGTCATGATGGTCTCAGCATCGAGCATCTGCGCTATGCTGGACCCCACATGTCGCGTGTACTTGCTTTACTGTTCAATTTATGTATCAGTCATTCTTACCTGCCTTATGACATGATGAAGACAGTAGTTGTACCAATTGTAAAAAATAAAACCGGCGATCTCACAGACAAGGGCAATTACCGACCCATTTCACTGGCTACGGTGATTGCCAAGGTCTTTGATGGGATGCTTGAACCGCTTTTAAAAACCTCTATAAATCTACATGATAACCAGTTCGGTTTTCGAGCCGGACTAGGCACTGAAAATGCTGTCCTGTGCTTAAAACATGTCATCAGGTACTATACATCAAAGCAAACCCCAATCTATGCCTGCTTTCTGGACCTGTCTAAGGCATTTGACCGGGTGTCATATGAGGTCTTATGGAGGAAGCTTAGAGATTACCACTTGTCTCCTGAATTGATCAGGATTTTACAGTTTTGGTATGGTAACCAGGCCAATACAGTTCGTTGGGCTGGTGTTCATTCGGACACATTTAAACTTGAATGTGGGGTAAGACAAGGAGGGTTGACTTCTCCAACACTCTTTAACTTGTACATTAATGCACTTATTGTTGAACTTAGCAACACTCATATTGGGTGTCATATTGATGACACTTGTGTCAATAATATTAGCTATGCAGATGACATGGTCTTATTGAGCGCGTCAGCATGTGGGCTCCGTAAGTTGATTACTATATGTGAAAGGTATGCCGATGGTCATGGCTTGCTCTATAACGCATGTAAAAGTGAGGTTATGGTTTTCGAGGCAGGCCGGAAATCACCCCGGTCAATGCCTCCAATCACTCTGAATGGGCTTGTTTTAAAAAGAGTCAATGAATATAAATATCTTGGCCATATACTGACATCTGACTTGAAGGATAATGCTGACATAGAGAGGGAGCGTAGAGCATTGTCGGTCCGTGCGAACATGGTGGCCAGGAGGTTTGCTCGTTGTTCCACTGAAGTGAAATTAACACTATTCAGAGCATATTGCTCTAATTTCTACACGTGCAGCCTCTGGTATAACTATGGTCGTCGGGCATACAATGCTCTGCGTATTCAATATAACAACGCATTCAGAGCGCTGATGGGGCTGCCTCGCCACTGTAGCGCATCAGGGATGTTTGCTGAAGCTCGGGTAGATTGCTTTTATAGTATAATACGGAAGAGATGTACATCTCTGGTGCGCCGGGTGCGGGGCAGTACCAACACTGCTCTAAAAATGATCGCAGACAGATATGATTGTGTGTACTTGCACCATTGCGAGCAAGTACACACATCCTATATCAATAAAAATAAAATGACATTATATAAATGGTAAATTGTAAAATGATAATATGTATTTAAATAATTAATGTAATGTACTAACATAGTAATTAAGAAATTACTAACAAGTGGACCTATGATGTCTTATCAATAAATAAATTATTATTATTATTATTATAAACGAAGTACATTGGTTCCAATTAGCCGATTTTTGTTGGATAGTCTACTTATGAGACAAAACCATGACATGACCAATAGGAGCGGAGCAGTAAAATAAAAGGAGCCGAACAACAAAAAAAATGTAGCAAATTTAGAAAAAATATTCCTATTGAGGGCAGACAAAGTTGCATTGGTAATAGTTAAAACCGACTAAATGTTTAATGTACATAATTACATATGTCGATATATACACATTACACATCCTTAAAGATTGCGATTTAAACTTTAATGGAATGAACAAGTGAAGTTAGTGACACGATTCAAACTGCAATGGAATGAAAAAGTGTCAGTTAGTATTTTTTAGTGTGACCACGCTCGCTTCAAAGTGTGCAAAACGTCGGGAAAATAATATAATGAATAAATCGCGTTTAACCCATTGACCACCGAGCGGCCCGATCGGGCCGAGACACAATAGATTTTCTATTGTGTCTGTGATCCGAGGACTGACGGATTAAAATCCGTTAAAATTGACAGCATTCAAACTTAAATAGAATGATAAAGGGCAAGTTAGTGACAGCATTCAAACTGCAATGGAATGTATAAGTGCCAGTTAGTGACAGCATTCAAACTGCAATGGAATTAACAAGTGTATGAATTGATTTCTTCGTAACCGAGTGAGTGTGTTACTGAGTGAGTGAATGTTTCAGTGAGTGCGTGAGTGAGTTCACCTGTATGCTCTTAATCATGAGCCCATCAATCTCCGGGTCGTCGACAAGAAATGGCCGTCTGTCCCGTCTCTGATGCTGCACGAAGGCCTGCAGGTCGGCGCCAAACGCGTCAGCCGCTGGCGGCTCAGCGCCGGCGGTCGCTTGCTCGCACCGCTCGAGTAGTAGCGCGAGGAGAGGGAATAGTGGGTGTCTGGAATGGTTTAATATAAACGTAAATATACATACATTCAATAAATACACACTACTACACATTACGTGTATATTAAATATATTTTTTTTATAAATATTTCGGGGCAATTTTCACACACGGCACGATCTGATCCCATACTAAACTTTCGCTTGTGTTATGGAAACCAGATGGCTGATAAACATACATATATAATTTTAAATAAATACTTATACAGATAATTAACACCCAGACACAGAGCAAACATCTATGTTCATCACACAAATATTTGCCCCGGGTGGGAATCGAACCCACGACCTCTGGCTTGGAAGGCAGGGCCACTATCAACCAAGCCAACCGATCAGTCAATATTATCATTGACGAATAATAAATGACTCAAGGATTGTCTGAAGCAAAACTCTGCCTACGCGTGTATTTATAGGCAGACTTTTCTAATATAGAGTAGAGTAGATAATTTTTGAAACAAAAAAAAATCGCAGTCGGATGAAACCCATTAGAAAAGGAGGGGAATATGATAAAAATGTAAGGAAAAATAAATTACGGTCAATCCGAGTTCGGGAAGCGGGAGGGGGGAGCTTTTAGGAGAAAAAAATGGTTTCTCTCAATTTCCGACAAAACTACAAGTCCTATAGAAAAAATTCAATAGCAAAGTTGTAGGTAATTAAAAGTTCTACAACTTTTGTATTCACAATTTTTTCACATAACCTAAAAATTTAGGTGAAAAATTCAAAAAACCAAGTTTTTGGTCTTTTATTTCTATCTACTTCAAAATTTATTTTTTTTCTACGAAATTTGGTGGAAACTTACTTTATTATGTCCCAAATACACTGTAATTTATTTGATTGAAAATATTTATTTTTTCGCCTTATTTTGAATTAATACCAAAAAAACAACCTAATTTTCAATCGAAAAGTCACCCGTCAAAATATCAGCTTTTTTCAAAAACTTGGGGTGCCTTTTATTTATTGAAATCTCTACTTTCATATGGTGTAAAAAAAAATAAACACCACCATAGTAAATGTTCTCAGGAAATGCATACAAACAGTCTGAAAATTAGCTTTTACTAAATCAGGCACACTTCTCGAACTACCTGAAATGTTTTTATCGACATCATTTTGCTTTTGAATATGCTGTAAAATATTAAACTTAGAACAGATAATTATTTTTCTTTTGAAATATTACCGAAAAGCCGATACAAGAGAAGATATAGAGTTCAAGAAGTGTGCCTGATTTAGTAAAAGCTCATTATCACACTGTTTGTATGCATTTCCTGAGAACATTTACTATAGTGGTGTTTATTTTTTTTACACCATATGAAAGTAGAGATTTCAATGAATAAAAGGCACCCCAAGTTTTTGAAAAAAGCTGATATTTTGACGGGTGACTTTTCGATTGAAAATTAGGTTGTTTTTTTGGTATTAATTCAAAATAAGGCGAAAAAATAAATATTTTCAATCAAATAAATTACAGTGTATTTGGGACATAATAAAGTAAGTTTCCACCAAATTTTGTAGAAAAAAAATAAATTTTGAAGTAGATAGAAATAAAAGACCAAAAACTTGGTTTTTTGAATTTTTCACCTAAATTTTTAGGTTATGTGAAAAAATTGTGAATCCAAAGTTGTAGAACTTTTAATTACCTACAACTTTGCCATTGAACTTTTTTCTATAGGACTTGTAGTTTTGTAGGAAATCGAGAGAAACCATTTTTTTCTCTTAAAAGCTCCCCCCTCGCGCTTCCCGAACTCGGATTGACCGTAATTTATTTTTCCTTACATTTTTATCATATTCCCCTCCTTTTCTAATGGGTTTCATCCGACTGCGATTTTTTTTATCTTTTCATTATTTTCAAAGGCTTCTACCCCAGTCTAATAAGCGATACAATATACTTTGAACATTACTGTCACGAAATATATTGATAATTTCAATCATTTTTTTAAACATAATATGGATTCTTCTGACATATAACGCGAACAGTGAGAATTAGTAGATGTCAATTGATTAATCATTACTGATTACACAACTAGTGGTCCGCCCCGGCTTCGCCCGTGGTACCTACATGTCACACACATGGTGTGCGAATTTTATTGTAATCGGTTAAGTGGTTTAGGAGTCCATTGAGGACAAACATTGTGATTTGTGACACGAGATTTATAAATATTAAGATTAAAACTCTCTACACTGTACACAAGTTTTAAAGCTATTGTTGAGTAAACTAAGGCCCTTCTCTCATGGAGCTACTCAAAAAGAACTAGTCACAAACTCAAATTACTAACGAGTTGCCTGAGTGTCACAGCCCATACATGTTCTATGGAGATTCGCACACGACGCGACTAGTTAATAACTGGTGAGTAACGCGTTAGCAACAAATCACGCGCGACGCGTCGTGTCGGTCTCCACGCTACTGGTTTCCCGAGTTTCTTTGTTTTTTATGATAAAAATGAACGAGCAAACATTGACAAGTAACTGAAACCTTATAACTTGAGTAGCGTTGTATGCGAGATACAATTTGTAACTGGTTTGTAATCGTAATTACTGATTAATTCAGTCATTTTTGAGTAGCTCCATGAGCGAAGGGCCTTACACTGACAAGAAAGTAATGAAAATCAGATTAAAAAACACGCTTTAAAAAGATAAACTCATCCAATTATTGCATTGTCGTCGATCCTTGATAAGTGTACAAAGTTTGAATTAAACCTGTCCGGGTCTAAATCAAGTGTAAAGGAGTCGGTTACATACAAACATACAGGTGAAGCTAATAAAAGCGTGTTAAAAATGTTTATTTCACACTACTTACGACATTAGCAAAATGCAGTAAATAACGTTTTACTTTAATTGAGGTTATTCCTTACATGGCGTTAAGATTTTTTCTCGTCACCTTAGAAACCAGCTTTTAAGAATTTTATTGACAATTTATTAAGGTATAGTTATAGTGTTAGAACAACTACGTTCCAGCGATTTCACGAAACACGATTAGAATTCTTTCAGGAAAGATATTTAATATAATCTTAATTTTTAATTTAATTATTTCAATTTTCAAGCTTCGATCAATTCCTAATGCCTGGTCCACGTAGTATGTAGTCATGTACATTGTAAATACTTCATTTGTATAGAAAAAACACTTTTTTTATCAAAGTTCGTCGGTGTTTAGGTGACATACAAGGACTACTTCTCCGATACAAGAACCACTCCTCCAATAATCCTCCGATACGAGAAATACTCAGGCAATACGGGAACTACTTGGATAATACGAGAAATACTCAGGCAATACGAAAACTACTCGAACATTATGAGGACTACTCGGACAATACGGGAACTACTCGGACTATACCAGAAATACTCAGGCATTACGAGAAATACTCAGGCAATACGAGAACTACTCAGACAATACGGGAATTACTCAGGTAATACGGGAAATACTCAGGTAATACGAGAAATGCTCGGACTATACGGGAACTACTCGGACAATACGGGAACTACTCAGGCAATACGAGAACTTCTCGGGCAATACGGTAACTACTCCCCCAATACAAGAACAACACTCACTTGTACACCGCCCGCTTGTCCGCCTCGAACTGCGCCTGCTCCGCGTCGTTGGCCGGCGCCCCGCCCCCCTGCATCCCGCTCACGCTATCCACGCCACCGCATCTGTGGGTAGATAGAGAAAATCATTAGTTTGTTGTTTATTGTTACACTAGCTACCACCCGCGGCTTCGTCGCCCGCTTTGTCTAAAACCAAAAAATTATATATATAGTTTTACTAACGCGACTTAATTATTATTTTATTTCATTAATATACCTACTCAATGTTTAACGTTTGTTTCAATGCGCGTTTAAAATCCGTTTATTTTAAAAATTCGTAACGTTAGATATTAATGATGGAAAAAATCAAATTCGTAAGAATAAAATATTCATCTTTTTATGTTAGCTACGTAGAATCCTAAGAACTTGCGGATTTGTACAGTTTATCTTATCTGTTAGTTAAAATTTCCAATAATATGTGAAAATATACGTTAAAGTGTCAAATATGCTATCATAGACTACAGGCCCATGTTGAAAAAATTATGGGTCATTTGAACCACCAGATAACCTATCTAGAACGATATAAGAGCATAAAATAATAAGATTCAACACTATGCCCTCACTTGTAAGCTGTCCAACTGACAGAATACAATGAAATTTAGCACACATATAGAGGGTAAATTGGATTAACACAGGATAGATTTTTATCCCAGAAATCCCACGGGAACGGGAACTAACGGCTTTTTTTTTGAAAACGCATACGAAGCCGCGGGCGGAAAGCTAGTTCTTCTTCTAATATTTATGTAATCTGCTTATATATATTTCATTCACATCTTCCCACAATTCAAGATAGCAACACTGCAGGCTGCAGACAATAAAAAGGCATATTAAAAACACAGGGCACAATTCATCACAAGTGTTGCCACTAAATGGGTATAAGATAGCCCTGCAGTTACCCTATTTTTAAAGATGCCTTTGTTTTGTTATCTTGTAATAACTTCATTATATTTTTGCGAGCTTAATTGCCTTTTGGATGTTTTAGCTGTGTTATAGAAATATTTAAATAATAATCTTATTGCTACTAATACGTATTATCACTACATAGTATAAACAAAGTCGCTTTCTCTGTCCTTATGTCCCTATGTATACGCAATGGATTTTAATGCGGTTTTTTTTAAAAGATAGAGTGATTCAAGAGGAAGGTTTTTAAATATAATTTATTAGCTAGTAAGCTAGTCTATTATATTTAAGAGAAAGTTTATAAAAAACATATAATTGTTATTTTTTCACGAAAAACAGCTGATCGGATTTGTATGGAATTTTGTATTGAGATATATTATAGTCTGGATTAGCACATAGGCTAGAGGTACTTATAAAGTGAAATCGCGGTTTTATCAAATGAGTTAATAGTGTATAGCGTAAAAATTAATATAGAAAAATAATGAGAAAAATAAAGTGGACATAATTCTTAAACCACTTCTAAGTAACTTTAGAAAAGATAGGTGAATTGTTTAAAGAGCACCATATAATTAGGCGCTCGATTCGCTAATTTTGATAAAAAAAAGTTATTTTAGTATTATTTAAATAGATTAGAAAGCGGCACGAATGACTTTGTTGTTTTACCGCTACAATACGGTAGATATTATTCCGTAATAGTTTAATTCAAATATCTACAACAATATTTACATTAAGGGTCCGTTCACACAGACCGGCTCGGAGAACATCGGCGCGAGCGGAGCCGCCAACTATTTCACATAGAACCGCTGGAAGCTATCTGAAAGCGGATGCGCATGCAATCAGAGCCGAACGGCTGCGCGAACGAGAAAAAGTACGCGATCGGAGCCGGTCAGCTCCTCTTATTATTTCACACCAAGCGCGTTCAAGCATTCTTAATGTCAAAACCTTACTACAAATACTAAAAACTCTGTTTTCATCATGATAAGAATATCCTCTCCTCTCCGAACTGGTCTGTGTGAACGGACCCTAATACTCAGCTGTCCCGGCAAACGTTGTTCTGCCTTACTCTTATCATTTAGAGGTATGAAAAATAGATGTTGACCGATTCTCAAACCTACCCGATATGCACACAAATTTCTTGAGAATCGGTCCAGCCGTTTTGTAGGAGTATAATAGTTGATAACTAACATTGTGACAGGGGAATCTTATTTGTAGAGAAGATAAAAAAAGGGGAATTAGTTCGTGCATTGTATTTAATGCACATTCACAAGAAACCTAGAAAATTTTTGGCAAATTCGTTATGCAGGTAGATTTTATAGCCTACAATAACAATTTACTTTACTTTATTATTAGAACATTTAAATCTTATTTTACATGACATAAAAAGCTTCACTTTACGCGCTAATAACTATGAACATAACATTTAACTCACAGAAACAAAAAAAAACGTCTAATAATAACATCTAGGTCAAAATAAAATACCATTTAATTAATTCAAACACCCACATAACGGCCATATTTATTATTGGCAACACCTCGCTCAGTGTATAATTAAATTTCATATTTTTTTGTGTCAGGCAACACATCACTTTCTTGCTTGAGGCTACGAGACCAAAATATGTGGTGTTGCTGTGTTATTATTAATGCGACTTTCGTAAGGTGTAGATAAATACCCGTTATCGTACTTCGACCTGTTTAATATTTAAATGGGGCTACACGTGAAGATCCACATATTATTATTTTATTATTATTTTTATTTTTTATAAGGTATTCCTACCTACTACGAGATAGCAAAATATAAGCCATTTGATTCAATCCTGCGCTTTTAGTTGTTTGTTATACATAATGTCAAATCTATACTAATACTAGCGGTCCGCCCCGGCTTCGCCCGTGGTACATATTTACGTTTTCTCTACATAAAAACCATCCTCGTACTTCAAGGAATGTAATAAAAAAAGAATTAACGAAATCGGTTCAGCCGTTCTCAAGTCATGCGCTTACCAACACATTTTGGGATTCATTTTTATATTATAGATTCCTACCTACTACGACAAAGAATACTAGAATATCCTACTAACGTATGGATGTGCGTTTGTTACTCTTTTGAGTAAAAACCACTGAACGGATTTTTATTACCTATGGCTAGTGATGTAACTTATGTACCTGCAGAATAGCGCATAATAATAAGCTATACAAATGTCTTTTACGCTGCAAAAATTAACGATAATATTAAAGATGATATTGATTCTATACTGCAGTTTTCGGTGTTTAATAAAATGGTAAAGTATCGGAAATATTTATTTCGGTAGGTACCGATATAAAAAACAATCTATACTAATATTATATAGCTGAAGAGTTTGTTTGTTTGAACGCGCTAATCTCGGGAACTACGGGTCCGGTTTGAAAAATTCTTTCGGTGTTAGATAGCTCATTTATCGAGGAAGACTATAGGCTATATATCATCACGCTACGACTGACAGGAGTGGAGCCACGGGTGACGGGGGTGAAACCGCGCGGAGCAGCTAGTATAGTATAAAATAATTTGGAAAATCCAAAAGTGCACGCCTCATAATTTTTTTTTAATAAATATTTATTAATTATTATCTTTGTTTATTTAATAACAATTAAACCACGTCGAATCAGACCCTGAAAAATGAAAGGGTTCTATTCCTGAGCATACTCAAGCGTAAGAGAAAAAAAAAGACTCGATTAGTAAAGTATTTCGGTCGCTATCGTGTTAACAAGAAAAAGGATCCGCACATACAGACACACGGACGTCCAAGACAGAACTTTTTTAAACTGTTTTTTAACTAGTTTAAATAACAAAAATGACATCAAAAATATCATGAACGTTAAAAATAGTGTTTTTTCTTAATATGTGTGTGTATGTATTATCTTACAAGTGCAATGTATGATACATAAAGACATTTTAAGTTTGAAAAATCAGATGTTTTGCGCGAAGTGACAGTAGTACCCACCTCAACGCTTCGCTTATGAGGCGTGCAACAAAGTTCCTTTCTTTGTCCCTATGTCCCTGTGCCGTCCGTATATGTATCTTTAAAACTACGCAACGGATTATGATGCTGTTTTTTTAATAGATAGAGTGGTTCTTGAGGAAGGTTTTAGAATTATTATAAATATTTATATATTTCTATTTATTAAATGAGACGTAATAAGAAAACTTTTTAATAACATAAAAATCGGATGACAGTTATTTTTTTTAACAGACACAGAATATATCTTTTCATCGGCTGTCAAGTTTTCAGCCTGCGTCGTTGCGTATCACTGTAAATATTCAAAATTCGAACGCCGCGCCGGTTCGAACGCGGCCAGCATTCAAATGGCTAACTTATCTACGCGCTTACCTACACTAGTGTGGTAACGTGTTATCGATAATTATGACGTATTCGATATTTTGTCGTTAAAGCAATGATATAGTATGACATCATTGATCATAGGCAATGTCTATAGTCCCTAAAGAGGTCCACTACACTATGCGTTAATACTCCATACATTTAAACGTTGAAACTTGAGATTGTCTGCGTCTTCTCTGTAGAAAGTAAAAATTAAATTATTTATTTTTACGATTCAATACAAATGTTTGGATTGGAACCCTATGCCACAGCTACTGACATAATAATTTCTTAATACCTATAAATAATTTGTGCCCAGTTAAAAAACTATTTTGAAACAACTACTTACAAAAGTTTCATAGACATTTTTTTCCTTTCTGTGGTCATATACAGGGTGTCACACTATTGGTATACTAAGCGCGAAGGGACTTATAGGTTTGCATACACTGATCATGAAAAAAATACTTAAACAACAAAATTACGTCAAAAATTTTTAGCTAAATTCCTGAAAATTCATGTTTCCTTCTCTGGCTTCGCGCAGCCGGCATATAACGCTTCTCTAATGTGAGCATTTTGTCTATGAAAACATAATCTTAAACGATAGCCCACGTGCTGGTGGCAAAGCTGTGCGGGTTGCCTGTTATGGGTATACACATAGAGTTTTAAGATTTCATCTATTTGAAAAAAAAATGCGTCTGGAATTTTTTAAGTATTTTTTACGTACTCAGCGTATGCAAAACTATAACCTATTTTGAGCTTAGTATACCAACAGTGGGACACCCTGTATAAGTTATAATAAATAAAAGAGCGTGTGTGCCGAGCATACGTGTCAGAAGTGAAACTTGCAAGATTCAAAGATACCAAAATCGTCGCCTAACTCCATGACGTCACGGAAGTGCCATGACACGACCTTGAAATTTCACTCTCAACGCTTGCTCTAATTAAGTAAATAAAATATTACGTTTATAAGTACAACGATATTTACTTTTTTATCAAAGTTGTATTAAGGTTTACCAGTCGCCTTACTGTTCTACGCATCTTATCTCTTATCTTATTAAAGTATTAAAAAGTAGAATTATTACGATAAAGCCACTGTACAGTGACCTTAACTCGTTTTTATCAAAGCGTTGCAATAAAATACCTTAGACGTATTAAGTATCCTACTTATATTAATTATACTTATGAAAAAATGGCTTTTAGCTATAAGGCCACGATTTGTGCACTAATTTCGAGTAGCTAAGAATAAAAAAAATGTTTGTTACTCTTCAGCTCACACAAATTCAGCTGATCAGATCAGTTATTTGGTTCACAGATATAGGTATTGCCTAGTCTAAATTTGCTCATAAATTACCTTTTATTCCACGCGAGTGAAGAAGCGGGTTCCAAGTAGTTTTAAATAGAATAGAAATAAATAAAACACAAGACAATTAATCAGTAGTTGGTGTTGGCGGCATATATTCTTGATAACTGACGTCCAGGTGGCGCATTGGTATCTTGATTATACGGCAAAGGGTGTCTGTTTGAACCCCACTTTTAGAAAATAGTTTTTTTCTGGTGTACAGAAGGCATTTTAAATACTATCCGATTGCCCAGGCTAATTAATAATTATGTAACTTTCTAAAGGCAAAAGTAATTTTTAGTTGATACAGTAAGTAAGTTGAGTTTATTCCTTACATACATAAAAACAAATATTTAAATATACAATAAATTAAATAGTATAAAAAGTATCGACAACACAACCCACCCCTACATGGCGCATAGACAAGCAGCCATCGACAGAGTATATCTGCAAATTATTGAGCATTCGATGCCGCAGAGAATCGCTAAAATATTAAAGGGAACGGCAAAAATCTTAACCCCGTTCCATATTTGTTTCGTTCCGCTTACAACGAATATTTAATGTTTGATTTTGTCGGAAAATATGTAAAAGTTTTAAGAGTTTTTCATGTTCCTTTGGGGCATTACATATAACATCTGTTTAGCTATAACTAATTGAGATTTATAATCTCGCATTCGAAATAATAAATGCGATGAATAATGCAAATAATCCACTTAAAACTTATTTCACGGCTTGCTGCATTTGCTGATGACTGTCTTATATTTTCAATTTTCATACATTCTGTACGTATAGTTACTTATAAGTTATAAACATATCCGGAAATTGTGAAAACTGGCTATTTATGTAGATTAGGTATACTTATAGGGCATATTTATTTCAAGATACATTACTGTTTCAGTAATATTTCGTTTTTGTAGTGTTATTTTTAAACAAATTTAAAGTGTAGATACTTAACAACTTATTATTATAAATTACACAAAAATAACTACACGCTTGTTTATTATTTTTACAAAATCAACACTAAAGGCACCATAATTCAAGCCACTAACAAAAAATACGACATTCAGAACTTAAAATTCATCCACTCAACGCTAATACACACAAATCCCTAATTACATAACCTTCCTCTAATTAAAACATTACATCATTTGTCGCTACGTTTCAAGTGCGCTCGAATTAAATCTCCCGAAAAGGCGGGAGATAATTGATACAAAAAAGCAGCAACACCGACGCTCGGCTGTCGCAATTAGTTCAATTTCGAACGCCGGTGATGCCAGGGTGAAAAATTAATTTCCGCTAGTGTTCTTGAGAGTTCGTTACATTTGTAAAAGCTCCGGAGGGCCCTTGGCGTAATTTTGTTCTTTAATAAGGTTCGTGAATTCGGCACAATCAATTTTTGTGAGGCGGGACAGATGCTGGGTTTTTGTTAATCGAAACGTCGTTTAGTAAATATTTAAACACTGTTAATTCAATTTATAGACTGAAGAACACTTTGGAATGGTATAAGTAGTTTTAAATTACACAAATTTATGAAATTGCAACACTTAAAACGAGACACCATTATGCGTATCATTTTTTGCACTTAAAAGATTTTTGTTTAAAATATTTCCCTTAACAATTACTAACATTATAAAAATGCAATTATCTTTATTTTCCATCTATCTTACTACCTGCATAGAGAAACTAAACTATATATCTATCTCTAAAATCTTCTCAAATCAGTTTAACAGAACACGCAAAAAATTACAACAGACTATCTCCCACATTTACTCTTTTACACGTTAACCAAATTAAAAAAGTCACAGATTAAAAATAATTTGGAAAATCCAAAAGTGCACGCCTCATAATTTTTTTTAATAAATATTTATTAATTATTATTTTTGTTTATTTAATAACAATTAAACCACATCGAATCAGACCCTGAAAAATGAAAGGGTTCTATTCCTGAGCATACTCAAGCGTAAGAGAAAAAAAAAGACTCGATTAGTAAAGTATTTCGGTCGCTATCGTGTTAACAAGAAAAAGGATCCGCACATACAGACACACGGACGTCTAAGACAGAACTTTTTTAAACTGTTTTTTAACTAGTTTAAATAACAAAAATGACATCAAAAATATCATGAACGTTAAAAATAGTGTTTTTTCTTAATATGTGTGTGTATGTATTATCTTACAAGTGCAATGTATGATACATAAAGACATTTTAAGTTTGAAAAATCAGATGTTTTGCGCGAAGTGACAGTAGTACCCACCTCAACGCTTCGCTTATGAGGCGTGCAATACAAAAACAAAGAACTTTCGATTCGTAAGAGATGGCAAGCCACAAATCAAGTGTTTAGTATAAATAGACAATAAAGACTTGGCTGCGCACGTGATCCACATTACTATGATCTTTTGACCGCTAAAATAATACCTAGTATTCATTCACCTTGCTGATCGTCTGGGTTTACGGACTAGCTGAGATTGACACTTTCTATCCTAATGTTATAAAATATTTAAACAGTAAGACTTCGTTTTTGTTGAATGCACTAATATATCAGAAAAAAATGTTGTGTGGTTTTATGAAACCACGGTAAAAGTGAAACTGTTCGAACGGTTCCGAACACTGCTTTGTGTAGCGCATGTCGCGTGACGGTAGGCTGCCGAGTAGGTATATCTACTCGGCAGCCGCGATACACGCGACATGCGCTACACAGACCAAAAAGTTTGAGACGATGTAATAAAAGTTTCACTTTAAAGTAAAAACTACTGGTAATTTTTCTATTCCAATTTGCTGAATAAACAATCTTTCGAGGAAGGGTTTATGTTATTTGATCTTGCTACGAGCAACAAAAGATCATCAATACTTTGCAAAATAAAGATAAAAAATAGGAGGTGACGAGTTTATAGAGGGCCTATTAGACGTAAGTTAGGTCACGTCACCGCATCTTCTAAGTTTAACTACGATATTTTAGGTCTATAACCACTTCACCCAGGATCCATACGCTTACGTAGAAATACTTAAACTTGCTGTGCCCCGCGGTTTCACTCGCATTGCTCCGCTCTTGTTGGTCTTAGCGTGATGATAATATATTATAGCCTTATAACCTTCCTCGATAAATAGGCTATCTAACCGAATTTTCCAAATCGGACCAGTAGTTCCTGTGATTAGATCGTTCAAACAAACAAACTCTTCAGCTTTATAATATTAGTATAGATTAGCCACAATTCAAGCATTCCCCTGTTAATTACATTACTCAGTATCAAATGAAGGCACCCATAGCCGCTAACTATTCAAGTAGACATCTGGTCGTCTGTTTATTTGCTTTCATCTAAAATAATTTCACCCATCCCGTGAACAATCGTTAGTGAAGTTAGGCAACCGGTTCCATTCGTTAATTAATAACTAATATTAGGTTATTGCGTGTCAAGAAATGAACTTAGAGCGATTTGTCTACACGGAAGTTAAAAACTACTTAACTAAACAATGGTCATAAAGCCCGAAAAATGGTCTAACGGCCAGTTTCTGAATTGAGTTCTTGATTTCACTTTATTCTCAAATCATACTAAAATGCTGCTTAAATTTAGATTTCTTTTACATCACGCGCATCAGTTGTAGCACGCGTCACTTTTTATAAGTAACTAGCCGTCCGCCCCGGCTTCGCCCGTGGTACATGTTTACGTCTTCTCTACATAAGAACCACCCTCGTACTTCAAGGAATAAAAAAAAAGAATTATCAAAATCGGTTCAGCCGTTCTCGAGTTATGCGCTTACCAACACATTTTGCGATTCATTTTTATATATAAGAAGATTATACTGGTACAAAATATTGCATACCGATTGTTAGTGTCAATCTCTAACTAAAAGCTTAGTTTATGAGGAATGTTGTAGGCTTCACAATACAAACCGGGCCTTTAATAAATAGAACCACGATTACAACTCATATCAGCATGCAGCATACAAACAAGATCAAACCTACTCAAAATCGAACCTGTACTATAATTTTTTTACAATCACAATTTCTAACATAAAAAAACGCTCCTAATCCATAACTTGCACCACCCAGGCCACACGTACAAAATATGAGCATTTAACGGAAGCGTGCTGGCATTTTTAAAACGTGTTAAATCGTGATAATTGAACGTGAATGTTTAACTGTCCATAACGACATGAATAAACACGACGTGTTAAATGATTTTCGGGTGCAATTGTTTTTTTACTGGCAACACGAATTACAAATCGGGTAATTTGAATTTCGTTGCTGGCAACTAGAAAGGCAGTGGAGCGGAAATATTAGATTATTAGGTTATTAACGTGGAACATACTTGCTAATATCATAACTGATACACGGCTTGCTTGACAGAATTGCGTAAATCGTAACGTACCTACCCTATTAGAACGTCTTCATGAACAATTTCGATAAATTATGATATCAATATGGAACATCTTAAAATGTGTAGAAGTATTTTCCATGTTTTAATACATCGATATAAATTATGAATTGGTATCCTGTTACTCTTCCGATATATCAAACATGTTTTAACTTTTAATACATCGATGCGCTCCTAAACAACTGAACCGATTTTAATGTAAAAAATTAAAATTAAAAACTTTATTTATTAGTATAGATTTAGATAGATTATATCATTAACCCGACATATTCATATTATTAACCCGACACCCCCGTATTCACAGGGAGACTGACATTTTAAAATAATTTTGCGATTTTTATACCAACAGACGAGCTGGGGCGAGCAGCTAGTCACAAATAATGATCTTATTCACTATATCACTTTGTTATTTTACTATGAAGGTTGACCGATACCGAATTTCAACAAATACATGTCTACCAAAACACATATTATCTAAATGCCAAATTACGAAATACAGATAATAAATATATTTTTACATTTCTTATCTGTATTCGTAAACGAAAACCCTTCTGAATTTATGATAATATTCGTTAAATAATAGAGAAGGTTTGTATTAAGAAACAAATTTTTGTTTCGTCTGCAAACGCAGGGTTCGGACGAGGCGAGGAAAGGGTAATTTTATTAGTGGTGTAACGATACTATCGATATTATACAAAATTTCGTCACTATTCATACTGTTTATCTTACACATCACTCATCCTACTAATATTCTAAATGCGTAAGTTTGCATGTTTATCACCCCTTCCACCTATAAGTGCTGAACCTATTTTCATGAAATTTGGCACACACAGAAGGACTTTGATTTACATTAACATAGGATGGTTATAATCTCTGAAATTGCACAGGAACGGGAACTATTCGAGTTTTTCTTTGGAGACGCGGACGAAACCGCGGGCGGAAAGCTTATGTCCAAATAAATAACAGTATCTATTCCATACAAGATCTACTACACAAATACAATTTAAAGCAAGTGATACATCCTTATACTAATCCATACTTATCACTACACTGTATAAAATAAAGTAGCTGTCGCTGTCTGTCCGTCCCTTTGTATGCTTTAATATGTATTTAAAACTACGCAACGGATATTGAGGTTTTTTTAAGATAATTTATTTATGTGTTATTATATAATTTATTAGGTTTTACATAAATCGGGCGAAGCGCGGGTGGAAATTTGTTAAGAATTTGCCAAAGTATGTTTGTTTGTTAGTCCGTCATTCACGTCGCAACGGACCGATTTCGTGATATAATTTTTGTGTCTGAAAATAGTCAGGAGGCTAGAGAGTAACATCGGCTACTTTTTACCGCGGTCAAATGTCCAGATAGTCAGGAGGCTAGAGAGTAACATCGGCTACTTTTTACCGCGGTCAAATGTCCAGATAGTCAGGAGGCTAGAGAGTAACATCGGCTACTTTTTACCGCGGTCAAATGTCCCATTTCCATAGATTTTTCCACGCGGGCAAAGCCGCGAGCCGTTAGTTAGTAAATACATACAATATATCGTTATTTTCAACACAATGCAAATTTTTCCCAACACGTTACGTTAAGTGGAACGTGGGTCAGAGTAATTAGAGTGAGAATGTTGATATTAATATATTCTTCTATACGTAAGGGCTTAAGATACTTTTTTGTGCATGTTTATATTGAAATATGCATGCACGCATGCTCAACCGGGGTCGGAAGCTAAACAAAACTCATTAATGTGAGCCTTTTTGGCAATATTACCTAGTTCTTGTTTTTGGTAAATAAATACCCATGGTTGAACTAGGAAAGTTTAGGAACACACAAACATACAAAATATATCTCCTTTTTGTCTTTGTTACAACAACAGAGGTAAATGTATTAAACTGTTTCAATAATAATTAGAATTCATGAATTAATATAACTTTTGAAGTTAAAAGAAGGTGTTCGATTAATTATTATAAGGTAAATTAAGACCTGCGTATGTATCGACAACGTCGTAAATTACTGAAAAATACTATCTATCACTTTCATTTCAAATTGATTTGGAGGTATTATTTAATTTGGGTTCTACCTTAAATAGGTTATCAGGTAACTAATGTAGTGTTTAGTATTATATTTATTTCAATAAATACCTATCTTAATGTCGGAAACATTAAAGATAAGTAAAATAGCTCTTTCCGTTTTTAATTTGAAAGCAAATTTGAATATTTTAGCAATAACTTCACACGCCATTAACTGTTGCTATTGTTTTAATAAATTTATTTGTTAGAAAATACGATTTTACGTTAATTATATTGAAAAATATTTATTTTCGACATACTTAATTGTTAGTCCGCTTCTAAAATGGGAGCAACATATTATGTTCTATCTATGTGCCGAGAATTAAGTATGTATTATATATTTAATTAATCGTAGTATACATATAAACGGATTTATTATTTTCCTATTATTAATTTTGATAATGTTAAACTGCAATTATTGCATTAAGTTATTACATAAACATGTACCTGCAGGAATAACTACACTATACAATGTGATACTTTCCACAATTTTTCATCGACACTACAAAACTATATTACCCAAACTATCGACACCGTACATCACTAGATAGGGTAGCACCGACATTTCCATGTAGGTCGCATAAAAATAACATTTTTGCGCGCGCCCCCACAGCACATCTGCTCAAATATTGACTTGCACGGCCGTCTTACAAACAACAAATAGACAAGGAATTTCTTTTCCCCCGCACTAAGTTATGACAAGGATTCGGAGGTTAGAAATCAAATGGTTCTTCGTTCTATTTTTAAAAGATTGCAAATTTGACAATTCGGTTTTGCCGCGCTGTCAAGAGATATTTTTTTTTTATGAAGGGTCTAATGAGGCAAAGGATTTGGACAAACTGACGTATCAGCTGGTGTTATAGCGCTAATATAAGATTTTATTTGGTAAGCGAATAAATTTGATTCGATCAACATTTTATCGTATGCAGATACCTAATACATAGCTTTCCTTCGACAAAAAAATAAAGATTTCACGCTAGAAGGCAATAGGTACATGAAGGAAAGTTAATTAAATGTAAGAGAGCATCACATTCTCTTTAACTCATATAATAATATTTTTCCATTCACGACTTCACTCGCGAATATACGATTTTTTGCATTAAATTATAAAATTCCTTTTAGTCCATTGAATAAAAAGTTCTAGAGTGCGTGAGTTAGTAACGTAAGATGTTTCTTCGGAAACATGTCAAGAGTCCCTAGGTAATAAACATACTTAAACCCCGGGACACTAGGAGGAGCCCCGGAGTGGGGGGAGGGGGGGAATGGGTCCATTTTTTTCATTTTTCGCTTAAATCTCAAAAACGGTACATGTTAGAGAAAAACTTTCAAGGAAAAGTTGAAAGGCCATAAAATTATCTACAAGTTGTACCTAAATCATTTTTTCCTATATCCTACCGTTTCTGAGTTATACGCAGTAAAAAATGATTTTGGCTCAAACAATTTCCCCATACCGATCAAAAAATATTTCTTTCTTCCAAAAAACTCAAATGTGCAACTTGTGACTGGTACTGATAGATTGCTCTTAATTAGGTCTATAATTGGTAAAATAAACACATTCCTCCATGGAAGCCTTTAGGAGGAATCGATTGTCAAAATATTATATTAGGGCAGTTTGAGTTACTGAACTTGATCTTTTTATTTTTTTCTTCCAAAAAACTCAAAAGTGCAACTTGTGACCGGTACAGATAGATTGCTCATAATTAGGTCTATCATTGATAAAAATACCAGATTCCACCACGGAGGCGTTTACGGGGAATTGAATTTTGTTAGGGTAGTTACGATACTTGAACTTTTTATTTTTTTTCTTCCAAAAAACTCAAAAGTGCAACTTGTGACCGGTACTGATAGATTGCTCTTAATTAGGTCTATAATTGGTAAAATAAACACATTCCTCCATGGAAGCCTTTAGGAGGAATCGATTGTCAAAATATTATATTAGGGTAGTTTGAGTTACTGAACTTGATCTTTTTATTTTTTTCTTCCAAAAAACTCAAAAGTGCAACTTGTGACCGGTACTGATAGATTGCTCTTAATTAGGTCTATAATTGATAAAATAAACACATTCCTCCATGGAAGCCTTTAGGAGGAATCGATTGTCAAAATATTATATTAGGGTAGTTTGAGTTACTGAACTTGATCTTTTTATTTTTTTCTTCCAAAAAACTCAAAAGTACAACTTGTGACCGGTACAGATAGATTGCTCATAATTAGGTCTATCATTGATAAAAATACTAGATTCCACCACGGAGGCGTTTACGGGGAATTGAATTTTATTAGGGTAGTTACGATAGTTGAACTTTTTATTTTTTTTCTTCCAAAAAACTCAAAAGTGCAACTTGTGACCGGTACCGATAGATTGCTCATAATTAGGTCTATCATTGATAAAAAAACCAGATTCCACCATAGAGGCGTTTAGGAGGTATTGAATTTTATTATGGTAGTTACGATACTTGAACTTTTTAACTAACTACCCTAATAAAATTCAATTCCCCGTAAACGCCTCCATGGTGGAATCTGGTATTTTTATCAATGATAGACCTAATTACGAGCAATCTATCTGTACCGGTCACAAGTTGCACTTTTGAGTTTTTTGGAAGAGAAAAATTAAAAGTTCAAGTATCGTAACTACCCTGATAAAATTCAATTCCCAGTAACCTTCCGTGGTGGAATCTGGTATTTTTATCAATGATAGACCTAATTATGAGCAATCTATCTGTACCGGTCACAAGTTGCACTTTTGAGTTTTTTGGAAGAAAAAAATAAAAAGATCAAGTTCAGTAACTCAAACTGCCCTAATATAATATTTTGACAATCGATTCCTCCTAAAGGCTTCCATGGAGGAATGTGTTTATTTTACCAATTATAGACCTAATTAAGAGCAATCTATCAGTACCGGTCACAAGTTGCACATTTGAGTTTTTTGGAAGAAAGAAATATTTTTTGATCGGTATGGGGAAATTGTTTGAGCCAAAATCATTTTTTACTGCGTATAACTCAGAAACGGTAGGATATAGGAAAAAATGATTTAGGTACAACTTGTAGATAATTTTATGGCCTTTCAACTTTTCCTTGAAAGTTTTTCTCTAACATGTACCGTTTTTGAGATTTAAGCGAAAAATGAAAAAATGGACCCATTCCCCCCCTCCCCCCACTCCGGGGCTCCTCCTAGTGTCCCGGGGTTTTAGTATGTTTATTACCTAGGGACTCTTGACATGTTTCCGAAGAAACATCTTACGTTACTAACTCACGCACTCTAGACCCCCCTTGGAGGGACTCATTCAATGGACTATTTAATGTATTATAGAAAAATTTAATTCTCTTCTAGTTTTTATGCTTAATACATCAGTCTGGACACTGCCCTTTATACGTTTATGAGAAAACAATTCTCATTTTCCGTGTCGGTTAAACCTAGGCTCACAATTAGTTACGGTTGTACCTACATTTTAATAAGAAAACATAAAGGAGGGAATTAAAATGTACACGCAGACGGAATACAAAGGAATAAACTGCCTTACAGGAAACGCTGAAATGTGAATTCAAATTTGGAATTGGTTGGGGCGTCCCTTGATCTAGGGTTGCCGCTATGACGAAATAATATCATGTAATATGGAATCTATATTTAAGCATTGTGGTATTGTATTGGTGCATGCATGTAATTTTTAATTTAAATACTTTATTTATAGCAAGCAAATGGAAATGTTGTAAGTATATGTATTACATTGCGAATGTGTAAGTGACGCGAAAAAGCTTATGATACATCATTTTGTTTTAATTATTTGACGTTAAAGCCATTCCCGTAAAATATAACTATGTAAACTAAAATATACAACATGTAAAAATGCATGCTGCTACCACGATATTATAATCTTTATTTAGTGTCTCTTTTTGTGACAACCCTAACGCGAGGATTCCCTATTGCTTTTGTTGATCAACTTGTCTTCTAATCATACTATGAATGAGTATTATTTGTATAGTATTTTAGTCGGAATGAATATTGGATTTTCGTTATGTAGAAGATATTAACAACTTGCAATATTGAGAAATAATGCAGTTGTTTTATTTAACGCTTAGTTTCTAAGAAAAAATTGAATGTTATAGTATATTCTAAATTCATAAAATTTTTAACTTAATTCGTAAAAGTCCAATATAATTGAATAAGTTGTACTTATAATGGAATATTTATTTCGTAGATCGTCTTCTCCAGTGTTATCACACTTATCGCGTAAAATCTACACAAATCTTTTTTTTTAATTCGTAAAAGTCCAATTGATAAATTTTCCTTATAATAGATGCGACGTAACGTAGTTATGCATCTTTGCAAAAAGATTTCTATTCGACTACCGAACTATCTAATAAATTATTCCCAAACGGAGAATAAATCAACTTGTAGAGTAAAAAAATATAACGTAACAGTCCTGTCAAACGAAAACATGGCACTTACACAACACTGGCAACTGATAAGTGGCAACACCAAGCCATGTTAATAACAAACAATCCCAAGCATTGTCGTTCCCAAATAAATAATCCGAACAAGCAATAACTTGCGGTAGAACCACGTTGAACGTTATTAAAATCTGTCCATAACTCGCGTTTGCCAATTATAGCGTTGGCCGAGGCGTCACTTGGCCGTAATGGCGGCTGTTCCCGCCTTTTTCGCTGTCAAAGCGCTTTTTTCGCGGGTAAGCTGTGTAAAATTTCGTTCTGAATCTTGCACTCGTGACAAAATTTGCTGGCCATTTTATTATAAAAATTTTTCTTTTATAATACTATCCTCGTGGAATATTCTGGTTTGCTGGTTTTAATGTAGGATGTATATTCACACGTAAGGAATAGGACTAGTGTAAAATGAAAAAAATAGATATAATATTTCTACATCAAATATCTCCAATGGTGCATTTACACATTCGTGTTCGTCTTTCGCCTCGTCACTCGTCGAAACATTCATATAGAACTAGCGGTCCGCCCCGGCTTCGCCCGTGGTACATGTTTACGTTTTCTCTACATAAGAACCATCCTCGTACTTCAAGGAATATAATAAAAAAAGAATTATCGAAATCGGTTCAGCCGTTCTCGAGTTATGCGCTTACCAACACATTTTGCGATTCATTTTTATATATAAGAAGACTAGCGGTCCGCCCCGGCTTCGCCCGTGGTACATATTTACGTTTTCTCTACACAAAAACCATCCTCGTACTTCAAGGAATATAATAAAAAAAGAATCATCGAAATCGGTTCAGCCGTTCTCGAGTTATGCGCTTACCAACACATTTTGCGATTCATTTTTATATATAAGAAGATTAGTATCGTTGCGGATCACTGTTCACAGATTCGTAAGTAGTAAAGTAAAAAGTTTTCTGTTTGTGTCATTTTATTACATCCTAAGAACCGCACTTAGCGAGAATTCGCGAATCTCGAAGCGAATAGCGAGTGCGCGGTAGTGTCGGCTAGTTAACACATTGTATTCGTGCGTGTTTGTTATTTCTTCTCGATATTCGAACGAATCGAAACGAAACGTGTGCATCATATTATGACTCCTTGCTAACAAACGATAGTTCGATTGGCAATGTGATTATCAAAAAAGTTCACAAAGCTCAAGATAAAATAAGCTTCGTAAATTTTGCAGTTTGTTTTTCTTAATAAGACATCTAACGGTGCATTTAGACCAAACGAACAAAGAGCTAGAGCATTCTTTAGTGTAAACGAAAACTCGTATCCAGTGTTGTTCAGTATTAGTACATTGCATAGAATCTATTCGAACGCACTAAGAACAACGAAAGAATGCTCTACATCTGTTTACACTAAAAGAATTTGACGCAGGATTAGAATGAGCATTCGATCGTTTGATATAAATGCACCGTAAGAATAAGTCACTAAGCACTATCCCTTCTAAGTTCGACTGTCAAATCCATCAAAAACTATGAACTCTATGAATTATCTATTCCTTTGCCTTTCACCTTATCCCTCATTATCCTACTGTGATCGTACAAGACAAACATTTATCGTCATAGCAATTATTGTCAACATATTAAACAAAAAGTCCTCACAGATATTTAGAAAAAAAATCTCCATTTACGAAGAAAATAATACTAGACAAATACCTACATTTGAATAAGAATTCAAATGTCATATTATATTCGCCCTTACCCAATGTCAAAATGTAGTCTAACTGCTATAATTCGCACAGGGCTGCAGTTCATTGCCCTTTGATCTTGAATAATACCGTCATGTCTCGAAGACACTTATCGAAAGATATTTGGAAAGTTTTAATTAAATTACCCCGAGTTTAAGCCGTCCTCGTGTCGGTCGAAATGCGAAAAATTACAGATTCAAAAAGTTCTTTACACAAGCAATATGTTATCTGTGCATAGACACGAAGCATTCTTTTTTTGAATTACGAATATTTGGCGGGTTAATAGTTTTTTTTTATTCTTAATTTGATTGATTTGAAAAACTTATTATAGCTGTGCTAGTGTACCGGTAAAAAAATACGTACATATTGTAAACTAGCTGCGCTCGGCGGTTTCACCCGCATGGCTCCGCATAGCCTTCCTCGGTAAATAGGCTATCCAACACTGAAAGAATTTTTCAAATCGGACCTGTAGTTCTTGAGATTAACAAACGTGTTCAAACAAACAAACAAACTCTTCAGCTTTATAATATTAAGTATAGATATGTATAGATTTTAATGAATATAAAGATTTATCTGTAAGGTCTAATAATGCTCAAATAATAACAATTTTTTTGGCTCTCTTACCTCTTAGCTTTGTTATTTGTACTGATTTTGATTATTCTTTTATTTGAAACTTAGTGGCTGTCAAGTTGTCCTAGTTCCATATTATGGTCTAGTTTTAACAGTTTTAACATGAAGATTATTCACAAGAACTACTACATCATTTTTAACAATTCGTTTACCATTAGAAAGGGCCATTAACGAAAAGCGTATAATCAATAATTACCTTAATGCTTAGTGAAGGTGGTATTACTGTTATTATAATGATTTAAAAACATTATAAAGAACAGATGGCTGAACGTAGTGCCTTAGGGCAAATATCGAACTATGATGTAGTAAATATTTAGTAATCTTTGCTATGTCTCTCTTATACACAACAAGCGTTTCGCCCGCTTTGTAGAATGCTTATCAAATTATGTACGCTGATAATTTGCGGAAAGAACAAATTAGCGACTACCTTCAAAAACAGGTTATAATTTCACCTCCTTTTGAGAAAATTTTGCGATTTTTAGGGGGCATAGTGTACTATTATTTAACCTAAATAATATTCAGAGGTCTATAAGCATTATTTATAGGTCAATAACTGTATCATTTTGTGGACGTTTAAAGATACTACATACGTAGTTATGAAAAGAAAAACAGAAAGAAATAGAGAATTCTATCCTTACCGATCTATCTACTAATCTCTATAAATATAAAACTCTCATGTCTCACTCTGATGTTAGTTACCGAACTCCTCCGAAACAGCTGGAATGATTCTCATGAAATTTTGTGTGCCTATTGGATAGGTCTGAGAATCAGCCAACATCTATTTTTCAAACCCCTAAAGTTAGGCAGAACAACGTTTGACGGGACAGCTAGTATTATTATAACTGCAAAAGTGTGTTTCTTACCCGAATGCGAAAGGAGGGTTATGTTTCGCAAAATATCGATTTTAGTTATGATTTTTGTCGCAGGATATAGTTAGGAACCTAGATAGTGATATAGGCTACTTTTTACCGCTGTAAAACATCTAATTCCGATTGTCATATGCATTTAAATTGTACCGAAATGTATACTACTAATATTATAAATGCGAAATGAAATTTGTGAGGATGGATGTATGTGTATCTGTAGGTGTGCATGTTTGTTACTCTTTCACGCAAATACTACTGAACCAATTGCAATGTTTAGCACACATATAAAGGGTAACTTGGATTAACACATAGGATAGGTTTAATCCCGAAAATCCCAAGGGAACGGGAACTATGCGGCTTTTCCTTTGAAAGCGCGGGCGATGCCGCGAGCAGAAAGCTAGTATGTAGTACATATTAAAAATATGACATGTAAGACGACTGGATTTAAACGAATTTGAATGCAGAGTAACACAATGTCTTCAAAATTTTCACACCTTTTTCAATGATCTCTTTTTAATGTTTTAACACGAATCAATTCGTGTGAAACATTACCAAGTTATGTACATCTATATAACGTATAGGCTTGTTAACCTCGCGAAATCATGGTCATATGAGCTTGCTACGGGATTAATAAAACAAAATCTACCGTGTATCTGTTGACGATAAATTAATAAACCACTGAGCGGATTTTGATGCAGTTTAAAGCAAAAGATAGACCTTTGTATAAGGGGGTAAATTTATGAATTTACTATACTTACATTATTAAGTAGGTATCTAGTGAACGGAGTTTGATGCAGTTTTAACTAATAGATAGAGTGATGTATAAAAGAGCTTTTGTTGTATGATTTATTAATTTATTTTGCTGTTGAAATAAGGCCGTGCAAATTCGCGAAAAATCAAATGTAGTGAGTATGTGGTGTATATAAAATATGTAAAATTGTAAGTTCCGTGTACACTCTATTCGTGACATCAATTTTTAGAAGTCTCAAGATCAAATGAAATGAAATGAAAAAAAATGAAATGATTTATTTTGCAAGAAATGTGGAAGATTTAAAGATGTGTTACATAATATACAAAAAAATATGGATCAAAAACTTATCTCATAAAGAAAATCAATCAGTGAAACAGGTGTTATATTATTTCCTATAATAGTTCACATTATCTTATTAATTTTTAAGCTATTGCATAGCTTTTATCTCAGACTTTGAGCGCGGCGACCGAATGTAAAAATTCCGTAACGAAAAAACCTAACACCCCCCCACTCCAACCGGCACAGCGATGCGATGCTATGCAATAGCTTTACCGCGGCAGCCCTCGAGTGCCACACATATTTTTTTTTATATTTTATGGCCAAGATAAATTTTTTAACAAAAATCTAAACCGCCTTCAAATTGTCAGAACTGGACAAAATTTAAATGGGTCCAACCGAAAGGCATTCCATAAATCAAAATTCATCAAAGTACAGTTCTGAGGTTATTGCCATTAAATTGCTTAAAAAATGTGGTCATATTGAGAACCTTTGTTTGTTTAATTCAGTTGAAATCTTCATTCACTGATAATTCTAATCTATACTAATATGTATTATAAGCTGAAGAGTTGTTTTGATTGTTTGAACGCGCTAATCTCAGAAACTACTAGTTCGATTTGAAAAATTCTTACGGTGTTAGAAAGCCCATTTATCGAGGAAGGCTATAGGCTATATATCATCACCTTAAGACCAACAGGAGCGAAGCAATACGGGTGAAACCGCGGGGAACAACTAGTATATATGAATAAACCTCTGTGAAGGCTAAATATTTGGAATAAGTATAGCGGGTTAAATGTATTTTAAGACACACAGGTATTTTTAAAAGTCTGCTAGAAGTCAGAATATTGTTCTAACTGGTAGCTTAGTGTGATTGCATTATAAGGCACTAGCGGTCCGCCCCGGCTTCACCCGTGGTACATATTTCGCAATAAAAAGTAGCCTATGTCCTTTCTCGTGTATCAAAATATATCCATACCAAATTTCATGTAAATTGGTTCAGTAGTTTAGGCGTGATTGAGTAACAGACAGACAGACAGAGTTACTTTCGCATTTATAATATTAGTATGGATTATATAACAATGACAAATATGAAGAATTCTAAAACAACTGAAATAACTTTTAAAAACATCTAACGCCTATATACTTGTTTGAAAGATTTAGCCATATATGAGTCAAATCAAAAAGATTAAGGAAACATAATTCTTCACCATTAATTTTGAAATAATAATAGTAGGTATGTAATACATGCAAATTTTTTAATTATTGAAAACATGCCATAGTTAATAATAGAAACTTGAAGTCATCCACTTTTTATAGATTTCTATTTCCCTGTAGTTTAAACCAATGTTTCCTTGTCAATAGTCAAAATAGATTATTTTTTCCTGGAATATGAATTTTTTGTATGAAATATAAATTAATAAAGTATTTAGTTAAACAAATAAAACAGGATTATTGTTTATCATTGTTATCTGCTATAATCTTATCCATAGGTATTATGTTTATTAAATAAATTGCTATTTACCAATTATTGATTAATAATTTAGTACCTATCTACATTTCTATACAGCTATACTAATATTATAAAGCTGAACAGTTTGTTTGTTTGAACGCGCTAATCTCAGGAACTACTGGTCTGATTTGAAAAATTATTTCGATGTTAGATAGCCCGATCGCTATACGATCGAGGAAGGCTATAGGCTATATATCATCACGCTAAGACCAACAGGAGTGGAGCAATGCGGGTAAAACCACGGGGCACAGCTAGTTATGATATATGCATAAGCTTATACAATATACATGGGTAAATGAAAATTTAATTTAAATTAATTAACTTAACTTTAATGAAAGTAGTGATTAGTATTATATAATATATCTTAAACAAAAGATAATCAGCCAAACGAGAAATTTAAATATTTTCTCTTACACTTACCCAGAATCGTTTTGATTAATTTGACTGACACATTAAATTTAAAAACCACCTAGTACAATATAATATATTTCACGAAAATTTATATATTTGAAATAATTAATTTCACACAATTTTCTTTTTTGTAATAACTTTAGAAATTTATGAATTCGGATTTGGAAAACAAAGCATTAAAAATTTAATACAATTACCAGCACAAAAAATTAAAGAAAATCGATTCCTATCATTTCGATTAAATAAAGTGGACAAATGTCAAAATTAGTGAAAGAAAGAAAGAAAGAAAAAACATTTAGTACATAGTGCATTAATTGTCATCGGTTCTCAATATTTTAAGTGTACCTAACCCATAAATTTAAACAAAAATTAACAAGTTACACACCGTATAAAGTCGTAAAAGAAAGCACAATAAACCACGTGGTGTGCCAAGGTCGAATTTATGTTTTCAACTTGTCAAGCGCGGCGTGTGATAAATTAATTCCACGGGCTGTTATCACACTCTGTTCACATCTAATTTAGACCTTATGCCTCGCACCGAAAGTTCAATTCTCTTTGAACAATACCCACGCATAGTCGCCAACCCAGGCTATATATCTTAGGCCGTACTGCCCGTGACAGTTCGTAAACAAACTGGAGCTACCGCAACAAAGAATACACAGTCTTATCAAACAAATTCGTTAAGTACTCACAATATCATAAATTCTTTGTGGATACAATAATTATCACATATGTATGACATAAACTATTTAATAATTATTTTTCAAACGTTATACACTTATATAAACGGTTTTATATCAACTTACCAGAAAAAGAACACGCTGAACAGAATAAAGCAGAGTCATCTGTACATCTTGCACATATCGATCACGTCTTGCATCTCAAAAACACTAAGAAAAAAAGAAGGTTAGCACTGTAAACTACAATTTTGACGTATTATGAACGTGTTTTGCCGAAATACGTAACACACGAAAGTAATAATGATAACGATATGATGCGTTCCAATTTTAAATAATTAATTCACTAAAAACGATTCACTTTCAAAATAAAAATAGTCTGGTAGACGCTGCGTCGACCACCGCGCCACTGTCTGTCTGCTGTGCTGTCAATATTCGTCAAAACGAAAATGGCGACACCCTCGACAGAATACGATCATCGCTAGCCTGTTTAATCGTTCCTCTCTCTTTAACGTGAGATTTTAGAAAAAGACGGCTAATCGACGTGTTGTTTTCAACACGACTGGACTGATTTGTGATGTCACGCCCAGCGGCGTAACGTTTTGCGTAATTATATGTTCATGATAGCTTGTAAACTTGTTTTAATAACGTTAATCTACAGTCGTTTTATATTATGAGGTTAGATGAATGTGTAGGTCATGACACAGGTTAATTATAGCATTACCTAGCAATAATTTCAAGTAAAAGTTCTTTGCGCATGTTAAGCCCGTCCCACCACTCAATATCTGTCGTAAAAGCGCCTCCTACTTCTTTTTATTTTATTCAGTATTTTCTTTTTTTCAGATCTACGTCTCCGCTGCATTAATTTGGTACTACTATGCAGTCGCAATGCAGTTTGATTAATAATGAAGTTAAATGTAATAAGTGTTCTTTTTACAGCGTTTTCCTTTTCGAACATCGTTTTTGTTTCGTAATACGATTGGAATACACTTTTTTTAGGTTCATAAAATAATATAAGAACGTTTTTAATTTTTGTTAATTATTATACATATTATATTTTTTAGTTGTCATTTTAAAATGATTTACTTGGGATTACATTGTAAATTGATGCAAAAGACATACCTATTGTAACTTTTATTTATTTATTATTTTAAAAAAGCATGTTGAAGAATATCAACGTACCGTAAAAACCGTAATCGATTATAAAATATAATCGATAATCGATTATTATATTTTAATTAAGATTTTAATGTAATTTATATAGCAAGGCATCGATACACTCATAATTTGAAATTTTAATAATGAATGTAATGAGTATGTACGTTTATATTATTATAAATAAAAAACAAGTATGCATAACTTTAAAAAACAATTGAATTAATAAATTAATTAACATGTACTGTATATTATTTTACCAATAACTTAATATTGAAATTATAATTTCTTTAAACTAAATATTTCTATAAAAAAAAAAAACATTTTTCTTTAATGTAAAATATATTCTATGATCTAAAAAATAAACTCATTCGTAAACTTGTAAAAAAAAGTATACGTCAGTGAATATATTAATAGTCTGTGATATTAGACAGATATACTGGTAACACTGTACAAAATTTGAATTTATCCGTTTAGAATATCACCTGTTCCTACGTGGTCGTCGGAATTCGGATAAAACTTTGTTTCTTTACTTTTAAATTTTCATAAAATATAGAATATTTATTTAACTAAAACAACAATGGCTGAGAAGACTCACACATCGAGATTGTCTGCGTACAAAAATACTGGGCAGGGAACTAATGTGAGTACTTAAAAACTGCTGTTAAATTCTATCGAGTTATTTCATTATTTTCTGCTTATAATTTAGCTTGTAACTATTATTTGATAATCAAGTACCTACAATATAAAACGATGAACATGAAATACATGTACAATGTATAAATATTGAAAACAATCTTGTACCTTTTTTATTTAATTAAGTACATGAACCTACCTTACCTTTACCTTATTTACTTACATAATCAAATCTTACTGAAATGTATAAATTAAATCAGATTTTAGTTAAATGTAAAATAATGTAATCCTTATACCCTTTTGTATTGATTGTGTATGTAGAAGAAAATTTACACATTATTATAAGTAGGTAGGTAGTTGAACAACTTTTCTACTAAAAAATATCAATCACTTAGTAAATATTTAAAATTAATAACAAATCCATGCTGCCTTAGCACTTGATTCTCTATGGACAAATTATTAAAATTGTTCTAGCTTTTAAACTTTAATAAAATAATCAACATAAGGTATAACTATAAATCAAATAGGTAGGTACCAAGATAATGAATTTATAGTATTTTATCATGATCATGATATACATATGAATAGCGCTTAATCCGTCAGTCCTCGGATCACAGACACAATAGAAAATCTATTGTGTCTCGGCCCGATCGGGCCGCTCGGTGGTCAATGGGTTAAAATCATGGCATCATCATCAATTTTATAAATATTTGAGTATAATAGCTAAACAACATTGCAATGATAATTTAAAATTACTGCTAAAAGGTGTTAAACAAAGTAGTTCCTATAAAAATTGGTTTGTTTCCGAATTATTACAAATATTGTAACTAAGTTTTAACAAAAATCATATTTATGCAGTAGGTATGAATAAAACCTAATATTATGGGAAATACAACCTTAATTTATTAGTGGACATATAAAGAAATGACAATTTATGCTACTTGAAGAGCAGGGCCCATATTATGACCTCTTATTTCCAGACAGTTTACGCTGTGAAGTGAACTGACTGGCAAGTTCATATTATGATCGCAATAACCAGCCATGGTTAATTATGTTATAATATAAATAATATAAAACTCAAAGGTGACTGATATAGTGATCTATCAACGCACAGCCCAAACCACTGGACGTATCGGGCTGAAATTTGGCATGCAGGTAGATGTCATAACGTAGGCGTCCCCTAAGAAAGGATTTTAGAAAATTCATCCCCCAAGGGGAACCAATACGGGATGAAAGTTTGTACCATGAAAATTTATCTTTCCCACGCAGGCGAAGCTGCGGGCAACAGCTAGTTATAATATAAATTTGCCCCAGTTGTGTAACAAAAAAAAAATAACTATAAGTGAAGTCTGTATCCCCTAGTGGGGAAAGGGGCAGATGCATTATGCATACATCTGTTTCACTGGTCAATATTTTTTAGCGACAAGTAGGTGATCAGCCCTTTGTATCCTGCCAGACTGTGTATTTTCCATTAATAACTATGATCAAAACAAATTTTATTTATTAAAGTGAAACTTTTATTACATCGTCTCAAACTTTTTGGTCTGTGTAGCGCATGTCGCGTGACGGTCGGCTGCCGAGTAGGTATAAACTATAAAGCAGTGTTTGGAACCGTACGATAATTATCGTACAAATACGATAATTTTGTGCCTAAGTTTCACTTTTACCGTGGTTTCATAAAACCACACAACATTTTTTTTATTTATTTTCAAAGGATCTCCGTCGCAAACGCGCAGAGCTTAGTATCACACTCCGCAAGCAAGCGAGAGATGAGCAGCTCCTCAAGAGACGGGCCATGTCCCCGGAGGCCAATGAGGAAATACATGATACCGAGAAGCTGATGACACCAGCGGAGATCGTTCAGGGTTTGTATCGCAATCTAAAAGTATGATTTACTAGCTATGCTCCGCAGTTTTACCCGTAGTGCTCCGCTCCTGTTGGTCTTAGTGAGTTGATAAATAGTCAATAGCCTTCCTCGATAAATGGGCTATCTAATACTGAAAGAATTTTTCAAATCGGACCAGTAGTTCCCGAGATTAGCGCGTTCAGACAAACTGTTCAGCTTTTTTATATTAGTATAGATATATAAGAGCTCGCTGGGTTGATGATATTCTGCAATTGACAGGCAAAGACTGGATGAAGGCAGCTGGAAACAGGAGGAAATGGGGACAGTTGGAGGAGGCCTATACCCGAAAGGGGCCAGGACATTTAAACGAATTGCACTATTAATTTTTTTTTCATGTACTATGTATCTTTTGTTATAAATTGTATTTAAATGTCATGGAAGATAAGGGCTAAATAATAATAATAATAGATATATAACTAGCTTTCTACAGACATAGATAAAGAAAATTTTCACGTAGATTATATTTTTCACTGCATAAAGAAGCCTAGATCACTCTAAATTCCTATGTCAAAACAAATAATATGTGATATATGTAATATGATGAAAATATTTAATAGTACTTAGTTTTTACAATTATAAATAGGTCACCTATAAAAATGTTCAGATAGATACACTTATCCATCTGAATATTTTTTTAAATATCAATGAAATCGACACAATAACAATGATTCTCATATATGCATCTTTTATTTTGTTGTTTTAATTACTTGATATATTTTTCTTTTTGTAATTTAATGTTATAAACTTAAAGAGGATATGTTTATATTTACAATTATTTTCACACATAACATCAATCTTCCAGGTCTCCGATCATCAGACCTCTCAATCAAGACCACATCAGCGCGAGCTGCCCGCAGAATGCTGTCCAAGGAACAGAACCCACCGATATCCATCATGGTGGAAGCTGGTGTGATCAGACCTTTGGTGGAATCTTTGGATAGAGATGATTGGTGAGTTTGTAGAAAATAATGAGTGTGAGTGTTTGAGTGTGTGTGAGAAATTAAGTTTGTGTGTGTGAATATGCGAATTTCTGTATGTGTAAATGTGAAAGTAGTGAAAGTAAATGTGAAAGTAAATGTGTGTGAAGTATTTTAAGGGTTGATTTTAAAGGTTATTCCTTAAATAATTTTGTATATTATTATAGGATAATTGTTTTGTGATAGATAGCCTAATGCAATATATATGTATACTACCTTTCCGCCGGCGGCTTCGGCCGCTTTGTCTAAAACATAATAAATTATATACTAAAACCTTCCTCTTGAATCACTCTATTAAAAAAAACCGCATTTGGATGCGGTGGATGCGGATCTTTAAAACTACGCAACGGATTTGGATCCGTTGCGTAGTTTTAAAGATTTAAGCATACAAAGGGACATAGGGACAGAGAAAGAGACTTTGTTTTATACTATGTAGTGATATTTGATTTCAGCCAAGACTTACAGTTTGAAGCTGCGTGGGCTATAACTAACATTGCATCTGGAACCCATGAACATACTTTGGCAGTTATAAATGTAAGTTTTTTTTATTTGTTTGTGCTTTCTTGTTTGAATATATGCGTGTTATACATGTAGAAATTAAAAACACTTCAAATTTTTAGGCCCTATAATATGACTAATAATAATTTAAAACTAGTGTTTTGACAGTACATGTATTGTACATATATAAAAAAAAGTTGATTTAAAAAAAATATGGTGCCAAGTACATTTCTTCAGTTTTTCTTTGCTTTTTTTAACAATAACTTCTTTGTTAAATTTTGTTATGGATTTTACTGACATTCCGAATAAATTTTCTTAAGTTTAATTATAATTTTTTATTAATTGTCAGTTTTCAAGAGTAAATGCATAATCTATACCTATAATATTATAAAACTGAAGTTTGTTTGTTTGAATTCGCATCTCAGGAACTACTGGTCCGATTTGAAAAATTATTTCCGTGTTAGATAGCCCATTTCTCGGGGAAGGCTATAGGCTATAATATATCATCTCGCGACCAACAGTAAAACCGCGTAGCACAGCTAGTAGTAGTCTTTATACTACAGTTAATTTTATATTATAAATATACTAGCGGTCCGCCCCGGCTTCGCCCGTGGTACCTACATGATTAAACTATCCTATCTCTCAAGTTGGATCGAACTGCACATGGTGTGCGAATTTTATTATAATCGGTTAAGTGGTTTAGGAGTCCATTGAGGACAAACATTGGGACACGAGATTTATATATATTAAGATATTAATTATTATCGACACTTTCAGGGGGGTGCAGTACCAAAATTAGTTACCCTACTAGCTCAAGGTGGTGTCGTAGGTGAGCAAAGTGCCTGGGCACTTGGTAACATAGCGGGCGATGGGGCACAACCACGTGACGTGGTATTATCCCATGGGGCACTTCCTGCTCTATTGCCCCATTTGACCCCGAACACACCGGCAAGTCAACTGAAAACTGCCGCGTGGACGTTTAGCAATTTTTGTAGGTGAGTATCATTTTTTAATAGATTTTTTGGGATTTTTTGCAATTTTTTCGCGATTTTTTGGGGTATAAATTGGCACACGGTAACATAGCGGGTGATGGGGCACAACCACGTGACGTGGTATTATCCCATGGGGCACTTCCTGCGCTATTGCCCCATTTGACCCCAAACACACCAGCAAGTCAATTGAAAACTGCTGCGTGGACTTTTAGCAATTTTTGTAGGTTAGTATCGATTTTTTGTCGATTTTTTGCGATTTTTTGAGATATACAGTGACCTCAAAGACATCTATTAATAAACTTAAAACTGCCGCGTGGATATTTAGCAATTTTTGTAGGTTAGTATCTACTAACGCGCTTTTATTAGCTTCACCTGTATGTTTGTATGTAACCGACTACTTCACTCGATTTTAACCCATTTTAAACGGACAGATTTAATTCAAACTTTGTACACTTATCAAGGATCAATGACGATACAATAATTCGATAAGTTTATCTTAGGAAAGTGGGTTTCTTAATTTATTTATTTTTATATTTTTTTACAGAAATAAGAATCCTCTGGTCAGATTCGAGCTAGTCTCCCCAGCTTTGCCGTATGTCGCTGAATTATTGGATATTTCAGATCAAGAAGTTTTAGGTAAGTTTATTTTACTAAAATGAAATATAAATAAAAATAAACGACTGTGAACTTGGCGCCATTCTATTATCAAGTCCAAATACTAATGATTTCCTTATTAATTACTCAAAATCAAACATTTATTTATTCAATTAGACTTCTTATAGAAGCACTTTTGAATCGTCATTACATATTTTTAACATTTACCATCGATTCGGAAAGCAGTATCTATGGAGAAGAACTGGCAAGAAACTCCATAGTTGCTCGTTCTATTTGAAAAATGTGATTTTAATGCATAATTACCTTCTTTACCTTAAACTAAACTACTGTAGACCGGTTTATTCACCATTTTAGTATATTCCTAGCTTTCCGCCAGAGGCTTAGACCTGAGGAAGGACATAGAATAGGTTTTATCCTATATGGACATAGGATAGGTCTCAAGCTATCTCTGTACCAAATTGAAGTAAATCCATGCAGTACTTTTTGAGATAAGCCGGTAGCCCGGACATAAAGACCAACAGACAAAAATTCTAAAAACTAATTTTTGTGGTATCTATTGAAGATCACGCCCCAAGTATTCTTTTATAAAAATACTCAATGTACATTTTTCACTTTCCTACGATTTTCTTATATGTATAGATTATATTTTTTCTAGCGGACACATGTTGGGCCCTATCCTACCTCACAGACGGGCCCAACGAACGTATAGAGGTGGTCCAAACGACCCCACACTTGTTGAGTCGTCTAATAAAGTTACTGCAACATAAGTCACCCGCGGTTCGGACCCCAGCGTTAAGGGCTGTTGGTAATATGCTGACTGGATCTGATCAACAGGTAAATATAATCAAAAAGAATTAAAAAATATGAGTGTGTGTTTGTGTTGTTATATCTTGATTGATTTTTGTGCATTTAACATTTGGTTAAATGAAATAATATTGAAAAAATGGAAAAAAATGTGAAAATATATTTAGATATAATATTGTTAGACGTAACTTTTGATTTAATATTTTTGTGGATGAGTAATTGTCACTGTTTCCTATTTGAACATGTTTAGCTGTCGAATACTATAAAAAGCCGCCTTCCTTTGACTCGTGGCGCATTCGTACGAATCGTGCCTGGGGGGGGGGGGGGCTCGGACGTTGTTTATACGAAGTTCGAGGCCCCGATGGATGATGTCGGAAAGTTGTATATATGCTCTGTAGCGAAAACATTTCGCTTGCGCGATTCAGAGCGAGGTGTCGCTACAATGCTCATAAACGTTTTCTAGTTACATTTGCAACACATTTAACCGTTCCTTTTGCCTTGTTGTTACAAGCATTAACAACTAAATATATTAATTTAAACTACTAATTTCCCATTACAGACGGACAGATGTCTATCCGAAGGCTGCTTAGACTATCTCACATCGCTGCTTCACTGCGGAAAGCCGTCCCTTGTTAAAGAAGCAGCCTGGGCTGTTAGCAATGTACTTGCTGGTACTTCAGAACAGATCCAATTGGCCGTGGATAAGGGGATGTTACAACATTTGGTGCACGTTTTGGGGGTTGATGATGTCAAGTGAGTAGAGCTCACACTCACAAACTCACACCGTGAAATTACAAACTCACACTCAGAAACTCACACTAACAAACTCACACTCGCAAACGCTCACTATTAGCCGTGGAATAGATCTAACTGACCGTAGACAAGGGGATGCTACAGCACCTACACTCACACTTACTAGCAACATCATCTATACTAATATTATAAAGAAGAAAGGTTTGTATGTATGTATGTATGTATGGTTTTCATGCATAAACTACTGGACCGAGTTTGATGAAATTTGGCACAGATAATCTTTAGACCCTGAGAAAGAACATAGGCTACCTTTTATTGCGAAATATGTACCACGGGCGAAGCCGGGGCGGACCGCTAGTCATTTATTATAAGCTAAATAGTTAGTTTGTTCGCGATTATCCCAGGAATTACTGAACCGATTTCAATAAAACTTTCACGTTGGCTACATGAATTCTGAGTGCTATACACTATATATGTAGCACAGATTCAGCCAAGACATCCAAAAAAAAAAAAACAATGTTTCTTACAGATGTCAAAAAGAAGCAGCATGGGCTATAACCAATCTCTGTCTAGGGGGAAGCCCGGCACAGTTGGATGCGCTAGTTGCCTCTGGGTTTTTGGAGCCATACCTATACCTAACTATATCTATACTATAATATTATAAACCTGAAGAGTTTGTTTGTTTGTTTGAACGCGCTAATCTCGGGAACTACTGGTCCGATTTGAAAAATTATTTCGGTGTTAGCCCATTTATCGAGGAAGGCTAGGCTATATATACAAATAAATTATAACATTTCTTTACAGATGTCAAAAAGAAGCAGCATGGGCTATAACAAATCTCTGTCTAGGGGGAAGCCCGGCACAATTGGATGCGTTAGTTGCCTCTGGGTTTTTGGAGCCCTACTGCAATTTATTGGAGTCCCCCGACCATAGGGCTATCATTGTTGTGTTAGAGGGAATCACTAATTTGATGCAGGTAATTATCTTAATACTATTATAAAGGCGAAAGTTTGTAAGTATGGATGTATGGATGTTTGTTACTCTTTCACGTAAAAACTACTGAATCGATTACAATGAAATTTAGCACACATATAGAGGGTAACTTGGATTAACACAAAGGGTTTTATCCCGGAAATCCCACGGGAACGGGAACTATGCGGGTTTTCCTTTGAAAACACGGGCGAAGCCGCGGGCGGAAGTCTAGTATTTACATAGTTACATACACATGGCGTTCTACGCCAATTAATTATCCGAACGCCGAGTAACCGAATCGCCAATTATCCGAATCGGTTCTAAGGGTAGTAAAAGTTTTTCTAAAAGTCTGATTATCCAAATTTTCGATCAACCGGCATTCTACTGTACATAAAAATTCTAAAACAATTCTGTCTCTGGTAACGTTCAATTTTAACTAAATTAAGAAAGAAAGAAAGATCATTTATTTGTAATTAATTTTATTTGTAATTGATCAATAATAACAATGATGATCTAAATTCCAATACCATCAACGAGCTATAGAGGAGTTAAAAGGAATAGACGGAAATCAAATGATTCAAATGTGTCTCCAAGTGCTAAAACTCCAAAACTGGTTTGTACTAAAAAATACATCTTAATTAATAAAAATAACAAGTTATTTGGTAATACATACTTAATCTTCTTATATATAAAAATGAATCGCAAAATGTGTTGGTAAGCGCATAACTGGAGAACGGCTGAACCGATTTCGATAATTCTTTTTTTATTATATTCCTTGAAGTACGAGGATGGTTCTTATGGAGAGAAAACGTAAAAATGTACCACGGGCGAAGCCGGGGCGGACCGCTAGTCTTATATATAAAAATGAATCGCAAAATGTGTTGGTAAGCGCATAACTCGAGAACGGCTGAACCGATTTCGATAATTCTTTTTTTATTATATTCCTTGAAGTACGAGGATGGTTCGTAGAGAAAACGTAAACATGTACCACGGGCGAAGCCGGGGCGGACCGCTAGTAATGGATAAAAATTTGTAACCGGAGTAAATTAAGCATTAATTTCTTTTTTTTTTGCCATAACACAATTGACACAGAATACAATAAATAAAATTAAAGCAACACAACATGAAACAAAACAATACAAGTACAATAAATGAAAGAGTAAAATAAAATAAAATGAAGCCGAAAAGTGGAGCCAAGTCAGGTACTCAGCATAAGTTGCAACACAGTTGCAACGCTGATTTTCAGTGGCCCCGCTCTGAAACGATTTGATTCTGAAAAACAAATTTACACGTTTTGATTCTGATTCTGACACTTATTCTAATTTAACTTTGATTCTGATTCTGACCCTAATTCTTTCTAGTCGATTCTTATTTAATTCTATATATTAATTATAATTATTTATAATTACAGGCTGCAGCGAAATACGGCCAAGTGGAACCTTTATGTATTCGATTGGAAGAAATAGGTGCTTTGGACAAAATAGAGGCACTACAGGAGCATGAAAATGAACAGGTATAGATAATTAATTTAAAATTAAAAGTTTTAATTAAAAAAACAAGTATTTCTATAGCTAATTTGTCATACATGTGCGTGTACATGTACATGTGTCTATGCTACATCCCTGCCAAGTATCATCAAAATCTGTTCAATGGTTTTCGCGTGAAAGAGTAACAAACATACATTCTTACAAACTTTTTAATATAAGTAGAATTATTTAATATTTATGACGTGACAATATGGCGTAGTCGATCCTATTTTTAGTAGGACCGCATAATAATTTATTTAATAACTAGCGGTCCGCCCCGGCTTCGCCCGTGGTACATATTTACGTTTTCTCTACATAAGAACCATCCTCGTACTTCAAGGAATATAATAGAAAAGAATTATCGAAATCGGTTCAGCCGTTCACACGTGATGCCGTGACAACGCGACGGGTGCAGACCCGCCGCCTTTTTAATTTTTATAGCTCCCGCCGCGAAGCGCGTCGAACGCGGCAACTGATACACAAAAATAATCCTTATGGCATGATTCTGTATTCACGCGCGATGACTTATTATAGCGTATTTCATGTACATATAACTTTGGTGTTTCTACACCGATTTACATGATTCTTTTACTATAACCTGCCCAGGAGTATGAAGAATAATTGTGCCAAATTTGGTTGAAATCCGTCGTGTAGTTTTTGTTTCTATAACGAATATACAGACAGACAGACAGACAGACAGACAGACAGACAGACAGACAGACAAAAATTTTACTAATTGCATTTTTGGCATCAGTAGCGATCCCTTATCACCCCTTCATAGTTTTTTTTTAAATATATTTCATGTACAGAATTGGCCTCTCTACAGATTTATTATAAGTATAGATTAATATTAAATAAATCCATACTAATATTATCCATACTAATATTATAAATGCGAAAGTAACTCTGTCTGTCTGTCTGTTATTCAATCACGCCTAAACTACTGAACCATTTTTCATGAAATTTGGTATGGATATATTTTGATACCCGAGAAAGGACATAGGCTACCTTTTTATCCCGGGAAAATGACGCAATCCCGGAAATCCCACGGGAACGGGAACTATGCGGGTTTTTCTTTGACTGCGCGGGCGAAGCCGCGGGCGGAAACCTAGTATAATATAAATTTATATTAATAAATATAGTTAAAAAAACAGGCTTAAACTCATGAAATGATTGTATTGTCACCGATCCTTGATAAGTGTGCAAAGTTTGAATTAAATCTGTCCGTTTCAAGTGGGTCAAAATCGAGTCAAGGAGTCGGTTACATACAAACATACAGGTGAAGCGAAAGGTGATACGCGTGTTAAAAATATTAATCTTTACTAATATTATAAAGCTGAAGAGTTTGTTTGTTTGTTTGAACGCGCTAATCTCGGGAACTACTGGTGTAATTTAAAAATTCTTTCGGTGATAGATAGCTCATTTATCGAGTAAGGTTATAGGCTATATATCATCTCGCTAAGACCAAAAGGAGCGGAGCACTGCGGGTGAAACCGCGGAGCACAGCTAGTTTTAAATAGCTGCTCCCCGCGCTTTCACCCCCGTGGCTCCGCTCCTGTTGGTCGTAGCGTGATGATATATAGCCTATAACCTTACTCGATAAATGAGCTATCTATCACCGAAAGAATTTTTTAAATCGGACCAGTAGTTCCCGAGATTAGCGCGTTCAAACAAACAAACAAACTCTTCAGCTTTATAATATTAGTATAGATATTAAGATATTAATATGTTTTTATATCATTTTTCAGATATACAAAAAAGCTCTACACATTTTGGACACATATTTCGAAGACCAAGACGATCAAACAGCGCAGCCTGAACAAACAACTGATGAATTCAAATTTGGTGTCACTAGCGGAAATCAAAATATTAATTTTTAGTTTAAAATTGTTTTTCTAATTAATTTATATAGGAAAAGTATGTTTTGTGCCTTAACTACTAATTACGTGAAATTTTATCATTTCACTATCATAAAAAATAAAAATGTATGAAAATTCGGTTAAATTTCACAAAATATCGAAAATGAGCACCGTTGTATTCTGAAATAGTATTTTCATGTATCCTCTATTTTTGCTAAAATTATTAATATCGAAAAAGAAATTACCATATTTGTTAAAGACTGATTTCTTAATCAATTTCCTAATAAATAGTTATATAAGGAATTAGAGTATAATAGTAGGGGAGCCCAGGATGCTAAATGTGGATTTACTCGAGCGTCACGGGAACCTATTAGAATTGGTAGATTAGACCATAGTGAGAAAAAAAGGTCCTATAATGTTTTCACTTTTAGCGGTGGGGAAGGGTTTTTTGATTTTTTTTAATTTAAAAAAGAAAAAAATTGGCTTGGAAATACTCAAGCGCGTTAGATATTGATATTTTGCATGCTCCAGGACGTCACTGAAAAAAAGTATACGTTAATCTGACGATTTAAGTGGCGGTTTAATCGCTATGAAGAAAGGGTAAAAAATTAAAGTAATATTATTCGAGCGCGTCAGATTAACATATGGGGGGGTTAATTACAATATAAGAAGTCCCCATTTCGCTAATCTGACGATTCGAGCTCAACCTTAGGGAATTATGGATTATTCAAATTTTCCAGCGGGGCCCCTGAGCGCACCCACCAACCATAACTGCTCATATTGACTAGAGGTACTAATGAATAGCTAAGGTACCGTCCCTTATAGTAATCTGACGCGCTCGAGTAAATCCCAAAATCCCCTCTTGGGCTCCCCTACTATAAGTACATATTGTGTGATAAACAATAAATCAATATAATCCGTGCCAAAAAATGATTAAACAGTTGTCTCACTCGCACATATGCAATTCGAATAATGCTATCTCTTTCGCTTGTTTGTTAAATTCATTATTGGCACGGGTTATACTTTTAAAGAGCTGGACTCTAACAACTTTTTTTATGAATAAATATTTTTCAGTTTATATTTCTGATTTTTATTTGCCACCCCTGACTATAAAACTATCAGGTCTTATTTATAAGTATATTTTTATTATACAAACTTAAAAAATCAATTACAACAGACTACTTGACTGATTTTTGAAATTATTATGTATTACACTATGAAAACACATGAAATGCTACAATATTATTCAGCAGAAAAAATACCTATCAATTTTTTTAGTACAGCGCCATCTATCGGAAACTAATAAATCAAAGGAAATGAATTTTTAGACGATTTACACTGGTAAATCTAGCTTATACTTTACTGTCTCAGTGTTTCCAGACACAAATTATGTAGCATACTAAGGTTACTAGCATAAGAATATTTCTGTTGCAACCTGAAACTCAAACGAAGAAACAACCATAGGAAACAACACTCAAATCTATTAACCCACAAGATGGCACGATTTCACATAACAGCTAACCTTTCAGTATTTGCATAATAGGAAATACACGCACATGGATTTTAATTTGATCAATGAATTCAATGATCAATGCAAGCAGTGATATTTCATGACTAGCTCTAGTAATGATATTTCGATATCACCCTACAAAATATCTTTAGCCTAATCAGCATTTCTCAACATTCCTTACTATTATTAGTACATATTATGTCAGTCTATTTCACTATATTTACATACAAACACGTTTACAAAGTTTACTCTGTGTTATCGATATCTTAAAAATTGGTTCAGAAGTTTACGGTTCAGTTCAATTCAGAGCTATGAAAACGGGATGTAAATAATATGTCTCATGTCACACATTCATTTCAATATTGTTTGATTTAAATAAAGTATGTTGTGTAGCTATATTACATTATTTTGAGATGCAAGTTGGTTCATTTTTAACATACACTACTGTGATACACTAATAAATATTATTTCTATAGCTCCCCTATCTACCTATGTTATTCTGATGTGATCTTCAAATCCAAATCCGTAACTTTCGCTTATACTAATAATTAGTACCTATGTTAATTATACACTGATGTTGATATTCTATTAAATTAAATCATTACCTTTATTTTCGATCTATGTTATTGTTTTATTGTAATAAATAATGTTAAATGATTATATAGAAGTTAATGATTTTATTTGTGTTATGCACCATTTTTATGGACTGTTTGTGTGTTTTACGTGTTTTAATTATTAATATTTACTTCTTATAACAGTCTATTTAACTTCTTCCTTATATTATACTTATTGTCAAATCTACATTCTATTAGATTATGGGGAATGGCTGTATATTTATTTTCTATGAATAAACTCAAGAACCATTTACCTGATTTTAACCATTTGAAATAGGCTAATAACTTAGGTATAATAATCACTACTTAGTATAAAGCAGTCGCTTTCTCTATCCCTATGTATGCTTAAATCTTTAAAACTATGTAACAGATTTTGATGCGGTTATTTTAATAGAGTGATTCAAGAGGAAGGGGTTAGTATAAGGTTTTAGATAAAGCGGCTGAAGCCGCGGGCGGCAAGTTAGTTAAAAATAAAACAACATTGATTACTTAGAATTGTATTTTGTAATCAATACAAGTTTTTAAACAAAATTTCTTAAATATAATGACAAAATAGATGTATCTTAAAATAGTAAGTGGAATTTATCCTTTGTTTTGTTCCCTTAGCTTCTCAAGTTGTTGCCTGCAAACAAATAATTATATTTAAATAAAATATAAAAATAGGTTTGTATATTTTAAAAGATTCATAAGAATTATAACAGATGGAAAGTATGTAAAGTTTTAAGGATAATCAATGTTATATTGGTCATGGCATCACACATGAATAGCTGGATTGATATCAATATTTTTTTTGTTGTGCTTAATATTGGCAGGAGACGAATCTTATGAACAAAATATATAGTATTGCACCAATAATTCAATAACATTTGAAAACCGAGTCGCCACAAATGACCCGAAATTTCCACACAAAATTTCGGGTCATTTGTAACAGGATGGCGGTTCTACAGGGGTCTTAGTACGCAATGACAAAAGAAAAATGATGGTCAGAACGCTGATACCGGATACCTTAAGATACTGTAATATTTTATATTAGAGAATCTTAACCTAAAATATTATAGTATCTTCACCATGTGTGATGCGCTTTAAGCATATTTTTTACAGTTTATACAGGGCAAAACAGGGTTAGGTCTGTTGGGTCAAATAATTTAATAAAGAGTAAGCTAGTTAATTAATAATCCAAAGAATATTCACATTGTTACTCAATGAATATAGTCCTCTTATTTCCTCTTCAGTTTCTAGTATTATTTATTTTATATAAAGCCGATCGATGCATAATTTAAATTTTAATGAACCTATATCGCAAGTCCTAACCTTAACTGTTGGTTGAAATCATCCTGGACAATATCATCCTCCCAGTTGTCTTCCCACACGGACACATCTTCATCATCAGCTTCTTCTGCACCCCAATCTGTTAAAAAGTATAAAAACTTCATAAAAAACTAATAAAAAACATCGAAATTGTGTAGTATTCTATTGTGTTCGGATACTTACTTTCGGCGGGAAATTCTTCGAATTCATCGTCCTCTTCGAGTAGACCAAGATCGACTTTCTGTTTATCAGCCATTTTTGTAATTATAAATCGAATAAAATAGTTTTCAATGAATGAATAGCATAAATGCTTCCCAAACAAAGCTCCGAAATTTTTGATTATTCACTGTGCCACTGTCAATGTCAAACGAATTTTTTTGTGACATATGTTTTGTGTTGCTAGCATTTAAAAAATATTGATTTGGTCAATAAGGACGCCATTCACGTTACGATTTTTGGTTTGTTTTACGACTGCTTCGGGCCGTGATGGCAAGGGGTAATTAAAAATATTTTTAAATACATAGATTATTTAACAAATTCTGTTAATATAAAAATATCAGTGAAATAAATTGACATACTTAAGTACTAAGCATATGTAGCTGTGTAGTGGTTAAATAATGCACCAGTTTTATTTACCTATAATATGTAGTATTCTTCTTCTCTTATTAGACTGGGGTAGAAGCCTTTGAAAATAATGAAAAGATAAAAAAAATCGCAGTCAGATGAAACCCATTAGAAAAGGAGGGGAATATGATAAAAATGTAAGGAAAAATAAATTACGGTCAATCCGAGTTCGGGAAGCGGGAGGGAGGAGCTTTTAAGAGAAAAAAATGGTTTCTCTCGATTTCCGACAAAACTACAAGTCCCATAGAAAAAAGTTCAATGGCAAAGTTCTTTGGCAAAGTTGTAGGTAATTAAAAGTTCTACAACTTTTGTATTCACAATTTTTTCACATAACCTAAAAATTTTGGTGAAAAATTCAAAAAACCAAGTTTTTGGTCTTTTATTTCTATCTACAAAAATATCAAAAATCTTTATACTTCAAAATTTATTTTTTTTCTACGAAATTTGGTGAAAACTTACTTTATTATGTCCCAAATACACTGTAATTTATTTGGTTGAAAATATTTATTTTTTCGCCTTATTTTGAATTAATACCAAAAAAACAACCTAATTTTCAATCGAAAAGTCAGTAGTCACCCGTCAAAATATCAGCTTTTTTCAAAAACTTGGGGTGCCTTTTATTCATTGAAATCTCTACTTTCATATGGTGTAAAAAAAAATAAACACCACCATAGTACAGGTAAATTAGCTTGGAGAAATTTTTGCATATGTAGTGGTGTGTATATTACTCAGATCTTAGAGCGCGTTTCCACTATATCGTTCTGGCCTATACAAAAATGTTTCGATATCCTAACATTACTATTTAACTTTATACTTATTCCTAGCAACACTTTTGTTTTCAATAAAAACAAGTTTTTATTTGAAAGAAAATGGTTTTGACTTTATAAAAAAAAATATATCATTCAATTTTACGTCCTTGAGCAAACGACAAGGCGACTACCGTGAAACAATAAAATATCGTGTCCATAATAATTTGTTTCATAATTAATATTTGACCATAATAATTACGAAACAAAACAAATAAATAAATCGTCACTTGATAGTGGAAAGTGGAAACACGCACAAAACCAGAATAAACCAGTTTACGCTGTCCGCAGGTGCCACGTGCAGTCGTTTGGTAGCGTTAGAACATAAAGCACATTTCATTCAAAAATTATAATTATTATGTACGTAGTTTAATTGATAAATTTTGTATTTGTTGATTGTTGTTATTATTTGTTATTATTGTTATAATATTTGTTGAAGTGAATTACATGTCCCGCAGCCGGAGGCCCCAAATGAAAACTCAGATGTACTTAAAAACTACATTTAATAGCTAAAATGAGACTTTTACACCCATGTCTGCACGATGCAGACCGGAGTTAAAGAATGAATTTATACAGTTTAATAATTATAAAGACGTAAGCTTGGATGCTATAAGGGAAATCGCATCCACATTCTATTCCCGTGCGAACGGCGTATTCAGCAGTTTTGTATGAAGGCAGGGCCATAACTAGTGTTTAATTTGTGTGTAAGTGTTGTAACTTTATATTGTTAATTCAATATGGCTCCAGTGTTAAAACATGGTCGAGGCAAGCCTTTGACTTCTCAAACTAAAGAATTAAACTTTAAATGTCGTTTCTTTTTCAGGTTAGTAAATTTTTCATTTTAGTAACATTGTTAATGTAAAAGTTATATGTATGTTAAATGTGCAAATATTAAAATAAAGTCTCATCTTTTTCAGAGGAGAAACACATATAGTTTAATTTAAAATCCCTTATATATACAGGGTTACTTGTAAAACACCGGCAACCTCGCAGGACAAGATAGCTAACATCATAAGTAACAACATTTCGACTTTTGATAATTTGTTAGATTTTATTTTCATACAAAAATAAATATTCATTTAATTTTCCGTCTGAATATTATAAACTCTACGCCTCCCAAAAATTACGTAAACAAAAAGCGAACGAGAGGGGGAAGGGGGCGTCGCGTCGTCCATCCGATAATTAATAGAACATAGACTTACAAATGTAAGGAGAGTACAATAAAAGTTTAAAAAATCATTTAAAAATAATTTATTGCGTTATGCCAAAAGTCGTAGAACAAATGTTGTTATTTATGATGTTAGCTATCTTGTCCTGCGAGGTTGCTGGTGTTTTACAAGTAACCCTGTATAAAATAAAAACTAAAAATAAAATGTTGTTTTATTTTATTTGCTGACCATACACTACTACAAACGCAAAAATTTCTCCAAGCTAATTTACCTGTAAATGTTCTCAGGAAATGCATACAAACAGTGTGATAATGAGCTTTTACTAAATCAGGCACACTTCTTGAACTCTATATCTTCTCTTGTATCGGCTTTTCGGTAATATTTCAAAAGAAAAATAATTATCTGTTCTAAGTTTAATATTTTACAGCATATTCAAAAGCAAAATGATGTCGATAAAAACATTTCAGGTAGTTCGAGTTATATATTATATAAAAATGAATCGCAAAATGTGTTGGTAAGCGCATAACTCGAGAACGGCTGAACCGATTTCGATAATTCTTTTTTTTATTATATTCCTTGAAGTACGAGGATGGTTCTTATGTAGAGAAAACGTAAACATGTACCACGGGCGAAGCCGGGGCGGACCGCTAGTATGTTATAATATTCGATAACTATTGTATTCATAACTTCCCTTTATTGATAATTCCTGAGGTTAATAAAATAAAAAATGTTTGCTTTTATAGCTATTTAGGAAGACTTAATTTTCTAAATTATCTGCTAAGTATGCTGTTTTCCAATTTGGTGATCATTTTAATTTGGAAAAATCGTGCCAACGCTTTAGGTACATATGCCTTAGATTATTAATTAATTGGATTCATAATATCTTATCCTTCCCAAAAGTCATGCGAAAACTAATAAAATAAATGAACTAAAAGTTACATTTTGTTACTCAAAAATATTTTGGGTAACAAAATGTAACTTTTAGTTCATTTTATGTCTGTTAATTTAATCAAAGATTTGTCATCATTGTATTTGTAAGATACACAACATTTCCAGGCAAATAATAAAAAATGAAATAAAACATGAATATATTATTACAAAAGCCTTTATTATCATAATAAACAGTCAAAATAAGTACATACAAAAAACATTACATTTTTATGTAATTACTACCGCTCTTTTCCCTTAAATCTAAAATATCACAAGATATCACATTTAAAAATTATTTCAGACTACATTTTTAGCATTTTTATATGACCATAGTAAAAGACAGGGTCTCAAATAATGCAAAAAAAAACATTCATAATAAAAAATGTGTGCATGTACTAGTGTACACACGTAAGAAGTGAAACTTCTATATGACCTTATTTTTCAAAAAATAATTTACTTTATGCAACTTTATAGAATCACGCGTGGTAGCGATAAGAAAAAGATGGCGCGTAACAAAAAAATGTTACACTAAATTTTTTTCCAACCCCGATAAAGAAGTTTCACTTCAAAAAGAAGGTTCTTTAGATTAATGTCGTAAGTTGCAGTATTTTTTATAAAATATTTATTAGCGAGCGAACTTCGCTTTTAAAAAATATTTATTAATAGATTTAAATAGTCAGACAAAATTATAAAAAAAAATTTTTTTTCAACTAATTTATACATAATTCATTTGTAAGATTACTAATACAAGTTACTCATAATCTTTGGAGAAAATGTATTTTCCATAAGAAAGCATTATTTATTATCTTTTAATAAATTTTAAGTTAAAATATAATGGTTACATAATTATACCGATTTCGGATATTTTAAAAAGATACATAAAAAAATAAAAAGTTATTTATAGGTATTACACATAAAACATAATATTTTTGTGCGTTTGTATTCATGCAAGCTTTATACAGTTAAACTAATTCTATTTAAATTGAATTCTATTTTCTATAAAATATTGAAGGATCAATTTCTCAATACATAAAAAATTTAAATAGGTATACATAAAAAAATGTTGTGTGGTTTTATGAAACCACGGTAAAAGTGAAACTGTTCGAACGGTTCCGAACACTGCTTTGTGTAGCGCATGTCGCGTGCCGAGTAGGTATACCTACTCGGCAGCCGCGATACACGCGACATGCGCTACACAGACCAAAAAGTTTGAGACGATGTAATAAAAGTTTCACTTTAATAATGTTCTGCTTGTTTTCCATAAGTAATACAAAATCATTTTGAAAGCATCAGTTTACTTTTCTCGATAATAACTTATTAAACAATTCACTTGACAAAACTGTATAAATTTATATTTTTCTAAATCGGATAAAAAAAAACTTAAATTAACAGAAAAATACGATAAATAAGCTTTAATTCTACTCCTACTACATGCAAAAAGTATTTATTATTGTTTCTTGAATATTACACATACTTAAATACTTAGTCTTATAATTATTTAAAAATATTTATCAATAGTATCGAAGTAAAAAATCGGCAAACCGATCTTATGAAACAGAAAACTGCCTATAAATGATTTTTTTTAAATCAAATTAACTCCATCGTTCCCTTATTCAAGGCAAAAAATTTCGCACTGGCAACCCAATTTATAAAATATTTGTTTCAAACCACCTACATTTTCCGCAAACTAGGCAAATAGATTGCGCGCTGGCAACACTATTTTTTCAACCATAAACAATCAATATTTGCGCATGGCAACTCCAAAAATGGAAGAAAAAAATTCAAAAACATAACTTATAAAGATTAACTGCATTCAAACAGCAAATAGCGATGCAATATGGTCGGAATTTCCATATTTTTGACAGCTTTCGCGAATTTAGTGCCAAAATGTTTGCGTAGAAAAATCCTAACTTGAGCCAATAAAGAAATGGGGTTTTTCGCGCGTTTTATAAGCACTTCTTTCTGTACTGGGTTGAGGATATTATTTCTTTTTATCATACAAAGGTCGAAAGATTCGGCCGCTTGTAGAAGGAGATAGTAGATATGTTGGTACTCTTCTAAGGTAACGTTTTGAAGGTGGTTTAAAATGCCGTCCGGGTCGCGGAACTGTGTTTTCATTATTACCTGAAATATAAAAAAAAAACTATTATTGTGTCCATAGACAAAATATCCAAAATTTTCTGCAAGAATTGTATTATTAATAGGTACATACAATGTTCCAATTTTAAATGAAACAGCTGAACCGATTTATGAGACAGTATTTAATTTAATTTATTTGTTTAATCATAAAATGGCATTTTAAATGGATAAAATCGATTTTAACTAAAGACACTTAAAAGAGTCAGTCAGTCAGGATATCTTAGCACAATTTCCCAGTAATTGCTGACCATTCAGCAAGTGATATTCTCTGTTTTTTTATACAATTAATCTATCAAGGGGATTATATTATATAAGCCACTAATAATATAGGTACAATACATGATCATACTCTGGCTATACTTCGCAGCAGCGCGAATACAATATCAGCATTTGCTGACCAAATATTCAGCATGTACTATGTGTGATTAAAGGGTTTATGAACTAACTAGATTTCCGCCCGCGGCTTCGCCCGCATTTTCAAAGGAAAACCCGCATAGTTCCCGTTCCCGTGGGATTTCCGGGTTAAAACCTATCCTATGTGTTAATCCAAGTTACCCTCTATATGTGTGCTAAATTTCATTGTAATCGGTTCAGTAGTTTTTACGTGAAAGAGTAACAAACATCCATACATCCATACTTACAAACTTTCGCCTTTATAATTGTATTAAGATGATAATCTTAATACTATCACTCTTTCACGTAAAAACTACTGAACCGATTACAATGAAATTTAGCACACATATAGAGGGTAACTTGGATTAACACATAGGATAGGTTTTAACCCGGAAATCCCACGGGAACGAGAACTATGCGGGTTTTTCTTTGAAAACGCGGGCGAAGCCGCGGGTGGAAAGCTAGTATTTATATCATGGACAAATAGATATTTATATTAGTCCATGATTTATATATTGTTTGATATGTATTTACATACCCTGGCTCCGCTTCTCAGCAGCGCGTATACGATATCAGCGTCGGGTTCAGTATTGCTGGCCAAGTATTCAGCAAGTGCTGGCCGGAGTTGAGCGCCATCTTCTTCATTGTAGACCTTTTGGTTTGGGTCTGCTCCGCTGTTTAGTAGAATCTGCGGGGAAAAATATACACACAAAATTGATTATGCCTAGGTTGCCTGGAAGAGATCACTTCTAAGTGATAAGGCCGCCTAATAAACTATACTGTTTTTTGTTTTGTATACTTATATGTATTAGCAATAAGTTTCCCATGTTTCATTAAAAAGCAATAAATAAATAAATTGATTTATGTTTATCCCACTTTTGTAAATAATCAAATAAACCTAAAATAATACAAAACCGTAGTTTTTACTTTTTACCGTTCTCAGAAGAATAAAAAATAGATACTTAGGTAGATATTAATAAAAAAATGAGATCGGTAATTTCGATCCGTAAATATTTAAATATAAAAAACAATAAAAAAAAACTATTTTCTGTCTTTGTTATCACGCTATAGTAGTTTTTTTCTGCTATTTATTCAATCTCTATATAATTTGTATCAAACATTAATTATTTAAAAATATTTTTTTAAGCTATTGCATAGCTTCTATCGCGGGCCTTGAGCGCGGGGACCGAATCGAGAAATTCCGTAACGAAAAAACCTCACGCTCCCCACGGGGACGGGTGCGGAGGTGTGGCTTGAAGGCATAGCATGCAATAGCTTTACCGCGGCAGTCCCCGAGTGACACACGTCTTTATCTTCTTATATATAAAAATGAATCGCAAAATGTGTTGGTAAGCGCACAACTCGAGAACGGCTGAACCGATTTCGATAATTCTTTTTTTATTATATTCCTTGAAGTACGAGGATGGTTCTTATGTAGAGAAAACGTAAATATGTACCACGGGCGAAGCCGGGGCAGACCGCTAGTTTATTTTAAAAATCCAAATATCTACTTACTTTAACGATTTCCTTTCTATTGGTTATATTGTCGGAGCATGCCACGTGTAGAGGCGTGCCAATCACTGAACTAGACGCATTCACACACGCACCTGTAAATTTAATTATTGTAATTGTTTATTATTTAAATAATTAATTAATTTAAAACTATTTATTTATTGAAGTGAAACTTCTTTATCGGGGTTGGAAAAAATTTAATGTAACATTTTTTCATTACGCGTGACATGTTTCCGTTACGCGCCATCTTTTTCTTATCCCTACCACTCGTGATTCGACGTATTTCTGTAAAGTTGCTTATAGTAAATTATTTTTTGAAAAATAAGGTCATAAAGATGTTTCACTTCTTACGTGTGTACACTAGTACACGCACACATTTTTTATTTATTATTTTATTTGATTTATTTCAGATAATTGCAATATCCATAATATTATAATTATTGTTAGTATCTTGTTACCTTATAACTATGTTTGATTAATGATTGTTTAATGATTATTTTTTATTTATTTTATTTTAATATGCTTTTATTGAAATAATAATGCTATTACTAAACCTAATTAATCGACTGGTAATATGAATCCTACTATTTCTACTATTTGTTATAATAATTCTACTAATCTCACAATACCTAATGTTTCTTATGGTCTTACGAATCATATTTTTTCTTTTAATCACATAAACTAGCACTACAACTACTTCTACTACCTTTACTACTACTAACTACCTTTACTACTACTTACTACTTATACTACTACTAACTACCATTACTACAACTAACTACCTCTACTACTATTAACTACTTTTCCTACTACTAACTACCTTTACTACTATAAACTACCTTTACTACTACAAACTGCTTTTACTACTTCTAAGTTCTACCTTTACAACTAAACACTACTTTTACTACTACAAACTACTTTTCCTACTACTCACTACTTTTTTACTACTACTACTAAAATTACTAACTCACCAGCATTCAAAAGCATTTGGACCATATCAACATCTCCTTTTAGTATAGCGAGGTCCAAAGGCGATGGTTTGTTTAAATCTGGACTTTCATAATTGACTTTAGCTCCTTGTTTTATCAATAAGTTCACTACTTCTGTGTTACCTGTAATTAAATTTTTATATCTATACTAATACTAATCTATAGTAATATTAAAAAGAGGAAAGGTTTGTATGTATGTATGGTTTTCAGTTTTCACGCATAAACTACTGAGGCGATTACAATGAAATTTAACACACATATAGAGGGTAACTTGGATTAACACATAGGATAGGTTTTATCCCGGAAATCCCACGGGAATGGGAACTATGCGGGTTTTCCTTTGAAAACGCGGGCGAAGCCGCAGGCGGAAATCTAGTTACTAATAATATTATAAAGCTGAAGAGTTTGTTTGTATGTTTGTTTGAACGCGCTAATCTCAGGTACTACTGGTCCGATTTGAAAAAATATTTCGTTGTTATATAGCCCATTTATCGAGGAAGGCTATAGGCTATATATCATCACGCTAAGACCAACAGGAGCGGAGGATAGCGGGTAAAACCGCGGGGCACAGCTAGTTTGATATCTACTCACCACTCAATACAGCATAATGCATGACAGTTCTGTAGTCATTTCTCACGTCAGCTATAGCGTTGACATCAGCTCCATAACTTATAAGGAGTAATACTGATTCTATTCCCTGGAACATTAAATAAATAAATATTTCAGTACAATTTTCACAGTACGATCTGATCCCATACTAATAAATAATAATAAATAAATATTATAGGACATTATTACACAAATCGACCTAGTACCACAGTAAGCTCAATTAAGGCTTGTGTTGTGGGTACTAGGCGACGATAAATATAATATTTAATAAATACATATATAGATAATAACACCCAGACCCAAGAACAAATAATTGAGTTCATCACACAAATATTTGCCCTGACCGGGGATCGAACCCGGGACCGTCGGCTCAGTAGGCAGTTACTTTACCACTGCGCCAACCGCGTCGTTAAGCTTTCGCTTGTGTTATGGAAAGCAGATGGCTGATAAACATAGGTACATCATTTTAAATAAACACTTATATATTATACCATAGATAATTAACATCCAGACACAGAGCAAACAAACAAACAAACAAAAATACTTTATTGTGCACCACAGAGAAAAGTACAAATAAGGACAAAATACATTAGTTAATAAAAGAGCACAACAGGCGGTCTTATCGCTCAGACAGCGATCTCTTCCAGACAACCTGGTGGACAAGGAGACGCAGTGCAAAAGTAATTAAAAACAGGGCAAAGTGCACTAAGAACAGAAAAAATAAAATAAATAAATTAAAAATAAATAAAAATACATATTATATAAATAGATAATAATATAAGCTTATAAATATACATAAACATACACATATATACATATACATAATGTACATACATAATATAACTAAATAAATAGATACAAACATATACATATATTATAATTGGAAAATAAACATACATAATATATAAATACACATACATAAAATAGAAAACGCACACCAACACAATTGACTAATAAAATAAACAATGAAATTACCGACTAATTGGATAAATAAAATTTCTTCAGTAAGTTTTTGAACGTAGATAGAGATTGAGCTGCTCTTATGTCTAAGGGTAAAGCAAACATCTATGTTCATCACACAAACATTTGCCCCGGGTGGGAATCGAACCCACGACTTCTGGCTTGGAAGGCAACTAACCCAACCGGTCAGTCAATATTAAATTTAAAATAACTGCAAGGATAAACTTTCTTTATTAGAAAATACAGTTTAACTTAGTGAGAAAAAACGTGCGGGTAGTTAAAAATAATATTATTAACTGCAATTTAGATTAATATTGGTTTAAAAAAATAATTATTCCTTTTAATGACACTAAAATATATCTATTTCATATAATAAAATCGTAGGAAAGTCAAAACTGTACATTGAATATTTTTTTTAAAAGAGTACTTGGGGCGTAATCTACAATAGATACCGAAGTCAAAAATATAGTTTTTAGAATTTTTGTCTGTTTGTTTGTATGTAAGTATGTCCGGGCTAATCTCAAAAAGTACTGCATGGATTTATTACAAATTTGGTACAGAGATAGCTTGAGACCTGAGGAAGGACATAGGATAGGTTTTATACCGAAAATCCCACGGAAACGGGAACTATGCGGGTTTTTCTTTGACTACGCGACGGAAAGCTATTTATTTTTATTTGTTTACTAGCGGTCCGCCCCGGCTTCGCCCGTGGTACATGTTTACGTTTTCTCTACATAAAAACCATCCTCGTACTTCAAGGAATATAATAAAAAAAGAATTATCGAAATCGGTTCAGCCGTTCTCGAGTTATGCGCTTACCAACACATTTTGCGATTCATTTTTATATATAAGATTTTTTGTTCTTAGCTGTGTATATAATATATGTGTAAACTAAACAAAAAACCTACCTTTCTCTGTCTGGCAGCCTTCATCAACGGCGTCAGACCTGATCTATCCCTCGAGTCAGGATTCGCTCCAAACATGAGCAGCAGTTCCAAATACTCAGGGTCGGAAACCAGATTGATTTCGGCACCGAAAAAGTATCTTTTATTCGGATCTGCGCCATGTTCTAATAGAAGACGGGCTACATCCTGTTAATAAATAAATATTTCAGGACAATTTTCACACACGGCACGATCTGATCCCATACTAAGCTTTCGCTTGTGTTATGGAAACCAGATGGCTAATAAAAATACATTTATAATTTTAAATAAACACTTATATAGATACCCAGACACAGAGCAAACATCTATGTTCATCACACAAATATTTGGCCTAGGTGGGAATCGAACCCACGACCTCTGGTTTGGGTAAGTATTTTTTAAGGGTACGCGCAGACAGAGAGCGTTCTGCGTTCCGCGTTCTGCGTTCTGCGTTCCGCGTTCTTTGTAATGTGAAGGATCTATAGCGCCGGCGCACACAGAACGCAGTTAGACCGCGGCGGTCATTCGGAACGCTTGCGTTCTCGCGTTCTCTGTACAGAATTACAAAGAACTCGCGTTCTCGCTATGGCTGGTCCGTCTTCTCCAATTGGTATCTTGTTTTTCTATTTCAGATTTTACATAGTCATGTAACTCATTGAAGCTATTTATTGACATTCGAAAATAAATATAAAATCTCTCTTCATCTTGAAGCAGCTCAGGGATAAGAATACTAAATTCTCCCATATCATCTCGTTTCGTGTTGATAGGGTGTACCCAACATTTTCTACTTTTTTTTGACTCCTCTAGACTCCACAAAAGCAAGGCTTCATCTTCGGAAGATGAACTTTCGAGAGAAATGTTTTACGTGCGGAGAGTCGCGAAATAGAACGCAAATGTCTTGAACGTGCTCCTGTGTGCGCTAGAACGCAGAACGCAGAACTGACGAACGCAGGACGCAGAACGCGGAACGCAGAACGCTGTATGTCTGCGCGTAGCCTAAAGTATTAAAAAAAAACAACAAATATTGGCCGAGGATGTTATATAACTAAACTATTACTTTATATTAGTTATACTGAAGATAACACTACAATAAGCTCTACTTAATATAATATAAAAAGTTAATAAAAATACGTACGGCAATTTTTGAGCGTTATTATAGGCCTAGTTGATGATGGTTTATTGAAAATTAACCTTCATAATTTTTATTTTATATGATGGAAAAAAATCATTATTATACACTATAAAGCACTGTCATAACATTTATCCCGGATATATTGTCTGATAATAACAAAATTGCATAATCTATACCCCCTTTATATGGTCTGATCACAAACTTACATAATGTATACCCCATTTATATGGTCTGATAATACACTTATATGGTCTGATCACAAACTAACATAATATTATATACCCCATTTATATGGTCTGATCACAAACTAACATAATGTACACCCCTTTTATATGGTCTGATAAACCATTTATATGTTCTGATGAACTTACATAATGTTTATTCCGTATAGCCAATCTCAATGGCTCATCACAGAGCGTTGTTCGTGGGAACTCTTCGCCCGTGTCCGGACGGTAGTCAACCGCTGCACCACTTTCAAGTAGCAGTTTCACGAATTCCGTGTAACTGTAGAAGAAATTATATTATTTTTAAAAATGGGTTATTTATACAAAGCGGTGACATTAACTAGATTTAATCAAACTAGCGGTCCGCCCCGGCTTCGTCCGTGGTACCTACATGTTTAAACTAACCTCTCAAGTTGGATCGAACTGCACATGGTGTGCGAATTATATTATAATCGGTTAAGTGGTTTAGGAGTCCATTGAAGACAAACATTGTGACACGAGATTTATATATATTAAGATTAAGATAAAATAATAAATACATACCCATGTTCCGCAGACAGATGCAAGGCACTATAACCACAGTCATCCGTCGCGTTGATATCGCAGCCTCTCACGAGAAGCAACCGAGTGGCTTCCAAATATCGCTGCCATATCGCATAGTGTAAGGGACGCAGGCCCTGTGTTACTGGCTCGTTTACCTGATAATAAAATAATATAATATAGCTATACTTAATATTATAAAGCTGAAGAGTTTGTTTGTTTGTTTGAACGCATTAATCTCGGGAACTACTGGTCCGATTTATCGAGGAAGGTTAGGCTATATTTCATCACGCTACGGGCAACAGGAGTGGAACCACGGGGGTGAAACCACGCGGAGCAGCTAGTTATAAATAAGGAGTGGAATAAAAAGAATATAATGAATGTAGGGTAGAAATATAAATGTTTTGCTACTAATAGTAATACTATAAGGTACAATTAAAGAAATTTACTAGCTGTAGATCTATCTATAATCTTAGCTGATGCGGAGATCGGTATTGAAATGGTAATATAAACACAGTTTAATAGTTATTAATGAAAAATTAAAATTATATTCTTCTTTTTGGCTAAGGAATGAGCATTATGAGTTATTCTTCAAGCTTTTAATTTATACGAAAACAAAGGTAATAAGATATTTCCTTTTAGATGGCACATGAATCTTCTTATATATAAAAATGAATCGCAAAATGTGTTGGTAAGCGCATAACTCGAGAACGGCTGAACCGATTTCGATAATTCGTTTTTTATTATATTCCTTGAAGTACGAGGATGGTTCTTATGTAGAGAAAACGTAAACATGTACCACGGGCGAAGCCGGGGCGGACCGCTAGTATTATATAAGTTACTAGCGGTCCACCCCGGCTTCGCCCGTGGTACATATGAAAAATAGATGTTGGCCGATTCTCAGACTTACCCGATATGCACAGAAAATTTCATGAGAATCGGTCCACCCGTTTCGGAGGAGTATGCAGACTAACATTGTGACACGAGAATTTTATATATAAGTTATTATATAACATACCTTTGCACCACAAGCCAGTAAGATTCTTATCTCATCGAGAGGTACCATCCGAATGATGGAGTCAGCCAGCTCGCGCTGCAGCGACTTGTCTGTGATCACTTCTGAAGGCATGGTTGCTGAAATAGTACATGTATCATTAATTATTTAAATCGTAAAATCCACACTTGGTCCAAAAAGATAAGTTTTTATTTGAAGAAGTTGTTTTTATGGAAGGTTTAATTTTAATTTGTTAGGTTTTCAACAAAACGGGCGAAGCTGCGGAGAGGTGGTTTTTGCAATTTTGACACACACTAAAATCCAGAATCCTAGATTAACTTTATTATAGAAAGAAAGAAAGAAAGAAAGAAAAAAAGCTTTATTGCCAACAAAAACTAAGACTATCTTAACTTAAAAAGTAAACACATATTTGGCAACCGTAACCGTATGACCGCCTCCTTGGTACAGTGGTTGACGCGTGAGCTTACACCGAGGGGTCCTGGGTTCGATTCCCGGTGGAGACGAAGAAAAAAAATGTCTCGGTCTGGCAGGACACAGAAGGCTGATCACCTACTTGTCCCTAAAGAAAATCGATCAGTGAAACAGATGTATAATGCATCTGCCCCTTACCCCACTAGGGGACATGGCACTTCACACATAGAACCGTAAGTAGTAACCTATTGTTGCTCAAATTGGATAGTGGCAGTATTCATTGCCCATTCAGTCTCAATTTTTTTTCTAATCTAGGTATGTTTATTAAATTATTATTATTACCAACCTTTTTTCTATATTGTACCTTCAAAGTTGTATAATAAGTACCTATCAGTTACAACGTCGAATTTCACTAAATAATTTCAGGACTAGCTGATAAAGTCACTGATAGCCTATTCAACACTTTAATCTTTAATTTCTACAGAGACTACTATATTACTTGCTCTGTGACAGAGACGTTACACAGAACACATCCAGGTGGATGATACTTTCAAACTGAATAATTAAATAAAGCCAATAAAAAGTTTGCGTTTTATTTGTGAACTGAAAATAACAACACGTGCGCGTGTTGTGTAACAAATGCGTATTTGATACGACCAATGGTCAATATCTATTCTATTATTACCACGATTTACAACATGTGTCTAATACAAAGGTCGTAAACAAACGCAATCAAATGTATGGGGCAACGACATTTTACATTGCGTAGTTTGACGTTTTATAGGATAATTTTATTAATGCCATTAGAAATAGAGATTAATTTTGATTGACTGTTTAATCACTATATTTAACTTGTAGTAAATGTCGCTAATAATAAAAGTGTGGTAAAAATATGTATGCAATTTTATAACAATGTATGGGTCGGGACAATGACTTGATACATGTCAGCTAAAATTGGTTGGTGTTAGCTTGGTGTTTTTGTATAGCTTTTCTAAAGAATCTGCCATTACCTTTAATGCTGTTTATTTAAAAAAATATTATGAAATTACAACCATTACAAGTTACAACGCAATAATAATGCAAGTGCATCAAGATATCCATAAATCTATTTAAAAGTGCGATTCGCATATTTGAATACTAGTATAGCATGGTACACATCTTTTATCTTCAATAGAACCAAAACAAAGCCAGCCCCCCTAGACAAGTGGCTTTCTATTAGCGTAAAGTTGAATAGAATAGATTATGAATGTATGAGATTGACGTAATCAATCGTCGTCGTCGTCGTAATCAAACGTCAATCTCATACATTCATAATCTATTCTATTCAACTTTACGCTAATAGAAAGCCACTTGTCTAGGGGGGCTGGGTAAGGGATTGGCCAATTCCTTGAAATCCACCAACTGTTTTCTAATACTTTCAATAACAATGTTTTTTAAAAATAATCCCCGTTCATATCAAAAACAAAAACAATACGCATTAGGCACATGCGCAGACAAAAACATGTAAACATGCACACGTGGCGCCATCTACTGTGAAACAAAATGAAGCAAGTTCATTGGCCTGTACGACCAGTATATGATGACACTCCGTTAAAACTGAGAGAAAGAAAATTATTTGAAGGCAGGGGTCTTCCTTATTTGGTTTTGGCAACGATCCATACTTTAGTTTCCTTACCTGTTTTCGTATTTTCAAGGACGTTTCACTTATTTTTAGCCATGATCACTATTTTCCACGTAAGATAATAATTTGGTGTTTTTCAAGGAAGTTTATAAAGATGTATGTGAAGTAATTTGGCTGCAATTGTAGGCCACGATTTATTTCAATGGAAAGTACCGCTTGTACTAAATTAACCTTATTAAAAAAGGTTACGGTAACATCTTTAAATACCAACCCTGAAAAGGGCATCTACTGTAATTTTTAGCATGAGCAGAAATTAAATTAAATTATTTACCATACTTGTTCTTTGCTAATATGTAAAAGTAGCTGTGTCTCGCGGTTTTACCCGCACTGCTCCGCCTCTATTGGTCTTAGTATTCTGATATATAGCCTATGTGTTAATCCAAGTTACTCCCTGTGTGTGCCAAATTTTATAAAAATCGGGTCAGCAATTTTGCGGAAAGGAGTAACAAACAAACGCATTTAAACATGCATAAGAAGATAGAGAAACTTTCACAATTTTCCGAAATGAGAAACGTATTATTCCTAACCTCTCATAACTTCATAAGTTACCATCATTGTTATTTTATCCAGACCTCTGATTTCATCGAAAAAATATGAGAATTGGAAGTGAAAATAGGAATATGTCCTACCTTTAATATTAATTTCGTCTATCAATATTAACTTTTCTACCTTCACCACTACCACCAAACTGCACAAAACAAAAAATCTTACGCAATTCTCACGTGAACTCCATATTTTAACTACACATGATCAAATCAATCGTGACCACATCAAAGACTCTTGGCCACGTGCTTTATCGTGGCATAGCTCCAGAAATCACTGCCAAGTTGGTACAAGGTATGACATCAGGGGGATTTCTGTGAAGCACCAATTTTTCTTCATTCTACATGATTCTACGCATCTTTGTTACAGATTTCCTCAAGTATTTGTCGTTTGGCCTTATTCTGCTTTGTATTTAACGCGTCTTTGTTACCAATTTTATGATGTTTTTGTTGAATGATCTTTGATGAAATGATTTAAGGCCAATAAAATCCTTCTTTCCTTGTCTGAGGCCGATAGTTTTGGAATTAGTTATATTTTCTTAATGCATTTCTCGAGTATCAGCGATATTTTATGTGTCTTTGTTATAAATGTTTCGTCGTCTACTATATCTTTCTTATAGGTATATATAAAAATGAATCGCAAAATGTGTTGGTAAGCGCATAACTCGAGAACGGCTGAACCGATTTCGATAATTCTTTTTTATTATATTCCTGGAAGTACGAGGATGGTTCTTATGTAGAGAAAACGTAAACATGTACCACGGGCGAAGCCGGGGCGGACCGCTAGTTACATATAGTATTTGTTTTAAGGTGTACCAGTTTCATGTTTATTTATGTCGTATAATCCACATTAAAACTTAATGATTTATTCACAAAACACGGTTTTTGGACTTTATATTGTTCTGGCAGCGTACAGAAGGTTGATCACACAATCTACTAATATTATAAATGCGAAAGTTTGTGAGGATGGATGTGTATGTGTATGTTTGTTACTCTATCACGCAAATACTAGGTACTGAACCGATTGAAATGAAATTAAGCATAGATTAACACATAGGATAGGTTTTATCCCGGAAATCCCACGGAAACAGGAACTATGCGGGTTTTTCTTTGAAAACGCGGGCGAAGCCGCAGGCGGAAAGCTAGTAGCTCATAAATCGTGCCACGGACCTCCTATGAGGGTACAGGCCACAATCCTGGCCAAGTGCAGCAGATGTCACATGTCGTCGAACTTTAAATCTTTGACATGCCGGTTTAAAACGCAAAATGGCCTAGCATGTGTAGCAATACATTTGTTTAGTTTTCATCAGCTGTTATCATGCGCCTTTGGCTATCGGAAGAAAACAATATGGAGCCAAATGATTTTTCACCTGAGATTCTTAAGCGATGATTGATGATTGCTTGTCTCTTTCTATCTCGCTTCATTTAAAAGTGACAGCTTATGTAAACATGATTTGACATCGAACTTGGCTGCGTTATGAATGCGGAATGATCTTGTGATAACTATTTATTGTTATTGTTGATAATTTAGATATCTATATGTATAGATATAGTAAATTGCCCTACGCGTCTGTCTGTCTCTTTAAAGCTTGTAGAATGTTTTCAAGTTATTTGGGAACATTTCCGATGAGTGAAAGGCATTGCGCTACTAGATTAACTAAATATTGCTTACACTACAATATTTTTTTCAGGCATTTAGTAGAATGGTCTATATTGAATAATATTATCAAATCAAGAGAAATCGCGGCCAATAGCTAGTTTATAATCTTCAAATAAACTTGGCGACACTACAAACTATAACACCGTTTACTTTATGTAATTATTTACGATAAATAGGATGATCGTCGATGAAATTATATGAATGACGTCTTTACAAGGTCATCTTAGACGTCGTGTCTTAGAAGCGTCTGCCAATGTGAGCACTGTTGCTATAGAAACCTGTATAGTTTGACATCAGATTCGTTGAAATAACCTTGCAATGGAGTTATGTATTTGGATGAAAATACTACTTTTTATGTAGGTATTAATATCGTCAAATTATTTAAATTTATTGCTTCTTTCATATTCTTACAATAGCATAGCCTGTTTATTCTAAAAAATAAACAGAAAAAGTAATAATTCATGGAAAATTTCGAAGCTAAACATTTCATACAAATAAGTACAAAAATGTCTGCAAGTACCAAGGCAACGCATGAAGTCTGACTATCAAAATGGCCGCTTAAAATAGAATCCAGACGTTGACCCCGGCCATGACACTAAACTTTTTGGCATCGTTTCACGTATTTCTGGAAAAACGGGGCAATACTCTACGCAGCAAGTCTAATTAAACAACAAAAAATTTTTATTAGTTATATCACTTTTAGAGCAGATTTTAACGATTTCGTGTGTTGGATCTGTCTCCGTTTGAATTTGGATTATATCTGTAAAAATTAAAAAAAGAAATCGAAAAAAAAATATACCGAACGGAGTCTCTTTTAATTTTCGGTGAATCGTGTAAAATAAAATTGTACTTAGTTGTTCACATATAGTATAGACTAGCTTCCGCCCGCGACTCCGTCCGCGCGGAAAAATTAAGATTTATTTATTTCTACGTATTTTTCCGGGATAAAAAGTATCCTATTTTATGCCCAGGATAATAAGGTATAATTATACCAAGTTTCATCGAAATCGAACTGTTAGTTTTTACGTGATGCCTTCACATACAGACAGACAGACAGACAAAATTTTTTTTAATCACATATTTGGGTTTGGTATCGATCCAGTAACACCCCCTGCTATTTATTTTTTCAATCTTTTCAATGTACAGAATTGACCCTTCTACAGATTTATTATATGTATAGATATTGAAGGACACTAATGGTATGGTATTTAACAATATTTCTTTGTGAATTTGTAAAAATTGTAAAGTTAATTGAACGCATTTTATATTAGCAGCGATTTGTTGCGATCACACTGAAAGTATAGGCCTATATAATTTATCACATGGATTTCCTAGTTCCTACCCATATAGAGGACAAAGTAGCAGGCAGACGCATTAAACACTTGCAACCAGAACAAAGTAATATTAAGTTCAAAATATTTATAATCCGCAACACAAAGGCGTAGGCGTGTGTTTATAAACGCACGCTCGAAATAAACGCCCTGTTTACATGCTCTTTGAATGGGATTAATCAGGATTAATGAATGTTTTCCCTACCTAACTACGTTTCTGTTTGCGATTTATTTGAGTTAGTGGGGCATAAGATATGATAATTATTAATATACTCTGTGGAAAAGTGTCAGACCTGTCAGACTGTTTATATGGTCTGGTTGTTAGTCCATTCAAAATTTGTCTATATTCTCGATTCCGAGAGGTATAACATTCGAATTAAGATGATCGACTTTTTTTAATGATTATCAATAAAAGACTGTCTATCAACTTAATTTCGCTCCGTACGACTGTTTAAGTTTCATTGTAACTTTTTTGAAGTGAAAACTTCTTTAGCGGCGTTGGGTATAAAATCGTAAACTCGCGTCAGGACACGTGACCTGATCGAAAAAGCGTAAGACGGATACCATTCCAAAATATCAAACATGCTCAACGTTATTAATCAAGTTTTCACTTCTGCCGGCACTCCCGAGTCCCGGAGTGCAACCCGTCTTTTTGAAGTGAAAACTTCTTTAGCGGCGTTGGGTATAAAATCTTAAACTCGCGTCAGGACACGTGGCCTGATCGAAAAAGCGTAAGACGGATTTTTTTTAGCCCTTATAGACGGATACCATTCCAAAATATCAAACATGCTGAACGTTAATAATCAAGTTTTCACTTCTGCCGGCACTCCCGGAGTGTAACCCGTCTTTTTTTTTAATAAAGTTTGTGCAGGTTCTGGCTTTATACATTTACGTATCAAAAAATTTTTATCATAGTTACAACAAGACATCTGCATTCCAACATTTCAATAATAAATCGCATAAATTTATATTTGTTTTGAATCGATGTTTGGTTATTAGAATATAATATAGGTTCACGCTTGGTTCACGCAATAGGCTGTCTTTTATCTCGATGATATATAGATATGTATAGGAATGAGTTATCGTTATTTCTCTAAAATACTAATATAATGTGGTTTTCTCTAATGTATTTTTCATCGCCTTCTTGATCTATTGTTGTTGAAATGATCGAATTTAGAATTAGTCTAACGCATGTTATTTCAATAATTAATTATAGTTATAGCGAGCGTGTGCGGTTCATTTCGTGATAAAAATTTCAAATTCATAAATTAATAAGTCCAATACGATTATAACATAATTTATGGATATAATTTAATCCATTTTTCGATCACAACACAACATGCCTAGTCCTTTTGTAATCTAAGCCTAGTCCTATTATTTTATTTATTAAATATCTCATATATATAACTTAAAATGGCATGCAATATTTCAATATTAATTTAGCACCAAAATTATAATTAAATAGATTTCAGACTTACCGAATTGCAGTCAACTTCAAATTTCAAAACAAAACACGCGCACAAAGCTTTTGTCAAAAATATCTTGGAAAAAAAAACACTTCGCTGTTCGCGCGCTTTTCTTGACAGCAATGACCGAAGAACACGAGGGTGCAGATAAAACAAAACGTTCAATAATACAGATTATAATTATCAGAGACGCGACGTCCGTTCAGTAACTTGATCAAATTGGAACTGTTGTTGCAACATGAAAGTTTTGTTCTGGAGAAAAGCCAATATGGCGATTTGCCAAGTACGAAGTACGAATTGATTATAGGGTAAATGTCATGAAAGGATTACAAAAACATTAACTACGTAGTAACGCGCATGAAACTTGTCATTAATAAATACAATTTTAATGTATTTAAAACGCGTTTTTTATTGATTGTATTATTAATCCCAACTTTTCGAATACTTTTCAGCGAGCTTGCGGCAGACAGGCTGGCGTAAAATCAAACAAGAATACTTTTGCATTGTATTCGTACATAACGATAATAATATGTAAGTTGAAATAAATACGTAAAGTGTATTTATCAGAGCGCAATTATAAAAGAAAATTACTTACAGCGGTTAAGTCTAGAATGGCTGAAGTGATATAAAATATTTTGGACTGATTAATATTTTATGCATAAACTGAGATTGTTTCATCAATTTCAGTTATGCAAAAATTTCAAAAAATTCAAGTTTTTTAATTAGTCATAATTTGTCAAGTTTTAATAATAAAAAAAAAAAATCCATATATTTTGTTCATGGGCATGTCAAGATGATGTTTGACTAAATAAATATTATTATTGGTAAATTATTTATAAACACAAATTTAGCCGGATAACAATCTGCCATCCATAAAACTTAGGTAGCACGATCATAACATATTGCATGCTATATAGATTACAGATAAACTGAATTGACATGAAACCATTTTTTTTAACGTGAGGAAGTAACCATTATTGGTGAATTTACCCTACCCAGATAACTAAATATGATATCTTCTTCCCTGTTAATTTTTTATGTAAAATGCTTGAAAAATCTATATGTATAACCGCCTCCTTGGTACAGTGGTTGACGCGTGAGCGCATACCGAGGGTCCCTGGGTTCGATTCTCGGTGGAGACGAAGAAAAAAAATATCTCGGTCTGGCAGGACACAGAAGGTTGATCACCTACTTGTCCCTAAAAAAAAAAATAGGATAGTTTTATTCCGGAAATCCCACGGGAACGGAACTACGCGGATTTTTCTTTGACTACGCGGGCGAAGCTGCTAGCGGAAAGCAAGTATGTTTAACTAAATTTTAACAAAAAACTAACACATATTAGCAAAACATTTACATTTACAGCTATAATTTTTTCATTTATAACATTAAATAATTCTACACAGATTTTTAGATATTTGATTCAATACAAGATATCTCTAGATTTTATCGATGTGTGTATTAGTTTTTCTATCATGCTCTGTGTAACTTACCTGCTAGTTAAAAGAAACATCAACTCTGCGAATTTCAACCTTCTAATACGACTATTTTTCCACTATTTTGTATGAACTGCCATCTCTATTCATAAGCAATGACATCAACCACTGAGCTGTAGGGCACAGGCGATCGCAATTCGCAATATGATGGTGAAGGAAATAATTTAGACGAATTAAATTCCGTTTAGCGGCTGTATTGGATTATGGTGGTATTCGGTTAGGTTGGTAGCACACTGGGCTACAAATTCCATTGAGAATTTTTTTATACTTACTATGTTTATTAAAAACTAACTATGCCTCGCGGTTTTGCCCGTGTGGCTTCGCTCTTGTTGGTCTTAGCATGATGATATATCCTATATAAGCTTTTCTCGATAGATGGGCTAACTAGCACCGAAATAGTTTTTCAAATCGGACCAGTAGTTCCTGAGATTAGCGCGTTCAAACAAACAAACTTCTCAGTTTTATAATATTAGTATAGATAAAAATGTTACCTTAATAAGTAATTCTGACTTACGTATTCTAGCATCCTTCTACTATTATAAAGGCGAAAGTTTGTAAGTATGGATGTATGGATGTTTGTTACTCTTTCACGCAAATACTACTGAACCGATTACAATGAAATTTAGCACACATATAGAGGGCAGCGTGGATTAACACATAGGATAGGTTTTATCCCGGAAATCCCACGGTAACGGGAACTATGCGGGTTTTTCTTTAAAAACGCGGGCAAGCCGCGGGCGGAAAGCTAGTCTTAGATAAATATTTTCTACAAACGACATATATTACAAAATATACTTACAATTGTATCAAAATCCGTTCAGTCATCAGTGGGTATCACTTGAAAGGGTACCTAACATACATATGGAACATTTTAACAAAACTTTCGCGTTTATAATATTAGTAGGATAGGAAGTTGGTAAGTGTAGAATAGATATAAAACGCCCAGTGTACACCAACCCTAACTCACCCTTAGGCTTTGCCATATTTCCACCGTTCCGGCAGAGACACCTCAACAGTTGGCCAGTTGCAAGCAAACCGCAAGGTAAGATTAACACGGTCTTTTAATTTATTAATGAAGCCTGTTTTTAAAGAACCTATTATTAAAGGGAGGATATTTTTTTTTGTAATTTGTTTATTACGATTTAAAGAAAAATTAACCAAACTTAAAAATTTCTATAAATTCAAAATTCAAATTCTAAAAACGCGAATTCGGTCCGAAGCGTAATATAAAAAACTAGCTGCGCTTCGCGGTTACCTCCTGTTGGTCTTAGCGTGATGATATAAAACCTATAGCCTTCCTCGATGAATGGGCTATCTAACACCGAAAGAATTTTTCAAATCGGACCAGTAGTTCCTGAGATTAGCGCGTTCAAACAAACAACGAACAAAGTCTTCAGCTTTATAATTTTAGTAGTATAGATATAGATTAAAACTTAGTAATTTTTATTTTATTTTATAGTCCGATATATTATTTAAACTGTTGGTTGAAAGCTAGAGTCATAATACATTTCGTATCGCGTGGATTCGGTAAAAAGTTTATTCTATGTGTGATAGTTTGTTTTTCTTTATAACCAGTCTATGTCTGATTATCCGAATCGACGTTAAATACATACTAAGGTTACATATATACTAGCTTTCCACCCGCAGCTTTGCCCGCGCAATCAAAGAAAAACCCGCATAGTTCCCGTTCCCGTGGGATTTCCGGGATAAAACCTATCCTATTTCCCGGGGAAAAAGGAGCCTATGTCCTTTCTCGGGTATCAAAATATCTCTATACCAAATTTCATGCAAATTGGTTCAGTAGTTAAGGCGTGATTGAGTAACAGACAGACAGACAGAGTTACTTTCGCATTTATAATTTTAGTATGGATAAAACAAAGGACCTTTCTCTGTCCCTATGTCCCTGTGTATATCTTTTAAACTACGCAACGGATTTTGATGCGTTTTTTTGAATAGATAGAGTGATTCAAGACTCAAGAGTAAGGTTTTAGTATAATATAATCTATTAGATTTCATACAAAGCGGGCGAAACCGCGAGCGGTAAGCTAGTATATGATATTACTATTAAACCCCTAGATGGTCTATCGCCGCCCTGACTCCATCCCACTACCAACGGTATGGCACCGTTTCACAGCACGCGGCACAAACTTCAGGGTCCAGGATCTGATGGAAGACCAGGTGGGAACAGCAGTTCAGCTCCTGGTTAAGTACTTTATGGCTGATGAACCACCTTGCAAGTATATAGGTAAATAAATGAGCCTGGGTAAAAAATTAGCAACATTTGATGCACATTTGATGCAATAATCTTTTTGGTAGGCGTTGAAATTTATTACCTACTTTTTTTTAAACATTCTAACGTTAACGTAACGTTAGTATTAATAGTTCATTTGAAACATACAAAAAATACTATAAAATTCAAACAATTCATACGAGGTCATTTTTTTTCGAATGTTTACCAAAAATCAAAATCCTTACACGAAAAATAATTAAGTACTTACTTGTTTGCGATGTCAAGAAATCTTCCTTCATGCTGCGTTAAAAATGTATTTATTTAATTCAGGTATCCACAAATACCCAACGGCACAAGCGAATTTGGAGAAATTGTGGCGTGATACCATCAAAGACAAGTTGTCTCTAGTTTGTGTAGAAGACACAGACAAACCGACAAACATTATCAGCGTAAACGTGTTAACAGTAGCTTCGAAGGACGACAAAGAAGAACCATTCAAAGTGAGAAACGTCAATGTGAAATTTGCCGCCCTTTTTTTTTTGGTATCAGCCTGTTTTTTTTTTGTCAGTAGAGATTTTTTATTTGCTTTTTTATTTATAATTTTATTTTTTTCAGATCGATGCTTATGATGTTTATTTTATTTTAAATTTGCTGCCATGGAGATACATCTATACATATATACAGTAGGTAAACTACAAAGTTTTTTATTTATTAGCACAAATTACATACCTACCTATTATAATAATTAATAATATCATAATAGTATTGTCTCTTTTTTATTATTTTATCTTGCTTGCTTATGTTATGTTGAATCGTACGTAAGAAATATATTTTTTTAATTCAACAGAGCGAAGACAAGATCTGGGCCAAGTTATTCGGCGCTGTTGACATGGTTTCCCGTGGCGTCGATATCTTCGAGCGTTTTGGTGTGAATCAGTACTTGACAGCTTATGGGCTGGTGGTAGACCCAGCTTGGAGAGGCTTGGCGATTGGCAAGGAGATGCTTCTTGCGCGGTAATATTATTACAACTCAAAAAACGTGTTCTGTTGTCTGTGTTCTATTGTTTTTATCAAGGTTTTTATCCACAGAACAGTTTTTATCCTATAATTCCAAAAAGGGAGTACCTAACTAACTATATATTTAGATCGTTTTGCAATATGTTTTTATTTCTCTAAAGAGTATTCTTATAAGTTTGTATGTCATTGATTTGACTTTAATACCTACTGGCAGCAAAAAAAATGTTAAATTGACAGTAAAATATAAAATCAATCAAAATTACCACCAATGTTTGTGAATCCGTCCAAATTGTAAACAAAAATGAAAAATCCACCCCGTAAGCAAAAACGCTGTATTTGCGACACCGAGGGCCTACTAAAACGCATCACAGGGCACCCACCTCCGTTGCAATCTACGGAAATAAATAAAATACGCCTTGGTCTCTTCACTGAGAGGAATTCTGATGGCACTGCTTATTTAGTACTACGAGGTAATGACATCTACGATCGGTATAAAAAACGCATTTGTGACGCTGATATTCGTGCAATATATTTATATATACGGGATACTCCGAAGCGTATCACAAGGCTCGATTTAGCGTACAATAAAATAACAGACGTCGGCTTCTTCAAACTATTGAAGAAACTACTCGTGAAAGGCCGATCGAGCATTATAAACTTGAACATCATGAACAACAATTTAACGGAGGCGTCCATTTTGAATTTATCAAAATACGCGGAGTTTTTGAAACTCAAATATCTAAGGATCAATGGAAACGATTTCGGCGCAAAGGGTGGTGAATATTTCGCAGATTTTCTCGTTAAAAACAAAAGTCTTGAGTACTGTGATATCGGTGAAACAGGACAGACGCTTACAAGCATAGCCCATATTATTACGGCTTTGAGAATCGACCACGGCGCGAACAGAACTTTGAAGGTACTCGATTTGTGTCGAGTTGTACCATTGTTTAATCGATATTCATATGAAACAAAGTGGCTTGCCTATCACATAGAATACCTGTTAGAGAGAAATAACACTATCATCGAATTGCATCTGCAAAAGAATGAATTCATCGGGCATGATGTAGAATATTTTATACGCGGTCTACGCAAAAATAACACTTTACTATACTTGGATTTAGGATATAATAAAATCGGTGATTATGGAGCAGAGTTATTTGCTGAATATCTTAAAGATAATCCTGCTTTAATATTATTAAACATAGCTGGTAATAGTGTTCAAGACACAGGAGCGAAAGCGTTAAGTTTTGGATTACCATTTTCAAAAATACGTGCATTAGATGTATCTTCTAATAAAATAACAGACGACGGCCTCCAGGATTTATTGAACACATTGAAAAAGGCGTATTATTTACGGTTTTTCAACATATTCGGAAATAAGATTGGCCACGAAACCTGTGTTATAATAGAACGAATGTTGTTAAGCGGTGCGTTATTTCAACATACGATAGATGTTAGATTATATCAAGTAGATGACGTTTTATATGCAGCGTATTATCCAAACCCTGCTGATAGGAATAAGCACTTATATTATTGTGAAATGGACTTCGGATTCGCACAACCAATCTATCATATCAAACGTAATGTGTTGCCAGAAAAGAGGATCGTAAAAGTTGACTGTAAACAACGACACAAACTTGATAAGACAGACTTCAATAGATTTTAAATGTTTTTTTACGTTGTTTTAATGTAATTATTCTATAATCATGTGCGGAATGTGTAACTTAATTTTTGTTCTTGTAATTAATTTTTTATAGGTCAATATTGTGTCTTTTAAAATTTGTAACGTTTAAAGAAATAAAAATCTTGATAATACAATTTTCCTTTTATTTCAAAATGGCGGTTATAATATTAATTAACACGCTTTTATTAGCTTCACCTATATGCTTGTACGTAACCAACTCCTTTTGATGAGTGATAAATTCATTGTAAACAACAATTTTTTTTCAGTATACCGCTCTGCAAGGCCTTAGGCATAAAAGTGACGGCGACAGTTTTCACGGCCGCCGCGTCGCAGTCTGTGGCCAAAAAGGCGGGATTCCATGACGTTTTTGTGATGACGTATGCAGAGTTGGCGCGAAAAGGCTTCAATTTTCCCGGCATTGAAGAAAACACGACTTGTTCTAAATTAATGGCTCTTGTTATTGAATGAATTAATAATTAATTCAACATATGCCTAGATGTAATTGTGTAATGAGTGTTGTTTTGAATGTGTTAAAGGTATATAATATCAATGGTTGTTTTGAGTTTATAAATATTTCTAGTCATTTCGAAAACCATATAGTCCTAATCCATAGTACCTATGCTTGATAACTTGTGCAATGTTCGATGACATTAACAATAACGTAGGTAAAAAAAACTTTTTTTGTAACTAGACATTTACGACCATACAAAATATATAAACTAAGACGCTGCAAAATAATAATTTTCATTGAACAATATTTTTCTCATTGTAGAGCACATGTTGAAGTTCTAACTAGTCTGTCAAACGAGCTGTGTCCCGTAAAAACGGCGGCAAATTTAAAAAAAAATGCGGTGATTATAGTATCCCATACTTTATAGTACTGAAAAATACCGTCATGATAGTAATGTTACAGATATTTCAGAAATAAAGGCAAATACGTAGTGAAAAATAAGTTAAAAGCATGTTTTAAGCAAAATGAGCAAAAGGTTTAAACTTTTGACAGATAATAGTGCTGCCATTATGAAGAAACCAGTAAAATTCTTATAGATTATTAAGTAAATAATTATGGACACGACTTGGTTGATAGGCTTTATTGCGTGTTGTATCTCGAATACATAACTAAGGTTAAAACTTATAAAGTAGAAAGTTAATAAGAACATATTATTATTATGTATGATTAGCAATGTTATTGTAGTCGTTCAGTCTATATTATACTGTTAAATAAACTGAAATATTATATGAAAGTAAATAGTTTGTATTATTTCTTTCCAATCCTGTAGACACAGAATAAATAAGAGCTATACAACTATTAACTAATAACTAATACATAATTAGATAATTACTTGATAACACCCTAATTTAAATTATTTTCTAATGGGTTTAGTATGCTTTAATACGCTACCTAATTTAATTTATGTAAAAATAAACTAAAACATAGTGTCATATATTATTGTACCGTAAAAGTGTAAAGACCGCAAGTTATAATTTTCATTCATAGTAACATAATTCGTGAGACGGTGCAAAGCACTGACCTCTATAACTATACGCTGGACTGGCTATCCCATACAAAATGACAGCTATTTGCTGTGCCGATTCAAAGCGCCCCCGGTGAAAGTTCTGAGAACTTATTAGTTCTCGACGAACGAGGCGACGAAATATTTTGTAATCTTATTAGATTACAAAATATTTCGTCGCTTCGTTTTGTTTACACAGGTTTAACTTCTGGATAATCTGAGTCTGAATAAAAAATAGTGTCGGTAATATTTCTATCATTGTAGTCGATATCAGAAAAGTTTTTATCGATAACAAACCATTTGTTTTACATCACAAGTATTAGTTCCATTCCCCCTCACTGGCCTCACTGCTGCCGTCAGCGCCAAAATGGCGAGTTTCAAATAGGCACAAAAAATGACAGCAATAGCCTGTCCAGCGTATAGTTATAGAGGCACTGACCTCTATAACTATGCAATGACCTCTATAACTCTATAACTGTGCAAAGTCAAATAAAATTCATGGTGACCCTAACTATCATTTCTACATAGACGATAATGATTGGTTGAGTAATGAGTTGTCAAAACGTTAGACAAGGACCATTCCCTTTTGGGAGACCTCTCGCTCGGACCGTTTTTGGTTAGCTTCCGCTTAATAAGTGTATTTAAATAGATCACATTTTATCAAAAAATATTATTTGGTGTACTGTCTATTATAGTTAATAGTTTAGCGTCTTTGATTACATTATGTAGACTCTACATTGTAGTGACTCTATGGGCACATAAAAATATGATTAGAACCTAATTATTTTAGATAGAATACCAGAATAAAAATAAAAAACTCGTATAATACTTTTGCAACTATTTATTGACACCAATATTAAACTTATATTCTAAATAATAACAAATTATCTTATGCAATACTTAACTAAACATAAAAAATCAACACATTTAAAGAAAAACTAAAGAAAAAGGTCTATGTATATTATTACGCCCGCCAACTTAAAATATACATAGGCCTAGCATTTATCGAGCAAAAATTATTTACTACTAAGTACTACAGTATAAAAATACTTCCACTTAAATATCTAAACTAATGTTAAACCTACATAATGAAGAAATATTTTTTGTTGGTTTTGGTTTAAAAACTTAAAAACTTACAAAAATATATATTCGAAAACTCTTTCGCCAGAAAGCTTGTTATTTCTGAGTGAAATATGCAATATTCTGTTTACAAGGGTAGAGTCGAGCCGAGCAGGTAGTTTTAAACATGATGTTATAGAGAAGAAAGTTTTATTGTTTAGTAGGTATAAGAATACCGCTATGTGGTCGAATTATTATTTCTTTAAAAATGTCTCATAGAGAACTTGAATGCTATAAAACTAAATATTAATTGTTATGATTTACTTAAAAAAAAACGATTATAAAAAATATTTAATTATTATATAGTCGAGGGCCGAGGCTCTATTTTATATTTCTAGAGCCTATGATCTAAAAAGGTAACGCTAGGTTAGCCTACCATGCGGTGTGGTACGTCAAACTTCAGCTGTCTCTTTTTCGCTCACGATAGTTGAATCATGCCATCTCACTTTGACGTCTAAACGTGTGTGCGTGTGCCGTTTTAGAAGAATATTGTATTGGTAACATACTTACGTACGTACCTATTTACTTATAAAATCATTGCATAGAGCATACATAAACAGATACTAGGCACTTTAAATGAAAATATCTTTTCAGTTATTCAAAACGTTTTGGACATAAAGTAACCCATTCACTGCGAGACAATGGCAAAATAATTGTACCAACGCAGTGCTGCCATAAATATTAAATAGCTACATATACATAGGTTATCTGTTGGATATAATTACGTCAAGCGATTCGCTTACAATTCGCCAATCGGATGTTTTCAATGGGCTCACGGATGGTTGGATGACCAATAAGAATTGAGCAGAGAAATCATTCTTGGCGTTTCTCTATCTATTGTTATTGATTCTCTAACCCTGTAGCGATTTTAGCAAGCGCTCTATCGATGTGAAAACTCTTAAAATCTTTGTGAAAAGTATAAAATTAAAATCTTAAATATGCATCTAAAAAGAATCGTTCTACACACTACTTTCCGAAATTCTTTTAAAGTCAACTAAAAGGGTAAAATTAAAAATTCTTACTAAAATGTAATAGGTATAAATCTTCCTATATCAAATCAATCGCGTCATAATGTTTAAATACACACTAAAAAGGTAAATATCTAAAAACTATTATAACTTATCTAGCACTCGCGATAATCATATCTTATGCACGCCCTTATATTTCGCTGCAGAAATGTACCTTTGGGCTTTGTCCACCCCATGTACCTATTCCTATAATCTATTTTTAAACTTATGCAAATGCTACAGTAGGTAATTCAAAATTATAAATGTAAAAAAAACAATATTTTTTAATGTAGAAAAGTCAGGTTAGTAATACAGTTTAAAATTCAAGAAGGGTTTCCTACATCGATACAATTACATTCAGACCGTTTTTTGTTAAAAAAAAAACTAATTTTTAACCGAAAAATAGATTTCTAGATGTTTTATACGTGTTGTAGGTATGTTCTAGTGCTCTCCAAGATTACATAAACATACATTAGATTTCTTTTCTTTCTTAGAACAAAAAATAATACTTTTTTTTAGAAAAAATAACTAAAAATCGCCTTCAAACAGTCAATCCTAAACCCAATTTAAATGGGACTACATGTCAGGCAGATTTCAAATAAAAAAATAATTACTTATCAAAATCGTTTTACCCAATCACAATGAGTAATTCTGAGATAACGAGCCAAAAAAGACATAAAAATACAGTCGAATCGAGCATTTCCTGCTTTTTTTGAATTGGGTTAAAAATAAAGAAATAATTTTCCAAAATGTCGAGCGCTAAAGTAACACGGAAAGAGGTAAGTTGACTACTGCTATTTTATTTATTTATATCAGATATAGGTCCATACAAAATCATACTGATATTATAAACGCGAAAGTTTGTAAGTATGGCTGTTTGTTACTCTTTCGCGTAAAAACTACTGAATGGATTTATTTTTTCAATAATATAGTTTATGCTTCAGAATACAAAATCTATAGAAATACTTCATTTTACCCGCGGGTGAAACCGCGCGGCACAGCTAGTAAGTAGTACAAGATGTTTATGTAAACTACATAACTTCAACATTAATTCATGTAGTAAGTACCTATATAATATACCTACATACAGAATAAATAGCATAACTTATTAAAAACTAGCTTTCCACCCGCTGTTTCGCCCGCGTTTTCAAAGAATAATAGTTCCCGTTCCCATGGGAATTCCGGGATAAAACCTATCCCATGTGTTAATCCAAGTAACCCTCTGTATGTGTGCTCAATTTCATTGTAATCGGTTCAGTAGTATTTGCGTGAAAGAGTAACAAACATACATACAAATACATTCATCCTCACAAACTTTCGCATTTATACATCGAGATATATGTAATGCATTTATAATATTAGTAGGATAGGATAGCATTAGTAGGATTGTAGGACTAAAGATTCGCATTGAAAAGAGTTAGAAACTAAACTTTATATCAATCGATTTTGAAGTCAAGAGCTAATTTTAGTTTGTAAAGCAAAAAAAAGTTTCTTGAAGAAAATATATGCTAAGTAATTATTTTTTATTTTTTAACAAAGATCTAAAAAAAACCACCGTCGAATTGTCAAAACTAAAACTTAAATAAGACCACATGGCAGGCACCATCTTGCAAATAAAAAAAAAAGAATTATCAAAATCGGTTCACACAGTCAAAAGTTCTGAGGGACCTACCTAACAAAGCCAAAATAATAGTCGAATTGAGAACCTCCTCCTTTTTTTGAAGTCGTTTACACATACTCAATGAATAGGTTAAAAAAGTTACTTTTCTGTCAGGTCGTTTTTATTATATGTAGGTATGTAATAAAAGCAAATTAATTGAAAAAACCTAAAATCACCTTTTCTTTTTTATTATTTTTGTAGTTGTATCAATATGTTTTACCTTATTTATTTAAAATGTCAATTTTACATTAAATATATGAAATAAATTAATTTCAAATTAAGTTAAGAGAAACACAAATAGTATATTAGCTAGCACAATCAACACAATATGTATGTGTGTTCTAATGCTACTATAAAATGACTGAGACCAAAATCTAAACGTTTTTTTTATTGTAAACCTCTCTGATATATTTCAAATTAATTTTTTTTAAATTATATTGCAATAAAAACAATAACGAAATTAGTTAATTGTTTTCTAGAATTAAAATCATTTGTTGATTTGCATGAGAAAATATTAAAAAAAAGTTATCGGCCAAAAACATTATATACCATCAGTTATAATTTGACAATTTTAAATAAACAAGGTATATAAAAACATCAAAAATATTTCGCCTTAACTCATGAAAATATTTATATAGATAGTTCAATGTAATATCTTTAAAAACTTGCATCAAACAAGATTCTCAAGTACTGTGTGGTAAAAAAAGTTTTAACTCCATATAGTTTTGTCATAGATTAAAATATGTATAATGTATAAAAAATAACAACATTGATCACTTTGATTTAAATAGATAAATCTCTAGATATTAAGATTATTGTCAAAATATATGAAAATTTGAAAAAAAAAAATACCGGCCAAATTGCGAACCTCCTCCTTTTTTTAAGTTGGTTAAAAAGCATATATTTTTCGAAGAACAAAGGCATTTCATTGATAAAAACAATGCTAAAGTTTTTAGATTTAATTCAATACAACATAGTACACATGTAACTATAATATTTTATCAGAAATAGCTCTATGTAGAGCCAAATTAATGACAATATCGATTGGTGTAATAATACAAGTTTGTCTTATTTTACAAACACACAGTATAATAACGTTACTCTTACTAAGAAGATTTACAAAACGTTATTTCTACACAAGAATTGCATAGGTGCTTGCAAAATATACTCTTTAAAGAACCAATATTATTACAAGCAGTTTCAAAATTACTTGTAACAAATATTAGTCCTTTAAAATATTTTTTAAACACAGATGGATGTAAAAATTGCTACACAGTTTAAGTCAATTGCAAGAGCGGGCTTTGCTGAATTTTCGCATTGGATTTTGTCAAAATTATTGTGAAAAGGAAGGGCTATGCTAAACTTGATGATAGTTAAGTGATTTGAAAGAGATGAATGGGATAAAGGATTTGCTATGGGGGTGTTGAGTAAAAAATTTAGATATTCTATTTTGTGGGAACATAGCTTATATTAAGATAGTTGTGAAAAAAATTTAAGCAATAATGATGAATCAAGATTCATTCTATTAACTTTTAACATCTTCCCACAAGGATAGAATTTCAAAAACAAAATAATAAAATGAACACAAATAAAAATAAAAATAAATCGCAAATCAATAGCTGTGCGTGCTGAATAAAAAAATAAAACCAAAGAAAACGAAATTAGGTTTTACCAAAAAACTCCAAACGTTTACCCAACAGCGCTGAGAATTGTTCCAGCTGTGTGAACTCTCGATTATACTGCCTATTATAAGATGACGGAGTATAGAGATTTGAGGCATTCGGAGATGTGGAAGTCAATAACTTCAGTACTATAGACTCAATCTTAGAATTCCTCTTGTCTATGTGAGCAATTTTTACACCCAACGCTTCTGTGTTTAAAATCATTTTCTGCAGCTTATTCCTGCTATGCTGCATGCCAAACTCCATGATATCACAGTGCTTGCATTTCTTTGGGTACGGGCCCAATTCATGGTCAATCAGTGTGTCCGATTCTAGCGTGGACCATGATCGCTTTAATGCGTTGGACGATAACAAGTCCAAGTACGACTCCTCGAAGCTCCTCATGGGCATTAATGTTCGCTCTATATCTTTAGGGAGCGGTGGCGGAGGCTTCTTGAATGTGAAGTCGGGGGCCGGTTCCTCGGGAGGCGGCGGCGGGGGCGGCGGCAGCGGCGGGGGCGGCGGCGGCGGCTGCAGCGCGAGGGCTGCTGAAGCACTCATGGGAGATGCCTCAGACAATTGACTATTAGTAGTTCTTTTATGCGTGAACGCATGAGGAGGCAGATAACCAGTTCTGTAGAAGTTCTGCTCCTCAAACACGTCCGCATGAACATATTTGCAGTTTGCGAACTTGCAAACTTTCGTTTGGAAGTCCCGACAGAACGTATACACGCCGACTAGCTGAGACACATCGAATATGTGCGCAAACCGGCACGTGCCGATTCTTTTGCACGTGCCACGGATGTAGTCGCGGCATATCGTCACTCGGGGCTTCACATCGTCTTGCTCCGGTTGCTCTTGCGTAGTTTTGTCCTCACTATCGTAAGGCCCGTACGCTCCGGTGTATTCATGGTCTTCGACCTCTTGTTTCACGGTCACGTTCCATGGTTCGTCCGGCGGAGGCGGTTGGGGCGGCAAGGGCGGCTGGATTTCCGTCTTTTTTTCTGGGTTGATGTCAGGCGGCGGGGGAGGCGGTGCCTGAGCCACATCAGCCGACTCACTGCGATCCATCTTCGACCGTATAAATTTTTTCATCTTTTTAAGATTCGGAGACGATTTAAACTTAATCAAGTGCTCTGCTACGCCTACTCGTCTAGGTAAATTTGCACCTGCGCACGACTCCTGCATTTACATCGATTTGTACGGAATTGCATTCACTTTGTTATTGTTCCAGGAATACAAATCGATAGCATTTTATATAAACCGAAATGATATTTTATCTTCGGTCAACTTAAAACATATACACGAATTTCATCATCATGATTGAAGCATGAAATTATTTTAGCACAATAAATATCCCATTTATTCACAATAATGTAAATTTAGCAACCATTTCCTTTGTACACTTCGACAAGTGGCAACTGACAGAACGCCATCTTGATCTTTGTGTTGCGTTCATTTCAATTTTCAGCCATTGGCCGCTGGCGCTGGCGTGTTATTTATTTTGAGATTTTGAGAATATACCACAGAGTAGGTACTACAATGGACAAAAGTTATCAAAATCAGCGATATGCTCACAGTACTTAATCTAGTAATGATGCTGAAGAAGTTGAGAAGAGAAGTTGTACTTAATAAAATTTACAAAACTGATGTTATGGCATTTTTATTTTCTATATAAAAGTAAAGTAGTAAAAAACAATATGATATACCTACGTGTTCAGTATTTTAGAAATTAATAGTTATCATTTTTATACGCTTATTATTATATTTATCTTTTAAAAATGATAAGCTTCTTGTTATAGACTTGTTAAACATCCTTATATTAGTAGCTGATTAGAATAATGGAGATCATGAGTGCTTTAGGGATGAAGCAAGATCGTTTTACCTATGTACTACATACATATTATTAAATCTCACGACATCGTAAATTCCAAAGCAAGAAACTTAAATCCTACGAGGAAGTCAAATTCTGCCTATTTGTTCATAGAAAGATTTTATACATTCATACGATACATATTATCATCAATATACACATTTACAAGCTCGTTTTTCAAGCAATTTGTCCTTTATTTTGTTTGGCCATAATTAGAAAGAGACAATTTCTTAATGGGAACTCTCTCACCAAACGCGCCATAGTGCACCGGTGCACCGTCTAGTTATCCAAAGAGTATAGTAATTATTATGTATCTTAAATCATTAAGTCTATGTATATAGTTAACTTTTGTTTTCTTTGTTAATCTCTGTATATATTGACAAATACTTGACCTCGGAGCAATTAACAAGCCTTGTCTCTATAGCGCACAAGAGCAACTTTTGTCTCCGCATCTATTTTGTCTCTCCCATCAACTCTATAGGAAGTTGCGTCGCTACGTGCGCGCACTTTCTTACTAGCCCATAGATTGCTCTTGCGCGCTATAGAGCTAGAGGCACAGATTAGGTATTAATATAGTATATATTATATTACTCTATGGGCTAGAGGGAGTAGCTAGAGAGAGCTAGGGGGATAGAGTTGATGGGAGAGACAAAATAATTGCGGAGACAAAAGTTGCTCTTGCGCGCTAGCTCATTGCTCCGAGTACACCGAGTACTTGATACTGGCAAATAGTCATATCATCTTGCCATGGACGTATAAAAAAAGACGGACGCCGTATTACGAACAAACAACGTGAAGCCACCATAGTAAGCTAGCGATCGTGTAAAGACAATAAACACGCACACACTCTCACCATAGTAAGCTAGTCGGCCGCCATTACGTCGTGAACTACCGACTGATTAACTGTGTCACTGTTTCACAAAAAATATTTAAAATTCCGTCTTGCGTGGTTAAATGGTGTCGCAACAGTACAATTTTAAATAACAAAACACGAGGGATTACATTCCACAGGGAAGCAAGTTATTTCTTTTATATTTTAATGACAAAATTATTACGGCAAAATTTATAGAAAAAAATACAGCCGCCATTGTCAACAGGACAGCTGTTGCCATGGCAACATGGCACACACACATGGATGTTTCGCCGCCATTACTAGGCTTCACTCAATGTTTAGGCGATATACCGTCCGTCTTTTTTTATACGTCCATGTATCTAGCTATTAAAATAACTAGTGATCGTATTCTAGTGTCGGAAGTAGGTAAGCTAATACTCTAATAAAATCAAACTTAATATAATCGGTGAACAAAGTTTTATCGCATAATCGTTACAAAAAGAATCGAACGTAATACCACAAGTAATACACCCTATTATAAAATCGATGTTCACTGTTATTATCTTCTCATTGTAATATGATTGACTCGTAAGATATGTTACTCAGCACAAAAAAAGAGAAATTGAATAACATAAATTACCGCTCATTACCGACTTCCATAGAGTTCATGACTATTGACATTGTCAACTATTACATCATAAAATGACAGTGACAGTTCTAACGCTTTCGTTTTTAAGCTGCGTACACATAGAGAAAAAAGCCATTAAATAGCCGTTAAGTCGGACTTTGATGGTTTTGTGTGTATACAGCATTATATTGTCCATACAGCACATTTGGGCTATGTGTAATTAGTAATTACTAAGCAATAAATAACCCTTATGTAAGTTTATGTAACGCAGGAAGCGAGATAATGTCAGCTTACGAAAATAATTTGCTTGTTAAAATAACAGCTTTCTAGCGTTTTCACTTCTGAAGCAATGGCGGGAATACGACTCATTTGGCTATATAATTTGACAATGACCATATTTGCCGCCATTTTTTGAAGAGACTCCATATTTGGAACACGTCGAAAAACATTTTAAAGGTTCAGTTCGTAAAAAGTGACTTGCAAGCTTGCAAGTGATTTTAAGGCTCGTTGTGATTGTATTAATGTATAACTTGTTACGTATAAGAAATAAATATGTAATCTTAAATTTAAATAAATTTAAAAGTTATTGTGTTTTATTTGTACTAACGGTTATAATTAAAGAATAACCTAACCTTACTATACAAAAAATCTTATCACAATATAATTCTCGGGAATACCCTTGTAGGTTCAAATGTAAAATTATTGCAATCCTCAATTTTTGGACGATTAACTGTTAATTTTAATACGGAACTGACACTTTTTCGTACTTTATTCGTTTTTTAAATGTTCGTAACTAATGTTAGCATGGTATCCACTAGGTCCTGCAGAATATACGACTTGTTGCATTCTTCCATCTGGCAACAAAACATGGTAATGACCTTTGGTGCTTTCCCCTTTCTTTGCTTCGTACTGTCCGTAGAAGTTACCACTGTCTGAGTCCCGTACTCTGTACCCGAACTCGTAGTTTGCGGCGTATTGTAACTGTAAACAGATAAATATTTATTAAATCGATTTATCCTATCTATAGGTATATTATAAATGCGAAAGTTTATGATGAGCATGTTTGTAACTCTTTTACGGGAAAACCACTGAACGGATTTTGATAATACTTAGCAGTGATGTAGCTTATGTGTCAGAATAACTTATGAGCTATAGAAATAAGAAATAGTTGATTGCTCCCGCAGGTTCATCCGCGAAACCGCGAGGCGCAGCTAGTGATCCTATTATGTATATATAGCTTTTCGCCCGCGTTATCAAATCAACTCATCGAAAGAAGCTGATTATAGATAATGATGATTAGATGTTTCTGGTAAAAGGAAGATTATGTCATTGTCTAGCCTCCCAACTGTCTCCAGACATAAATATTATACCATAAAATATATTATACCATAAAATATATCTACTAATATACTCTGTTGTAACTTGAATGTAAGGAAATCCGCATAAGTAAGGATTTTTCCCGAAGAAATGGTGAAAAATGAAAATTTTAAATCGTATGAGAACTGTTAAATTTTGTATTTACCCTGTAAGAGATAGGGTAAATTGTATCACATATTTTGTGTACCGTTCAATTACACAATTTTATCTGTGTTTTGTGATAGAAAATAAGCTACAATTTGGGAACAACACGTTTCTATGTCCTAATCGTAGTTATACATAGGATATAAGCTGCTTAAATTATGAAAATTATTTTTTAAGACTAATAACAGCAAGGATCTTTAAATATATGTATTATACCTAAACTCTGACAGTAAGAAATAATGATGTGTTTCGCAAACTCATAAATGCTATGAGTGCTGATAGCAATCACGATACTATCTTCTACAAAATTTGAACAAAATAAAACCTTGTTACTGTGGGAAAAACATTTAAGTTATCTGTGAGAAAATTCGCTAAATGAGGCATTAAATATGCCTAATTATTTGAATCGGAACACATAACCTTAGAATGGCATTTAATAGTAATTGAATGATATATAATTTCACGCATTTCTGCCATTATTATTTTTTATGTACAGGAACTGCGCAAGAGTTCGTAAGAGAATTATGGGCAGTTTTTATATTTAGATATGCTTTATTTAAGATTAAGTTTAAGGTTAAATATGTGTACGTTACAGTTGTAGGTAATAATAATAAATAATAATTTTCTTACATGTGTATATTTATAATTGGTTATTACTTATTATGTATTGTATTATTATGTATGTTTGAAAATAAAAATGGTTTACTAGAAATTTGCGTATTTTATTCAATCCGTACCAATGTATTTATTGTAACTACTTGCACTTCTATAAATTACAAAGAAGTTACAAAATATTTTGTACATTGTACAAAATACATCCACGAACATGTTTTTCACTTTTTCACCAAGACATTTTCAGACAATTCTGAACGATTTAAAGTCATAATCATGGACGTATAAAAAAAGACGGACGCCGTATTACGAACAAACAACGTGAAGCCACCATAGTAAGCTAGCGATCGTGTAAAGACAATAAACACGCACACACTCTCACCATAGTAAGCTAGTCGGCTGCCATTACGTCGTGAACTACCGACTGATTAACTGCGTCACTGTTTCACAAAAAAATATTTAAAATGCCGTCTTGCGTGGTTAAATGGTGTCGCAACAGTACAATTTTAAATAACAAAACACAAGGGATTACATTCCACAGGGAAGCAAGTTATTTCTTTTATGTTTTAATGACAAAATTATTACGGCAAAATTTATAGAAAAAAATACAGCCGCCATTGTCATCAGGACAGCTGTTGCCATGGCAACATGGCACACACACATGGATGTTTCGCCGCCATTACTAGGCTTCACTCAATGTTTAGGCGATATACCGTCCGTCTTTTTTTATACGTCCATGCATCTTGCAATAAACACAAAAAAAAGTACGACATTTGACAACGACAATTCAAATGTCATTGTTTGATGTTTCATAATTATTCATTTGCCATTTGCCAAAGAACTTTAGAGCTCATTAGAGTTTTTGACTTCGTTTGACTTTTCCATTGAACTCATTTTCAAAATATTAAAGTGAATTATTATCTTTAAAATTGAAACATATAAATGTGATTTGCTTTAAAATCTTAATGGTACACGTTTACGATGAATTGTATTTATTTAAATATTTACGTTCTATTCAACGTTATTTACCTTTGTTTTGGGCTAAACAGAGATGAAATTATTTTCCATTATAATAATACGTGAGTATTTACATTTAGTTATTTATTAGACGTGATAAAAACGTATGAGTTAGTGGCTTCGATATGCAGTACATGAGTGTAGTGTTTAACAATAGTTAATATCATAATTTTTTTTAGAACAACATTTAAAACTTTCCTTGATTAATAAAATAATGAGGTCGTTATACTAGATACTGCTGTAGTTCACTTTGTATCATGTTCATATTATAGGTACGTAATTTATTTTTAAATGTTGCAGTGTTAGTTAATTACATATTTTTTAATTGACTTAAATTGAATGTATGTAAAAACTTATGATAAGAATTTGAAGTGTTATTACGAATATTGGAAGGATTAAAATTATATCAAATATTAGGTTAATCAATGTATATCTTTTGGGATTTCTTTTTTACTTATTGTTTGAACAGAAATGTATTATTAATTTTTAAGTGTGGTGGATTATGGCCTGTGCCCACATAGGAGGCCCGTGTCCCAGCAGTGGGAATGTACATGGTCTGATGATGATGATGAAATAATTATTAGTCACTTCACTATCTGATTTTAAATATTTGTTCTCATTTCTATTATAAATTATACCTAATTCTTATATATAAAAATGAATCGCAAAATGTGTTGGTAAGCGCATAACTAGAGAACGGCTGAACCGATTTCGATAATTCTTTTTTTATTATATTCCTTGAAGTACGAGGATGGTTCTTATGTAGAGAAAACGTAAACATAAACCACGGGCGAAGCCGGGGCGGACCGCTAGTCTATAATATAAAAATGAATCGCAAAATGTGTTGGTAAGCGCATAACTCGAGAACGGCTGAACCGATTTCGCTAATTCTTTTTTTATAATATTCCTTGAAGTATGAGGATGGTTCTTATGGAGAGAAAATGTTAACACGTACAACGGGCGAAGCCGGGGCGGACCGCTAGTTATATATAAATTGTTAATTAATAATGAGAGTTCTACAAGTAAATAAGTTCAGTAACAAACAAGATGATTAGTCCAAACAAAAGAAACTTATAAAAAAATTAATCTCATTGCTTTTTTCGACTTCTGAATAAGTTGTGTTTAGCTTATCTGCTAGCTAATGAAAATGAATGATAAAAATTATGAAAAAATAGGTTTAAAAGTGTAAAGTAAGCAGTGATTTAATGAGTAAGTTCACTCTTTAAAAGTAATATGAATAAATACTCATAAAATAAATAAATTGTAATCCTATTATTCATATTCCTACTAATATTATAAAAGTGAAAGTTTGTGAGGATAGATGTATGTGTATGTATGTATGTTTGTTAATTGTTACTCTTTCACGCAAATACTACTGAACCGATTACAATGAAATTTACAATACATATAGAGGGTAACTTGGATTAACACATAGGATAGGCTTTATTCCAGAAATAGACAGGAATGGGAACTATGCGGGTTTTTCTTTGAAAACGCGGGTGAAGCCGCGGGCGGAAAGCTAGTTAAATAATATATTATCAGGAACAGAACAGGTGTGTATGTGTGTGTGTTAGTGTGTGTGAAATCTCGTGAACTATTATGGTTAGGGAGCCAGGTTCAAATTTGGTTAACTATTTCCTCTCAAGAGATAATTCGTCAGACGCATGAGAGTATAGTAATATAAAGCCTCGTGAACATCAGCTGGCGCTCGGTTGGGGGGGTGAGCGGTTGTAGCCTCCCACGCACATAGGAAAAAAAATACATTCATTCATTCATTTCCTCTCAGCTAAAAATTTGTCAAATTGTAGCTAACCCAATATCTCAACGAAAAAAAATAGTCAGCTGGTTACAACATGGTGTATTATACGTCAGCTGGTGTCTCGAACATGAAAGTTAAATTTAAAGAAAAAATTATTTTCCGTTATTTCCTCTCAAACAAAAATTTACCTGATGATAGCTTATATGTAACTGTGGATAAATATATATGTCAGCTGGCTGTATCTTGGTGGAAAAACCGTCAGCTGATACGGGAGGCTACAACCGCTCTTCCCCCCAACCGAGCTCCAGCTGACGTTCACGAGGCTTCATAATACTATACTTTGATGCATTTTACTAATTACCGCTTGAGAGGAACTTGGTCATAAAATCTGCTGCTGGCTCCCGGACCATTATGTTTTACAGGAAATAATTTTTTTTTATTTTGATTTGAATAAAAGTTAATAATATATTTTTTCAGATATAAATACAATGAACCATACACAGTGGCAGTCAGTAAGAATACAGAATACATTATGGAATTTGCTGGCGTAAGTATTTCATTCTAATCCTACTAATATTTTAAATAAGCTGTGCCCCCATTTTTAGCCGCATTACTCCGCTATTGTTTATCTTAGTGTGATGATAGCCTTCCTCGATAAATGGGCTATCTAACACCGAAAGAATTTTTCAAATTGTACCAGTAGTTCCTGAGATTAGAGCGTTCAAAGAAACAAATAAACTCTTCAGCTTTATAATATTAGTATACATGGTATAAAATGGTTCATAGCCTGCTAATATAAGGCTGCCAATTGTTCACAAAAATTGCTTGTTCTTTTTGACATTCCCTTAACCTTTAATTCAAACCTTGTACCCTTATCAAGGATCGGTGACAATACAGTTTTCATTAGTTTATATTCTTAAAGCGTGTTTTTTTAACTATAATACTTTTATTTTACTATACTGTACAATAAAGGATAAAATAAATAAATATATTCATGTATTTAAAGGACTATGAGGCATACGACACGCCGGCCCGGGTGACGGTAGCTAGCGATTTCGCCAACCGGACCTATCCTTTGTTCATAACGGCTAGACAGCAGAAAGGTATGTAATTTCATCATCATCATCATCATCATCAATATATAATAAATAAATATTTCAGGACAATTTTCACACAGGGCACGATCTGATCCCATACTAAGCTTTCGCTTGTGTTATGGAAACCAGATTGCTGATAAACATACTGTATATATAATTTTAAATAAATACTTATATAGATAATCAACACCCAGACACAGCAAACATCTATGTTCTTCACAAATATTTTGAATATAATATATATATATATTTTTATTTGCCCCGAGTGGGAATTGAACGCACAACCTCTGGATTGGAAGGCAGTGTCTCTAGTAACTTAGCCAATCGGTCAGTCAACATGGTATGATGATAATCATAAACATCAAAACACATTCTAGAAATAACCTCTTGATGACGTTGGTTGGTTAAAAAGAGTATCTATCTTTTATCTATCTAATTGCCTAATATCTATGTACTATCGACTTTTTCTTCCGGGTAAAAGCGACATTCCATTGGTATTTATAAAAATGACTATTTATAATTAAGTTGAAAATGAAAAAAAATGGCGTTTCAATTGAACAATAATTAAAATATTAAGCATTAAATTCCTGATATACATACTTACCTCTTGACAGCCTGCGTATAACTTGTGTCGATCGAAAAACAATTTAAAAAACAATAGGGCACTCTTGAGAGAATAACTAAATTAAAAAGAATAATAGATGCATCAAAATATAATAAAAAAAACTTACTGAATGCGTCAACAATTTACTACACCCACATTCCAATACACTACATCACACCACATCACAATATACAAGAGAAAGCCCAAGCCGAGGTCCGAGATCCCCGACAAGGGACGCCCTTGCGCATGTCGCTACCAGGGTGAACCTTCAGTTCAACCACGTGTTCACGAAGCACATCACATTATATTGATTTATACTATGCACAGAATATCACGATTTACAATTTTCTATAACTTGGATTAGCACATAAAACAATTAAAACTTTCTATGCTTTTAAATATCCGTATAATTAATGATTATCATAATATAAAGACGACGCCGACACGGCGTAGATTGCACTGCCTTTAGCGGAATATATGTCAATCTACCCTCGATATTTTAATAATTTAGTTCTATCGATTCCGAAGAAATAACGCATTAAGAGAGGGTATAAAGCAAAATTATCAATCTTCTATTATAAAATATATATCAAACTACATGATATCTTCGAGGATTCTGTTTGATCAAAAACATAAAATATTAAAATTGACTCGATAAAAATATCACGAAGTTACAATTTTCATACTTACGATTTCTGCTTGACATGGTAATAATATACCTATTACGATTTTTTTTTTCATAAAAATTATATAAAACATTTGCTTTGTCGAGCTTTGTCTAGGCATTTTGTGTTAGTTTTAGTTTTAGCACGATAAAACACTTTTGGCACTAATACTGTATGTTTTAATTCCGCAAGGAAAAAAAAACAGCCAACAGTGTTTTATCGTGATAAAACCATAAACCAAAAATTATTGTGGCATGCGATGTTTTATGCATTCATTGAATTATTTATTTACTACTAGCGGTCCGCCCCGGCTTCGCCCGTGGTACATGTTTACGTTTTCTCTACATAAGAACCATCCTCGTACTTCAAGGAATATAATAAAAAAAGAATTATCGAAATCGGTTCAGCCGTTCTCGAGTTATGCGCTTACCAACACATTTTGCGATTCATTTTTATATATAAAGAAGAAGAAGAAGAAGATTATCATCGTTGATTATGCTAGTGTAGTTTAAAACATCATCAACACAATAATCATAATCATGCATGCATAATATTATGTAAAATTAAAATGTACAATTATTGACGTATTTTAGCCAATTATAATTAACTAGAACTCCGCCCGCGGCTTCGCCCGCGGCTTCGCCCGCGTTTTGAAAGAAAAACCCGCATAGTTCCCGTTCCCGTGGGATTTCCGGGATGAAACCTATCCTATGTGTTAATCCTAGTTACCCTCTGTATGTGTGCTAAATTTCATTGTAATCGGTTTAGAAGTATTTGCGTGAAAGAGTAACAAACACACACACACACATCCTCACAAACTTTCGCATTTATAATATTAGTAGGATTGAAATCTTTCAGGCGTGTTCTCATGGCAGCTTCCCATGACGGTCCAGACGATTGGCGGTTTGGAACAGTTTACGAATATATCAAGAACTTTGTGTCCACATAATAATATATTCTCTGAAGATGAAGATACTTGCCGTAAGTAAAACATTTTTATTATATGTATGTATGTTTGTATGTAACCGACTCTTTTCACTAAAAAAAATTGGTTGTCTGTAAAGTCGGTTTACTGACGATAGTTGAACGTGACAACGTCCGATTGTGCTTCTTTGTCGCTCGTTCCGCGCTCTCGCTTGCACTTCAAGCCTTACATGGAACGCCTCAGAGCGAGGTAACGCCGCATGATTCATGTTTTTTCGTGCGTGCAGCCGGCTCTATCGAATTATAAGACGTTGTCACGACAAAAGATGTACGACTTGTACAATGGAAATTTCAAATTGGTTTTTATCAAATAATTATTTCGAATAGAACCGTATATATCCGTGTTATTACAAAAACTTAAACCTGGTTTAAACGCAGACTATAAAGCGATGGTTTAACTTTAGTACAGAGGTTTAAACTTGTCCTTATTTATGGTCCTTGTCTATGGTTTAACACTTATACATATAACATATTTGTAACAAGACCTTTAGCACAGAATACATAATAGTAGCTAAACGCTACAGAACGGACACTCTCCGCCTCCCGCCAAAATTAAACACTTACCTCACCCCGTACGATCACGCTATAAATGGTCCGCATTTTTCTGCAAGGACGATACGCAACGAAGATTGACAACATTAATCAAATTGACTTAAAGTAATTTTATTATTTTGGATTTGTGATTATCGTTTTTCGTAGAAAATGGTTATACATATATTGTGCTGTTTACGGATGTATTTCATCAAAAAAAACGCGAATTTTTTTTTACGCTAGTCACAAATGTGCCAACCATAAAGCGTTAACACACACATTTGCAGTCTCTACAGTGTGACTGTCAAAACTATAATTTTGTATGGAGTGTCCGGGCCCCCGGGGTGTGCTTTTAGTTAAACCATGGTTTTAAATTTTAATACGTTAGTTTTTAGTTAGTTTGTGTTTGTAATAAGACAGCGTTGGTTTATTTAGCTTAAAAATGTGAGTTATCTAAATCAAGACAAATATTGAAAATAAAAATGAGCGCGTGTGCCGAGCACACGTGTCAGAAGTGGAACTTCTTTGGCAAGATTCAAAAATACCAAAATCGTCGCCTTACTCCACGACGTGACGGTATTGCCATGACGCGACCTTGAAATTTTACTCTCAACGCGCCTAAAGAAGTTTCACTTCAAGTTATTTCATTGCCGCTGTCACTTATCATCCTGTCTTTTTCTCTCGCATTGTATCTCACATACGCCTTTCTCTTTCTGTTAACGCTACAGTCAGTGACAAATGGATTCGAGTGTACTGCGGGCCTTTGATACGTAAATATTTGTTTTTCAAATAAAATCACACACGCTATTGCTAGATATTTTCTTTCATTATAGCCTTCATAATATTATTTTCATATAGACAACACGTATCAAGAGAATAGACAGGCTAAACCAACAATATTCACTACATAGTATAAAACAAAGTCGCTTACTCAGTCCCTGTGTCCCTATGTATGCTTAAATATTTAAAACTACGCAACGGATTTAAAATATATAAATCACGCTCTTTTTCATGCATAGAACAGACCCCCATACCATGATGTCTTATGGCCAATGATATTACAGGTTAATAGCGAGAAATGTGGCTAATTAGCCACATTTTATTTTAGTTGTCTCTTTCGCTCACGATACTTGAATAATGCCATCCCACTCTGACGTCTAATCGTGTGTGCGTTAGCTTATAATGATTGTATGTCGCTTTTGAAGATCGAATATTTTATTATTTTTAACTAGCTGCGCTTCGCGGTTTCACCCGCGTGGCTCCGAAAGATAAATAAGAGAAAGGCATAATCATTTTCCGGGACAGTATTATACGGGCTAGTATTATAAACAAGTATTTTTGTTCGCAGATATATCTACATTAAACACGCCTATAGTACACTTGACATCATCGTCTCCAGACGCGATAAACGTGACAATTTTAGTTGAAACGGTTCAGGATTTTTATATAAAACTGAATGAAACAACAAACTTGACGAGTACCCCAAGCCAGCCAAAGTATTATTTCTACCCGTTTGACCAGGGGAAAAATAATGTGGTCGATCTGGCAACACAAAGGGAGAGGAAGAAGTATTTGTGTACTGGCAATGGTGGGGGGAAATATTTTGTGAACAGAAATTTGGATAAAACCTACGGATGGTTGTCGAGGCCCAAAAGTGTGATACTCATGATTGAGTCGGATGATGATATATGCGCTGTTGTTTCTATTCAGAACTTTTCGGTATGTATTTTTATTAATTTAAATTCTATAAGTAATTCATTTTTTTTTACTTATTGTAAATTTACATTTATTAGTCGTAAAATTAGTTTATTTGGAATAATCTATATTGTATACTATTACCGGGAACTGGGGGCCGTGGTTGAATGTGACTTGCCATTAAGTAAATGCCCATAGAGAGAGAGAGTATACTATAAGCAGCCTGCTAAAAAACAACCATCAAAATATAGTTGTGTTTAAAAAAAAGGTGGAGTGAAAATTTCTTTATTCATCGCAATAATCTAAAAGAGGAAGCAGCCAGATTATAAATAACTAGCTTTCCGCCTGCGGCCTCGCCCGCAATTTCAAAGAAAAACCCGCATAGTTCCCGTTCCAGTGGGTGTTTTCGGGACAAAACCAGTCCAGTAGTTTATGCGTGAAAACCATACATACATAATTACAAACCTTTCCTCTTTATAATAACTACTAGCGGTCCGCCCCGGCTTCGCCCGTGGTACCTACGTGTTTAAACTATCCTATCTCTCAAGTTGGATCGAACTGCACATGGTGTGCGAATTTTAGTATAATCGGTTCAGTGGTTTAGGAGTCCATTGAGGACAAACATTGTGACACGAGATTTATATTATATACTAGCAGTCCGCCCCGGCTTCGCCCGTGGTACATATTTACGTTTTCTCTACATAAGAACCATCTTCGTACTTCAAGAATATAATAAAAAAAGAATTAACGAAATCGGTTCAGCCGTTCTCAAGTTATGCGCTTACCAACACATTTTGGGATTCATTTTTATATTATAGATAGATTAAGATTACTATAGATAATTGATAAATTTGTTACAAATTCCTTTTTTTAGATATTATATAAATATTCTAATTTAAAGTAGCTTAGACTATAAATTCTTACTTATTTCACGATTTCAATACTTTTTTTGCTTCATTAGTTTATTGGTAATAATATAATTGATAAAAATGACATTTTCAGTGTCCAGTATTCGACAATGAAAGAGATATTCTATACGATGGTTATTATTTAACCATGACCAGGCGAGGAGGTATTACATTAACGGTAAGATTTATATATTTATTAATTAATACTAGCGGTCCGCCCCGGCTTCGCCCGTGGTACATGTTTACGTTTTCTCTCCATAAGAAACATCCTCGTACTTCAAGGAATATTATAAAAAAAGAATTAACGGAATCGGTTCAGCCGTTTTCGCGATTCATTTCTATTATATACCTTTTGAAGTGAATATTTTAAGGTCGCGTCATTGCAATACTGTCACGTCATGGAGTAAGGCGACGATTTTAGTATCTTTGAATATTGCCAAAGAAGTTTCACTTCTGAAACGTGTGCTCGGCACACAGGTTTTTGTTCATATTTATTGTATTTTCCTTTGCTTATAAATAAATCAATATGTATATATATTTTTGATTTTTTTTTTAATTTTTTACAGCAAGACACATTCCCCGTCGGTTTCTACATAGTGTTCATAGTGAAGACGTCAGATGAGGATTGTACAGGCCAAGCTACTAGTAACACGAGTTTACCGAAAATGGCCCAGTATTTCGGGTGGGACGAGTCGATCAGTGTACCGACTAACGATGGTAGAGTTAAAACGTTCAGGTGAGAGATTTTTGATATAATTCTATCTATAATATCTAAACTTATATTATAGAGCTGAAGAGTTTGTTTGTTTGAACGCGCTAATCTCAGGAACTACTGGTCCGATTTTAAAAATTATTTCGGTGTTAGATAGCCCATTTATCGAGGAAGGCTATAGGCTATATATCATCACGCTAAGACCAACAGGAGCGGAGCAATGCAGGTGAAACCGCGGAGCGCAGCTAGTTAGAATTAGATCCTTAAAATTAAAACATAATTTTTAATTAAAAAATTAAAAACATGCTCCAATACATAAACTATAATAACATCGAAAGAATTTTTCAAATCGAACCAGTTGCAGTAGTTCCTAAGATTAGCGCGTTCAAACAAACAAATAAATTCTTCAGCTTTATAATATTTGTATAGATTCCAGCGCAATAATGTTTAAATACTACATAGTATAAAACAAAGTCACTTTCTCTGTCCCTATGTCCCTATGTATGCTTAAATCTTTCAAACTACGCAACGGATTTTGATGTGGTTTTTTTTAATACATAGTGATACATAGTGATTCAATAGGAAGGTTTTAGTATATAATTTATTAGGTTTAAGTTAAGCCGCGGGCGGTAAGCTAGTGTTTAATATATAAATTAGTATTCAGAATGAATTAAAGTTATTTATTTTTGACGTGACAACGTCTTATAATTCGATAGAGCCGGTTGCACGCACGAAAAAACATGACTCATGCGGCGTTACCTCGCTCTGAGGCGTTCCATGTAAGGCTTGAAGTGCGAGCGAGAGCGCGGAACGAGCGACAAAGAAGCACAATCGGACGTTGTCACGTTCAACTATCGTCAGTAAACCGACTTTACAGACAACCAATTTTTTTTATTTCAGTTTGCGGATTATTGAAACGATATCATATCAAGAATACATGATAGCAGCGGGTGCAGCTTTGGCATTCTTTCTGTCTTTCTACGTCGCCTTTATAATAGTTATTATATTTCAGAGGAAAAGGAATTTTAATGGTTCTGACGGTGAGTCATTTTTATAAACTACATATAAAGTATACTATTATAAAGGCGAAAGTTTGTATGGATGTATGGATGTATGGATGTATGGATGTTTGTTACTCTTTCACGTAAAAACTACTGAACCGATTACAATGAAATGTAGCACACATATAGAGGGTAACTTGGATTAACACATAGGATAGTTTTTATCCCGGAAATCCCACGGGAACGGGAACTATGCGGATTTTTCTTTGAATAAGCGGGCGAAGCCGCGGGCGGAAAGCTAGTTATACATAATGACATGTACAGATCTGATATGATAAAATTGTACAATGAAACGTACACATTTTATTTGAATCTAAAATTGAAATATACAAATTTGATTGCTCAGGCGATTATTCCGTAACTATTGCAGATATCAAAAAACTGTAAACTGATATCGAAAGCCCTTTACCTAATGAGTAAAATTACAATAATAACTTTTGAAAAATAAAACGGGAAATATCCAAAAAAGTTACATTAAACACTTGCATACATTAAATTTGGAATTCCGTTGTATTCCACATCGACCTCTATTTACAGTTTCTAAATAAATTTTTATTAAAATTTGCGAAGTTATTTAAGCACAAATTCAAAAAAAGAACCAAAATTTTTCATATTATTACATGTTTAGGATAGCCATATCTCATACTAAATGTATGGGAGTGTTTGGTGTAAAATTTTTGGATATTTCCCGTTTTATTTTTAAAAAGTTATTATTGTCATTTTACTCATTAGGTAAAGGGCTTTCGATATCAGTTTACAGTTTTTTGATATCTGCAATAGTTACGGAATAATCGCCTGAGCACACTTAACGATTACGCCCTGTATATAAAAATGTTAAATTGGTACCAATGTATAAGTATTAATCTAGTTCGGGAGCCGAAGGGTTTATTATGTTACCGTGTATTATTATGTCGATAAAGAGTTTTTTTTTAAATATAATATGTGCAGATATTAAAACCTGTGTTAGATCAAGACATTTGAATGGATCACGCCACATGACTTTTAATTAAATTTTTAGTTGTTTTTTTCTTAAATAGTGATGATTTTTCTATACCTATTTTTTTCGAATTAATCGTTGTAGTTATTATCATAATATGTAACCGTAAACCGTTATATTTCGCATGTGGTGTTAGCCTTTAAGTAGTTTTTTTTAGTTTACATTTATGTAAGTTATTTTGTAATCTTTTTGAAGTAAAACTTCTTTAGGCGCGACTAGGGAGTAACTCAGATTTTTTTTCTGACGGAAGTAACGCTGTGTAGTTTCCGCCATTTAAAAATAATAATTCTGATTGGTTGTTGTAAGTATATGTCATATACTACACGCTTCTTGACTTATACGCCAGCTAGTGGTAAATATCATAATCAATTAGGATTATTTATTTTCAAATTTTCTAACGGATCAATTGTGAATAGCAAAGTGAATGAAAAATTCAACAGTTTTAAAAACATTATTTTAAATTGCAAAATTTTTTGAAAATCTCTAAATATACTTGTTTATTTATTACTTTTAAAATAAGTAAATTAAAAATAAATTTTCTGACAATTGCGACATTTTATAATATTCAATAACAAGGTTATATTGACATGTGCGTTTTACTTCAATCGCGCGTAAAGGTTACACGCACACACTTTTTTTTTTGTATGCTTGTACTGATGTAATAACTGTTGGCTGACCATAAATAAATGAATAAATAAATAAATAAATAAAATAATATACCATCCAATTCCTACTAATATTATAAATGCGAAAGTTTGTGAGGATGTATGTATGTGTATGTGTATGTTTATTACTATTTGACTCAAATACTACTGAATATTATTAACACATAGGATAGGTTTTATCCCGGAAATCCCACGGGAACGGGAACTATGCGGGTTTTTCTTTGAATAAGCGGGCGAAGCCGCGGGCGGAAAGCTAGTTATACATAATGACATGTACAGATCTGATATTATAAAATTGTACAATGAAACGTACACATTTGATTTGAATCCAAAATTGATATATACAAATTTGATTTGATTTGATTTGACCAACAGCCGCTCTACTAGCGCCATCTACTCCACACGACAGCTCGCTAGTGTCGCACACAACACGCGCAGAGAGAAGCGGCAGTAGCCGGAACTGCGAGGGGGATCATACCATAGGTATGTGCATTTGATTTGATTTGATTTGATTAATTATCATCATTATAATTGTCATTATTTTCAATTATGATAGTCCTGTTTGACACATTATTAAAATCATTCAAAAATAAATTACCAACATGATCACTGCCATATTAATAACTAGCTGTGCCCCGTGGTTTTACCCGCGTGGCTCCGCCCCTGTTGGTCTTAGCGTGATGATATATAGCCTATAGCCTTCCTCAATAAATGGGCTATCTAACATCGAAAGAATTTTTCAAATCGGACCAGTAGTTCCTGAGATAAGCGCGTTCAAACAAACTCATCAACTTTATAATATTAGTATAGATAGATCAGAACCATCATTCAAAGGTATTTATTAACCGATTTCAAAAAAGGAAGAGGAACTCTTCATTAATATTTGAAAGTTGGTACCAATTAAATTTGGTCTAGGCCTGACAACTTGAATGCGGTTTTTAGTTATTATTATTGAATGTAAACAACCTATAATATTGTTGTCAATTATCATTATCATGGTGAGAATAAATATCATTTTTTGTTACATAAATAAAAAAAAAATGTGTGCGTGTACTAGTGTACACACGTGAGAAGTGAAACTTCTTTATGACCTTATTTTTCAAAACATAATTTACTATATGCAACTTTACAGAAATACGTCGAATCACGTGTGGTAGGGATAAGAAAAAGACGGCGCGTAACGGAAAAATGTCACGCGTAACTAGAAAATGTTACACTAAATTTATTTCCAACCCCGATAAAGAAGTTTCACTTCAATAAATATTTTTTTTTATTACAGAGGGTAGTTCATCATCAGATACCGACTCTGACTTGTCCACACTAGATGACATAAACACAGAGAAAGATCTCTATCTACACGGGAATAAATTGTGTGTTGCTAATTTGTCGAGGTTAGTATTTCTACTTTTTAAACTAATTTTTATTATTTAAAAGCAAGTATTTTTTTGGTTTATTTGTTACTAGCCTTCCGCCCGCGGCTTCGCCCGCGTTTTCAAAAAAATCCCGCATAGTTCCCGTTCCCGTGGGAATTCCGGGATAAAAACTATCCTATGTGTTAATCCAAGTTAATATTTGTGCTAAATTTCATTGTAATCGGTTCAGTAGTATTTGCGTGAAAGAGTAACAAACACACACACATCCTCACAAACTTTCGCATTTATAATATTAGTAGGATTCTATCTAGTACATAAGTTACATACTAAATGTATGGTAACATTTTTGGATATTTCTCGATTTATTAAAAAAAATTATTGTCATTTTATTCGTTGGATATACATATTACTTCTGATATTAGTTTAAAAGTATATCTTAAGGATATTTGATATCTGTAATAGTTACGGAATAATCGCCTGTGCACACTTAACGATTACACCCTGTATATTATATACCTCGGGCAAAGCCGGGGCGAATCATTAGTATTAAATCAATGAGTTATAGTTTTATGATTTGACTGACCGTTTGGCTTGGTTGGTAGTGACCCTGCCTTCCAAGCCAGAGGTCGTGGGTTCGATTCCCACCCGGGGCAAATATTTGTGTGATGAACATAGATGTTTGCTCTGTGTCTGGGTGTTAATTATCTATATAAGTATTTATTTAAAATTATATATGTATGTTTATCAGCCATCTGGTTTCCATAACACAAGCGAAAGCTTAGTATGGGATCAGATCGTGCCGTGTGTGAAAATTGTCCTGAAATATTTATTTATTATTTATTTTTCTTAATATTTAATTTACTGATACTTTTACATATTTCTTTACAGATGTCGCCCCCGGGTTTTGTCTGCTCGCTCGAAAATGTATCTTTGGAACGTTTTGACGGTCGCCGTGTTTTATACACTGCCTGTCATACAACTTGTTGTTACTTATCAGAGGGTAAGCATTTTATCATTTTTAATTAGTTTTTATTCATATAAATAATATTTTATTTTTCTGTCAGTTACTAATCAGAGTATAATTATTAAATACTCGCTGTGCCCCGCGGTTTTACCCGCATTGCTCTGCTCCTGTTTGTCTTAGCGTGATGATATATAGCCTATAGCCTTCCTCGATAAATGGGCTATCTAACATCGATATAATTTTTCAAATCGGACCAGTAGTTCCTGAGATTAGCGCGTTCAAACAAACTCTTCAGCTTTATAATATTAGTATAGAATATTTACATTATTATTAAATTAAATGCTACTAATTTATGTTACTCAGCTACTTAACCAATCGGGTAACCAGGATCTGTGCTACTGAAATTCATACCTATTGAAAAAGATTAAATAGTCAAATACTACTCAAAAGTAGTAGCCTACTCATAAGTATTCTACTCATAAGTATTCTACTCATAAGTATTCTACTCATAAGTATACTACTCATAAGTAGGCTACTACTTTTGAGTAGTATTTGACTACTTTTTTCATAAGTTTTTAATCGATTCTACTATTTCCTGCTACTCAGCTACTCAACCAATCGGGTAACCAAGATCTATGCTACTTCAACTTTCTCTGCGCTCACCCTTTGATGGTTCTATCGGACTTTAACCACGTGTATTCGAATCTTGGTTATGTGCTATTGGGAGCCTTGTTTCTGGCCGAAGTGTGGCATCGCCATAGACGGTATAAGGATGACAATGTGAGTATTATAATTACTAGATTAAATATATTTACATATAGATTATAGATTATTAGATTAAATATACATAACTAGCTGCGTTCCGCGGTTTTACCCGCAGTGCTCCGCTCGTGTTCGGTATTAGCGTAATCTTATCTTATATATAAAATTCTCGTGTCACAATGTTAGTCTGCATACTCCTCCGAAACGGGTGGACCGATTCTCATGAAGTTTTCTGTGCATATCGGGTAAGTCTGAGAATCGGCCAACATCTATTTTTCATATGTACCACGGGCGAAGCCGGGGCGGACCGCTAGTGATATATAATAAACTAGCGGTCCGCCCCGGCTTCGCAAGTTGGATCGAACTGCACTGCATGGTGTGCGAATTTTATTATAATCGGTTAAGTGGTTTAGGAGTCCATTGAGGACAAACATTGTGACACGAGATTTATATATATATATTAAGATGGGCTATCTAACAACGAAAGAATTTTTCAAATCGGACCAGTAGTTCTTGAGATTAGCGCGTTAAAACAAACAAACAAACTCTTCAGCTTTATAATATCAGTATAGATTTGATGGGCTTTTTTGCAGTTGCTCTTTAGCTGATTTGAAATCCTTAGTGTTTTTCGTTCTTTTTTATTCTGTTTGTCTTTAGTTTTTAATTACTTGAACCTAATAAAAAAAGTGAAGTCCCATGTCCAGTCCATGTCCAGTCCATGTCCCCTTACCCCACTAGGGGAAGTGGGGTAAGGGGCAGATGCATTATACATCTGTTTCACTGATCGGTTTTCTTTAGGGACAAGTAAGTGATCAGCCTTCTGTGCCCTGCCAGACCGAGACATTTTTTTTTTCTTCGTCTCCACCGGGAATCGAACCCAGGACCCCTCGGTCCTACGCTCACGCGTCAACCACTGTACCGAGGAGGCTGGTTTAAAGTTAGACTGCTTAAATTGTTTTGTGGTAATACCATTAGTGTTTTTCGTTCTTTTTTATTCTGTTTGTCTTCATTTTTTAATTACTTGAACCTAATAAGATATTGTTTTATTAGTCACTAAAATTTATTTTGTTAACTTGCGAAATATAATGTAATATGGAAATTGTAAGGGAAGGCACTGCCTTCTGAGATACAGGTAATTACCTAGTTCAGAAGGCAGAGCAATATTGTATTGTTATATTTTGAAGTTGCTAATAAATTTTATTTTATTTATTTTATTTTTATTTTTTTATATTTGCAGGTAGATCTCGGCATACCGCAGCACTTTGGTCTGCTTTACGCGATGGGTATAGCTCTAGTGAGCGAGGGCTTGCTTTCAGCCGCTTATCATGTGTGCCCTAATAGCATGAACTTTCAGTTTGGTGAGATAATAATAATAAATCTATTATATATATAAAAGAAAGTTGTGTTAGTTACTCCACTTATAACTCAAGAACGGCTGAACCGATTTAGCAGAAAATTGGCAGGGAGGTAGTTTAGAGCCAAGAGAAGGACATAGGATACTAAATATGTACCACGGGCCGGGGCGAACCACTAGTAAATAATAAATACACTTTATTCAGCACCAAGTAAATGCATGTAAAAAAAGAAACAGACAATCCATACTTAATATTATAAATGCGAAAGTAACTCTGTCTGTCTGTCTGTTACTCAATCACGCCTGAACTACTGAACCAATTTGCATGAAATTTGGTATAGATATATTTTGATACCCGAGAAAGGACATAGGATAGGTTTTATCCTGGAAATCCTACGGGAACGGGTTTTTCTCTGAAAACGCGGGCGAAGCCGCGGGCGGAAAGCTAGTAAATAATAAATACACTTTATTCAGCACCAAGTAAATACATGTAAAAAAAAAGAAACAGACAATCTATATATATAAAACTCAAAGGTGACTGATATAGTGATCTATCAACGCACAGCCCAAACCACTGGACGTATCGGGCTGAAATTTGGCATGCAGGTAGATGTTAGGACGTAGGCATCCGCTAAGAAAGGATTTCCCGAAATTCTTGCGGGAACGGGGAAAAACGGGGATGCACGTACAAAGTCGTGGGCGGAAGCTAGTATGTTATAAAGCTAAAAAGGCGGCCTACTAAGCGATTTCTACCAGGCAACCTATGGGTGGGATTTTTAATTATAAGAAAGAGGTGAAAACAATAGGTGGTGCAGCAATGAGAATGAATTACACTATATTTAAACCATATAACTACTTATACTATAAATACATAATAATCTTATATATAAAAATGAATCGCAAAATGTGTTGGTAAGCGCATAACTCGAGAACGGCTGAACCGATTTCGATAATTCTTTTTTTATTATATTCCTTGAAGTACGAGGATGGTTTTTATGTAGAGAAAACGTAAATATGTACCACGGGCGAAGCCGGGGCGGACCGCTAGTATGTAATAAATATAATTTAAGAATACCTACTTATAGATATAACATCTCTTGTGCACTCTATTTATGTCTTTTTTTCTCTATTTAACCCTTCTTCTCTCTTTTTAATCGTTATTTTTGAAGTGAAACTTCTTTATCGGGGTTGGAAAAAAATTTAGTGTAACATTTTTATTTTTTTCGTTACGCGTGACATTTTTCCGTTACGCGCCATCTTGTTTTTATCCCGTGACGCGTGATTCGACGTATTTCTGTAAAGTTGCATATAGTAAATTATTTTTTGAAAAATAAGGTCATAAAGAAGTTTCACTTCTTACGTGTGTACACTTACACATTTTTTTCTCTATTTAAGATGTTTATTAGCTACACATTTTATTCAAATTATTGGTCTGTCTTGAGTCTCACTTGAGTACGAAATTTTGTACTGTAGTTCAGAAACTACAGTACAAGTACTCTTTAGGTTTTGATTCCCTTCCAAATGTGGAGATTTGCGAAAATTTGCAGCATATAAACGGCTGTATTAATTGCGTTGGCTTATAAGTTTGATTTTGTTCACAGCTTCAAGGGACCTTAGACTTGAATATTTACTTGTAATACCACAAGAGCATCAAAATTATCGGGTATTTTCCGATAGGTTCGTTGCAAACAAATGAAGGAGTCAAGTTTTTAGTCAAGGTTAAAAAATCACGAGCGCGAAGCGCGAGTGATTTTTCCTGAAAAACTTGACGACTTTATTTGTTTGCAGGGAACCTTGAGGGAAATGCCAGATAATTTTGAAGCTCGTGTGGTATTCGGGGGATTATTTTTCCGTCCCAAATGTCGGCCGCCAATAATTTCACAATTGAATTCAACCTGTCAGTTTGACGTCAACGACCAGAGAAAGTTGTCTATAACTAATATTTGTTCTTTGTCAGGTTATACAGCTCCATGTAAGAAGTCTTTCAGTAAATAAAAAGTAAATCATCTCAACCGTGATTTTTCCTCAGCACAGAGCACGCTTAACATAAGCATTAACTTAAACTGACCATCCGTTCAAAACTTGACATTGGCAGAATCCGTCCTCACTGGGATCGGGAGTTACCATTTGAAAAAGAAGAAGAAGAGAAAATTTTCAAAAAATTATCAGTATAATACCATTTAGGTTGTACCACGTGACGTCGAATGGTGCAATTCTATTGGTCGATATTTGGGTCGGAAAAATAATCAATTTAAACCATATATTTTTAGGCTCCATTTTATTTATTTATAATTTTATTAACTTTTTACAGATACGTCGTTCATGTACGTAACGAGTGTGCTGTGTATGGTGAAACTTTATCAAGCGAGACATCCAGATATAAATGCTCGAGCGCATGCTACGTTTGGAGTACTAGCGCTTATTATATTTATTGGTGATTATTTAGTTTTTTATTCTATTAGACGCTACAATATCAAATAAGTAATATTTCTATAGCTCATGTGTTATTCTGATGTATAACCTATATTCCTGTAAAGTTTCATCCAAATCCGTCCAGTAGTTTTTACGTGAAAGAGTAACAAACATATATATTATTTATACTGTTATGATTATTTTGTTATTTAAAATAAGTGAGGTAAAGTTGGTTTAATTAGACTTGAACACTACTTATTTTATTAGCTTTAAATTGCATATTGAACCTATATATTTGTAAAAAATAATGTATAAAAATACACTTTTAAAATATCTGGAAGGATACAGTATATTTATCACTAGATTAAAGATTTATTTGATATCCTATCATTTGAAATTGATATTTATTATTTTATGGCATTCAAATGCTTTATAAATTTATATCCTATCATTTATTTGTCTATCGCTGAAAAATATTTAGCTAATGCTTTTTTTCAGTTTTGATTAAAAAAAGACTTGTTTTAGTTTTTATTTTATATTTTTAGATTTTATTTTGACTGACCGGTTGGCTTAGTTGGTAGTGACCCTGCCTTCAAAGCCAGAGGTCGTGGGTTCGATTCCCACCCGGGACAAATATTTGTGTGAACATAGATGTTTGCTCTGGGTCTGGGTGTTAATTATCTATATAAGTATTTATTTAAAATTATATATGTATGTTTATCAGCCATCTGGTTTCCATAACACAAGCGAAAGCTTAGTATGGGATCAGATCGTGCCGTGTGTGAAAATTGTCCTGAAATATTTATTATTATTATTATATTAAATAGAGTTATGTTACTGACTCAAAAAATCATTTGAAGTCATTAATTTTTATCTGTCTTACCAAAAAAAACTTTAGACAGGGTTTAACTTTAAGCGTGGGTTCTCTTTATTCTGGTTTTGTCATATTTCACGTAGACAACTATTAAAGTGACAGATCCCTGGTTTAAAGTTAGACTGTGTTTAAATTGTTTTGTGGTAAGACCTAAGACCTTTGTTTAGTCTACAATTAAAATATTTCTTATATTGCAGGTCTGGTCGGAGTTCTAAACGCGAACTTTTACTTCTGGGTCGCGTTCACAGTACTGCATTTGGTCACTTGTCTTGTGATGACCTTCCAGATATATTATTTGGGTAGATTTAGATTGGGTGAGTTTTTCTGTGCTATTTATTTTATACTAGCTTTCCCCCGCGGCTTCGCCCGCGTTTTCAAAGAAAAACCCGCATAGTTCCCGTTCCCGTGGGATTTCCGGGACAAAACCTATCCTATGGGGTAATCCAAGTTACCCTCTATATATGTGAGAAATTTCATTGCAATCGGTTCAGTAGTATTAACGTGAAAGAGTAACAAACATACACAAACATCCTCACAAACTTTCGCATTTATAATATTAGTAGGATATTTATTTGATAACCTACATAAAAAGGCATAGGGATAGCATTTTTTGAGCCAAAATAGGTTCGAAACATTACGATATGACGCTATAAATTAAAAAATAATAAATTGATGTACTTAATTATTATTAATAATAAACCATTGTATCAATACTAGCTGTGCTGTGCGGTTTTACCCGCATTGCTCAGCTCCTTTTGGTCTTAGCTTGATGATATATAACCTATAGCATTCCTAGATAAATGGGCTATGTAACACCGAAAGAATTTCTCAAATCGGACCAGTAGTTCCTGAGATTATCGCGTTCAAACAAACAAACACTTCAGCCTTATAATATTAGTATAGATAACAAAATAGACTCATACAAATATTAGCATGGTTTTTATTACCGAGAAAGCGGATAGATTTATTTATTTAACCATTTATTGTACCACACCATTTAATATTACAATGTACAGTATATATGTATAGTTGTGTAGATGCGAGGTAAAGTTTAAAAGGTGACCTTATCGCTTGAAAGCGATTTCTTCCGGACCACCTTAATAGATATTTATGGATATATAAAACATTTCAGAGTTAGGCGCAGTATGTCGCGCGGCCCGTTCTCTGATACGTCGCCCGCTGGCCGCAGTAGCACCCGCTCGTGCCGGCAGATGTGTTCTGTTGTTACTCGCTAACCTCGCTAACTGGGCGTTGGCTGCTTACGGGTGAGATACACACACACACAAACATCCGACATAATACACAAGATACATATGACATAATACACAAGATACATATGACATAATACACAAGATACATACGACATAATACACAAGATACATATGACATAATACACAAGATCCATATGACATAATACACAAGACACATTCGACATAATACACATAATATTACAAACGATTCGAACCGCGATACACAAACACACAATTTACGAAATAACACACAAAATATAATGCACACGACACAATAAACACAAAGTACATTAACGATATAGTACACACCATATATACGATTTATCGCCATATACGCATTCGATATAATTCACACGTAATATTTTATATAATACACTCGAAACATTCAATACAATACACTCGTGACTCGACACACAAAAAAGTAACTTACCTTTTTCATAACTTTAAAAAAGAATAATCTACAAAAAAGTCTTTACATTGATTTTGTTCAGTAATGATATGTGATTTTTTTTGTATTATTATGAATATAAAATAAATATATATTTTCCACAGACTAACCCAGCATAGCAGAGACTTCGCGTCGCATTTGCTGCTAGTTTTAATGAGCAATCTCTTTCTTTACACATTATTCTATATCGCAATGAAGTTGCTGCATAGAGAGTCTATTAGATGGTATAGGTGAGAATTTGTGTCATTTATTATGTTTATTATTTATATACTAGCGGTCCGCCCCGGCTTCGCCCGTGGTACTTATGAAAAATAGATGTTGGCCGATTCTCAGACTTACCCGATATGCACAGAAAATTTCATGAGAATCGGTCCACCCGTTTCGGAGGAGTATGCAGACTAACATTGTGACACGAGAATTTTATATATAAGAGATTAAGATTTAAATTTTTAGAAATAAGATAGTAAATATAGTTTCAAATGATTATTTCGATTGACCGGTTGGCTTGGTTGGTAGTGGCCCTGCCTTCCAAGTCAGAGGTCGTGGGTTCGATTCCCACCCGGGGCAAATATTTGTGTGATGAACATAGATGTTTGCTCTGTGTCTTGGTGTTAATTATTATGTATATAAGTATTTATTCATAACTAACTGTGCCTCGCGGTTTTACCCGCATTGCTCCGTTCCCGTTGGTCTTAGCGTGATGATATATTATAGCCTAAAGCCTTCCTCGATAAATGGGCTATCTAACACCGCGAGAATTTTTCAAATCGGGCCAGTAGTTACTGAGATTAGCGCGTTCAAACAAACAAACTCTTCAGCTTTATAATATTAAGTATAGATTAGAACGATTCATTAGATAAATTGTTGTTTAAATTTTTTGTATATTTAATAAAAAAATTGTTTTTTTTTTCACAGTTGGGTGTTCATAGCGCTAACTTATACAATATGGTTCAGCTCAAGTTATTTCTACTTGGACTTAAGCACCAACTGGGCGGTAAGTTATGTTAATACTGAGTAGGGATATTAATATATAAGAATAGAAGATAAAAACCCATGGAGGGTTATCGCGTAAAAACCACAGGACAGTTCTCTGGCATATTATGATAATATACAGTTACATATTTTGTAAAATTAAATTGTAATACTGATATGATTTAAAAGAGCAACTATGAAGTTTCTTGCCGGTTCTTCTCCATAGATACTGCTTTTCGAATCGGTGGTAAATGTTAAAAATATGTAATGACGATTCAAAAGTGCTTCTCGAAGAAGTCTAATTGAATAAATAAATGTTTGAGTTTTGAGTTTGAAATATTTAAAATGTAAAAGTAACTCTAAACCTGTTAGCAGAAAACCATTGAACCGATTTCGATAAAATTTTCTATAAAATAAACTAGATCTTTGTTATGGTTACATTTTGTCAAGAAAACATAACTTGAATACTCACAATTTTTTGTTAGAGAATGTATAATATGTGTGTCATATAATGTAATATGTGTGTATTCACAAAACATATGCATTATTGTGATATTTAGTTTTTACAATTCAAATGCTTTAAAAAAATAAGTATAGTAAAAATTTGATCACGTTACGCGTAGAAAAAATTCTCAAATATGTATATTTTTTCATGTTTTTTAAGCTATTGCATAGCTTCTATCGCAGGCATTGAGCGCGGTGACCGAATCTGGAAATTCCGTAACGAAAAAACCTCACGCTCCCCACGGGGACGGGCGCGGAGGTGTGGCTTGAAGGCATAGCATGCAATAGCTTTACCGCGGCAGTTCTCGAGTGACACGTCTTTTTTTATATTTGAGAATTAGAACGAGTTCACCATCGTTTCTTATTTAATTTTTTTTTTCAGTTGACACCAGCGCTATCGAGACAAAGCAACAGACAGTGCAGTCTCCTACAGTTATACGATTCCCACGACATTTGGCATTTCATGTCGTCCATTGCTATGTTTTTTTCATTTAATATGTATTTAACAATAGATGACAACTTGTCGGCCGTGCCGAGGGGAGATATTGCGGTTTTTTAACCATTTCGACCGGGTTTAAAACACGTTTTTTGGCTTTAATAAAAGATTTTTTGTGAAATTTGCAGTGAAAACTGATTTGGATGTGTTTAAATTCTATTTTTTTTGTTAGAATTGATTTTTGTCAAATTTTGTTATAAAAAATATTTTTTTGATGAGTAAATTCGGTTTATTTGGTGAAATACAAGATTTTTCAAATAAAAATGGTCAAAAATGCAAGTCTCAAATGGAAATTTTATATTCAAAGTAATTCTCTCTAGCTATTTTACCACTCTGCATATAAATCTCGTTAAATCAATAATTTTCTTTTGAATATAGATATTAAAATCAATAGATATAAATTTCTAAGTCTAGGATTATAGCATTTCCTGCCACATAGTTAATTTTTTCTTTCTCTCTAGTTATAAGTGCAAAAAATAAATCTCTAAATCTTGAGACCTTTTAAAATTTAAAAATGTATAGATATAAAGAAAAATCCTAATTTTATTTGTTTATTGTTCCTTGAGAGTTGAGATTTATATAAAAAAATGATTTAAACAGTCGATTTTTAATGGCATTTCCTTTTATTTGAAAGATAAGAATAAAGAAAAAAATACTATCGAAGTAATGTACAACATACATAGTTTGACAACGATAAAAAATCGGCTCTTAAATAAAAAAAAAAAAAAAAGAATTATATTCAATCCATAGAAAAATTGTAATTTGTGTAAGAAACTTCAAATGTATTGAAAAGTTTGAAATATTGTGTATTGTAAGATCTATAGATACTTATAAATATAAAAAATGCAATAATTCATTTTATTAAGTTTAACGGTCAATTTTACGATTTTAAAATTATTGTTATGTTTGAGAGATTGGTCAAAATATAGATATAATTTAGAAATATGTAAAATTAATTAGATTTCCATACCAAAGAACTAAGAAGAAACAGCCTCTCTAGTTTTTTATGTTAAATTAGATTTAGTAAAACTATTAATTTTAATCAAAATTATATTATATTGCTATTAAAAGTGCTTATATTTTTGTATACTTTGTTGTTTATAATTGCCTGATCTCGTATTAATTATTATGTATTAGAAAATAGATGGTAATTAAAAAGTGTCTTATTATGATATTGTCAGATGTAATTATATTATTATATTGTGCTCGAAATGAATCGGTATTATGAGTATTGTATGGTTTTACTAGTCTGTAAATATATGAATTTTTGTAAAAACTGTGTTTTATTTTCATCATCCGTTTTTGACGACTCTAAAAACATTTCACATGTGCACAAACACTAATTTATGTTTCATACTATTGGTCCGCCCTGGCCTCGCCCGTGGTACATGTTACCGTTTTTTCTCCATAAGAACCATCCTAGTACTTCAAGGAATATTATAAAAAAAGAATTAACTAAATTGGTTCAACCGTTCCCGAGTTATGCGCTTATCAACACATTTTTCGAATCATTTTATTAGTATAGTTTAGATTTTAGAGGATAGTCTACTGCAGTTAAAAATCCTCGTTCCTCGCCTGTGAGTGACAAATTACTGATTCTGTATTAGTGCAACAAATAATTTATCTACCATAAAAGTAGTGCCGCGAGGTTTTATATTTTTTTAAAGCATCGATGATCGAATGGTGTACATGTCGCAAGCAATTTCTACAATTTCTGTCACTCAAAGGGATTTAAAATACTTATAAATTGATACAGTTTACTCGTGATTTGTCCGTGTGTGAAACCGAGGGACTTAGGCTTGGTTGCACCGTATTTTAGTTATAGTTCATTTGTAACAGGATGGCGGTTCTATAGGGGTCTTAGTACGCAATGACAAAAAGAAAAATGATGGTCAGAACGCTGATACCGGATACCTTAAGATACTGTAATATTTTATAGTAGAGAATCTTAACATAAAATATTATATGTAGTATCTTCACCGTGTGTGATGTGCTTAAACGGTGACCAGTGACAGCGGAATGGGTTTGCACCAACGCAGTTTTTAAAGGTTTTGAATCCGTGGATGTTTGAAATTAGTTCAGAACGTTAATAACACATGGCAGAGGTCTCGTTTGCGCTCAGAATTTTTGAGTTTACTACATGCAGATATTATCTAGCAGGTGTTGTCTTTTTAAGGGGTTTTGACCTGTTAAGTGTTATATGACAAGTAAGCTTTTTAAGAAATGAATTCGTATATGCACTTTGCATTTGCAACAAATTGTGTGTGCTTGTGCCACATGTTTTTTTCTGTAAAATACCTATTGTAAGTTTAAATTTATAACTATCTGGAAAGAAAGCTTTGCAGCGTATAAGAAATATCTTGAGGAATACCTCATGGGTGGGTTTATAACGATGAATTGAGATATTTGTTATTTAGTTCATAGATTGTTGTCCTTTATTGTGTGTGTTAAGAATGAAAATTGTTTAGGGAATAGAGAAAAATTGGCACGATGTGGGCTTCGAAACCCGCGTCTTTTTGCCACACCGGGCCACGCCTAGTTTTTAGGCCCTCTTATGCAGTTTTTTTTAAATCAATGACATGGGTCTAGGCATTACTTCGTAATTTAAATAGTTTCATACTTTATCATATTGACTCATCTTAATGTTTATGCACTTTTACAGTTTTAATTACTATTCCGATAAATAGGTTTGTATGTGTGTTTTGTGTTTCTGTACATATTATATGTAGTTATATGTACTACAAAAATGGGACCATAGGGAAAAAAAAAATAAATAAAAAGCACATAAATCCGTAATAATTTTATTGTGTATAATGAATTCAGATCTACGCTACATTATAAGCCGGTAGTTATAAATACAATATCATACAATATCGATAGCGACGCTCCGTAGTCTTAAAGCTCTTTATTTCTTACTTTTACAGAACCGTGTTTGAGAAAAACAAACAAAAAAAAGACAAAAAGAAGAGAAACAACACTTTTTCAAAACAATAATTCTCTCAACCTTAAAATATTTTATGACAATGATTCACAAAAAAATCAAAATAATAAATAACAGCATACAAAAATTTATATATTTTAATACTTACTTAGAAGATATACACATAAGACTATCATACCATCTCAAACAATTTAAAACAAAGAAAGAGACCGAATTATTCAATCGTTAAAAATTTAACAAAACACACTTTAATTCAATTTATTACAAAAAATCGTACCTTAAAATTAAGATAAAAATATTTTAAAGTTGCGAGTATGTATTTTACATAATTTCACGATTAACATAAAATTTTCGAGATTTCGATAAACACAAACAAAAAAAAAAATGAGTAGACAAAAAATTAAAAACCTAAATAGCTGCCACATTACAAACACGGTACATACGCATTACACATTTATTTAAAAATACATAATATAATACAAATTTGTCAAAATTGGATACATTATTTTTTATGTTTGGTTCAATATTGTCCTTGTGGATACATTTTGATAATACACAGGATGTTTTAAAATTGCCTACAAAATATATCAACAGGGAATATTATATTTTTAATTATTTTTAAAAATATGGCTAATCATATTATTTGGCAAAGTCACAGTCTGATTGGATGACTAGTGATTTTATAAAACACGTATTTTTTTACGAAAAATGTCAAAAAATCTCTTGTTAAAAACTTTTTTATGTATTTGATAACTTTCGCACATATGTCGAGTCGAACTGGAGTTTTATCAAAATCACTTCATCCATTTTAAATATGAGAGTAGAGATCTAAATATTAAAACTGTAATAGCTAATAATGTAATATAATCAATTCGAGTTATTGTCAGCTAATTTTACGAAATTTTAAGATTTTTTTTAATAATATGATATACTAAAAAAATGTTTTGTTTGAATGATATTTTTCTGTTTTATTTTTATTATAGAAATGAATACTAAAAAAATCTGTCAAATTGTCATAAAAAAAAAACAAGTAGATTCAAACTTTTATAAAATTTATAGATTCAAACATGTAATAAATACGTAATCGTCGAAATAAAGTTTAAAAAAACCAAGTAATTTAAAATTGTCTCTGTCTCAATGTGTGCTTGTACAAACAGACAAAAAAATCATTTTAACTCAACACACCCGGCTACTATACCTATTTCAACACGTTATATAAAAATACGGTAATAAATGCATTTTGTTTTATATATATATTATATGGCAACGCGATAAAAAGAAACTTTTTTGTTGAAAATTATAAAAAAAATTAAAAAACCCTTTTCTGACGTGCTAAATTTGTTTTTTTTAAACATATTAGCATTGAAAATAGGCGATTAGCGTAATATTTAAGTTATATTATAAGCTATAACTTCAAGTTATTGCCGTTTCACCGACGTTATACTAAAAGCATATAAATTTCGAAGGCAATTACAAGGGAATCAACAAAACTTACATTTTAGATTTAACTTAGAATAAAAATAATACTAGTTGTGATGATAGTGCTCAATGCCTGGTGTTCAAGTGAAAATTAACTTAAATTTTAGACTGAGTAACGGTTTAATTATTTCCGAAAACCATTTTTAGAACAACATTCCTCTTTTGCCTTTTGAATGGCATAAAAGTGAAAGTGAAGTCCTATGTCCCCTAGTGGGGTAAGGGGCAGATGTATTATACATCTGTTTCACTGATCGATTTTCTTTAGGGACAAGTAGGTGATCAGCCTTCTGTGTTCTGCCAGACCGAGACATTTTTTTTCTTCGTCTCCACCGCGAATCGAACCCAGGACCCCTCGGTGTTACGCTCACGCGTCAACCACTGCACCAAGGAGGTGGTCAAAATTTGAATGGCAATAACCTTTAAAATGAACCGAAATATAAAAAAACTCAGTATAAGTAATACGATCTTACAATATATTATCAAATCGAATTATTATTGTCAAGATGTTATTTTACAAGGTTTTCATCTAAAAACACCAGGCGTTTAATAAATACAATCAGTGCGAACAAGTTTTATACAGTATTTTATTTATATACCACTAAATAAATACAATAAACAAATAAATAAACAACAATGTCAACTCGCAAACAAACTATAAAGAATATAGTCCGAGTATTATATCGTCTATATATGGAAAACTTTTTTCTAACATTTTAATGAAAAATTTCATGACCCGTAGTGTCCCTAGACGTAAAAATAGCACAGGTTAAGAGCAATTTAGGGCAGATTTAAGAAGTCATGGGGCAGTTTACGAATTATTATATACTATAAATTGATTTAAATGTTCCTTTGTGGGGCATAAAAGACTTAAACTAGGGCCTATGGGGTATAAAACAAATCATACTGCATAGTTTAATGTTTTAACAAGCCATATTTTAAAGCTTCCAAACTCTTTCACAAAAAAATATAACTAATTAAAATTAGTTAGTTACCCCTACAAATCGATTAACTTTAAAAAACATTATAGAACTTCTTTTTTGAAGTCGGTTAAGTTTTAACAAGCGAATATAATACTCGTACTAAGCAAATACCTAATATTTTTTATCTAAACCTTAAGTGCCGTCACTGCGTTCAGGTTTACGTCATAAGCACATAATATCACTTTGAGTAACGGTTATAACGATATACCGGTTTGTTGGTACCGAATCGGTATTTTACGATATTAAAATATGTAGTAGATAATATTTAAAAAAAGAGCGTGTGTGTCGAGCACACGTGTCAGAAGTGAAACACCTTTTGCAAGATTCAAAGATACCAAAATCGTCGCCTTACGTGACGGTATTGCCATGACGTTTCACTTCAACTTTTTGTTATTAAACAGAGTCATGACCAAATTGAAAACAATCTTACAATTTTACAATAACATAACGCAAAAAATTCTATAGATATCTAGCTTTTTCATACCATTTTACATAGCTCAAAAAACTTTAATAACAATATCAATACCCGTTCCCAACAATACCGTTACAAAATACCGGTATACCAAATCGTTTTCGTTACCGTTACCTTTGCCTATATCGGTTTTCTGACGTTACAGTTATCGTTACCGTTGCCGTTACGTGATCGTCAACCGGCGTTGCTGTTGCTTTGCGACTTCTGTTCGAATATTGCCGCCATGTCGCGTATGTTGTATGACGGTGACGACTTTTCTTTCCTGTAAAGCGAATTTTTTAAGATTTTTTTATTATATTTAATTATCTATATAGAATTTTACACATAGTGTGAGCACTAAATTGAAGTTTAATTTTTAAGACTTTTAACTATTAAACGCTTGACATACTAGATTCATGTGATTTTGTTTATGATATAAGAAAAAAGATTTACCAAACGAATTTTGATGCAATTCAATATGCAAAAAGATAATGACTACACCAAATCACCGATATAGATGTATTGGAATGAAATATTCAAGGATTTAAACCTTATATATAAAATTCTCGTGTCACAATGTTAGTCTGCATACTCCTCCGAAACGGGTGGACCGATTCTCATGAAATTTTCTGTGCATATCGGGTAAGTCTGAGAATCGGCCAACATCTATTTTTCATATGTACCACGGGCGAAGCCGGGGCGGACCGCTAGTTATAATATAAAGGAATGCAGTTAATGTTTAGTTTCGAACTAAGCAATTATATTTCTAACTTAACTACGCAAATGATAAGACACTAGCATCTCACTATATTATGCTATCACCTAGATATAATCTAGACCAATAAAAGAAATAGCTTACAACAACATAGTAATAACGTTGACATTGACATCTTCCACGATAATTTTTATAGTTTTAAAAATAAAATAGTAAATTTTATTCAGTGACTGTGTTGTATTTTTGATCTATTTGATGTATTTGACATATTTTATTTTATGTGTTTTATGTGTTTTTATTAATTTGTATTGTATTGTATTTTATGTGTTAATTGAATTGCCATGTTTTAATTGAATTTTATATATTTTTTATTTCATGGATGTTTAAAATTACAAAATTTTAATCATGTTATCATTGTAGTATTAATTTGATGTACTTATTCTTGATAAATTTTTAATTATGTGATGAATTTTATGTTTTATATTTATTTTTTTCGTCAATGGATGATAAATTTGATTATGTATTTTTAGACTTTTAAAACTGAAAAATTTTAAGACATTTTTTTATAATTATTGTTGTATACGCCTGCTTTATGGCCAATTCAGTTTATGAAATAATTATTAATGTATTTCTGTAAATTGTATTAATTGAGTCATTATTGGTGTGTCTAATAAATAAATAAATAAAATAAATAAATCAATGATAGGATACTATTAAATGAATCAAGAAATAAATAAATAAAATAAATAAATATTATAGGACATTATTACACAAATCGACCTAGTCCCACAGTAAGCTCAAAGGCTTGTGTTGTGGGTACTAGGCGACGATAAATATAATATTATAAATACATATATAGATAATAACACCCAGACCCAAGAACAAATAATTGAGTTCATCACACAAATATTTGCCCTGACCGGGGATCGAACCCGGGACCGTCGGCTCAGTAGGCAGTTGCTTTACCACTGCGCCAACCGCGTCGTCAATAAATTATATGGATCTAAAAAATGATGAAATTCTTAATTACTTTTGTCATTTTTGGTATTTTAATATACACCAAGTCAAGTCAATCGCCAACATAAATCAATGAGAACAAATTTATCAGGCATATCTATTTAATTTATAATATGATTATAAACAGGACCTCATAGTATTTTTTTACATTATTTGGACATAAATTATCTTATAGAGATCGATCCATAGATGGCAACCTAAAATAATTTATACGTATGAATATTTTTAATGATTGATTTAAATAAAAAATAATCAATTTAGAAAAATCATTGTTATATCAACGACAAATGAAAGCCAATTAGGTAAATTTTTAGATAATAATTAGTTACGCTGCGATTTAAAACCGTTAAATTAAAACCAATGCTATGAAATCTGTACAAAACAACCTTAACGTCACTTACATTTTACTAACCTAATACAAATTTTAACGGTAATAAAACACGATTTATTAACAACCATCCCAAAATTATACCTTCTATTTTAGAACATTATAGACAGTATATTGCAATATTACGAAAATTGACTGAAAAAACGTGTTTAAAAACCGTTAAAATCGTTAGTTTTACACATACCTGTCATCCCGGCTCCGGCTGGCCTCCCCATTGAAGTCCTTCACCGGGCTAAGCGGCGACGGTATCGTGTCCAAATTATTAGCGCTCCTAGCTAGCGAAAATCTCATTCTTTGTCCTAAATCAACTGTGTTTCTTCTTTCGAACTTTCCTTCGCTTAATCTCTCGTTTTCAACTCTATCTTCCTCCTTCTTTAACTTGATTCGCGTCAATTGTTCTGGATTACTTCTGAACGACTGCGAACTATATTTCTCGCGTAGGAAATTCCGTCTTTCCTCCTTATATTTCTCTATCCGTTCTCTGCTCAACTTCTTTTCCGTATCGAAACCGATTAAGCTCTTGATATCCGGTTTCACATCGAACCGTTGCACCAACGATATCTTGTTTTCCGTTGTCGGTGTGATACTATCTATTTTCGGTTCCGGTATTTCTGTATTCAGGTTTAAATCCGGTAGAAATTTTGAGGTTCGTTTTACGTCTTTTACTTCTAGACTCTTGCGTCTATCCTTTTCTGTACCGAATTCTTTTATAAACGCATTTTCGTCTAAAGACCGCGCGTTACATGAATTTTTAGATAGTTTATAAGTTTTTGGCGACACAGGTGGTGGTAATTTCTTCTTTTCATCTTCTTTTGTATCTAAATTCGAGTATTTGACTTCACTTTTGAACTTTTCAAAGGAGAACGGTCCCTTCTGCTCTGTGGGACTTTCGAATCGTATTGCCAATTCACGAACATTCAAATTCTTGGACGCGACTATCGGCTTTATAACATTACCATTTTCATGTTCAATAGATTCAATTTCCTTTGCGCTACTTACGTCTATTTTATCACAGATTTTGAGAGTATCAACGTTTATGTTTTCATAGTCACGATTCGGTTCGAATGCGACATTTTCATAATCATCTCTTTCAGGCGTTTCTAGTATCATAGCGTTAACTTCCTCTATGCTCTTTTTGAAGAATTTAACTTGACTGTACACATCTACGTCATCATCGAGATTAGTTTCCGTTGGTGTTTCTAGTATAATTAGATCTTCGTTAAAATCAGGTTGACACGCTTGTTGCGTTGGTAGACTAGCATCAGTTAACGGAACGGTCGCTTCCTCAACTATAGATAGATTTTTTTCCAAATCTATATCTTCGTATACTGAATCCCTTTCATTTGTCGGTGTATCGTTGCCTATAGGTTCGTAATCTGGGGATTTCGACTTAGTGGGAGACCTGAACGTAATACTGATCGTCGACTTGAGCGGCGACTTCAAAGGGCTACCGGGCGAACTCTTCGACGTACTAGACGACTGCAGATTTATATAATTAGGCCTTGCATAATTGTAGCATTCGAACAGTTCGTCTTGCTTCAAACTAACATTGGAGTAACTAGACGAGCTTTCATGCGATGACGTCATCACTTTCATGACGTCAGCGTTCTTCGTTTGCTCCGAGTTCGACGAAGTGGACACAGCGGACAATCTATTCAAGTTCTGATAGCTTATATCAGTCGAGTGTAGCGGACTAGCTTCTAAACTATCATGAACGTTTTGTTCCGCGAAATCTTTCACATTTTCATAGTCTGTCGCTTTCAATTCGCATTTGAGGCACTTTTCCTCATTGCAAGTGTCACAGTCGGTAGTTATTTTTATCGTGTGCTTATTATCACTGGCTTCTGAGTCGCTTTCTAGCGGATCGTACATTGGAGTGGCCGGTGTGACTGGACTAGAGTTAATTGTGCTAGTAGTTAGATTGCTTATCGAGTTTTCAGCAGGCCAATCTATTTTAATAAGCGTCGAATGGCCATCCTTGCCGTGCCAAGTGAGTCTTGTTATCGGTTTATCTGGGTCATTTAGTACTGGATTATGCATCCCGCTGTAACGCGCTGTATTTTTTTGTTTCCTTGGCGAGTTTCGTTCTCTGCAAGCGTCATGTTAATTTATAAGCTGAGTTTACACTGTAGCTGTATGAACACACTAGGGGCAAAAACTAAGTGGCATAGTCTAAATGCACCTTAATGATGTATTAATATGAGCGTTGAATGTTAGGTAGATGGGGTGTTTTAGATCGATGTTAGTGCATTTACCTGTCTGTGTGTGTGTGTTTTTCTGTTGCTAGTGTAATTTTTACTATCCTGCAATAATACCAATTCTTGTAGTACAAGTAAAAATTAATTAATGACATAATTAACCTAGATAAGAGCTTTTTTTTGACTTTTTAAATTTAGATAAGAGCTTTTCTTTGAGACTTTTTGAGTCACACAATATTTTATTGGTCTTATCAAGGAATTGAACCCAGAGCAGTTGCAAGTGCTCAAGCACTAATCACTGAGCCAAATATAATCCTTTTTGTAAGTTGGATACCAATATTTTCAAAATAAGAATGGATTATATCCATAAATTCATCTGAAACTCAAACATTTGTTTATTTAATTAGACTTCTTCTTGAAGCACTTTTGAATCGTTATTACATATTTTTAACATTTACCAGCGATTCGGAAAGCAGTATCTATGGAGAAGAACCGGCAAGAAACTCCATAGTTGCTCTTTTTAGTTTAATCGCCTCAACACCTAACATCTATCTAAAACACCATGATAATTAACTCATTACTCAGAATAACCATTAAAATATACAAGTGTAGTTAATACTACAAAACTATTAACTAAATATCAAACAAAGGATTTTAAAACTATTGAAAATACATGATAAATGCATTAAAATCTACGTAGCTAAAAGTAATAAAGATTATTCCGAGCAAAACATCCAAAAATACAACATACAATAAATAAATACATATATACAACAATATATAAAAAACCCCGTCAGAACAAAATATTGTCTATCTTATCTAAAACATAGTAAAAAAATATTAAAAATTTTATTTTATTAAGTAAATTAATGTTATTGCCAACGAGATTTTTTCATCATAAAACAGTAAATTTATCACATAATAATCACCTGAGTTTCACGCTAGCGAGGGGACTAGGAAAATCGGCAGTCGACGACAGCGGACTGTCGCGATCTTTGCATACACTGAAAAATAATATAATATACATGAATATATGATTCTTTATAGAAAATCATTCATAAAAAAATGCCCTTTTTGGGCTAATGTGGACAGCACAAACAATTGAACATAGTTTTATGGTAATAATATTTTTATGACCATATATTTAATATCCACATGGCTAGGGGCAAAATTTTAAAATGTTTGAATCTTTTGTTTAGTTATATAGCATTCGAATGAAAATCTTTTAAAGTTATAGAAAAAAAGACGTGTGTCACTCGGGGACTGCCGCGGTAAAGCTATTGCATGCTATGCCTTCAAGCCACACCTCCGCGCCCGTCCCCGTGGGGAGCGTGAGGTTTTTTCGTTACGGAATTTCTGGATTCGGTCCCCGCGCTCAAGGCCCGCGATAGAAGCTATGCAATAGCTTAAAAAATTGGTTGTCTGTAAAGTCGGTTTACTGACGATAGTTGAACGTGACGACGTCCGATTGTGCTTCTTTGTCGCTCGTTCCGCGCTCTCGCTCGCACTTCAAGCCTTACATGGAACGCCTCAGATCGAGGTAACGCCGCATGAGTCATGTTTTTTCGTGCGTGCAGCCGGCTCTATCGAATTATAAGACGTCGTCACGTCAAAAAATCGACCAAAAATCTTTAAAGTTAGCGTTGAACAACAAAGAGGTTCCACTTCTGACACTAACTCACCGCTTGGCGCGCGAGGCCGCGGGCGCGGGGCTGGCGCACGCGTCGTCGATGTAGCCCAGCTGCTGCTCCAGCCGCGCCAGGCGCTCGACCGCTGTGCCCTGTGCGGCTGAACTGCGCTTCCTGTGCAATGTGATGCACAGTTTAATACATTATTATGGTGGGATGTACATTAAAAATGCGCTAAACTATGACAGATAACAAATCACTACATAGTATAAAACAAAGTCGCTTGATTTTATACTATCTAGTGATAACATCATATACGAAATATCTACAACATGCAACACGCGTTGAGCATGGTTCTTGTATTGTAACGTGGTTCGAACGTGGAACGAAATATACAATTATTAACTGGCTGGTTATATAATACATATTTTATATTAAATAATAATATAATAAATAAATTATGTAAGCTGAATGAACTCTAATACAATGGCGTATTAGTGTAATATAACTTAGTGTAAACACAGGCTCCTGAAAAACAGTTTATTTGTATATATAAAAGAAAGTCGTGTTAGTTACTCCTCTTATAACTCAAGAACGGCTGAACCGATTTAGCTGAAAATTGGCAGGGAGCTAGTTTAGAGCCAGGAGAAGGACATAGGATACTAAATATGTACCATGGGCGAAGCCGGGGCGGACCACTAGTTATTAATAGTAGTAAATTTATGTACCAAATTATAGTAAATAAACTATTTATTTGTATACACTCACCTCTCCAATGTATCAGTGGGGTGCACTTCAGCTCTATGGTTGTGTCTCGGGCTCGGTTCCGCGGTGCACGGGTTCGATTCCACCGGCGACGAACATAGGGAATCGTCCTGGAAATTATGAGTTATAATAGTAGGATTCATTTTTATTTTTAAAGTGAAACTTTTATTACATCGTCTCAAACTTTTTGGTCTGTGTAGCGCATGTCGCGTGACGGTCGAACCGTACGATAATTATCGTACAAATATGATAATTTTATGCCTACGTTTCACTTTTACCGTGGTTTCATAAAACCACACAACTTTTTTTTTATTTATAAAAAGGTACCTTACAGCTTATAATAAAATGAATAGTAATCAATTATTATATTGGAGCCAATTTCATAAATAAATATTTCAGGACAATTTTCACACAGGGCACGATCTGTTCCCATACTGAGCTTTCGCTTGTGTTATGGAAACCAGATGGCTGATAAACATACATATATAATTTTAAATAAATACTTATATAGATAATTAACACCCAGACACAAAGCAAACATTAATTTCATCACACAAATATTCGCCCCGGGTGGGAATCGAACCCACGACCTCTGGTTTGGAAGGCAGGGCCACTGGGTACTATAGGTAATCCTTTTTTAATAAACCTAGATTAAGCAAATATGTGTAAAGTGTGCAACGTAAATCAAAGTGTATCTGTGTAAAAACATATGGTTTTTAAATAAATATATTTTTCATTTTTTTTTCCACTACCAACCGAGCCAACCGGTCAGTCAGGCAAAATTAGACGTTTATCAATTTTATATGTATGTGTCATATTTTGGTTGTGTTTGTATGTATGTCTGTCTGTACTCACCAAAGCCGGCAGCACATCGTCCTCCTCACTAAACATATGCCTGTCTCGTTCTTGCGGCGAGAGACGTAATCGCATTCCGGCCAATTCTGCCTGCCACGGCTCGAAGTATGAGTCGCATGATGACGATCTAAATGTTATAATATTATTAAATATGAACTTAATCTTAATCTTAATACTATTATAAAAGCGAAAGTTTGTATGGATGTATGAATGTTTGTTACTCTTTCACGTAAAAACTACTGAACCGATTACAATGAAATTTAGCACACATATAGAGGGTAACTTGGATTAACGCACAGGATAGGTTTTATCCCGGAAATCCCACGGGAACGGGAACTATGCGGGTTTTCCTTTGAAAACGCGGGCAGAAATCTAATCTGATTATAAATTAAAACAAATGGCGGTCTTATCGCTAAATAGCAATATAGCGGAGTACGGAAGGAAATTAGTTAAAGGAGAGGAATAGGGCAGAGCAAAAATATAATAAGTAAGAATATATTGTAATACTAGCTTTCCGCCCGCGGCTTCGCCCGCATTTTCAAAGATAAACCCGCATAGTTCCCGTTCCCGTGGGATTTCCGGGATAAAAGCTATCCTATGTGTTAAGCCAAATTACCCTCTATATGTGTGCTAAAACTCATTGTAATCGATTCAGTAGTTTTTGCGTGAAAGAGTAACAAACATCCATACATCCATACAAACTTTCACATTTATAATATTAAATAGGATAAGTATGTGATTATGTATAAATATTATATTGACAATAGTATAGGAAGGAATAATTAAATCCATAAAATATGTAAATAAATATATAAAACGATATAATACTTTTATAAATGTACGCGGGGCTGGGTTCTATATTAATATGAATGTTATAAGAACGTACTGCGATTCGCGGCTTCCCCCGCTTTGTCTAAAACCTAATAAATTATATATTAAAACCATCCTCTTGAATCGCTCTATCTATTAAAACAAACCGCATCAAAATCCGTTTCGTCGTTTTAAAGATTTAAACATACAACGTGACATAGGGACCGAGAAAGCGACTTTGTTTTATACTATGTAGTGATAATGTTCATATTCATAATATACTTACTTACTTAATATCCTAAGGATAAGAATAAGAATATTCATAATATATTTAAATACTAGATTTCCACCCGCGGCTTCGCCCGCATTTTCAAAGGAAAACCCGCATAGTTCCCGTTCCCGTGGGATTTCCGGGATAAAACCTATCCTATGTGTTAATCCAAGTTACCCTCTATATGTGTGCTAAATTTCATTGTAATCGGTTCAGTAGTTTTTACGTGAAAGAGTAACAAACATCCATACATCCATATTCCATACAAACTTTCGCCTTTATAATATTTAAATTAAATTAAATTAAAATTAAATATTTATTCACCTGGTATGATGTTTCAATGGTATAGCCGCAGACGCAACTAACGGCGCTAGTGTATCACTGTCCGAAGCTAAAGATTCGCACGATTTAGCCGGTCGCAACGGATGTACTGCTATTTCCTGTAAAATAAGGGGGAAATTTGTAGGAATATATTAAGAAATTATGTTTTTGTAAGTGAAAGTGGGAGTCGAGCATGCTTCGGCACGAACTGGGCCACGCTCGCACCGGGGAAGGTACCACACCCGTACAGAATATCGGCGCCATAGTGACAGTTTACTGTCGCGTTCCGTACGGTGAGTGAGGGGTCCGGAGGCCCACATCCCTTCCTATCCCCTACCCATCCTCTCCTCCCCTATCCTTAATCCCTCCCATCCTCGCCCCTTTCTCCCTAATTCCTTCCAAATCCCTTAATCCTTCTGGTAGGCAACAACCATAACCTCTGCTATGGTCTATGGGCGACGCAACCTGCTTACCACCAGGCAGTGCGTCCGCTCGTTTGCCTCCCCATAACATAAAAAAAAAAAAAAATGTTTTTGTAAATATTGGGTAATGTGTGAATTGCTATCCTGGAAAAATAAGGATATTTGCGGGTATTTTGTTGAAAACGTTTAGAAATATGGAAATAACGTTTGTTTTGCATCTAAAATATCATCTAGAAAATAGGAGGAATACATAGAATAAGAAATTACACGCGAGGCCGGATTAAATATTAGTTTGAATGTAATAAGAATGTACTGCGATTCAACACAGCTACCTAATTGATGTAGGTAGTTGATAACAAATCGCAGCAAGTCAACGACTATTAGCAAAGTGAGGGTAGTTGGGTCGAACGTCGTACTGCGACACGAGTCAAAGGAAAACGGAGTTTTATAAACATGTTTTGGCAGCAAATAGTGACAACTATTCATCCACAAAAATATTAAATCAAAAAACGTCTAACAATAGATAAATTTGTAGAAACAGGGGAAATTAAAATACGAATACAAAAATACGTTAAAAATATGTGATATAAAAACCTATCAATCATATTTATTTACAAATTATTTATTTTCATCTTTCATACTTTCAAAAACATTATAAGGGCGTATACATACAGCGGGTGGAGGTGTAACCGGCGGCGGTCTGTGTGCACGCGGCCTTTGTAATTTGCTTCGACTGAATAAACCTCGCCAACCTGACACGGACCGTTTTAAAGCACGTTTTGCACCTGTAAGTAATACAAATAGGTAAAAAGAGCGCATGTTGTTATATTTTACGCTAAAAAATTTAATCGTAAAACCATCAAAAATCTAGTCGTTCGGTTTGAAAGACGTTAGATAGAATAAATAAATAATAATTTATTTCACACACAGATCCATATAATATAATGCATAAATTAAAAAAAATATCATGATCGATATTTTAAATTTCACTATTATAGGAAAACCAAAAGTTAGTGTAAATTGGACAGACTGTGAACAATTAAGGTGATTGCAACGATCTGTTCCCAGCCAATATCCCGCTAGATGGCGCTGAATTCTACATTTCTAGTTTATTTGAGTTTTTGCGTAATTGGAATAGTCATCAAACCTAGGAATAGTCATGGCGGTTACTGAATATTATATTTTATTGAAATATGTTATATCATTGCCTTAAAATCCACCCAATTCGGTAAAATTATGCGTTTTAACATCTGTCATTGCATACAGGGTCGTTTACACACACAGACGTATACAAAAATGATAAAGATTTAACTCTAGATGGCGTGAATGTAAAGCGCGTCACACACGGTGAAGATACTACCTATAATATTTTATCTAATCTAGTAATATTTTATATTACAGTATCTTAAGGTATCCGGTATCAGCGTTCTGACCATCATTTTTCTTTTTTCGCTGTAGAACCGCCATCCTGTTACAAATGACCCACAAAGGAGAATGACCACGGGTGGTATCGGTAAAATTTTAGTTGTGCCACGTATTCGTTATATTGTTAATTCCTATTTGTATTTATAATGATCATATGTATCAATATTAAGTCTTAATTAAACCGGATAAATTGAAATAATAGTAAAAGTAAAAGTTTTTCTTTTGAAACATGTATGACTACGTATGGAATCGGTAAAATACTAGTTGTGTCACGTGTTCGTGATATTGTTAATTCCTATTTGTATTTATAATGATCATATTTATCACTATTAAGTTGTAATTATACCGAATAAATAGAAATAAAAGTAAAAGTTTTGTTTTGACACATACCTATATCTATCTCTCTTGCAAACGTCATATGTCATAGTTTCTATTTGAAATGTCAAATGAATGTGTTCGACGCATTGTTCGATGTTATTTTGAAATAATGTTTAAATTACGATTTACTTTTCACATTTGTCTTGTAAATTAAAATATTACCTATGTAATAAATGTAAAACTTAACGTTCATCGTTAGTTTAAACTCGATTAAGTAGTTTTTTGAAGTGTTGAATAAAACTATTGTTTTATTTTTATTGTCGCGAACTGCGGCTTATTTACATAAAAACTTTAATCATATCTAAAAGTACTAACATCAAGCTTTAAATTGAGCTATATTTCATCTTGACACAATAAGTTTGATTGCGATACCAAGTGCCATAGTCACTTGGGCAATCTCCTGTGGTTTTCATTTTTCTGTATGGGTAGACAAAACTTCAAAACGCCACCTGCTACGGTTTATATTATTATGAACGATTAGCTTTCCGCCCGCATTTTCAAAAAAAAACCCGTATAGTTCCCGTTCCCGTGGGGTTTCCGGGATAAAACCTATTCAATGTGTCCAAGTTACGTTCTATATGTGTGCTAAATTTCATTGTAATCGGTTCAGTAGTATTTGCGTGAAACACACACATACACATCCTCACAAACTTTCGCATTAGTAGGAAGTAGGATTGTTATAAAAATAAAAGTTATATTTGTTGGCGTAAACTATTTTATTGTAATTTTGGGAAATAAATAATGTCAAAATTGATTACCTACAATAAAACGCAGTTTTATTTTATTAAGTACCTACATTACACTATTGTTTTTTTTTTTATCAAAACATGTATTTGAAGTAGCAAATATGATATTATGCTGATCCAAGCATTTTCACTCAAAACTAATATCACTAATGATTTGTAAAAGTAAATTATTTCAAAATACATTTCATAACCAACAAGTAAGAATAATTATTCATACAACAACAAATCAAAAACACTATTTACTATGGAAAAAAAACCAGGAAGGTGAAAAACATATTTACGATTTCGATGCACTCGACTTTTAGTAAAATAATAGGTAAAAATATTATTATGGTTTTGATCACAGACAAATCTGTGGTTTTGATTTTAGCTACTAGTATCAGAAAGCTGCGTGTTCAATGCACGTCGGGGTCCCACAACTGTGGAGGAAGGAAGGTAGAATACCTCCATCGAATAAGTGAAGTTTCTCGACATACTCGATTTGCCGGCCGGCCTCAATGAAGATTGTCCGAAAGTTGTATATGTCCTCTGTAACGAAAAAATTTCGCTAGCGCGATTCAGAGTGAGGTGTCATACAATATACCTAATGAAGTTTTTCATCTTTTTATTTTACTGCAAATACAAAATAAAAATTAAACAATAGTAATGTAAATTCTAAACAAACTACTACCAAAATACAATTAGAACAAAAATCATTTGACTTGTTTATTTCACCCAGAGGCCAGAGGCGGCTCGTGACAAAATTGTATAGGTGTTCACTTGAAATAAAACAACGAAAATACAATAGCGTTCGGGATGATTTATTACAAAAAAATGAGCACCACATTTTATAAATGTCTATAACACTAAAAATTACAAAGTACAGGCTATTTCAAAACGAATTCAATGACTAGGTATCAATAATTAGTAAATCACCGAATTTGCATTCGCGAGCGTAGGTATCCATAGTGTTTGTCACTGACGGTCACTGACCTCTATAACTTATAGTTATAGAGGTCAGTGGTGTTTGTTGTGTAAACATGTATGTATTTGAGTAGTTAGTAGCATATTATATTCTGAATTTCTGATCCATGCCTATTCACTCAAAACTAATAACACTAATGATTTGTAACAGTAAATTATTTCAATAGGTAGGTATTTGAACATTTCCCAACAAGACGTAAGAATAATTATTCGTAGGTATACAAGATACAATAACAAATCTAATACACTATTTATTATTTTATTATTTACTAGCGGTCCGCCCCGGCTTCGCCCGTGGTACATGTTTACGTTTTCTCTCCATAAGAAGTAATAGCTAGAGCGCTAGCGCAAAGCTACCTGTATGTATTTGACCAGACCTGGATTTTTGTGTGTTGATTCCCCTATACCTACTATACATGAGATGAGGAGTCACTAAGCCCAGAGTGGTGGACGGGGCGCGCGCTTAGGTAAGACAGGTGGAAATTTTTGGCGAACTTTGAAACCATTTGACCACGTCTGCCATTTTGATATTTGAAAATAGATTATTATTACTATCGGAAAATAACAATGGCAGACCATTATCACGCGGATAACATTCTGGCAGACACTTATGAAAGTGCTGAAAAAAATACAATTTTGAAAGTATTTGACCAGATCTGCCATTCATATATTTTATTTATTAGGGTCTTAAAAACTTATTTTCGAAACGGCAGACATTTTCATTGCGTACAGACTTCAGCAGACAACAAAACTTTACAGACTTCAGCAGTCAACAAGACTTAGCTTCTACATGGTCAGATGTATATATGTATTACGTTCCCTGACCTTACATCAATGATTTACTTTATTAATGTTTTTATGGTCATTTACATTTAATTTTGAAAACTATGGAATAAAATTTATAAATTTGATGATACAAAACTAAATATACATTTGTAAAGAATCTCAAATATAAAGTTGTGTTGCAAATAACAAATCATCATTTAAATATTTAGTTTATTTCTTTATTTAAGAAACAATTAACAATTACAAAACAACATAAAAAAACACGCATGCATTTATTGAAATGTTCATTCATCATCACTATCGTATGGCGTTGTGTGACTCGTCTTCATAATCCATTGAATCGGATTCTGTAAAAGTAAAACGTAAATTATATAATAAAAGAAATGAGTCATTATAAACTTACCTAGTAAGGCAATGCCTTTGATGTCACACGATGCCGCCGCGCCGCCAGTGTAGGTACTTCTGCTGCTACATGAAAATATGCTAGGGTTGCAACAAATGGGAAATAAAACAATTGTGATTATTACTATTATGATGTAATCATTTATTCATATTATGTACATTCAAAACAATTGCTATTATTAAATCTGATGTAATTATTTTTTCATAAATATATAATTATTATTAATTACATAATATATTGCACTGTGAAATATTTACGTATCACTTTATTTTTGATGTTCTTAATTGTCTTTTATAAAATTTAAGTGACGCATTCGCATTGGGATCAACAATCCGATAAGAAAAGAATGGAGACAACATATACATAGCTTTGATTTCAATTCTACAGATACAAAATATACAATCTATCTAAAATGATACAACGGATGTTTCCTGCGTTTTCTCGTCAAAATACCGAAACAACGTAATTATTGTATAGTAGTTGGGCGTGAAAGTAAAAAAACAAATGAAAAGTGTTTTCCATATGATTATTTATTAAATTTACGCGATTAAGAATAATTTCAACGATACAATTTAGTAACCGAGAATTCAGAGGATTAAAGAAAATACCTGCCTGATCATTTTATCAAACTCTAAAAGAATTATGGTTATTTCGCATCACTCGGTTTATTAGTTTGGTAATAATTATTAAAGGTAGTTACAACCCTAGCCATTGAGTCGAACGGTAGGCAACACAATATCGACTTTGTGCGGGTACATATGGTACATTTCTTCTTGCTGTGAAGCGTAATTATTATTATTAAGATTTTTTAGGCTATTTTGAATCAGCTGTTCTAATTTAATTCTAGAAATTTATTAAAACGTGATTTTTTTAAAAGTATATTATGAGTTTATAAATACCTCAACCAATAGTTATTGTGTCCTATCCTCATTTCTTTATATCTTGGTAGTTAACTAAAGTGTTAAATTTACATAACCTCAACAACAACATTTACACTGCCACTGCACTAAAACTAAACTAACTAGCTCTCTAGCTATAAGAACCATCCTCGTACTTCAAGGGATATAATAAAAAAAGAATTATCGAAATCGGTTCAGCCGTTCTCGAGTTATGCGCTTACCAACACATTTTGCGATTCATTTTTATATTAGACTAGCGGTCCGCCCCGGCTTCGCCCGTGGTACATGTTTACGTTTTCTCTACATAAGAACCATCCTCGTACTTCAAGGAATATAATAAAAAAAGAATTATCGAAATCGGTTCAGCCGTTCTCGAGTTATGCGCTTACCAACACATTTTGCGATTCATTTATATATATATACTAGCGGTCCGCCCCGGCTTCGCCCGTGGTACATAATATTTACGTTTTCTCTACATAAAAACCATCCTCGTACTTCAAGGAATATAATAAAAAAAGAATGATCGAAATCGGTTCAGCCGTTCTCGAGTTATGCGCTTACCAACACATTTTGCGATTCATTTTTATATATAAGATAAGATTATGTGAAAATAACCAGGAAGGTGAAAAACATATTTACGAAAACATAGTAACATAATATGGCTGTCGCTACAATAATTATATTTCAATTTTATCTTTTTATACCTAGTAGAACTGGCCGACGAATAAAAAAAATCGTATTAGAATAAATACAATAAATTACGGAACAAAAAAAGGATTGTAACTGAATTAGGTATGTTTGTTTCTGGGCGCACCGTTTTCGACGACGCGACGCGCGACGTAAGCGTATAGGTATAGGTACCTACTTTGCTAAAACAAACTAATAAAATTGTGTGTCTGTCTGAAAATTCGGAAAAGCATATTTTGCAAGTTTGTAATTACTTTGATAGTTTACCGATTTATAATAATTGTAATTGTAATTGTATAATATATAATTTGCAATGTGGTGAAATTTTATAAAAATCACGGGCCAATTTTTTGTTTTGAATCCCACCGAAAATATAATTGCGTTATTAGAATAATTAATTACTATACCTACCCACGATCAATTATTACAATATAGTCTCAAATGCATACTAGAGAAATATTGCAATTTGATTCAATTAAAATGCATAGCATACAAAAATAAATTCACAACACAAGAAATTCCGCGCGCAAATCATAGCGCGTGTCAATGAAATCAAGAATGTTTTATATCAAGCCGACGCGGACGACGACGCGACGCCGAACAAAAGTACCTACGACGGACGACCACGCTTCGAGTTGCCAAACAACATGAGTAATAAATTGTTTACAAAAAAAACAAGTTTTCCATTTTTCTGTATGAGTAGACAGAACTTCAAAACGCCACCTGCTACGGTTTATATTATGAACGATTGTTATAAAAATAAAAGTTATATTTGTTGGTGTAAACTATTTTATTGATCAATAATTTTGGAATTTAAAATTGTCAACATTGATTACAATAAAACGCAGTTTTATTTTATTACACTATTGTTTTTTTTATCAAAACATGTATTTGAAGTACCATATAATATTATGCTGATCCAAGCATTTTCACTCAAAACTTATATCACTAATGATTTGTAAAAGTAAATTATTTCAATATACATTTCATAACCAACATGTAAGAATAATTATTATTATTCCTACCTACAACAACAAACCTAAAACACTATTTACTATGGGAAAATAACCAGGAAGGTGAAAAACATTATATGTATTACCTATTATTTACGATTTCGACGCACTCGACTTTTAGTAAAATATAGTAGGTAAACATAATATTATGGTTTTGATTTTTGCTACTAGTACCTATAAGAAAACTGCGTGTTCAAACTACTTGTTTGTCTGTCTGAAAATTCGGAAGTACTTTGGTAGTTTACCGATTTATAATAATATTGTATATATCGTTGTTTAAAAAATATTCAAACACAATAAAATATGATATACTGATTTATCACTGGTTTCTGATGGATGAACTGATGAGTCAATTATAGCCACTATACTTTCGTCATACGTGTGTATGATTGATGTGATTTGCAACGTGGTGATATTTCAGAAAAATCACGGGTCAAATTGTCCCACCGAAAATATAACTGCGTTATAAGAATAACTATACCTACGATAAATTATACATAATACAATATAGTCTCAAATGCATACTAGTGAAATATTTTATTTGAATCAATAAAATAAAAAAAAATAAAAAATAATAATAATACAAAAATAAATTCACAACACAAGAAAATCCGCGCGCAAATCATAGCGCGTGACAATGAAATCAAGAACTTTCGAGCCGACGGACGCGACGCGGACGACGAAGGAGCCTAACAAAAGTACCTACAATCATAGGCGGCTCGTGACAAAATTGTATGGCCGTGTTCACTTGAAATAAAACAACGAAAATAGGTACCTACAATAGCGTTAGCAGTACAAAAAAAATGAGCACCACATTATAAATGTCTATTTATACACTAAAAATTATAGAGTATTTCAAAACGAATTCAATTATTATTTAGCAATAATTAGAAAATCCCAGAATTTGCATTGGTGATCGTATTCATAGTGTTTGTCTACACTAATATTATAAAGAGGAAAACTTTGTTTGTTTGTTTGATTGTAATGAATAGGCTCATAAACTACTGGACATTTTACCAATGTTTGCAAGTTTGTGATTACTTTGATAGTTTACCGATTTATAATAATTGTATACTTATATCATTGTTTAAAAATACATAATCAAACACAATATGATATAGGCACAGACTAATAATAATATACTACGTATAATATAGGTACTGATTTATCACTGGTTTCAGTGATGAACTGATGAGTCAATGTTAGCCACAATACTAATCACTTTCGTCATACATGTGTATGAACTATGATTGATGTGATTTGCAATGTGGTGAAATTTCATAAAAATCACGGGCCAATTTTTTGTTTTGAATCCCACCGAAAATACATATATTACTAATTGCGTTATTAGAATAATTAATTACTATACCCACGATCAATTATTACAATTTACAATATAGTCTCAAATGCATACTAGAGAAACATTGCAATTTGAATCAATTAAAATGCATAGCATACAAAAATAAATTCACAACACAAGAAATTCTCATTCTCATTCAAGAATTATGCTCATTATGTATAAGATAACGAACGCGAATGCACGACATCTAGCGCGTCAATGTCTAAACATCGCCTTTCGTTTAGACATTGACGCGCTAGATCTGTAATAAGTATATAGTCTATGCGCTAGATGTCGTGCTTTATGTCGTGTTTCGCTTGGCAAAAGTCACGCACACTACTGTAGAAGTGTCAAATTTTTCCGGTATTTTACTGTTGTTTTTCTAAGTAAATATTGTAAATTATTGATTAAAAAGGTCGAACGCGCACACATTTCATTATAGAGAAGTGATAAAATGATTAGTTTTAAAGAAATAGTGTCTGTGTTAAGTGTTTAGAGGTAATCAAAAATGTATGGAGGGACGGTCGGAACATCCACCTTAAAATTTTGTTTTAAAGAAAATACCTATTACATTTTTTATCATGTTACGTCCCGGCCTTAACAGCAAATTGCTGACTACGCCGTTCGCATGGGAACGGAATGCGAGCGTGGTTTTGCTGTGTTAGTTTTAAGATTTTTTTAGAATTATTATTAACCCATTGAGCCCCGAACGGCCCGATCGGTCCACGACACAATAGATTTTCTATTGTGTCTGTGATTCCGGGGCCTGAGTTTTTACAAATGTATATTGATTCTTTAACTCCGGTCTGCATCGTGCAGACATGGGTGTAAAAGTTTCATTTTAGATATTAAATGTAGTTTTAAAGTAAATCTGATTACTTTTGGGGCCTCCGGCTGTGAGAAATGTAATTATCATCAAACCATTATATGTAATATATAAATAATAATAGTTGAAAAAAACTAAAAAACACGCTTTAAGTCGGTTTTCTATAAAAAGCGTGTTTTTTTTTTTTTTTTTAACTATTATTTATTTTATCAAATTAGTGTATTGTCATCGGTCCTCAATAAATCTACAAAGTTTGAACGAAATCTGGCCGTTTAAAGTGGATCAAAATCGCGCCCAAAGAAGTCAGTTACAAACAAACATACAGGTGAAGCTAATATAAAGCGTGTAATAACAAATAAACATACCTGGTATAGGTAAGTCCAAAACCGTGTGATACTGAGGTAGATTATTAGGGCCGGATCCCACCTGTAAAATAAACATAATAATATATTTCATATATGGATTTATGCTATATAATATTATACATAGCAGTGTGTCTGTTTGTATTACTTTCACGTCGCAACGGCTGGATTTTATGATTGATGACTGTGCCTAGAGATATAAAACCGCGCGATAATACATCTCAATCCCAAGAAAATTCTTAAGACTTTGCGACATCTTTCTCTTAATTTTTGTTGTCGTCTACATTAGTTTAAATCCTCCCATATTAGATAGCCTTAGAAGAACACAACAAAAAAAACAATACCAATACATCATCTCAGCAAAAAAAATAACTCCCGTTTCTTATAAAAAAAAAATAATAAACAAAAATCTCCAACTACCCGCACCAACCTCAATATATTTAGGCTTCAAGTGCGCAGCGGGCTTCAGTTGCGTGGTGGCCGCCGCCGCGATAACACCGGACGGAGGAGGGTAGTCCATTATCTCGCTGCCGACACACACTTTGCCGCGGCGACGGGCCTCTTCGAGACTGAAATGTGTATTTTATAATAATAAGTAAATAGTTTTTTATGTAATTTAAATTCTAATGTACATTTTTCACAGGTAAATGAAATATGAAATAATACAAATAAATTAAATAATGGTATTTTTACTAACAAAAAAATCAACTGTTGTAAGTTTTTTTAAACAACAGATTTAAAAAATGTAAAAAAAAGAAACATATGTGCTTCATAGGTTTTAAGCAAATAGTTAAAATCGTAAATAATACTTAATGCAGGACCATGGCAACAATTTAGTTACAGTAAAAATCCAAAGTTACATTTTGTGACACTATTTCTTTTGAATTATCATCCAAAATCTATTTTTAAGGGTAACTCGACCCTAAAAATTATTATTAGATGAATATCTGCTCTTAAAACGTATTTTTAATATAATTTCTTCAATCTAATTTAGTTCAAAGCAATATATTATGTCTTGAGACATTGGCACAGAATACATAATAGTAGCTAAACGCTACAGAACGGACACTCTCCGCCTCCCGCCAAAATTAAACTTACCTCACCCCCGCGCGATCAGACATAAAATGGGCCATATTTTTCTGCAAGGACGATACGCAACGAAGATTGACAACATTAATCAAATTGACTTAAAGTAATTTTATTATTTAGGATTTGTGATTATCGTTTTTCGTAGAAAATGGTTAGATATTGTGCTGTTTACGGATGTATTTCATCAGAAAAACGCGAATTTTTATTACGCTAGTCACAAATGGTTGGCAACCATAAAGCGTTAACACACACATTTGCAGTCTCTACAGTGTGACTGTCAAAACGATCATTTTGTATGGAGTGTCCGGGGTGTGACATTGGGTCAAAATCCATGTCTCAAGCAGGTTGTAAATGGGAATAAAATTGTTTTTAATATTAAATATATAAAAATGAATCGCAAAATGTGTTGGTAAGCGCATAGCTCGAGAACGGCTGAACCGATTTCGATAATTCTTTTTTTATTATATTCCTTGAAGTACGAGGATGGTTTTTATGTAGAGAAAACGTAGATATGTACCACGGGCGAAGCCGGGGCGGACCGCTAGTATTAAATTTAATTATTATACTAACATAGTTTTTTTATGGCCATTTTACTAACAACTATATTATGGGTATTAAATTTATCTGAAATAAATGAAATAAATAAATAAATATAAATAATACCTTAATAATTTAGTAGGTGGGTTCAGCGGTAGACTCTTAGGTCGCCTACCAGCCTCTAAACCACGCAATTCCACTTGACAATCGTTGCGTTCCTGAAATATTAATCATATTTATTAATAACTAGCTGCGTTCCGCGGTTTCACCCGCCATGGCTCCACTCCTGTTGTCTTAGCGTGATGATATATAGCCTATAGCCTTCCTCGATAAATGGGCTATCTAACACTGAAAGAATTTTTCAAATCGGACCCGTAGTTGAGATTAGCGCGTTCAAACAAACAAACCTGTTCAGCTTTATAATATTAGTATAGATTGTGACGTTAGCTTATTTTTTGCTAGTTGTAAAATCTGCGAAATCGCAAAATAGCTATTTATTTCTAAGCCTCTTAATTAATAAATACATTTAGTCCTGAAAAATAAACTCTATTGTTTGCTATTCAATTTCCAAAAATTAAATAAAATCTATATCTTATCTTAATCTTAATACTATTATAAAGGCGAAAGTTTGTATGGATGTATGGATGTACGGATGTATGGATGTTTGTTACTCTTTCACGTAAAAACTACTGAACCGATTACAATGAAATTTAGCACACATATAGAGGGTAACTTGGATTAACACATAGGATAGGTTTTATCCTGGAAATCCCACGGGAACGGGAACTATGCGGGTTTTCCTTTGAAAACGCGGGCGAAGCCGCGTGCGGAAATCTAGTATGTATATATATAAACCCAAACCCGTTTTCCTTGGTCACGGCATCACGCGTGAACGGGTGGACCGATTTCGATAATTTTTTTTTAATTATATTCCTTGAAGTACAAGGATGGTTCTTATGTAGAGAAAACGTACCACGGGCGAAGCCGGGGCGGACCGCTAGTGATTTAATAAATAATAAATACCTGATCGCTATCATCACAGCCGGCCCCTTGTTCTTGCGCGAACAATTCTTCCGCGTAACATATTAGAAACTCCGTGACTACCGCCTGCAAACCAAATATCAATTATTATATTAAAAGAAAAACAAATTAAATCCAACAAACAGGAGAAATTTAAAAAAACAAGTAAAACAAATAGCTGTTTGTCACATGTTGCGTATTGTTTCGTATTGTGTTGTTTTGTGTTGCGTATAACCATTTGTCTTAGGGCCGATTTTTCAATGCTTGGATAAAACTTATTCGTCGAATAATGTATAAAACTACCATTTTAAAAACGTATTGTAATTGCCCGTATTTGACAGTTTACGTGACATTTTAATATTATCGTGTAATACTTTATTGGACGGATAAGTTTTATCCAAGCTTTGAAAAATCGGCCCTTATATAAATAATGAAATGAAATGAATCTTATAGAAATAAGACATAAAAAAAATTGTGGTGTAGAGTAGTGTTTGCGTGTTGTGGTGTTGTGTTGCATGTTGTGTTGTATGTTTCCCGACACACATTGTGTCTTATATTTTTTTATTAATTTATTATTTTTGTGTATATAATTTTACAGCACAGGTTTGTCACGTGTTGCGTGCTCTGGTGTTGTGTTGCGAGTTGAATAGTGTTGCGTATTGGGTTGTTGTGTGTTGCGTTTTATATATGTTTTTTTTTTCTTATATATAATTTTACCTGCACAGCAACACCCTGCAACGCGTGTTGTGGCTGCGGCGAACTCAACAAGTTGGGTGCCCACACGATAGCCATGTTCCTGGCGGTCATTCCCGTGGAATCGCTTAGAAGGGACACCCTACGTAGGTGACGCATTAGGTACGCTAGTGTTCTGGGGAAAATCGTGAAAAATAAGTATTAAACTAACTTAATAAAACTATGTATTTGGAAACACATGTGCATCTACATTTTTGGAAAAGACAAGCTTATTGAAAGAGCAACTGGAGTTTCTTGCCGGTTCTTCTCCATAGATACTGCTTTCCGAATCGGTGGTATATGTTAAAAATATGTAATGACGATTCGAAAGAGCTTCTAGAAGAAGTCTAATTTAATAAATAAATGTTTGAGTTTAAGTTTATGTTACTGTTTTTAATGGTAAAAGACTTATTAAAATAGATCGATCGAACGATTTTCTTTTATTATATAAGTGAAATTAACGGTACTATAAACTATAAAGGATTAGACTCGCTATCGTCTATAAAAAAGCCGTAAAATAATTTGCGATCGACGTTATAATAACGTTCACTGAAATTAAAAAAAAAATCCTATCAGCAATGTTCATACTATTTAGAAACTCTGCCTAATACAAGCGTGTGCAGAGTTTTGCTTCGGACAATTTTTGAACGGAATTCTGATTTTAGTTGTTTATTAAAAAGGAGGAGGTTCTCAATTTGGCCGGTATATTTATTTTCACTTACCTATAGTGCGGTGGAGGTAATTTCACAACCGTATCCCTCATCGCCTTTAGCCTTTGTTCCTCTGGTACTTGAACTGCGCTTACAAAACTGTCGTAAAGTTGGTACGTGCATAGCGGGTTCGGCAGTTCACTGGACACACATAGAAACATATTTAACATAAGTAAATTGTATTAATAATCATCTGTTAGCCCGCTGCGGTAGAGTGTGGAAAATGTGTGCTATTTTTCTGTATTTCGACAATCCATTATAGCCGCGACTTATAGGTATCTAGCTAATAATAAGAAATTATTATTTTAGTACACACCCACACACATCCATCCTTACAAACTTTCACATTTATAATATGTATTAGTAGAACGACTGACCGGTTGGCTTAGTTGGTAGTGGCCCTGCCTTCCAAGCCAGAGGTCGTGGGTTCGATTCCCATCCAGGACAAAAATTTGTGTGCTGATGTTTGCTCTGTGTCTGGGTGTTAATTATCTATATAAGTATTTATTTAAAATTATATATGTTTGTTTATCAGCCATCTGGTTTCTATAACACAAGCTAAAACTTAGTATGGGATCAGATCGTGCCGTGTGTGAAAATTGTTCTGAAATATTTATTGAAGTGAAACTTCTTTATCGGGGTTGGAAAAAAAATTAGTGTAACATTTTTTCGTTACGCGCCATCTTTTTCTTATCCCTACCACGCGTGATTGACGTATTTCTGTAAAGTTACATATAGTAAATTATTTTTTGAAAAATAAGGTCATAAAAACTTTCGCTTCTTACGTGTGTACACTAGTACACGCACACATTTTTTTATTTATATATGTATATATTATGTGCATGTATGTGTATATAGTGTATATATGTATGTGCATGTATGTATGGTGTATACACTCACCGGAAGTAGCACTTGAGCAGGCTGGCGAGCGCGTGCGGGTCGCGCTGCAGCGGCGCGGCGAGGTCGGGCGGCGCGCCCGCGTCGAACGCTGCTCGGAGCCGCTGCGTCAGAGCAGCGCCGCCCGACAGCCGGTATATGTGCTGTATACACTCACCGGAAGTAGCACTTGAGCAGGCTGGCGAGCGCGTGCGGGTCGCGCTGCAGCGGCGCGGCGAGGTCGGGCGGCGCGCCCGCGTCGAACGCTGCTCGGAGCCGCTGCGTCAGAGCAGCGCCGCCCGACAGCCGGTATATGTGCTGTATACACTCACCGGAAGTAGCACTTGAGCAGGCTGGCGAGCGCGTGCGGGTCGCGCTGCAGCGGCGCGGCGAGGTCGGGCGGCGCGCCCGCGTCGAACGCTGCTCGGAGCCGCTGCGTCAGAGCAGCGCCGCCCGACAGCCGGTATATGTGCTGTATACACTCACCGGAAGTAGCACTTGAGCAGGCTGGCGAGCGCGTGCGGGTCGCGCTGCAGCGGCGCGGCGAGGTCGGGCGGCGCGCCCGCGTCGAACGCTGCTCGGAGCCGCTGCGTCAGAGCAGCGCCGCCCGACAGCCGGTATATGTGCTGTATACACTCACCGGAAGTAGCACTTGAGCAGGCTGGCGAGCGCGTGCGGGTCGCGCTGCAGCGGCGCGGCGAGGTCGGGCGGCGCGCCCGCGTCGAACGCTGCTCGGAGCCGCTGCGTCAGAGCAGCGCCGCCCGACAGCCGGTATATGTGCTGTATACACTCACCGGAAGTAGCACTTGAGCAGGCTGGCGAGCGCGTGCGGGTCGCGCTGCAGCGGCGCGGCGAGGTCGGGCGGCGCGCCCGCGTCGAACGCTGCTCGGAGCCGCTGCGTCAGAGCAGCGCCGCCCGACAGCCGGTATATGTGCTGTATACACTCACCGGAAGTAGCACTTGAGCAGGCTGGCGAGCGCGTGCGGGTCGCGCTGCAGCGGCGCGGCGAGGTCGGGCGGCGCGCCCGCGTCGAACGCTGCTCGGAGCCGCTGCGTCAGAGCAGCGCCGCCCGACAGCCGGTATATGTGCTGTATACACTCACCGGAAGTAGCACTTGAGCAGGCTGGCGAGCGCGTGCGGGTCGCGCTGCAGCGGCGCGGCGAGGTCGGGCGGCGCGCCCGCGTCGAACGCTGCTCGGAGCCGCTGCGTCAGAGCAGCGCCGCCCGACAGCCGGTATATGCCGTCCACTGCTCCGCGCCGCTCTATTGCACGGGCGCATTCCACGAGCACGAGCGGGACTGGAATGGAAAAAAAATAATTTTATATAGAAAACAACGACATTCCATTGCACTTTTGCACTAATTCGAGCGGTAAATTGGTATAACAAACAAAGAGCCGCGGCGCTATAGCGTAAGAAAATATATAATTTGACTGAAACTGAAGTGTTTGATATTGCACGCGCGCATTCAACTACGGGACGCAAAAAGAACGTGTTACATGTGTGAAGTAATACGAAAAAATAATGACAAAACGCTCGCGGTGCGTTAGTGCCGCACCGCCCGATAGACAGTATAAACCGTCCACTACTCCACGCCGTTCTATTGCGCGGGCGCATTCCACGAGCACGAGCGGTAAAATATATGAATACTAGATTTCCGCCCGCGTTTTCAAAGGAAAACCCGCATAGTTCCCGTTCCCGTGGGATTTCCGGGATAAAACCTATCCTATGTGTTAATCCAAGTTACCCTCTATATGTGTGCTAAATTTCATTGTAATCGGTTCGGTAGTTTTTACGTGAAAGAGTAACAAACATCCATACATCCATACTTACAAATTACAAACTTTCGCCTTTATTAGTAGTAGGATTACGTTAAATAATTTTTCTTCTTACCATCATGTCCACAATTCAACAAGTGCTCGCCGAGATCACACCCAAAGACCCTTTCCCTCAAAATGCCCTGCTGCTTGAGACTGCGTCGCGAAGGCCGAGATAGTATGAAGCTTCGGAATAGGGATATTAGCTTGCCGTGTTTGCGCAGAACTGGTTTTATTGGCGCTACTGCTACAGATCTGAAATAAAATAAATAAATAAATAATAAATAAATATCATAGGACATTATTACACAAATCGATCGATCGTCCCACAGTAAGCTCAATTAAGGCTTATGTTGTGGGTACTAGGCGACGATAAATATAATATTTTTATAAATACATATATATAGATAACACCCAAACCCAAGAACAAATAATCGAGTTCATCACACAAATATTTGCCCTGACCGAGGATCGAACCCGGGACCGTCGGCTCAGTAGGCAGTTACTTTACCACTGCGCCAACCGCGTCGTCGCTATAAATAAATATTTATTTATAACACTTTATTGCACAAACTAAATAATACATACATACATAATGACAAAAATAATATTAATACAAAAGAAAGGCATAGTTTGTACAACAGGCGGCCTTATTGCTAAGCAGCAATCTCTACCAGGCAACCTGATGGGAAAGGAAATGGATGAAGTTATCTAGTCTAAATAAAATGGTGTTATTAACACTTCATTTATAATGACTGACCGGTTGGCTCGGTTAGTAGTGACCCTGCCTTCCAAGCCAGAGGTCGTGGGTTCGATTCCCACCCGGGGCAAATATTTGTGTGATGAACATAGATGTTTGCTCTGTGTCTGGGTGTTAATTATCTATATAAGTATTTATTTAAAAGTATACAGGGTGTCACACTATTGGTATACTAAGCGCGAAGAGACTTGTAGTTTTGCATACACTGATCACGTAAAAAATACTCAAACAACAAAATTACATCAAAAATTTTTTGCTAAATTTTTCCTGAAAATTCATGTTTTCTTCTCTAGCTTCGCGCAGCCGGCATATACCGCTTCTCTAATGTGAGCATTTTGTCTATGAAAACATAATCTTAAACGATAGCTCACGTGCTGGTGGCAAAGTTGGGCGGGTTGCTTGTTATGGGTGTACACATAGACTTTTAAGAATTCATCTATTTCAGAAAAAAAATGCGTCTGGAATTTTATAAGTATTTTTACGTACTCAGCGTATGCAATACTATAACCTCCTTTGAGCTTAGTATACCAACAGTGGGACACCCTGTATATGTATGTTTATCAGCCATCTGGTTTCCATAACACAAGGGAAAGCTTAGTATGGGATCAGATCGTGCCGTGTGTGAAAATTGTCCTGAAATATTTATTTATATTTATTTATTTATCTATAATATAAAATGAATCCCAAAATGTGTTGGTAAGCGCATAACTTGAGAACGGCTGAACCGATTTCGATAATTCTTTTTTTATTATATTCCTTGAAGTACGAAGATGGTTCTTATGTAGAGAAAACGTAAATATGTACCACGGGCGAAGCCGGGGCGGACCGCTAGTTTATAATATTAGTAGGATCTGCAAGGGAAAAGCACCCTTATACACTCACCCCACTATAGGCGGTGGTTGTGTCATATGCCTAGGCACTTTATCACCTATAACAGCTACGCAGTGGTGCGGAAAGAAACCGACGCGAAATCCGCGTTTACCGCGCCACCATGTCGATTCTTGGGGACCTGGAATTGAGAAAATAAAATCAAATATAATATTATTCTATTATATTTAGGGCTGATTTTTCAATGCTTGGATAAAACTTATTCGTCGAATAATGTATAAAACTACCATTTTAAAAACGTATTCTAATTGCCCGTATCTGACAGTTTACGTGACATTTTAATATTATCGCGTAAGAGCGTATACGCATTATGCGGGTAGCCGCATTGCGGGTAGCCGTCCGGCTGACCGCAAGCACAATTATGTACGTAATATTCATTTCTATGCGCACTGTGCGGTTGCGGTAGCCGCATCGCAGTGCGCATAGAAATGAATATTACGTACATAATTGTGATTGCGGTCAGCCGGACGGCTACCCGCAATGCGGCTACCCGCATAGTGCGTACACGCTCTAATACTTTATTGGACGGATAAGTTTTATCCAAGAATTGAAAAATCGGCCCTTAATAAAATATAATATTATTCGATAGATATGTATGTGAGAGAAAATAAAATATTTATTTAGACATTGAAATTTTTTTGTAAACTTAGCTTTTTAAAATTAATTAGCTTGCTTTAAAAAAATAGTATTAGCTTGTTACTTTAGTTGTGTTTATTTGAACACAGTAAAATAAAAGTTACTGAATAAAACACAGTAACAATTTTTCATGAGTGAGTTTCGGATATTATTGCAATTTTCATAATCAATATGACAATATTATAATGTTGATGTGAACAAAAATATCAAACATATTACGAAATATACAAAATTATTTAAATAGTAATATTGAAGTGGTCATAATAAAATTTATTTTATTTATTTACCACTTACCCATGATTAAAAATCATTTCAACATACACACTGTTAATAACTTTAAAATTGATAAAAATAAAAATAAACTTGATAAAAATAAAACTTTAGATACAAATAATGAAACTCGATTTAAAATATTATAATACTGTGAATTAAAAATTATATTGCGTTAGGACAGCGTCCTATCTTATGTAGGCACAGGATAATTATGTTACATACCATAGAGTAATTAATATATAAATATATATTGTTTATTTTCCTTATATTAATTATTTCTATATCGGTACGGGAAAACCAACTATTAACAGGATTATAACTGAAGTGAAAACAAAACTGTAAGTTTCAATAAAAATATATATACTAATTTAAAATTTAAAAGTAAAAATATTTTTTTCTTGTAAATAGTTTATGTAAATTTATCTGCCTTATTTATTAGCACATTATCGAGTTTTTAGATTTCTTGCAGACTAGCTGTGCTCCGCGGTTTTACCCGCAGTGCTTCGCTCCTGTTGGTCTTAGTGAAATAATATTATATTGCACATAGCCTTCCTCGATAAATACGCTATATAAAACCGAAAGAATTTTTCAAATCAGACCAGTAGTTCCCGAGATTAGCGCGTTCAAACAAACAAACTCTTCAGCTTTATAATATTAGTATAGATTATTAAATGTAATAAAATCAAATATTTTGAACATATTTTGATATAATGCGTTTTTATGTTATAAATGAACTTGTTTCTGTAGTTTTTTTCTCATAAGTATTCATATTTTTTTAAATTTAAATCTCACCTGGCATATCTATGATGGATATCATGTCGCCGACTTCAAAACTGATTTCGTCTCGTGCCTGCAAACATTAATAAAAATGTATTTCATTTATTATAATTCTTGATGATTATAAATCTTATACAATATAAAATTCTCGTGTCACAATGTTAGTCTGCATACTCCTCCGAAACGGGTGGACCGATTCTCATGAAATTTTCTGTGCATATCGGGTAAGTCTGAGAATCGGCCAACATCTATTTTTCATATGTACCATGGGCGAAGCCGGGGCGGACCGCTAGTATTTTATAAAAAATTGAAGTCCCATGTCCCCTAGTGGGGTAAGGGGCAGATGCATTATACATCTGTTTCACTGATCGATTTTCTTTAGGGACAAGTAGGTGATCAGCCTTCTGTGTCCTACCAGACCGAGACATTTCCACGTCTCCACCGGGAATCGAACTCAGGACCCCTCGGTGTTACGCTCACGCGTCCACCACTGTACCAAGGAGGCGGTCAAAAATTTTATAGCAAGCTACATATTTTTCAATATATTTTGGTACTACAAATCTATGGTATAAAAGCGGTCCCCCCGTCTTCGCCCGTGGTACATGTTTACGTATTCTCTCTATAAGAACCATCCTCGTACATCAAGGAATATCATTAAAAAAAAAATTACGAAATCGGTTCAACCGTTCTCGAGTTATCCGCTTATCAACACACTTTGCGATTGATTTTTATATTATAGACTAGCTTCCGCCTGGTATTTTGATAAAAGGTAGCCTATGTTATTTCTCAGGGTCTAAACTCTTAAGATTGTCTGTGACAAATTTCATCAAAATCGGTTGAGAGGTTTAAGCGGGAAAGCGTAACAGACAGACAGACAGAGTTACTTTCGCATTTATAATACTAGCAGTCCGCCCCGGCTTCGCCCGTGGTACATATTTCGCAATAAAAGGTAGCCTATGTTCTTTCGCAGGGTCTAAAGATTATCTGTGCCAAATTTCTTTAAAATCAGTCCAGTAGTTTATGCGTGAAAACCATACATACATACAAACCTTTCCTCTTTATAATATTAGTATAGATTATATAATATTAGTAGGATAAATTTACCTGCGAGACATATTTCCTGACTGAATAAGCGGCTGCGACTGCTGGCGTGTTTATTGAACTGGAGTCTTCATTCGACACTAATAATTTGTGACCTTAAATAGAAAATAAATTAAAGTTAGATCAAATGTTTTATTCATCGAAAATTTAATGTGGAACTACTGGTCCAATTTGAAAAATTCTTTCGGTGTTAGATAGCTCATTTATCGAGGAAGGCTATAGGCTATATAGCATCACGCTAAGACCAACAGGAGCGGAGACACGCGGGTGAAACCGCTGAGCGCAGCTAGTGATTAACATTTAATGGTTATAAATATAATAAAATAATAACTACATGCATGGTTGTTAGGTTGAGCATTTTAATTATACATGTGAAATTTTATTCAAAACTAGCGGTCCGCCCCGGCTTCGCCCGTGGTACATGTTTACGTTTTCTCTACATAAGAACCATCCTCGTACTTCAAGGAATATAATAAAAAAAGAATTATCGAAATCGGTTCAGCCGTTCTCGAGTTATGCGCTTACCAACACATTTTGCGATTCATTTTTATATATATAAGAAGATAGGTATAGTACAATTCATGATTGACAAACAGATATACTAACTAAATAAGGGACGAATGGACCGATTTTGACGGGACTTTCAAAGACAGATAGCTATTGTTACACGAAGTAACATAGGCTACATTTTATATCGATATTCCCACAGGAACATTAGGTTTAAAAGGAAAAACACGGTCACGCGCGCAGATGAAACCGCAGGGCGCAGCTAGTATACAATATAAGTAACAGATAATAAACAATATAATAATTAAAAACCCACCCTTATTATCCATCTGTAGCCAGTTCAAAGCTGGTCCACAATTGATGGAATCATCCGCGATGATAGATAAATGATGAACATAGTCCGATATCAGTTGCCTGTATTCAACTTCATCTTGTACCAATTCTGGTGTCATGGCTTCCTTTAAATTTGGTAAACCGGAGACTTTTCGGTCGTATATACATCTGTAATAAATAAAAAAATATTTCAGGAAAATTTTCACACACGGCACGATCTGATCCCATACTAAGCTTTCGCTTGTGTTATGGAAACCAGATGGCTGATAAGCATGCATATTATATAATTTTAAATGTACATTATTGAACAGAAAAGAATACTATTAATTAAGCTGAAGAGATTGTTTGTTTGTATGCGCTAATCTCAGGAACTTCTGCCCCCCTATGCAAGTGGCTTTCTGTTGGCTGTTCTTCTATTCATATTATATAATTTTAAATGTACATTATTGAACAGAAAAGAATACTATTAATTAAGCTGAAGAGATTGTTTGTTTGTATGCGCTAATCTCAGGAACTTCTGCCCCCCTATGCAAGTGGCTTTCTGTTAGCGTAGCGTTCAATAGAATAGACTACGAATGTATGAGATTGACGTAAGCTGTAGATACGTTTATCTAGCTAACAGAAAGCCACTTGCATAGGGGGGCTGGTCCGATTTGAAAACGCGTTCGATTCCCACTGATTGTTAGAATTTTTTCAATTCTTTAAAAATTTATATTTTTCTTTCCATCTTTCAAAATATCTTGCAAATTGTACCGTTAAGAAAATGAGTATATTTAAGGAAATTACTAACAAAATTTTCGTGCTTTTTTTTATTCTAATGGCTGGTATTTTCACTATCATACCGAATTTTTGCATAAAAATAACAATAAAGACCTGTGCAACATGTCGTCCAACTGCAGAAAGTTGTCCATGTTCCTTGTGAGTGTCCACTCTCGGACGTCGCTCGCTTCCGTCCAACTGGCGCTTAGTGTTTTGCTATCCGTACTTTCGTTGGACGAATTCACGTGTGAACGGACCTTTAGGCAGACCCAACCTGAAAAGTAATAAATCGTTTAAGGAATATAAATAATTAAACTTAAATGGTTAAAGATGGCTGTCACAGAGATGTAAATATAATGAACAAAGTGTTTTTAGTTCTTAAAAATAGTTGATGATGATTGAGATGAGAGATTCATATGAGAACGGACATATAGACAGACCCAATCTGAAATTTATAGGGATAAAATGTTAATTAACTGTTAGGAATGATATTATAAGTAAAAAAGGTGTAGATAGGTTACCAACACAACATTCGATCTTGAAAAACGGCACACTAACGCACACACGATTAGACGTCAGAGTGACATGGCATGATTCAATTATAGTGCCACAAACTTATCTGACCCGGTGACAGTGTCACTGATGTCGCTTTCTTTTATATAAACAAAATATTCCGTATGAAAAGTCTGTGAAAATGTGACATTTCAAAATGGCGGCACGTAGTTCCAGTTTTTGCCACCGGGTCAGATAAGTTTGTGGCACTGTACATATTTTGAATGAAAAAGAGTCAACTGCAATACAATATTATAATTAATGCAACAATAACTCTGTCTGTCTGTCCCTTCTTCCCGTTTGACGTTAAGAAGCTACTGAACCGTTTTTGATGAAATTTGGTACACAGATACTTAAAGGCTAAAAAATATAATATATAAAAACTGTATTTACCTTCACCCTCAAGCGGGGGCCCTTCCACGGCCTCACAAGGCACCAACTCCACACTTAGGCCTCCGAGCGACACCCTTTCGTAGTGGAAATGAGCGCATTCCTCTAGCTTTGGGAATCTGCACGCTGGTGGGGGCGCCGGCTGAAATTAACGTAAGATTTTGGTTATATGAAGGTATACAATGAATTAGAAATAATATATTTGGATATATGATTGATTGATAATTGTTCTTTGGAAGAATATAAACTTTAGAAGCTTTTTTATATTCGACGAAAGTTTGATATATCAAATTTTTTAGTAATTTTTATTAGTTTTATGGTATTTAGTTAATAAATGTTAGAAATTTTGGGAATTGGCACGCTGATTGGAGCGTAATTAAGTTAAACTTCGTGTTATTTTTTGGTATTTAACGTCATTAATTAATTGGAAAACTATGGTTTTTAGTTTTTTGAGAATTAACCCTTATTCTTCCTGGTTTTTTTATTTTGTCTGTGTTAGAAAGCACCATCTACCCATTATTTTCCCTGAAATAAATTCTCAAATTTTCACAAAAAAAAGTGAAAAATCTCACCGTCTCATCGAAATCGAACGCGCCTGCGTGTGGTGCCGACTGGCTCATCGCCGAGCCGGGAGTCACCGGCGTTATAGACAGCGCCGTGAGCGACATCGTACCTGAAAATTTAAGTGGGTAAAACAAAAGGAATTTTAAATTCGATTTATTCATCTATTATACGATTTATTCGGCGTAGCCGAGGCGGACCTCTAGTACTATAGAGGTCCGCCCCGGCTACGCCCGTGGTACATATTTCGCAATAAAAGGTAGCCTATGTCCTTTCTCGGGTGTCAAAATATCTCCATACCAAATTTCATGCAAATTGGTTCAGTAGTTTAGGCGTGATTGAGTAACAGACAGACGGGCAGAGTTACTTTCGCATTTATAATATTAGTATGGATATATAAAAATGAAACCCGTTTTCCTTGGTCACGGCATCACGCGTGAACGGGTGGACCGATTTCGATAATTTTTTTTATTATATTCCTTGAAGTACGAGGATGGTTCTTACGGAGAGAAAATGTAAATATCTTCCACGGGCGAAGCCGGGGCGGACCGCTAGTATTATAAAGAAACGGGTAGTTGGTAAATTTCTTTCATTTTATGCGTTAAATACATGGAAATTAGCAGTTGCGGGTATTTTTAAAAAATGTACTTTTAATTTCGCCCGCGTAAATAAGCTTTTCCTTTAAATCCTAATCCTTATGTAATATCAGAATAATAGTTAAAACCTCATAAATATGTTTAGTTACGTATCTTACTATGTATATGTTGCATTTTTAACCGACTTCAAAAAAAAGGAGGAGGTTATCAATTCGGCCGGTATGTTTTTTTTTTTTTTATGTATATGTACACCGATTACTCCGTGGTTTCTGAACCGATTTACGTGATTCTTTTTTTGTTCGATGCGGGATGGTGTCGAATTGGTCCCATAAAAATTTTATTCGGATAGACCCAGTAGTTTTTATTTTATGAGCATTTTTGTCTGTATTTGTAAATGTTGCAAGTGCAAGTTTGAAGTCGGTTGTTTTTAACGCAGTTATTGACTTGTTGTACTAAATTAATTTTGTTTTAAAAACATAACAATACAATATAATATTTACCCGGCGTTTCCCGTTTGCACTCCGTGTCATTCGACTTCCTTGTGCTCCGTGACTCCGAGCTGAAACGCACCGATCTGAAATAGCCAATAAATAAATTACCTATTGCAAAAAGGTTACTCAATTTTAATCACTACATAGTATATAACAAAGTCGCTTTTTCTGTCCCTATGTCCCTTTGTATGCTTAAATCTTTAAAACTACGGAATGGATTTTGATGCGGTCTTTTTTTACAGATAGAGTGATTCAAGAGGAAGGTTTTAGTATATAATTTATTAGGTTTTAGTCAAAGCGGGCGAAGCCGCGGGCTGTAAGCTAGTAACTTCTAAATAAATCAGATAACTAGTACGTCGCGTCGTTTATGAACCGATTTTGACGACACTTTCTTTCAAAACACAATAAAAAAGATCGAGTGTACCGAGCACACGTGTCAGAAGTGAAACTTCTTAGGCAAGATTCAAAGATATCAAAATCGTCGCCTTACTCCATGACGTGCCGTATTGCCATGACGCGACCTTGAAATTTTACTCTCAACGGGCCTAAAGAAGTTTTACTTAAAAAAAAAAAACAATTAAAATGTATCACATACCTATGGAAGCTGGTAGAACATCTCGAATCCTTTTCCGTCTCGAACGCGCGCGCAGCGAGCGATTGGCACGACATCACCGACCCGTGGGGGGATCCCTGTAACATAAGGACACATTGTAAGTACCTACTGGCTACTATACTTATTTAATAGGTGATCTGCGGATCCCTGTAACATAGGATACGTATTGAAGTGAAACTTCTTTATCGGGTTTGGAAAAAAATTTAGTGTAACATTTTTTAGTTACGCGCCATCTTTTTCTTATCCCTACCACGCGTGATTCGACGTATTTCTGTAAAGTTGCATATAGTAAATTATTTTTTGTAAAATAAGGTCTTAAAGAAGTTTCACTTCTTACGTGTGTACACTAGTACACGCACTCATTTTTTTAAGTACTAAAGTACTTACTGGCAAGTATACTTATGACTTATGTAATAGATGATATGCTAAAAAACATCACCAGAGAGATCCTTATATCCAGGTAGGTATTTATCAATAAATTAATTTAGACCTACATAATTAACAGCGTTGTAAGTTTGATTCCCAGGATGTTTATTTTACTCGACAAAAAAAAATAATTTTATTTGCTCTTTACAAAACGGTTTCATAGGCGACGGAAAAAACAAGCAAGAGTAACTATTATCAATCTACTATCTGCCTGCTTTTTGCACGCCTCATAAGCGAAGCGTTGAGGTGGGTACTACGTGGTACTACTGTCACTTCGCGCAAAACATCTGATTTTTCAAACTTAAAATGTCTTTATGTATCATACCTACATTGCACTTGTAAGATAATACATACACACACATATTAAGAAAAAACACTATTTTTAACGTTCATGATATTTTTGATGTCATTTTTGTTATTTAAACTAGTTAAAAAACAGTTTAAAAAAGTTCTGTCTTGGACGTCCGTGTGTCTGTATGTGCGGATCCTTTTTCTTGTTAACACGATAGCGACCGAAATACTTTACTAATCGAGTCTTTTTTTTTTCTCTTACGCTTGAGTATGCTCAGGAATAGAACCCTTTCATTTTTCAGGGTCTGATTCGATGTAGTTTAATTGTTATTAAATAAACAAAAATAATAACTAATTAATAAATATTTATTAAAAAAAAATTATGAGGCGTGCACTTTTGGATTTTCCAAATTATTTTTGCAATATTGCGATACGTTAAAAAAACACACACAAAATCTGTTATTTAAACACAGCAAAAAAAATGTATGATTACAATTTACAAGCCATTTTACCCTCATTTCGACTTGTCAAACTATCCAAACCACTTGAATAGCGTTCACTAATCTTATCTAAAACTAACGACTACCACTTAAGTAAAAGGTACTTGAGTTTTGATTTATTTTACCGTTAACCTATTTCGGCACATGCTATCGAGTTTTTAGATAGTCTTTTAGTTAGATACTAGATGAATTCTTTTTGAAATATAATCTAGGTTCAAAATTTAGTTTATGACTAGCTGTGCCCCGCGGTTTCACCCGCGTGGCTCCGCTCCTGTTGGTCTTAGCTTGATCATATAGTTATAGCCTTCCTCGATAAATGGGCTATCTAACACCGAAATAATTTTTAAAATCGGACCAGTAGTTCCTGAGGTAAGCGAGTTCAAACAAACAAACTCTTCAGCTTTATAATATTAGTACCTATAGATTAAATTGACTTGTGAGAAGGTGCTTATCTTCCATAACAATTACTCTATCTACCTTAAATGGTTGCTGTGATACGCAGTTTTAAATTATATCATAAAAAACAATCATTTTTCCTACACATTCAGACTCTAACGACACACGTTACGATGCAAATCAAATCACTATTCATCCATACACAATATTACGCAGTAAACATCGCATGATACATAGTTAATGGCGGTTAATGGCGACAAATTAACGACAGCACGCACACGCCTCTTCACTACATGATAGATGAGACTCGCCTTGGACGACGCGCGTCCGTCATGATTATACTATACTAGCTTTCCGCCCGCGGCTTCGCCCGCGCAGTCTAAGAAAAACCCGTATAGTTTCCGTTCCCGTGGGATTTTCGGGATTGCGTCATTTTCCCGGGATAAAAAGTAGCCTATGTCCTTTCTCGGGTATCAAAATATCTCCATACCAAATTTCATGCAAATTGGTTCAGTAGTTAAGGCGTGATTGAGTAACAGACAGACAGACAGAGTTACTTTCGCATTTATAATATTAGTATGGATTAGATTTCCGACTCGTTTGCAAAGAAAAACCCCCATAGTTGTAATTCCTGTGGGATTTCCGGGATAACAAGTAGCCTATGACTTATTCTTGGTCTACAGCGACCTACTTACTAAATTTCATTGTAATCGGTTCAGTAGTATTTGCGTGAAAGAGATCCATCCAACCTCACAAACTTACGCATTTAAAATATTAGTAGGATTGTATTGCCATGTGGGCTGCGTGTATGTATGTTTTTGTGAACCAATATCACAGTCGACAGATTACTAAATGATTACTATATAACTAATATGCTTAATGCAAGGTTGTTTATTATTTTGTGTCTTATAGCAGTTTTAAGTATGTAACATTTACACTTGATCTAGAAAATATTCATCAAGTAAGTCAAAAACGACAAAAGAATCAACTAAATTCTATTCCTCTTTATTTTGCTCTATGCAATGATATTATATATAGAAACAAGAGGTAGATACGTTACCAACGCACCAAAACGCAAACCGTGAATTGGTCCTAATTGGGACCAGTGGAATCAGTCAGATTGTGACTTGTGACAGCGAACGCACATGCTGATATAAACGTTAAAATTATCAATAATGCCTTCTTGTGTGTTCAGAAAGTGCACAAATTACGATAGTAAAATAAAGAAAGATAGAGGAATATCATATCACAGGGAAATGTATTAAAATATTATAATTTTAGAGCAAAAATAACAATTTACAATTCTTTATGAATGACACTTGCCTGACACTTGTATTGAAATAATGAAAGGGATAAAACATTGCTTCAATCACTAGTGTGACAAAGCTAGCGTACACTGTGTTCAAAGATTATCATGTAGATACGATACTTAAAAATAGAACGTTTACATATTTTATTAATTTCGATTTGGGTAAATACTTGATTATTTTTTATGTAATTAACAAATATATCTATTTATTATATACAATGAAATCGTGATGGCAAAAATGTTTGTTTGCAAAAATGATGTTGAATATACGTATACATTAAAGAAAAGATTATCGCTACTGACGAAAAATGCTATTTGCTTTTCTGTAAATAGCTATTGAACACAAATTTTATTTGAGTTTTAGATAAAAAAAGTTAAAAGGCTTATACTTCATCCTTTCTTTTATTTCATCCATTTTTTTCATCTAGGCACCACTATTATTATATCCTACAAGTTGGAGTGATGACCTTGTACGGGTTCCGGGAACTGCCTTGAAATGAATAGCGTAAGTTCGGTCCTTATGGAGTGCTATAAGGAGGACTATGCTCAGCAGTGGGTGTTTATCGGGTGAAATGATGATGACCGAAAACGAACACCACAGCTAGTAATAAATACTTAATACAGTTATATCTCCAAAAAAGTTTTTTTCATTTTAATACAACTTCATAATAATAATTAAATATTTGTTTATGTGTACAGGAAACGTAACATCTATAACATTGAACCGTCTGTGTCGTTAGTCTATGCCAATTACCATGGCAACTATTTGTTTATTTATATTTAATTGGTGAATTCTTATGACTTTTGCTTACACCTGCGCGGAAGTGACAAACTATCTTTGTCTTTTTTGTTTATATCATTTTATTAGAGCCATCTCTCTTATACAGTCTGTCAATGTAATAAATTAAGTAAAATGAAACTTGTATTTGTGTGTGCCTGACACTGCATATGAAGCATTATTTTAGGATATATTGTGAGTATATAACGTATCTATACATAAAATATCATTGGCTCTATGATATAGTCACTAACTTAATTGCATCCTATTAAATAAAACTAAATCCGATACAATAACCGCTTTACTATTATACTACTAATAATAACCACATTATAACAGCCCATTAAATTACATCATCACTACATATTATAAAACAAAGCCGTCCGCGGCATCTGTCTAACAAAGTCATAAACTACTACATCGATTTTCATTCTGCTTTCAGCAATGGATAGCCGGAAGGTTTTAGTATATTAAGTTTCAACCAATGCAGATGAAGGCACGGGCAGAAAGCTAGTAAGGTATGAACACATTACACATCATAAGGTTGTACACACACTATCCAAACACTAACTGACCAAAAACACATCAACGCAGTCGGCAGTGTGCACTCGACATTATCACACTTACGTCGGTATGTGCGTGGGTACACGCTCCACACACTCAATTAATCCATCAGTCCTCGGAATCACAGACACAATAGAAAATCTATTGTGTCGCGCCCCGATCGGGCCTTACGGTGGTCAATGGGTTAAATAATAAATCAATAAACAAACGCACTTACACCTCCATGCTGAGACACTAAAGTGTTTCTTGGAATACATGATGACATTAAATAGGATTTAAAATATACAGGGTGTAATCGTTAAGTGTGCACAGGCGATTATTCCGTAACTATTACAGATATCAAAAACCTTTAAACTGATATCGAAAGTACTTAACCTAATGAGTAAAATGGCCATAATACATTTTTAAAAATAAAACGAGAAATATTAATTTGCATACTCCTGATTTTTTCAAACATTTTCTTGTGCATCATAATTCATACAGAAAGTGTCGGCCTAGACGAAACCACATTAAATAAAAAATAAGCTTAACTAAGTTTTTATTTAAAACAAAAGCCCTTCAATTGAGAGCTTTCATTCTCTAATTACAGTAATTAAAAACACTTTAACAAATATTACAGTTTAAATAATATAAAATAATTAAATAATTTGAACTTATTATTTTTATGTAGAAAAGTTATTAAAACAACACTGTTTCAACTTCTGAAGTAATAGTTGTTATGAGGCATAAAAACATTTTATTTCTCTGAAAAAATGAGGAAGTAGTGTTTTGTTTGAAAATATTATTTCAAAAGTAGGTTTGTGTTGTTTGATATATGATACCTGCATTTTTCTATGCTATGGAGATTAATTTCTTTGTGGGTTATGAGAACTTTTCTCGTAATTTAATGATTCATACATTTAGCTAACCAGGTTGCTGAAAGAGATTGATTTAAACATGCTTTTATTAGCTTCATCTGTATGTTTGAATGTAACCAACTCATTTAGAATCGATTTTGGCCCACTTTATAGGGTGTAGGCACTAGCGGTCCGCCCCGGCTTCGCCCGTGGTACATATTTACGTTTTATCTACATAAGAATCTACAACAGAACTTCAAGGAATATAATAAAAAAGAATTATCGATATCGGTCCACCCGTTCACGCGTGATTCCGTGACAACGCGAAACGGGTTTCATTTTTATATATACTATAGATAAGGCCACCTATTCATAATATACTTATTATTTTAAATTCTCATATATTATCTTTTCAATGTCTCTAATTGTAGAATAAAGAATAAATAAATAAATGTTTAGCCTTCATTGGCAGCATGATTCTTTTATTATAAGAGTTCATAAAGCAAACCTAGTAACCTAGATACTTGAGTTGAGACTTGAGAGCCTATCTATTTTATATAGCTGAAGAGTTTGTTTGTTTGAACATGCTAATCTCAGAAACTACTGGTCCGATTTGAAAAATTCTTTCGGTGTTAGATAGCTCATTTATCGAGGAAGGCTATAGGCTACATATCATCACGCTAAGACCAACAGGGGCGGAGCTCTGCGGGTAAAACCGCGGAGCACAGCTAGGTATCTATAATCTTATATATAAAATTCTCGTGTCACAATGTTAGTCTGCATACTGCTCCGAAACGGGTGGACCGATTCTCATAAAATTTTCTGTGCATATCGGGTAAGTCTGAGAATCGGCCAACATCTATTTTTCATATGTACCACGGGCGAAGCCGGGGCGGACCGCTAGTATGTCTATAATATGTATTATGCAAGTAAAAATGCAAGCTGAAAATAGAACTTATATTATTTTTAAAGTTATAGGTGATTTATTTTATCTTATTTCTTTCACCTATTTATAATCTTTTATAGCACAACACAACATAACAATACTTATACATAGATACATACTTAAAGTTTTTAGTGATAAAATTTACCACATTCAATAAAACAATAAACTAGAGAAATACATCTTATTAAACACTTGACCGTAATTTGAAGCTTACTTCATTGAGAAGGTACCTAGCTTTTTCCGCCTATTTTGCCCTCTCTTTCCGTTGTATATATGCTATCTCTCTCGCACACCTCTCCACCAGGTGGCGGGGCGCTCGATAATGTGCGGGCGCTGGATGTTTTTTCTTTGGCGTCTAGCTTCCGCCGCGAGAAGGTTGTCTACAAGACTACAACCTTGGTGCTATTAAGTATTGCTTAAAGCAAGTGCTAAAAGTGTTAAAAAGTGTATCCCGTCGGATCGGTACAGTGAGTTATTTTTACATCTATTCAAATATATTTTACTTAAAAATGAGTAAAAATCTTTAAAGTCAACGGTATAATCGTTGGACTTTATTTAAAATGCTGAGGTTTTTAATGAATCCTTCAGCAATAGTTTATTTTTCAATATGCTTAAATACTTAATAGCATGAATAAAGATATTTAAAATTAACGATACAACCGTTACATTTTACTTGAAATAGTAACTTTTCTTTTGAAATATTTCATTATGCAATATGTACTAATTAATATTTGAATTTTTAATACTGTGAGTAAAGCTATTTTAACGGTGTTACCGTTCGGCTTTACTCGAATCGTTAATATTACTTTTGTGATTATTTGATATTACTAGATATATCAAATACCCTCTCTTGTATATAGATATTTTTAATTATTTATGTCATTTTTAATAATGTGTTTTTATTACAAGGTTACAAGTGAATTTTTCTTGGAAAAATTACAATTAATACCTACTTAGTATGGATATGAGCCAACTCAAAGCTTTACAGGCATACAATCCATTGCTACGACTTTATTACATTGTCGTTATCGCTAGGAACGGTTCGGAATTCCTATAATAGTTTATTACTAAAAATTATCGAACGAGATGAGTCAGCTCCAAGAAGTCACGAGTCACGACATGTCAGAACATGTTGTGATATTATTTTATAAATCGTACGGGAGTTACCGCTCAACTGAATAATGATGGATTCGCTCATGTATAGTAGATACGTACCATGAATGTACCACACATTCAAAACTATCCGTAGTCTATACGTGTCCTTTTATGAGTATTATTCTGATCCGTTTTTATGTGAAAATAGACATATTACACACGGCTAATTTGATTGAAAATTACGTTTCCTATGTTTCAAATGATGCAACTTTTTACAATGTAAAGTAAAAAAGTTGTAAAGTACCAAAATTTTACAATTAAATTCTTTGGTTTACTGAACTTGTGCTGAAAGGGTTATCGTATAATAATTATCGAGATACCTTAATATAAATTAGATTTAGATACATTTATTTCAAAGGATTTACAATTCACTTCTAACGTTTTAGAATAATATTATAAACTTGTACACCTTGACAAAAAGTAAAAAATTGCGGGTGAGTGGAGAATATTTTGTTCAATTAAATATAACGTCCTACGACGGTATGGTTGCGTTCGTAAGGAATGTTAACGGATATAAAGCAACTAAATGTTACATCGATTGCATGAACAAAAATAAATATGAATCGAAGTTCATTTTAAAATTTAGTGAATTGATTTGAATTATGAATTTATTAAATAGTTAGTTCTTTTTTATATAAACATAATAATTAATTACCATTGTCAAATCAATTCTTATTAATTCATCCTGGACAGTTGTCGCTAACATTGGAAAATAAGTTAAAGGACCTTGTTAATTGCTATATTATTTAAATGATTATTTACTGCTAATTTTATATTAGCACTAAGGTGTATTCTTGCTCGAAGCAGAATACATAAATGTGGCCACTACTCCTCGCAGGGGTTAGCCAGGTCAAATCCACCCTCGCAGGGTGTCTCTTAAGCATTTTTTGGCAGGCCGTACTTATTTCTAGTTACAAACATCCCTCGCGCAGCTGTCGCTCGCAGGGAAATGGTGCAAATATATATCGGCCCTCGCGGGGCTTTGATTACAACCGTCCTTCACGGAAAAGATGGTGCATTTGCACCATCTTTTATATATATCAGCCCTCGCGGGGCTTTGATTACAACCGTCCCTCACGGAGAAATGGTGCAAATATATATCAGCCCTCGCGGGGCTTTGACTACAACAGTACCTCACGGAGACATGGTGCAAATATATATCAGCCCTCGCGGGGCTTTGATGGCGATTGGTGCAAATATACAAAGGATTGATCATTAAAATGATCATAGATATTTGCTTTCGTCAACGAGGACCCACGAAAGAAGTTTTGGATATGACCGTATCGGATCTTCACTCTTCTAAGGTAGGTAGAAAAAGGTTTTGAAATCTTCTTCACAGTGGGCAGTATAGTAATATGACCTAATAAATACAATAAAGGTTAGAGACGTCAAATAATGGGCGCATGAAATTGATACTTCGTATCCTAAAAGTTTACGCTTCAGGAATCAGGAAACCACCATTGGTTTACCAATTATGGAAATTGGAATTGAACAAATCGTATTTACCAATGTAAAGCCTATTCACAACAAAGGAAGGCGAGTCGGATCAAATATCATCTCGCAGATGATTTGTGGCGGTGGTTTCGAGGATTGTCACCAAGCCTTGTGTCAACGGTATGTTTGGTATCGTCATTCAATGGCACTAGCCGACCAATTTTCATATAAAAACATCGGAAGAGATTTTTTAATCGCAAAGCGATTGAATGTAACAAATGACGATTGATTCAAAATCAAATTTCAAATTTCAAACGATTGATTACGTATATTTGACCTCTCATAGGCCTATTTTAGTTGCCCGGTCTTGTAGGCAATTTATTTGACTCGTTTTTCAACCCATTTGACCTCATTATTGCACCCATGAGATTTTTCTTCAGGGCTCAAACAATAAATCGCTGAGGGATTAGGATAATCGTTTGTTAGACAAGTTTCTTGTCATCCCACCAGGATTATTTTATTGTATAATAAAGTTATATACAACTATTTACGTAAAACGTTTAAGTACTCAACGAATACTGAGAATACTGACTGTTGAGTTACATAGGATAGAGGATAAATAACGGAAAGTCAATCTATCTAAACAAAAGCCTCTTATTATTAGATATTACTTGGAACCCCTACCCTAACGAGAAAGCTCTGCCAAATGACTGTTCATTTCTTTGCTTTGAGGGGGGGGGGGCAATAAATGAAATGCAGTAGGTACAGACTATACGGCTTTTAAAATATAAGTCTGGTAAGCGAACTAAACTTTGCTAGTTTAGTTCTTGCTATATCGCTGTCCGTGGCTGCCTCGCGTGTTTACGGATGAATAAAGTAATGTCCTGTCTTCGCATCCACAGCTAACTGTCCTATACTGTCATAATCTTAACACAGATTCATTGGACATAGCTCCCCACGAGCTCTGTTCTTCATTTTTGCACTCGCACAACTGTGGACAACACGAGAGCAATGCCTGCATTGGTAGCAGTTACAATCAAGGGCTAGCAAGGTAGGCTAGCCATATTACGGATGTTGGAACAACCGACTATATTTAGGGCAATTTTCTTTGTCCAGTGTAACGTTTAGACTGTCGTAGCATTCCTACGGAACAAAGATGGGATCAGATCTGCATCCTTAATGAAGTTAATCGAAAGGAGATACTTTCAGACGACGATAGTATTCAAAATCCACCATATTCCCGAGCATAATAATGCATAGTTAAGCTTATAATCTCTCTTGCCATTATCCTGCAGCAGAATTCCTTGGCGATAATTTGTTCTCGTAATGCTGGGGCCACACTAACGTCTAACGTCTAATGCCCTTTATCGCGATAATTATTCCGATAATTTTTAAGGCGTTAAGTGAGTGGCTACACTTGAACGGTCAACGTGAATGCCGATTGTTGGCGATAAAAACAGCGTTAATTTTACTAAAATTCTAGCAAGATGGACGTAGTGTGACCGCTTCATTGCGTTAATTCTCGCGATAAAGCTATCGCCTCGCCAAACGGCAATGTTAATGCCGTTGTTAAATAATACTGGCTACACCTAAAGTTAACGTCCATTATCGCGTTAATTAATGGCATTTCCCGTTAGTGTGGCCCCAGCATTAGAACGAGCGAGGTTGTTACGATAATATGAGAAATCCTGTCAGTTAGAGACCTGAACGACGCGATAGAATACCGCTATTTCAGTAGTAGTAGCACCTAGAAGGGTGAAGGTATTCTGGAAAGCGGAACTGAAGGCCCGGTCAGCAGCACCAGTCACCTAATAGACAGTGTTCAGTGCTGCACCACTATAATCTGCAAAATGACTCTGACGGTATGAAAATGTGGAGTACATTTTCAAAATATCCAATGATATAGTTGGAATAAAAATCCTATTTGCCTCCGTCTACCCAAAAGACGTACGGAGTAGCTAGTAGTAGTTGGTTGAATTATAATAAGTATAGTTAAAATCCTTTATTACTGACTGGATAAATTTGGCTCTTTTCCTATCTGACGTTCGTATAGCTGTTGACTGCCTAGTGTTATGCACAAACACTATTATAAATAAGTCACGTTATGTAGTCCCGAGACTTTCGGTATATAAGTTCTGATGTAAATCATAATTATATCTTAAAACTGAATTGATTAAAAGTAACGTACTTAGCTGTAGTAATTGCAGTTTTGGGACACAGATAAGCTCTTTATCATTTTAGTCTCTTGAGTTCAGTATATTTGTTTCCAGTACAGAGTTTATGACCTATCAGTTTTAAATAAATAATTCATGCATTGTACTGAAAGTACCAGCCATGTTTAGATTATGATTGCGACGTTGGCTCTAAACATTAAAAGATACCGCACGGTTTAGTTGGATGTTAAAAATCTGTATTATAATTTAAACCATTTACCTGTTTTGTTATTTTATTGCCTTATTCAAGGGGTGACCTTTTAAATTTACTTCTGACCCCAAAAGTAAGGACCAAGGTCTCTTCTTGTCCGCTTGTAGCAGGTTGGGTTAAAACTGTGTGAGTTGAGACATTTGGTAATTCTATGTTAAGATGATTCAATGATGCTTCTGCAGAGTTCTAATTGAATAAATAAAGGTTTGAGTTTGAGGTATTTTTGCCTCGTCGGGATCAGCTGTTGCTTCATTTTGTAAGTAAAATCTAAATGCGTAATTGAAAGTCGTTAGGTACTGGCGCTTTCGCAGATTTACGCTAAAGATAGTGAAAATTGTAGTAACTTTAACTTTTCAAGCCCAAAAGGTTAACTAAGGTACGCTTGAACCAATCTCATAAGTTCTAATACTTTTAATCATTATGATTAACTTTTTGGTTCTTATTTGATTAACTTTTCATCTGGGATTGTTAATATATTATATAATATAAAAATTTGTGTGATTTATTAGCTGGTATACTATCTGCACACCTTACTCTTTCAAATAAAGAAATAAGTAATTACTTATGTATTCAAATTCACATTGGCGTCACATTGTACACCAGGTGGGTAACAAACAGGTCTCAATGAAGTAAGCTTCAAATTACGGTCAAGTGTTTAATAGCTGTGTTTTACCTGAAAATAAAACACATATTAAATACTTACCTATATTTGAAGCTTACACTTAACGTCCACCTGTTGTGGATTTCGACTCAATGAAAAAACATCCAGCGCCCGCACATTATCGAGCGCCCCGCCACCTGGTGGAGAGGTGTGCGAGAGAGATAGCATATATACAACGGAAAGAGAGGGCAAAATAGGCGGAAAAAGCTAGGTACCTTCTCAATGAAGTAAGCTTCAAATATAGGTAAGTATTTAATATGTGTTTTATTTTCAGGTAAAACACAGCTAATATCAGTTTAAAACTAATAAAACATTCGATCGTTCTTTTGATTGAACAGGATTATCTCAAGAACTACTGGTCCAATACCTATGAAAATGGCGTGTTAGATAGCCCATTTATTGAATAAGGCTATAGGCAACACAATATTAGACCAATAGGAGCAGAGTAATGCGGGTAAAGCCGCAAGGCACAGCTAGTTATTTAGGTTTTATTATTAAGATGCACTTCCATGAACTTTAAAGTTAAACCACAGTTAAACTTAGCTATAATTGTAATACTTTAAAGTGACATAAAAATAGTATGGCTCTACACACAAGTCATAAACACACACAACTAAAGTGCTGCGAAGATTTTAAGATACATAAATGATAATGGTCATGTATCCAATGTTAATCATACAATGTACATGCTTTATTAGCCCTATCAATGATTCAAATTTGTCCTGATTTCCCAAATGACAACTTATTTTTTATAACATTTATTATTACACTAGGTTTCCGCCCGCGGCTTCGCCCGCGCAGTCAAAGAAAAACCCGCATAGTTCCCGTTCCCTTGGGATTTCCGGGATTGCGTCATTTTCCCGGGATAAAAAGCCTATGTCCTTTCTCGGGTATCAAAATATCTCCATACCAAATTTCATGAAAATTGGTTCAGTAGTTTAGGCGTGATTGAGTAACAGACAGACAGACAGAGTTACTTTCACATTTATAATATTAGTATGGATACATTTAATATGCTATTCATACTATGTGTGCATACTAAAATTATGCACTTCTTAATTACTTACTGTCTTACCACAAAATAACTTTAGACAGGGTTTAACTTTAAGCGCGGGTTCTCTTTAATCTGGTTTTGTCGTATTTCACATAGACAACTATTAAAGTGACAGATCCCTGGTTTAAAGTTAGACTGCGTTTAAATTGTTTTGTGGTAAGACCAATATTATCTAAATTTCTGATTAAATCTATGATCTTTGCTTGAAGATGGTGAAATATTATTGCTTCTTGGGTATAAAAAATTTAACGGCAAACACCAGCAGTCAGAATAATTATAATAAAGAAAAGTAGAGAGACATTATTTAATACCAAACAACCTTATAGAAAAAATTACTATAAAACTGATTTATCATTTGAGAAATCAGGAGCTTTTAGAAAATAATTTAATATGAAGGGAATTATGAATGAATAGTTAATTTCATAGTAATAATAATGAAGTAACAGTATTTCTATTAGAGCTAGAGTGGGCATAGCCAATTAGTAAAAATAGGGACAACAAAAAATGCATGCACTCACTTCAAGGCCTTTTTAAGGATATGCTGTGCCAAAGGAAAATCAATCTTATCATATTTTGGGTTGAAGGTTTTTAAAACTTTATTAGCTTCACCTGTATGTTTGTATGTAACCGACAGCTTTAGACTTGATTTTGACTTTAAACGGACAGATTCAAGCTTTGTACACTTATCAAGGATCGGTGACCATACAATAATTTCATGTGTGCATATTTTTTTTTAACTTAAGTAGTTATTAATTTTATATGTATTGAACCTGCTTCAATTCAATCCTCCATTATTGAAAGTACTTAGGTAGTATATGAAATTTTTAAATTAAGTAAATTAAATATTTTTATGAATACTTTTTTCGGTTTCAGTTGCTTATTGCTATCTCAATATTAGACATTTAGCAACCTACAATTTAAAATCAAACCTTTGGATACCATACAAAATTTTCAAACGCATTATACCTATAATACTTCTATTTCGAATAAATTATTCTAAACAATGATCCATTCACCATTGTATTAAATTATGACATAGCCTTTTTGGCACAGCATACAGGTTACAGGAGGAAAACATGGACACAAATTAAAAAAAACATACAGACAACATATACGTGACAGCCAGGTTTTAGCTGCTCACATTCTGACCGCAGAGAAGCCACCCATCAGAACAGACTCCGAACATTCTCCTCATATCACTGATACACTTTATTTCGCACATGGATACGCCATAAAAACTTTATGAAAAAACACTGGTCACTTTAGTCTATGCTCGAAAAAAAATTGCAGTCGAAGTGTTCTTTTTTCGAATTCAAAATTGAATTCCACAACCAAGTCATGCGTATTCCAAATAGCCGCTATAGAAGGTACAATTTGTCAATAATTTACATCAAAATTTGGCACAGTATTTAGGGCAAAACAACCGTTTCGCACTTGAACGGTATCAAATCGTACGGTTTCTTAAGCTTTTTGCAACGTTCCGCTCGACCACCGGGAACAAAACAAAAACTGCATCACAGTATTTCAACAGAAAAATCCACACTGGAACGGGGCTACAAAACAAAAATAGCACTGGCCACGACCGAAACGAAGTAATTTGATTTTACGCACAAATTTCGTGTTCACGCGTCGTTTGGCTTTTTGTTAATTAGTAAATAGCAACACAATTAATTCAGGAAAAAGGTTTTCCATCGAAAAAATAACTTGAATCGCAAATGAGAGGAATAATTCGATTTGACAGCGGCGCGCGTTCCCCGCCCCGCGCGGTCCGACTGTCTCTTTGAGCGGTCGATAATGGAGTTGCCACATGCATCATTTTTGCTTCGTTTTGTGGACAAATCGCAGATCTCGTTGCGAAGTATTTTTATGAACAAAAAATGTTGTGTTGATATATTTAATTGATTGAATAATAAGAATATTATTATTTTACATGCTATTTTAGATAGTAAATACATTCTTTAAAAAAACAAGAGCTTTCGAATTAATGCTATAAAAAATAAACGCAATAAAAATTAAAATTTGAAAAATTAATTGAATTATTAAGAAAAACTCTTCCTTGTCATTAGGATATACCTTTGATTATAAAAAAAACTATTCTTTTAAAAATTCCCAAACAAATTTCTTTCATCTCTTTTTTAAAAAGTACAATCAAACGATTTAAAACGATTCAATAACAGTATCTAGTCCGTGCATAAGAAATTTAGTTTCACCTACACACATTGTTTGTAAATAATGGCCGACTTGGTGAGTCGTGTGACGCAACACTGTTTACGTTTGAAGGCATGTCGCCACAGGAAGCTGCATAATTAAAAAAAACCGGTTCCATTTCCTTCGCGATTAGAGGAAAAAATTATATATCCCTTTGATTTATAGCTACTAGTGATTAATAGATCGATTTATACAGTTTATTTAATATTGTATGCGTTTTTTTATTGAAGCTGATCTACTCATATAAAATTTCTAGTTTCTTTGCTCTATTGTAATTAATCATAAATGATATAACTTATATTAAAGGTTACTTGGACGATTCCTGTTCAAAGTCGATTTTATCATAAAATAATTGAACAATCAACAAACACATAATTTCCAATAAACGTAGATCTAGGATTATAGGATTTAAGCGAAGCCTTATTCAGCCGTTACAATTAATGAAAGTAAACAGTCAATGCAGCTAAAGATATATGTACACATTTTACATATTACTATACATTTAGTAGCTTAAATAAATATACCTACCTACATTTTTTACCTCCAGTCCATATACATCTAACATCAGCATATTTCGCGAAATATCTTACTGTTTCTCATGTTGTGTTTTCGGCAGCCATGACATAATATATTTACTATTTGTATTTACAACATCCATTGGCTAGCCAGTAGTACTATTTAATAACTAAGTATCTTCGCATTTTATAGGAGTAATAACTATTTTCAACTTCACTTAAAAATAATCTACAATTTCTATGTGAAAGTTTGAAGTCTGCTATTCAATCACGCAATATCAATTGAACGAGTTTTGACGAAATTTATTATTATTTATTTGTTCACATGTAATACTGGTTTCATCATTATACGCCCTAATCCTACACCCTAATACAGGAAGAATTTATCCTACTTCTTTTCAATATGAATATAAGTTCGACATCTTGCAGCCGTATCTTTTTGATCGTGGAATATAATTTCTTTAACGACCATTATCATGTAAATTAATTGTATGTATAAGTTATATTTGATATTACGACTAGTACTACATATAATTAACATGCATAATATATTATCGTGACTCATAGACATTCCCCTGAAATCTGAATCTACTCCCTCGATTTTTCCTCTTAAAACATTAATTTGCAATAATCACACTTATAACTAAAATATTATCCATTCTAGATTAGACCACGATTTAAACAGAATCGTAACAACTAATTGCCGAGTGAAAATAACTTCCTGCATATTTTATTATGGTGTTAGAATTTGACGCGATTACGTTATTTTCGTGTCACTTTCTATACTATAATAAACGCAAATAATTTGAGGTAGTCATAAAACAACTATGTAATTTAATGTATAGCGTAATTTTCTTTTAGTGAAGTCATGTTGTTACGTTTTTTAAATGACGCATCAACTTTATAGAGCAATTCGTGATTTAAAACGATAAAGAATATGCAAAAATGATTTTCGTTTAGTTACGTAATAAGCGACAAAACGACAAACTTTCAAGTTTCTACGCACTGACTCAATAAACTATAGCTTATTGAAAAATACAGAAAGTATGTTTGGAATCTCCAAATGAGGAAAAGCGGGATAATGCAATTAGGAACATAGCAACACTGCGAATGTAATTGTCAAATAAGTTATGACTGATTAGTCTAATTTACTTGTATTCAATAAACACAGAACGGCTGAACAATTTCGATAAAAATTCACACACACACAAACAGCCTCACAAAGGTAACTTTGTGAGTGCTCATGGGCGGTGGTGATCACCTCACTAGGTGACCCACCTGCTCCGTTACCCGCTCTATTATAAAAAAAGGCGTAGCCTGAGCGTTCAATACCAAACTCAAACAATTATTTATTCAATTAGACTTCTTCTAGCAGCACTTTTGAATCGTCATAACAATTTTTAACATTTTCCACCGATTCGGAAAGCAGTAACTATCTATGGAGATGAACCGGCAAATCCATAAACCTGCGTTATATTCAAAATTTTCACATACATAAGATTTAGCTTAGAAACAAATTCTAGAACTATTAGGTAATCTGTGCTAGCGGTACAAATACATTAATTACTGTAACATTTATTACACGTATGACCATGTAACATAAACGAATTATATCGACATATTTAACAGTAAAACTAAATTGGTTCCGGTACTGGTCGTAAATTGAATAATACTTAAATAATTGTTACATAAAAAATCAATAACAAATCAAAGAGAAATTCTGTAAAGATAACAACAACCATGACCACACTCACTATAAAGTTTCGTTCTAGAAATAAACGTGTTTTAAATCAGTTAAAACGCTTTCAAGCGACCGTGTCTAAATGTTAATGGTTACGTTCATTCATGGATTAATTATCTTAATCTACAGATACAGAAGTCATAGTGAAGCCATCAGCTAGCTTATAAATTACTTTTTTAATACTTTGAAATGTAATGTTTGTTATGTTTTAAAAGGTATATTATCACTACACAGTACACAGTATAAAACACAGTCGTTTTCTCTGTCTCATATACATATTTATGCTTGAATCTTTAAAACTGCGCAACGGATTTTGATGCGGTTGAATTTTGCGAGTGAGTTTCTACAATACAAGTCAATAGGCAGTTAAATTGTATATAAGCAAACGAACAAACAAAAATATTTCCTAATAATAATATACCTAAACGTATAGTATAGTCCCTACTAGATATTAAAAAAAAAATGATGAATTACTCAATGCATAATATTGCCTATGAAATCACTCGCATTTTCAGAAAGCGTCCTTAAAAATACAATTCTCGGGATCTACCAAACCATATGTTCGCTAGATGAAATCATTAGTCAGATTTTAAAGAATCTCTGTCGATTCTAATTTTATAAACAATGCAATTTCCTGCCTTGTGTACCTACTATTTAACAATTTAAAAGAGAACTAAATATCGAACCGAAACAATAAATTAAAATATGTACAAGTTATCTTTATCTAATTCATTTTTATTATGAGTGGCTACTAAATTACAAAGTTAGGTCTTATGTCAAATGAATAACCACACTGCACACATTATCTTAATATATATAAATCTCGTGTCACAATGTTTGTCCTCAATGGACTCCTAAACCACTTAACCGATTATAATAAAATTCGCACACCATGTGCAGTTCGATCCAACTTGAGAGATAGGATAGGTTTTATCCCGGAAATCCCACAGGAAAGGGAACTATGCGGGGTTTTCTCTGAAAAAGCGGGCGAAGCCGCGGGCGGAAAGCTATTACATTTATATTATATTTTTCCTGCATTTATGACATGTAATAATTAATTATCGTTTTCCGGCAATTATCCTATCAAAGGATTGCAACACCATTCGAAAACATGGCGATTGGCGGTAAAATAGTTGAATGTCAATCACAATGACATTTTGACAGTCCACATAACAAACAATTAGAATTATTATTTTTGTAATTTAATGCAAAACTCAAACAGCCAAACGGAGAAAAAAAATCTGATATAATTTCAATTTAGGAAATTATTATCAAGTACTTAAGTATTTTATGAAAGTTCACAAAAAGTTAAATGTATAAAATTAGTCACGCTGTAAGTATAAGTGGTAGATAGGTTATTAGCACTTCGAGAATGGCACGACGAAATATTGCTAATTAGCCACATTTTACTTCTGTTGACAGTTGAATCAAGACCTGACTTTGACGTCTAATCGCGTGTGCGTGCAAGTGCCGTTTTTGAAGTTTGAATATTGTGTTGGTAATCCATCTACACCTTTTTTTACTAATATCATTGTATAAAATATCAAATAATAATAAAAGACCTCTCACAGCCGTAGCCCATATGTTAAACAAATGTCATGACGTAACACAATAGCTGTGGACATATGGTGGAATGTTCCAGACCATTTGGCGAATCCCGGTCGCCATGGCAACAACCTTTCTAATGTTATATATTATACTAGCTTTCCGCCCGCGGCTTCGCCCGCTTTGTCTAAAACCTAATAAATTATATACTAAAACCTTCCTCTTGAATCACTCTATCTATTAAAAAAAACCGCATCAAAATCCGTTGGGTAGTTTTAAAGATTTAAGCATACAAAGGGACATAGGGACAGAGAAAGCGACTTTGTTTTATACTACTTATGTAGTGATGCGTAAGTTTCTTTCACGTCGCAACGGAGATTTTTGTTATGACATGATTTTCGTGGGAAGAGGTAGCATGGGAGGCTAGAGAGTGAGATAGGCTATTTTTTACTGCGGTGAAACATCTCGTTCCCCAGAGAAAAGTGAAGTTTTGTTTAATATTATATTAAATTGCCTATAATAGCTACAGCTTATAGAAAACACTTTAATATGTTCGTGTAATACTTTATTGGAGGGATAAATTTTAACCAAGGATTGAAAAATCGGCCCTTAATCTATATATAAAACTCAAAGGTGACTGATATAGTGATCTATCAACGCACAGCCCAAACCGCTGGACATATCGGGCTGAAATTTGGCATGCAGGTAGATGTCATAACGTAGGCGTCCCCTAAGAAAGGATTTTAGAAAATTCATCCCCTAAAGGGGTAATATAGGGGATAGAAGTTTGTATGAAACTTTTTATTCCTTGGATGTACATATTTGCATGAAATTTAGCACACATATAGAGGGTAACTTGGATAAACACATAGCATAGGTTTTATCCCGGAAATCCCACGGGAACGGGAACTATGCGGGGACTCTTCTTTGAGAACGCGGGCGGTCGGGCGGGAAAGCTAGTCTACAATAGATATGACGGGTCTTGGTCATACGAATTTGTCATTATCACATCATTATTTACTCTTCTATCACGTATAAACAAAGGAACCGTAAACAAATGTATCTGTCTTAATTGTATGACGTAATTCTGACTCAGTTCAAGTCTTTATTATTGGTATCCTTAATTGTTAGAGCTAGCGCGCACGAGCAACTTTGTCTCCGCAACTATTTTGTCTCTCCACCCATGTGCTAGTATGAAAGTGCGCGCACGTAGCGACGCAACTCCCCATACAAATTGATGGGAGAGACAAAATAGTTGCGGAGACAAAGTTGCTCGTGCGCGCTAGCTCTTAATTACTATATCTGCAGCGTACGAGGAATATCGTATGATTCAATTTATACGTATAAACAAATATAATAGAGATGAAACATTTGTTTTTGTTTTTATGTTTATTGTGCTTTTACGCTAAAACTACTGGACCGATTAGAAAAATTCTTTTACCCGTGCTAGATCCATGGACCATTATATTATTGTAAATCAAACAAAATGGCAATACCGTGACGTCGTAAAGTAAGGCGACGATTTTGGCATCTTTGAATCTTGCCTAAGAAGTTTCACTTCTGACACGTGTGCTCGTCACACACGCTCATTCTTTATATTAAAATTTATATTCTCTAAAAGTTATTGTCTTTTTTCCTCGCGGCCAATAGCTAGTAGGAACCTAAAATAATAAAATGGGCCTACGGCTACATAACATATTTTTATTACTATATTTCCTTGCAAAATACAAGAATATAATTGTATAATCTCTCAAAGGGCAATGCACTAATGACATAATATTTATAACTAGTCTCCGCTAAATACCACTTTATGTATTTTTAATTTACTCTACGTAACAAGTTACTTGTGTGTTTACTATTTATGTAATAATGAAAATAAACTAGTCTTAGAAATTAAAGTTTTTGACGGATTTTAAACGCGATTTAGTTCAGTTCAGTTAATCTACAAGACTAGTATAGTATTTTCTAGTGTTTGATTTTACGCGAGTATTATACACTAGCTGTGCCCCGCACCGAGCTTTTACCCGCAGTGCTCAGCTCCTGTTGGTCTTATCGTGATGATAAATAGCCTATTGCCTTCCTCGATAAATGGGCTATCTAACACCGAAATAATTGTTCAAATCGGACCAGTAGTTCCTGAGATTAGCGCGTATCAAACAAACAAACTCTTCAGCGTTAGGTATAATATTAGTATAGACTAGGTATCTTATCTTAATCTTAATACTATTATAAAGGCGAAAGTTTGTAAGGATGTATGGATGTATGGATGTATGGATGTATGGATGTATGGATGTTTGTTACTCTTTCACGTAAAAACTACTGAACCGATTACAATGAAATTTAGCACACATAATATAGAGGGTAACTTGGATTAACACATAGGATAGGTTTTATCCCGGATATCCCACGGGAACGGGAACTATGCGGGTTTTCCTTTGAAAACGCGGGCGAAGCCGCGGGCGGAAATCTAGTAAATTATAAATTATAAAAATGTCTGCTTATTCAAGCTCCCAAATACATCCATAACTGTCCATATACAACACTCCACCTGATTATCTTCAACATGGTATAATAACAGTACCATACAGTACTAAACTAAAAACTGCATGAATCATGCGCACACGCAAAAACCACTGTTTATCTATTACGGTTCACAAAAACGTTAACAAGCTGTTACATTACGGTCGTTTGGGGACAAAAAACTAATATGAATACTTAAGGTGTGGATATAAGGAGAATGATGTTGTTTATAAAATAAATAAAAATGTGTGCGTGTACTAGAGTACACACGTAAGAAGTGAAACTTCTTTATGACCTTTTTTTTTAAAAAATAATTTACTATATGCAACTTTACAGTATCACGCGTGGTAGGGATAAGAAAAAGATAGCGCGTAACGGAAAAATGTTACACTAATTTTTTTTCCAACCCCGATAAAGAAGTTTCACTTCAAAAAATGCAAATCACGCAAGATTCTGAAACTAGCGGCTGGTTCTGGCTTCGACCGGGATAACCAGAGATTAAAACATACTGGCCAGGTAAATTTAAATACTTCAAACAAACAAGCGCATGGTAGAATCTTTCCTCTTTATTGGTATTAGTTGAAAAGATCAAAAATATTGAGTTTTCACTATCGAACAGTACACGCTAGTTACTAGTTATTATTATGTGACAGACGACAGTAAAAATTTTTTTTTTTTTCGAAAATGAATATTTGGGTAGGTTACTTGGCAAAATCGCAACCACACAATAAAATCTATTGTCATCTATATAATATATAGCTGAAGTCTGAATAAGACATTATTCATTTTGATCCCAGGAATCCCACAAGAACGGGAACTATGCCGGTTTTTCTTTGAAAATCTAGTACGTATGTACAGTATACACACGTATACCATCAGTATGGCCACCGTCTTACCTCACTCAACGAGGCGTGTCAATTGTTTTTGTTACACCACCAGAGCGTAAACATTACGTAGAGATTCGTTCCGTAGTTGTATGGGTAGATGTAGTGGCCCGTGTGTTTTAGCACTTAATAGCTTTTAACGGTTTTTTGAGCTTTTTGTTGTTAAAATACCGTATACGCTTTGCCTATAATACAGTGTGTCCGGACATGACATACCGATATTTGAAGGGGCTATTCTCCAGGTATTTTTATCGATAATTCAACCCCTCTACTGTCCCCTACCTCACCCCCCTCAAAATGGTTTTCGAATTTTTTAAAGTATGTTTCATCACTCTTATCAATTAAATTTGTTTAGTGGTCCCTAGAATAACTTGTTATTGTTCAAATAAAACCAAATTTAGTATTTTGTGACACTCACTTTCGAAGTTATTACAATTTTCATAAATTCACTATCCGAATTGATAGGTTTTCCATTTTGAGGGGGGTGAGGTAGGGGACTGTAGAGGGGTTGAATTGTCGATAAAAATACCTGGAGAATAGCCCCTTCAAATATCGGTATGTCATGTCCGGACACACTGTATACTAGCTATGCTAAAAAAATATATGAAAAAACATTTATTTATATGACACATTATAAATAAGGATTTTAAAAAGACTTCTAGAAGCACTTTTGAATCGTCATAATATATTTTTACCATTCGTATTCGGAAAGTAGAAAAATTGTAAAACATAAAATATTGTAGTACCTACATACACACAGCTTCACTGCATTTGACATTCATAACGTCATAAGTGTCTTTGGCCTCAGATGAACGCTATATGTGTGCTCAGTGACTCTCCCACGCATATCTTGGATATGTAATGTGGAATTAAAACTCTCATAGTCCATACTAATATTATAAATGCGAAAGTAACTATGTCTGTCTGTCTGTTACTCAATCACGCCTTAACTACTGAACCAATTTGCATGAAATTTGGTATAGAGATATTTTGATATCCGAGAAAGGACATAGGCTACTTTTTACCCCGGTATATAGGATAGGTTTTATCCCGGAAATCCCACGGGATCGGGAACTATGCGGGTTTTTCATTGACTGCGCGGGTGAAGCCGCGGGTGGAAAGCTAGTAATATTATAAATGCGAAAGTTTGTGAGGATGGGTGGATGTTTGTTACTCTTTCACGCAAATACTACTGAACAGATTACAACTAAATTTGGTATGTTGATAGCTGAAAACCCAGAATAGGACATAAGCTACTTTTTTACTAGAAATACCACAGGCACGGGAACTATGCGGGTTTTTCGTTAAGTTTTAATAGCCATATTTAAATAAATAAATAAATATAAATATTTCAGGACAATTTTCACACACGGCACGATCTGATCCCATACTAAGCTTTCGCTTGTGTTATGGAAACCAGATGGCTGATAAACATACATATATAATTTTAAATAAATACTTATATAGATAATTAACACACAGTTAATTATCTATATAAGTATAGATAATTAACTGTTGTGTCTGGGCACAGAGCAAACATCTATGTTCATCACACAAATATTTGCCCCGGGTGGGAATCGAACCCAAGACCTCTGGCTTATTTATCAAAAGACCATTTCATACATCTTGACTAAACGAATTCAAAGTACTATAAAAATAACATTTATATAAGAATTTAATTTTCTCAATGGTGACGTACACAACATGCATTGACAAGGACAATTCAATTTCTGCATACTCAAGCACTCCTACGCATGACCTGCAAATTTTTATTTGAGTCACCAATGCTTCTTATAAGTATTAGTAAGGATATTTTTATTAAATACAAAGTTTTCAATGTTTAATATTAGGTATAGAATAAATCAAAGGAACAAAATTGAAAGTCATTGCTAATTTTCCCAACTGCGTTACTTAGTAAAAAAAAAAATACGTGTGGCACTCGAGGACTGCCGCGGTAAAGCTATTGCATAGCATCGCATCGCTGTGCCGGTTGGAGTGGGGGGTGTTAGGTTTTTTCGTTACGGAATTTTTTCATTCGGTCGCCGCGCTCAAAGTCTGAGATAAAAGCTATGCAATAGCTTAAAAATACTATTCAATTCCCTCCTGCAAACCGCTATTATTATGAACGAAAGCTTCCCACTTCTGAAATAAACAAGCTTTTCTTAACGAGTAACTATTCTAAATAATAAGGATGTTACAGCAAAACAAAGCTTTCCGGAATAGCAGCTATTGGTCCGGGAGCCAGCAGCAGATTTTATGACCAAGTTCCTCTCAAGCGGTAATTAGTAAAATGCATCAAAGTATAGTATTATGAAGCCTCGTGAACGTCAGCTGGAGCTCGGTTGGGGGGAAGAGCGGTTGTAGCCTCCCGTATCAGCTGACGGTTTTTCCACCAAGATACAGCCAGCTGACATATATATTTATCCACAGTTACATATAAGCTATCATCAGGTAAATTTTTGTTTGAGAGGAAATAACGGAAAATAAATTTTTCTTTAAATTTAACTTTCATGTTCAAGACACCAGCTGACGTATAATACACCATGTTGTAACCAGCTGACTATTTTTTTTCGTTGAGATATTGGGTTAGCTACAATTTGACAAATTTTTAGCTGAGAGGAAATGAATGAATGAATGTATTTTTTTTCCTATGTGCGTGGGAGGCTACAACCGCTCACCCCCCCAACCGAGCGCCAGCTGACGTTCACGAGGCTTTATAATACTATACTCTCATGCGTCTGACGAATTATCTCTTGAGAGGAAATAGTTAACCAAATTTGCACCTGGCTCCCTAACCAATATCTTTTGCATACGTATAAATTATTTTATTTGTACTGAAATACCAAAAAATACAATTTTTTCGACTCTTTTTATTTTTCATTGTCGATTTTCTGCTTGCCCAAAGCGACCTATAAATCCGTGTGACTTGTCCACTTATAAGCCTTATCTATTTCACCCAAATCCATCATTACCAAATGGCTCTACTGTTAACCAATACAATAACATAAGAATAAGACACGCTGATAAACTGAACCATCGATCAGCATCAGTCACGGAGAAAGTGAATGCTGCTGTGCAATCTTGTAGCGTGGAGAGGTCGAATCGGTATAGATATTGATATGACACTTATAGTATGGAGCTGAAGAGTTTGTTTGTTTGAACGCGCTAATCTCAGGAACTACTGGTCTGATTTGAAAAATTATTTCGGTGTTAGATAGTCCATTTATCGAGAAAGGCTATAGGCTAAAGATTATCTCGCTGAGACCAACAGGAGCAGAGCACTGCGGGTAAAACCGCGGAGCACAGCTAGTTACTGATAAGTCGTTCTTTCTATTTTAAACATTATTTTATTAGCTTCAGCTATATGTTTAGTAAACTCCTCTTTTAGTCTCGATTTTGACCCACATTTGATTTAATACAAAAACATACACACCTACACATACACATACATCAATCCTCACAAACTTCCGCATTTATAATATTAGTAGGATATAATAGGATAGGATGCGCGTACATACAATATACATACGTTCATTAAAATCGATATAAAGATCTCGTGTTTGGCCACCGGCTGTGGTAGCTTCATTTTACATCGCATATCAAGTTTAACCCAGACCGCATTCTGTACAATCGGGTTACACTGCAACCTTTGGAATATAAAAATAACAATAATACTCAATTAATTGAATAAATAAATCCATACTACTACATAGTATAAATATATACTTCACTACATAGTATAAAACAAAGACGCTTTTTCTGTCCCTATGTCCCTATATGTATGCTTAAATCTTTAAAACTACGCTACGGATTTTGATGCGGTTTTTTGTAATAGATAGAGTGATTCAAGAGGAAGGTTTAAGTATATAATTTATTAGGTTTTAGACAAAGCGGGCGAAGCCGCGGGCGGTAAGCTAGGAATATTATAAATCTGAAGACTGTTTGTTCGAACGCGCTAATCTCAGGAACTACTGGTCCGATTTGAAAAATTCTTTCGGTGTTAGATAGTCCATTTATCAAGGAAGGCTATAGGCTATATATCATTACGCTAAGACCAACAGGAGCGGAGCAGTGCGAGTGAAACCGCGGGGCGCACCTAATAATGAATAAATCATGGCATGAGATCTTGTTCTAGTTTTATCAATAAAAGAGAGATTAATCAGAGACGTAAATAAATACTGAAGGTCTTTAAAAAGGTTCTAAGTAAAGAAATCTTATTATGCACAACCAGCTTATCTTATGCAACAGCTTAAAAAAATAGTGTAGTTCGTAAAGTATTATAAAAAAAAAATTGAAGCACTATTATAATTATTATGTACTCTTTGTTCTGTAATATTAATTAATAGTGATTTTCAAATTCCTGCATTGATGCAGTCACAGGTAACTATCAGATAGAAATAAACGAAATGTGTATCACGTATCTTAACTAAAGAAACATAATTATTATGTTGTTAAAACATTATCACACCGTATAAATACAACACATGAAAACCACCAAAATGTACGATAAAATCCATAAACTTAACATGCGTCCTACATCCTCGACACAACATACATAATTAGATGATCTCATTTCACTTTCTAGTAAGACCGTGTTTACTGCGAACTATGATTATAGACAGGTACGGACTAGAGTAAGAAAGAAAGAAAGAAAGAAAGAAAGAAAGAAAGAAAGAAAATACGTTTATTCGGCAATCAGTAAGACACAATCATCATAAAACTTAGAGGCCCCAATTAATAAATGAAATCCGTTTTACTGGATTAAAAATGCGAGTGATAAATTGTAGCTTAGATTTAAAGCATTTTACTACAATTCACAGAATAGAACAAGTAAGAGCGAATGTGGTTATGAACAGATACATAGTCTACTAATATTATTCTTACATATATCATGAAGATGATTTGAAAATAATAACTATTAAGTAAACGTCCAGTTTTTTTAGTGTAAGTAATTAGCTGTTTGCTTGCTGACTCAAAAAATCAAACTCAGTCATACAAACACTTTCACATTTATGATTGTTATTTCTATTTGTAAGGATAACGATAATACTTGTTAAAAATCCAAAAACACACAAGGTTTCCTTTATTAACTTTGCAATTATTACGGCGACAACAAATTAAGGTAATTTCTTTCTTTAATTTTTGTATCCTAAAACAGGGCCCCATTATACTGCACAGTACATCCCTGGTTAATCGTTTAGCTAATAAAACTGCGTAATCTCCAACTTTATAATGAGGACGAAGTTATACGGGGGATATAATTGTAGGATGTGTACAGTGTATCGTTTGATCTACTTTCGGGATACGTGTCCATGTTTATACTGTATTACATTGTTCTTCCGTAGGTACTATTAAGGGTATGCAATGGATTTTTAGTTAACATTGATACTTATATAAATTACTAGCTTTCCACCCGCGGCAACGCCCGCGTATCAAAGAAAAACCCGCATAGTTCCCGTTCCCGTGGGATTTCCGGGATAAAACCTATCCTATGTCCCGGGGTAAAAAGTAGCCTATGTCCTTTCTCGGGTATCAAAATTTCTCTATAGTCTATACCAAATTTCATGCAAATTGGTTCAGTAGTTAAGGCGTGATTGAGTAACAGACAGACAGACAGAGTTACTTTCGCATTTATAATATTAGTATGGATTTATATATAGGTACATAGTGAGCGTCTAATAATAATAAAATACACATGTATCTATTACAAATGAATTTATATACTTCTTTACAATTGTAGATACGCGTTCACTGTCGTATACGCAGGGGATGGGATTGGCTCGTTACGTCGCCAGTAATTAGGGTAAACACACGTCCGCTCACGCCGAGGGCTGCTGCGTGACTGTGCTCCCCACTACCCGCGAACCCGAGACATCCGGGGATATAGTACCTATACTTTACTCAAACACTACATCCCTTCCTTATTCTATTTTTTTCTTTTATTAAAATATAATCGTTTACAACATACATTATAGACATACATTATAGAAAGCTATCAGACTGATTTAGTTCGGTATTTCATTAGCGGTATTCTTCGCTTTCATTTACATCACCGTTGTCTCCACCTGTATCCTGAACTTTCTGGACCCCTTCCATTCCATTCTCCCTCTGTTCTTATTAAGTTACATTACTTCTATGCTTTTGGCTAGTATCCACGTTTCTGACAAGTACGTATCCACCTTCTAACTGTTTCGAGTTGGTTTAAAGTTTGCTGTCAGTTTGTTACGCTTTTCCATCTCCTTTACATATAATACTTTATCACTTGTTATTGACCTTTAAATCTCCTCTTTCTATCTGTATGTTATTTTCTATTGTTTTTTAATCCCTGTCTCTAACATCGGAATTGTCAAATTCTTGTTCGTTATACAACCGAGAGGAAATTTTATCTTTATTTTTTATCTTTATTTTCTGTCTTCCAGAGAATGCCCTTGTTTTCCAAAAAAATTTCATTTCATCGGTTGTTCTTCGGAGCTTGTTTGTATATTCAACTTTCCAGCTTGGTTCCGCAGTTTTCCTACAACTCCTCGAATATCTCTCCTTCTTCCTGTTTTATTTGTTGAAACCTATACCTTTCGATAAGTAAAAACACAAACTCAACATTTACTCATTCAATAAGACCTCTTCTAGAAGCTCCTTTGAACCGTCGCAACATAATTTCACGCTTTACCACCAATTCGGAAAGCATCATCCATGAATGGAACCGGCAAGAAACCCTTTAGCTATTCCTCTAACATCCTGACAATATTACATTTAATTTAACATACATATAACATAATGATGATGCCAAAGAACTGTCCCGTGGATCCCACGCGACAAGCCTCCATGGCTTTTTATTCTCCATAATACATATTATATTCCTTAATGCTGCAATAGGCTCACTAAACTAATACGTTTTATATTTAAGTTTTAAAATTACCAATACTAAACTCTTTAATTCTATCAGGAGTTCTATTGTAAAAGAGTACAATATCTTGACCCATTAGATAGCCGGAAAATAGCATGTCAATTTTATTTTGTTCCTTATGTGATAACAATGTCCATCTCCTTCTCTTGCGTATTATTGCAGTATTATTGCGTACATTTAAAACGTTATTAAAATTTAATTATATACTGTGAAGTTACAGTAAGAATGCCAGTATCTCTTAGTGAGTCCCGCGCACGCAATTTATATAAATGCGTATGGACCATTTGTGCAATATAAAAACAGTTTCAATATCTGCTGCCAAGCCCCATAGTAACCATATGTCATGAAAGTAGTTAATAATCCAATCTAGTCGTATCTTTATACGTGAAATGATGCCTCATGTTCCGAACTGTACGCAGCTGAGCTGGCCCTAGCAGCGGCAGTGCTAACATAGACTCCCCATTGTAGCTTCTCGTCTTATTTTCCTATAGCTGTGGCAAATAACTACACCGACTCCTTCAGAATCAGTTACATATATTTCAGGTAGACTGTAAATAGTCTCCTGTAACTCAGATCCACCTAACAATAACAAAGTGGCCCTATTTTTTTTTTGGTGCCTTTCGCGCATCCAAGAAAATCCAAGAACACCTTTTCCATCTTTCCCAACAAAAAGCAAGTGTTGCATTGTCATCTTCTAGGTCGAGTATACCAGGAGGGAAAGTAAGTTAGTCATTCTTTAGTCCAATAGGGACAACCTAAAATCAGGTTTGATTTTATGTGATAACACCGGTACGTATTTATTTATTATTTATATAAGGCACAGTTACAGGATATAATCCACAAACATTTACATCAACTTACTAAATTAATCAGTATTAAGATTACGACCCAATTAAAACTGCACACAACATTTAAATCATTACAATGACATAAAAAAGTGAATACAGTAACTATATACCATCATTAATTATTAAGTCAAATGTTTTATCAATATATCACACAAAAAGTACTCATTAAAATTACAAGAAATGTTGTGTGGTTCCATGAAACCACGGTAAAAGTGAAACTTGCTTTATATCTACTCGGTAGCCGACCGTCACGCGACATGCGCTACACAGACCAAAAAGCCTGAGACGATGTAATAAAAGTTTCACTTTAAAAATGGTCTGTATGCTTTACATTAATATAATGAAGGCTCATACTGCCTACTGCTAACAAACAACATATATTATACGTATAGTTTACATTTTAAAATGAGGCCTATACAGCCATCGCAAATTTAAGACGAATGGTATACAAATTTACGAAGGCCCGTCCTGCCCACAATACTTTTACATAAGGTTTGGAGGCCCCGTACAGCCTTATATTACTAGTACGCACATACTTTCATGAGGGCCCGTACAGTCTACATAACCAATTACGCAGGAGTTACAATTTATGAAGGCACATACAGTCTATATAAACAATTACGTACAATTTACAATTCATGAAGGCTCATATAGCCTATATAACAAATAACGCACGATTTACAATTTATGAAGGCTCGTACAGCCTATGTCACCAATCACGCACGATTTACATTTAATGAAGGCTCATACTACCTATACAACCAATCACGCACGATTTACATTTAATGAAGGCTCGTACTGCCTATACAACCAATCACGCACGATTTTCATTTAACGAAGGCTCGTACTGCCTATACAACCAATCACGCACGATTTACATTTAATGAAGGCTCGTACTGCCTATACAACCAATCACGCACGATTTACATTTAATGAAGGCTCGTACTGCCTATACAACCAATCACGCACGATTTACATTTAATGAAGGCTCGTACTGCCTATACAACCAATCACGCACGATTTACATTTTTAATGAAGGCTCGTACTGCCTATAAACCAATCACGCACGATTTACATTTTTAATGAAGGCTCGTACTGCCTATAAACCAATCACGCACGATTTACATTTTTAATGAAGGCTCGTACTGCCTATAAACCAATCACGCACGATTTACATTTAATGAAGGCTCGTACTGCCTATACAACCAATCACGCACGATTTACATTTAATGAAGGCTCGTACTGCCTATACAACCAATCACGCACGATTTACATTTAATGAAGGCTCGTACTGCCTATACAACCAATCACGCACGATTTACATTTTTAATGAAGGCTCGTACTGCCTATAAACCAATCACGCACGATTTACATTTAATGAAGGCTCGTACAGCCTATACTTCTTGCATAAACCAATAATTTTATTCATTATTATTATTTTAAATTTGATTTGCACCCCGTGTGCAGTCTCGTCTAACTTGAAGATAAGATAGGTTACATTTCAGTTTATAGTCGCAAAACATATATGTATATTCTTTAATTATTTGACAGTCAGTTCTCTGTGTATCTGTTACTTCCAATTGATCCTTACATAATATGACTATAATATCTATTGACTGGATTGAGTAAGTATTCAATAGATGGCGCTATTTAATAATCAGAAGACTACGCGTTTGACCGTTCATATTCATAATTAAGACAAGACAACGTCTGTCGGGTCAGCCAGTATGTATATATTTATCGAATATAAAAATTATATTAAAAATTGCATGATTAATATTAAGCGAAATACGTAGATCAAGCGTAGATCAATTATAAAGTTATATCTTTCGTTTGGATACTACTTACATATTATTTTATTTCATTTAGTAGGTACACAATTCGCTATAAGATACTACAGTTAATATATTTTGTATCCAGTAAGTATAAGTTGTAGTACCTACATAAAACTTCCGACTAAATACTCTAAATAGTTTTATGGCCATACAAATGTGTACCTACAGCGGGTACCTACTGTGCAGTGTGCACGCGTAAAGAGTGTAATACTAATAAATAATAAAAATACTTTATTGTACACACAGATGAAGTTGACAGAAATACAATAAAAACAGCAAAAGAGTAGAGCAGTAGGCGCCGGATATTATACGAATTAAGTATATTTGAACAACTAATACGTAGAAGAGGAATTAGTTATGTCTTCATTTACTATTTACGACAGCATTTTATATAAAAGAAATATATCTCTGTCTCTATCTCTGCTAGAAAAACACACTGTCATATACGTATTATTTATTAGTAAATTATTGCATTCGTACAGTCACGTGGTCTCCTCAGAAAATCAGTGCAGCAATACCCTTCAATTAATGGTTGCTGCTTTGCGGTAATCCTTTTTGCCGCTATTGATATCTCTTCTTTTTAATTTTATTAGATTATTAAGAATTGCATTTTTTCTTTATGGTGGCAAATAAAGTCTTCTATTTCGAAACAAATCATCATGTCATATTTATTAATTGTTCTGATACCGACTATTATAAATCATTATTATTTATAATAAGTAGTTACAGCCCTATAAATGTACATATTATTTACTATGTATTATAAAACAGAGCGCAGCAATAACATAATTAAATCATAATATTTAATACAATCTACAAAATTTATGATACAAAATCATTGGCCGCTTTGTTTGGCTTATTTAACCTCATGTTGGTAATTATAATAACTTTGGCAGACAGTGCACGTACTTAGCACCGCGTAGCTTTGTCACGCTCTGCTCATGTCACACAGATTGACTAACGTGCCTCGCTAAGCAAAGCCTAAATACTCGCAAACCATTAACTTAAGAAACTATTGCATTATCACCGATCCCTGATAAGTAGGTATGCAGATACTGAACCAAATCTGCCCGTTCATAACGGGTTAAAATCTAGTCTGAAGGACTGACTTAATACAAGTAGATGAAGCTATTAATAGCATGTTATAAAGAGAAATCATTTAGCAGAATATCATCGTTTGTATCATGAGAATATAAGTAAGAATTATCATAATACAATACTTTTGTACACGCTAGGTGTTTTCCTAACTAATAATATCAGTTTTACAATAATTATGTACTCAAATACTTTAAAACGCAAATATTTCGTTGGACGCTTATATAACTTTTATGAAAATTATAACGTTAGACGTCAAGCGTCTGAGTACCTACACCCAGCGCTGGCGCGTGGTAGTCTGTTTAGCAGTATAGTTACTGCGCAGTACAACCATAGAAAATATACTGGTACAATGCGTTTGACATAATATTAGCGCGGCGTCAGGTTAGTGTTACGTTTTAGTTTAGTGCCTTGACGTCGCGTACGTACGCATCCTATGTGTCAAACTCAAAGCCTAAATCATGATTGTCGCTTACGACTTGGACAAAAGCAAAACGTAACGTAATTAACATTAGTTATCTACCTCCCTTATTTTTTTTTTTTTTAATTGTTTAAAATTATAGATCTGACCTTTATCCTCGTCGCCAAATGTAGATACGCGTTCACTGTCGTATACGCAGGGGATGGGATTGGCTCGTTACGTCGCCAGTAATTAGGGTAAACACACGTCCGCTCACGCCGAGGGCTGCTGCGTGACTGTGCTCCCCACTACCCGCGAACCCGAGACATCCGGGGATATAGTACCTATACTTTACTCAAACACTACAACAATCATGAAATTAAAAAAAACACCTTTTTGAAGACCATCGCTTTCAAACAGTCAGGTCTGTTGTAGGATTAATTCTTAGGTAGGTACGACAGATTTTAACGTTTTTTATCGAAGGATCGAACTACACAACCAACAAAAACCTACACTCAGCTACAACACGTACCTACTTTTAGAACATGACCAAAAAGTAACCAATAAAACGTCCCAATTCCCTATACAATTCAACATTTGACCATAAGTCCATAACTAGAGATACAACGCATGCCGTTATCCAGGTTCGATGGCTGACCTTAGCGGTAAGGTCACACTGTGCTTTTTATTCTATTCAATACGGAATACCGTACGAAAACTGGCTACCTGAACTTATAAATTATTTGTGGGAGGTTTTGAAATTATAAGTTACGTAAATTATATACATAAAAACTATATTAGGTATATTTAGGTTACATAAAAACTAAAAATGCAACAACAATCAAGATAGATATATCTGATTAATAGATGTAGGTATAATATATTTATTTATTGGATGATCTTTAAATAATCAAACTTGCAAGTTGCAGTAGTTATTATCTTAATTTTGTATAACTAGTTATGAAGTGAATGCATACTAAGAGTTAACAAAAAAAAAAAACCTCTACACTAAAATCAAAGACAAAACATGAAACAAAAAAGTTACTTTTTAAGTTTTTACACAAGATAACTGTTTTTGCGTTCTACAAATATTCGCCAATAGTGCCAATAGGCCTAATTAACACTTCTTCATTTCATACTAAACCTCTTCATCTCATCAATTCAATTCATTAATAATTAAAAGGTACTTAGTTATTCCACACAATACACCACAAATCACAAACGTCACTGATTGAGCCCGTGAGCGTCGCCATTAAACATGGCCGCTGTTAATTGACAGCTAACGGAAATGACAATGAACTTGGCGGGAAGGTGTTTTTTTTTTTTAAATCGCGCAACGCGTACGTTTTGTCGCGCACTTCGTACAGCCAGATTTAAAAATTGAAAAATATTTCTATATCTAAGTATAAATATTTTAAACAACGTACTTAGTGGTTTCGATGTTTTTTTTATGGTGTAACGCTTATGATTTAAAAAATATTTAAGTAGGTAGTAGGTACTTTAAACCGACTTCGATTGAATTTTTTTTACTTGCACAAAATGTACTAAAAATATTATGCATTTTCGTCATGGTTTGAGTGTAAGTAGGTATAAGTATAAATGGTAATAGTTACAATACATGTGTGTTCATATTTATAATAATGTATTCTTAAAATTTAATATCATTCTGAAGTCGCTTATAACTGACAAAATTCCGAAGCAAAAATAAAAGGACCTTGGTTTCCGCACGGGAATACATTTGATATATCGACCATTTTGATATGCGTCAGAGATTCTTGCAATATAATATTATATTTTAAAAATAATTTGGAAAATCCAAAAGTGCACGCCTCATAATTTTTTTTTAATAAATATTTATTAATTATTATTTTTGTTTATTTAATAACAATTAAACCACATCGAATCAGACCCTGAAAAATGAAAGGGTTCTATTCCTGAGCATACTCAAGCGTAAGAGAAAAAAAAACACTCGATTAGTAAAGTATTTCGGTCGCTATCGTGTTAACAAGAAAAAGGATCCGCACATACAGACACACGGACGTCCAAGACAGAACTTTTTTAAACTGTTTTTTAACTAGTTTAAATAACAAAAATGACATCAAAAATATCATGAATGTTAAAAATTGTGTTTTTTCTTAATATGTGTGTGTATGTATTATCTTACAAGTGCAATGTATGATACATAAAGACATTTTAAGTTTGAAAAATCAGATGTATTGCGCAAAGTGACAGTAGTACCCACCTCAACGCTTCGCTTATGAGGCGTGCAATAAAATAATCGCATTATCATCAAGGATGGATTATTTCAATGCCCAGTTTACAGTCTAGTTGTTACTATCACTACATACTATTTTAAATTATAATCTGTCCGTCTGTTATAGCAATAAACTCAAAGTCTACAGCACCGATTTTCATTAGGTTTCACAAATTAATAGCGTGGTTCGCGGGGAAGGTTATTATTCAATTTGTTTAGCTTAGACCAAGCTGGTGAACATACATACCTATGTATACAAAAATCCATACTAATATTATAAATGCGAAAGTTACTCTGTCTGTCTGTCTGTTACTCAATCACGTCTAAACTACTGAACCAATTTTCATGAAATTTGGTATGGAGATATTTTGATACCCGAGAAAGGACATAGACTACTTTTTATCCCGGGAAAATGACGCAATCCCGGAAATCCCACGGGAACGCGAACTATGCGGGTTTTTCTTTGACTGCGCGGGCGAAGCCGCGGGCGGAAACCTAGTTTACTATAATTTGATATTGACATCATCTGTATATTAAGTGAAACCAAAAACCGTTAGCAAGACACTCAACAATCGTGACATACCCGTTCTCTATACAAAATTGACCTTTACCACAAACATACAAATCATAATATACATACACATTTCTCACGACAACGAAAGCGACACTATTTTGAGAAGCACCGAGGCCGGCATTACAATTATTATTTTCACTGCCGCAGAAATGCCAGGGCTGCCAACTTGGAGAAAATTTAAAGGCCAACAACTGCACAAACGCAGGGCCTTTTCTTTAAACATTTGTCTTCAAGACACGAAATATACAATATAACAAAACATTTAATCGAATTCGATTAATATAGACAAGTTCGTGCTGGTATAAAATATTGAAAATTATAGTTTCACGCACATTTTCATCATCAATGAGTGAAGCAAACTACTGTAGCGACTTTGTATTAGAACTAAGCAAATAATTTATCATTATAATATGTCATTTACCAAACTTAATTAAATATTTGAAAATATGATCAAACTCAAACTTTCAAGTTTCAACCTGCACTCAATTTTCATTAGCAAAGAACGTATAAACATAATCATTTCCTAAACCGTACAGCAACTTATTCAATAATCAAGTAGGTATATTATTTGGAGAATTATATAAAAAAAGAAATAGTATTAAATTGAATATTGAATTGTGACAACCCTACATTTAAAGTCTAAACACGTCTTCGTATGTCACAATGCAAATTAATGGCAGAGCGAAATTATTCTTTTGCGGAAATATGTAAATATTTGACAAATTCTAGCTTTCGCCTCCGACATTACTTTTATTAAAGCTCTTTAAAATTTCTAGCTTGATTGTCTACTTCCTATTTTCATTTGAATATTTCTATGAACATTAGAATTATGATATTACTTACTAAAATTATAAAATTATTGTAATACCCAATTAAAATTACGAACGATACATAAAAACACGTTAAAAAATCTATTGTAAGTACATTAAGAATCAGCCTATAGCCAATAAATAACGCTATAAAAACACGTGTTTATAATTAATTACAATGTGAAGCTAAAAATGTATGAAACACAGCATGTGGTCAGCGGTGGGAATATTTTTGGCTAAACATCGACATTTTTTTATAGTATAGACGCTTATAAGTAGCTAAGGACAAATTCAGAAGTCGTAAATACTTTTAAAAATATCAAAAGCTCTTTCAGATAAATAAGTTATAAAACTTTTACAAATAGGTAGTTACGAAAATAATTAATACAGCTGTAGGCAATAATAAAGTACCTGTATTGAATTAAAAATTATAAAAATTATAAAAAAGTGGATAAAAAATAATACGTTAAAAAGTATTAAAAATAAATAAAAAAGTTTGCCGCCCAACGTGGGGCTCGAACCCACGACCCTGAGATTAAGAGTCTCATGCTCTACCGACTGAGCTAGCCGGGCTGTGGGAACTTCGGCGAAAATCTTTAACATATCTTCAACGTCGATGTTAAATGAAAATTAAATATTTATAAACATTATTTCAATAAGATAATTCATTATAATTAATTAATTACATGCAATACATATGCTCGGATAATTTTATTATATTTCTATGTATTGTGGAATATTACTTTTAAATTTTAATAAACAATACATAAATAAGTAATTAATATTTAGAATACAAACCATTACCATAACGGTAAAATACATATCAATATTCAACATTTTTATCAACAACCGAAAATTTTACTTCCATTAAAAATTTAAAACTAACAATACAAAATTGGAAATTCAAAATTAGGACCAATCCACCCCAACGCAACGGTGGGCACGAGACATAGTTTTAAAAAATAAACTATAAAAAAATAGTAAAAACCCCGGAAGTGCGCGGCAGACTACTATTGTCACCTACCGCCCCCTGAGTGTAGGGTTGCCATGTGGTTTAACCGAATTCAGGTAAATATTTTATTTTAGCATCTAGGATTTAGGAAGAATGCAAAGAATGATTATTTTATTAAGTGAATAGGGCTCATCCTATGGGCTCATCTGCTCGTCCCTTTGAGCTTCCAAAAATTGGGAATATTCACGTACAAATTAGCATTCCTACTAGAAATATTGTAAATCAGGAATAATCTTATATATAAAATTCTCGTGTCACAATGTTAGTCTGCATACTCCTCCGAAACGGGTGGACCGATTCTCATGAAATTTTCTGTGCATATCGGGTAAGTCTGAGAATCGGCCAACATCTATTTTTCAAAATATGTACCACGGGCGAAGCCGGGGCGGACCGCTAGTATTATTATATATGTACCGTTCTTATACTTCACTTGTGATTTGATGAAATTTTTATCATAACGGCATATATGTACATATAACAAATTTAATTTTCGCGAACTTTAAACTTCAAAGGCTGCAATAGGATGTGGAATGCCGAAATTCATATGAAGATGACTTATTCTGGCATAAATTAAGCGAAGAAAGCTACGGGTAGAAAACTAGTCTATAACATCATCCAGTACCAACTCTGTTAACATACCCAGCCAATATATTTTTATTACATTTTCCAGTACATTTGTCTATACCCTAAAAACTTATAGATGGCAACCCTACGAGGGTAGCTAGGGGTGGGATGACGTCATGCGTCTAGGCGACCGTCGCGACTGAGTGGCGGCTGGTACAGCCGAGTAGAGAAAGCAATTTGTGATAAAATCTACTTATAAGATAGTAATGATGATTATGTTTCGTGTACGAATGTTTGCTGAATTAATAATTGTTATGATGTGCCATAAGCTGATAATTACTAGCTTCCACATGGTAATTTTGTAATTTGTTATGAAATAAAACAGCAAACTTTAATGTTTCTAACTATGTTTTAATTCCATAATTAAAATGTTCCATTACTTAATGAATTGCATAATATACCTATGTAGCTGCTGCCGACTTCATAAGAATACTTTGCATTTTGCAATGATAATAGAAATTGCAAAAATAGATCACTTTGTGACAAAGCGCTACCTTTCTGTGTTTTTATTAGATTAATGAGTGCTATTCTGTATGTAGGTACGTTTAACTTAATATGTAAAATTTAAAAATCATATCTACTCATACATTCAAATGCATGTATTTTACTTTTCCATCTAGTATTATATCTCAGCACAAGAAAAAAGTTATTTTCCTCAACTCATTATTTTCATAGATTTCACATTTCCACACAACTGTACCGGGAAGTCCACGCATGGCTGTGAATAACGCTGTGCTCACCCCATTTCATGGAAACTATCGTAAGTTGTGAAATATAAGGGTAAAAACGCATTTATTTGAAAATCTGTCAAGTGTAATGGTAAATCGAAAATAGATTGTCTAGTGAAATGAATCATCCCACTTCTGATTCCACTGAACATGTGTTTTGTTATATTTTAATTTTTTTAAATTATATACTAAGTACTTACTAATATCATGAATGCGAAAGTTTGTAAGGACGGATGGACAGATGGATGGATGGATGTTTGTTACTCTTTCAAGCAAATACTACATAACCGATTACAATGAAATTTGGTATGTAAGTAGGTAGCTGAAGACCCAGAATAAGACATAGGCTACTTTTTATCCCAGAAATCCTGCACGGTATTTAAACCCACGTATCTAGTACCTGTAATTTCCATATTGAAGCTAAAATCAAATCTCGGTCGATAGTGTACTAGGTACGCACTGCCTGACACAATCTGGGTATGCATTATTCTAAAAAAAAGCATTTATCTATGCAAAAAGCATTCCTATATCGGAACTCACATCGTAACCACGAATCCCCATTTCGCAATGCGTCACTCCGATACTCTGAAGTGGGTCAAGGTGACCACACCCCGGGAACGACGCACCGGGACAAATTTGCTTGATAAATTACGTTGTAAGGGGAACATTTAGAAGGATAGCGGAAAACGCGAATAAGCTGTTATAATACCTTTTTGTTCTATGTTAAGTAATACTAGGCACTATCCAGTTTAAATTCTGTAAAGCGAAAAGATTTTTTGTTGGTTGGCAGGAGAAAAACTCAGAAACATTGTTAATTTTTACCAAGAATAGCAGAAAGCTGTGTTAATCTGATAGGTATTCAAACACTATACAGCATGATCATGTCAGCAGTAGATGGAGAGGGAAGATAGTTTACGGGCAAATACTATAGGTAATACTAAGCGAGCTAATTTTGCAAAAAGCTCTTGAATTTTTATTTTTTAGAGAAGAAAAACTCTATGGTGCTACGGGATTCGAACCCGTGCATGCTCTTAAATACAGCCACTAGACAAAGCACTATCTACAATATTTTTTTTAATAATTATAACAAAAGCTTTTAAAGCTTGGCGGCCAACTAATTATTTACTAATTATACTCCATACATTGCAACATCTAGTCCCGATTTGCACTGCGTCACTCGTATATGGGTCAAGGTGGCTTTACCAGAGCGGCAGTACTAGTTCATTGCAATTATATGATTGTACTGGGCATATAGAAATATTTTTCTACTAACTATGTCCCGCGGTTTTACCCGCATTGCTCCGCTCCTGTTGGCCTTAGTTGGATGAATTAAAGCCTATAAGCCTTTCTCAATAAATGGGCTATCTAACACCGAAAGAATTTTTCAAATGGTACCAGTAGTATCTGAGATTAGTGCGTTCTAACAAACAAACTCTTCAGCATAGATAGGTAACTAGTAAAGATTTATAAAATAGTATGTATACAGTAGGCCTCGCGGTTTCAACTGCGGTAGACATTGAAGACATTTTTTAATTAAGGTGATGAATTAATTTTTCTAACATTTACGGCCCTTTTTAAACCTTCGTAATTTTTATATTATTAAAGTTGTCGTGATGAAAATTCTTGACAAGAAAGTTCAATAGTAACACAATACGTCTACCGTTTTAGAAACATGATTCCATGATATTTTCTCGATAGAAAAAAAATACAAAGTTCTCATTGTTATTTTTTTATAATCTCTGGCATCTTCAAAATAACAAACGTAAAGTTACGACTTTTTGGATATTAACTATAAAATATACAACCTATACGTCTACCGATTTAGAATTTTGAAATATGCGATGGTTTTGAAATAAACAAGAAATACTTGAAATTAGCGCGCGACCAGCCAATATAGCGAGAGCCGCCCTGTACCTTCCTACCCCGATCGCTGCACGAGTCATTCCCGCTACGGCCGTCACACGGGGAACTTGTGTCGCTCGCGCAATCGTAAAAAAGGGTGACAACACGATAAGACAAAATGAGACAAATGGGGACAATAAAGAAAATAAGAAGAAGAAACATAAAGGTTGGAGGAAAAAGAATGCTTACAATTGGAACAAATTAATGAAGTAAGTTGGTTTTATTTTAAATTTGATGATAATTGTATTATAGACGATGTTTGATATGTACCCCTGTTTTAAGTACATAACGAATGTGTAAGATTTTTTCATTTATAGCATAGATAATCTTTTCAGAAATCCGGAATCCAGAAGGAAAATAAACCCACTGATTGTTCACAATGTGAACCCACTCCTTCGTAACTTTACCTTTATTCAGTCAAAAATGTATGTTATCAACGTTCTACTGGTTTTATCGCATGATTCCATTTTTAGCAAAAAGGAACAAAGTGCAAAGAAATAAAAAATCATGGTGAACTTAGTGGAAGTATGGCGGACATAATATGGAACAGGAGCTCATTGGAGTAGTATTATATTTAAAAAAAAATACGAAATAATTTCAAGAATTACATTTCTTAGAAGGTGGTAGATAAGTATGTTGTATAAAGAATTTGATGTTGATATTTATTTCATTTATACTTACTACACCTGTGCGGGAAATTGCTTAGTAATAAAACAGGTTTATATTCATATTTACATAGTAATGTGAGTTTTCATTTCGAAAAATTTTGTGTAAGTATATTAAATTGAGTTCCTGGGTGATCTGGAAACACAATTGGGCCCGGAAGATGGCGCTGCAGTCACTCCTCCTAATGACATGAACCGATTTGGATATTTGTGTGCACATTTCATTTTTGTGGGATGATTGGTTGATTCGCTTTCACATTAGCTAATATTATGTATTTTTGTTGTTAGAAAGTAAACTTAATTTAATGTTTATAATACATTATTATTGGTATAAATAAGCCAGTGTTCGTCTCACATTGCTGTACCTGCCTACCTACCCTACCAGGGCCTAACTTTGTTCTGGCTATTTTATTTTGATTATTTGTAATGAATAATTACAATTATAATAGAGTGCAAAAAATAAATACATGCGTCAATATATTTTGTGTTTTTTTTTAAACAATTTTTTTATTTAAAAAAATATCATTCCGACCGCGGCTTTGCCCGCGTGGAATTAGGTTATATCGTGAATCCTGTTTTATCCCACAGAAGTGTTCAGTTCGGATAAAAAGTATCCTATGTGTAAATCCAGGCAATTAGCTATATTTGATCAAAATTGGTAATGTAGTCTTAACGTGATTAAGTAACAACTAACAAAAAAATATACAAATTAACATCCAAAGTTTCGCATCAGTTTTACTGTATTAGTGATATCTTTCACTCTTGACTTTGACTGAGAAGAATTAGGGTTTATAACTTCTTTCAGAAATAGTACCTTTCATTTCTGGGCATGATGTAATATCTACGTCAGCATCAAATTCTATCTAAATCAATTCAGTAGTCCGCGTTATTGAGTACCATTTCATTTTTTCAGAGTAACAATATTTTTTGTTATTTTAAACATTATTTATAACCTGTATTATTTTGTAATAAAGTAAACATTACGAAATAATAATAATTATTAATAATGTCTAAGTAGTTGTTGGAAAGAAGATTATTTGTTTATAAGCAAGAAAATAAAACCAATAAATCAACAATTGAATAAATGTATAACAATATTATAACTGTATGACGACTCCATACATGTTTGTCCCGAGTCGGCCAGCGGCAGCGCGGCGAGTTTGCAAGAATGTGCAGGTCCACACTGCGAGCCTAGCGCGGTTGCGACGGCGGGCGCGAAATATCAAACGTATGAAACGCGCCTTTGCGTCCACATTGAAATGACTATGGCGGAAGCCTAGTGCGACGGTAATGAGCGAGCCAGCGCGCGTAGTTTTCAAACTCTCCTATCCGCGCGTTCTGGCCACACTACGGGCCTAGTCAGCAAGCGACCCAATGCGCGGACGGCGGGGGTATCAAACCAGTTCGGTCTTGTCGCTCGACTTCATATATTATATCCTTTATTGTTTTTCGTAAAATAGCGGAAAATACTTAATTGTTGAAGTGAAACTTCTTTATTTATAAGTGCGATTCAATCTAAAACACTTATATAGTAATTTTGTAGGGTATAATCTCAATTCTTCATATAAGATTCACCCGTTATTCCTCTGTTTTATTTATTTCGTGTACTGTGTACAACTTCTATAATGATCTCATCTCAAAATCGGACTGTCCAGTAAAAATAGCAAATCGTCCAAAGTTTGCAACACCCGAAAAACGTCGAACCGCTACTTGAGCTCGCGCGTCGGTGTGGCCACCGCGAGCGCCCGCTCGTCGCGCCCGCCTAGGCCGCCGCCACCGCGCATTCAGTGTGGACGCACACAATGACTTCGCGCACACCCGCGTTCGCGATAGCGAGCTATTAGACTCCGCCCGCCAAGCAGTGGATTTTTTTTTGTGTATCGTCTTAAAACAGCGTATGTTGAAATGTCTTGGTAGATTTTATTTTATGTATTTGCATGCTGGAAAAGTCTTGTTTTGGTATGTTAATTTATTTTAAACATATTTTAAATTTTTCTTTTATATTTAAATAGTAATAATAATAATGTACCCTCATAGGAGGCCCGTGTCCCAGCAGTGGGAACGTATATGGGCTGATGATGATGATGATGATTTAAATAGTATTACCTAATTCATAAGTTATTTACAGCTAAATAACAGTTTAAAAATACTTCTCAGTTCGTTTATCAATTTTCTTTTCCACATCATACTCAAACTTATAAAATCCACCCAAGATATACAAAAGAACTAAGAATTCTTAGTACAAAAATATAGTTAAAAAAAAGAACAGGAATGCGCCAAAAATAAAAACACATTCGTGACCTATAAAACACCCTTTACCCAAAAAGGGCTATGCGAAGGGTGCGGTCCTGAATCATAGCTTGACCTTTGGCCAAGCCTAAATGTTAAGGTTGTGCCGCCAATGTTGTATGTAGTTATAGTTAGTTGTTTTAATTATTATTTTATTCGCATTTAAAGCGTAATGTTTAAGAGGAAAACATTTATCTATAAGATTACTAGCGGTCCGCCCCGGCTTCGCCCGTGGTACCTACATGTTTAAACTATCCTATCTCTCAAGTTGGATCGAACTGCACATGGTGTGCGAATTTTATTATAATCGGTTAAGTGGTCTAGGAGTCCATTGAGGACAAACATTGTGACACGAAATTTATATAGTTATATGTATTAAGATTGGTATAAGAAGTAATCTCTGAAACTGCTGAATACATTTTGAAAATTCTTCTAAACTTGAGGATAAGTATTTATGAACGTTTTTATCCCGAAACAATTCGATCGGATTGGAGGCAAGTAGACGGTAACCAAGAAACCAAATCTTCGTTTTTTTTTGTTTCATGTCAAAACGGCTGCACCAATTTCTATCGCTATATTTTATAGATTTTTAACTTAAATGCCCGATTAATTTATTTTAAAATTGTAAAAAAAGCTTCACATAATTTACTTTATAGTTTATTACATCTTCAACTGTAAAAAGCCTTCAAAAAAGGTTGATACTAGAGATGCAACGAATAGTTGTTTGGCCGGATACCGGATACCGGATATTCGGCCTGACCACCAGCCGAATGTTCGGTATCCGGCCGCCGAATATTCGGCCGGCGGCATTTTGAGTTTCGTAGGTGCGTGTCGCGCACCGGCATGCCGCCCGCGCCGTGCAGGTTTTGACTTGTTTCGTAGTGAACGTTCGCACGGTCACAGTTCTTGGTAGAGACACTTTTATCGTGTCAGTCAGCACGAAACAATTTCGTTAAAAATAATAAAAAGCTTCAGTTACAACTGTGTCTTTATTTAGATTATTTTTATAAAATCTACCAAGTTTACTATCCGGTATCCGGCCTGATGGTACATTACTATCCGGTATCCGGCCGGATAGTAAAAAAGGGCCGGATAAGCCGGATACCGGATAGGAACCGAATATTCGGTGCATCTCTAGTTGATACCGACTGACCTACAGTCTGTTTGTCTGCCAAATTTGCAAAAATCCAAAATGGCTACCCGTTCACCGTGATAATAATATATTCCTCATTGTTCTTTTCAACGTCATATTATATCTACGCACTTATAAAGAAACTAGCTTTCCTTCCGCGGCTTCACCCGCGTTTTCAAAGAAAATACCGCATAGTTCCCGTTCCTTTGGGATTTCCGGGATAAAAAGCCTATGTTTTATTCCGGGTCTTCAGTTACCTACATACCAAATTTCATTGTAAGCGGTTCAGTAGTATTTGTGTGAAACAGTAACAAACATCCATCCATCCTCACAAACTTTCGCATTTATAATGTTAGCAGGATAGCAAGTTCTGCTATATGTTCTGCTCAGCTTATATGTCCGTTAAAAATCAGATAATGAAAACATACATCAAAAAGTAGTAAACAGGCTACCAGTAACATGATCAATAACTAGATATTCCCCGCGGTTTTATCCGCATTGCTCCGCTCCTGTTGGTCTTAGCGTGATGATATAATATAGCCTTCCTCGATAAACGGGCCGAAAGAATTTATCAAATCGGACCAGTAGTTCCTGAGATTAGCGCGTTCAAACAAACAAACTCTTCAGAAACCTACACAATAACCCTTTAACTTGTAACTTGGTCAAAACTGAACAGTTCAAAATTAACAATTCAATGTAACCGCCTCCTAGTTTCACTGCTCACGCGCAGACTTTCCACTTTCCATCTAGTTTTAATATGCGTACAACGCTTTATTATCATTACGGATAATATATTTTAATAACACGGTACTGGAACCGGTTTTAAACCGGTTAAGATTATTCAATGTTATCGTGTATCGATGGCCCTTTCACCCTAAAAAATTATATCAATGTAAAGGTAAAGTATGGAAATATGTCGTAGTCATCTTATTCAGCCGTTTAATTAAGAGCCTAGCCTTTTTATTGAATGGCCTTCAACTACTGCTTCTCTTTTAACAATTAAATAGCAACAAATACTATTTCATCATGATAACAAATACTATTGATCATGTTAGTAGATAGGTATTATATTAAAGTTTGTAGACCTTTAAATACGTAAAAATATGGTAAGTTAGTTATTGGCTTATTGCACTTTCCCACAAAAACAGCCTAGCTTGTTTTGAAATACTACTGTAGCTGCTTTACGATGCAAAGAACACGCTGTCCAAACTATGTGTACATATTTTATGTGAAAGCTAATTCTCCCAGTATTCACCCGAATAATAAAAACAAACCTCCCTTGTACTAGTCGGTAAAGATTGGTAAAGATGTCAGCTTTCAGAATGTAAAATCATTCTTATTATCGGTCAAGTAGTTTGCATTATAAATAGTAAAAATCAAACATATCTTACTACTTCATAATATTAATTTACTTAAATACTAGCGGTCCGCCCCGGCTTCGCCCGTGGTACATATGAAAAATAGATGTTGGCCGATTCTCAGACTTGCCCGATATGCACAGAAAATTTCATGAGAATCGGTCCACCCGTTTCGGAGGAGTATGCAGACTAACAATGTGACACGAGAATTTTATATATAAGATAATCTGTATTTAACATGATAATATATCTCATTAACGTCCACTATGTGGAAGACGCAATTTATTCTGTACCTCAGTAAATATTTATAAGTTCTCATTTAGTACTCTCACGTTCCGTGGGGCACCGGTTGTGGCTTTGCCTTTGCATCTGTCGTGAGCTACATAAATAAATTATATTATGTTGAAATACACTAATAATGTAAAGACTAAAGAGGAATCCTATTTTTTCCAAGAAAATACTATTTTACACGAGTATTATGAAAGCGCTCAATAATAAAATAAATCGTACCCTTTAAAATTTGTTCCATAAGTAGAAAGTTTAATCATTTTTGAGTGACGGGCAAAAATACACTATTTTGTACCAAACAATACTGTTTTTAATACTATAGATACCCTATTAATGTTTGAACATAATGAACCCTATTCCTGATTTATTTTAAACTTCACTCTGGGATCACGTACATATTCGACGGTGAAAGAATTTTTGAAATCTGTCCCGTAGTTCCTTCGATTAGCGCGTTCAAACACTCCTCTGATTTATATTGTTTATACATAATTTATGGAAGTATTGATTGTCGTAGTAAATCAACATTTAACACACCTAACGAGCGAACAAACACACATTTAACGTTTCGTTCTAATTATCGAGTCTAACTGTAAACCATTCGATACGCCCGACTTTACCTACAATACTTAACTGGCTTCTCGACACACGATAATGAATTCTCTTCCTATGATAAGAAAGATGAAATTCGATTTGTGTAATGCAAAATCATTGTAGCGTTAAAAAAGCATGAATAAGTGATGGTGCTAGTTTGACCCGTATGTTTATTATGTAAAAGATTTATGTCTCAGTACAGAAAAGATAAATGTTCATGATTACATTGTTAGTAGGTACTCCTTCTTTTTAGGGTTCCGAACCACAAAAGGAAAAAATGGAACCCTTATAGGATCACTTTGTTGTCCATCTGTCTGTCTGTCTGTCTGTCAACAGATTTTTCTCATGAACGCGTGGAGGTATCAGGCTGAAATTGGTATCAAATACTCAAGTGTACTGTAACTTGCACTTGTGAAAAAAAAATGTTGTGTGGTTTTATGAAACCACGGTAAAAGTGAAACTGTTCGAACGGTTCCGAACACTGCTTTGTGTAGCGCATGTCGCGTGACGGTCGGCTGACGAGTAGGTATACCTACTCGGCAGCCGCGATACACGCGACATGCGCTACAGAAACCAAAAAGTTTGAGACGATGTAATAAAAGTTTCACTTTAAAAAAAATTCTAAGCTAACGCAATTAAAAGAAAAATAGGTACAGTAATCCCCAAAGGTGAAATTCGCGCTACTATTTTCCTCATGTGGGTAGTTCTCATTTAGTTTAATAATATACAGGCAAATCTTGTATAATAATGAAAACAAAGCGGGTAGAAATAATTTAATCCTTTTACTGTATGTCTGTGCTTATTACAGTTTATTAACCTGAAACACATAAGTACATCTAAAGTTGATTTATTTAACTCCCTTTACATTTATAATTTCCATTAGCTGCTTGCAATGGCTTCGGTTGAACATACGTAAATAATACATATAATATGTAGATTATAAAAACTTAAAAAAGTTTTCATAAGATAAAGCAAATAAAAGAGTGTTAAAAACTAGTCCATGTAATTTGGTAAAGTAGCTTTGCAATCCATACTAATATTATAAATGCGAAAGTAACTCTGTCTGTCTGTTACTCAATCACGCCTAAACTACTGAACCAATTTGCATGAAATTTGGTATGGAGATATTTTGATACCCGAGAAAGGACATAGGCTACTTTTTATACCGGGAAAATGACGCAATCCCGGAAATTCCACGGGAACGGGAACTAACCGAAAGAACCGCGGGTTTTTCTTTGACTGCGCGGGCATAGCCGCGGGCGGAAACCTAGTGGTAAAATAATTTTAAAAACGATAGTGAAGTTTTTGATTTTATTTCTTACATTACAAAGATATAAAAAATACCATAGAAAAATACACATATTATAACCTCTTTATAATATTATAGTATAGATTTATTTAACGACAACGACAGTCGCAGGTGGGCCACCTGATGTTTAGCTATTAAATTAACTAAAGCACGAATTTCTAATTTCCATAACCTACTATTCTATAAAGAACTTCAAACTTCACAAGTACCTATTTGTGCCGGTACTCGCTAGTCCTTAGGCAAATAGTTACAAGAAGCTTCAAAATCCGCATACTCCGTTATAACAATTGGGAACAATTAGTGTGAGTACCGAGTAATTAGAGATAACTGGGGCGCGTGCGTAATCGTCTGCTTGCAGTTTGCAATGCTACGGACACACAGAGCTAGCGACAAATATTGTCGCGTGTAAAAGGAGCATTAGTAGCTTCCAATTTTGAATTAAAGATAACTGGGTGCGCATGTAATCATCTGCTTGCAGTTTGCAATGCTACGGCCACACAGAGCTAGCGAAAACATATTGTCGCGTGTAGACGGAGCATGAGTAGCTTCCAATTTTGAATTAAAGATAACTGGGTGCGCATGTAATCATCTGCTTGCAGTTTGCAATGCTACGGCCACACAGAGCTAGCGAAAACATATTGTCGCGTGTAGACGGAGCATGAGTAGCTTCCAATTTTGAATTAAAGATAACTGGGGTGCGTATGTAATAGTCTGCTTGCAGTTTGCAATGCTACGGCCACACAGAGCTAGCGAAAACATATTGTCGCGTGTAGACGGAGCATGAGTAGCTTCCAATTTTGAATTAAAGATAACTGGGTGCGTATGTAATCGTCTGGTTGCAGTTTGCAATGCTACGGACACACACAGCTTATTGTCGCTAGTTGTTAGAGCAGTTTAATTCTTAGTTCATTGCTTGAGACGCTGCTCGAAAGGTCGAAAAATACAGAAGGTACTTAATTATTCATTGATAATACTGGCATCAATATATGAGAATAACAATAAAATATAGAATTATTTCATTCAAGTTAGTATGTCTAATAATCATTTTAACTTAATATTACTATCTACTATCTATCCACTATCAATAATTAACTACATACACCTGAGTCAAAGCCGAAACATGCTTATCACCTTACCAAATATAGGCTATAATTAATTTAACATTAACCCAAATTTGTGTGAACCACAACGCTGGCGAACCATTGTACTACAAACTATAACCACCTATAACTATACAGCGTTGAGTACAATGACATCACAAAAAGTTGCATGATGTTATAACACAATGCGAAGCAGATAAGAATATTGTTGAACTACCTGCGTTTTATTGGCGTTCTCGAAAGCAGGTAGCAGGTAAATTAGTTTAAATGCTAGCTGTGCCCCGCAGTTTTACCCCCATTGCACTGCTCCTATTGGTCTTAGGTTGATGATATATAGCTTATAGCCTTCCTCGGTAAATAGGCTACCTAACACTGAAACAATTTTTCTAATCGGACCAGTAGTTCCTGAGATTAGCGCATTAAAACAAACTCTTCATCTTTATAATATTAGTATAGATATTATAACAACATAGTATAAAACAAAGTCGCTTTCATTATCTGTTTGTCCCTATGTATGCTTTATTGCTTTAATCTTTATAACTATGCAACGGACAATTTTTTTAATAGATACTGGGTCTTGAGGAAAGTTTTAGTATACAGTAGAACTCCAATTATCAGAATTAATCGGACCGGGACCCATTCGGATAATCAAATATTCTGATAATCGGATTTAAAAAAAAAAATTGCCATTGGAGAGAATAAAAGCTACGTTTTGATATTGCACTATTTTTTTTATTGAATCAAATGAAAGAAACATGAAATTTTCACACGTTTTAAATATAAATAAAATGTACTTATATACAAGTTTAGAAATAAAAATCATTGTTTTTTAAACATCTCCGTCAATGTAAGCTGTTTTGTGGTCTTCAACCGTTTTCGACAATTTTTTTGTGATTCGGATAATCGGCGATTCAGATAGTCGAAGCTCGGATAATTGGAGTTCTACTGTATAATTTTTATAGGTATTATGTTTCCTTTCTTATGTTATCAGGTGGGTAATCTTTACTGCAATAAAGGGCATTAGATAAATATGTAAAATGGAAATAAGTTTTTTATCTATACTAATATTATAAAGCTGAAGGGTTTGTTTGTTTGTTTGTTTGAACGCGCTAATCTCGGGAACTACTGGTCCGATTTAAAAAATTCTTTCGGTGTTAGAAAGCTCATTTATCGAGGAAGGTTATAGGCTATATATCATCATGCTATGACCAACAGGAGCGGAGCCACGGGGGTGAAACCACGGGGAGCAGCTAGTCAATGATATAATACTTGTTATATATAGTCTTTTTACAGTAGTGGTTTAGATATTTCATCAGGCAAATATTATAAAAATTCTGAATTATTATTAAAATATACTTATACGTACCTACTTACCTTAATAATGGATTATGTAATAAGAAAAATCATTACCTAATTTTGTTCACTTTTCTGCCAGACTGATTTTCAAAATAAAATTATATTTTAAGCTTTATTTGTTTTTCTATAATACTTAATTATTTATGAAATGATGAATTTATAAATAAATAATTCAAATTAAATATGAACTTATGTTATTCTACAGTTAACTTGGTTAGTATACAAAGAAATGTTAATTTTTATACAATAAAAGTAATTAGTACATTTTTTGCAAACTCTTACAATTCTTCCACTTTCTATTCATTAGCACATCTATACTAATATTATAAAGCTGAAGAGTTTGTTTGTTTGTTTGAACATGCTAATCTCAGAAACTACTGGTCCGATTTGAAAATGCTTTCGGTATTAGAGAGCCCATTTATCAAGGAAGGCTATAGGCTATATATAATCACTCTAAGACCAACAGGAGCGAAGCAATACGGGTAAAACCGCAATGCACATATAGTGTGAAATATAATTTTCAAGTCCTCTGCCAACTGGATCAAACATAGATTTGTCTCTAAAATATATTTTCATATTAGTTTTAGAAGTTAATAAGAATGAAATATATTTGATTGATATAATGTGATTTAAGTTTATATAATTTAGTCTTTTTTTACACATAATTATAATGTATTTTCCAAGGTTCGAGGTTTGTTTCTTTGTAATTATTTTCTTTAAGCCTTATTTTACATCTATTTTAAACTATAGAATTTTAATGCAAAAATTATTATTTCTTGAACATTGTGCAACTGTTCGTATAAATTAAGTGATCCATTAAATACCGATTTTAAATATAAATGTATTTTAAATATATTATTGAAGTACACTTAAACATAAAATAAAAAAATATAAGCTTTCTTACCTTTAAGTCAGATGAAGGCTCTTATGCCAAAAATCCATGAAACAACACTAACACCATTTCACTGTCACAAATTAATAATAAAAAAGACACTCCACACACCTTTTACACAATAATTTTATATATAAAAGCTACGTAAAGCATACAGGATCATGACAGGATCTTGGACACGATGTTTTCCAAACTTACACGGAGTCAATCGATAACATTTTGGAAGCAGAAATAAGATCAAGGGAACGGTAGTGAAATTCGTCACAATAAATTTGTTTAAAGAATTATTATTATGGTGTTTTTAATGAGAAAATACCGTGAACATAAATAGAAGACGACCCTCCCTGGTATAAACCACAGGTATAAACTACTATATAGTATTAAGTATATGAGAAGTCAAGTGTCAACAACCGATTGACAGATAGAGCAAGTTTTACCAGTGATGCCAGACTTTCATTTTTATTTTCAACATTTTATCGTTATAAATGAAATTGTATTAACTAGTAAATCTGTGATTAAATTATATTAAATTTATGTAATTTAAAAAAGTATTACAAAAGTAGAATGAAAATATCGAATTCAACACTAATAACAAAAAAAGAGAAATCTACAGAGTTACTAATATAATAATTTACATTTAGATCCATGGCAAATTTCGCTTTTTTATTCAAACTTATCATATAACATTTAATATTATATTGCGAGTAATAAAATACTTATAGATGTTCGTGCCAGAAATCGCGCCAAGAAAGGTGACCCGTAGAGGCGGCGGCGCCGCGGCGCTGTCAGCGTCCAGTGCTAAAAACACAGACTAAAAATAATGTTCTCAGTATTAATTAATTTAAATTTCCTCAGAGCTGGGGAAAAATGACGTGATCACGTGAAAATGCATAATACATATTGCTAATGTTTGTGTTGAATGCATAGGTTGAATGTGTTTTCGTATGTGTCTTCGTAATGTATATAAATATTTTACGCCAGAGTATCAAAAACATAAATGAAAAAGTTTGTATTACTTTAATAAATAGGCTTTTTATTAATAATTAGCTATTCCCCGCGGTTTCACCCGCATTGCTCCGCTCCTGTTGGTCTTAGCGTGATGATAGCTTTTAGCCTTCCTCGATAAAATGACACCGAAATAATTTTTCAAATCTGACCAGGAGTTCCTGAGATTAGCGCGTTCAAACAAACGAACAAACTTCAGTTTTATAATAATATTATTAAAGTTTAAATAATGCATAGTAAAATCGATCTTTCTGTATATTTTAGTCAAGAGGTTCTTATTTAAAAAAAAAATGAGTGATAGAGACTGGTTTTTAATGAAAAAGAAAATTCACAACTGCAAGTCTTAGATCATTAAGTAATGGATGGAGTACGCTGGCAAATGTTCTAACTAAACTTTCTGCTGATTTTGGTGCGGGGAGGGTAACTCACACTGATGAAACACAATGAAACATAATCACACATTCACAAAAATAATTTGTGTCACGAAAGTCGTAAAAATTTACGACCTTTTAAGCGACGAGTTTTTAAATTCAACTCTATTACTAAGATAATAAAGATTAAATTTGTATTTCATTCCAAGATAGTCATGTGGAGTGGGGTTCAATATCGCGTTCTAAATTCAACTTTATCACTTAGGTCATAAAGATTAAATTTGTATTTCTTTACAAGATAGTCTCGTAAGGAATGCGGTTCATTAAGGCGTTTTAAATTCAACTTTATCTCCTAGTTCATAAAGATTAAACTTGTATATTTTCTTTCCATGATAGTCTCGTGGGGCCGCATCAATGATCGAGTAAACATGACTCGATAATTTTTCTTGATCATATCGCTAAACGATACATCGACGATTATTAGAAATTGCATTTTATTAGAAATGTACGTTAAAAAAATAAAAAAATATACACAAATGAAAGGTTATTCCATCTTTTTTAATATTCGACATGTTTGAATTGCTTCTGCAAGACTTGACAGTACAAAACGGCATTTTTAGCGGAGCACTCGCAGACGTCCGTTCGACGTTTTACGAATACGCAGAGTGCTTGTAATCGATTACGCAAGTAGTTTTTATGAAAGGATAAGATTTTTCGATGAAAATAATCTTATACCTCGGCAAAAGGGGAAACGCCTGCGAGTGTTATCCATTACTTAATGATCTAAGCTGCAAGTAGATGTGGTTTGCTTTTGTTATTTTTTAGTTACCTACCTACCTAAAAGAAGACTAGAGACGACAAATTTTAGCAAGGTTGAATCAATTTAACACGTTCAACTAAAATTGTTATAAAAACCGATTTCCTAAAACAATCCCAACAAAAATCATCAAAAAGGTTCAGCCGTTCTTGTGTTTTCTAAATTCGTAGCAAAGTGGTACAGAACGTCGGGCTTCTTTTAAATATGTCATATTATTTAGGTACTTAGATTTAAAAACCTTTTGAAAATACTATTAATAACTAATATGTGACAATAAAATACTAAAACAACTAGGTACAAGGCCCTCAATAAAAAGTGGCCTCAATTTCACTATAATCATATTACATAATACAGCTTTTTATCAGCTAGGTAGTTTAAAAACACTTAAACCATCATTTTCTCGCTATTCAGTTCAAATAATTGATTATTTCAATTTAAGATACAGAGGAAATAAAACTGGTATAACTATTAAATTTCTACGCTAATAAAGCTTGTCATGCGCGAAGATTTGAATCGATTAAAATCGTCGCCATAAATATAAAAAAAAAACAAAGGAACAGTCCGAATATCTATTGTTAGTATTTTAAATTATCAATAATTTAAATACGAAAATCTTAGTTCTATAAACTGTGCCTATCATGTGCCTATATATTATGTTGTAACTTGTAATAACTTTAAAATAAGTAAGTATTATATTTTTATGTATTATGACAATTCAAAATTAAAACAACAAAATATCAGTATAAAGAAATACATAGTAAAATGAAAAATTGTTTTACACCGTCCAGTCTACAGGAAGTGCGTGAGTACGTTAACTGCTTATCATTACAGCACGTCTTAAACAAGCATTTAAGACTGCACTCCACTAACTATGAAGCGATTGTATCTAGATTGATTCAAAATAAATATTTTATTTGCTTCTATAAACGCCTAGTGTGTGAACGCCCTAACGCAAAGTTTTGCTTTCTCGTAAGAAAATCACAGTCAGTTTAGTTTTCTAAACATTTTAAACGGTGTGCGTCAATAAAGACCACGTTGATAGTGCTCAAACTCAATAAATTACGCAATTAAATATATACGATAAATTAAGATAAATCAAGATGATGAAACCGAGTGAAATCTAATCAGTATCACATTTCGTATCAGACAACAACATTGTGCAAAATAACAGTTGATTATTGTGATAAATTATTTTATTAAAATATAAAAAAAATGGCGGGAAAAATATTAGTGTCAATGCCATTTTTTATTTTCATAACGGTCAGTGCTTACGATTTGAAGCAAGTGCTTATTTTAAGCAGGCATAATATTAGAGCACCTCTGTCTTCTAGTTTAAATATTCTGTCGAATAAAACATGGCCGACGTGGAACGTGCAACCGGCTTTTTTGACCGCAAAAGGTGCTTTACTAGAAGGTTATATGGGTAATTTTATTTCGAACTGGTTGATGAAAAAAGGTTTGTTACCAAACGGTTGTCCGGAAGCCAATGATGTGCATATTTATGCAAATACGAGACAAAGGACACGTGAAACTGCTAAAGCTTTTGTCAATGGTGCTTTTAAAAATTGCAGTGTTACCGTCTATAGCAAGAACTCCACTGAAATGGATCCCGTATTTAGCCCCGTATTCAGAAGTACGTCGCTGGAGTTAAAATTAAAAATAATTGAAGAGATGCAACATAAATTAGACAGTTTACGACTAAATAAAGCGTATTCAAAATTAAACGATATAGTTGACTTAAAACATGCTCCTATTTGTAAAAATAAGAATGTGTGCGATTTTGTAGACGCGAAAGATCGTATTATTTATGAAAAAGGAGAAGAGCCGAATATTGATGGCCCTCTAGCATATACAAATTCAATTGTTGATGCTTTTTTAATGAGTTATTACGAAGGAATGCCCATAAGCGATGTTGCATGGGAAAAAATTAAAACACCCGACGAATGGAACTTATTAACGCGTGTCACGCATGAAAATCAAAATGTCAGGTTTAATAGCACAATTTTGGGAGAGGAAGTCGCGAAACCCTTACTGAAATATATTTACAACATATTAAAGGATGAGAATTCACCGAAATTTACGCTTCTCGTTGGTCATGATTCAAATTTGAATTCACTTATGGCGGCAATCGGCTTCAAGCCCTACGTGTTGCCAGATCAATATGAATTCACGCCGATAGGTGGAAAATTGGTTTTTCAGAAATGGCATGATAATGAAACGAATAAAGATTTACTTAGAGTAGATTATGTTTATCAGACAGTTAAACAATTGAGGGGTGGTGAAATTTTATCTGAATCTAATCCACCCCGTTGGATGAAAATGGAGATTTGCAGTTGTGAAAGTGATTCTGATGGATTTTGTCCATGGAGCGATTTCATGGAAATTATGAAATCTGTTTCTGTGTAAATGTAGTATTTTTATATTTTAATGAAATGATGATGATTATTCAAATTGTAATTTATTTATTTATTCTTGTATCTGAGTTTATGATACTACATAATTATTATTGAACTTGTTAGGAATAATATGTGTGTGAATAAAGGTAGACTAGGTATTTAATACTCTTTGGCATTTAATAATATTAAAATTGAAAATCATTATCAGCGTATGTTAATATTTATTAAGAAACTTAAATTAATAGCTGCCTGTTACTTTTATTAATTTAAAAAGTGATCCCTAGGGTAAAATATTATCACCATTAGAAGATAATGGCTATCTATTAATAGTTTTGCTAATAATATTCAATTTACATTGTTTTAGTAATCACATGTTGCTTGTGGATTTAAATACAAGCTTTCATGAAATAAAATGTGAAAGAGGTTTGTGATATTTTTATGATAATTTGAAACTTTGGTAATTTATTATTTAGTGTACATAATAAATAGACAGGCGTAGAAACAAATAATTTTTTCTGTATAATATATTTTTTATTTTTGAAGATCCACGATATATTAGGTTGTGTTTATTCGAATATATAAGACTGCGACTCGATCGTCTTACCGTGAATGGTTTGATAAAATGTCAATTTTTTTTTTTTTTTACTCTAGATAGGGAAGCGCTTGACCGCAATCTCGCCTGATGGAAAGCTAAGATGCGGTCTAAGATGGTACGCGCTTCCCTAGTAGGTACCGGTTCACTCTTCGCTTGAAGACCCCCATATTGTACTCGTCGGGGAACACAGATTCAGGAAGCGCGTTCCAGTCCCTCGCGGTTCGGATGAAGAATGTGGAATCGAACCGCTTATAATCCGGGTCTTAGGTCCGGGTATATGGAACGTCCACCATATGGCAAATGTCAAATGTCAAATGTCAATGCCAATTAAATCAGCTGATTGCAGAAAACGACAACTTGTGTTTGTGTTTTGTTTACATTATCAATAAGCAATAATTTATTATAATATGTATCTTTAATTGTGTCTTATTTCCGTGTTCACATGCAATAATGTTTGTACTTAAAAATGACGTCACGTGATTATGAAGTTATTTTTACATTGATTTGTAGGTTGCTTACTTTCACTCGTACCTCCCTCCACTAGACAAAGAAGAATATTTTTATCATTTACAAGTAAATTTCAGTATGTATGTATAGTAATTTCAGTATTTCAGTCTATTAACACATAACAAACATATAAAATGTTCACGCGAAGTATTTTTCTTACCTGCTTCTTGTTCTTCTGTTTTACACTGAGTGTTTTTGTTTTTTTGTTATGTTTCGATTTCAAGCCAGTCGATCAATATAAACTAGAAAAAGTTGTGATACTTAGCCGTCATAATCTGCGGACGCCTTTGTCGAAAAATTTAAAAAAGTTAACACCTCAAACCTGGCCACAATGGACTGAAAAGCCTGGATATTTAACAGAAAAAGGTTTTATATTAGAAGGCTATATGGGAACGTTTTTTAAAAACTGGCTAGATACAAAGGGACTATTATCTAGTGACTGTCCAGATGAAAATGAATTTTATGTATATGCAAATAATGTTCAAAGAACGATGGCATCGGCCCAAGCTTTTGTAACAAACACATTTCCTAATTGCAATGTGACCGTGCATCACTCAAACGAAAATTACGATCCTATATTTAGTCCGTACATTCACAATGATACAGAGATCTTTAAGAAACTAGCTCTTGATGAAATGTCTGCTTTATTACAAAATATGGACTTAAAAACTCAATATGAAACTCTTGAACATATTTTAGATTTTCAAGCATCTGATTTATGTAAATTGGAGAAGAAATGTGATATGGATGGTGAAGAAAATATTATAGATATTGTTGTAGGATCGAAACCGATACTTAAAGGGCCTTTGAAACTCAGCAATGAAGCAATTGATGCGTTTTTAATGGAGTACTACAGTGGGTTTTCTTTAGACAACGTTGCGTGGGGTCAGTTATCACAGACAAACGAATGGCAGGCCATTTTGCCCATATCGCAAAGTTACCATAATATTATTTTCAATATAAGTATAATCGCCAAGGATATAAGCTATCCGCTTCTCAAATACATGTCGAAAATACTTATAAATGACAATAAAAAAGTATCACTTCTCATGGGTCATGACGCAAATATCAATGTTGTGTTAAATGCAATGGAATTTAAACCTTTTGTGCTAGAAAATGAGTTTGTTAATACACCAATAGGTGGTAAAGTGATCTTCCAAAAATGGTTTGACGTTCACAATAAGGAGTATTTATTGAAAATACAGTATGTTTATCAAAGTGCTGAACAGTTGAGGAATGCAACAGTTTTAAATGAAGACAATCCACCGTTATTTAAAGATTTAGAATTAATAAAATGCCCTGTGAATGAAGACGGATTTTGTTCTTGGGATGTGTTTGTTGATTTTTTAAATAGTATTGGCGTTTTATAAATTTAGTAAATATTACTAAAAACTAGTTTCGTAGGTTCTGGATATGTAATGTTTAACTTATCTGTCAGGTAACATTACTAATCTCATGAATCAAATGTGAAATTAACTAACAAGTCTAGTAGTAGTAAAGTTATCAATTATAATATTATCAGAGAGATGTTTATCCAATGCTTTAAGATTCACAGCTCCTGTATACATTCTGTTAAGCGTATCTGTCAGTTAGAATGACAAAAAGTGTTGAATAGGCTATCTGCCACTTAATCAGCAAGTTGAGGCTAAAAACTTGCATGGGAAAGAAAAGTTACCAGTTAAGTTCCCATGTGATATATTTTGATTGAGGCTATTGATAATTATATGTACAAAGTTAATTTTATTGGAACAAAAAATGTATAAGAATGTAAAATAATGCGTAAGAAGCCACACGAAGACTATATCGTATTTACTTACAATAATTAGGCATACAAATTTTATTTTTTTAGGAGTAGCCACAGAGCAAGTAATTGGGAGTAGCTAGCTAGCAGGGATGTTAGGGAGCTCAGTAACCGTAACCGAAACCATCGGATATCCGATATAAAAAAATATCCGTAACCGTAACCGAATCCGAAATAATTGTTTCGGATAATATCGGATAGGGGCGGAGCTTAATTGAGACACGTTTTGACTTGTTGTTTTGATCGGCCCGACACACAAGCCGCGCGCATTACAGTTTTATTTTAGGTACATAAGATAACACTCAATATTTATTTATAATAATTTTCATTTTAAATACACACTGATTGTAATTCAAAAGTCACAGACTGATTGTAATTTCTACCAAATGGTACCATATAAATAAAACCATTATATTAGCTACTAGCGACCCGCCCCGGCTTCGCACGGGTGCAATGGCGGCCGGCCGGTACCACCGCAAACGCTACGTCCTGCAATTTTTAAATCTTTAATATCTTCGAAAATATTCACTTAAATCATACGGTGTAAAGGGCCACATAGATCTATATTAAATGAACAATGTATTCAAGGTATTTAATTGGGTAAGGATTAATGCTGTATTGGTTAAAATTGCGTAGTTATCCGTTGCGTAGTTTCAAAGATTTAAGCATACAAAGGGACATAGGGACAGAGAAAGCGACTTTGTTTTATACTATGTAGTGATTTGTATTTTACTTTTGAAATTCCTTAAAATTTTAATATCCGTAACCGAAATTATCCGAAACTAACGGATAATCCGAAATAATTTCATATCCGTATCCGTAACCGTATCCAGTATAATAATCATTCCTATATCCGTATCCAATCCGTATCCGAAACTTCATATCCAACATCCCTGCTAGCTAGTTTTACCCTTTACCAGTGTTACCAGTGTATATGTAGTTAAGTGTGTGTAGTGATTCTATCTATGTGCTAAGTATGAATATAATAAATATCCTATTTTACAATTTTATTTTTACATATATACAGCATGTTTATTTTTAAACATATTACTTATATAGGTAACATTATATTGTAAAAAAATATAGTGCATTAGAATAAATGTAAATTACTAGGGTAATTCGAAAATATGTGTTATTGATCAAAACATACTAGCATTTCAGCCACGGTTTCGCTCGCGTGGGCAAAATTATATTCAAAAGGTAAGTTTTTAATATAGCGCCATCTATTGGAATTTATAAATTTCCTATGCCACTCTCTGGCCTCCTAACTATCCCCAGACGCATAAATCTTCCATAAAATGCTCCATAGCGACTTGAAAGAAAGACAAATAAACATTAGACACCCATCGCATTATTAAATAGATTTAATTAAAATATTACCTGTCTGAAGCACAAGCTATGTACTTATTAATTTAATTTTACATAACTGCATCTTATTGAAGCTGTTGGCGACATAGATTGGATATTTATAATCTGTGCAACTTACAGAGCCACCTGGCAACACTGTTATTCGGGAAGACATCTTTGATTTACATTTTACACGGCATTCTATACAATCCTTTCTGTTAATTACTATTTTACAATTGTTACATTAATAAAGTACATACGAGAGAATTATTACTTTCTATTATCATACAACCCGACATACATAACAGATTGGCGACGAGTAAGTGGAAATTCAACATAAATTATCAAGTGAAGAACATCGTGCGTACATTGACCCATGTGCTCCTAACACCTTTTCCTTTGTTCCAAGGGTTCCACATCCCGTGATGATAACCCGCTTCACAACCTCCTTTTTCCTTCATAATAATATACAATACATTACAAGTACGCAAAATGGAACAGCAATTGGGGCAAGTATTATCTCAAATGTTAGAAACTATTCGAGGAATTCAAGTACAACAAGCGCAATTACAACAACAATTACAAAATACGGATAAATCGGTGAGTGGAATTACATTACAACCATACGACGAAAACAATGAAAGTTTCGCATCGTATTTACAGAGGTTAGAAAATTACATTAACCTAAAAGGCGTTACAAATGATAAAACAAAATCACAGATTTTTCTGAACTGCATTGGTCCTAAATACTATCAAGTTTTACAAAATATTACAGCACCTGATTCTCCGAAAACCAAATCATATTATGAACTGATACAATTATTGAAAAACCATATTGCACCTGAACCTGGTGAAGTAGCCCAACAGCACAAATTTTGTTTACGACAACAATACGAATGTGAAAGTATTGCAAATTATGTTGCTGGTTTAAAAGAACTAGGGGGAAAATGTAACTTTAAATGCGCAAGCTGTGAACACAGCACATTTGAAACTCATCTGCGAGTACAATTCATACGAGGTCTCCGGAATTCAGAAATAAAAGAAAGATTATTACAAGAAAGCTCATCTACAAAGGTTGATGATTTAATTAAAATTGCAATGGCGATTGAGACATCTAAAGCTGAAACAAAAGAAATGTGTTCTGGTCAAGTAAACATTAACAAAATTTCAACTAAATCAAATCATTTCAAAATTAATACAAACATACATAAACCTAAAAATATAAATACATACAAAGATAAAAATATAAATAAATCATACAGTTCATATAACGAGAAGAAGAGAGAAATAAAATGTTTTCGATGTGGCAAAGGAAACCATACAGCAAGGCAATGTCGTTTGAAACATAAACTATTTTGCAAGAAATGTAAGAAAAAGGGACACATACAATCGGTATGTTTCAGAGAACAAAAACAAATTGAGTTAGTTCAAGATCAATTCACCGAGGAAGATGAAATATATGAAATACATAAGATATTTAACAATAACATACAGAGTGATAAATTTAACATAACCTTACAATTAAATGGAAAAATACATACCTTAGAACTGGATACAGGCGCTGCAGTTACTACATGCTCGACAAATTTTTATGAAAAATATTTTAATAATCTGAAACTTAAAGATACATCAGTAAAGCTAAGAACATACACAGGAGAAATAATACACCCATTAGGAACTTGTAATTTAAATATTCAGTATAAGAACACAGTTATTGAAGGAAGAATCTTTGTAATTGACCGCAAAGTAGACACCGTAGTTGGAAGAGAATGGCTTAGAAAATTGAACTTAAATTTTGAAGTAAATTCAATATACAAGGAAGAACAAGACATAACAGAAAAAGAATTCAAAAATAAATTACAAACATTATTAGAAGAATATAAAGAATTATTTACAGAAGAAATAGGTGAAATTAAAGATTATCAAGTCGCATTTAAATTGAAAGAAGATGCAGTTCCAGTTTATTTAAAGCCACGTCCAGTACCATTTGCATTGAAAAATCAAGTAGAGGCAGAAATTGACAGATTAGAAAAAGAAGGCATATTAGAAAAGGTTACATACTCACAGTGGGGTACACCAATTGTTCCTGTGATGAAACATAATGGAAAGGTACGCCTATGTGCCGACTACAGAGCTACATTAAATAAAAACCTAGAAAATGACAACTATCCAATCCCTCGAGTTGAAGAGATATTTTCAAAGCTCAGCGGTGGTAAATATTTTTGTACATTGGACATTAACCAAGCGTATTTACATATGAAGACAAATGATGATACAGCAGAGATGCAAGCCATAAGTACATGTAAGGGTACATACAAAGTAAGAAGACTGATGTTCGGTGTAAAAATAGCACCAAATGTTTGGCAAAGATACATGGATCAGACATTACAAGGATTAGAAGGTACAGCTTGTTTTTTTGATGATATCGCTTTACAAGGACATACATACATACAATTACTACAAAGAATCCGAAAGGTATTTAATAAACTTAAAGAATGTGGATTACATCTAAACAAGAAGAAGTGTCAATTTTTTCAAAAATCAGTTACATATCTTGGACATAAAATAAATGAAAAAGGATTACACCCTACAGAAGAAAAGATAAATGATATAAAGAATAGCCCATGTCCCACAGATGTTACATCTCTACGTACTTTCTTAGGAATGATAAATTATTATCAACAATTCATATCTAATTTGGCATCTAAACTAAATCCTTTATACAAGCTATTACAGAAAGATACAAAATTTATATGGAATAAAGAATGTGAAAAAGCATTTCAAGAGTTGAAAATTGAGCTATGTGGAGAAAAAGTACTTATACCGTTTCATGAGAACTTACCTGTCACATTAGCTACAGACGCATCTCCTACAGGATATGGAGCTGTTTTATCACACATTATGCCGGATAAAACTGAACGACCTATAGCATTTGCATCAAGATCCTTAACTAAAGCAGAGAGAGGTTACAGTCAGTTAGATAAGGAAGCAGCAGCCCTAGTATGGGGATTAAAGAAATTTTTCCAATACTGTTACGGCAGGAAGATAATACTCATTGTAGATAATCAACCATTAGCTAGAATTTTACACCCAGAGAAAGTTACACCAGCTACCACAGCCATACGATTAGTACACTATGCAAACTTTTTAGCAGGATTTGACTATGAGATACGATTAAGGAAGACTACAGAACATGCGAATGCCGACTATTTTTCAAGAATACAATATACAGATACAACTGAAAGGAATGAGACAATGACAGACGATGAAGCGTTCTACCTAAATCAAATTGCAGAAATGCCAGTTTCATTAAAGGAAATAAGAGAAGCTACAGCCACTGACCCTGAGTTACAGGAATTATACATAGAGATACAGTCAGGAAGAGAAGATACAGGAAGACTATACGAATATTCACTACAAAACAATTGCATATTTTATGGCATAAGAATTGTAATACCTAAAAAGTTACAACCTCAAATATTAAAAGAACTACATACAGCTCACACCGGTATTGTGAAAATGAAGGCATTAGCCAGAAGCTATGTCTGGTGGAAAAATATAGACATAGATATAGAGAACATGGTAAAGCAGTGTAAAACATGCTGTTTAATGAAAAACAACCCTACTAAAGTACCTATACACATCTGGGAATATCCGAAAGAACCATGGAGTAGAATTCATATTGATTACGCAGGACCATTCATGAATCAATATTTTCTTATTGTGGTAGATGCCTACACAAAATGGTTAGAGGTAATACCTACTACTTCTATCACAGCTACAGCTACTATTAATATTTTAAAGAAAATCTACACTACGTTTGGCTTACCAGTTACCCAAGTATCTGATAATGGAAGGCAATTTAGATCAGAGGAAATGTTAAGATTTTTAAAGGAAAACGGAATACAAGCAAAGTTTACAGCACCCTTTCACCCATCTACAAATGGTCAAGCAGAAAGATATGTACAAACGGTTAAAAATAAACTTAAAACAATGATGAACGAAGAAGGATCTGTACAAGATAAGTTACAAAGATTTTTAATGATGTATAGAAAAACACCTAATAGTTCTACAGGACAGACAGAGTCCAGGAGAAATGATGTTTAAAAGAATATATAGAACAAGAATAGATTTAGTGAAAAGAAAACAAGAAGTTAGAGATAGCAACAATGAAGAATTAAAGATATACAAAGAGTTTAAACCAGGAGATAGAGTACAAATAAGGATGTATGATAGTAACAAATGGAAATTTGGAAGAATATTAGAGAGGAAAGGAAAATTACATTACGAGGTGGAAGTAGATGGAAAGATACATCACAGACATACTGATCAGATAATAAGGACATCATGCTTGAGTGAGAATATTAATACACCAGATACTTACCGACCAACTTACCTGCAAGAGAGTTCACCCACACCAGCTTCACCTGAAAAAGAATGCATACAACCTAGCCCTACAGTAATAACACATACACCAAGAAGATCATCTACACAGCCAGTAGCAAGTCCAGGAAATTACCAACCAGAAACCCTTGTACCAGAAACAATTCCAGATACACATGAACCTACACCATCCAGAATTGAAATCCGTCGTAGTACTAGGATGAGAAAACCTCCCAATAGATTGAACCTTTAAATTTATAACGAGGGAGAGTGTTGGCGACATAGATTGGATATTTATAATCTGTGCAACTTACAGAGCCACCTGGCAACACTGTTATTCGGGAAGACATCTTTGATTTACATTTTACACGGCATTCTATACAATCCTTTCTGTTAATTACTATTTTACAATTGTTACATTAATAAAGTACATACGAGAGAATTATTACTTTCTATTATCATACAACCCGACATACATAACAGAAGCTAACGTTGATGCATAAATAATAAATATGATGATTTTCCTATCTATGATTCAGATATTTAACCGCATTTGATATATTTATAAATAAATAATTAACTAATATTGTCTCTCGGCCACGGCTTAGCAATGCTAGTACCAATTTGGATGAAATAAGGGTTGAAAATATTATGTACTTCAAGACCTAGTGTAAACCTTTCATAGGATTCCTATTTTATTTTTTAAAAATTATTGGTTTTCCGCGAGTAAAACCGCGGGGCACCGCTAGTCAAATGACTTAAAAACTATTTGCAGTCCTTTTTACAGTCTTTGAGTGCTTTAATCACTTTAATACAAATATGACGTCTCCTCTGTTCTCTCTGTTTATTAAATTTGGCTCAATTTGCCAGAAAATTGTCAAAATTATCGTCAACTTTCCTTATTAGTTGCGAAATCAAAATTATAATGTGAATTAAATTTGTTGGTAAATAAAATTCTAAATTAACAAGTGTGAACATTCTGGAGTAAATTAATAAGTAAAAATTTGTGAGATGTCTTTGAAAATTCCTACTCAAATAAACGTAACGATAGCTGCACATAAACAATGGCTTAGAACTCTGCATGACGCTCAAGAACTAATAGAAATTGATACTGCTCTTCAGGTAAATTGTTATAGAAGCGAATTACTGCGTAAACCTGCATTATATTTAAAATATGCGGTCCGCCCCGGCTTCGCCTGTGGTATATGTTTATGTTTTCTCTCTATAAGAAATATCGTACTACAAAAGAATTAACGAAATCGAGTCAGCCGTTCTCGAGTTATGCGCTTACCAACACAATTTGCGATTCATTTTATATCATATTTCCTGTATTACTTATATACATATTTAAAACTAGCTGTGCCCGCGACTTCGTCCGCGTGGAATAGTGACTGCATAGTAGTTACTACTTAACACACAATTATTGAGTAAACACGTCTTGAAACACGTACTATCATATACAACTAAATTATAAGTACTTACACATTATTATAAAGTTAAGAAATAAAATAAATAATAACACAAAAGAACTGTTAGTAAAATTTATTACTAAACTGAGCTAGGTATAAAACTTAGGTACAGAAGAGTTCAAAATTTCCAGGATGTGGTTATTCTCCCGCTCCCATATTCCTTATACTTTCACAGACGTTCAACTTTTCCCTTTCACCCCTAGTAAATGGCAGAACCGATTTTGATCTAAACCATGTCTATTGTCTAATCATACCTATATATTATGTACATGTCATATCCTTTCGTTTGGTACTCCATTTGGATTATTTATCCCCACTATCACCCCTAAGGTGCCCTATATGTAATAAACAGATTAACCAATTTTGATAAAACATGACTAATTGTAATTCACACGTCATTTGATATGCCGCTTGATTATATTATTTGACCACATTCGATTATTCATTCCCACTTTTACCGCTATAAATCAATAAATGGATGAACCGATTTTGATTAAATATGTCTCATCATACTTCTCACGTCAGGTCATGCCCTTTCATTTGATATGCCACTTGGGTATATTATTTGACAACTTTTATTCCCACTTTTATACCTATATCCAATAAATGGATGAACCAATTTTGATAAAATATGTCTTATTGTACTTTACACGTCATGTCTTTCATTAGATACGTCACTTGAGTATATTTGATAAAATTCATTTATTTATTCCCACTTTTACCCCTATATCAAATAAATGGATGAACCGATTTTGATAAAATTTGACTAATTGTTTCTGACAGGTCGTCTATTTTCATTTGATATATCACTTGGGTATAACCTACATTAACAACCTACATTAACAACTAACATTCGTTTTTTTCATTCCCACTTACCCCTATATAATATAATAAACAACTAATGTAACAAAAAAACGCATCTAATTGGTATTACCCGTTAGCGAGCTACGGTGGCACAGACAGACACGCAATACACACATAGCGGACATAACACCCCTGTTTTTGTGTCGGGGGTTAAAAATAATACCTACGACATAATTTCAAAGACCTTTTATATAGAAAATTTACCTAGAAGTAACCATAATGCTACATATTTGTGCAGGTTTTAGACTTATGAGCAAAAATCTAAATAAAGGTCCTTTGACCCCCCTACTACCCCCTCAGCATAACCACCCCCCCCCCCCCCCACGCTTGGGGACTTTCGATATGATCATCTGGACATGTCAAGGAATAACTTTAGCGTATAATTTACGTAATAAAGTAATTCATGTATTAGAATGCCTTAGCAAATGTTCGCTGTGATTACTTAAATGGTCATAACTTTTTTATTTATGAACCGATTGACATGAAATAAACACTAAATGTTAAATGAAGCTTACCACAATATATTAGTGAAAACCGCATCTAAATCGGATAAGCCGTTTCTGAGATTAGCGTGTTCAAACATACAGACAAACAGACAAACCGACAAACAGACAAACAGACAAAAATTTTTTTAACAACAGTTTTGGGTTTGGGATCGATTTAGTAATAACCCCTGCTAAATTTTTTTTACATATTTTCATTGTACAGACACCACTTTTCTAGAATTTTATTATATGTATTGATGATGATATTGATTGATTGATGATGATTGATGATTGATGATGATACTGATCATTTTCATGTAGATCTTATCCTTATCCACTTTTTTGAAGACTTTTAACACTTTTAATTTTTTTTGACACTTTTAAATACAGAACACACCTACGCCTATATTTATCCTATCTTATCCTATCCTATCCTATCCTATTCTTTTTATCCCGGAAATACCACGGGAACGGGAACTATGCGGGTTTTTCTTTGAGAACGCGGGCGAAGCCGCCGGTAGAAACCTAGTTAGTCCATAAATACTATTAAAAACATCTAAATGTAGTTTTGTTCGTTACGCTTTCGCGGCCTAACTACTTAACCGATTTCGATGAAAGGTACAAGGATATATTCGTTTATTGACGAGTATCCATATATGGCAAATACAATTTTACAGGAAAAAGCGGCAAAAGGCTTTTGGATAAAAGAGCGAAGATTACCCCCAGAAATTCTAGGAACAACTTATGCAGAATATTGTGATCTGATAAACAGAATGTACGACGCCTACCTCAATAGTGTACATTTGCAGAGAGCACCCTATATCATGGCTATTATTAGTGTGCTCATGAAACGGTAGATATTTAAATATCTTTGTAAAGAAAATTAAGTAATTTTCCTGACTGAAATACCTAAACAGTCGTAACACTAAGAACAGAACTACCACATCATATAAAATGTAGATCTTATCTATACTAATATTATAAAGCTGTAGAGTTTGTTTGTTTGAACGCGCTAATCTCGGGAACTACTGGACCGATTTGTGAACCGGCCATGTTTCTATGACGTCATCTTTTCAGTATGTTCGAGCTACGAAATGAGCTAGTCAATTTAATAGTAAATGACTATATTTACGTCGATCAAGCTTTGATAAACACTCGACGGACACCTTTTGATATTCAGGTAATGTAAAAAATTATAATTTAAAATATAAATATAATGAAAATAATGAAAATGAAGAGGAAAACTTATTAGGTATAGAAAAACCGAAATTCTAATAAAATTCTCTTTATAAGAAGCCTTTCTAATCTATTATAATTTTGTGGATAAAAAATATTGGCGTACTCTAAACAACTAAACTTGCAATCGCTTATTAAAAAGGTAGACAAAAATGACAAGTGACGCTATCACATTCATTCAAATTAACACCTTATTTCGTGACAGTAATGTTCAAAGTCTATTGCTCATTAAAAAACTCTGCCTCATAAATGCAGGCAGAGTATTGCTTCGGACAATTTTTTATTTTTTAGCGTGATTGTGAATCTATTTATTTATTGTATTTCAATGGAGTGCTCTTACAACTATTTACAGATAGTTATACCATATCATTTACCACTGGAAAGTAGAGAGAACTCGATGGAACAATTGCTTCAAAGGATGTGGGCTGACGCTATAGAGAGGAAGAAGGCACCGCCAAATAAGGTTTCATTAATAATTATTAATCTATTTACTTATACTAGCTGTTCCGGCCATGTGCTAAGTTCGTATGCTCAAAAAAAATATCAGTTGTCAAATATTTAATATAGCGCCATCTATCGGAATTTAAAAAAAATGTGGTGTATGAAACTGGTACACGTAAAGTTAAATAGGGAAGGAATTCAGACTGCCAATACCTACATATGTAAATAAATAAAAATAAAAAACACACACATACATTAGACACGCATTTTCTCGGTTTATTGGTTCATTTTGACTAGAATATAAAGGTCATTTTGTGTGATAAATAAATTATTTTGTATAATGTACTTATAAACTTTTCAGACACCCGTCACACCTAATGTCTTTGACGGGGATTTCCCTGTAGAAGATATTGCGCCTAATTTTATTTCAGAGCAACAAATATGCAAAGGTTTGTTATTAATAAATATTGAAAGGCGTTTATATAGCAAATTGATAAGAATAAGTAATTTAGAAGTCTACGTTAGAAATCTGATCCAGTTATGATGAATTTTCGCATATTTACGCATTAAATGTGCGAGAAAATATCCAAAACAAGAACATAATATTATGTACTTAAATAAAAAAAGAGCGTGTGTGCCGAGCACACGTGTCAGAAGTGAGACTTCCTTGGCAAGATTCAAAGATACCGAAATCGTCGCCTTACTCCATGACGTGATGGTAACGCCATAACGCGACCTTGAAATTTTACTCTCAAAAAATATACCTTGGTATAGTTTTTTAATAATAATATAATAATTACAAATGTGTTTTAGATGAAAGTGTACACACGGTATATTCTGAAGAGTACCTTCAAGCTGTAATAATACAAACACACGAAAGATATAGGTTAGTTCCGTTAATTTTTTTTTCTAGTAACTGATATGTACAATTTTTTGTTTAAGTAAAATAGCACCTAGTAGTAGTAGAAGGAAAGAACAGAACAGAGAAGAACAAAGTAGAAATGAATAGGACAGAACAGAAATTAACTGAACTGAACGATAAATATTGTTACAGGCAGTTTTTCGTTGAAGATTTCAAATCTAAATGCAGAAGAAGAAGACTATATTTTGCCGATTCCGCCCAAGAGGCTCCGTTTTACTTAAAACGAGCGGCGGCCATGTTGATTCAGAAAGTTTATCGGTTTGGCAATTTTATCAATAAGAAATGTACAAATATACAAATAAGGTGTCGCTGAAAATCAGCTCTGCAGTGAAAGTCTATGCTTTCACTGTAAAATGCTGAGCGGCATTCCTTTTAGCTAGTAGGTTTTAGTAAGTAATTAAGTAGTTTGTACTTAGTAATTAAGTAAGTACTTAATGTACCTGGCCTGCTTTCTAATACACATTTTATAATTTTTTTTTAAATGTCATATACTATCACTAGGCACTAGCGGATATAGCAAAGGTTGTTCTGCCAGGACGATTCTGTTTCTTAGGGTTATAAAAAGTAGTTTATGATCTACTAGCTTACCCGCGGCTTCGCCCGCTTTGGCTAAAACCTTCCTCTTGAATCACTCTATCTTGTATTAAAAAACCGCATCAAAATCAGTTGCGTAGCTTTAAAGATTTACAGACCATACAGAGGGTCATAGGACAGAGAAAGCGACTTTGTTTTATACCATGAAATGATGATTATCAGACCTAACGAATTTATACTGTGGTCATGTCCCCTGTGATTCTTCGGACTGCGTGTTCCATCGCAATACACCGTGCTGTAGTAATAGGTTTGCCAATATTCATATTTTTTCTAGAAAATATATGCTTATCAAAAGGCAACGGATTCTCGAGTATAGAAGAGATGTATTATTAGGCTTGGTGCCAGATCCGTTTCAACCACATATGAGTTTCGAAGAAGAAAATAATAAGGTATGTTATCTATACTTACTAATATTACTTATAAAGCTGAAGAGTTTGTTTGTTTGAACGCGCTAATCTCAGGAACTACTGGCCCGATTTGAAAAATTACCTATTTCGGTGATAGACAGCCCATACATGTCCGTGGACAGCCCATTTATCGAGGAAGGCTATAGGCTTTATATCATCACGATAAGACCAACAGTAGCGGAGCACTGCGGGTGAAACCGCGGGGCGCAGCTAGTAATTTATAAAAATTAATGACTAAAATAAGTTTAGCTATTGCAGAGGTTGGTAACAAACAAAATATTCAACTTTATAAGTAAGTACCCAAGTATATTTTTAGAAATGTATTTTTTCACAGATGTACGAAAGAAAACGGAATATTTGTATGAAAATAAAAGAAACGTACATGAAAGATTTTAATCAAGAGAAGACGAGACTAGTGGTTTTTAAAAAGGACAATCAAATAGATGATATAACTGAACAAATTCAAACGTGGTTTAAAGAATGGTTGGTGATGAATTGAACACCTTTGTATGTCTGTAATGTAATTATGTACTAGCTGTAGATATATATTATTATCTATAGTCCTAAAATAAATTTCTATCATTCATTTTTTACCGATCCTATGAACAAGCACCTTTTTTAAATACTTTTTGAAGTGAAACTTATAGATACAATACCAAAATCTAAAGTCTCAATAAAATCCTATAGGTATTATGGCTATGGGTTTTTCCCCGACTACCCTTACGAAATAGAGGATGGTACTATCATGGTGATCCGTGGTGATTATCCCACTATTGATGAAAAAGTTGAAGAAGACGAGAAATATAACGCGAGTGTAAAGGGAAAAACTAAGGAGATGGTAGTTTCAACTTATTTACTTTAGTATTTTCTCTTTCATATTACCGTGCATTTACATCAAACGAGCGAATGCTCAGTCTAACCCCACTATGTCAAGTTATTTTAGTGTAAACAGGCGTAGAGCATTCTTTCGTTGTTCTTAGTGCGTTCGAAATGATTCTATGCAATGTTCTAACGGTGCATTTAGACCAAACAAACATAGAGCTAGAGCAAGAGCATTCTTTCGTGATCTTTTAGTGTAAGCAAAAATTCGTATTCAGTGTTGTTCAGTATTAGAACATTGCCTAGTCTTTTGTAACGCACTAAGAACAACGAAAGAACGCTCTACGGCTGTTTACACTAAAATAATTTGACATAGTGGGGTTAGAATGAGCATTACCTCGTTTGATGTTAACGCACTGTTATAGAAGTAGATTTTAAATGTGATTTATTCATTATTATTATTGACCCAACGTTTCACACACTTTACAGTTTCTAATCAGTCTTATTTTGTAAACTTATTACTTTATACAAATGAATCAGAGATATATTTCATCTTCTAATGAAAGGGACTAACTAGGATGAAGATAAAATAAAAAAACGCAGAATTTTTCAAAATTTATTAATTTGATGGCACACCAATAATAAATACAAGTAACATTAATTCAATGAGCATAACATTAAATTAGTAATATTTCATTAATACATAAAACATATTATATACATCTATTCCTACACCTAAATGTACACCTACAGTTACACTTTTACATTTATCTACACACACTTAAAGCAATATTATTTTTTACATACAAAGTAAACGTTTAGTGACTATTTGCTACACATCCAACCTTTAAGGGGGCGCATAAAGCAAAATAACCAATCTTCTATTAGATGATACGTGTAATATGCAAGACCAAATCTAAAAAATAAAATATATATCAAACTAGATGATATGTTCAACGATTCTGTTTAATCAAAAACATAAAATATTAACTCGATAAAAAAAAATCACCAAGTTAGCTCTAATTTTCACACTTTTACGTTTTCTACTTGGCATGGTAATACTTATTATGATTTTTTTTTCATAAACAATTGTATTAAAACATTTGCAAGATATTTGTCAGAGCATTTTGTGTAATTACTTTTAGTTTTGGTTTTATCTGCGATAAACCACTTTTATCGTGACAAAATCAAACGTTTATCTCGAGAAAAAAAGAGCGCCAAAAGTGGTTTATCGCAGATAAAACCAAAACTAAAAGTAATTACACAAAATGCTCTGACAAATATCTTGCAAATGTTTTAATATAATTGTTTATGAAAAAAAAAATCATAATAAGTATTACCATGTCAAGTAGAAAACGTAAAAGTGTGAAAATTAGAGCTAACTTGGTGATTTTTTTTTATCGAGTAAATTTTAATATTTTATGTTTTTGATTAAACAGAATCGTTGAACATATCATCTAGTTTGATATATATTTTATTTTTTAGATTTGGTCTTGCATATTACACGTATCATCTAATAGAAGATTGGTTATTTTGCTTTATGCGCCCCCTTAAATCAATGTCCATTTGTCCAATGATTCCTAAAACAAAAATAAGAAGATAAGAATTACTATCAGAATCTGTATTCTTAATTAATTGTTACGAACATTAAATAAAATTAAACAATAATCTAGATTGGAAATTATAAATTAAGACTTATAACTACACAAAACAATTTTTTAATTAAATAAAAATACAGTTAAAAGCGGAGAAGAAGCAAGCGAAAATAGACGCGTTACTTAAAGAAGAAGCAGATAGAGAACAGAAGAAGAAAGAAGAAGAACAGCTTTTCAAAATGCGTTGTAACCCGCAATCCGACCCTGGATATAAGCCAATGACGTCACAATATATGGGAGATATAGTGGAGGTATTAATATGAATAGAAAGTATTTAGTTACTACGGTTTAGAAATTAAAGACGGTATATCTATAGTCTATACTAATATTATAAAGCCGAAGAGTATGTTTGTTTGTTTGTTTGAACGCGCTAATCTCAGGAACTACTGGACCGATTTGAAAAATTCTTTCGGTGTTAGATAGCCCATTCATCGAGGAGGCTATAATATTATATCATCACGCTACGACCAACAGGAGCGGAGCCACGCGGGTGAAACCGCGGAACGCAGCTAGTCTCTTGTCTCGTGTCGCGGTGTTCGAAGTTATACTTCTCCGAAACGGCTGGACCGAATTTCAAGAAATTTTGTATAAACTTTAGCCGTTTTATTACAAACACGGACTAACTACATACCGGGACTAAAACGTATTAAATCCATGATCTAAGTTAAATCGTATTGCAAAACGTGTAAACTTAAGCGTTATACCATAGATAAGGACAAGTTTAAACCTCTGTTAAAGTTAAACCATGATTTTATAGTCTGAGTTTAAACCAGATTTATTTAACTTTTTGTAATCAGACGGTAGTTTATATTTTTATATCCTGCCTAGGCACTTCAAAAGTACCAAGCAGCATGGTCGATTTACGATGACTTTCCCCCCTCCCAAACACCTGATGCATTTTTCGGTTATATGCAAGTAATAATGACGGAAGATATTATGGGCCAAATGCATGTGGAATGCAGGAAATATGTCGACGAACTTATGAGGTATCTTCAGTTTTGGTAGCTTTTAAAATAAAAAAATAATAAATACACTTACCTTTTTTAACACAGGATGTACCAAATTTGGTGTATTACCATCACTACTAAGTCGCTTTTCGCCGTCTTTGTGTCTGTATGCTTAGATCTTTAAAATAACGCAACAGATTTTGATGGTTTTTTTTTAATAGATATAGTGATTTAAGAAGGCGTATAAAGCCAGATAATTCTACGATTAAGCCCCGCACATTACGCGCCATGCCGCGCGCCCTCACAATACCCTCATACACCCGGCTCATCCAACGTACGTAAAGTTCATCGCACGCTAAATTATACACAATATTCTTCGCTCGTTCAACGCGTATTTTCGGTAGTTAGTAGGTATGTTGTCTAAAATAATTGTATAAAACAGTGAAGTTGAAATCATCACAAATTATGTAATATGTCTTTTTATTATTATTTGTTTATAATTATTAATGATAATCTATACATATTATAAAACAATAAAAAAAGTAAAAACTGTCTGTATGTAATATATAAAAAAAAACAATATTAGGGAAACAGTATAGAGCACGAATCCGTAAAAAAAGTCTGTCGAAATAGCGAGTATAGATACTATTTTTAAATAAACATACGCAGTCGACGACACACATTCCTCCAGAACTTTATTTTGATTAATTTGGTTATAGTCCATTGAATGAGTCCCTCCAAGGGGGGTCTAGAGTGCGTGAGTTAGTAACGTAAGATGTTTCTTCGGAAACATGTCAAGAGTCCCTAGGTAATAAACATACTAAAACCCCGGGCCACTAGGAGGAGCCCCGGAGTGGGGGGAGGGGGGAAATGGGTCCATTTTTTTCATTTTTCGCTTAAATCTCAAAAACGGTACATGTTAGAGAAAAACTTTCAAGGAAAAATTGAAAGGCCATAAAATTATCTACAAGTTGTACCTGAATCATTTTTTCCTATATCCTACCGTTTCTGAGTTATACGCAGTAAAACATGATTTTGGCTCAAACAATTTCAACATCAATCGATCAAAAAATATTTCTTTCTTCCAAAAAACTCAAATGTGCAACTTGTGACCAGTACTGATAGATTGCTCTTAATTAGGTCTATAATTGGTAAAATAAACACATTCCTCCATGGAAGCCTTTAGGAGGAATCGATTGTCAAAATATTATATTAGGGCAGTTTGAGTTACTGAACTTGATCTTTTTATTTTTTTCTTCCAAAAAACTCAAAAGTGCAACTTGTGACCGGTACAGATAGATTGCTCATAATTAGGTCTATCATTGCTAAAAATACCAGATTCCACCACGGAGGCGTTTACGGGGAATTGAATTTTATCAGGGTAGTTACGATACATGAACTTTTTATTTTTTTTCTTCCAAAAAGCTCAAAAGTGCAACTTGTGACCGGTACAGATAGATTGCTCATAATTAGGTCTATCATTGATAAAAATACCAGATTCCACCATGGAGGCGTTTACGGGGAATTGAATTTTATTAGGGTAGTTAGTTAAAAAGTTCATGTATCGTAACTACCCTAATAAAATTCAATACCTCCTAAAGGCCTCCATGGTGGAATCTGGTATTTTTATCAATGATAGACCCAATTATGAGCAATCTATCTGTACCGGTCACAAGTTGCACTTATGAGTTTTTTGGAAGAAAAAAATAAAAAGATCAAGTTCAGTAACTCAAACTACCATAATATAATATTTTGACAATCGATTCCTCCTAAAGGCTTCCATGGAGGAATGTGTTTATTTTACCAATTATAGACCTAATTAAGAGCAATCTATCAGTACCGGTCACAAGTAGCACTTTTGAGTTTTTTGGAAGAAAGAAATATTTTTTGATCGATTGATGTGGAAATTGTTTGAGCCAAAATCATGTTTTACTGCGTATAACTCAGAAACGGTAGGATATAGGAAAAAATGATTCAGGTACAACTTGTAGATAATTTTATGGCCTTTCAACTTTTCCTTGAAAGTTTTTCTCTAACATGTACCGTTTTTGAGATTTAAGCGAAAAATGAAAAAATGGACCCATTTTCCCCCTCCCCCCACTCCGGGGCTCCTCCTAGTGGCCCGGGGTTTTAGTATGTTTATTACCTAGGGACTCTTGACATGTTTCCGAAGAAACATCTTACGTTACTAACTCACGCACTCTAGAACTTTTTATTCAATGGACTATTAGATTGTACGACATTTTTCGACTCAGCAATTATTCTAAAAATAAAAATAAAAATTATCCTTTATAAAATATTACAAAGTTCTTCGAAATTTACGTATTATTTTATCGACAGCTGGTAACTTTAGCAGGTACCTTTCTGGAGTATTTTTTTCTGCGTGGCAATAGTCAGTAGACACAGGTTGAGAGTGAGGGTCCACATTTTCCAAATTTAAAATTGTTCTGTGAAATTAGTAAATTACTTTCAAACAGGGTCAATTTGATTGATTGCATTTGCAAGGCGACCGTAGGAATTAGGTACCTACATAACTAAGTATAAAAAGTGTCTTTGTAAATTGTAGGCAAGGCAGTGTGTTGCACTATGAATGTAGGTATCTATAAATATCGTCGCATGAATACTCAACTCGCGGAAACGAATTTACAGAATTTACACAAATAATAATATCCAAACTCGCCTGGATAAACTTTCTCAAATGAATCTATAGTTTAGGTGGTCTGTTGCGGTTCTGCATCAGGTGTTTCAGTTTTCAAAATAAATTATTATTTTATATTTCCCGGATAATATAATAGTACCTACACAACAAAATAACTTTCATTCAAATCCGTCCAGTAGTTCCGGAGATTAGCGTGTACAAACAAACAGACAAACACAGACAGTTTTTTTTATTTACGGGATAAAACTCATCCTATGACCTTTCTCAGGTCTCAAGCTATATCTGCACCAAAATTAGAGCCCAGACATACCTACATACAGACACACATACAAAAATTCTAAAAACTATATTTATGTATAGATATGTACTACATATTACTATGTAATACAGATTATGAATATATTATATATATACATATACATATGTATATTATAAAAAAATACCTATTCAATGTAAGTACAATTTTGACTTTCGTACGAATTTGTTATACCTATGTATAGATGTTATGTATGATTATCTAATACAGATTGTAAATATAATATATATGTACTATTCACAACCGGTTTACATATTATTGATATTATTATTTACTGGAGCGAACATAGGATCTGCCTATAGTAATAATAATAATATAAATCTTTCTTGACTTGATTGATTGCACCGCGACTGTAAGAATTAGGTACCACTATGAATTTTATTTACCTAACTAAACTTTCTCAAATAGGTAAATCAAGACTTATCTTTTTATATTATAATTATTATTTATTAATATTATAACAATACTATTATATTATACATTATATACATTATTACCTTCGACATTTAGTTATCTTTTCAATTTGAATCTTCTTTAGTTCTCGTTTCTTAAGTCTTTTCATTTTGTTGTTTACCATTTTCAACAAATCAATATTCGGCGTAATTATAAAACACGGCGCAGCAATTTTAGCGTGGTCTACTCGTCTCAACGGAGCGATAGCGTCTGATGTATGAAATAGAATTATGTTTTTAGCTCCCGGAACGTGCGATGGAAGATGATTTCTTGCGTAATTAAAAATATAGTAAGCGCCAAAAGTGTTTTATCGTGATTAAACCAAAACTAAAAGTAATTACACAAAATGCTCTGACAAATATATTGCAAATGTTTTAATATAATTGTTTATGAAAAAAAAATCATAATAAGTATTACCATGTCCAGTAAAAAACGTAAAAGTGTGAAATTTAGAGGTAACTTCGTGAATTTTTTCTATCGAGTCAATTTCAATATTTTATGTTTTTGATCTGACAATATAATCGAAAATATCATCAAGTTTTACATATATTTTATTTTTTATATTTGGTCTTGAATATTACACGTATCAACTAAAAGTTGATTGGTGATTTGACTTTATACGCGCCCTTAAGAGGAAGAGTATATAATTTAAATCGGTTAATCAAGTCGAGATGTCTGAAGTAACAAGTCCAAAAAAATCCATTTGAGAACCTCCCTTTTTCTGAAGTCGGTTGAAAAATCAGGGACAAACGGTTTTGTTTGATCAATTATCCAACCTATTATATAATTTACAAAAATTACACCTGTGTAAATAATTGGCAAATGCAAATTTACCACCTGTTTAAATAGCATCTTTTTAGATAAGTTTAAAAATAAATTATGAACAGTTTTGTTATTTATTTAAGCATTTATTTATGTAGATATTTATGTCTTACGACTATGTATAATGCATAATCTAAAGTAGTTGTAAATAGGAAATATTTTTTTTTGTTTGTTTGTTTGTCATTTACGATTTAAATCAATAACTATTTGACTGATTTTAACAATTATTTTACCATTAGAAAGCCTTTACAAATGAAATAAAATATTGTTTAATTTGTGATGTCGTCTCACCAAACGGTGAGTCCTTTAATAAATAAACAAATAAAACATTATTATAAATTTTCAGAGGATATAAAATTTCGATTTTGAGTCTGGATTCAAACCCGATTCCTTCGCCTTAACTTAAAGCGAAAGCCGTTTCCTACTAATTAAAAATTTAAAAATGTCATCAGGTTAGATTTGAAGCTCTTGATAAAAGCTCAACAACAAATGTACAAAGCAGTTGGTTGGAAGTTTCCCAAACTTAGAGCAAGGAAGAAACCGAAGCCGCCAGCGGTTCCCAAACCCCTTAAAATTGATGACAATATGTTGGAAGGTTTTGAGGTTAGAATAGTTTATGTATGTGCCGGATACACGTGTCAGAAGTGAAACTTCTTTGGGTTCAAAGATACCAAAATCGTCGCCAATCCATGACGTGACTGTATTGCCATGACGCGACCTTGAAATTTTACGCAAAGCGCCCAAATAAGTTTATCTTCAAATATGTTTGTTTTTGTAGCGTATGAACATTATAATTATTAGTATTTAACTATTTAGTGTAGATAATATAAAGAAAAATAATTTGGAAAATCCAAAAGTGCACGCCTCATAATTTTTTTTAATAAATATTTATTAATTATTATTTTTGTTTATTTAATAACAATTAAACCACATCGAATCAGACCCTGAAAAATGAAAGGGTTCTATTCCTGAGCATACTCAAGCGTAAGAGAAAAAAAAAGACTCGATTAGTAAAGTATTTCGGTCGCTATCGTGTTAACAAGAAAAAGGATCCGCACATACAGACACACGGACGTCCAAGACAGAACTTTTTTAAACTGTTTTTTAACTAGTTTAAATAACAAAAATGACATCAAAAATATCATGAACGTTAAAAATAGTGTTTTTTCTTAATATGTGTGTGTATGTATTATCTTACAAGTGCATTGTATGATACATAAAGACATTTTAAGTTTGAAAAATCAGATGTTTTGCGCGAAGTGACAGTAGTACCCACCTCAACGCTTCGCTTATGAGGCGTGCAATAAATGTAATTTTTACTTGAAGGGGCTTTTTAATTTAATATTTACTTTCAATACCTTTATCTCCTATTCAATTTTAAAAATCGGCTCTATACAATTTTCAGTTGTTGACATTTTTTTAACACACTTCACCTGTATGTTTGTATGTAACCGACTCCTTTAGACTCGATTTTGACCCACTTTAAACGGACAGATTTAATTCAAACTTTGTACACCAAGGATCGGTGACAATACAATAATTTCATGAGTTGAGGCTTGTTTATTTTAACTACATATATTATTCTCTCACGCGTCCTACTATAACATACTGATTTAGTTACGAGCAAATAATGTACGTAGGACGCGTGAAGCTTTATTATTTGTTTTTTAACCCTTTGATGCGAGTGTAAGTAGTAATATTTTTGTTATAAATGTTAGTTAGTAGTATTATTAATAGTTTCTTGTGTAGAAAATCTTGAATAAAGGTTTTTTTTTCAGGCTCTTTTTGATCATGACCTAATTTCAAAACCGACTTGCAAGATTAGGGATATTGTTGGTGATTTGAAATATGGCGTCTATGAGTTTAATGTGAAAGACCCGGATTCTAAGTAATTAATCTTTTTTTCAGTTTTCTTTATGTAGCAAGAGTAGTTGCGTCTATGAAACGTATGTATTTGCATTTTCACAAATTTCAGCAGTGAAAATACTTTGAAAAAATTAATATCACGTTTTTTTCATTTTTGCAACTGAACTTTTTCTCACTGGAATTTTTTAGCAAATTTATCAGCCTTGATCCGATTGCTTCTTAGCCTACAAGCAAAATAATTCATTATTTTGTGTTTTAATAAAGGTGTCAAATATTTGACCTTTATTAAAACACAAAATAATGAATTATTTTTCTTAAACAAATCTATAGGTACTTAATATTATAAAGTTGAAGAGTTTGTTTGTTTGTTTCAATGCGCTAATCTCAGGAACTACAGTGCCGATTTGAAAAATTATTTCGGTGATAGATAGCCCATTTATCGACGAAGGTTATAGGCTATAATATTAATATATCATCACGCTAAGACCAACAGGAGCGGAGCAATGCTGGTATTACCGCGGGGTACAGCTAGTAATTCATATTTTGACCAAGGTTCCCCACACCCGGCTATGGCGATATTCGTAGACGTTTAACCCTCTCCTGCGTGTTCGGGTGTGGCACACCCGGCGCGGTGAGGAATAAAGCTGTGATGTTACTGGGCCCAGCGCGGAACGGGAAGTCGTTTTTGGTGGACGCTGTGTGCGGTGAACTTAGTGATTGTTCCTCTAATTATTTTGCTAAAATAATTATTTCTAACAAAAACTAAACCACCATTATCAAAATAAGACCAATATTTAAAAAGGACGACACGCACAAACTTTTAAATAAAAAAAACATCATCAAAATCGGTTCAGCCAGTCGAAAGTTCTTAGGAAACAAACTCAAAAAACTACAGCTGAATTGACAACCTCCTCCTTTTTGAAGTTGGTTGGTTAAATGTTACGTCTAGTTATAATTTTGTAAAATTGTTCCTTAAAACTTAAAGAAAACCGACTTTCTGAAAATTAAAAACGCATACTTTTTTTCTAGACGCCGTGAAAATCGACATAACTCCCGAAGTTTTTAGCGCGCAATTTGACAGGCCGTCGAAAGTTTTGACAGATGTATTTTTGGCGGCAAGGGTCTTTCAGCCAGCTGTCATTTATATGAGGAACATTGAAAGAGTATTTTGTAAAAAGGTTTTAATATTGTATAAATTAAAACTTTTAAAAAGTAATAATTATGATGAAAATAAATACCTATTAAATATATACCTACAATGTACATTTATGCAGTACTAATTGAGAAATTTAAGCGTCAAGACTAATACTATTAGTACAGAATTATATTATTATCTGTGCTAATTCTATAGCTTTCTGGAATATGAAAAAAATAATTTACAAAAAATATTCATTAGAATTAAGGAAAATTTAAAACCTTGTATGAATATCAAAACTGATAATATAATACTACTAGCTTCCCGCTTTGTCTAAAACATAATAAATTATATACTAAAACCTTCCGCTTGAATCACTCTATCTATTAAAAAAAACCGCATCAAAATCCGTTGCGTAGTTTTAAAGATTTAAGCATACATAGGGACATAGGGAAGGAGAAAGCGACTTTCTTTTATACTATGTAGTGATGATGATACGTTATCCTGCATTTTGAGAATAATTAATATGTATACTTACTACATCTTTTTTTATACTTTTTTAAGTAAGTATATCTATTTAATTAATAAATATCTACTTTAGGTTGCTCCAGAAGATAAATATTTGCAAGCGAAAACTTTAAAAGCGTCTCTAACGAAGCTTCTCAAGCAAATGTCGCCAGATGACAAAATTATATTTATTGGTGGGTTTATTTCATTTAAATTCTTTGTAATTATATACTTAAAAATATTGCGAAAGATGTAGGTATCGAAATCAGTGAAGTAATTGATCAGTTTACTACAAGCATACTAGAAATGTAATATTTACGCTTCGCAGTTTATATTATAGACTGACCGGTTGGCTTGGTAGGTAGTGGCCCTGCCTTCCAAGCCAGAGGTCGTGGGTTCGAACTTCGATTCCCACTCTGGCCAAATATTTGTAGTAAACATAGATGTTTGATCTGTGTCTGGATGTTAATTTATCTATATAAGTATTTATTTAAAATTATATATGTATGTTTATTAGCCATCTGGTTTCCATAACACAAGTGAAAGCTTAATATGGGACATCGTGCCGGTTGTGAAAATTGTCCTGAAATATTTATTTATATTTTATTATTTCTAGCCACATGTTCCAACCCAATGTCTGCACAAGCAAAACCGATGGTTTCTATCTTTAACGAAATTATTCTGGTGCCAAGAACGGATTATAACAGTTTGAGACTGTTCTTCTATGAAAGATTTCAAAAGTGAGAAATTTCATATGATATTACTATTTATAAAATATAGATAACTAGCTTTACGCCCGCGGCTTCGCCCGCGTTTGCAAAGGAAAACCCGCATAGTTCCCGTTCTCGTGGGATTTCCGGGATAAAAACTATCCTATGTGTTAATCCAAGTTACCCTCTATATGTGTGCTAAATTTCATTGTAATCGGTTCAGTAGTTTTTACGTGAAAGAGTAACAAACATCCATACATCCATACATCCTTACATACTTTCGCCTTTATAATATATATTAGATATTAGATATTTTCTTATATAGAATTCGCAGTATGCCCAGAGATTACTGCGTGCAAGCGCTCGCGCAGGTACTACAAGGCTACGGCTTTGGCTTGATCATGGAACTGTATGATACAGTTATCAATGCTGAGAGGATTGTGAGGTATTTATTCATTTTCATTTAGAAATTAAAGACTTTAACGATTGTTAAATGCGATTTATTCATTATATTATTATTACTAGCTGCTCCGCGCGGTTTCACCCGCGTAGCTCCACTCCTGTTGGCCGTAGCGTGATGTTATATAGCCTATAACCTTCTTCTATAAATAGAAATAACTGTGACGAACGTTATCAACTCTATTCTCATTCAATATGAGCCCAGTCGTGCAGTTACGTATATTTCCAACTAGCTGCGCTCCGCGGTTTCACCCGCGTGGCTCCGCTCCTATTGGTCTTAGCGTGATGATATATTATAGCCTTCCTCGATGAATGGGCTATCTAACACCGAAATAATTTTGCAAATTGGACCAGTAGTTCCTGAGATTAGCGCGTTCAAACAAACAAACTCTTCAGCTTTATAATATTAGTATAGATTATCCCGATATTTCGCACACTTTGCAGCGAGCGTGGTCACGGGATTATAATAAAATGAATATCACGCGTTTAAAATCCGTTAAAGTCTGAAAATCAGTATAATACCTATTACCTACTCGGGTTAAATCAAACAAAATACTCCTTTAAAGACAAAAAGCTGTTGTTAAAATATTAATGATCAGCCCCATTTTATTTTTCTTTACTCTTAGAGCTAGCGCGCAAGAGCAACATTTGTCTCCGCAACTATTTTGTCTCTCCCATCAACTCTATGGGGAGTTGCGTCGCTACGTGCGCGCACTTTCTTACTAGCCCATAGAGTTGATGGGAGAGACAAAATAGTTGCGGAGACAAAAGTTGCTCTTGCGCGCTAGCTCTTATTTTTCCTATCTTTTCAGGTTAAATGTCACACCGTTGACAGCTATGGAGTTTTTAGGACCTCTCATTGAAATGGGTGTTGAAGCTACGAGCGAAGCTGTGAGTTTCTTTTTTTTATAATATAAAGTAAATATTTTTATGTATGTTTGTTAGAGACCACAGGAACAACTGAAACACAAAATAGAACAATAGGTATGTTAAAATCATATATCAGGATATAACAATTGAAGTTTAAGTTACCACTAAACAAATAAAAATATAGATTTTAGATAAGGCTTCTTATTTAATTTAAATACCAATTTTTTGTTGAGCGTATAATAGATTTAATATTATACAAGCTGTGCTCCGCGGTTTTACCCGCATAATTGCTCCACTCCTGTTGGTCTTAGCGTGATCAGTGATGATATATCCCCTGTAGCCTGTAGCCTTCCTCGATAAATAGGCTATCTAAAACCGAAAGAATTTTTCAAATCGGACCAGTAGTTCCCGAGATTAGGTCGTTCAAGCAAACAAAGTTCAACTTTTTAATATTGATATAGATTTGAAGATTATTAGATTATTAGTTATTAGTCTAAGACCAATCAATGCCAATCAGAAATCAGCCAATCAATAAAATTTATTAGTAAGTGATTAGTCTCAATAACCAATGGTCCTGAGATAAATAAAACGATTTACACAAGATTATTTTTTTTTGTTACAGGAATATCAAGAATATGTGAACTTCTTTATCACCAACTCACCCTTGGCCACAAAAAGGCAGAAGTACGAAATAATGAATCAAGTGCGAGCCGCGTTTTATGAGAAAATGGAAAAGAAGAAAGAGAAAGAAAAATCATGAAATAGGATATATTATTAGCACAAATTATTAGAAAAATAGTCTATTTTTTTATATGTACTAGCTTACCGCCCGCGGCCTCGCCCGCTGTGTCTAAAACTTAATAAATTATTTACTAAAACCTTCCTCTTGAATCACTCTATTTATAAAAAAAAACCGCATCAAAATCCGTTGTGTATATATAGGGACAGAGAAAGCGACATTGTTTTGTACTATTTTTATTATAAACATTATTTTGCCAATCGAGTCATCAATTTTGCGTATTCATTTGAAGATATTATGTACTTGAGTCGTGAATTTTGTGTTTTTTGTAATAAGTAATTTTTTTAATGTTCTCAATACTATTTGTACTGTTTTTTTATCAATGCGATATTGTTATAAAAATGATTTAAAATGTAACAAATAACTAATGTTTTGAATCTTATGTTCTTAGACTGTTTTAAGTGTACTGTATATTGATTTTAACTTGGAAAATAAATGCTTTTTAAACTGGATTCATCTTTTATTTTCATTAACACTCAGTAGGTTAATTATGTTTAAAATAATATCATCGTTATAGGTAGGTATCGGTTACAGAGAAAGTTTTAAATTAATTATGTCAAATCAACTGCATATAATGGGAATAGTAAAGGTCCTAAAACGGTACCTTGAGGCACCCCCTTATTGTATTACTATGCTCATTCAAGTAGTTAACGGCATATTTTATTTGGTATAATAAAAAATCTACTGTGCAATACAATTTCAAATCGATCAAAATCGTTCTTGATATTATGTTGTTTTTATTTCGATGGTGTAGCAATGAAAAACATTATCAGAAACTAGAAGGTACGGGTTCGAATCCTAATAAAAAATTAACAAAGAATCATTTGTTCGTATAACATACGAACATTTACTTCAAACGAACATAGAGATCTTTTAGTGTAAACCAAAACTCATATTCAGTGTTGTCATGTGTTGTTCAGTATTAGAACAACGCATAGAATGCTTTCGAACGCACTAAGAACAACGAAAGAATGCTCTACGCCTGTTTACACTAAAAGAATTTGACATAGTGGGGCTAGAATGTGCATTAGCTCGTTTGATGTAACTGCACCGTATCATTGAATTATCAATTATTGCAGAAAATAAAAATACAAATACGGAAAAAATTCTTCCCCTCAAAATAATTAATTAGATAATATTCCTTATTAATTAGATATTATTCATCCTCACAGCTCACTACATAGTATAAAACAAAGTCGCTTTCTCTGTCCCTATGTCTCTATGTCCCTTTGTACCTATGCTTAAATCTTTAAAACTACGCAACGGATTTTGATGCGGTTTTTTAATAGAGTGATTCAAGAGGAAGGTTTTAGTATATAATTTATTAGGTTTTGGAAGCCGCGGGCGGTAAGCTAGTTACAAATAAAATGAAAGTGTAAATTTAGACATATTTATCAGTGAAATAAAGGAAACTGCAGTAAATTGAAAATAAATTTGGTTTTAATTAAAAATTTCCACGTGGATGTAATTAACTATGTTAATAAAGCAATTTAGTTTTAAAATTAAACATTGGATATAAAAAATAATAATGTCATTTGTTAAACAAAATACTTCAATTAATAATCAAGGTTTTATCACGTATTACTATAGTGATCCGCCCCGGCTTCGCCCGTGGTACCTACATGTTTAAACTATCCTATCTCTCAAGTTGGATCGAACTGCACATGGTGTGCGAATTTTATTATAATCGGTTAAGTGGTTTAGGAGTCCATTGAAGACAAACATTGTGACACGAGATTTATATATATTAAGATTATATACCCTTGTTTTTAAGCTATTGCATAGCTTCTATCGCGGGCCTTGAGCGCGGGGACCGAATCCAGAAATTGCATAACGAAAAAACCTCACGCTCCCCACTCCGACGGACGCGGAGGTGTGGCTTGAAGGCATAGCATGCAATAGCTTTACCGTGGCGGTCCTCGAGTGGCACACGTCTTTTTTTCTTTCATTTTATGTTTTTAACTAGCTGTGCCCCGCGGTGTTTACCCCATTGCTCCGCTCCTGTTGGTCTCAGCTGCAGTGTGATGATGATAGGCCTATAGCCTAATCTCAGGAACTACTGATCCGATTAGAAAAATTATTTCGGTGATAGGTAGCCCATTTAACGAGGAAGGCTATAGGCTATCATCACGCTGCAGCTGACACCAACAGGAGCGGAGCACTGCGGGTAAAACCGCAGAGCACAGCTAGTACGTAAGTAATTACTGTAAAAAATTATAAACTACCTGGACAGAGCCAGGACGGTAATTAGTAATGTTAATGTTTCAAGTTAATGAGTCAATGACACTAACTCATGATACATAAAAATATAAATAAAATAGTTCAGCTTTTTATCTGTTGACTAAACTCTGCCCACGACTTCGACTGCGCGTGCGATACAAATTAAAATTAAATTCTTCAAAATATGTGATATTTTGTCTAGCATTATCGCAAAAACACACTACTTTGTAACTATAGAGCAAAAAAAGTTTCATCAAAATCTGTTCACTAGTTTTTACGTGGGTTGATCAACAAACAGTTCTAATCGCAAACTTGTGATCGCAATCTTGCGATGTAAATTTTTAGGTCTGTTTTATTTTAGTTTTTAAGTAATTTACATAATTCAACTGTTCTACAGTACCTACTTCTATATTATGTAGGTACATTTTATGTACATAAACTCAAACTCAAACTCAAAACTCTAACTCAAACATTCATTTATTCTATTAGACTACTATTTAGTAGCACTTTCGAATCGTCATTACATAGTATTTTTAACATTTACCACCGATTCGGAAAGCAGTATCTATGGAGAAGAATCGGCAAGAAACTCCATAGTTGCTCTTAAATAATGTCAATAAATTTACATTGTAACTTATATCTAACTACATAATATGCCAAAGAACTGTCCTGTGGTTTTTACGCGACAACCCTCCATGGGTCTTTATCGTCATACATACTTACAAGAAACCTGATTAATAGTTGGAGCTTTTACCAGCAACCTGGAACAAATCATTTTCTGCTATACAACTGCCACCTGAAATAGGAAACTACTGAAAATCAGCGCTCTGTCTACTTTGCATCATATATGCTGATAGGTCTCCCTAATCCCCTGTACTTCGCTGATACAGTTTAGATTGAAGTTCTTTTACTCTATTTTATATTTTTTGTTTAGTTTTAATTCTTTGTTAACTATTTTTGAAATGAAACTTCTTTAGGCGCGTTGAGAGTAATATTCGCGTCATGGCAATACCGTCACGTCATGGAGTAAGGCGATTTTGGTATCTTTGAAGCTTGCTAAAGAAGTTTCACTTCTGACATGTGATCGGCACACACGCTCTTTTTTTCTCATTCAACAGTTGTACAAGAATCAATGCTTTTTTTCTTCCTTTCTTTCTGCTTCTTCACCCTTCCTAGTTCTTTCTTTCAGCCCTTTAAAATGCCGTCAATCTTTAAGCAGATAATGTCTATCAGCAGATATTTTAAAGTTACACTTTGTATGTTTGTTACCTTCGGAAGTACTCATCCGATCATGAAAATCCTTTCACTAATAGAAAGGTACACTATTCAGGAGTTACATAGGCTATTCCTTATCTCTAGTTAACGCGAGCGAAGCCGGGGCGCGTGGTTAGTTTAAAATAACTAATTTATTCATGTTATTGTTGAATATTGAGTCAATTCTGAAGTCTAGTCTACCGAATTTGTTCTAGTGAAGTTAAAATAAATGATATTTAATATGAATACGAGTCGTACGAGGTTTGTGTATAACAATAAGAAACGCATTGCTTGAACAATCGGTAAATTTACAAGCCGTGGCAGTTCAAGAGCTATTGTGAACGGCTTCGGGTGCCATTTTGTTATAAATTTATTTTTTTGTTTTGTGAACATTTTCAGGTGTTTTCAGGTATGTAATTAATAACGTAGTCAGTATATACTTATAGGAAGTTATTTTGAAATGTAGATAATATATTCGTAAAAGATGTGCGTTACAATTTTCCTGGGAAAATTTTTGTTTGGAGTTAAAGAAGTCTCAATGGTAGATGTGATGCTCTCTAGGAAGCAATAGTCAATACATAATCTACATACTCCTTTTTTTGAAGTCGGTTAATAACAAAACATTTATTATATTATTAGCTAGTGAAATGACAAAAATACTTGAAATGAATGAAATGAAAAATACTTTATTGCACACATAAATACTTTTAGGTTCTGACCAAATTCTAGATCCATACTAATATTATAAATGCGAAAGTAACTCTGTCTGTCTGTCTGTTACTCAATCAGGCTTATACTACTGAACCAATTTGCATGAAATTTGGTATGGAGATATTTTGATACCCGAGAAAGGACATAGGCTACCTTTTATTGCGAAATATGTACCACGGGCGAAGCCGGGGCGGGCCACTAGTATTATATAAGACACAAAAAATGTAGGTTACTGCATCAACTTTTAGTAAATTAGATTAAAATTATGAGTTAGAAAAAAATAAATACAACCCAATAAGAAAATTAATTATATCTAATGTAACCTTACTGGAAAGGTGTTGGATAAACACAATGTTATGATCTCATATATATCTAATATCTTAATCTTAATACTATTATAAAGGCGAAAGTTTGTATGGATGTATGGATGTATGGATGTAAGGATGTTTGTTACTCTTTCACGTAAAAACTACTGAACCGATTACAATGAAATTTAGCACACATATAGAGGGTAACTTGGATTAACACATAGGATAGGTTTTATCCCGGAAATCCCACGGGAACGGGAACTATGCGGGTTTTCCTTTGAAAACGCGGGCGAAGCCGCGGGCGGAAATCTAGTATATTATAAAGGCGAAAGTTTGTAAGGATGTATGGATGTTTGGATGTATGGATGTTTGTTACTCTTTCACGTAAAAACTACTGAACCGATTACAATGAAATTTAGCACACATATATAGAGGGTAACTTGGATTAACACATAGGATAGTTTTTATCCCGGAAATCCCACGGGAACGGGAACTATGCGGGTTTTCCTTTGCAAACGCGGGCGAAGCCGCGGGCGGAAATCTAGTCCTGAAATAAATTGGTGTAAAGAAAATCGATTAGCGCAGATGTGGAAAAGATTTCACTAAAAGTTCCTTGTTCGTGACTCACTACATAGGTGAAAAGTAAAATATGAAACAAATAAAATATCTAATTATGAGTAACTAACTACATACTTAAATAAAAGCTCTTGTAGGCATTAAAAGTGAAGTCCCGTGTCCCCTAGTGGGGTAAGGGGCAGATGCATTATCCAATTATGCATACATCTGTTTCACTGATCGATTTTCTTTAGAGACAAGTAGGTGATCAGCCTCCTGCCAGACCGAGACATTTTTTTTTCTTCGTCTCCACCGGCAATCGAACCCAGGACCCCTCGGTTCCTGGCGGTCTTGTAGGTATTACATTTATTTTATTCATACTTTACCTAGTATGTAGGTAGCCTGGAAGAGATCGCTTATCTATACTATAAATAATATATATATATTATAAAGCTGAAGAGTTCGTTTGTCTGTTTGTTTGAACGCGCTAATCTCAGGAACTACTACTCCGATTTGAAAAATTCTTTCAGTGTTAGATAGCTCATTTATAGAGGAAGACTAGAAGAAGATTAGCGCGTTCAAACAAACAAACAAATTCTACAGCTTTTATATTTTGTACTAGCTGTTCCTCGCGGTTTTACCTGCAGTGCTCCGCTCCTGTTGGTCTTAGCTTGATGATATATAGCCTCGATAAATGGGCTATCTAAAAACCGAAAGAATTTAAAAAATAGGACCAATAAGTTCTGAGATTAGCGCGTTCAAACAAACAAACTCTTCAGCTTTATAATATTATGATATATATAGTATCGTTTTGTCCGTGATTCCTTTCTTTACTCTATAATCTATATTGTTCTAGTTGCATATATTAATTAAAACAATGATTAAAAAAATGATAACTGTCTTGATTAGAAATTTTATTCAAACAGATAAGACACGACCCTTGAATATATATTTAGAAATCCATTTTAAATCATACATAATATGATTATATAAGTAGATAGTACAAATGAAATAGTACTGTAGTTATATTTACCTCTCATTTTGATAGCATGTAAGTAAGTACTTATTTACATATCAAAATTTCATCACAATTGGTTCAGTAGTTATAATATTATCCACATATCTAACCACCCGCGGCTTCCGCTTGGTCTAAAACTCAAAAATTATATACTCTATCTATTAAAAAAAACCCATTAGAATCTGTTGCGTAATTTTATAGATACACCGACCGCGAATCGATTTTGTTTTATAATTAATCAAAGGCTAATAAATAAATGTAAAAGTAATTTTAAATTATTTAGCCCATAATATTCCATGACATTTCAACACAAATTACAACAAAGTTACACTTATGAAGATAATATTAATAATGTTGTAATAATCTTCTTATATATAAAAATGAATCGCAAAATGTGTTGGTAAGCGCATAACTCGGCAACGGCTGAACCGATTTCGATAATTCTTTTTTTATTATATTCCTTGAAGTACGAGGATGGTTTTTATGTAGAGAAAACGTAAACATGTACCACGGGCGAAGCCGGGGCGGATCGCTAGTAAATGTATAAATGTAGACCCGAAAGGGGCCAGCGCTTTCGGGTATAGGCTTCCTCCAACAGTCCCCATTTTCTCCTGTTGCCAGCTGCCTTCATACAGTCTCTTCCCGACTAAAGTAATATAACGTCCAAATACTAAACTCTTTAAAAACAATATTTCAGAAATGGCGGTAAATCAAGGATACACCAACGACGCTTTCTGTTCAAACGAAGATGATAAAATACATAATAATATTAAAACAAGAGAAACAGAAGATTCTTATAATGAAATAAACACAGATAACTTTAATAAAGAACTACGTAATTCAATATGCGTGGTAAGAAAAGGGTCAATTGTTGAAAAGTTTCAAGGGCCATTGTATAAGAGTTTTAATGAAAAAAATAGAAGATGGCGGCGGTCTATGAAGAAGGAGTTGAGATTGTCCAGGGCAAATGTCATGTAAGTATTTTATGTTCTGGATATATTCTGTTCTGCTTCTCTTCTTGCTTCTTCTTCTCTTTTCTAGCTACTTTGACGAATGATTCCTGAAAATGAAAAAACATTAAATAGGATGTGTGATTTATGTTCTAAAAGATAGAGCCTTCACAGAATAGGAAAATAAAATAGAGTTGAAGTAAAGAAGTGTAATAAGTTTATTAATCTATACTTAATATTATAAAGCTGAAGAGTATGTTTGTTTGTTTGATCGCGCTAATCTTAGGAACTACTACTAGTCCGATTTGAAAAATTCTTTCTTTCCTAAGACCACCAGGAGCGGAGCCACGCGGGTGAAACCGCGAAGCGCAGCTAGTTAATAATATACAGGGTGTAATCGTTAAGTGAGTGTTGATAATTCCGTAACTATTACAAATATCAAAAAACTTGAAATTAATATCGAAAAGAATATACCTAATGAGTAAAATGACATTAATAACTTTTTTAAAATAAAACGAGAAATCTCCAAATCTGTTATGGCCGAAGATAGTTTTTCTTAGAGATACGTCTTCTAAATTTTTTCTTCTTTTTTGAAAAAATGATAGTTTGTACACTTTATCTGTGTGTAATTTTATCATTACATTAAGTTTACAATAGATAATCTTTTTGATAAGAAACACAAATACACATGATGAAAATATTACAGGATCTTTGTATTTGTGTTCGACTTTGAACCATAATATTTAACCGATTTCGTGTGTGTATGTTTGTATATTGGTGAGTAATATTCTAGTAAAGTATCAATACAAATAAGTATAAAATAAAGTTGCTTTCCCTGTCCCTATTTATGCTTAAAGCTTTAAACCTACGCAACGGAATTTGATGCGTTTTTATAAAAGAGTGATTCAAGAGGAAGGTTTTAGTATATAACTAGCGGTCCGCCCCGGCTTCGCCCGTGGTACATATTTACGTTTTCTCTACATAAGAACCATCCTCGTACTTCAAGGAATATAATAAAAAAAGAATTATCGAAATCGGTTCAGCCGTTCTCGAGTTATGCGCTTACCAACACATTTTGCGATTCATTTTTATATATAAGATTTATAATTTATTAGGTTTTTGACAAAGCGGGCTAAGCCGAGGGCGGTATACTCTAGTCTGCCATACATAATCTGATACATATATAATAAATCTGTAGAAGGGTCAATTCTGTACATTGAAAATATTGAAAAAATAAATAGCAGGGGGTGTTACTGGATCGATACCAAACCCAAATATGTGATTAAAAAAATTTTTGTCTGTCTGTCTGTTTGTCTGTATGTGAAGGCATCACGTAAAAACTAACGGTTCGATTTCGATGAAACTTGGTATAATTATACCTTATTATCCTGGGCATAAAATAGGATACTTTTTATCCCGAAAAATACGTAGAAATAAATAAATCTTAATTTTTCCGCGCGGACGGAGTCGCAGGCGGAAGCTAGTAGTTAATAATATTATGTCAAATATACTTATTACACTCTACATTTTTGAAAAGGTATAATATTATGTAGTATCTGTCAAGTATTCATTTCTCTGGAAATAAGTATTGAGTTTTATCATCTTACTTTGTTCTATGATATAAGGAAAAAATATTACCACAAAAAAAATGCAAGGCTTTGAAATATTAAAACTTACATAATATGTAGATTGTATTATTGATCGGTAGAAACGTTCATGAAATCATGAAGAACAAACTTACATACAAAATAAAATTATTGCGCCTGCACATTTTGATTAGCAAAAAAGTTGTTTAGAACATTGTAGTACTTTATACACTTTTTAAAAAAGGAGTTTAAAAATATAATGTTTAAATATTATTTATATGCGAAAGTTTGTGAGGATGGATGTATGTGTATGCATGTTTGATACTGTTTCACGCAAATACTACTGAACCGATTACAATGATAGCATTTATATGTATAAAGGTTGAATGAAGGTTAACTTGGATTAACACAGGGTTTATCTCGGAATAACCACGGGAGCAGGAATTATGCGGGTATTTCTTTGAAAACGCGAGCGAAGCCGCATGCGGAAAGCTAGTATTTCAGAATTAAAATGTACGGAACTCCATTATACATATAAAAAAACTCTTATAATTATGTATTATGTTATTAGCTAATCGTCACTTTGTTAACACACTTAAACAAACACAAACAGACATTAAAACAACGTTATGAATATGATATCTTTTGTTATTTTATATTATCAGTTAATCACACTAATATAATAAGGTCTTGTGCATGTTTGTATTTTTATTTCACGTGTAAGTAGGTACAATTATTAAACAATCTTTTAAATGAAACTTCGAGCCAACAAAACGAGTGAGAGAATTCAAAATTAGGTTTTCCTATTATCTATTGCTGTCGCGCTATGCCTCAAGCCTCCTCGTAGAGCGCGACAGGGACAATTGCAGCTCGGGCCGAATATACTATTTTATGGAAAAACGGCTCTTTTGTTTGCTCGTACTAGATCCCACCGCAGGATTACTTCGTTCATAGTTTTTTGATGAAACCAAAATTTTATGTATATTTATAATCAGGAGAATATATCGACTAGGTTGCCAGTCAAAATTATTTGAAATCTTTGAATCATATCATAATAATCTGTCCGTTTAAAATGCGTCGAAATCGAGTCTAAAGAAGACGGTTAAGTACATTACAAACATACACTCATAAATTTCCTTTTTCTTTTTCTTTCATTTGGGGCATACACATATATGGGGCAGATGCATTTTATAACTGTAATTTTAATATTTTCTTTTACGTGAGTAGGTATTATACATAAACCTTCTTACTAATAAAATGTTACCCATTCGCTATGCAATGGATTAGTTATTGGAATAACCTGTCTTGTTTTTATGATTGACGTTTCATGTGAGCAAGAGCAGGACATAGTTTAAAATGTAGATGGTAGAAAATGGTAGAAATTTATCCATTGTTTAACTTTTTATAAGTAAGGCCGTTAGTGACCACTCTCGTTGTAAAGTGTGCGAATCCTTTTACGTTTTTAATTTCATAATCAGCGAGTGTATATAGTTTTTTATACGTTATCTACTGTAGTATACTATTGTATTTATTTATATATTTACTAGGTTTCCGCCCGCGGCTTCGCCCGCGCAGTCAAAGAAAAACCCGCATAGTTCCCGTTCCCGTGGGATTTCCGGGATTGCGTTATTTTCCCGGCATAAAAAGTAGCCTATGTCCTTTCTCGGATATCAAAATATCTCCATACCAAATTTCATGAAAATTGGTTCAGTAGTTTAGGCGTGATTGAGTAACAGACAGAAGACAGAGTTACTTTCGCATTTATATTATTAGTATGGATTTATAATCTTTATTGCATACAACACAAATACAAATTTCACACACAGACAGGACATTAGATGCAAAGGGCGGCTTTATTGCTTCAAGCAATTGGTAGGCTTTTTAGTTCCGCTACGGCACACTAGGGGCGCTGTACGAAATTTTATACGGGTATCATTTAAGCTATCACCAATTTAATTAGTTTTGTGTTTCTTAAATAATAGGGTTTGTCCTCAAAATAGTAGATCTGTCACCAAAATGTAGTCACCAAACAATGCAAAATCAGTTCCACAATAAATCACCTAAAATCCTGAAATATAAGGTCTAGTACCAAATAAATGTTTTTGTATGTATTATAATAGGTGTGTCCTAATAAGTATTTAAGCAAACTTATTTAAAGAGATCACCAATAAATCATATTATTATGTTACTAGAAAATTGCATTAAGTTCAAATAAAAAATTAGGGTTGTTATCATCGTTTCAACCAAAAGATTCTGCTACTTAACTAGACTCCCAAGGTTCTAAATTTCCACTGGTAGTATAAATTATATTTAAATTTAGCAGAGTAGTAAATAAAACAATTAAAGTCAAAATAATCAATATTTATTGTTTAAAATAATTACCACTGAACAATCAGCGCTGGTTTAAAATAGCTGGCTTATGGCTAGCAGAATAATAGATAAAAAACTTAATTAAAGTTAAAATAATCAATATTTATTCTTAATTTTTAAAGCGCGCCAATGGAGACAAATTGGCCCCTTTGATCATTTTTTCATTAAAATTATAAATTGATGTATTAAATTGGTAACGAATACTATTAATTTAATATATGAACGAAATAAAATGTTACTAATGTATTGGTGACAAAATATCAAATAAAAAGGAGTCGCAGTCAGGGATCAATAATCGATTTATTTGGTGACAGATCTACCATTCTGAGCACAGAGCTATTATTTAAGTAACAAAACTGTTATTATAAGAACGAAGTTTATATTCATGTAATGCAATATAATTTTATTGGTTATCGATCTCTTATTTTACACATATATTAACATTAATTTGATAATTCATACCTGGGAACAATTTTTGTTTATCTGAGAACGGAAATATTTCGTGGTGATAGATCTATTTATTAGGTGATACAACTTGATGACAAATATAAATTTTGGTGATAGAAAATATAGTTCCCATTTTATACAAACCGCTTACTACAATCGCTAGCGAGTATCATGTGCGTAAACTCATGGTAGAACTACAGTTTTAATTTTACGGGCCGGTAGGTAAACAACAATATATAATAAATACCTATTTCTGAACATAGCTTTCTCAAATAAACTCAAACATTTATTTATTCAATTAGACTTCTTTTAGAAGCACTTTCGAATCGTCATTACATATTTTAAACATTTACCACCTTAGAGCCATTAGAGCATTAAACCAGCAAAACAGTTTGGACCAAAATAACACAATTAGGTAATAGGTAAGTAATTTAAAGTACCTACATAGTTATTAAAAATATAAGTAAATAAACACATATTATTACGTATTTATTTGGATAAACACATTGTGATAAAAATTTAAATTCTAAATAGATGTAATTAACCACAGTAATTAACTAATAGAACGATTATTTGAAATGTTTATTTCAATTATAGGTTAATGGTTAAAAAATAATAATTAAGTAATAAGTTTGTTGTTTATTGTTGACTCATTAGTGGCCAAGAGTAAAACTAATTTCGGAAGCTGGGTTCCGTCCAATTTCCACCGTTACTTGTAACATTTTTCAGCTATTTCTTTCAGGCAATTAGATAGGTATATGTAGGAAAAAAAATTATTATCACTAGGTACATAGTATAAAAGTAGCTTTCTTTCCCCTATGTCTCTTTGTGCTTAAATCTTTAAAACTACGCAACGGATTTTGATGCGTTTTTTTAATAGATAGAGTGATTCAAAAGGAAGGTTTTAGTATCCATACTAATATTATTTAAAATGCGAAAGTAACTCTGTCTGTCTGTCTGTTACTCAATCACGTCTAAACTACTGAACCAATTTTCATGAAATTTGGTATGGAGATATTTTGATACCCGAGAAAGGACATAGGCTACTTTTTATCCCGGGAAAATGACGCAATCCCGGAAATCCCACGGGAACGGGAACTATGCGGGTTTTTCTTTGACTGCGCGGACGAAGCCGCGGGCGGAAACCAAGTATATTATAATTTATTAAGTTTTAGATAAAGCGGGCGAAGCCGCGGGCGGTAAGCTAGTAGATGTACATATTATACTGCACAAATTGCCCTATCTAAATGGATAAAGATGGCTTATAATATACAAATATGTATCTATCTAGATAACTAGTCTATTAAAAAAACTTAACCGTTCAAATTACTTAATAACCTCACAATACTTTCCAATTTTGCACGCCTCTTATGCGAAGCGTTGAGGTGGGTACTACTGTCACTTCGCGCAAAACATCTGATTTTTCAAACTTAAAATGTCTTTATGTATCATACATTGCACTTGTAAGATAATACATACACACACATATTAAGAAAAAACACTATTTTTAACGTTCATGATATTTTTGATGTCATTTTTGTTATTTAAACTAGTTAAAAAACAGTTTAAAAAAGTTCTGTCTTGGACGTCCGTGTGTCTGTATGTGCGGATCCTTTTTCTTGTTAACACGATAGCGACCGAAATACTTTACTAATCGAGTCTTTTTTTTTCTCTTACGCTTGAGTATGCTCAGGAATAGAACCCTTTCATTTTTCAGGGTCTGATTCGATGTGGTTTAATTGTTATTAAATAAACAAAAATAATAATTAATAAATATTTATTAAAAAAAAATTATGAGGCGTGCACTTTTGGATTTTCCAAATTATTTTTATTTTACGCGAGTATTATTCGTTTAGAAATAAAGATTTTTAACGAATTTTAAACGCGATTTATTCATTTTAATATTATCCCGACGTTACGCACACTTTGCAGTGAGTGTGGTCACAAGTCACGACTCACGGGGAGACTAAATACCTCACAAATAAATAATAATAATAGTAAAAAAAACTAATAAACACGCTTTTAGTTCGGTTTTCTATAAAAAGCGTGTTTTTTTATTTTTTTTTAACTATTATTTATTTTATCAAATTAGTGTATTGTCATCGGTCCTCAATAAATCTACAAAGTTTGAACGAAATCTGGCCGTTTAAAGTGGGTCAAAATCGCGCCCAAAGAAGTCGGTTACAAACATACAGGTGAAGCTAATATAAAGCGTGTAAAAATAATAAATGATACTAACTAATAGAGATAATATAATGAATAAATCGCATTTAAAATCCGATTTCTAAATCTCTCAATAGTAGAAGTATAACAATCACTGTGACACGTTTTTACGCATAGATTTTACTATCAATCCATCATGGTTTATGTATACTGACAGACAGACAAACAGACATATTGGTACATGTCACACATGTTTTATACAAATATTTTTTTAATACGTGTACATTATACGTAGGTAATCACGACCTTAATGACTGATATGTTTTGGAATAGTTATGGAAAAAAAAATTTTTTTCTAAAAAGCGATGGAGGGATAAAATATATTGAGATGATTGATTAAAATTAAAAAGCATGTAGAGCGAGCTGGGTATCGTTTTAGAAATTAAAAAGTTTTTATTTAGTTATTATTAGTTATAGTATATTTTTTTCAACTGGAATCTAATCCGCGATATTTTTATCATATTTCTAATAATTAATATGGCCACATTATAATTATGTATATGCATATACCTAATTAATACAATAACGTCCCTATAGTATAATTAGTATCTAAATTTAATTACTTACCTACTTAATTAAAATGAAAAAGTGTATATTGTAGTCATAAATTATTAAAATTGAGGCGTGGCTATGGAAAAAAATTACGCATTATCTTACGGTGTATTGGTTAATTCTTTGAAATAAGTAGGTAGGTACCTACTTACAGATTCTATCCCAAAGAAAAAAAAAACAGCGTGTGTGCCGAGCACACGTGTCCGAAGTGAAACTTATTTGACAAGATCGTACCTTCTCCAGATCGACCTTACTCCATGACGTGACGGTATTGCCATGACGTGACCTTGAAATTTTACTGTCAACGCGCCTGAAGAAGTTTCACTTCTATAAATCTCAAAATCTGCAAATCGTTACTAATAATTAATGCAAAAGTGTGTTTGTTTGTCTTTCATTTACGTGGCAACGGAGCGATTTTTACTTAGTATGATTTATAATAGTATAAAAGTGATAAACCTACATATAGGTACATATAATACATACATAGTTAGTAGTTACTAATACTATAGGCTAATTTTTTCCACGGTGAAACTTAATATCATTCCCATGGAACTTTCATGCGAAGCTGCGGATAGCAACTACATAGAAATACACTAAATTATCAAACAATGGCCTGTTAAATACAATAAATAGATATAAGAAACAATAAAAAATATGATAAATATGAAAAAACTCATGAGAATATTGTATTGTCACCGATCCTTGATAAATAATTTTGAATTACTTAAATTTGTACGCTTCAAGTGCACTCAATCTGTCCGTGTAAAATCCGTCTAAAGGAGTCGGTTACATACAAACATACATGTGAAGCTAATAAAAGCGTGTTAAAAATAAAAAAAAAATAAACTGAGCCCAAAAAGTTTGTATAAAAAACAAAACATTTTACTATCATTCCTTCTCAAATCTCAATGTGTTAACCTAGTATGTAGTAAATTTATCAAACAACTATAGATAAAATAAGTACATATACATAATGAATATACATATTAGTATAATGTCTTACATATAAATTATACATTGGTAGTTTTCCGTAATAAATTGGAACGGTCCGACATATTCTTCTAGAAGGTTCACTGCTCTCAGTCGTTCAGAAATAGTAAGCTTTGATTCCTTGCATTTCCGTTGCATTCACATTTTATGTTATAACACTGCAAAAATACATAAATTAATTGTGCAACACAATTATCTTCCGTACCTAATTCTAACTGGTATTCCATTGATAACAGGGGTATGATAAAAATGCGTCGTGTTTATATTTGTCAGCTGGCTTATGGCTAGTCTGCTAGTAGCATAAAGCGCGCGAACTGCGTCGAACGTGCGCGTATTTTGAATTCCGAAAAAGTAAATAAAAGAAAAAAATCAACTGTCAAATCGCGCGGCAATTTTGACAGTTAAAAAGTGTACAGTTAATTAGTTTTTTTTGTCTGTTTACGTTTTGAGTTATAAACAAAAAGTTCGTATATGTGTTTTAAATGCGAAAATAATTATAGAAAATTGTGGACACTTGCCAAGCTTATCTCAATGATTATTGATACTTGGATAGTTCTTTAGATGCATTATAAATTATTTATTCACAAATGACATTATAATTTTCATGGCTCTTAGTGACGTCATAATTCTGCCGTTCTGTTTACTTATGCTAATTTCTTTTTTTATCGTTGGTATTGTCTTAATAGGCGTTGCTAAAGATAAAAAATAATCGATTTTTTTATGAAGCAGTGGAGCATATTTTATATATTTGTACGAATTATTAAAAAAATTGTAATACATACCTCTATAATACATAACTACCTCAAAGCAATATTATTGCAAAAAGCTTAGACGAGCTAATAATTTTACAAATAAAATTAGTTAAATATCTAAACTTGTAAAATGGGTAAAAGAAATTGTGTTTGTATGTTGTTGTTTCTTCACCGGTCGTGCCAGATTTTCATACAATTTATGCTTTTATTTACTATTAGGTTATGGTAGTGAGTAATAAATATTATTCGTATTATATGGTATTATGTAGTTATGTATCTATATTTAAAGAGGAAAATCTGTCAAAAGTACATTTTTTATCTGTGAAATGCATTTTTTTTATCAAGCATTTTAACACAACCAATACATTCCAAAATCAAATTACAGAATAAAATACCTACTTATTCATAAACTATAAATGATAGGATTGAAATAAAAGTCTAGAAAACATTGAGATATACATATGGAGACGACACCGCCTACATCACTTATGTTCCGCTCAACATACGCCATATGGCGTAACTGCACGGTCATTTTTGAAGTGAAAACTTCTTTAGCGGCGTTGGGTATAAAATCTTAAACTCGCGTCAGGACACGTGGCCTGATCGAAAAAGCGTAAGACGGATTTTTTTTAGCCCTTATATTCCATGCGTAAGACGGATACCATTCCAAAATATCAAACATGCTGAACGTTAATAATCAAGTTTTCCCTTCTGCCGGCACTCCCGGAGTGCAACCCGTCTTTTTTATTTGTTTTAAAGTGAAACGCATCAAATATGCCTTCGTGTGTGTTACGATATTACACAAATAATACGGAAAAGTGCAAAAGGAATAACTTCTAATAAATCTATTTTATTCTTTATTCTTTTATTCTTTTATCGGTAAGTACCTAACTAGATAATAATTTTTAAAACTTAGTTAGAGCAAAAAAATGGCGCACAGATTTTGTTCGTGGTGTCTCCTCCATACGTAGTAATATTATCTCAATGCTAGAAAATGATTTTCCTAATTCTTGCCAGTCCAAAATATCAAATTCGTAAACATTATCTTTTAATATTATCACGTTTATTAAAATGATAAATCCGGATTTCGCACATATCTTATCAAATATATCATTATACATATGTATGTATATACATTATACATAGGTATTTATATGTATTATAGCCTTTCTCGATATATTATTAACTAAACACAAAATTAAATTTTGCAATTCGATGCAGTACTTATAATATATCCTTTGATAAAATTTAGCATAGTTACAACTAGGGCATGCAGAACCGAGTCCGGTTCCAAGTTTCTGAAACCCGGTTCCAAATCGACCTCAGAACCGGGTAGAACCGGGTTACCCGGTTCTTTTATAATACCTCGAAAAAAATACGAAATTAAACAAAAGTAACTGTTAAAGTACCTGATGGGCCTTTTATTTTACGCGGCTTGTATCTTATTTTATTAAATCAATAAAGAAACAAAATTTCAATACTTCTCTTTATTTATCAAAGTACTTTGTTATCATAATATCACATATAAACTTAAACCTTATTCTGTAAAGCAAAAAACCAGCCAAGTGCGAGTCGGACTCGCGCTCGACTCGGGCTCCGAACAAACCTATTTTTCCTTAATCTGTATTATAAGACATTATTGTTAAAGGCTCTATGTTCATGAGAAGTACCGAATGTCGAAATTTGCGAAAATTTTCAGCATTGACGGCTATATCTTGTGATGCCTTGGCTTGTGAGTTTGACTTTTTCACAGCATCAAGGGACTGAAGACTTGAGTATTCGATATAAATTTTCTGCTTGATACCAAAAACAAAAACATGACTGGATCATTATATGAAACAGTAAAATCAACAGCTTTTCAAATTCACGACACATCTAATAAAAATACTTCAGTAACTAAGGTTGGGTCGCCTAAGATCGGACGCATATGCCGAAAATTTTATACGTACTGTATTTTTTAGTTTATTTCTCATGATTCGATGTCGTTTTTCTGTTGCGGTCAACTGTAAATTGATGACAAAGAAATATTGTTTAACCCCTAATTTTTTGGTTTGCGTAGATGCTATCTATCTAAGCAAATTTAGAGCCTAAAAAGCAGACTTTTTTCGACTTACCATAGTGAAGAAAATAACAGTAGTATCTTCACTTCTATGCGTTTAATAATAATGTTAACATTAGGAAAACATCCGGACTTACGTCCATACATTGAGCATCAATGATTGAGTCAGGAAATTCCTCAAAAAATTTGACAAAGAAGTTTTTTTTTTTATTGCGTTTTTTTAGTCCGGTCTTCCCTCCTCATCCTAATTAAGTTTCTCAAACTTTTATCCTCCGTGTTCTAGGACTAAATAATGAAAATGTACCTAAGGTCTGATAGTCATATAGTTATTAGATAGTTAAATATATTAAAAGTTAATAATTATTGCGCATTATTGCATAAAGCGCAGTCAAGAGCTAAACTTCGGTCCGATCTTCGGCATTGGGAGGGAAGATCGGATCTTGGGTTGTGAACGTCCTAGGCGTAATCAAAGTATACAGATGGAAAGAGGATTCGCTAATTCTGCCCCAAAATAATTAATTACATTATTTCAATGAAAGTACTCTCCACAATGAGCCATCAAAATTTTGTAGGTAAGATCGGATCGACGATTTTCGCCACAAAATACACCTTTTCTGCTGAATCACCTGTGTACACGTCCCGTCTGGTCGCTGGCCGGCCGCAGAGTGAAGAGAGGGGCAGAACAAAATGGCGGATCTAGTAGTGTTGGTAGCAGTAGAGAATATTGCCTAGTTTGCGAGTTATTCCATGCATCCGATCTTATGTCACATCCGATCTTAGGCGACCCAACCTTACCTAGCCTAATTATTTTTGTCATTTTCGAAGCCTATTTTTTTTTTTGCTAATACAACCGTAGGAAACTTATAGCATCTAAGGTAAGACAACCAATCAGAGCCACGCTTGAGGCGTGGCACGAAAATTCGCGTGAGTCTGACGTTGCCAGATAGAAAAAATTCGTTATAATAATGCAGCAAAATATAAATAAAACTTTACATTTTAATATTTTGGTCGGAACCGGGAGAACCGGGTTTCATACTATTCAGACCCGGTTCTCAAGATCATCAAAAAACCCGGGTTTACCCGGGTTTACCCGGGTTTTTCGGAACCGGGTAAACCCGGGTGCATGCCCTAGTTACAACCAAACAAACAAACACATATTAGTATAAGACATTTTATGAATAAACTAGCTTTCCGCCCGCGGCTTCGCCCGCTTTGTCTAAAACATAATAAATTATATACTAAAACCTTCCTCTTGAATCACTCTATTCAAACAAACCGAATCAAAATCCGTTGCGTAGTTTTAAAGATTTAAGCATACATAGGGACATATCACATAGGGACAGAGAAAGCGACTTTGTTTTACCTATGTACCTAGTGATAACACTTTTCACCAAACATGATCAGACTGAAAATTGTTTTTGCTTTTTAGGTCATTGACCGTATTTTAATATTGTTTCATGCCTTTTTTATAATTAATATATGTACTAAATATTATTCCCATATATTTATTTACGCAAACAATTGATAAAATGGAAATTTAACTTTCACTAAGCCCTCTAATTACCATTCTAAGTAACAACAATGTAATTAAAGAAATAACTTATTCTATGTACCTTAGCTATGTTATATGTACAACTAGCGACCCGCCCCGGCTTCGCACGTGTGCAATGCTGATACTAAATACACTACAGAAAAACTGTGAACGTTGTATATAAAAACATAGCGGCCCGCTCCGGCTTCGCACGGGTATAAAATATGTATATAGCCGGCCGGCCGGTGCCGCCGCAAACGCTACGTCCCGCAATTTTTAAATCTGTAATATCTTCGAAAATATTCAATTAAATCATACGGTGTAAAGGGCCATATAGATCTATATTAAATGAACAATGTATTCAAGGTATTTAATTGGTTAAGGATTAATGCTGTATTGGTTAAAATCGCTTCGAAAATTAGCCATTATTTGTCGTAAAAAGTAAATGACAAAAAAAAGTTATTGTGGGTTATCCATAAGAGATAGACATATACCATCGCGTACTTTTCTGTAGACCTTTTCAAAGTATTATAATACTTAGTACATTATTTTGATAAAACTCGTAGGGTTCAGCCTGCGTTTACAATGTAAGCGGAAAAAATGTAATTATTTACGACATCACATTAGAAACCTCAAAAATAACAGTACTTCTCCACTATTTAATGGATGTTATTATACATATAAACCTTCCTCTTGAATCACTCTATCTATTAAAAAAAACCGCATCAAAATCCGTTGCGTAGTTTCAAAGATTTAAGCGTACAAAGGGACATAGGGACATAGGGACAGAGAAAGCGACTTTGTTTTATACTACCTATGTAGTGATTATGAAGAATTGAGAAATAAATAAAAATAAACATTTCTAAGAAATACTAAATCCCGCTTTAATAAGATAAACTGATGAGTCATTAAATTATTGTATTGTCACCGATCCTTGATAAGTGTACAAAGTTTGAATTAAATCTGTCCGTTTAAAGTGGGTCAAAATTGAGTCTAGAGGAGTGGGTTACATACAAACATACAGGTGAAGCTAATAAGAGCGTGTTAAATAATAATAGTTTAAAAATAATTTGGAAAATCCAAAAGTGCACGCCTCATAATTTTTTTTAATAAATATTTATTAATTATTATTTTTGTTTATTTAAAACCACATCGAATCAGACCCTGAAAAATGAAAGGGTTCTATTCCTGAGCATACTCAAGCGTAAGAGAAAAAAAAAGACTCGATTAGTAAAGTATTTCGGTCGCTATCGTGTTAACAAGGAAAAGGATCCGCACATACAGACACACGGACGTCCAAGACAGAACTTTTTTAAACTGTTTTTTAACTAGTTTAAATAACAAAAATGACATCAAAAATATCATGAACGTTAAAAATAGTGTTTTTTCTTAATATGTGTGTGTATGTATTATCTTACAAGTGCAATGTATGATACATAAAGACATTTTAAGTTTGAAAAATCAGATGTTTTGCGCGAAGTGACAGTAGTACCCACCTCAACGCTTCGCTTATGAGGCGTGCAAAACTAAAAAACACGCTTTTTATAGAAAACCGACCTAAAAAATAGAAAATTTTTATCAAATTAGTGTATTGTCATCGGTCCTCAATAAATCTACAAAGTTTGAACGAAATCTGGCCGTTTAAAGTGGGTCAAAATCGCGCCCAAAGAAGTCGGTTACAAACATACAAACATACAGGTGAAGCTAATAAGAGCGTGTTAAAAATGAAGGATAATTTAACACCACAGTTCAATAAAACATTAAAAAAGTATAATTAACATATAAATTAACAATATGACGTAGAATCTATTGTAATAAATACATTTAAATAAAACAAACAATTAAAGAAACATTATGAAGTTTGTAAAAAATACAAAATAATTTGGAAAATCCAAAAGTGCACGCCTCATAATTTTTTTTTTAATAAATATTAATTATTATTTTTGTTTATTTAATAACAATTAAACCACATCGAATCAGACCCTGAAAAATGAAAGGGTTCTATTCCTGAGCATACTCAAGCGTAAGAGAAAAAAAAAGACTCGATTAGTAAAGTATTTCGGTCGCTATCGTGTTAACAAGAAAAAGGATCCGCACATACAGACACACGGACGTCCAAGTCAGAACTTTTTTAAACTGTTTTTTAACTAGTTTAAATAACAAAAATGACATCAAAAATATCATGAACGTTAAAAATAGTGTTTTTTCTTAATATGTGTGTGTATGTATTATCTTACAAGTGCAATGTATGATACATAAAGACATTTTAAGTTTGAAAAATCAGATGTTTTGCGCGAAGTGACAGTAGTACCCACCTCAACGCTTCGCTTATGAGGCGTGCAATAAAAGTTATTACTTACTAACTAGTAATACTTAGCAAGTATTTTAATAGTTTTTAAAGCTTATATACCTAGATGTATGATTGAATTAAAACATTTCAATATTTAGAAATATTAAAATTAGCGTTTGTACTTACTGCTTCAAAGTAGGTGAGATTTCACTGATAGTCGATATGTTAAAATAACTCAAAATATTAAACTCAATCTTAAATCATGAAAATAAAGACAAAGAAGAAAATTTTAAAAAGAAAATTCGTCAAACAAATGATAGACGAACACTCCAAAATATATCCGTCTCTTTCTATTACTTTTAAATCATATCTTTTGACTCTGTCTAATAATGAAATTATGTATGTTATCTTTATATGGCCGCCAAAAATAAAGGCACAGATTATACATTACATTTGTATTATTTGACACGATATCTGCATTTAAATGCTTTGTAAATGCATTTTAACGCATTTAATATTCAAATGTAAACTGTGCATTCATTTGCAATGTTATTGGCTTGAATATATTGCATAATATTGTAAATTATAACCTTGTATTTAACTACACATTATTTACAACCACACTAATATTATAAAGAAGAAAATTTTGTTTATTTAAATTGAATAGGCTCCAAAAAATACTAGACTGATTTTAATTATTTTTTCACTAATTACATTATTAGAAGTAACATGCCTTTTAACATACCTATTGCCTATTGCATTCTTTTATTTTCTGAACGTGTTTTGAATTCATGGCACTGGCAACAAAGACAAAAAAAATATACCTAGAAAAAAAAAGCTGTTCGTATTCGAAATTCAAATTCCGAAAATTGCCGATACGATGTCGATAGATTTTGCGCCTTTTTCAATATTTTTAGATGAGTCTAGTGGTTATAAAATTCTAAAAATCTTGTGTCCCGTAAAATAATTATCATTACTTGGATAGGTATAAGATGGGAATAATTTGTGAATAGAGAACGAGAGTGATGTAAGATAAAACTGGCTTGAGATTTGTAAGTACATACAATACTTATATTATGTACTACAATAATGACTACAATGATTTTATCTATATTCTATACTAATATTATAAACGTAGTACGCGCTAATCTCAATTCTCAGGAACTACTGCAGGTCCGATTTGAAAAGTTCTTTCGGTGTTAGTAAGCCAATTTATCTAACACCGAATAATGGGCTATCTAACACAGAAATAATTTTAAAAATCGGACCAGTAGTTCCTGAGATTAGCGCCAAATACAAACAAACATATAAACTATTCAGCTTTGTAATATTAGTATAGATTTATTAACATCACACTGCATTTAAAATTTAAATATTTTATTTAATACAGCTCAAAATTATAATGTAAGCCGCATGCGGAAAGCTAGTATGTATAAATGATAGGCAATCTGTCGCCAAGAGCATCTAACTAACAAAACAACAAACAAAAATTAATTGGCTTTAAGCCAATAGCCAAACAATTCACATTATAAAATCTATAAGGGCCCTCCACACGATGGGCAGTATTGGCCCAAATGATGTTGATCGATGTTTGCCGCCATTACGGCGTTTATGAATAAACATCTACAATGACGGTCGATCATAGACATTAGGCTCTACACTAGCGTGATTGCCTCTACTCGCCCAACGCTACCCATTGTGCGGAGGGCCCATTAGACTATCTTAAAACAACACACATCATCTCAGTTCTCAAGTATAAAACCAAGTAGTTATCAGTGTCTGATAACTACTTTAACTTTAAGATACACCTAAAATTATTATAACGCATAAAATAATAGCCAAGAAAGTACCTACTTACACGTCTTATTTTGTAAAAGTAATACATAAAGAATATTCTCAACTTTTTAAGTCGGTTAAAAATATATTAATTCTATCCAAATGACGCATACAGTAAAGTGATGATTGTGACACGTGGATTTAAATCTAGTTGGCCATGTTATATATAATAATTATTAACTTATATATAGATTCAATTATTCTAATCTATTATGTGTAGGTGGCACTTCTGAGACGCAATTAACGAACGAGTCATTGTAATGAACCGTTTATACATCCATATGTAATTATTAAAAAGCGGTATTTAATTTTTTTTAATATAACAAAAGAACACTCCAATTTTATTAATTACTAGCTGTTCCCCGCGGCTTAACCCACGTGGCTCAACTCCTTTTGGTCTTAGCGTGATGATATATAGCCTATAGCCTTCCTCGATAAATGGGCTATCTAACACCGAAAGAATTTTTCTAATCGGACCAGTAGTTCCCGAGATTAGCGCGTTCAAACAAACAAACAAACTCTTCAGCTTTATAATATTAGTATAAATTAATCGCGCTTAAAATCCGTCAAATTAATTGCTAGATCAAGCAGAACTTAATAATTATCTTTATAATCGAGTAACCTAGTTAAACATCGCTATCTACTACGTCATATGTTTGTGAATCGTAAATTTTAATTGTAATAGGTATAGTCATAGAGAAAATAACATTAATTAACCTGAGAAATATTATAATAGCCTATATTATGTAGAATTATAAGTTTGAAAACCGGGGCAAGTTTCCTCCAAAAGGGTTAAAATAATATGGCATCGATGTAACATAGTATAAAAAGCAAAAAATTTTTCGCATTATGTATTATAGTTATCCAAGTATAATCTATCTATACTAATATTATAAAGCTGAAGAGTTTGTTTGAACGCGCTAATCTCAGGAACTACGGGTCCGATTTGAAAATTATTTCAGTGTTAGATAGCCCATTTATCGAGGAAGGCTATAATATATTATAATCACGCTAAGACCAACAGGAGCACTGCGGGTAAAACCGCGGGGCACGGCTAGTAATATTTGAAGTGAATACTTATTTCCGTTTTTGTGTTCCTAATTCTAAGAAAAAAGTTCAAAATTGCTAAAGTTGCGTGGGAAATTAGAAAACGTAAGAAAATTAAGTTTAATCTTTGCCAGTTGGTCTTAAGTATGTATTTTATTATTTCTTGTCCGTGACACTGTTTAACAATTATCCAACCTTTGTAAAGTAAAATTAGATTCACATTAAACGCTTCTACAATTTAAGTACTATGTACTAAGTCACGATTTCTAAGAGACGCCTCGTTTAACTTTTATTTTGTATCTTACTAGCTTTTCGCCCGCGTCTTCGCCCGCGTTTTCAAAGTAAAACCCGCACAGTTCCCGTTCGCGTGGGATTTCCGGGATAAAACCTATCCTATGTGTTAATCCAAGTTACCCTCTATATGTGTGCTAAATTTCATTATAATCGGTTCAGTAGTTTATGCGAGAAAACCATACAAACATACATACAAACCTTTCCTCTTTATAATACATATTACTATCTATTAGTATAGAAGTATAGATACCTATGAACACTTTACAGAAGTGAGATAAATCTTATAAAACTAGCAATTCTTGTATCCTACTAATATTATAAATCCGAAAGTTTGTGAGGATGGATGTATGTGTAAGATGTGTACATGACGTATGTATGTTTGTTACTCTTTCGCGCAAATATGTACTACTGAACTGATTACAATGAAATTTAGTACACATAATATAGAGCCATAGAGGGTATAAACTTGGATTAACACATAGGATAGGTTTTATCCCAGAAATCCCACGGGAACGGGAACTATGCGTGTTTTTCTTTACTACGCAAGCGAAGCCGCTGGCGGAAAGCTAGTATATTAATCGTACTAATATTATAAATGCGAAAGTTTGTGAGGATTTTTGTGTGTGTTTGTTACTCTTTCACGCAAATACTACTGAACCGATTACAATGAAATTTAGCGCACATATAGAGGGTAACTTGGATTAACACATAGGATAGTTTTTATCCCGAAAATCCCATGGGAACGGGAACTATGCGGGTTTTTCTTTGAAAACGCGGGCGAAGCCGCGGGTGGAGAGCTAGTATATTATAATATGAACTGTCCAAGCTTAACGAGCTAGGGTGTTGTCTAGTAAATGCAATAATTACTCCTTTTCAAGGTTTTAAATTATAATGGTGTATTAAATATGCAAGTTACTTACCGCATGAATGTGTCTTATGTAAAACAATTTAAAGCGTAAAATGAAAATAAGTAAATAAATAGAATAACAGTAATTACCTGTTTGAATAGCACAGATACACAATGATAATTGATAATATTATTCGTGAAAAATTGCAATAAATTTCCAACTACCCTCCGATCTATTTGAAACTTTTTGACGGTAGGTACGCTATTGGTCGTTATCTATGGTGAATCGTATAATGCGTTATATTGTTAATTAAAAAATATTAATCTATTTGAAATAAATTCGGAGTTAATAGTAAAAAATCAATTTATATATAGTTAGATTTTTTTTTCAATTCCTTTGTTGAAATTTTGTCTATGCCTTCGAATAATCAGTTTTATGCTTCCTATACATTTATTTATAGTGCAGACATGATAGTATCAAAATATAAACAAAAAATTAAAAATAAAACATAAACCTTAATAAATTATAGTAATATATTTACAATAGATAATTTCTAAGTCATTGACAATATTATTACTAGGTATATACTATTTATTATGTACTTCTAGTAATGATACTTGTCCGGAAAGCAATAAAAATGATAATAAAATGAATGCATTTGATTCAGACGTGATCATTCGTTTAACTTGAGAGTTATAGCTAAATATTCGCTCCAGCTTCTCCTGGGTTGAAAAAATATAAACAAATACCTAACAAATAATCGTTGATATTTTATATATTTTAATTAATAAATATTCGTATATATTTTAATAATATTTTTTTAAACTTGTAGTGTTAATATAGCTGTAGGACTTCGATTTAGGCACACGATTTTACTTCAATCTGATGAAATTTGAACAAACTTAGTCAATCTGGAGTAATTCCTCGTATTAAAAAAAATAGTAGGTTTACAGTCGAATTGGAACGAATAGTACGAATTGGAATTTTCCCTTCTAAATAATACATACAAATTTTCTCTCGTACAAAAGGATTCTTGTACAATCAAAGATGTCAACACTGTCCGTTTGTAATCTCAACGCATAGCTCTATCACAAACATCAATAAAACATAAAGACAAACAAACGAACTAGTTTTACAATCGAAACATGTGCATTTCTAGGAGCATATGGCCATGTTTTATTCATACTTTAATATTACACAATAAATATTGTTTATTAAGTACTAAGTTATACATCCAAAACCCGCTGAATCCATATTTTAGTAGTTGACTTAAATAATAATACTTACAAAAATGTATTCACTTTGTTGCTATAGTTATGATTTGTAAGGAAGTGATTACGGAGAATCGCCCACTCAACCGTCGCGACGACATCCCTAATCATTTTTGAGAAGACGCGATCTCCAGATCGTGGTACTGTTTAAACATAGAATAAATCAGTTACACACTAACCATCTTATTGTACAGACCTTAATTAAATTCATTTAAATTACTTACTTACTTACTCCTCTAGCGCTGAAACCCCAAAGTGGGTCTTGGCCTCTGAGACGAGAACTCTCCATCTTCCCCGGTCCTGAGCAGTCTCTTGCCAATTATTATTGGCTCGTAGCACGCGCATCTAGGTACTGTGTGATACTGTGGACGGTTACTTCACAATGTGATCACCACAGTGATCACAATATTAACATTTTGTTTTAGGCATAGAAATCTAAATAACAAGACTTGTTATTTAGATTTCTATGGTTTGAGGTTTTAATACACGAACAAAAACCAACTAAACTATATTTTATCTCGCAGTACTACAGTTATGCCTTACATAAGTTATGTTCAGATTCATGTGCCAACAAATTATATTATTATAGGTGACGCCTTTGATAAGAGATATTATATTATGTTAAATCGGCATTAGACAGCAGAATTCATAGCATACAGAACATATTTCTCGTAGAAGAAAACGAACTATCAAAATGTCAAATTTGCTGTGACATGTGCACAAATAACAATAAAATAATATTGAATTAAATTTTAAAATCTTTTTGTTTATAACTCAAATGTAAATCTGAATTCCTGTTTACAGTAATTAGTGGATTTTATGAAAAATACTCAAATAATTTAAACCAAATCGAATTACTCAGAAAATAAACTATAAAAATTTAACCAAATCCAATTCTGTGTGTTATAAAACAGTGAATTAGTGAAAAAACAAACTAACAGCAACTCAACATCGTTTCAACTAAATAACTCAACTTTGTTTTACAACTTAACAAATCTACGTGTACTCAACATTCGAAACGGCATCTCAACTTTGTGAACTCAACTTTTCCAACGCTACTCAACACTAAAAGTTGAGTCGACTCAACTTTTTAAAAACCTAAATAAACAGTAATGAACAATCTTTGACTATGGATAAACTAGTAAAGAGAGTTAAACTATGGGGCGTCTCCAGGAAGCCGTCGAACCCAGAACTCAGCAGGAGTCAATACTCCCTGGTATCAAGTGGTGAGCTTACTGCAGAGGCACTACAAGTGTGGCTGAAACTACCCAAGAAGATCAAGTATGATCCCGATTTGGAGCCCTTTCAGAAGCGATATGAGAAGGAGATTGGTGAGTTTCTGTTTGATATGTAGTTTTATAACATTCAAAGGTTTTATCTACCTATAGTTTTTTTTAGGAATAGGCAAAATGACGCTGGTTTGAATCCCGCATCATGATCGACTTTTTTCTATTCCTTAAAATTATCTCAAATATTTTTGTTATAAGAGCTATTGGTAGAATTATTTTTAATACAATTAAGTAAATATATTTGAAGTGAAACTTCTTTATCGGGGTTGGAAAAAAATTTAGTGTAACATTTTTTCGTTACGCGTCACATTTATCCGTTACGCGCCATCTTTTTCTTATCCCTACCACGCGTGATTCAACGTATTTCTGTAAAGTTGCATATAGTAAATTATTTTTTGAAAAATAAGGTCATAAAGAAGTTTCACTTCTTACGTGTGTAGGTACACTAGTACACGCACACATTTTTTTTAACATTAACAATATATCCTAATGATTATCGAAAATTTTATAACGCGGAATGTACGGTTGCAACTTGCAATGCCAAATTTAGATGATACTTCATTAGTTATGGGAAAAGTTGATTTTGTCCGCGGTTTCGTCTACTAACAGCTAGATAGTTAATGTCTTTGCTAAAAATTATACTTATAATAGGTAAAGCTGAAGAGTCTGTTTGATTTTAATGTATGGATAATTGTTGTCAAATTCTTAGATATCACATCGTAGGTCAACAAACCAAGACAAATAGGTATAGCAATTATTGATTCCTATCTATCGATGTTAGTTGTTACAAAACCGCGTGACTTTGGCAAAAAGACAGACTGTATGTAGACTGCAGGGAAAAACGTTCATGGGCTTTGTAAGCCGACTAAAATATCGACCGTATAAAAAGTAATTAGGGTTCCATAACCATAGAGTAAAACGGGACCCTATTACTAGGTTCCGCTGCCTGTCTCCAGGCTGTATCTCATAAACCGTTGTATCTAGAAAACTGAAATTTTTACAAATGATGTACTGTATATATCCGTTGCCGCTATAACCAGAAATAGTAAAAAAAACCTATACAATAAACGTGTTTTTTTTTTCGTAGATATTTTTTTGCTCAATTTTTGAGACGCTTCAAATTTTCACAGAATATTTAGGTACGTATAGTACGGAACTCTCCGTGCGCGAGTCCAGCTCGCACTTGGCCGGTTTTTTAAACACGATAAATATAAAGTTTTTATAACCTTGACACTGTGCCAGTTAACTCGCACACCTTGACTGTTGTTTTTGTTTTTTGTTGTGTTATTGTGCTTTCCTTGTATTTGTTTTGATGCGTAAATATTTTAGTGAAGGCTAATGTTACACATTTTATAAATATAGAAGAAAGTCGTGTTATTTGTACCATTAATAACTTGCTAGCTGTGCCCCGCGGTTTCACCCACATTGCTCCGCTCCTGTTGGTCTTACTTATGATATACATATTCCTATAACCTTCCTCGATAAATGGGCCATATAAAACCGAAACATTTTTTTTTCAAATCGGACCAGTTGTTCCTTAGAGTAGCGCGTTCGTTGTTGTTAGTTCATATTTTGTTATTAGTACAAACCAATAAAAACCTGTTTTTTATTCAAGATATGAATGTAATTATAGTAGGAAGTACGAGGATGGTCCTCGTACCTAGGTACTTCAAGGAATATTTTAAAAAGAATTAACGAAATCGGTGCAGCCGAGTTTTGCGCTTACCAACACATTGAGTGATTCATTTTTATTATATATAGAAGATATAGGTACATATTATAAAGCATTTGCAAAACCAAATAAAGTTTATCAGTTTTTGGGTCAAACTCTCACGGGAGAACCGCGCCCTTATAAAAATAGTGTCATACGGTAAATTTATTTATAATTTAAAGGAAAGGTGGTTGAATTAAATAAAAAAATAACCGATATTTATCTTACCTACTATAGTCTTCTGCCCGCGGCTTCGCCCGCGTTTTCGAAGAAAAACCCGCACAGTTCCCGTTCCCGTGGGATTTCCGGGATAAAATCTATCCTAAATTTCATTGTAATCGGTTCAGTAGTATTTACGTGAAAGAGTAACAAACATACACACAGCTACACATACACATACATCCATCTTAACAAACTTTCGCATTTCTAATATGTATTAGTAGGATGGGATTAGGACTTAGGAGTTAGGACACCTAGACGGACTCGGCGGAGGACTTTGTTTTTATATGTAGTGAAGCTTTACTAAGTCCTATTTACACGGACAAAATCGCAGACCTCTACTAGTTTTAGTACAAGTACTTAATAATTATTGACTTTACAAATCACATACGTATGTTAACAAATTACTTAAAAACGACGTCAGAATAAAGTAACTTTACCAAATTTGATGTGATAATTTTCCTGTGAACGAATTGAATATTGTTGTTTATTTGCGACGACCTGCTATATCCATAAAGGTAAGATTTTGTCATGTGGTAGCCCGCCCTCGCATAATTTGAACAGTGACATCATAACCTTTAGGTAGTGTCGTATTTATTAAGCTAAGTAGGCTTAGTATCGGAAAAATTAGAAACTGAAACATTTTTTTTATATCCAAGATTTATAAACGCCTGTGAATCTTAATATTTGAGTGTATGTAGGAATTAAATAATTAGGTACCACCGTTTCAAAAAACTGTGTTCAAATAACTGTACTTTACCACCAATAATGTGCGAGGAGTGTGTTTGTAAATAATCAATAGTATCGCTTCAAACTAAATGAAGCGATGGTTGTGGTTCTTTACAAACATCCTTGTACATTATTGATGGAAAAGCATCCTAAGCCAATTCAATATTTATAATATACTAGATTTCCGCCCGCGGCTTCGCCCGCGTTTGCAAAGGAAAACCCGCATAGTTCCCGTTCCCGTGGGATTTCCGGGATAAAAACTATCCTATGTGTTAATCCAAGTCACCCTCTATATGTGTGCAAAATTTCATTGTAATCGGTTCAGTAGTTTTTACGTGAAAGAGTAACAAACATCCATACATCCATACATCCTTACAAACTTTCGCCTTTATAATATATTAGAATAATTAGAATTAGAATTAGAATTAGAATAGAATTAGAATTAGAATTAGAATTAGAATTAGAATTAGAATATTAGAATATTAGATATTAGATGTATTTGTAAAATGATGAGTTTGTTAGTTCACGATTTAAAAAACTTGAGCGATGTCAAGGGACATCCGGATGGAACGAAGTGTTAAGTTAGAGAGAGACAGACAGAGAACCACGTGTACGCCGCACGCCGCACCATTCTAGCAAAAAGTGTCGTGACAACTTTTCGTAAGAATTTTTTCCGTCTAGCCCCCTTTCACAACGCGCGATAAGGAACTTCGTTCCAATAATTCGAAAAGTTCTACATGGATTGCATTCAATGGGACCCTCTTCACAATGGGCAGCGTTGGGCGAGTAGACGCCATCACGATATGATAGTGTAGAGCCTAAATGTAGATGATCGTCATTGTAGATGTATATTCATAATCGACGTAATGGCGGCAAACATCGACGATCGTTTGTTGGGCCAACGCTGCTTATTGGAAGGGGGCCATGAACTTTGTGTTGTAGGTACATAGTGATTTTAACTACTTTTTACTGCGATGAAACATCTCATTTCTATGAGAAATTTCTTTGGCTAAGCGGGCGAAGCCGCAGTTTACAGCTAGTATGATATAATGTAGCCTTCAAGTTACAGGAAGCTACTTTTTCCCTAAATGGCAATCTTCAATGTCACGTTTAAATTTTATTTGTTGATACACGAAAAAGGGCATTGCCTTGAGCATCGGTACAGAATACACAATAATTTTCATGGTGTTATTCTTTGTGATTCTAAAAAGGTTATGTACATACATACAGTTTTTAACACGCTTTTATTAGCTTCACCTGTATGTTTGTATGTAATCGAATCATTTAGACTTGATTTTGTCCAACTTTAAACGGACAGATTTAATTCAAAATTCGTAAACTTATCAAGGATCGGTGACAATCACAGACATGTATATGTATAAGTAGACAACGCAAGTACCGCGATCTGTATGAAAACCAAGCGTGTCATATTTTTTGTACTGACCTTGACGCGTTATGACGTCACGAGCGCTTTTTAGTGATGTTAATTTCATTTTACGCTAAATCGATTAGGCCGCCACTCGCGCGGCGATTCTAGTATCGTCCTATCCCATCGAAGTAAATCGAAAGAAATCAGATCAAACTAGATCTATGTCTAAGAGGTAGTCAAATAAATGAATCGTAATCGATTACTAAATCGATTCAAGACAGAAAAATGATAATTACCATAGACAGAGGGATGATAAAATAAAGTTATAAACCTTTTAATATTCTAACAAGTAAACTAATGTGTTTTAGCTTTTTCTTACATATGCCCATTGAGTTACCATGTACTACGTACTAGAGAGGCCATCGAAAGAAAGTAATGAAACTGTCAATCAATCAATCTTTATGTCCCGTTGCATCGATCCATTTTCCTTTTATGTTCGGGTTACTTGGAAAACTGAAAAAACAAACATAGTCTAAGCAATAAGGAGTTTTCTTAAAAAACTCCCAAGATGACACTTTAACTAATGGCGTCCATGTCATAATATTTATTTTTAGTACCTTTGTATTAAAATACTTAAAAGTTCTAGGTCAAGTCGTATTAAATGACAAAAAAAATCTATGCCTTTTTTTCTGAAAAATTGCTCCTTCAAATTATCATTTATCTGTTCGATTATAAAATCGATTAGAATCGAGAACTGTTGCATCAAATGAACATCACTAACCACAAAATTGGACAGAAAAATGAGAACAGAAAAATGAGAAGACGCTATTCATTGCTTGTTATCATACGACGCGATCTTTACCGTGCCAAGTAAAAGCCGCAATGTATTCCGAATCATTTCGTATGATTTGGTATCCGTGTTTGTCACGATCGTTTTCCACAGATATTCTTTATTTGATTTTAAAATAAATAGTGCATATTCTGATTAGAAAATTACTTACCGGTGGAAGGAAACATCTCTGCTAACTCGGCCACTCACAGCTGTGGAGTTTCTACAGTTTATAACGGCGTAATTCGGCATTTTACTTTATTCAGCTTCACGTCTTTCCTTGGCGAACTGCAAGCGCGGACTGAGTGTAGGCCAGCGTCAAGTAAGTTTCATAATCGTAGTTTGGACACGGGAAGTACATACACTCGCTTAGTCTATCTTGATATATGTCCGTGGTGACAATACAATAATTTCATGAGTTAAGCGTGTTTTCAATTTTTTTTCAACTATGTTATTCTATGGAGGAGGCTCTATTCCACTGAATGTATACTTAGGATTTATTATTATTAAAGCGAGAAAAAGATTGAACTGAAAGTTTGTATGTTTATTTTTTATTCTAAAAGAAAAGATCATTTTAAGAAGAAGAAATCACCAGCTTATAGGTAATAGCTAAACTATTACTTCTAATTTACTATGTAGGTATTACCTAAGACAGAGTCTAGACTTTACTATAACGGTGGGGATAGACAGCTCAACAAGCTTTCAATTATCTTGCTTTAACCGTATGTACATAATATTACTTACATACTAGTAGAGACTTGCGGTTTCACCCGCATTAATTTTAATAAAAGCACACTATGTATTAGAAATTATTAGAATTTTTAGTTTTATAAGTATTTAAAAATTTCTAAAGATTAGGTATAAAAATTCGATTAATTCACACTTTGCTCTTTGCTCCGCTCCTATTGGCCGTTGCGAGATGTTAAGCATAGGTACTAGCTTTCCGCCCGTAGCTTCGCCCGCTTGGTCTTAAACTTATATAACAAATTATATTATACTAAAACCTTTCTCTTGAACCACTCTATCTATTAAAAACAACTCCATCAAAATCTGTTGCGTAATTTTATAGATCTATCATACAGACACAGATGACGGAAAGCTACTTTGCATTATACTACATATTTAGTGATAAGAAACTTACTATCAAATATTTCCTCTAATCATAAGCGTGGTAAATTCATATACCTATTTATATTGTGTAATAACAATAAAATATATACAAATCTTTGTTTATTTACGTCGCGGGCGCATTCTTATTTGACGCGGATCGAGCGGTTACACTTTGAACCGGTTTTATCTGGTTTTGCAACGACCCGACGTAACGTGCATGTGTGTGTGTTGTAGTCGGCTTGAGGTGATTGGTATGTATTATGCATCTAATTTACTTCATTGAAGGGTTCAATGGTTTTTGGGAGGTAAAATAGTTTACTAATATTATAAATTGGCAAAATTAGTGTATGTAATATGTATGTATGTTTGTAATGTTTTCACATAGGTAAAACTAGAAATTACTTATTATAATATTATCTGATAAACTGCAGGACCGATTTTAAAAATTCTTTCAACAGCAAAAAACTACATTTTCCCTGGACGTAGGCTGTATTTTATTTTGTTTTTATAACAGGTTTAGCCCGGCCAAAGACGGGATAAGCGGCAAGTATTTCATTATATGCTTGGTTTAGTTAAAATAATTCGTCAAAGCTTCAAACAAACACTAAAAAAGATCTTCAGTATATTATAAAATATCAAGTATTTTTAGACACGTATCTGAGAGCAGACTATAGTCTATAATGCAGTCATTTCACATCTGCAGTTTACGACTATATTCCCACGATCGAAAGATAATTTTATATTCAACATTTATCTATATTATTCTAGCATTTATAAAGAGAAAAGATTTGTTTTAATTTTGAATGTTCGTATACATATTATACTCAATTGTACTAGACCGATTTAAAAAATTCATTCATAAGCAAAAAGCTCCATTATTCTTGAGTGACATAAGCTCTATTTTATCTTTGTTTTTATCAATCCAGCGGCCAGCCGGAGGCGAGATGAGTGTACTATCTCTATAATGTATTATGCAATAGATAGATTAATATAAAAGAGGAAGTTTTATATGTATACTTTACTAGCTTTCCGCCCGCGGCTTCGTCCGCGTTTCCAAAGAAAAACCCGCATAGTTCCCGTTCCCGTGGGAATTTCGGGATAAAACCTATCCTATGTGCTAATCAAAGTTACCCTATATATTTGTGCTAAATTTCATTGTAATCGGTTCAGTAGTATTTGCGTGAAAGAGTAACAAACACACACATACACATCTATAAAAAAAAACCGCATCAAAATTGTTTTATATAACTACTATGTAGTGATTGAATGCAGGGTCGTTTGTCTCGCACAGCGCACTGTCTGTTGTTTACATAGTTTCCTCAAATTTAAAAATACATTTATAGTCTGTATCGCTATTGTATAAAAAAAAACTACAGCTGTTCACAAGGTCAATGTCTTTTATACTATTTAAAACTGTTTATCAACATTATGTTATGGTGGCAGTACACATGGGGCCAACGTGTTGGGCCAACGGGTTGGGCCAACGTGTAGAGAGCTACTTGGCGGTATGTTGGCTTCATTAGCCTAGTTGGCGCCAATATGGGCAGGCCAACCGAATGTTGTCGGTTTTTTGTGCACACTTCAAAGGATCTTGGCGCGCTCCGCAAACAGCGTTCACACGTTGGTGTCTTGTTCAGATTGTTGTTACTCGTCAGCGGAGACAGTATCGTTGCGCGTCAATGAAATTTACGTTTAACCATGTTCCGATAGCGATGGAGGCCCGAGGCGCCGATGTGGACAAGCAATGAGGTTTTACAATTCGTAGAATTGTATCGACATGAAGGAATAATTTGGAATCCACGGCATGAGCCATGAACTACAAAAATATAAAAACCAATCTCAATAAATTAGATGTTTTATTTTCTATTTATTATATTATTCTAGATGTTTTTCTTATCTCACTTTTATACAATGTGATAAAAAATGAATATATATAAAAAATGAGTAAAATAGTATTAAAAAGTTACTTGTTCTTAAAAATTAAATAACAATATACAATGAGCATGGTTTTGATCAAATTGTGCTTTATTACATAAATAATATTATCATTTAATATAATAATATTATATAATCTTTAAAGTTTCGTTTTATAGGTACCTAATTAAAATTAAATTAACTGTAAAATGTACACGTTTTAAACATTTGAAAAAATCTAAACATAATAATGTTTTATTTATACAGAAATAAAAAAAGGACAATAGAGATTGGAAAATGGTATCATCGCAGACGGCAGAGTACATTCATTGTTATTGATGCACATCTACGTAATAATTAAACGCACTGTATAAATAAATTGCCGCGGCTGCAAGAACTTCTACGGACTACGTCCATCCTTGAAGCGCCAATGCAGAATGATCAGTACGCCAATGTGTGAACAGGAATCTTGATATCCTTCATTTTTTCCCAACACGTTGGCCCAACGCCTTGGCCCCATGTGTACTGCCGCTATTAGACATTTTATGTTTACAAACATTTATAAACACAGATGTTTGTGGCAAAAAACGTCAATATTTTGAATTAATGAATTTATTATTGTTAGGTATACTAGTTTCCTCGCGATTTTTCATTGATCATGACATTAACAATTCTTTTTCCTGCTTTTGGAACGAAATTCCTTATCGCGCGTTGCGAAAGTGGGCTAGACGGAAAAAATTAAGTAGAAAAGTTGTAACGATGCTTATTGCTATAGTTGTAAGCCGTGCGGCGTGCGCGTGCTTCTCTATCTGTCTCTCTCTCTCTCTCATAGAATGCAAACCAGTTATTTTAAATAAATAAATAATATTATAATAGTGAAAATGACTTATTTTAGTAACTTCGTTCCATCCGGGTGTCCCTTGACACCTCTCAAGTTTTTTTATATTTTTAATTGCAACAATTTTCATTGATGCTCTGCTCTTATTTCGTAGCATGACGTTATGTAGCCTCCCTCGATAAATTAACTAAGTTTAATCAAACAAACTCTTCAGTTTTATAATATTACTTGTACCAATAGATACGATAATGAAAAAAAGAGCGTGTGTCCCTAGCACCCGTGTCAGAAGTAAAATTTCTTTGGCAAGATTCAAAGATACCTAGTACCTACTCAAATCGTCGCCTTACTACGTAGTACTAGGTATTATATATTATTCTGTGGACTTACTTACAATAACGTGACGGTATTGTCATGACGCAACCTTGAAATTTTACCCTCAACGCACCTAAAGAAGTTTTACTTCAAAAAACGCATAAAAAATATTGTCATTTATATTGTATGTATAATTATTGTAACAAAACGTATTTCTTACCTTATCGTACTCATATACATATAGCCATTCAAGTTATTAATTACTTTCTTTCAGCGACAAATTCAACTAACATAAAAGCAAACGGGTCAGCGGAGACCAAACGTCTGCCGCTCGTGAAGTCCGCGCCGCATCTGAACAACAATAGAACGGACGAGGTCAGCCATGACACTAAGGGGCTCGGTGTTGACGTCATACCGGGTAAAGATGATGGGTATGTGGGTAGTTTTATATTTTGAATATTTTTCGGTATTAAGCGTAGGCAATTCTCTGTCTACGGTATTAAATGTATTTGTGTGCGTGAGATGATGGGTATTAGTATTTAATGGGTAGTTAGATATTTTTTTTATATTTCGGGAATTGTATGACTTGACAGAAAGTGAAGTCAAGAAAATTAAAGTAAGATGGGTCGATCAAGTTCCTCCTGACCTATATAATTGTGCCCATGTGAAAATCTGTCTATATTATTGGTGCGATTTTGAACCTAGATATGAGTGCAATAAATATTTTTTTCCTTGCAGACTGGATAGTAAGCCATCGAAAAAACAAAGTAAGGTATGTTAATTTATGTAGTAGTAGTAGTATTAGTTTATTACAGCTCAGATTCTTTATCTACCTTATCAGTTTATTTATTGCTCAGTTTCCATTATAACCGCCGGACCAATTTCAAAAATACGATTTCAATTGTTATTACATGTGCCATATTCATTTTAGAAAGAAATTCAATCCTGACGGCAAAAAATTGAATCATTAGAAGTGACACTCCTTTAGGTGCGTTGAAAGTAAAATTTCAAGGTCACGACATGGCAATGCAATACCGTCACGTCATGGAGTAGGGCGACGATTTTTGTATCTTTGAATCTTGCTAAAGAAGTTTCACTTCTGACACGTGTGCTCAGCACACTTTTTTATTTAATTATCTTATTTTATAAACAGATGGCCCACGCGGGACATTACATAAAGATGACTTGCCTCCTCGCCTGCTGGTGTTTTTTCACTCTAGCGTTCATGTTGTTTAATGAGAGGGAAGTCGTTGTTATGAACACTTCGGTGAATCCTGATCAGGTTAAGAGTAAGTACTAATATTGTGATAGTCTGTTAGTCTTGATCATAAAAATAGCGGATTGGTTCGGTACGAAATTTGGTGTTGAGGTAGAATTTAGTCTGGGCTAGCATATAGTATCTATTGGCTATTTTTTACCCGGGTTAGTTTAGTAGTTAAGTAATGTTATTTAGTTTGAAGATACATAATATATAAGTATATTTCATCTCGGTAAACAGCAACCTATATCTCTAGCCTTATAACTATCTTCACACATACAAATTGTACCATAAACTTGCTCAGTTCTGACGTGACAGAAAGACAAACAAACGCTCTTTTTGAATTCGATCTACGAATTCATTCAAACAATTTCAAATCTTTAAACTTTTTACAAAACAATTAATATTCTAATAAAAGCTTCATTCTTTGAAATTAAATATTTTAACGGATTTTAATCGCGTTTAAAATCCGTTAAAATATTTAATATCTAAATGTATATAATACTCGTGTAAAATCAAGTATGTACTTACAAGAAAATACTAAATTTAATGCAATTTTTCTTAGCTTATAACCTCAATTCATCAATGGGAGATAATTTCGTGATACAAATCCGACTCAAAGGACCATTTTTAACGGAACAAATGGAGAGTCAAATGAATTCCACTGAGTTTGAAAAATCGCAGAAACTTTATGTTTGGTTAGAGGAGTTTTATAATCGGAGGAGTGTGAAGGTAATTATTATTTTTTATTTAGTTTAAGTATAACTTTTTAAAGTGAAACTTTTATTACATCGTCTCAAACTTTTTGGTCTGTGTAGCGCATGTCGCGTGTATCGCGGCAGACAGTCACGCGACATGCGCTACACAAAGCAGTGTTCGGAACCGTTCGAACAGTTTCACTTTTACCGTGGTTTCATAAAACCACACAACATTTTTTTTTTGAGTGCTATTTCATGTTCTTGTTTAACTGTTTTTGGATAAAAGCTCATGTAATGGTATTTAGTTGTCTAATAAATGTTTCTACTGGACATAAAATAATTATGTTTATGTTAAAATTTGGTTTGGCAAAAATAAACATTAAACTTTTCGCTTTACAAAGGTATTTCATTGCAACTATGTTTGTACAACGTTTAATAAGCGACAACATTTTGTAATAATTTTAATTTTTTTGTAAGTAATGATATATTGTTTGTCAAAGGTAAATTTTTCCTTTTACCATTTATATTGTATACTATATATAGTCTTCGTTTCAAGATGCAATAGTTAGTTTTAAGTGTTTTATTTGCAAAAATCTTTTAAAAATGTCCGTTACATTTAAAGGTATCAGAGGAATGGCTAATACCGCTCCAAGATGGCGGCCTAGATTTCAACGAGGGCGAATCACGTACCTCCATATTACGAATTTCGACCAATCACAGCGCAGATATAGCATTACGTATGAAATTAACAGCCAATGAGAGTGCACCATTTACTCTGAGTTATACGATAAATCCAATAGATGTGAATACAGGAGTTATTTATGCGTGTGCGCTGTTATGTGGATTGTATGTGTTGATTATTTTTGAGGTAAGTTTTTTTTAAGTAAAATAATATTTTTAGTTAATTATTTATTTTCAATAATGTGCGGATGACGCAGATCCATTTGTTAGTATCATAATTTTTGAAGTGAAACTTCTTTAGGCGCGTTGTGAGTAAAACAAGGTCGCGTCATGGCAATACCGTCACGTCATGGAGTAAGGCGACGATTTTGGTATCTCTTAATCTTGCCAGAGAAGTTAAACTGCTGACACGTGTGTTCGGCACACACGCTCTTTTTGTTTATTTTAATTTTTGCAGGTTTTTGGGTATTCATTTTATGAATATTTTTTTTCTATTGCTCTATTTATTTACCTAAGTTTTATTTAATGAAATTTAATGAACCTCGTTATATAAAATAATTGCAACGGGATTTTTTATCTGTGATTTTTAATAATTTGATTTCCGTTAATTTAAAGTGTTTGCATATTTTCTACATCTAGGTACATCTTGGAAAAATGTTAAATATTTGAAAGAATTGAATATTTTTGGAAATGAAAATCTGCAAACCAGAAAAAATATAATTATAAACATACGAAACCACGTTTAAAACCAATTTAAATACCTATCAACAAGCAATCAATCAATTCTAATCTTTATTACAGAGCAATAAAACTGTTAATTAAAATTTAATTACATTAACATCATATCGCATGTAACACTATCTTGTTTCCACAGTTGATTATGAAAGTATATTTAGGTTATAATATGACTTTTACTGCAATATATTATGAAATGTACTTCCTTGACTTGACTAGATGTTAGAGAAATTTGTAAGAACTGCTAATTTCTATAGCTTTCTACACGAAGCTTCACCCGATTTGTTTGAAACCTTTTAAATTATATACTAAAACCTTCCTCGAGAATCACTATTTATATCACAAATAATCTGTTACGTTATTTTAAAGATCTAAGCATACACAGACGAAAGAAAGACTTGGAAAGCGACTTTGTGTAGCGACGCAACGGATTTTGATGCGGTTTTTTCTAATAGATAGAGCGATATAATTCAAGAGGAAGGTTTTAGTATGTTATTTATTAAGTTTTAGACAAAACGGGCGAAGATGCGGGTGGAATGCTAGTAGATTATAAGTAGGAAAATTAATTTTATCATCTCCAGGTGATAAATATTTAGAACAATGGCGGCCGTAATCATGTCTATGACCACATCCCTAGCCACTATTACTATAAAGGGCTAAAGACAAAGTCTACCTGAACTGATCTCCTGGCTAAATTATTATAGCTAGTGGAAATAACACGGCTTTTACCTTTGGAACGAAGTAGCATATCGCGCGTTGCGAAAGAGGGCTAGACGGAATTAAGACCAAAAGTTATAACGACACCTTTTTGCTACAGTTGTGCTTGTGAGCTATAGTTCTCTGTCTCTGAAGCAAGCCAGTTATTTAAGTAACTTCGTTCCATCCGGATATTAGCATTCCTTGACTTATTTCATTTATCATTTAACTCCTGAATATTGTTGATTTGTTTAATTACACTTCAAGAAGGTAAATTTAATTCTATATACTACTTATTTCAAAAGGAAGGGAACTTCGTTCCAATTTATTTATATTATTTTTATTTACTTGGCCAGGTGGTAAACAGAACAATGGCGGCCGTAATCATAGCCACCACTGCTCTAGCCACCATCACAGTGATGGGCGAAAGACCCTCCCTTCCTGAACTGATCTCCTGGTTAGACGTGGAGACGCTGTTGCTGCTCTTCAGCATGATGATACTAGTGGCTATCATGGCGGAGACGGGGATGTTCGACTTCCTTGCTGTGTTCACTTTTGAGGTAGGTTTTTTTTCAGTTTTCGCTGTATGTTTGTATGCTAACTAAACATTTATTTATAAGTGATTGGCCCACTTTTTCCGCCCTATTGCCCGTTTTATCCTTTTTTTATGTTTTTATTAAATAGTCATGCAAAAGTAGAGGGCGTATAAAGCCAGATAATTCTACGATTAAGCCTCGCCCATTACGCGCCATGCCGCGCGCCCTCACAATACCCTCATACACCCGGCTCATCCAACGTACGTAAAGTTCATCGCACGCTAAATTATACACAATATTCTTCGCTCGTTCAACGCGTATTTTCGGTAGTTAGTAGGTATGTTGTCTAAAATAATTGTATAAAACAGTGAAGTTGAAATCATCACAAATTATGTAATATGTCTTTTTATTATTATTTGTTTATAATTATTAATGATAATCTATACATATTATAAAACAATAAAAAAACTGTCTGTATGTAATATATAAAAAAAAAACAATATTAGGGAAACAGTATAGAGCACGAATCCGTAAAAAAAGTCTGTCGAAATAGCGAGTATAGATACTATTTTTAAATAAACATACGCAGTCGACGACACACATTCCTCCAGAACTTTATTTTGATTAATTTGGTTATAGTCCATTGATTGAGTCCCTCCAAGGGGGGTCTAGAGTGCGTGAGTTAGTAACGTAAGATGTTTCTTCGGAAACATGTCAAGAGTCCCTAGGTAATAAACATACTAAAACCCCGGGCCACTGGGAGGAGCCCCGGAGTGGGGGGCGGGCGGAAATGGGTCCATTTTTTCATTTTTCGCTTAAATCTCAAAAACGGTACATGTTAGAGAAAAACTTTCAAGGAAAAATTGAAAGGCCATAAAATTATCTACAAGTTGTACCTGAATCATTTTTTCCTATATCCTACCGTTTCTGAGTTATACGCAGTAAAACATGATTTTGGCTCAAACAATTTCAACATCAATCGATCAAAAAATATTTCTTTCTTCCAAAAAATTCAAATGTGCAACTTGTGACCAGTACTGATAGATTGCTCTTAATTAGGTCTATAATTGGTAAAATAAACACATTCCTCCATGGAAGCCTTTAGGAGGAATCGATTGTCAAAATATTATATTAGGGCAGTTTGAGTTACTGAACTTGATCTTTTTATTTTTTTCTTCCAAAAAACTCAAAAGTGCAACTTGTGACCGGTACAGATAGATTGCTCATAATTAGGTCTATCATTGATAAAAATACCAGATTCCACCATGGAGGCGTTTACGGGAATTGAATTTTATTAGGGTAGTTAGTTAAAAAGTTCATGTATCGTAACTACCCTAATAAAATTCAATACCTCCTAAAGGCCTCCATGGTGGAATCTGGTATTTTTATCAATGATAGACCCAATTATGAGCAATCTATCTGTACCGGTCACAAGTTGCACTTATGAGTTTTTTGGAAGAAAAAAATAAAAAGATCAAGTTCAGTAACTCAAACTGCCCTAATATAATATTTTGACAATAGATTCCTCCTAAAGGCTTCCATGGAGGAATGTGTTTATTTTACCAATTATAGACCTAATTAAGAGCAATCTATCAGTACCGGTCACAAGTTACACTTTTGAGTTTTTTGGAAGAAATAAATATTTTTTGATCGATTGATGTGGAAATTGTTTGAGCCAAAATCATGTTTTACTGCGTATAACTCAGAAACGGTAGGATATAGGAAAAAATGATTCAGGTACAACTTGTAGATAATTTTATGGCCTTTCAACTTTTCCTTGAAAGTTTTTCTCTAACATGTACCGTTTTTGAGATTTAAGCGAAAAATGAAAAAATGGACCCATTTTCCCCCTCCCCCCACTCCGGGGCTCCTCCTAGTGGCCCGGGGTTTTAGTATGTTTATTACCTAGGGACTCTTGACATTTTTCCGAAGAAACATCTTACGTTACTAACTCACGCACTCTAGAACTTTTTATTCAATGGACTATTAGATTTTACGACATTTTTCGACTCAGCAATTATTCTAAAAATAAAAATAAAAATTATCCTTTATAAAATATTACAAAGTTCTTCGAAATTTACGTATTATTTTATCGAGAGCTGGTAACTTTAGCAGGTACCTTTCTGGAGTATTTTTTTCTGCGTGGCAATAGTCAGTAGACACAGGTTGAGAGTGAGGGTCCACATTTTCCAAATTTAAAATTGTTCTGTGAAATTAGTAAATTACTTTCAAACAGGGTCAATTTGATTGATTGCATTTGCAAGGCGACCGTAGGAATTAGGTACCTACATAACTAAGTATAAAAAGTGTCTTTGTAAATTGTAGGTACCCACTATGAATGTAGGTATCTATAAATATCGTCGCATGAATACTCAACTCGCGGAAACGAATTTACAGAATTTACACAAATAATAATATCCAAACTCGCCTGGATAAACTTTCTCAAATGAATCTATAGTTTAGGTGGTCTGTTGCGGTTCTGCATCAGGTGTTTCAGTTTTCAAAATAAATTATTATTTTATATTTCCCGGATAATATAATAGTACCTACACAACAAAATAACTTTCATTCAAATCCGTCCAGTAGTTCCGGAGATTAGCGTGTACAAACAAACAGAAAAACACAGACAGTTTTTTTTATTTACGGGATAAAACTCATCCTATGACCTTTCTCAGGTCTCAAGCTATATCTGCACCAAAATTAGAGCCCAGACATACATACAGACAGACATACAAAAATTCTAAAAACTATATTTATGTATAGATATGTACTACATATTACTATGTAATACAGATTATGAATATATTATATATATACATATACATAATATGTATATTATAAAAAAATACCTATTCAATGTAAGTACAGTTTTGACTTTCGTACGAATTTGCAGAGGCGGCTCGTGACAAAATTTTATGGGTGTTCACTTGAAATAAAACACTGAAAATACATGGTGTAAAGCAGTACAATTTATCAAAAAAATTACTTATAAAGAAAATGCATACGTGGGTGAATTTCCCAAACGACTTTTTTTTTTGTCTTCATTGAAATTAGTATTTGAAAAAAGGAATATTGTTCTGTACTATTTTTTTTTGTATTCATTAGGTATTTATTGGGTTGTGGCATAAAATATTATTTGTCTAAGTCTATTTACAAAGGTAGAAATAAATACATAAACCTCTATTTTTGTCACATCGGTGCTGTCCCTCTACTTTTTTTACAAGCAAAAACGCTTATATCGTTATAAAAATAAGTAACTTAAGAATAGAACTTATTCTATTTCATAGAATATTAGTTTTATTATTAATATGTAGCATATTTTATTACGTAATTCATAATATTTATTACTGAGAGGCATAAATGTACTTGTCTCGCAAAATTTTGTCATATCGCTGCACAAAAGTAATTTAAACCTAACTTTGCATCGATGAGTCCGACAGTGTCCCCACCCCAATTTTATTTCCCTCGTTAGTGTGTGCTAGTGCGCAGTCAGGACGGACGTGTGTCAAATCGCTGCATATTCCCGCCAATTACGTAAGTACGACATTTCAGTTACTTCCAAGCAATTATTTTATATTATCGGTGGTTGCATTTTTCTAGTGTAATGTGAAGTTTTATTACGATTGTTTGGTTCTAACAGACATAGTAAGTAAATTAGCATCATTATAGGTACTTGAATTTAGCCTAAATATTATACATTTTTCATAATTTTCAAAAAAGTCGATAATTTCTCACGTCGCTGTTCTCATATCGCTGTAATCGGTGGTCTTTTTTACCACCGATGTGATAATTTACACCGATGTGATAAGAAAAATCAATCGGTGTCTTAAATATCATATCGGTGTTTTGATTCATGATCGACGCATAGTTTTGTCACATCGGTGGATTGTTTTATCACATCGGTAGATCATATTATCACCTCGGTGTAATTTTATCATATTGGTAGACATAGTGTCATTTCATTAAAGTAAACAAAAAAACAATGGAGCATACCTACAACCATACATTATATACATACATATACACATATTATATTTTTTAACTTTCATAAATATTAACTTGTGTGCAGCTCGTGCCGCACACAATTCGTTCGAGTAATTTTGTTTAAGATTAATTTTGTTTAAGAATGCTGAAATCAAAACTAAACGAGGAGGAGAAAAAAGAGAGAAAGAGGTTGATGGAAAGAATAAGAAAAGCTAAAATCAAAAGTGATCCTGTGTTAAACGAGCAGCATTTAAGAAAAGACAGAGAACGCTTAGCTAAAAGAAAGGCAGCTGGACTTATCCTAACCCGAAGCCAAATGACTGCACATGCACGTCGCAATGCACAAAAGAAAAACCGAATCAGTGCCCGTGCATATTATCAGCGGAAAAAAAATAAGGCAAATGGTGCCCGCAACAACCCAACAAGTGTTTCAGAGACCAATGACGCAGAATCGCTACCGAAAAATCAAGATAATGAGCCCGGTATTTCTCAAGAACTAATAGGACCTCATAGCCCACGGCTATTGCGACAGAATGTTCGATGTAATAGTCCTAATTTGCGTATTGATGCCATAGTAGCGAGTAGTTCCCACTATTTACGTACAAGCAGTCCCCTAGATTTATCAATAGCATCTCCTTTACGAACGCCAAGTATTAGTTCTATAAATTCAGAAGAATCAACATTACGCCCAAATAGTCCTAACTTAGACACATCCTTTAATACTGTTAAATTCAAACAAGACATTAAAATGAAATTTCGTAAATATCAAAACGTTAAAACTCAGCAAATACACGATTTAAGAAAACAATTGGCAAAGGCTAATAAAGAGAAACTAATGTACAAAAAGAGATACATGAGACTACATCAAGAATTTAAGAAATTAAAACAGAGTAATTTAGAAGTGAGACGAATCCCAACGAAGCCAAAAAATATAGACCTGCAAAAACGTATCCGTAAGATTGTTGTTCAGTTTTTTGAGGATGATGAAAATTCAAATCTTTGCCCAGGTAAAAAGGATACTGTCACACAAAATGGAGTAAAAAAACAGAAAAGGCTGATGAAAGACACAATTAAAAATTTACACAAAAAGTATTTGACTTCGGGCTACCCTCCAATCAGTTACGTCACTTTTACAAGAATGAGGCCGTTTTGGGTCACGCAGCCAAAATTAAACTTGAGAAATACATGCCTATGTGAGAAACATGAGAACATGGATCTTGTTATATCATCTTTAAAAAGAAATCGTATCATAAAAGAAAACACCACGACTGAAATTCTAAGTAGTATTTGCTGTGATATTTTTAAGGTAGAATGCCTGCAAAGAACATGTCCTGTCTGTAAGAATCGTCATTTAAATTATCAAGAATTTGATAACTCCAAAGATGTTATTTATTGGAATTGGAAGAAGATAAAAAAGAATTACAAAAAAAATGGAGTCGATAAAATAGCCGTTAATGTAGAAAAAGTAAAAATAACCGTTAAACCATTACAACTAATCAAAATATTTGAAAACAATCTGAAACCGTTCTTAACACATTGTAGTAATATACGAAATCAAAGTCAAGCTTTTAAGCACTACAAACAAAACATGACTGAAAAGGATTGTGTCGTTCACATTGACTTTAGTGAGAACTATAGCTCCAAGTACGGGTCCGAAATACAATCTATGCACTTTGGTGGCAGTCGTCAACAATTCACATTACACACTGCTGTAATTTACTATAAAAATAAGGAAGAGAATATAACAACTCAATGTTTCTGCACTATTAGTTCTTCACTGCGCCATGATGCTGCCGCCGTTTGGGCTCACCTTGTTCCAATATTAGAAGAAATTAAACAGGAAGCTCCAATTGTTCAGAATCTTATTATTATTTCTGATTCTCCATCAGGCCAGTATCGGAATAAGAAAATTTTTTATATTATGTCCCAACTCAGTATTTACTGCTCTTCTCTGACTAACATAATATGGAACTATAGTGAATGTGGTCATGGAAAAGGTGCGCCAGATGGAGTAGGTGGGCTACTGAAGCGAACGGCGGATCGATTTGTTGCACACGATGGTGATATGAATAATATAGACTCTTTTGTAAACTATTTAAAATCTGCTGTCCAAGGCGTGAAAATTAGTACTGTAGAAGAATATGAAGTTGAAGAAAAGGACTGGCTTCTCCCTACAAATTTGAACACATTTCGTGGAACATTGCAAGTCAAACAAGTCATTTGGACTAAAGAAGCTAAAAATCGTATAGTTTTACGTCGACTTTCTTGTATAGAAGATGAATGTATGAAATATGTTGTTAAATGTCCACATGGCAAACATCTAGACTTCCACAATTTGTCAACCGAACACGAAATTAAGTCTAAACCTCAACTTTCTACTTCGAGTAATAAAAAATCCAGAACTAAATCCAAAATAGATATCACTAAAATGCGACCAGTAAAGTTAACTGACAAATTAATTTTGTTCCCACAGCCATCACATTCAAAGTATTTTACACCATCAAATACATTAAAAATCTCGGAAAATGCGGCACCCAGATCATCCTCTTCGACAAAAATGTCTGAAAATTTGCTATTGAACTATGTAGATCTTGATCAAAGTACTCCTGCCTGTTCATTTTTAGAGAAAATTGACACGAACATTTTAGTTGGTTTAGAGGAATCAACTCAATTCGTAAATAAAGAGGATACGGTAAAAGCATCTAATAGATTTTCAAGTCCTACCGTGGAAGACAGTGACACCGATGAGGAAATATTTAGAATAAAATCTAAAATTAACTTTAAAAAAGAAAAAAATGAGCCACGTAAACCAACTCCTGACATCAAACAGAGATTTAATTATATATTTGGTTGCAGTGACACTGATGATGACTTATTTTGATCTGGGCTGATTTGTTTTTAAAATTTTTATTTTTATTGTTTTTAGTTTTAATTGAAAAAAAGAGGTTTAATTGTTGTAACAGATAATAATTATAAAAGTACGTAATTAAGTGCTGTGATTAACTATAGGTATACTACATAGTCTTCTATGACTTAAAAGTCTAATTATGGTGCAATTTAATAAAAGTGGAGTACGAAGACGGTTCAAGTTCTGTAGTGATTTATGTTGAACTTAAAGGCTGATTAACATAATAACCAAATTATACTGACAGATTTAATTTAAGTTTTTTTTTTAAGGGTAAAGATTATTTGCTAGATGTAAGATATAAGCGATCTCTATGTAATCTATGATACTTACGCACTGAGAACAAAGATTTTAAAAATATTAAATTAAGTGATAATTAAAGCTGTGATTATTGTAGTGTTGTTATGATTAAGGTTAAACTTAAAAGGCTGATTAATTAGGTATATAAAGTTTTCTTATATAAAGTTTCTATTCTTAGTATTGTTGAACCTAGAACGCCACAATGTTTTAAGTGTACCTACACATGGCAAAACAATTAGCTTGATCGCCACATTAATAAATGTGTATTGTACAATAACGTACAAGAAATTTTTGTTTTTTATACTTCTTTTAAATAAACACAATGATAATTAAAAAAAACATTATTTTTTATTCTAAGAAAATAATACCCTTAGTTCAGGTATTCAGTTCTTAGTCACTCCTTCAAAAATGTATAAGCCTACTATTTCTTTTTTGATGTTCAAAGGTGGATAGATTATCATATCGCTGTATATGTATATCACATCGGTGAATAAATTTATCATATCGGTGTACAGAAAAGATAATCGGTGCCGGATTGTCACATCGGTGGAAACCAGAATTCAAACTGAATTTTCTCCATAGTCTTAAAAGATACGTTGATGGTTACCAATAAGGGAGTATTTAGTATCCTAAATATTACATTAAACATGAAAAAAATAAAAAATATATATAAATGAAAAAGTTCACCGATATGATAAGAAAAATGGCATTTGTTGAAATTCACCCACGTGATACGTCTTTCTTTTTGGTGTGCAAAAATATCTATAACTTAAAGCGACAAGACCGATAGACGCCAATTGCAGTTCATTCAACAAATGGTACCGAGATTGTGAATGTTTTTTCATCTTGATTGAAAGATGAGCTAAGTCGTCAACGCCCGTTTCAGTCCAAGCACTCTCACCTCCGCCGGCCGCGCCCGCTTTAAATAAAAGACACGGAAAACAAAATAGTTTGTTGCTTTCATCACAACCACACAACCACGGTGTTTTCACATATTGTTCAGATTTAAACACACGCGTATATGTTTTCGTTTTTGTCGTACATTTTTGCGTAAGATCAAGTTCAGGCCGTGGCGGTCCCTTAGCTTTACATTCAAGCCGAATTTGTAACGTTTTATCACACTTTTTAATGAACGCCACATTATAATTATTGTTAATTTTAACACTCACAAGTAATACTGATAACTACAGGCTATTTCAACACGTATTTTATAATTTTAATTAGAAAATTGCATGAATCGCGCGCGTGCATTGAAGTTGACTCGAGTGTTTGTTTATATTATAGAAGTGGTAACTGGCAACCTCGCGCGCAATCGCTGTCCTGCCTGGCGGTAAAAACGAACCGGCAACGTTTGCGGGTGCGGCGCTCCGAATTTTGCTACTTTTCCATAGAAAATCTTTTGTTTCACGCGCAGGGCTCTGGCAAAACCCTCTCTTTCACTCCTATTGGATTTCATATTAGGAAATGTACTAAATCTTTTTTCATTGGAGCGCAATCGTGAGCGCTCCGCTTCGCGCGTTACATAATACAGTAGGTATTATACAGGTGTATGGGATGATGGAATGATGGATATATTCATTGGTATTAACAGTAGTTATGCGATTGATTTTAAATAGTAATAATTAATGGTAATAATTAAATTAAGGAGTATGATTTTATTATAATTATTTATGGGAGTTCACTGCACCAGCGCTCCTTAGGGCGAGCCGCCTCTGCGAATTTGTTATACCTATGTATAGATGTTATGTATGATTATCTAATACAGATTGTAAATATAATATATATGTACTATTCACAACCGCTTTACATATTATTTATATTATTATTTACTGGAGCGAACATAGGATCTGCCTATAGTAATAATAATAATATAAATCTTTCTTGACTTGATTGATTGCACCGCGACTGTAAGAATTAGGTACCTACCACTATGAATTTTATTTACCTATCTATAGTTGCTGCAGACCTGCTGTCGCGTCAATACTCAGCCCGCGGAAATTATTTTACAGAAACTAAACTTTCTCAAATAGGTAAATCAAGACTTATCTTTTTATATTATAACTAGCGGTCCGCCCCGGCTTCGCTCGTGGTACATATTTCGCAATAAAAGGTAGACTATGTTCTTTCTCAGGGTCTAAAGATTATCTGTGCCAAATTTCATCAAAATCGGTCCAGTAGTTTATGCGTGAAAACCATACATACATACATACACACATACATACAAACCTTTCCTCTTTATAATATTAGTATAGATTATTATTTATTAATATTATAACAATACTATTATATTATACATTATATACATTATTACCTTCGACATTTAGTTATCTTTTCAATTTGAATCTTCTTTAGTTCTCGTTTCTTTGTTGTTTACCATTTTCAACAAATCAATATTCGGCGTAATTATAAAACACGGCGCAGCAATTTTAGCGTGGTCTACTCGTCTCAACGGAGCGATAGCGTCTGATGTATGAAATAGAATTATGTTTTTAGCTCCCGGAACGTGCGATGGAAGATGATTTCTTGCGTAATTAAAAATATAGTAAGCGCCAAAAGTGTTTTATCGTGATTAAACCAAAACTAAAAGTAATTACACAAAATGCTCTGACGAATATCTTGCAAATGTTTGAATATAATTGTTTATGAAAAAAAAATCATAATAAGTATTACCATGTCCAGTAAAAAACGTAAAAGTGTGAAATTTAGAGGTAACTTCGTGAATTTTTTCTATCGAGTCAATTTCAATATTTTATGTTTTTGATCTGACAATATAATCGAAAATATCATCAAGTTTTACATATATTTTATTTTTTATATTTGGTCTTGAATACTACACGTATCAACTAAAAGTTGATTGGTGATTTGACTTTATACGCGCCCTTAAAAGCTTATTAAACTCCGAAGGAGCGTGACTATATTTTTTAGCACGCTTTTATTTGCTTCACCTGTATACACATATGTATGATTTTGCCATTAAACCGAACAGATTTAATTCAAACTTTGTACACTTATCAAGGATCGGTGACAATACATTAATTTTATATAACTAGTTGCCCAGCAGACGTTTATCTGCTCTATTGCACAGATTAGATGCTAGCCTATTGCTCCATTTTCGTATTTTCTCTATAAGAAGTAAGAACCTTGTGCCTTAACAAATAAAAAATAATTACCGAATTGGTCGAGCCGTTTTACGCTTAGCATTTTATACTAATTATTATATTTAGTCGCCAAGGATGTCTTGATATAAAATATTTTATTATCATATAAATATAAAAGATAATAATTCCCCAATCTCACTGATTTATCTACTAATATTATGTATATTCAATTTATTTCCAACTTGAAATGATAAAGTCATTTATTTTAATATAAGGATTTAAATATATGATGAAACTAGCTACGCCCCGTGGTTCCACCCGCTTGGCTCCGCTCCTATTGGTCTTAGCATGATGATATATAGCCTTCCTCGATAAATGGGCTATCTAACACCGAAATAATTTTTCAAATCAGATCAGTAGTTCCTGAGATTAGCGCGTTCACATAAAAAATACTTAAATAACAAAATTACGCGAAAAATTTTTTGCTAAATTTTTCCTTAAAATCCATGTATTCGTCTCTAGCTTCGCGAAGCCGGCATATACAGCTCCGTCACGCTGGAACCCGCTTTAAAAAAAACCTTACTTTTTTTCAGCCTATTTTACCTACAAACGATGCTAATAAATGTAGTATAGGTCAATTTTTTGTAGTCTTATTAGTTACTTAGAAAACATCATTGATATCGTTCGAAGTAAAAAATATAAATAATAGCGTGTTGATTAGTTTTGGAATGGGTTCCAAATTGATTGTAGTTTATTGTAGTGGCAAGAAAATTCTTTATTTGCGTTGTTTTATCTCAAATTATTGCAAGAAGGTCACAATAACAAGATTTAAAAAAATAAATAACACTTGTTCAAAAACTACAAACGATGCCAATAAATGTAGTATAGGTCAATTTTTTGTAGTCTTATTAGTTACTTAGAAAACATCATTGATATCGTTCGAAGTAAAAAATATAAATAATAGCGTGTTGATTAGTTTTGGAATGGGTTCCAAATTGATTGTAGTTTATTGTAGTGGCAAGAAAATGCTTTATTTGCGTTGTTTTATCTCAAATTATTGCAAGAAGGTCACAATAACAAGATTTTAAAAAATAAATAACACTTGTTCAAAAACTACAAACGATGCCAATAAATGTAGTATAGGTCAATTTTTTGTAGTCTTATTAGTTACTTAGAAAACATCATTGATATCGTTCGAAGTAAAAAATATAAATAATAGCGTGTTGATTAGTTTTGGAATGGGTTCCAAATTGATTGTAGTTTATTGTAGTGGCAAGAAAATTCTTTATTTGCGTTGTTTTATCTCAAATTATTGCAAGAAGGTCACAATAACAAGATTTTAAAAAATAAATAACACTTGTTCAAAAACTACAAACGATGCCAATAAATGTAGTATAGGTCAATTTTTTGTAGTCTTATTAGTTACTTAGAAAACATCATTGATATCGTTCGAAGTAAAAAATATAAATAATAGCGTGTTGATTAGTTTTGGAATGGGTTCCAAATTGATTGTAGTTTATTGTAGTGGCAAGAAAATTCTTTATTTGTGTTGTTTTATCTCAAATTATTGCAAGAAGGTCACAATAACAAGATTTTAAAAAATAAATAACACTTGTTCAAAAACTACAAACGATGCCAATAAATGTAGTATAGGTCAATTTTTTGTAGTCTTATTAGTTACTTAGAAAACATCATTGGTATCGTTCGAAGTAAAAAATATAAATATGTAATAGCGTGTTGATTAGTTTTGGAATGGGTTCCAAATTGATTGTAGTTTATTGTAGTGGCAAGAAAATGCTTTATTTGCGTTGTTTTATCTCAAATTATTGCAAGAAGGTCACAATAACAAGATTTTAAAAAATAAATAACACTTGTTCAAAAACTACAAACGATGCCAATAAATGTAGTATAGGTCAATTTTTTGTAGTCTTATTAGTTACTTAGAAAACATCATTGATATCGTTCGAAGTAAAAAATATAAATAATAGCGTGTTGATTAGTTTTGGAATGGGTTCCAAATTGATTGTAGTTTATTGTAGTGGCAAGAAAATTCTTTATTTGCGTTGTTTTATCTCAAATTATTGCAAGAAGGTCACAATAACAAGATTTTAAAAAATAAATAACATTTGTTCAAAAACTACAAACGATGCCAATAAATGTAGTATAGGTCAATTTTTTGTAGTCTTATTAGTTACTTAGAAAACATCATTGATATCGTTCGAAGTAAAAAATATAAATAATAGCGTGTTGATTAGTTTTGGAATGGGTTCCAAATTGATTGTAGTTTATTGTAGTGGCAAGAAAATTTTTTATTTGCGTTGTTTCATCTCAAATTATTGCAAGAAGGTCACAATAACGATATTTAAAAAAATAAATAACACTTGTTCAAAAACTACAAACAATGTAGTTGATTGTAGCTAAACTCATATGTTTGTAGTGGCTGCTGAACCCCTGTAAGCAATAAAAAACAAAAAATTTAGTGTTCAATAAGTTAATATATTCAAAACAATTATGAGCCTTGGATTTCGTGTCGTTTGTAGTTTTAGAAAAAAAAATATTCATGCTCATACATACATCTTCGCACACGTGCGTGTTTGTGTATGCGTGTGGGAGTTTCGTAATTTAGTGTACATTAAATTGCACATGATATATGTTAAAAAAAAAAGAGTTGGATATCTTTAATGTTCAGTAGTTTGCTGTTCAATGTTACAAAGTCACTTAATAATCCGAAACTGCTGAGACGACAAAAGTAATTAAAATGAAATAATGGATAAATTCCATCCGAAACGAAAAAAAAACTCAAAATAGTGCAATATAAAAAATTGGAATTAATATTGTCATTTATCGTTTATTGTAGTACTGGTAAAATAATTTATCCTCTAAACTAACTTCAAGAAAAATCAGATAAAACTAGCCAAATTGTAGTGGTATAATAAAATGACACTGGCATAAAAACTACAAACGATATGAACAATTGTCACAGTACCTTTATATTTGTATGTCTTGCTTATTACTGATTATAAGTGCGAATGAATAAATCTACTTAGTGTTTGATAGAGTGATACATTTTAAGACGTTAGAAAATAGACAAGGAAATCGTTCGTAGTTTCACAGCTATTTTATGTAATAAAATAATCATAAATATTTATATGCAATTACAAGAGTGATATGTGATATAACTTAGTACTACTATTTGTTATTTTTTTATAATTTCAACTAATAATAAAATCGTTTGTAGTTTTTGAACAAGTGTTATTTATTTTTTAAAATCTTGTTATTGTGACCTTCTTGCAATAATTTGAGATAAAACAACGCAAATAAAGAATTTTCTTGCCACTACAATAAACTACAATCAATTTGGAACCCATTCCAAAACTAATCAACACGCTATTATTTATATTTTTTACTTCGAACGATATCAATGATGTTTTCTAAGTAACTAATAAGACTACAAAAAATTGACCTATATACTACATTTATTGGCATCGTTTGTAGTTTTTGAACAAGTGTTATTTATTTTTTAAAATCTTGTTATTGTGACCTTCTTGCAATTATTTGAGATAAAACAACGCAAATAAAGCATTTTCTTGCCACTACAATAAACTACAATCAATTTGGAACCCATTCCAAAACTAATCAACACGCTATTATTTATATTTTTTACTTCGAACGATATCAATGATGTTTTCTAAGTAACTAATAAGACTACAAAAAATTGACCTATACTACATTTATTGGCATCGTTTGTAGTTTTTGAACAAGTGTTATTTATTTTTTAAAATCTTGTTATTGTGACCTTCTTGCAATAATTTGAGATACAACAACGCAAATAAAGAATTTTCTTGCCACTACAATAAACTACAATCAATTTGGAACCCATTCCAAAACTAATCAACACGCTATTATTTATATTTTTTACTTCGAACGATATCAATGATGTTTTCTAAGTAACTAATAAGACTACAAAAAATTGACCTATACTACATTTATTGGTATCGTTTGTAGTTTTTGAACAAGTGTTATTTATTTTTTAAAATCTTGTTATTGTGACCTTCTTGCAATAATTTGAGATAAAACAACGCAAATAAAGCATTTTCTTGCCACTACAATAAACTACAATCAATTTGGAACCCATTCCAAAACTAATCAACACGCTATTATTTATATTTTTTACTTCGAACGATATCAATGATGTTTTCTAAGTAACTAATAAGACTACAAAAAATTGACCTATACTACATTTATTAGCATCGTTTGTAGGTAAAATAGGCTGAAAAAAAGTAAGGTTTTTTTTAAAGCGGGTTCCAGCGTGACGGAGCTGGCATATACCGCTTCGCTAATGTGAGTATTTTGTCTATGAACACATAATCTTAAACGATAGCTCACATGCGGGTGGCAAAGTTGGGCGGTTTGCTTGTTGGGGGTGTACACATGGAATTTTAAGAATTCCTCTATTTAAAAAAAAATGCGTCTGGAATTTTATAATTATTTTTTACGTACTCAGCGTATGCAAAACTACAAGTCCCTTTGCGCTTAGTATACCGAAAGTGGGACACCCTGTATAAGTATAGATTTATTCAATTAAATTCCAACCTGAAATGATAGTCATTTATTTTAATTTAATATACCTAATAATATGTTGAAATAACAAATCTTGATTAGAAACAATTCTACAATCAATTATATAAGATTAGATTGCATATATCTTTTATCATAACACCTATTATTGTTAATATTAATAATGATCACTAATACAAGTAGTTTTTTTACTAGAAATATCTGGATTTTCATAAATAATTCAAATAACTGATAATAGACAAAGAGTTTTCAACAACCTCTTGAAAACTAGCATAAGTGCATAGATTAAGTATATCATAAAATTCATATTTTTATAGGTATTTACTATTTATAGTACCTAATACCTATACAAGTTGGAGCCAACGGATTCACTCGCATGATTTTTTTAAATAAATTGTTTTAAATTCGGATCGGCTCATTTATTAAACTATATTCCGTTTTTTATTCATTCAGTGTATTTTTTTTATAATATATTAAAAAAGAGTGTAAGGACAGAAGGAAATTATTAAACCGTGGCGATCCTAAATATTTAAAACAATATACATTCACGAGGCGGGACTCGAACCCGCATCCTTTCCGCCAAACCGGGCGGATGCCTAACCGACTCAGCCACTCGTGACCCGCCAGAGCGATCGAATTTATTCTATTCTTTCAGTTTTATGTGTCTAAGGGACAAACCAATAGATGGCGCGCGGTGTGTCCCTTAGACACATAAAACTGAAAGAATAGAATAAATTCGGTCAGGAGGTAAAGGAGTCGGTTACATACAAACATACAGGTGAAGCTAATAAAAGCGTAAAAAAAAAATATTACGTTAGCTTCTCTATACAAACTATAAATACCTATGCTAAAATTTTCGTAAAAAAGTATAATTCTTAAGTTTTGTAAATGGCCTAAGATTTTCCTTCACATTAAGTGTGTCCATATAACATGTGTACGTATGTCAAGGTCATTATATTATCTAGTGTATATATACTACTTGTGATAAACTATCATGTTGTCTATTCAATATTTGCTGACTGGCTCAGTTCGTAATGAGGAAAACTATATTTAATATCGTTAATCGAAATACATACAAAAATAAATTGACTGACTTATCAAGACAGACTTTACTAGGATTAGACACAATATGATACTTTGCACTGCTTTTCCTCTAAAAGTTTTAGTGAGCTAAGGAAGCTAAGATCGTAGGTATGAATTTATTTTCAGTTTTGAAGTTCTTAGTTATATTTTATTAGATGTCCCGGCAAGCGTTGTTCTGCCTTACTTTTATCACTTAGGGGTATGAAAAATAGATATTGGCCGATTCTTTGATCTACCCAATAGGCACACAAATTTTCATGAGAATCGGTCCAGCCGTTTCGGAGGAGCATGGTAATATTGTGACACTAGAATTTTATATGAGTATGTATATAGAGATGAAAATTTAATTTTATTGATTTCAGGTAACAAAAGGCAAGCTATGGCCGCTCATTACTGTTCTTTGCGCGATCACCGCCATTCTATCTACATTTTTGGACAATGTGACAACAGTTTTATTGATGGCTCCAGTCACTATCAGGTAGGTTTTTATTAGCTTCACCTGTATGTTTGTATGTAACCGACTCCTTTAGACTCGATTTTGACATTTAAACGGACAGATTTATTGCACACTTATCAAGGATTGGGGACAATACCTACAATAAATCCATGAGCTTACATTTTAAAAGTAAATTTTTACTTTAAGTATGTGTGTAATTTATTATTGACGTATAAAAACATAATATAAAACAATGGTTAAACTGACTATAAACATACTCAGGACAAAAGTATTAGTTAGTTATTACTTTTTTATTTTTTTTATTTAATTAACCATAATATTTTAAATTTTACGGACATTGTCGTAACTACGATAAACAACTAGACTCACAATCATATTGTATTAAACATTCATTGAAATTAACACCTTATTTCTTGGTAGTAATGTTCAAGGTCTCTTGTATCGCTTATTAGAAAACTCGGAGTTTTTGTGCGTGATTGTGAGTTAAGTTGTTTATTGATTGTGTTGAATTAATGAAACGATCGCAGATTCATATTTTATTGTATTTTATTAATTAAAGTTGAATTTTGATTGTGATGATCTTTAATATTTCATTTATTTTATTTTTGCTGTTTGTTATAATTCATTTCTCTTCTTTTAATTTTTAAATAATAGATATAATATTTCTCTAATATTTTTCTGTCTAATTGAAGACAGGCAGGTTTTTGGTTTTATAAATATACTAGCTGTGCTCCGCAGTTTCACCCGCATTTATTCACTTCTGTTGATTTTAGCGTGATGATATATAGGTATGATATATAGGTACAATATTTCGTGTGTATTGGTCTTAACCCAAGTTTCAGGCCCAATTTGACGCGTCCTCATTTACATTTTATTAAAATACATGTGTCACTCGAGGCCTTCCTCGATGAATGGACTATCTAACACCGAAATAATTTTTCAAATCGGACCAGTAGTTCTAGATATAAGCGCGTTCAAACAAACAAACAAACTCTTCAGCTTTATAATATTAGCATAGATTAATTAGCATTTAATAATTTCCTATTAACTTTCAGGCTGTGCGAAGTAATGGACCTAGACCCGGTGCCTATACTAATGTCTATGGTGCTATTCAGTAATATCGGTGGCACGGGCACACCGGTGGGGGACCCGCCTAATGTGATCATCGCTTCTAATAAGGCTGTTGTTCAGGCGGTGAGTGGATGTAGATAGATAGATAGATAAAAAAAATTAGGAATAAGTAGAGCGTAATAATCGCTTTATTTGTGACTTTAATTAACATGGATACAGTTTACAGATAAAAATGGGGGGGAGGAAGTTTTGAACCTTTTGAGAATAAATTTGTTTGAAATCTTTAAATTGAGTATTATATTCACTAATTTGAACATGTCACACAGTACTTGCATGTAAACTTTTAAATGATAAATAGAGTGAAATGACTGCCATTTTAATTTTGGAGGAAAAATACATTTAAGACGAGTTATACATTGCCCAAAGCTTGTTATCTTATAACTTATAAGTATTCATCATTTTTGCCTTTCGCTCATTGAGCTTAAAATAAACTTTCAATTTAAAGTTCATTCAGTATAACTAGTGTATATGTATACTCGCATAATTTATTTACCAAAAAAACGCATCCTGTATAATCATATTTTCCAATTTCAGGGTATAAACTTCACAAATTTCACGCTTCACATGACATTGGGTATTCTATTGGTGTCCGTACAGACGTACTTCCAGTTGCGTTTTATATATAGAGACACTAATAAACTCCGTTTGAACGTCCCTAGGGATATACAGGGTGAGTCGAAATTATTTTTTTTAAATTTTGTATCAAATTGTAACTTGTGCAACGACTCTTCTTTTTAATTACCGAATTGGTAGTAAATAATTTCTTTCTGTAATTTGACGATTCAAAAGCTTTTAATAAAATTCAGTTGGGTAAATAAATGTTTTAGTTTTAGTTTATTCATTCATCAATACATAAATTACACACCAAAATTATGGTAAGATACCGAACGAATATTGCACAATTACTTATTAAATATGTTAATTTAATAAGAAAAGCCAGCTCTTATACTTTTATTAAATGAATCACACATGTATTACATTATACAACATCAGCCAATACTTGAGCACGAGTGCACGTAAGAAAAGAAATAATGTTGCCAATATAAATGTACCATACTCTATATACAACTAACATAATGAACAAAATATTTAACTCTAATTACAAATATAACGGAAAAAAGAAACACAAATTACACAATCTTAATATATAAATAAATCTCGTGTCACAATGTTTGTCCTCAATGGACTCATAAACCACTTAAGCGATTATAATAAAATTCGCACACCATATGCAGTTCAATCCAACTTGAGAGATAGGATAGCTTAAACATGTAAGTACCACGGGCGAAGCCGGGGCGGACCACTAGTTACTCACTAAAATATTTAAATTTTCCAGATTTACGTCACCAAATTTCAATATGGCGTCGCGCGATAGAATCCCTCCCGCACCTCAGTAAAGACGCACATGTAGTTAGAGAGAGGCTTGAAAGGAAAATGGCGAAATTAACAGCACAATTGGAAGTTATGGTCAAGGAAAGTACGAAACGTGTGTGTCCTAAAGACACGTTTCATACAACGCTAGTGGAATTGAAGGCTAAGGTAAGTTACAATAAAAAAAAATCCGGGTTGCACTCCGGGAGTGCCGGCAGAAGTAAAAACTTGATTATTAACGTTGAGAATATTTTGGAATGGTATCCGTCTTACGCTTTTTCGATTAGGTCACGTGTCCTGACGCGAGTTTAAGATTTTATACCCATTATAGAAAAAGTGCTCAACGCCGCTAAAGAAGTTTTCACTTCAAAACAGCGTGTGTGCCGAGCACTCGTGTCAGAGGTGAAACTTCTTTGGCAAGATTTAATTACCAAAATCGTCGCCTTACTCCATGACATGCCGTGACGGTATTGCCATGACGCGACCTTGAAATTTTACTCTCAACGCGCCTAAAAAAGTTTCACTTCAATATATTATGTGTAGTTGAACTTTAATGGAAATCTTCTTATTCCAGTACAAAATTCGGGACAAGATGCTGCTCCTGAAATCGACGATTGCCATCACTTTCGTGGTCGCTGTCTTCTTCCTGCATTCGATACCAGAGTTGAGTAAGTATTTAAAATATTATACTGTAAAAGTAATAATAATTAATATAAACAGTTAGAAAACAATTACAAATTAAATAAAAATTATTTACTTATCTATTGTAATCATATTGTTTATTGAATTACGATATATTTTTTGTAATATTATTCATACATATGTGCAATAAACAACCATCTATATAATTGATTATCAGGTGACATTGTGGTCAAACGCTTCCTTATTCTGAATAAAAAAAATGAATCGCCAAATGTCTTGCTAAGCGCAAAGCTAGAGTTTTGACGATTTACCTCGGACTTATTTATAATATTAAATTGTTGTGTGTAATAATTCTTTAATTCTATAATTCATAACTGCTCACCAAATTTCACCAAAACTAAAAAAAACTAAACTAAACTAAACTAAACTAAACTAAAATAAAATATAACACAAAAACTCACAACTCACAATATAACACAAAAACTCACACTTCCAGACCGCGTATCGCTCGGTTGGACAGCTCTACTCGGAGCAATATTACTCCTAACTCTAGCTGACAGAGACGACTTAGAGCCGATCCTACATCGCGTAGAGTGGTCCACTCTACTGTTCTTTGCAGCACTTTTTGTATTAATGGAGGTAAGTTTTGAGTATGTAGGTATAATCTATGGTTTTAAGACATTTATTCTCATTAAGACATGAAGTCACTTACATGAGAAACTTAATTTTAAACATAGGTATAAATAGAATATAAAGAGTCAGCGTCTAACTGTCAGCGGAACAACATAAGCTCCGTGTTAAAAATTTTTTAAAAATAGTTTCTGTGTAAAAACTTAAGTAAAAAGTGCTGCATCTACATCAATTATATCCAAATATCGTGTGTTTATAATAATTTACGTCATCGAATTGGTGTTAAAATAAAAAATTCTAAAACGTAAAATTTTAATTAAAAATAACTAAATACAACATAAATAACAGTATCCAGTGTTAAAAATTAAAACAGAAGTGACAGTGTAAATTGTGGAAAGAATTATAATATAAAAAAAGTGTAAAATAGTTTTAAAACAGACAAATTAGTGTTTCTTTGTTCTCGTAATGACTCATTTTTTAACGGTTTTATCTCGCCGCAAATAATATAGACTTTTCACGTATAACCGGCGTGCACATTTGGTTCAGTGGTGTAACTCCAACGATAAACTCAGTGAGCCCGAGATCGAATACTGCTCGTGACCCAGTCATATTCTTACGATTATTATTATTATTTTTTTTTTTTTTAATGGTCTAAAAATATCACACCGAATTTATAAATTTATTTAATTGCAATATAAAGCAAAATTGTATAATAAAATATTTTTAAACATGGATTCTGAAAATGTAACATTAAGAAAAAAATCTCAGAGATCACAATCGATGGAATCATTATCACTCTCATTCATAACGAGCGATGAAGTTAACGTAACGTCCTCCAGCATACCGGACTTGACCACATCTAGTAACACATTTATGTTTGGACAAATTAATAAGCAACAGCAAGAACAAATACAACATCTAAAGTCAGAATTAAGCATTGCTCATAATGAAATAGAAAACTTATTGTTAGAAAATAGCTCACTTAAAAAACAAATATTGGAACATCAAAGCGCTATTACCCATCTTAAAATTTTATGCAAAACTCCGGAAAGAAGCACGTTAAAGAAAAAACAACCCACTAAAGAAAATTTCATACCAACATTGCTGACATTTACTCCCAAGAAAAAAATTAACCTGTGTCCAAACGATATATCGTCTAACTTATCAACACCTACGCCTAAAAACTCAGAAAAAATTGACGAATTACCTCAACGTTCCCCAATATCACCCCAGAAAACCCAAATAATTTCTACTTATTCTAATGCCAATAAGGAGTTATTGAAGAATAATAATGGAGCACTAAAATTAAAACAGAAAATTTTTATTTTTGCCGACCAACAAGGTAGAGGAGTACAAAAGGCTCTTCAAAAGCTCTTGGGTGACGAATACATCGTAACTTGTTTTTGGAAACCTGGCGCCGAGCTTCACGAAGTTATTAAATCATCAAATTGCTTCGATGAGTTGAGTATAAACGATATCATCATTATCTTAGGAGGCACAAATAATAAAAATCCCCATGAACTACAATATTGCTTAGAGAATTGGTTAAGAAAAATGAAAAATACGAAAAATATTATTATACCAGAAGTACCATACAACAGCTATTTAAATGAAAAAACGTTAAATTATAATATAAAGTTTATATGTAACAAATTTAATAATACTACCTACTTATGTTAGAATTAATATCAAAATATCTAGTACATTTATAATCTGTATTTTGTTGTATCTGTATCTGCTCTGTGGTTTAATATGAATAAAAAAGTCTTTAGTCTTTGAACCGCCATCCGTGTGTTTTAATAGGTTATGGGCCCAGTCCCTTAGATTCTCGTTTTAAAAGTGTATTTTCGCCATAGAAGTTCGTAAAAAAGACAAAGACACGCTCAGTATTGTGTTTGATTGGATTCGTGATAAAAAACTATCGTGGAACTGTATTATACGTCGTTGTGAAGATCGGCTGCCTTATTACGGATCTTGCAGACGATAAGCAACAACCCAAAATTGCACAATAGCTGTTGTCAATCGTCTATTTCTTATTACGTAAAAGCAGACAACAAGCAGATAATCTGCCGTCAACAGTGCTGCCTCTGTCGAGCAACTGAAAAACTAAAAATGCAGTTGTCGCTAATGTAAAGTCAAAGGTTGCTTTGCAAACGGTATTATCTATGACTTGTGACAGCAACACGACAGCAACAACTTAGCAATTCATCTGTTAAATATGCGACAGGTCTAATGCTTGTTGTTGACTAGTTGCTGCTTGTGTTATCATCACTAAAGTGTATAAAAACGCGAAATTACTCACAAATATAGTGTTTTTATTTATTATTAACTAAGATCATCAAATATTTATAAATATAATTAAAATATATTGCGGTAAGTGTGCAAAATGTTTTAGGTTAAAATTTTCGACAAGTTTTCGAACATAATTGTAGCATTGTACCAATAAGGAGGTATTAAATTTTGTCGTCGCATACATTAATAATATCTTAATTTACGGTTTTATAAACAATGGCACGAACATGTTTATTAATTAATAAATGTTAGAGGGAGAACTACGAGTGTCTGTGCTTGTTTATAAACATACGTAGTACCAACAGTTGCCACTTGATTGTGAGTGGCGCTGCTTTCCATACAAAATCAAGTGCATCGGTCGAAGAAAGCAGATGTTGTGCGACAGCGACGCAACAGCTTACATAATACGAATTTATTTGACGTTTTGCGAACAGTCGCGAACCTGTCGCGCTGCTGTTGCGCGGTGGTCGTTATCTGCTGATTTTTAGCTAATAAGGCCGCCGGTGTGGCTTGTGCTACGCAACAAAATGGCCGGTAGCTATTTGGTCAACGTACCGAAGCTCAAGGGTCGCGAAAACTATGACGAGTGGGCTTTCGCCGCGGAGCATTTTCTCTTATTGGAAGGCACGGACATTACAAAGAATCCGGCTGCAGATGCATCGGATGCAGACAACAAAAAGACAAAAGCGAAATTAATCATGACGATCGATTCAAGCTTGTATGTCCATATCAAAGATGAGAAAACTGCTCAGGATGTGTGGAAACGTCTAAAAATACTCTTCGATGACTCCGGTTTTCAAAGAAAAATTAATTTGTTAAGGCACCTAATATCAATACGACTAGAAGATAGTGAATCCATGACAAGTTATGTAACCCAGATTGTGGATACAGCGCAAAAATTGCAAGGCACAGGGTTTCACATTACAGATGAGTGGGTTGGCTGCTTATTATTGGCGGGATTGACTGAGAAATTTTCCCCAATGATAATGGCAATCGAACATTCCGGCATGGCAGTTAGTACCGACGTGATTAAATCTAAATTATTGGATATGAGTTCAGAAGTAGATAGTAATGGAAATGACAGTGCTTTTTTATCGAGAGGTTGGCAGCAGCGCAATAAGAAATATAGCAACACTACAGAAACGTCAGCGACGCCACCTTCGAAATCTGTCAAAACAAAAACAATTCGCTGTTATAAGTGCAAAAAGATTGGCCATTATAAAAACCAATGTAAATTAGATAAAACAAAAGAAAGTGCAGTATTCAGCGTATTCTTCATGAACTCGAGTTACAAAAATACAGATTGGTACATTGATTCTGGTGCCAGTGCTCATATGATTACCGATGAAAAACGTTTGCAAGATGTGTCATATAACAATGCTATGAAAAACATTGTTGTGGCTAATAAGACGACAGTACCGGTACTATGTTCTGGAAATACACAGATAACAACGGTGGTGGACGGTTCAGAATTCAATATTACTGTTAAAAACGTCTTGTGCATTCCTAAACTTACTACAAATCTCTTTTCAGTGAGTGAACTTATAAGAAATGGAAATCTAGTTATTTTCCAAGGAAATATTTGCAAAATATTAAATCACAACAAAGTGGTTGTTGCAATAGCGCGTCTCGTGAATGGAGTGTACAGATTAGACACAAAACAGGATTGTCTGTTAGCAGGAAAAGCAGAAACAGCAACCAGCATGTTATGGCACAGGCGGTTAGGCCATATAAACAGTAAGGATTTGAACAGTATGAAAAATGGCGCTGTGGAGGGGGTCTCTTTCCCAGAAAAGGCTGAAATTGACAAGTCCCAGTGTATCACATGTTGTGAAGGGAAGTTGGCGAGATTGCCATTTACACACAGTGGTTCCAGATGTGACAGTGTGTTGGAGGTGGTGCACGCAGATGTGTGTGGTCCAATGGAGACAATTTCAGAAGGAAAGTCAAGGTATTTTCTCCTTTTTGTAGATGACTACAGCAGAATGGCCTTTGTATATTTTCTAAAAGCGAAAAATGAAGCCTTTAAATACTTCAAGGTTTACAAAGCTTTAGTAGAGAAACAGACACAGAAAAGCATTAAGATACTAAGAACTGACAATGGTGGGGAGTTTTGTTCCACAGAGTTTGAAAGTTTCTTGGATAAAGAAGGAATAGTGCATCAAAAAACTAACCCTCATACACCAGAACAGAACGGGTTATGTGAGCGGTTAAATAGGACCGTAGTAGAAAGAGCTCGATGTCTTCTATTTGATGCAAAGATGGAAAAGAAATTTTGGGCAGAGGCAGTCAACACTGCTGTATATTTGCGAAATAGAACATTAGCCTCCGGTTTGCAAAAAACTCCATACGAGCTATGGTGTGGAAGAAAACCAAATCTTGACCATATCAGAGTGTTTGGAAGCCCTGCAATGGTTCATGTTCCCAAAATAAATAGAACAAAATGGGACAAGAAAGCTGAGAAATATATTCTTCTCGGATTTGCAGAAAATACCAAAGGATATAGGTTATATAACCCGAGGACGAAGAAAATAACGACCAGCAGAGATGTTATCATAATGGAGACTAGTAGAAAGCAGGACACCGTAGATGCTTTGGTAGAAGAGAAAAAGGAAGAAGAAGATAGCCAGAGTGAAATAGATGACAACAGTAGCTCAACAACCAGTCTAGAGACCATTGTAGATCCAATGGATACCACGTACGTACCAGATCATACCTTGGATTCATCAACTTCAGAAGAATTCTGCGACAGCCTGTCAAATGAGGAAACTTTTGAAGCAGAAAGATCGAACTCTGAAAGAAGGAGCCAGCGTGAGAGAAAGCCAACAGTGAGGTATGGGTACAGTAATGCATGTGTTACAGAATGTTTGGATATGCATGATGACAGTCTTACATATGAAGAAGCGATGTCCGGTCCAGAAAAGGAAGAATGGTGCAAGGCTATGAAGGAAGAGTTGCAGTCTTTCGACGACAATAAAGCATGGACATTTGTAGACAGGAGTGAAGCTGATAGAATAGTGCAGTGTAAGTGGGTGTTCAAAAGAAAGTATAAAAGTGATAATAGTGTGCGCTATAGAGCAAGACTAGTTGCGAAAGGTTTCACCCAAAGAGAGGGTGTGGACTATTATGAAACATACTCACCAGTGCTTCGTTACTCTACATTAAGACTCTTATTCGCTTTAAGTGTTAAACTTAACTTTCAAATTACTCACTTAGATGTAGTAACAGCATTCCTAAATGGTTATTTACATGAAAATGTATACATGCAAGCTCCACCCAATTTGGATTGTAAAGAAAATTGTGTTCTCAAACTCAATCGAGCAATTTATGGTCTTAAACAATCAGCCAGGGCATGGAACGATAGAATAAATGATTGTTTATTAAAGTTAAATTTTGTTAAATCTAAGTTAGAACCATGTTTGTATACGAAAAAATGTAAAAAGGAGCAGGTTATAGTAGCAATTTTTGTAGATGATTTTTTCATTTTTTCAAACAGTAGTAATATGGTTAAGGAATTAAAAACTAATCTAATGTCAAAATTTAAAATTAAGGACCTGGGGCAAGTAAAGCAGTGTTTAGGTATGAGAGTAAAGATGTATGAAAATGGCTGTATTTCCTTAGATCAAGAAAAATTTGTAGATCATATTTTAAGTAAGTTTAATATGACAAATTGTAAAGTTGTTGATACTCCCATTGAAGGTAACCTAAAATTAGAAAAAAGTGTAGAAATTTGTAAACAATATCCATATCAACAACTAATAGGCAGCCTGATGTACTGAAGTGTTTTAACTCGTCCAGACATTTCCTACAGTGTGAGCTATTTGAGCCAATTCAATAATTGTTATTCCTATACACATTGGAAGCATGCAAAACGTATCCTAAGGTATCTATGTAAAACTAAATCATATGGGCTTATGTTTAGCAAAGATAATTGTAGATTGGAAGGTTTTGTTGATGCAGATTGGGCCTCAAACACTCTAGATAGGAAATCCTATACAGGTTTTTACTTTAAATTCTCTGGAACTGTTATCTCATATGAATGTAAAAAACAATGCACTGTAGCCTTATCAAGTACTGAGGCAGAATATATGGCGATAGCAGAAGCCTGTAAAGAGGCGATTTATTTAAAAAACTTGTTTTCTGAAATTGTAAATGGTTTTGACTATGTCATCACATTATATAACGATAACCAAGGCGCTCAGAAGTTGACTGAGAACCCATTGTTTCATAAAAGAACAAAGCACATTGATGTGCGGCATCATTTTGTCAGAGAGGCTGTTGCTGGTAATCTCATTAAGATAGTTTACATTCCAACAAGTGAAATGCCAGCGGACCTTCTGACAAAGGGATTAAATAGAATAAAACATAATTATTTTATTAAGAAACTAGGTATTCAAAGCATTGTTTAATAGCAGACTATGTAATAAATAAAAGATTTTTTTTTATATAGTTAATAAGTTTTCTGCAGAATGTTTAGATTATTTTGATAAGTGGAGATGTTAGAATTAATATCAAAATATCTAGTACATTTATAATCTGTATTTTGTTGTATCTGTATCTGCTCTGTGGTTTAATATGAATAAAAAAGTCTTTAGTCTTTGAACCGCCATCCGTGTGTTTTAATAACTTAGACATGAATTATTCATCTTTTTTACCCTTGAAGAAATTATTTACAATTAATTTATGTCGTTCGTTACTCCGGGAAGTGTTGCGTCTAGACTATCAAAGAAAACTATTTACATTGCGTAAAAAACAAAAAAATAATAAAGTAAAAATTGAACCGCAGGTGGTACATAAGACGACACAGACAGATCCAGATAATATTGTTAATGAAATCTTACACAAAACTACTTCACTACCAAACAAACAAAATAATAATAGTCTTTTTCGTGAAAAATAATCTCAACATTCTACATCAAAATATTAATGGACTTATTAATAAATCAGATTTATTGACAGTTAGCTTAGATAATCTGGAAGACGACAACGTATATATTGACATTCTTTGTATAACTGAGCATAATATGATTGAAGCAGACACAGATTTAATTAATATAGACGGATTTAAATTGGCAGCAATTTCTACGAGGAAAAATAGACATGGTGGTACCTGCATACTGGTGCGCAGTACTTTTACCTATAGATCTTTACCGGAAATTACGTCACGATACAGTATATCTAATATAATTGAATGTTGTGCCATAGAAATAGAACACCTACTAATTATTTGTGTATATCGCCCGCCGAGAAATACATTGGAAGATATAAATCTGTTCTTTCGAAACTTTACAGATATTTTAGAAAATTACTGTCTTACTAAGAAAAAAATAGTAATCTGCGGTGACTTTAATATAGACACTCTTAAAGCCACCAGGGAACGTTCAGAGCTATTACATCTACTAGAGTGCTATAATATAAAGCTAGAACTAAACAAACCAACTCGAATCAATAGTGGTACGTGCATTGACAATTTCATGCACAACGTACGAGGATGTAAATCAATTATTATTGAGCTAGCGCTATCAGATCATACATCTCAAATATTATGCTGTCCTATAAAACCTTTAAGCGTTTTCCGAAGCTGGTACATAAAAAAACGTGACTATAGTAATGAAAACGTAATAAAATTTACAGAATATATGAAATCTCTGACATTTAATGAAGTATATAGATTGCAGGATGTAAATGACGCATTTAATGAATTTTTTGACATGTTTAAATTATTGTATGTACTATGCTTTCCAGTAATAAAAATAAGGGTTCTTGCGCATAAACGACAAAGGTGGATTTCTAAAGGTATAAAAAAATGCTCTATACGAAAACGGCAGCTACTATGGACATACAGGAGAAATCAGACTACAATAAATAAATTAAATTATAAGCAATACTCTGGACGACTTAAAAGGATAATTAAATTGACCCAAAAATCACAAAACGACTACTTTATTAAAACCGCACATAATAAAGTAAAGGCTATGTGGAACGTTATAAACAAAAGCAGACAAAATACAGACAAATTCAATGAAATATCTACAATTACTGTTGATGACGAGAAAATTGAAAATCCATTAAAAATTGTACAAATATTCAATGATTATTTTACAAATCCATTAAAAATTCAGAATATTACGGACATCCCATCTAAAGACTGCTTAAATTTTCCAAGCACATCTCATTCCATGTTCCTCAATCCAACAACACCTACAGACATAAATAGGATAATAATTTCTCTTAACGACACCAATAGTACGGGATATGATGAAATAACAACTGGTATCATTAAAAAAGTTTCAAATATTATATCGCCAATACTATGTCATATTATAAATGTATGCGTGACTAGTGGTAAATTTCCCGATAAGCTAAAAATAACTGTGATTAAACCCATATTTAAGAATAAAGGAAGTCAGGAAGACATTAATTTTTATCGACCATACCAGTTATATCGAAAGTCTTTGAAAAGGTAATTTATAACCATCTCAATAATTATTTTGAAAAGAAAAATCTATTTGCTGAGGAACAATGGGGATTTCGTAAAGATAAATCTATTAACATGGCCATTCATCAATTTCTAAAGCGAATTATGATAAGCCTAGAAAACAAAAATAATATTTGTGCTATATTCATGGACTTGACGAAAGCATTTGACTGTGTGATTCATAAAATATTACTAGATAAACTAGAAAGATATGGAATAAGAGGTAACATTTTGAATCTGATTGAATCATATTTAACTGGTCGTAAGCAATATACACAAATAAAGCGAATTTGTCCTGATACTAGGGTCATGAGAATATATAAATCAAAACTTGACACAGTTAGATATGGTATACCCCAAGGCAGTGTACTGGGACCGCTATTATTTAATATTTACATAAATGACTTCCCTAAATCCATTAGAAATAGCATAGTTATGTTTGCTGATGATAGTACTGCAATTTTCACTTCGGAAGATATAATAAACCTCAAAGAAGATGTGACAGACTCCCTAGACAAAATGATTACATGGCTTAAAATGAATAATCTGACATTAAATTTAGAAAAAACAAAACTAATGACATTTACTAGACATAAATTAAGTAACCCCCTGAACATAATGTACAAAAATAAATTATTAACGCAAATAGATGAAACAAAATTTTTAGGTATATATATAGATGAAAATTTGAATTGGAAGGCTCATATTGACCATATTTGCTCGAAGCTAAGCAAACTGTCTTATGCCCTTTATATGCTGAGAAAAGTAGCAAACGAGGCAACTCTATTATCTGCGTATCATGCCTATGTGAATTCCATATTACGCTATGGTATAATATTCTGGGGTAATAGTACAGATATAGAAACCGCATTTAAGTCACAAAAACGGTGTATAAGAGCTATATCTGGTATAAAGCAAACAGACAGCTGTGTTCCATATTTCAAAAAGTTTTTTCTATTAACTCTACCGTGTTTATATATATATGAAGTTATAATGTTTGTAAAATGTAATCTCAGTATGTATGAACATTTAAAAAGTAAGCGTAATGATCATAAAATATGTATGTTACCCAGTAGAACTAGACATTTTTCTAAAAGCATTTTTGGTATGGGTCCAACACTGTATAATAGACTACCTAAGGCAATAACAGAAATAGGAAGTATAATTAAATTCAAATGTAAATTAAAAGACCTTTTAATACAAAAATGTTATTACTGTATTAAGGACTATATTAATGATAAATCACTCGCTGATGTGTAATAACGACTTATTAATGTATATCTATTTTATTAAATTTGACTTAAATTTAAAATAATTTTGGACCTTAAAGATAAAATTATTATTTGTTTAGCTGTAAGATTATGTATTTGTAATTTCATATGCCTAACAGGCAGATTATGGCGGGACTTATGTTTGTATAAGATCTGAATTGTACCCATATTCATGAATAAAAATATTTGAATTTGAATTTGAATTTGAATAAAAATTATCTTTCGGTAAATAAAGATTTAGAGTAGGTTCAAATTCAACAGGAACGGGAACTAAACAGGCTTTCTTTTGACTACGCGGGAGAAGCTGCGGGCGAAAAGCTAGTATTAGAAATTATAAATACATAGCAATAGCGAATCCAACATTACAAAAACTATTAAAATTCGTCCAGATCTTCTTGAGTTTTTGCACGATACAAGTTACAAGTAATTAAAATGAAAGAAACGTGTTGTTTTCAATATTTTTAATTATTTTTAGTCAATATTTGTTGAGCAACAGTTGATTAACAATTTTAATATGCGTTTCTAACTCCGCAACACACAGTGTTGACAGCACCATGTTGATTAAAGTTTGTTGCTAAATAAAAATTTAACAAAATATAAAAAAGACTTATTTTTAAAACACTTTATATTATTTTACAGGCATTATCGAAACTGGGTTTGATAGCATTCATAGGAGGTCTAACTGAGTCCTTGATTCTGAAAGTTGATGAAAGCGCTCGACTTGCTGTCGCTTTAGTTCTATTGTTGTGGGTAAGTTAATTTGAAATTAATCTTAATAGATAGTAGTTATTTAGGATAACCTAATTTGTGAAACAGTATACATGTTATTTCAAGTAAAATCTAAAACGACATTCTTCTTTGAATTCGACTTTTCAGACAGATATAATATATAACAGACATAGTGTTTTAACTGATCACGATTTAAAAAAGACCTTCTTTAAAAGTTATAAATATACATGGGTACTCTATGTAATTACAATTGTGACAGAATTATATTTTGTTTTAGAGTTTTATAGTAACTAACATTGTAATACGAGAATTTCATACATTATATAGAAAAGAGATAGAAAATATGTATAATTATTTACTAGCCATGCCCTGCGGTTTTACCCGCGTTGCTCCGCTCCTATTGGTCTTAGCGAGATGCCTATAGCCTTCCTCGATAAATGGGCTATCTAACACCGAAATAATCCAATCGCACCAGTAATTCCTGAGATTAGCGCGTTCAAACAAACAAACTCTTCAGATTTATAATATTAGTATAGATTATTTCGCTGCCCTAGTTCAACAGTAAGATATTTTGAACAAAGTATGTTTTGAGTTATTCATACTTTTATGATTTTAGTGTCATTAATTCACTCGTTGTTAATTGAAATGTGGTTGATTTTTTAAAACTATAGTTTGGTTTAATGTGATACGGAGTTATTTATATTTCAATATTAATAAAATAATTTGAATATTAGTTTTAAGGCTTTTAATAGTAAGATAACCTTATATTGAACTCAGACTAAATAAAACATGTTTTGTATTTTTAATGTTGTCTCTAAAATGGTTTATTAAAAATTAAGTTTATATTGTTACTCATAGAGTTATTGTTTTTTGTTTTGTTTAAGAAATACTAAAGATTTATCCAACCAAGCTTCCAAATTTATGGAAAATCCACTGAGATCGACACAATTTTAAGATATCTCAGTATTACAGTACATCGATATTTGAGAATGTAAGTTGTCCGACTAAATCCGCGGAAATGTTTGGTAACGGGATAGGAAAATTAATTAAAAACTGAGAAATAGTTTGCTTGTAATGTATTATTTATTATACCTAGTATCTTAATTGCACAAATCAGTCTCATATTAGAAGTTAAAATCTTATTATTATTTTTGCACAAGTCAGTTTAACTATTACTAGCTTACCGCCCGCGGCTTCGCCCGCTTTGTCTAAAACCTAATAAATTATATACTAAAACCTTCCTCTTGAATCACTCTATCTATTAAAAAAAACCGCATCAAAATCCGTTGCGTAGTTTTAACTTTTAAAGATTTAAGCATACAAAGGGAGATAGGGACAGAGAAAGCGACTTTGTGAAGCGAAGATTTTGTAGCCAAATTTGTATGGATCTTCTTTTTTTAACCGCCTTCAAAAAAAAGGACGAGGTTATCAATTCGGCCGGTATATTTTTACTTGGATACATTTGATGTCACCCCATACAATTTTTTGACCATTTTCGTCTAAGTTGAAATTTTTCACCATTTTAGACAGTTTTTCCAGTCATAAATCTGTTGGTAACCTATTTCATTGACTGTATAAGGTTTACCAGTTTTTTTGGCTGATTTTAATTTTTTTTGGCAGTTAGATGTCTCAACATAGAAATGTTTTTATAATTCCATATAAGGACATTTGAAGATGTCTCTGTGTAGAAATAAAAGAAAAGTAAAAATCTTCCTGACTTTGTAAGATATCTTAAGATGTCAGATTCTTGAACTAAAGGTCGTTAAAAATATGCCAGTGAGACATTTAAATTTGGGCACTTTGGTTGCGTTTTACAAATATCTGAGTTTTGAACCAGACAGAAGAGCGAATTTTTCACATGAAACAAAACTTATCTCAATTTTGTTTTTTTTTAAGATATCTTACTGTTGAACTAGGACAGCGATTTATGTATTTTTTTGAGGTATCGGGCGTGAGTTCAGCGTTCGTGGACAACATACCGCTCACCACGATGATGGTGCGTGTGGTGACGGCTCTGGGTTCGAATCCCGCGGTCAATTTGCCGATGCAGCCTTTGATATGGGCTCTCTCGTTTGGGGCTTGTCTTGGTGGTGAGTTAAAGAACTGATTTGATAGTATTTTTTTTTTAATTTTGAAAAAAAATGTGCTTTTTCATAAGTGTATTGTGTAATTACTTCGTTGGGCTACATTTTCAAAATCAAACTCAAACATTTATTTATTCAATTAGACTTCTTCTGGAAGCACTTTTGAATCGTAATAACATATTTTTTGCATTAACCATCGATTTGGCAATCTATGGAGAAGAACCGGCAAGAAACTCCATAGTTGCTCTTTTAAAATCATGTCAATAATACAATTTTAATCTATACATATAATAAAATCGTAGGAAAGTCAAAACTGTACATTGAATATTTTTTTAAAAGAATACATAATCCATGATCTATAATCGATATAGAAGCCAAAAACATAGTTTTTAGAATTTTTGTCTGTTTGTCTGTTTGTCTGTTTGTCTGTATGTTTGTCCAGGCTAATCTCGAAAAGTACTGCATAGATTGACTTCAAATTTTGCATGAATATTACTAACAGGTCGGGTGAGGCTTTTTTAAACATATTATCATGCTATCACCTCCGGGGGAGGAGCTGTGAACCTTTTTTTTTCTTACGTATTCCGTGTATTACGACAGCGTACAATCTAAAGACTCATGTTTAAATGTTGGTTTCGGGTAAGCCATGCTATTATCTAGCTTTACACAATAAAAACTATGTCATTTACGTAATTTGGGCAGAGAATCAGTTTAATGAACTTATTAGTATATATACAAATTTGAAACAGCGCCATCTATAAGAATTCGTAAAAATCAAATCAATTTACATGTTAACACTACTGAACACAATGTTAAAAATTAATAATTTAAATATAATTATGTTATTTATTTATTTAACTCTTTAACCCATATCTTCCCTTCCCTATAAGGTGCGCTTATAATTCGTGTGAATATACTACAATTTTAAAAGTGAGGGTAGATGTTTATTATTTTAAGTCAAACTAGACACCATTACAGTTAATCTAATATTGATTGTGTTCATTGGTTTTGGTTTTTGGTTTTGGTTTTTTCATTGGATTGGTTTTTTAAAAATCTTCGTGTTTTAAAAATTCGATAACGAGGCGGGACTCGAACCAGCATACTTTAGTGGTCGAATTTTTTCTATTCTTTATAAATTTATTGTTTATGAATTTATATTTATAAACAATAATACAAAAAGGTTAGTTCGTTGATAATTATTATTCCTTCATCATTTACATGTTGTAAGTAAAAATATACTTTGACTGTTAATACTTTTGTTCAGTATTTACCTGTATGATTATTGCTTGGTAATTAATATATTTTCATGTCGTATACCTAATTAAAAACATAAGTTTGATGTGAAACTAGCTGGATTTATTTTTACACACTCACAGTCTTATATTTTGTGTTAATGTTAAAATAGTATTAATAGTGTAAATCATAATATTTTTTCACAATTAAAAATATTTCCTTTTTTTGATGGTGTTGGAGGCATCGAATTAAACCGCGCTGTCGTTTCGTTCACAAAAAGTGAAGTTATGAGGACCGAATATGTAGCCGCCTCAACTTACGGAAACGAGAGTAACCTGCGTTGTCTGTTAGTTATTGTATAGTCGAATTTAACGTTACATGGAAATTGGCATCTAATTATATGTATAATACTTATATTAAATCTGTAGAGGTCAATTCTGTACATGAAATATATTTCCTAAATAACTATCACGAGGTGATTAGGGATCGACACTGACGCCAAAAATTTTTGTCCGTCTGTCTGTCTGTATAACCGTTATAGAAACAAAAACTACTCGACGGATTTAAACGAAACTTGGTACAATTATTTTTCATATTCGTGAGCAGAGCAGTAACTCCATTTTTAAGCTTTCGTCGCGTGTGCAACCTTAAGGGTTAAAGCTACACAGAAATCAAGTATGAAAGAAATGTTCTCCATATTATATAAAAAATATCTCCCGACATCATAATTAATGTCTATCTTTTATGGTTGAGCTTAGGAGTTCAAAGCTTTTTGATTATATTTGTCTACTAGCTGTGCCCGCGACTTCGTCCGCGTGGAATAGTGACTATGGGACCTATGACCATGGGCTCAGGGTGGGGCAACAATAATTGTTTTTATTTTCATGCTTCCACTCCCAGGCCCACTCCCAGGCCCACGCCAACGCCCACGCCCACTCCCCTTCACAATTGGTACCTACCAGATCAAAGCCAGGGTAAGCGCCCCACCAGCCCCACCGTGGCTACGCCCATGCTGAATTACTACTTAACATACAATTATTGAGTAAATACGTACAACCATACTGTACTGTTGTACTACCATAAATAATTAAAAGAATTGTTATTAAAATTTCTTACTAAACTGAGCTAAAAAACTTACGTACCAACTTATTAAAGAAAATCAAGAAATGAAATGCCTAACCTATACCAAATAGTTACTACATAATATTGTAATTAAAAATTATGATTAGTAAGTATATAATATCGAAAATCAAAAAAGAAATGCCTAACTAATTCTACGTAAAATTTCTTTTAAATTATGTCATATTATTTTTTAGGAACCAGGGGGGGAGAGGAGCAAATTCTATTTCCTTCCTTTCTTAAATGGATGTTTTTAATAATGTATGGTGTAGGCACTGATCAGCTTAATCGATACTCAATTTTTATCAAATCCAGCAACAAATCCAAATTAGATGTTTCCTGTCTCACGCACGTAACTAAAGGCTGAAGAGAGAGAGAGGGAGCACGTAACTTAACCGTTTAGACGAAGAAAAGTGTATAGAAAAAGGAATAAATAATTTCATAAACTTCCCAACGATCTTTAAAAATAAATTATTATATCATTTTTTTCATTCCCACTTTTACCCCTATGTAGGTATAATAAGTGGATGAACCGATTTCGATACAATTTATCTAAGAACCAGCGTCGGAAAATATGCTGCCTAACAAAAAAAAGCCGCATCTAATTCGGTTTACCTGTTAGCCAGCTACGGTGCCATAGACAGACACACACACACACACACAGAAATACATAGCAGTCAAACACATAACACCCGTCTTTTTGCGTCGGGGGTTAAAAATATAATACGACATAATTTAAAGGACATTTTGTGTGGAAAATTTACCTATTAGAAGTAACCATAATGTTAATTTGACCCCGCCCCCCCTACTACCCCAAACCCTTGGGGAATTTTGATATGATCATCTGGACATGTAAAGGAATAACTGTAGCGTATAACAGATAAATTACGTTTTATCGTACACTGTACAGTGTACAATAGAATGCCTTAGCAAATGTTCGCCGTGATTACTTATAAATTGTCATAACTTTTTTATTTATGAACCGATTGACATGAAATAAACACTAACTGTTAAATGAAGATTACCACAATACATTAGTGAAAACCGCATCTAAATCGGATAAGCCGTTTCTGAGATTAGCGTGCACAAACATACAGACAAACAGACAAAAATTTTTTTAACTACAGTTTTGGGTTCAAGATCGATTTAATAATAACACCTGCTAATTTTTTTCTACATATTTTCATTGTACAGACATCGCTTTTCCACAATTTTATTATATGTATTGATGATGATGATGATTGATGATTATAACACTCTCAGTCCGTTTTAACTTAATTTTTATTTACGCATCAGTGCCACCTAAAAAATCTTTATATCGAAATTCGAGCAAAGCTAAGAAAATGAGAAATAAGAGTTCTCAAGGATCGTTAGAGGTAAGAGGCTTACTATTGACCGAAAACAACATATTGTGTTATGCCGAGAACCTGAAACCGCTTCACAACGAGAATTGCGGCTCACAGCTGACCGCGAACGGCATGTACTATCCTGTGAGACCGAAACCTTCACTGAGAGGGTATAACGTCTCACAGCTGATCGCAAATGGCATATTTTATCTCGATAATCTGAAACTTTTACTCAATATGAAGACCGATTGACAAATGATAGGGTGCACCATAATATTATTCGATCTTTTGAAGATGAACATGAGCATAAGCAATGACTAGAGTAGGGACGCGAATATTACCATTATTTGAGACAAGATTATTTGAGACAAGTACGATTAATAAGTTTGTTTAATGAAAGATTAAGAATTGAAACTATTTGGTCTCTTGAAACGGACGAATAGCGAGAGGCCCGTCTTACTGTAGACAGATTTCGACAGTCTTAATGACTTAAGAGGTAAACATAGAAGAAATTTCGGTGGTGTGGTCCGACAAATATAAAAGTGGGTTTGCTTATAACCTCACAATTGATTACAGATCATCTTCTGTATAGGCGATATTAACGTAGTATGTTCTTTTTGTAATGCTTTAAAGAGGAGTAAGGAGTCGGCTTTCGTTTGAAGATACACCAGAACCTTTGAAATCACTACTTTTAGAGGAACATGTGCAATCTAAACAGTTCTTAGACAATATTCGCTCTTATAGTAGTGCGTTTTAAATGATCCTTTAGTGCTCAACAATTATCAGAGGATCCTTTCATGCTTACTTTTAAGATACAAGGTCAAGTTTATCATTTGATAGGATCCCTTTTGCCTGAAGGCCAACCTAAGTTTCTTCAAATATATTTTGTATTCGACTACAACGAATAGTCGAATACAAGAAATCAATATTTCTCGAATTTAAAATAAAAAAAACAATTTTTCCTACAGTAGGGCGACGAATGTATTTTCGCATAGTAACGGAGGGGAACTCGCGGGGGGTCAAGTGACGCGGGCCACGTACCACAAACATGCTTAGTTTGTTGTACCGAGCGCGAAAGAAAGTCATCGTGTTTTTAGTAAAATTACTATGTAAACTAACGTAATTTAATACTTAGGTACATATTATATAATGATGCGCTCAAACTGTTAATCTACATTTAATTTAGATTATTATTTGAATTACTAAGTAATGTAGAATTTAAATCAAATTCACTCATGTTTTCCTCAGATTTTCGATGTCCTCCGATTTTAAGATTTTCTTATCAGAGTATTCAATTTTAATGTAGTTTATTTTTATAAGAGACAATTAAGAACATAAAGTGTCACGTATTTTTTTTAAACGACGAATGACGAAAAACGACGTAATCGCGGACGAAGTCGCGGGCAACAGCTAGTTTTATATAATATGGAACTATATAATATGCCAAAGAATATTCAGTCATTTGGCTATAATTTTTGTTTCGATAGCATTCAAATGCTTAATAAATGAGAATAATTAAAGTACTTATACAAAAAAATTCGATCACTCAGCGGGATTCAAACCCGGGTCTTGTGATCTCGCCAGAGCAAACGAATTTATCTATCTCTCTATTATGATGAAGAGTTTAATATATATTTAAAAATTTATATTAAACTCTTCTTATTTGTCACTTGATTAGTATAATGTTTAATATTTACTAACATTAGCTTAAAAGTCACGTACTAAAATTAATGATTCATTAATTTTAGTACGTGACTTTTATGTCTGTCATCTAATTGTTTTAAGGGCTGATTTTTCAATCCTTGGTTAAAACTTATTCATCGAATAACGTATGAAACTACCATTTCAAAATGTATTCCAATTGTCCGTATTTGACAGTTTACAGGTGACATTTTAATACATATTATGTTCGTGTAATACTTTATTGGACGGATAAATTTTAACCAAGGATTGAAAAATCGGCTCTAAAATAAATAAATAAAATAAAAATATTTTTTTTTTACCCAGGTAATGGAACTCTAATAGGCGCTAGTGCTAATGTAGTATGCGCAGGAGTGGCCGAACAACATGGCTACAGGTTTACATTCATGCAGTTCTTTAGAGTCGGCTTCCCGGTCATGATCGGCCATTTGATTGTTGCCACCGCTTATCTTTTGCTCTGCCATTGTGTATTCACTTGGCATTAGAATATTTAAGTTTGGGTTATTCTAGATTCGAAATTTGGATTAGAAATTTAGACTAAGGCTGGCTACTCACGTACCTTCAGAGGCGATTACAATCTCGGTCGGCCGTCGGAGCAATTTCAGCTGTTCACAAAATTGCCCCTGAAATGACATATATGACAATACTATCTTACATATGACAGTTAAGGAGCCAATGAAGTGTCCAATTTCAAAATTGCCCCTGCTGCGGGTACGTGAGTAGCCGCTTTAATAATGGCTAGATCGAGTCTTCATGCAAACGGAACGTCTCTATGTGATTAAAAAAAATTAGGATCTATTCTGCGTCATTTTGTGACGTCATATTCTATATATTCTAACAAATTAATTTATTAAAGTCAGGATAATTTTTGTGAATCGATACTGAAATACAAAAAGAATGTCCAATATTTCAAGTAAATCGTGTTTTTTGGGACACCAAATTGACGCATAAAAGTTATTATCCTATTTTTAGTTGAATTATGTAGTATGCGTGAACATTACAACCTTACGCCATTGACGTTACTATAAACAACTAGACTCACAATCGACTCACAAATTTCTAAAATAAGTTGTATAAAACATTCATTGAAATTAACACCTTATTTCGTGGCAGTAATGTTCAAAGTCTATTGTATCGCTCATTATAAAACTCTGCCTAATACACGCGTAAGTAGTTTTGTTTCGGATAATTTTTGAGCGTGATTATGAGTTCAGTTGTTGAATGATTTACCTATTTAAAATATATGATGATATTCATTGTATGATAATTTTTCTAACGCATTTTTTTATGATTGTTTTGTTTTTTTTTGTATGTTCCGTTTATTGGTTTAAAAATACTAATTGTTTTTTCGAAGAATGTTATCATGGAAATGATAGTTTTTGTTTTTATGTATATTTTTAATTTTTATATACAAAGCGCAAGCCTTGATTATTTATTTCAAAAAAACGTCCTTTTATAGCTTTATAATAATTTAAAGAACAATTATTATTAAAATAATTTAAAACGTTAGAATAAGTTTATTTTATGGATTGCTTTTTTGAATGTTGTGTTTGAAAATAATTAAAATTATGTATCGTGCAAGCTATCCTGAAATCACAATATAAAATGAACTTCGAATGTAAATTTATATTTAAATAATTATTTATTTAATATAATATAAAAGCTGGTTTCACAGCTTCTAGAGATACCTACTATGTTCTGTATAGTTTATCTGACAGTTAAAATTATAAAATACTAGCCGTCCGCCCCGGCTTCGCCCGTGGTACAATATTTACGTTTTCTCTACATAAAAACCATCCTCTTACTTCAAGGAATATAATAAAAAAAGAATTATCGAAATAGGTTCAGCCGTTCTCGAGTTATGCGCTTACCAACACATTTTGCGATTCATTTTTATATATAAGAAGAAGAAGAAGATATAATACATGGATATGGTGTGAAAGAAATTTAAAAAGAAGCTGACAGAAACCGACTAAAAATATTGTTACTCATATTAGAGCTAGCGCGCACGAGCAACTTTGTCTCCGCAACTATTTTGTCTCTCCCATCAATTGTATGGGGAGTTGCGTCGCTACGTGCGCGCACTTTCTTACTAGCCCATAGAGTTGATGGGAGAGACAAAATAGTTGCGGAGACAAAAGTTGCTCGTGCGCGCTAGCTCTTATTCATATTATTATTGTGTTTTTTAACTATATATTTATATATTAGATTGTGTAGTTTGCAAAATTATTGTACCTTATGTTAACTGTGATATGTCGAAAGTTTTATTATTATATTATTATGTAAGTACTATATAATAATTGTCTATAAATATTATATACTAGCTGTGCTCCGTGGTTTTACCCGCACTGCTCCGCTCCTGTTGGTCTTAGCGTGATGGTATATGGCCTATACATATATGGCCTTGCTCGATAAATGGACTATCTAACAGTGAAATAATTATTCAAATCGGACCAGTAGTGCCTGAGATTAGCGCGTTCAAACAAACAAACTCTTCAGCTTTATAATATTAGTATAGATTATGATTGCGACTCTAGAATCAGTATTCATTTAGTTTAGTATTACATTTTTTTATTATAGCGCATTAAAACTAATAGGATAGAATATTTAAATTATTTTTGAAGTGAAACTTCTTTAGGCGCGTTGAGAATAAAATTTCAAGGTCGCGTCTTGGCAATAACGTACCGATTTTGGTATCTTTGGATCTTGCCAAAGAAGTTTCACTTCTGACACGTGTGCTCGGCACACACGCTTTTTTTTTATTCTAGGTTTTATGAATCAAGTTTTAGTATTGCATTGTTAATATTTTCTTATTTTATGCACAGATAATATTATAATAGTTATAGGAGTGTTTGTGTGTGTGTGAGAGAGAGATAGAGATACATACATTTTCATTGTATACGTATTTGTTTAGTAATATAAGATGTTTAACCAATATATTTGTATATTAAGAAATACAATATAAGAACTATATTTTCTTTTATTTACCTTACCTTTATAGCTGGATTGTGGATTCATAATATGTATGTTTCTACTGTATTATTCTTATATATTATTATGTAAAAGAAAGTCCATGATTACACACTCAAAAACGGCTGAACGAACAATAATGATTGCTTTTGGTGGATTTTGCGCCGATTGGAATGTACTTTCTACCTACCTTTAAAATACTTGCACAAAACATCTTATAATTTTTTAAATTTTAGTTTAATTAAATTTCACATTAAATTATAGTCTTATACTTGTATACGTAGTATATTATTATTAGTCTGTGCTTATACACTTTATCACACATATTCTATATTACATATAGTGATGGAGATATCAGATATGATAGTAGGGGAGCCCAAGAGGGGATTGCGTGTCAGATTAATGTATGGTCTACTGTACCATTCCTAATGGGTTCCAGTTAATCCACATTTAGCATCGTGGGCTCCCCTACTATGAGTGATAATTGAAAAAAGGCGTTATTGTAAAATGTACCTATGTGTATTTGAATCAATCTCAGAGGAATAAACCTATAGAGTTCTTATATTGAGACAGAACAAAATACATATTTTCTAATCTACTTACTCTTAGTCAATAACAGCATAAGTCAGATTGAGATAGCGATAGAGTATCTGCACTGTCTTCAAACGTAGCGCGCCGGCAGTCAGTTTGTTTTCCAACCAGCTGGTGGGCTCAGTGCGTCAAGTGTTTTTAACGAAATATTTAGAAAATATAAAGTGTATAGTGTTTCTTTTTATTTGTCAGTGTGCTAAAATGACTATTGTATGTTTAGCTACCGGCTATTACTAGTCGAATGGGAGTTTTGGATGAAAACAATGAAAAAATATCTTTCCATCGGTAAGTGATTTTCAGCAAATTGATAAATATTTATGTTCTAACCCTATTTGAAGGTTTTATCAAGCGCTTTTTTATAAGTTTATGTTGTAACTGTAACATTTACCCACTTTATGGGGTTGTGGAATACAAAAGAATTAAATAATTTTTAAAAAATGTCACAATATTATCAAGTTTGGCATTTTGTTTACCACCGTAGTGTTGTAACACATCTAGCGTATATTATCGATTTATGACAAAAAATCTATTTCATATTAACGTTGATTTATTTATTTTGTTTCTTATATCAGATTTATATGTAGTTGTTGTAGCAAATAATTGATGTAAATTTTCTACAGCAGGAAAATAAAAAATACCACGTGGTTGTTTTATTTGACTTATCTGTTTAGTTTGTTGTTTCTCTTTTAGATTATTAATAAATTCATTTTGTTTTAGATTTCCAGAGCTAAATAAGAAATGGGTATAAAACATGAGACGTGTAGATTGGACGCCGTCGAAATTTGCTAGATTGTGTTCACTGCATTTCGAGCCTGCGTGTTATCAAGATGGATACTCTAGAAGAATTGTGCAATCTTACGCTTACGTTTTTTTTTGTTCCTTTAGATAATAAATACATTTGTGTGTGAGTGAATTTTTATTTGGAAATTTTTTTTACACATTTACTTTAAATGTGTAACTATGTGAAAATTAAACGGTTGATTAAATGACTGTTCTCATAGATGAGAAACTACTATTGAAATACATACTTAATATACATGCGTTTTCAAAGAAAAACCCGCATAGTTCCCATTCCTGTGGGATTTACGGGATCAAAAGTAATTTTTCCAAATTTCATTGTAATCGGTTTAGTAGTATTCGCGTGAAAGAGTAACAAACATCCATCCTCACAAACTTTCGCTTTATTAGTAGGATGTAAGGAAAATGTTTTCTTTAAGACTGTCCTTTTATGAACTTGTTAAAATTCATGCTGACTGTGCCTTTCTCCTCACTCCTTTAACTTTATTGATCTTTATTTTAAATTATGTAGTTATATTTCAAGTTTTAAAATTTTGCACGCCTCATAAGCGAAGCGTTGAGGTGGGTACTACTGTCACTTCGCGCAAAACATCTGATTTTTCAAACTTAAAATGTCTTTTGTATCATACATTGCACTTGTAAGATAATACATACACACACATATTAAGAAAAAACACTATTTTTAACGTTCATGATATTTTTGATGTCATTTTTGTTATTTAAACTAGTTAAAAAACAGTTTAAAAAAGTTCTGTCTTGGACGTCCGTGTGTCTGTATGTGCGGATCCTTTTTCTTGTTAACACGATAGCGACCGAAATACTTTATTAATCGAGTCTTTTTTTTTCTCTTACGCTTGAGTATGATCAGGAATAGAACCCTTTCATTTTTCAGGGTCTGATTCGATGTGGTTTAATTGTTATTAAATAAACAAAAATAATAATTAATAAATATTTATTAAAAAAAAATTATGAGGCGTGCACTTTTGGATTTTTTTTAAAATATACTAGCTTTCCGCCCGCGTTTTTAAAGAAAATCCCGCACAGTTCCCGTTCACGTGGGATTTCCGGTATAAAACCTATCCTATGTGTGTATGTACAAAATTTCATTGTAATCGGTTCAGCAGTGAAAGAGAAAGTTATCCATTCTCGCATAATTTCGCATTTATTATATTCGTAGGATTAAACAAATAATGTATTCAACTGAAATTTATGATTAATTTTGTTTTTTTTTATTATTTATTATTTCACGAAACCGTAAATGCAAAATGCATTCACGATTTTATCGATTGAAGCACATCCCATCACTATCACCTTCTATCTATCTAAATACGTACCTATAGTAAAAATGGTGCCATGACTATATTGAAACGTAGCTTGTAGTCTATAGCTATCTCATTCTTTCTTACGACGTTTTCTTTAGATAGAGAGAAACAAATATATGTAAATTGTATACGCTCGATACAAGTACTCTATAGGTTTATTGCTCTGAGGAATCAATTGAATAGTATACACACAGAGAATACATATTATATGCATGTGTTATCTACATTCTACATTGATATGTAAATAAAATAAAAATCGTTTATTAAGCAAAAATACGTCCATATCGTTGTTATCATAAATTAATTCCAATTCCTTAACAATTAATTTTTCAGCCACGACGCCACAGATTAGAAATTAATGTTTGTTTATATTTTATCTGTAGTGACATCTGTCATATTTGACATTTGGCATTGCGTTTTGATATGTTTTCAATTTTGTTTATGATTTATCCCGCAGTCGATTTTCAAGTGTTATGAAATGCGCACGCGCGTTGAATCATAAAAAAAATATATATTTCATAGTTTGACAGGTAAATAACAAATTTTTATCAATAATTTATAATAATGTGATTGTGGCAATCGTGGTGGCAATTCATTTAATTTAAATTGCAGTTTAATTATAAGTTTAAGTAGTAACTAGTAACCTAAGCTTTTTTTTTATATTTTCCGAAATATAGGCAATAAAAAGTCTTTCAAACCTGAATAACAACAGGCAAATTAGTCCAGCATATTTTTATTTAGTGTTTAATTTTGAACTCTAAAATAAAGGTCACAGTTTTCAAGGTCATTTTTGTTACTATGCTCCTTGTCAATTAAATTTAATATATATATACATTATAAATAGGTATGTGTATATACACATAATATATATTTTATGCGTACCCAATCTAATTGTCATTATGTATTAATAATTTAATCCGTAGGTAGTTACTAAAAAAACTGAACTGGTTTTGATAAAATCGTAATATATAGGTACATACTACATAGTTACACCTAATTCACAATATTTTATCGTGACTATTCACGACATATTTTATTATTTATATATGAATAAGGTATTTAAACAAAAAATTAATCCGCATTCAAATGATCAGAACTAGAAAAATTGGCACCAGGTGCCTAGCTTTAAAATAATAAGGAATCATCAAAATCGGTTCACTTAGTCGAAAGTTCTGATGTAACAAACACAAAAGTACACTGTACAGTCCTCATTTTTTTTGGTCGGTTGAGGAAAAGGGTAAAAATTTTCAGTTCGTTTCCGATGTCGTTTATTTCAACTTTTGAATCATACAAACCATGTGTAAAAACGAAGGAATACTTACTTATGACAGGCCTAAAATAAAAATAATAAAATAAAAATTTCCTGTAGGTTCACCAATTCTCCGACAACTATAACAGTTTTTATTATTATTTTACTGTTTAAAAAGTTGCGTCTGTGCGTAGATTTTCGTATAGAATATTTTATTTTCCCGGGTCAAGAGGGAAGCCGGATCAAACTATATATATTTTTTGAGAACTATGTATACCTACTAACTAAAGGCTTTTCACGTAATTTTAACATTTGTAATCATTGAGATTCTAGGCTATATAGTATTTACTGTAATTTAACATTGTATAAGTAATTTCTTACTTTGTAATGTCGTAATAGAATGTATTAAAAAAAATGAACTTACACTTAAAATCGTAAACTATTTAGGTAGGTACGTAGGTAATAAATACTGTAAAATGAATGCGTTTCAATGATTACTGGCATTAATTTATAGTTATTATTATGATCGGAGAATTTATTAGTAATAATATTTCATTAAGGAACTTAATGAATAATGATGCTTTTATTAATAAACAAGATTTCCGCCCGCGGCTTCGCCCAGGAAAACCCGCATGGTTCCCGTTCTCGTGGGATTTCCGGAATAAAACCTATCCTATATTTTAATCCTGACCGCCTCCTTGGTACAGTGGTTGGCGCTTGAGCGTAGAACCGAGGGGTCCTGGGTTCGATTCCCGGTGGAGACGAAGAAAAAAAAAATGTCTCGGTCTGGCAGGACGCAGATGGCTGATCACCTACTTATCCCTAAAGAAAATCGATCAGTGAAACAGATGTATGAAACTACATATGAATAATGCATCTGCCCCTTACCCCACTACGGGGACACGGGACTTCACTTTTTTTTATATGTTAATCAAAGTTACCCTCTATATGTGTGCTAAATTTCATTGTAATCGGTTCAGTAGTATTTGCGTGAAAGATTAACAAACACACACACACATCCTCACCAACTTTTGCATTTATAATATTAGTAGGATTAGTAGGAATAAGATTCGTCTTGTGATTTCTGCTGCCGATATTATCGCGTGATTTTTGTGTACTTTTTCTTAACTTTACGCTCGTAATAAAGTTTATCAAGTTAAAATTATTATTATAATTCTTTCAGCCCGCGGATTCGTTTGCCTAAAACCTTATAAATAATATACTAAAACCTTCCTCTTGAATCGCTCTATCTATTAAAAAACCCATCATAATCCGTTGCTTAGTTTCAAAGAATAGTTACAGACACACATATAGACTGGGGTAGAAGCCTTTGAAAATAGTGAAAAGATAAAAAAAATCGCAGTCGGATGAAACCCATTAGAAAAGGAGGGGAATATGATAAAAATGTAAGGAAAAATAAATTACGGTCAATCCGAGTTCGGGAAGCGGGAGGGGGGAGCTTTTAAGAGGAAAAAATGGTTTCTCTCGATTTCCGACAAAACTACAAGTCCTATAGAAAAAAGTTCAATGGCAAAGTTGTAGGTAATTAAAAGTTCTACAACTTTTGTATTCACAATTTTTTCACATAACCTAAAAATTAAGGTGAAAAATTCAAAAAACCAAGTTTTTGGTCTTTTATTTCTATCTACTTCAAAATTTATTTTTTTTCTACGAAATTTCGTGGAAACTTACTTTATTATGTCCCAAATACACTGTAATTTATTTGATTGAAAATATTTATTTTTTCGCCTTATTTTGAATTAATACCAAAAAAACAACCTAATTTTCAATCGAAAAGTCACCCGTCAAAATATCAGCTTTTTTCAAAAACTTGGGGTGCTTTTTATTCATTGAAATCTCTACTTTCATATGGTGTAAAAAAAATAAACACCACCATAGTAAATGTTCTCAGGAAATGCATACAAACAGTCTGAAAATTAGCTTTTACTAAATCAGGCACACTTCTCGAACTACCTGAAATGTTTTTATCGACATCATTTTGCTTTTGAATATGCTGTAAAATATTAAACTTAGAACAGATAATTATTTTTCTTTTGAAATATTACCGAAAAGCCGATACAAGAGAAGATATAGAGTTCAAGAATTGTGCCTGATTTAGTAAAAGCTAATTTTCAGACTGTTTGTATGCATTTCCTGAGAACATTTACTATGGTGGTGTTTATTTTTTTTACACCATATGAAAGTAGAGATTTCAATGAATAAAAGGCACCCCAAGTTTTTGAAAAAAGCTGATATTTTGACGGGTGACTTTTCGATTGAAAATTAGGTTGTTTTTTTGGTATTAATTCAAAATAAGGCGAAAAAATAAATATTTTCAATCAAATAAATAACAGTGTATTTGGAACATAATAAAGTAAGTTTCCACCAAATTTCGTAGAAAAAAAATAAATTTTGAAGTAGATAGAAATAAAAGACCAAAAACTTGGTTTTTTTAATTTTTCACCTAAATTTTTAGGTTATGTGAAAAAATTGTGAATACAAAAGTTGTAGAACTTTTAATTACCTACAACTTTGCCATTGAACTTTTTTCTATAGGACTTGTAGTTTTGTCGGAAATCGAGAGAAACCATTTTTTTCTCTTAAAAGCTCCCCCCTCCCGCTTCCCGAACTCGGATTGACCGTAATTTATTTTTCCTTACATTTTTATCATATTCCCCTCCTTTTCTAATGGGTTTCATCCGACTGCGATTTTTTTTTGTTTCAAAAATTATCTACTCTAGTCTAATATGGCAGAAAGTGATTTCGTTTTTATACAGTGATAGGTATATCGAATTTAATATTTCACATACAGTCTTTATTATTTTCAATAATATGTATAAATTATTCAAAAATGTGTAAATTTTTAGTTACCATAACTTCAAGTTGCGTAAACAGATTAGCATGTATGATCTATAGATCTTTATTATTTGACCTAGAGTCTAGGTCATAGACTATATACAATTATTATATTGTTTATTAACAAATTGGCACTACTAAAATAATTATGTTAGCTGTTGGCAACAACAGTAGAACTTCAAGTTTAAACGCAAACAAACTGACAAACATTTAAAAGGATTTCACTTTAAAACTAACAACTCAATTAAACTTAAATTAACCTACAACTAGTGCACAATGGCCGGATTTTAAATCTAACATAATAAAGTAATTTACTATTATAAATAAAACTTATATGCTTTAATGCTCCTGCCACACTATGCTCCTCGCTCTGCTCCTCGCTCTGCTCATGGCTGCTGCAGCAGAGCCTCGGAGCAGAGCGATGAGCAGCGCGAGGAGCATAGTGTGGCCGGGGCATTACACAGAACCGCGTGGGAACGTTCCGTTCCCGTGTTTATTATGAATGCAGGGCCGTAACAAGACCTTTTTATTTTATATCTATATTTTACACTGCAGTGTATTGTATTGCTTTAAAAAATAAAGACATGTCAACAAAAATAACCATAATAATTCATACTTTAAATAAGGCATTTATGAATGAAGTATTTATTAAAGTTACGCACCGTGACAATGATATGAGCCATTGTTAACTAACCTTCAGGGTGCCTAGATACGTTAAATTATAAATACTAATCATTGTTCAAACTAAACTTTTTTTAAATCTGTATCCTTTGTAAATCTTACTAATATTATATAAACTAGCTGTCCGCCCCAGCTTCGCCCGTGGTAAATTAACGTTTTCTCTTCATAAGAATCATCCTCTCACGGGCAGCAGTTTGTAATTATTATTTTCCTTAATATCTTAGCTTATTAATTAATAGTGTTTAAAAGATCTAGATTTAAAACTAAAGATATAAAAGATAGCATTTTGATAAGACAGTTAAAATCTTTATACGACATAAACGTAACCAGATAATCAAGATAATGCATAATATTACTTTTATACTTATATGGCTCTGGAAAATATTATATATAATTATGGCATTAAAAAAATGCTGTTCTACTGTTCTGGCTAATTGAAATCTATATATGTATAGGTACGTAAAGGGAAAAAACAAAAATGGTCATACTAAGTTCCCTGGTTCATCTCTACCACAATCTTTACCTTGTGCCTACAGCTACGTAATAGATAAACATAATATGAGTAAAGATTATAAATTTTGAAGCGAAACTTCTTTAGGCGCATTGAGAGTAAAATTTCAAGGTCGCGTCATGGCGATACCGTCCCGTCATAGAGTAAGGTATATATTTGTATCTTTAAATCTTGCCTAAGAAGTTTCACTTCTGACACGTGTGCTCGGCACACACGCTCTTTTTTTGTAAAAGTATAAAAACGTACATTTTGTATGTACCTAAATAACAGGAACATGCATTCCTACAACATGCCTACATATGTTTTAGTAGGAATCGAAACTATACCTATCTCCGTGTGTAGTATATTGTCATAATAACCATCATCATCATAATCAATTTCTACGTCACACTAATCATCTATTCACAATAACTGAAAGTTATAACATCTGCTTGTAATATTATACCTTATGGCCTAGGTAGTAAATAGGCATAAGAACCTAGGTCAAACAATGTAGGCTATGAAGCTTATGTTATTGTAGTATCGATTTACATTTAATACAAGCTGAACCTAACAAGTTAATATTTAAGAAATTATCTCACCATTACGAAGCTACATTTTAACCGAGTTTCGGCTATGTTTAGCCGACTGCGAATGAAGGAGGGTTATGTTTTTTGAGTATATGTATGTGTGTATCTTTGGCACGCCCTACAAACCACTGCACGGATTTTTGCTTAAGGCTTATACATGCGCTAATAACCTTGACCATACTTGACGGATCTCAAACCTCTCCCGCTGCACCTTCTTTTTTCCTCGCATTGTGTATTTAAAAAGATACCAATCAGTGAAACAAAAAATCCTCGTCAGGCATGGGCGTAGCCACGGTGGGGCTACGCCCATGCCCTGGCTCTGACCTGGAAGGTACCTAACCAAATCTAAAAAAACTTAATTATCTAGGTACTGACTATAAAACTTAATATCCGTTATAAAATTCTCACTCGAAAGTTGTCAATACAAAAAAATGCGATCTAAACAAAAAGCTTGCGCTTTTATGTTACATGATTTAAATCACTTTTGGTTCCAGAAAAAGTAGTGTAGTACTATTACCCCATTCAAAGCTGTTTTTATTTAGCCAAATTTGCACTAAATTTCCCATCAAATTTTACTTTTGTTTTAGGTTAAGTTATTGATAGATCCAGGTGGAGCTACGCTCGCAATCTTACATAAAAGTTTTTGACCGATATCTCGGAAATTATCTATTTTAAGGCAAAAAATATTGGGATTTTTTTGTAGATAGTAAAATTTTACATCTTTTATACCTTGTAAACTTTTTTTGTAAAACTTTCCGTTTACGATTTAATGAGCCGGTTAATCGTTTTTGGCAAGTAACTCTTTAAATATTGGATTAATCAATGAAATGCATAGGCATTATCCATTTAGATTACTTTATTTGAAACTTTTTTTCTAATGCTTTTTGAGTTAAGTATTTAACGTTTGGCGAAAAATAGAAATTTTCAAGGTAAGTATGTATGTTTCGTATACAGGGTTCCCACTATTGGTATACTAAGCGCGAAGGGACTTGTAGTTTTGCATATACTGATCACGTAAAAAATACTTGAACAACAAAATTACATCAAAAAATTTTTGCTAAATTTTTCCTGAAAATCCATGTTTTCTTCTCTAATTTCGCGCAGCCGGCATAATATACCGCTTCGCTAATGTGAGCATTTTGTCTATGAAAACATAATCTTAAACGATAGGTCACGAGCTGGTAGCAAAGCTGGGCGGGTTGCTTGTTATGGGTGTACACATAGAGTTTTAAGAATTCATCTATTTGAAAAAAAACTGCGTCTGGAATTTTATAAGTATTTTTTACGTACTTAGCGTATGCAAAACTATAACCTCCTTTGAGCTTAGTATACCAACAGTGGGACACCCTGTATATTTCGTACAACTAAATAATATTGAGTAGTTATTTTATATTCGGATGCAAGAATAAAATAAAAGAAAATGAAAGGAAAATATTTAAAAAAAATGCATTAAAAATTTTTCTATAAGTAAAAAAAAATCAAAAATTTTGCCACTTGCAATGGAAAATTGTTCGTTTTCATTACATCCGTAAAAAAACTTTTGGCCTGCCACGTCACCCGCCGAGCGGCGGCATTTCTACATTATACGTAGAACAACTCAAAAAATATGGGCACTAGAAAAAAAATTTCAAGCTTTTGTTTATTCTCTACAATTTTTGTTGTAGAGAATAAAGTGATCTAAAAACTATGTACATACATGCATTTTATTCATTAACCCAATATTTTAACGATAAACCGGTTCATTAAATAGGCCATAAACCGTAAATAGTAAGTTTTACAAAAAAGTTTACAGAATATAAAAGATGCGAAATTTTACTTTCTACAAAAAAGTCTAACTAACTTTTCAAGATACCGGTCAAAAACTATAAGATTGTCTGTCAGCACTGTGTTTTTATGGTCAATAAGTGACCATTAACCTAAAACCTAAGCCTTAGAGCGTATACGCACCATGCGGGTAGCCGCATTGCGGGTAGCCGTCCGATGCGTGCGATGCGGCTACCGCAGACCGCACAGTGCGCATAGAAATGAATATTACGTACTTATTTGTGCTTGCGGTCAGCCGGACGGCTACCCGCAATGCGGCTACCCGCATAGTGCGTATACGCTCTAAAACAAACATGAAATTGGTTCGGAAGTGCAAGGTTTTGCTTTATTTATGTCTACCATTTGAAATGGTTTATTTTTCCATTTACATAGACATGTTTAGTACCTATATTTTATGGTAAAAAGGAATCATTTATTGTTTTAGAAAGATAAACTATATTATGTATGTATAATATTATAGGGATCAAATTTACATATACGGCTGTATCTTTTGTTTGTTTTGATTTTTTTCATTATTATTTCAGCTTAATACCGCCACGCGTTTTTGAAAAAAAAAGGTATTTTTAGACAGACAGACAGACGGACAACAAAGTCTGCCTGTCGGTTTGTCTGTCAACACACTTTTTCTCAGGAACACGAGGAGGTAGGTATCAAGCTGAAATTTATATCGAATACTCAAGTCTACGGTCTCTTAAAGCTGTGAAAAAATCAAACTAATAAGCCAACGCAATCAAAAGATACAGCCATTTTATGCTGTAAATTATCGCAAATTTCGACTTTCGCAAGGGAATCAAAACCTACATTGTACTTTCCGTGAACACAGAGTCTTGAAATTTGGTTAAAAGCCATGTCTTATAGCACAGATAAAGGAAAAATTGCTAAAACATACATTTTAGAGTTACAACATAATAAAAAGTAGGTTTGTTCGGAGCCCTCGGTGCGCGACTCCGACTCGCACTTGGCCAGTTTTTTTTTTGCCCCACCCTGTGCCCATGGCTAGCTACGCCCATGTCGTCAGGGACTGTTGTGTAACTGATAATTTATTAAACATAAAATTTTCAGAGTCAGCAGGTTACGAAGTTTATAGAGTATTTGCGGAAAAATCGATGACCACGGCACATTTTTTTTCTAGAAATCTATTAACTTTGGAAAAAAGTCCTCGCGAGCAATTAAAGATCAAAGACCATCCTATTTTATATATATTTTTTTCGGTATTGTGCTTTATGTTGTACCAGACTTTATAGAGGTTGAACATAGTCGAAATTGCCGGGTAACGCCTTAAGAGGTGTCGTTGTATTCGTAAATAGTGGTACATAGGCTACATAAATTAGAAGTCGGGTTTTTTGTTTTAAAAAACGTCTGGTTTTACCTTATATATCTATTGTATGCATATAAATTGAAAGAATAAAATCTATATTAACTAGCTGCTCCAGCAAACATTGTTCTGCCTTACTCTTTTCACTTAAGGGTATTAGATGTTACCCAATTCTCGAATCTATAACAATAGGCACACAAAATTTCATGAGAATCGGTCCAGTAGTTTCGGAGGAGTAACTAACATTGTGACACGAGAATTCTATGTAGGTATATAGAGAGAGAGAAGAATAGAAGATATTAATTATATTCATCATATTTATATTTCAGATAAATGGATCTATGGCGTCGTTTCAAAAAACCTCCCCGGGAAATAGACAAAAGCACATACTCTTTAGTGTCCTGTAGTGAACTGTCTCCAGACACATTGAAAGTATGGAATGGGTTACCAGATGAGATTAAAAAGGACCCGTCTTTGGAGCAAATAAGGCAGAAGTATGAAGAACTTGGTTGGTGGATATAATTTTTAGTTAGGAAAAGGATAGAATTAAAAATAGAAGAATTAAACTTCACTTTCACTATATTTAAAACAAAGTCGCTGTCGCTGTTTGTCCGTCCAGGGAATAAATCTTTAAAACTACTCAACGGATTTTGATGCGTTTGCGTTTTTAATAGATTTACAACGTTCAAATAGTTACCTACTACTTATACTGTATTTTCATACTACATATTATTATCTTCTTATAGGTATATAAAAATGAACCGGCTTCGCCCGTGGTACATGTTTACGTTTTCTCTACATAAGAACCATCCTCGTACTTCAAGGAATATAATAAAATAATTTGGAAAATCCAAAAGTGCACGCCTCATAATTTTTTTTAATAATTATTTATTAATTATTATTTTTGTTTATTTAATAACAATTAAACCACATCGAATCAGACCCTGAAAAATGAAAGGGTTCTATTCCTGAGCGTACTCAAGCGTAAGAGAAAAAAATAATTTGGAAAATCCAAAAGTGCACGCCTCATAATTTTTTTTTAATAAATATTTATTAATTATTATTTTTGTTTATTTAATAACAATTAAACCACATCGAATCAGACCCTGAAAAATGAAAGGGTTCTATTCCTGAGCATACTCAAGCGTAAGAGAAAAAAAAAGACTCGATTAGTAAAGTATTTCGGTCGCTATCGTGTTAACAAGAAAAAGGATCCGCACATACAGACACACGGACGTCCAAGACAGAACTTTTTTAAACTGTTTTTTAACTAGTTTAAATAACAAAAATGACATCAAAAATATCATGAACGTTAAAAATAGTGTTTTTTCTTAATATGTGTGTGTATGTATTATCTTACAAGTGCAATGTATGATACATAAAGACATTTTAAGTTTGAAAAATCAGATGTTTTGCGCGAAGTGACAGTAGTACCCACCTCAACGCTTCGCTTATGAGGCGTGCAAAAGACTCGATTAGTAAAGTATTTCGGTCGCTATCGTGTTAACAAGAAAATCCTCCGCACATACAGACACACGGACGTCCAAGACAAAAAGAAAAAAAGAATTATCGAAATCGGTCCAGTAGTTTTTGCGTGAAAACCATACATACATTCATACATACTTACAAACTTTTCCTCTTTATAATATTAGTATAGATATATGCAGAAGAATCAAATCACTAAATATTGGCTAAATATTACTTGTAGGACGTAGGTATAGAAATATGTAATTGACACCTACGAATATGGAGCTATTGTAAATGCACGTATATATTATAATTTTGCGTATGTTCGTCAAATCCGGTGATGGCGTATTTCTATAGGTATAGTGTATTTATAATTTGCTAGCTTTCCTCCCGCGGGTTTTCTCGCAAAGTACGCTATCTATAAGTATAAGAACAGAAAGCCACTTGACTAGGGGGGGCTGGTAGCTGTGCTCCGCGGTTTCTCCCGCATTGCTCCGCTCCTGTTGATCTTAGCGTGATGATATATAGCCTATAGCCTTCCTCGATAAATGGGCTATCTAACACCGAAAGAATTTTTCAAATTGAGCCAGTAGTTCCTGAGATTAGCGCGTTCAAACAAACAAACCCTTCAGCTTTATAATATTAGTATAGATTAGAAAAGGACTACACAACCGAGTTTTTTTCACTTGTACATATGTACAATACAAAGCTACTACGTTATTAATTCTAAGAGAAATTTGTTTTTCCAAATAAGTTAATTGGTAACGGGCGACAGGGCAATGGGCGTTTATTTTTATTGAAAAGAATTAAAACTACATTGTATTTAAATTAAATTTTAATGGTAAACTATATATTTAAAATATTGAATAACTTCTTTGGCCTTTTTAGGTAATGGTGACAAATTATCAAACCAAGGCATCGAAAAAATAGCAAAATTCACCATCAACTCTGATCCCATTTTGGACAATTGTAGAGAAACAACACAGGAAGAGTTCCATCTTGAAGAACATGAGAATGAGTAAGAGTACTTCTCTTCTTACCTCTTTTTTAAAGTGAAAATTCTTTTGAGAGTAAAGTTTTAAGCATACCGTCACATCATGGAGTAAGGCGACGATTTTGGTATCTTTGAATCTGTCCAAAGAAGTTTCACTTCTGACACGTGTGCTCAGAAAAATCAGTCAGTCAGCACAATTTAACTTTTGTACAACAATACCATATATTCTTTGATAATGTCTGCTAGCTTTAGCCACCAGCTTTGCTTATTATTATATTCTGATAGAACTAAATAGATTTTTTCAGTTTAAAAATTAATTGTTTTTTTTCAGCGTTCATATGTCTCCAGAAGACAGAAGAAAACAAGCACAGGTAGGTATCCTATTATAAAATGATAAATAATAGCACATATCTTAATCATAATAATATGTATATATACATATAAATCTCGTGTCACAATGTTTGTCCTCAATGGACTCCTAAACCACTTAACCGATTATAATAAAATTCGCACACCATGTGCAGTTCGATCCAACTTGAGAGATAGAATAGTTTAAACATGTAGGTACCACGGGCGAAGCCGGGGCGGACCGCTAGTATTTGTTAAAATTTCCATTATTCTTATGATAAAGGCATGATATACAGTAAAAATAATTATACGAATGATGTAGCTTACATTTTTTGTGAGTATGTTTTTCACAAACCTACGCAACGGCCCATTAGCTCAGTTGGTTAGAGCGTCGTGCTAATAACGCGAAGGTCGCGGGTTCGATCCCCTCATGGGCCATATGTAATTTTATTGTTTTTAACTACGTTACTACTACCTACTTTATATAATTAATTTTACTTCAGGTACAACAACGAATTAAGTCATAATATATTATGCTCAGTAAATTAAAACGGGTTTAAACGGTGCTTTATTCTACCTTGTATTTATTTAAAGTATTGAAAATGTTACTTGAATTCCTCATCATATGTTAAATTATTTAGTTATAATAATCCAGTATTTTTCTTTTAGAAAAAAAGGACAAAACACTATATAAAAATGTCCTTACTCCTCGGCTGTTGGGTTTTCTTTACCTGTGTGTTTCTAACGTATAATGAAAAACACGAGAAATTTATAACTACAGCTATTATTCCTGGAGAAAATAACAGTAAGTCATATTTAATTTATCTAATATCGCAGATAATATTATACTAACTAGCTGTTGGCCGCAGCTTCGCTTGCGTGGAAAAGATAAATTTACATGATACAAACTTTAATCCCCTATTTTATCCCCTTGGGAGTAGAAATAATCAAAATCCTTTCTTAGCGGATGCCTCCGTCCTAACATCTACCTGCATGCCAAATTTCAACCCGATCCGTTCAGTGGTTTGGGCTGTGCGTTGATAGATCACTATGTCAGTCAGACACTTTTGAATTATATATATTTTGATTTTTCCTATATAACTATCTATATTTTCTTTTTACTCAATTTATACATTGCCAATCTTATACTAATTTATAAGACAAATCCTATACAAAAGTTTTCTGGCAGAGATTGCTAAAAGCTATTTTTAATAATTTCCTTGTTTTTATATTGTTATACTTACATTTATATTTTTCTAACTACCCACACTTTCTGTTACAGATTATACAATAAACATATCAAACACAGATACGGTATTAATAAAATTAACAGGCCCGTTTATAACCGAACAGGCTGAAATTAAAATGAATTCTACTGTTTATGACCAAGCTGAAAAATTGATAGCGTGGCTTGAAAACGAAAATGAAGTAAGTGTCTTTTTAACACGCATATATTAGCTTCACCTGTATGTTTGTATGTAACCGACTCCTTTAGACTCGATTTTGACCCACTTTAATCGGACAGATTTAATTCAGACTTTGTACACTTATCAAGGATCGGTGATAATACAATAATTTCATGAGTTTTTAGTGCTCATAAAACTGTATTAAATATTATCTTAATATATATAAATCTCGTGTCACAATGTTTGTCCTCAATGGACTCCTAAACCACTTATCCGATTATAATAAAATTCGCACACCATGTGCAGTTCGATCCAACTTGAGAGATAGGATAGTTTAAACATGTAGGTACCACGGGCGAAGCCGGGGCGGACCGCTAGTTAAATATATAATTTTGTCTTCGCTTGTTTTTCATGTCCTTTATAATGTTAAATTATGTGTGTTACACAAAATATTCATTGAAGTGTGCATCAATTATATATATAATGAGTTTTTAAAGAGACAATTTAAAAATATAGAGCTCATAAAAAAACCTCTTTTTTATTATTATATTTGGCTATTGTAAATGTATTGGTTTTTAATAAAAAACCATATGAAGCACATTAAAAATCTCTTGTATTTTTCTTAAGTTCCTATTTATTCTCTTCCAGATCACACAACCATGGAAAATATTGCTCCAAAATGATAAACTAACAACAAATGTAGAAACAAGAACACATTTATTTCGTACAAATAACACAAATTTAAATTATAATTTATATTTGAATACAACGACATCTAGTGTCATAGCTTTTAGTATGAGTTTCAGTTTAGATCCGCTAGATGGCAGTGTTGGAGTTATATATGCAGTTTTATTGTTATGCGGCTTGTATGTGCTTATTATTTTTGAGGTAAGTAGTTTATTATATACAAAATAACTTAGAATATGCTCGCTTGGTAGGTAGTTAAGTTTTTTTTTATTATTATTTCAAGGGTAGTTAAAGAAATGATAATATCATCTTATGAAGAAAAAAATCTCTTCACGGATTTTATATTCTTCGGATTGGGAAATGAACTGAACTTTTTTTTGTATAACTGTTTTCCGAAAAAAGAACTCTATTTTTTATGAATTTTTTATTACACATACCAATAAATGCTTAGTATCCAGATGTCTCAAAACCTCTAAATCTTTCCCTTAAATAAAAAAAAAATACTTAATTAGCTTTCCACACACGGCTCCGCTCGTAAAAGGAAATTCTTCCTATTTCTAGACAAAAATAACGTCATAATAATCCTAAGTAACGACGTGAAAGAATGACAAACAAACACACTTTCGCATCCCTATTAATATTATAACACTGGTCACTGTCTGACCGTTTGTCTGTATGTCTCTTTGCTTGAGAAAGGACATAGGATAGGTTTTATCCCGGAAAATCGAAGAAGACAGGAACTGTGCGGTAGTTGAAGAATTTCCGGCATAAAACCTATGTCCTTTCTCAGGTTTAAAACTATATTAGTAACAAATTTCCTCCAAATCGGTTCAGCTGTTTAGGCGTGATATAGAGACTAACAAACCGACAGACAGAGTTACTTTCGCATTTTTAATATTAAATATTAATTAGTTTACCGATGTACAATAATAATATATGATTTTAGATAATAAACAGAACAATGGCCGCCTTGTTAATATCTACTACATCACTCGCGGCATTATCTTTAGTGGGCGAAAGACCAACTTTACCGGAAATAATATCATGGCTTGATATAGAGACACTGCTTCTGTTGTTCAGTATGATGATATTAGTAGCTATTATGGCTGAAACCGGTATCTTTGATTATTTGGCAGTTTTCACTTTTGAGGTTAGTAAAAGTTTTAATTTAAGAATAAATAAAAATAAATAAATATTCCAGGACATTTTTCACACTCGGCACGATCGGATCTGATCCCATACTAACCTTTCGCTTGTGTTATGGAAACCAGATGGCTGATAAACATACATATATAATTTTAAATAAATACTTATATAGATAATTAACACCCAGGTCCCAGACACAGAGCAAATATCTATGTTCATCACACAAATATTTGCCCCGGGTGGGAATCAAACCCACGAACTCTGAAGGCTTTGAAGGCACTACCAACCAAGCCAACCGGTCAGTCATTGTTTTTATGAAACGTTTTATTTAGGTATTTAACTGTGAATAATTACAAAAAAATCTAAGTATATAATTTCCTTAACCATGGTGATAGCATGTTAACAGACACACAGACAGACACTCGGAGTTAATCATTTATGAATTTAATATATATTTACATTAAACTATGAAATTATATTATACTAGCGGTCCGCCCCGGCTTCGCCCGTGGTACATATTTATGTTTTCTCTACATAAGAACCATCCTGGTACTTCAAGGAATATAATAAAAAAAGAATTATCGAAATTGGTCCAACCATTCTCGAGTTATGCGCTTACCAACACATTTTGCGATTCATTTTTATATATAAGAAGATTAATTTAACTTTTCAGGTAACAAAAGGAAGATTATGGCCATTAATCTATCTCCTATGTCTAATAACTGCAGTATTATCAACGTTTTTGGATAATGTTACCACTGTACTATTAATGTCGCCTGTTACAATAAGGTTATAAATAATTTTCATATTTATACCTGTATAAACAATGTTGCATTCCTTTCAATATTATTTATGTTAATAAATTGTCCTAAAAGCACATTCTTGATTTTTATCCTACTAATATTATAAATGCGAATGTTTGTATGTTTGTTTGTTGCACGCAAAAACTCTTGAACCGTATTTCATGAAATTTGACACGCACACAGAGGGTAATTTGGATTAAAATGTTTTAATCGATAACGGGAATAATGCGGGGTTTCCTTTGACTACGCGGACGAAGCTGTGGGCGAAAAGCTAGTTTATAATTACTCTTACAGCACATATTTTTTCAAATGTTTTATTTGAAGCACCATGAAATAGAAAAATCCTGTTCATCAGTCAAATATTATTACAATTTATTACAATTTATATTCATGTAAAAGTAAACTCAAACTCAAACATTTATTTATTCAATTAGACTTCTTCCAAAAGCACTTTTGAATCGTCATTACATATTTTTAACATTTACCACCGATTCGGAAAGCAGTATCTACGGAGAAGAACCGGCAAGAAACTCCATAGTTGCTCTTTTAAAATCATGTCAATATTACAATTTAATAACTATAATCCCCAGGTTATGCGAAGTAATGGACCTCGACCCAGTACCAATATTAATGTTCATGGCGATATACAGTAATATAGGAGGCACAGCTACTCCCGTAGGAGACCCTCCTAATGTGATTGTGGCTTCTAACCAGGCTGTTATTCATTCTGTGAGTTTATTTATTACACGCACACATACATACACACAAACACAAACACACCCAAACGCACGCACGCACTCACCCACACACCAACTCATCACTCTTTAACAAGTTACTGTTTTAAATATACATATAATTGATAATAATTGTAAAACTCGTAATTGGCGTATTGTATCATAGATATAAGTAGATTAAGTCAATACTGTAAGCTGTGTAGTTTTCAAATAAATAAATAAATTATATTTTTAATACTAGCCTTTGCGCCCGCGGCTTCGCCCGCGCAGAAAAAAAACCCGCATAGTTCCCGTTCCCGTGGGATTTCCGGGATAAAAACTATAAAATGTCCTTCCTCAGGTCTCAAGCTCTCTGTACAAAATTTGAAGTAAATCTATGCAGTACTTTTTGAGATTAGCCCGGACATATCTATATATGTCTGCATACGAAAGATCGATATTATTTCTTCTCGATATTGTTTTTTTTATTTGAATGCATTTGAAATAAATACAGTATGAAAGTAAAATTTTCTGATATATATAATATATTTTATTTAAATTTTTTACAGGGAATAAACTTTGTAAACTTCACCGCGCACATGGCTCTTGGAATAGTGTTTGTTGTTATACAGACGTCATTGCAAATCAGGATTATGTATAGAGATGTGAATAAACTACGGTTGAAGGTGCCTAGAGAAATTCAGGGTAAGACTTTTTACATGTTTTGAAATGAAACTTCTTTAACCGCTTTGAGAGTAAAATTTCAAGGTCGCGTCTTGACAATACCATCACGTCATGGAGTAAAGCGATTTTGGTATCAATGACTCTTGCCTAAGAAGATTCACTTCTGACACGTGCTCGGCACACACGCTCAACATTAATAGAAAAAAATGAAAATAAAATAAGATTGAATATTGTAGTTATTAACCACTATATTTTACCAGTAACGTTGATATAATTTACTTTCTTTGAAAATATATTTGGTACATGCAATAGTTTTTTGTTAGCTCCCTTTTTTGTAATTTTTATAGGTTGGCTTGGTTGGTAGTGGCCCTGCCGTCCAAGCCAGAGGTCGTGGGTTCTATTCCCACCCGGGGCAAATATTTGTGTGATGAACATAGATGTTTGCTCTGTGTCTAGGTATTAATTATCTATATAAGTATATATTTAAAATTATATATGTATGTTTATCAGCCATCTGGTTTCCATAACACAAGCGAAAAGCTTAGTATGGGATCAGATCGTGCCGTGTGTGAAAATTGTCCTGAAATATTTTAAAATATTTATTTATTTATATACATTTAAAAATACTTTCAGAATTACGTCATCAAATTTCAATATGGCGTCGGGCGGCAGATTCTTTACCGCACTTAAGCAATGGTGTTAATATTGTCAGAGAGAGATTAGAGAGAAAAATAACTAAATTAAATAAACAATTACATGCTATGGTCAAGGAGAGGAATAAAAGAGCCTGTCCCAAAGATACTTTTAAAAGTACTTTGGTGGAGTTGAAAGCAAAGGTAATGAAAAAAAATTGGTTGTCTGTAAAGTCGGTTTACTGACGATAGTTGAACGTGACAACGTCCGATTGTGCTTCTTTGTCGCTCGTTCCGCGCTCTCGCTTGCACTTCAAGCCTTACATGGAACGCCTCAGAGCGAGGTAACGCCGCATGAGTCATGTTTTTTCGTGCTTGCAACCGGCTCTATCGAATTATAAGACGTTGTCACGTCAAAAATCTACCAAAAGTTCCTACATCTCGAAATTAGACATTTTCATAAATGTCGTTAAATTTTTTTTTTTTCAGTATAAAATACGCGATAAAACTCTTCTTATCAAATCTACAATAGCTATTGTGTTTGTCGTCACCGTTTTCTTTCTACACTCTATTCCTGAATTAAGTAAGTATAAACTATACTAATTATTTATTCGTTATTACATAAATTTCTTAAAAATTAAATAGAGAACAAATTGTAAGTTTGCCTGTATAATATTAACATGAAAAATAACATTCATTGAAATTAGTACCTTATTCCGTGGCAGTAATGTTCAAAGTCGATTGTATCATTCGAAAACTCTGCCTAATACATTAGTAGGCAGAGTTTTATTTCGGACAATTGTTGAAATTTGAAAATGAAAGATACCAAACGACTATAAACTTTACTGGCACGGAATAAGGTGTTAATTTTAATTAGTTATGAAACGTCTCTCTATTATAACAATATGTATTTCTTTTGAAATTTGACGTATTTGATGTTCTCTAGGTATAAATGTGTTCGAAGTGAAACATCTTGGGTGTGGCGCGTTGAGAGTAAAATTTCAAGGCCGCGTCATGGCAATACCGTCACGTCATGGAGTAAAGCGACGAATTTGATATCTTTGAATCTTGCCAAAGAAGTTTCACTTCTGACACGTGCACTCGGCTCACACGCCCTTTTTTTCTTTTATCTACTCTAATATTATAAGGGTAAAGACTTTGTTTGACTGCGACCAACATCATGTGTTGCAATCAACGTTGCAACAGTATTCCTTTTGAAATTTGTCGTTTTTAGGATGTCTTGTTCAAGTATATTTTATATATTAATTAATACATACTATATTATTATTTTATATACGCAATTTTATTGTAGATAGAGTATCCCTTGGCTGGACAGCGTTCCTAGGAGCAATATTACTCCTAACTCTAGCTGACAGAGACGACTTAGAGCCGATCCTACATCGCGTAGAGTGGTCCACTCTACTGTTCTTTGGAGCTCTGTTTGTTTTAATGGAGGTAAGTAATTATATTTTAGGGGGAAATTAAAAATAAAATTTTCAAGTACAAATTATTCCTAAAATCGCTTGCCACATTATTTTATATCATTCATTAAGTCATAATTTCCGATAAAATTATCTAAAGTAATGGGCTCTCTTCACAATCGTTGGCCCTACAAATGATGTTGTTGTTGTTGTTGGCCGACATTTCGACGATTATGAATAAACATCTACAATGGCGATAATAGACATTTAGGCTCTACACTATCGTGATTGCCTCTACTCGCCCAAAACTGCCCATTGTGAAGAGGGTCCATTATAAATTTAAAAAAAATTTGTAGGAAATTATTACTTAATGAATATATATAATAAAATAATGTAGCAATCGATTTTAGGAATTATATACATTTCCTAGCAATTGTATACAATGACAGATTTAATACATTTCCGGTAACAAATACATTATACATATAAAAGGAAAAAAATAGGCCCTAACGTTTTATCGAATGAAGTCATAGACACAATTAGAATAGATATTAATTATTTATTATTTTACAGGCATTATCCAAATTAGGTTTAATTCTCTACATCGGTGGGTTGATGGAACAGCTTATATTGCAAGTTGACGAAACTTCGAGATTGGCTGTCGCTATTGTACTAACTTTATGGGTAAAGTATAAATATTTATTTAATAAACATTTATTTTTTACGAGATTTCCTTTTACGAGCGTTTTGAGCCATTATACAGGGTGTCCCACCGTTGGTATACTAAGCTCAAAGGAGGTTATAGTTTTGCATACGCTGAGTACGTAAAAAATACTTATAAAATTCCAGATGCATTTTATTTTCAGATAGATGAATTCTTAAAACTCTATTTGTACACCCCTAACAAGCAACCCGCCCAACTATGCCGCCCGCACGTGAGCTTTCTTTTAAGATTATGTTTTCATTGATAAAATGCTCACATTAGCGAAGCGGTATATGCCGGCTGCGCGAAGTTAGAGAAGAAACCATGGATTTTAAGGAAAAATTTATCAAAAAATTTTTGACGTAATTTTTTTGTTTAAGTATTTTTTACGTGATCAGTGTATGCAAAACTACAAGTCCCTTCACGCTTAGTATACCGATAGTGGGACACCCTGTATATTATACCAGATGTGCTCCGCGGTTTTACGCGCATTGCTCCGAGCTCCGCTTCTGTTGGTCTTCTTTATAGCCTTCCTCGATAAATGGGCTATCGCTAACAATGAAATAATTTTTCAGAATCAGACCAGTAGTTCCTGCGTGTATATTATAACACAGGGTGTAATCGTTAAGTGTGCACAGGCGACTTTTCCGTAACTATTAAAGATAACAAAAAACTTTAAACTGATATCGAAATTACTTAAACTAATGAGTAAAATGGATAAAAATTTATTATGGCCATTTTACTCATTACGTTAAGGACTTTCAATATCAGTTTTAAGCTTTTTGATATCTGCAATAGTTACGGAATAATCGCTTGTGCACACTTAACGATTACACCCTGTATAATATAAGTAGTTCCTGAGATAAGCGCGTTCAAACAAACAAACTCTTCTGCTTTATAATATTAGTATAGATAGTAAATTAATAAATAATATATAAAATATAAATAATATATTCCCCAGGTATCAGGCACATTATCAGCGTTCGTGGACAACATACCGCTCACCACCATGATGGTGCGAGTGGTGGTAGCAATTGGGAACAACCCCACTTTGGGGCTCCCCATGGGACCCCTTGTGTGGGCCCTTTTGTATGGCGCGTGTTTGGGGGGTGAGTAGGAAAAAATTATATATAATTATATATATATATATATATATATATATATATAAACTCAAAGGTGACTGATATAGTGATCTATCAACGCACAGCCCAAACCGCTGGACGTATCGGGCTGAAATTTGGCATGCAGGTAGATGTCATAACGTAGGCGTCCCCTAAGAAAGGATTTTAGAAAATTCATCCCCTAAAGGGGTAAAATAGGGGATAGAAGTTTGTATGAAACTTTTTATTCCTTGGATGTATTTGCATGAAATTTAGCACACATATAGAGGGTAACTTGGATTAACACATAGGATAGGTTTTATCCCGGAAATCCCACGGGAACGGGAACTATGCGGGTTTTCCTTAAAAAACGCGGGCGAAGCCGCGGGTGGAAATCTAGTATAATATATTTTGTACAATATAAAGAAAAAGGAAAAAAATATTTTCAGAAAAAGGTAACGGACGAAAAAAAATATTTAAATTGACTGTTACACAAGAAAAATAGAAATTAAGAAAAATTTATATTAAATATTATGTGTATTAGTTTGACTGTTAAAGTTATAAGAAAAAGTAAGGTGTATAGGTATACTATTTAGGCAGGAAATACAAATATGTACTAATAATGTGTTAATGTATGGGTATGTTGAGCTGCTGAAAACTTTTTGTTAATAAATTATTTTAAACATAACTGAAAGTAACATTCCAGATACCTACAGTATAATATTATGGTGTACCTATTATTTTCACATAGATACTCACGGCGTATTTAAAAAATATGCTATTGTTTCAAAAACAGTGGAGAATAGAAACATCAATATAATATGTATTTTGTTTGGTTCTTCCAACTTCGTAGAATTCATGATTCACTTTATTAGAATGTTTGTATGCAATTAGGTATTTAAGACTTATATTTTTCTTATCTAAATCATAAAAATCTCTTTTCTCTCACTTTCAGGTAATGGCACTCTAATAGGAGCTAGTGCGAACGTAGTATGCGCGGGAGTGGCCGAACAACACGGCTACAAGTTCACTTTTGTGAAATTCTTCAAAGTCGGCTTCCCGATCATGATCGGCCATCTTGTCGTGTCAACTGTTTATCTTTTGGTGTGCCACTGTGTTTTTGAATGGCATTGATAATAAAATAATAAATAAAAATAACTATATCGGCCTAATTGAGAACATTTTTTTTAAGTTGGTTAAAAAAACGTGTGTGCACACGTGTCAGAAGTGAAACTTCTTTGTAAAAAATTAAAATCGTCGCCGTTCTCCATGACGTGACGGAAATTTTACTTTCAACGCGCATAAAGAAGTTTCACTTCAATAATTGATAGAAATATTACGGGCCCTCTTCACAATGGGCAACGATGGGTGAGTCGAGATAATCATGATAGTGTAAGATCCAAATCTCTATGATCGGCCATCATTGCACAATGCACATGTTTGTTCACAATTACCGTAAATAGCGGCAAACATCGACGATCATTTGTTGGGCCAACGCTGCCCATTGTGAAGAGGACCCATTATATTGATGATACAAACTAAATTACGAAAAGAATTTAATTTATAAAACTGTAGAAACTATACTATACTTACTTAACTATACTTTTTTAGATTTTAAGAATGTTATGTCATAAGTTGACTCAATTATGCAAAATAAATTGTACAATTAAGGCCCTTCGCTCATGGAGCTACTCAAAAAGAACTAGTCACAAACTCAAATTACTAACGAGTTGCCTGAGCGTCACAGCCCATACATGTTCTATGGAGATTCGCACACGACGCGACTAGTTACTAACTGGTGAGTAACGCGTTAGCAACAAATCACGCGCGACGCGTCGTGTCGGTCTCCACGCTACTGGTTGCCCGAGTTTCTTTGTTTTTTATGATAAAAATGAACGAGCAAACATTGACAAGTGACTGAAACCTTATAACTTGAGTAGCGTTGTATGCGAGATACAATTTGTAACTGGTTTGTAATCGTAATTACTGATTAGTTCAGTCATTTTTGAGTAGCTCCATGAGCGAAGGGCCTAATACTTAATACTTAATAGTCGATGTTAAATTTAATACTAATATTATTGAAAATCAATATATATATGTACTACAATATATGTATTATCCGTCCATCAATCGATTTTACTACACTCGTAGAACTACGTAGAAGAATATAATAATAATATTTCGCAAGTCTATAAGTACAAAGACTGCAAAATTGCAATGTTTTATTTTACCTTATTTTATGGTTAGGATGTCGTGTCATTTGTCTCATATTTCTGAAATAATAACGTAAGAGTAACTAAGTAATGTAGTAATGTGCACAATTTTTATTATTAAAAGCACAGAAGCGCATGTATTTTGTCAGATATTGTAACTATCGATATAAGTTTTCACTTTAATATTAATTTTAAAGACCAAAAATACCAATAACAGAGTACAATAACTAGCTTTATCAAATATAATAATGTTAAGAACCATTGTTTTTATTATATTGTATCAGTTAAATAAATATATTTCTGATTACTTTTTGGTTTTATTTTATATCACCTAAGCTAACTTTACTCAATTTCATATTATATAGTTACCATATACTTAGTACTTGCTTTCCCAGGAGATGTTGTTCTGCCCTATTGCCCCCTTTTCGTATTTTCTCTCCGTATGAAACTTCATTGTGCCTGAACAAAAATATTCAGAAAAATATAGGCGAATTGCTCGAACCGTTCAATGTATGAGATTGACGTTTGATTTCGACGACGACGACGATTGATTACGTCAATCTCATACATTCATAATCTATTCTATTGAACTTTACGCTAATAGAAAGCCACTTGTCTAGGGGTCTGTTGTAAATTGTGATTCAAAAACATTAAATTAAAAAAAACCTCGACCCAATTTTCTTTACTCGGCCATCTTGAATTTGAAAGATGGTGAGGATTTGAGATAGTATTTTACTTTCGATTCTACTGACCCGTTCGGGAGCTATTATGCCTCAGACAGACACATAAAACTAATACTTATAACATCCCGCCCTTTTTGCGTCGGGGGATACAAATCATGTACATAATGACGCTAGTGAAGAGATTCCATGAATGGACTAAACAAGGCTTTTACATACATTTCAAAGAATTAAAGTCACCATATTGTGTAAAAATGTTTTTGGTGATAAGAGTGGCGAATGCATTAGGTAGAGTCGAACCATTCTTAAAATGAACGCCCCTACAATGCAAAAATGCCTTTACCCTCACGTGCAAAGCTTGTGCACAGACACAACACACGCATTCCTTCTATTTATTTTTTTGGAAAACTATTTTTTTCGGACTGGCCCGATAAGTTAATCAACTTGTGTTTACATAAAAATCATCGAACGCACACATTTTGGTGGAGGGGCGCTCATTTTAAGAAAGGTTCTACTCTACTATACATTGGAATGAAGCGCCACGTATTTTTGGCGCACACACACACGAATTTGATATTTCTCATACCTAGAGCACAGAATACATAATAGTAGCTAAACCACAGAGCTAAACGCTACAGAACGGACACTCTCCGCCTCCCGCCAAAATTAAACACTTACCTCACCCCGCGCGATCGTGATTAAAATGGGCCACATTTTTCTGCAAGGACGATACGCAACGAAGATTGACATTTTTGATTTGTGATTATCGTTTTTCGTAGAAAATGGTTAGATATTGTGCTGTTTACTGATGTATTTCATCAGAAAAACGCGAATTTTTTTTACGCTAGTCACAAATGTGCCAACCATAAAGCGTTAACACACACATTTGCAGTCTCTTCAGTGTGACTGTCAAAACGATAATTTTGTAGGGAGTGTCCGGGGTGTGCCTAGAGCTTATTTTAAATGATTGTTTAATTAGCACAACAAAAGTATAGGTATGTATAACTTAGCAAGTATGAAACAGTCTTGTTTTTTTTAATATTTGTATTTATTTCCATACTTATGGTAGTAGTAGTAGTGGTATTAGTAGTAGTAGTGGTAGTAGTAGTATAGTATATTATCTGTCTAAAGAGTTTATTTGTTTGAAAGCGCTAATCTCGGAAACTACTGGATCGATTTCAAAAATTATTTCACTGTTGGATTTGTTCGTGATCCCTGAGTGCCTATAAGTTATTATATGTTACTGACAGTACCAGACTTCATTTTCCGTTAGAACTACAGACAGCTACCTCTCAACGGAAGCACCATTGAATAAGGTTCAACTATTTCATAGTTTGTTTGCCATCGACTTTTCATCTACTCTCATATAGGTACATTTAGTAAATAGGGAGTTGTTCGTATCTTAAAACAACAACCAATTTTATTTACATGTAGGTTGTATGTAGTGTAGGTTTTTGCAAATGAAATGCATTTTATATAGGGTACACAATAAAACACAAAATATTCTATAAACAAATTCTCCATTTTATTATTTTACCGATTAAAAAAACTAAAAACTACTAATATTTAGTAAAAAAAAATCTATATAACTCGGATCGCTCGTACACGAAAAAAAAGGTAATTTAAAAAAAATATCAAACATTCGCCAAAATATATAACTTAAAACGATTTACAATTGGCAGTTGATCATTTATTTACATTAAAATACAATTTATTCAACAAGTTCCATTTAAATTACATCAACCAATCATAGATAAGACGACACCGCCGCCATCTTGAATTACAAAATTAACAACCAATTAGAAAAAAGCTAACGCGTTCCAATTTCAAATCGACCACAAGATGGCGTTTTAGAAACAACATGCAAAATCAATATCTTTAAAAATATATGTATCCGTATCGTATAATTCCAATATTTTACATTTTTTTCATTAAAAACGCCATTTTGCGATCAAAATTACAATTTAATATTTATAAATACTTATCCGGTGTCTATATTTCATCCATCTATAAGATTATGTAGCCTAGCAACGGTTTTTTTTTGTGAAATACCCTCTTTTTCGACAAAAAAAATGTTGAAAACGTCAAGAAAAAAACTTTAGATAAAATATAGATATCGGAGAATAGTCAATAACCACTTTTTAAATAAATACCAAGTGGATATATAACTGTAAAATACCTTAAAATCCAGTGCAGATTATTAAATATACATTCATTTTAAATATATTCTATATTAATTAATTTTAACTCTAAACGCGTGTAAAAACATGAATACGTGTGATGAAAATGAAATCGCAATTGTTTAATTTCCTTGCAACTAACATTTACTTTAATAAATTACAATTTAAACTTACTCATTACTGGATTTTCGATAATCCCATGTGAAATGAGCCTTAAAAAAATCGGAACGCAATTTCTACGGCAGTTACAAGCGAAAGTGTATCGAGCTATTAAAATAATCGAATGTATATAAACCATATACATTCATCAAATCGACTACATCTAAAACCAAAGTCACATTACATTAAAACAAATATAATAATGTGATTTTGACGATGGACTGACGTTTTCTTTATAACATATTAAACAAATAATAATTACCTTAAAAATATCGATTTTCCGTTTATTTAATTAATTAAAAAAAATTATCGATCACAGTCTGAAAAAGTCGAAAATGTCAATCCACCTTGAAGAATTTTCAATGGACAGTTAACATATAATGCCATATTCAAAAATTCCACGGTATTTTTAAACTACGACCCCTAAAAATTGGTTATATTAAAAAAAAGCGAAATTCCTACATATTCCTTTAAAATTAACTCTAGGGGGGGGATAAAAATTAATATTCTTAATATGTACATAAATAATGAATGGGTTAAAATATATATATACCATTCAGTGTTGTGTTGCCAAATAGCAAAAAATCCCGATTTTTATTTGACGATACAAAAATAGGCCCAAGCGATATAATATATACGCACTTGGCAACACCTAGTGGAAATTGCCATTATTAAAAAGCGTAAGGCCGTGGACAAACAATTGTGGACACACTTTGAATATTTACAAAAAGTATATTGTTCTTTTTATCTGATAATAATTTTCAATTATAATTCTGGGTGATTTGTGATTATGATAAATTTATTGATTTGCTAGAATATTACTTCGTTTTCATTTACCTAGTTTTTCTTATATGGAAAACTTAAGTTGCAAGCAACATAAAATGGGATTCTAAATATTGAATTACGGAATATGAAATTAAACCTTAGAGCGTATACGCACTATGCGGGTAACCGCATTGCGAGTAGCCGTCCGGCTGACCGCAAGCACAATTATGTACGTAATATTCATTTCTATGCGCACTGTGCGGTCTGCGGTAGCCGCATCGCAGTGCGCATAGAAATGAATATTACGTACATAATTGTGCTTGCGGTCAGCCGGACGGCTACCCGCATAGTGCGTATACGCTCAGTGTTCTTACCACAAAACAATTAAAGCAGTCTAACTTTAAAGTTTTAAACCAGGGATCTGTCACTTTAATAGTTGTCTATGTGAAATACGACGAAACCAGATTAAAGAGAACCCGCGCTTAAAGTTAAACCCTGTCTAAAGTTTTTTGTGGTAAGACGGTAAAATATTCAGCATAACCCTGACATTTTCAGAGTTTTCTTTGTATTTTCAGTCATTTTAGAAATATTATGTATATTCAAAGTTGTGGCCAACAATGTTTCGCAAAGCAACATCGACCATTTGCCATTCTTTTCTAAACTAATATCAGAATGACATTAAAATGGCGATCAGAAATGGGATTGAGCGAATACGTAATAATTTAAAATTATTTACATTATTTTTAATAAATATTTCACAAAAAAAAACATTCACTTAGATATAGAAATCCGCGTATTGATAGCACTATCTCTTTCTTACACTGAGAAATGTGATACGTTAGAGCAAGACAAGTATATATCTAGGCGTTTCATACAACACCATACTGTCAAAAAAGTGCGTGCCGAGCACACGTGTCAGAAGTGAAACTTCTTTAGCAACACATGACGTGACGGTATTACCATGACACGACCTTGAAATTTAACTGTCAACACGCCTAAAGAAGAAACCCTAAGAAAATTAAAAGAGTATAGACTAAGTTTTATTTTTATTTTTGTGTAAAACCCTATGAATTAATTAATTTATTATTTAATATGTAGTTATATTAATTATTACATTTATTAATATGTTCATTACTTTACTTATACAAACGACCAGTATCTAGAAAAATATTTAATTACGTATACTAATGTTTTATCGATACTAAATGCGAGTATATTATTCACGATTTTATTGAGAAAAAACTTTAATAAATAATAAATTGACTTCCATACATTTACATCCACCATCTCTCTCACTCTAACGTATTATATTTCTGAATGGCAGAAAGAGACAGACATATTGAGAATGTTTTTTCTATATACTTTTTCCCTATACGTTATTAAAAATAAATATTATTTGACAATATCTTCGTCTAATTAAACTTTTTATTAATTCCTTAATATATTTATTTTACTACCACCGAACTAAAACGAAAAAAAATTATCTACAAGTTTTCACCAATAAAAAAAACTATTATTCTAAATTTATAAAATTATTCTACGAAAAAAAAAACAATTTAATTTTGTGCTAATCTCAACTCAATCCCACTTCTTGTAAATAATAACTATTAAACATACAAATACAGGGAAAAATTAATATATTCAAAATATTATCAGTATCCAATTAAACGCCTAGTCATTTCGTTAAAAAAAACTAATAAATTCATGAGAATCTGTTATTAAAAAGAATCATAACAAGTAATTTACTTAGACGCTTGTCATATTAGTAATATTTTTTTTAAATTTATCAAATTTACTAATACAACAGTAAATAGCATAAAAATTAGACGAAAAATTGCATTTTTATAATATTATTTGTGTTTCAACCGTTATGTACAATGCAGTAATTACAAATAATTGTTATATATCTAAAATATATATTATCTACATATATTTTACATTATAATATTGTGTTGTTTGCAGAGAATTGGCCATACATTGGCCAAATGGTTGGCGTGTTGGATTAGTGTTGGTCGTGATTGGTACATGTTGGCCAAAGTAGGACAAATGTTTGCATTAAATTTGTGATAAGTACATTGAAGTCATATTATGAATTATATTATATTGACTCAAGAATTGGAATCTTTATTTTTTGTATTAAATATCAGATTTTATATTATTTCTTATTATTAATCTGCTTAAATTATTAAATTATTAATCTTAAATTATTATAGTTAAAGATTGAGTTAAATAAATGAAAAATGTATGATTCTCTTGTGAATGAAATCAACAAATATATAAAAATTAAACAATTTTTAACATTATTATTCGATACAACATTATTAAATTTTTACATTGAAGTAAATAATCATCATTTTTCCAAACATGATCATCTTCGTCACCAAAATGACCATCCTCATGACCAAAATGACCATCCCCTTGACCAACACTTCCCACACGACCATCCTCTTGTCCATCCTCTATACCAACATGACCATCCCCTTGACCAACACGACCATCCCCACCATCCTCTTGACCAACACGACCATCCCCACCCATCCTCAACACAAATACTTGACCAGCAGATCCGCGACTTCCCCTTTCGCCAAATCCGCGAAGTCAGACGCCCGTTTTCCCCTCTGCAATATCTCTATAGTACTTCTAGACTCGAGTTGTTTTATGTGATGTAACAATTTGACTTCGGATAATGGCGACGCAGGTTTCGCGACGTTTAAAGTCGTATTTTTTAAAGCTCTAGCGACTGTTTTTAGGAATTTAAACCATTGCCGTTCGCTGGACGTCGCTTCAGGTGTGTTCGAGAGAAGCATCGCTTTTTCCGCTAGTGCGCACACGCAGCTTAGTGTTAACTGTAATAAAATGGGTTTTAGATCAAAATTCGTGGTAGATTATTGGGTCAATGTTTTTATAGGTATATAGTAACATGTGTGATTAAAAATATAGTTAAAGGGAAAGCAGTTTAAATTATTATTATATTATATGGGAAATAAAACATACTACGCGTTATATAGGGTTACTTGTAAAATACCAGCAACCTCTCAGGACAAGATAGCTAACATCATAATTCATAAGTAACAACATTTGTTCTACGACTTTTGGCATAACGCAATACATTATTTTTAAATAATTTTTTTAAAGTTTTTATTGTACTCTCCTAACATGTGTTCTATTCATTATCGAAAGGACGACGCGACGCCTCCTTTCCCCTCTCGTTCGCTTCTTGTTTACGTAATTTTTGGGATGCGCGTAGAGTTTATAATATTGAAACGGAAAATTAAATGAATATTTTATATTTATTATTGTATGAAAATAAAATCTAACAAATTATCAAAAGTCGTAGAACAAATGTTGTTACTTATGATGTTAGCTATCTTGTCCTGCGAGGTTGCTGGTGTTTTACAAGTAACCCTGTATATTTATTAATTAAAAATATAAGTATCTCTCAAAATTAAGTTGTAAAACCACTTTAAAAAGAAAAGTACTAAAAAATTGAGTTTATTTTTCTAGTTCTTAAATCAATATCTTCATTACTGTCTGTCAATTTAAATAATACCATAATATTTTAAACAATTCAATAATATTATTTTCAATATTTTCCCCAAACTTACCCCGTTAGTGAGCGCATATGGAGTCCTGGCCGGATCTAGGGCTTCACCGAGTATACCGCACGACTCCAACACGGCCGACCAGCCCGTGCTGTTCTGTATGTATCTGAAATTTACATACAAACATACTAATTTTATATAACTTTTTAGGCTAATACAATACAATAGTTTTTGAAGTGAAACTTCTTTATCGGGGTTGGAAAAAATTTAGTGTAACATTTTTTCGTTACGCGTGACATTTTTCCGTTACGCGCCAACTTTGATTCGACATATTTCTGTAAAGTTGCATATAGTAAATTATTTTTTTGAAAAATAAGGTCATAAAGAAGTTTCACTTCTTACGTGTGTACACTAGTACACGCACACATTTTTTTAGCTATACTGACGACAGTTTTAACTTCAAAAATAGATATTTTGCTCGTATTTCTTTGTGAGCTAGCCGGTGCGTACGTTTGTTTTGGGCTTTTCTTACGTGTGACTTGCGAGTACGATTTGCGCACGTTTGACTATGCATACGCCTGCGAATGACTTGCGTATAACTAGTGTATGTGTGTCTTGCGTGTATGTGTTGCACGTGAGATTTGCATATATATATTGTGTGAAACTGTTGCGTGTGTGACTTGTCAGTGTTTTGCACGTGTGACTTGCACGTATGACTTGTATATACGTGCAAGTCAAGACTTGCATAATATGTGTTGTGGACTGACCGGTTGGCTTGGTTCTTAGTGACCCTGCCTTCCAAGCCAGAGGTCCATTCCCACCCGGGGCAAATATTTGTGTCTGGGTATGACTTGTGTGTATGTATGTGTACACTCACTTGCGATAATACGGCGCCAGCACATGCAGGCCGAGCTCCCGTCTCGCGTTGCCGAGCGCTCGCAGCAAGCGGGCCCACAGCGCACGTACACGAGTGTGTGTCGGCGGCGCGCGGCGAAGGAAACGCGTCACGAGAGTCTACGAGCGACATTATTATGATTATAATCAACATTAACCCATTGATACCGAAAGGCCCGATCGGGCCACGACACAAATTCTATTGTGTCTGTGATTCCGGGGCCTGATGGATTAACATGATCTTAATAATCAACATCATCATCCTTATCAACATCGTCATCCTTATATCATCTTTAACAACAATGCAACTCAAAACAACATCGCAACATAGTAACTTTCATCATTATAATCAACATTATCATCCTTAACAACATTGTCATCCTTATCAACGTCATCCTCATAAATATCAGCAATATCAGAAATATCAGCTCATAAATATCAGCCTTATAATATTCATATTCAAATTAAAAACCATTTATTTGACACCAAAACAAAAATAAGTACAGTAAACATTTTTGAAGTGAAAGATCGCGTCATGGCAATACCGTCACGTCATGGATTAAGTCGACGATTTTGGTATGTCTTCAAAACTCCAAAAATTCAAAATTGATTATTTGGAACAATAAAAACGCACATTACAAAAACTTTATGTATCTTTAGATTTCGCCAAAAAAGTTTCCCTTCTGACACGTGTGCTTGGAACACAAGCTCCTTTTGACGTGACAACGTCTTATAATTCGATAGCGCCGGTTGCACGCACGAAAAAACATGACTCATGCGGCGTTACCTCGCTCTGAGGCGTTCCATGTAAGGCTTGAAGTGCGAGCGAGAGCGCGGAACGAGCGACAAAGAAGCACAATCGGACGTTGTCACGTTCAACTATCGTCAGTAAACCGACTTTACAGACAACTAATTTTTTTTTTAGCATATAAATAGAAACGTATTAATAAAATACACACCCGTCCTTTCCTAACAGACAACATTTGCTGCAATCTATCCCCATAGAGGAGGCCAGCGAACATCTTATTTAGTAAATCATCTTTGTCTTCATCTAAAAGGTTCTTAATGGGCACAGGTTTTTGATTTATCGCTAGATTCACAACCTGTAATAAAAATAATTGTATTATTAATACAAAAAAATTCGTCTTGACCTTATAAAACAAAGTATAAATAACATCTATCAGTCAGTGAAAGTCCCGTCAAAATCGGTCCAGTCGTTCCAGAGATTAGTCGGAACAAACAGACAATTGTAAAAATTACTATTTTGGCATTTGTATCGTGTTTACATCCATACGCATTTATTAAAAAGCGGTTATTTCATTACAAACAGACACTCCAATTTTATTATTAGTATATAAATTACAAGGCTGTGCCTAGTAGTGCCGCGGTTTTTCTCGCAGTCTTCCACTCCTGTTGGTCTTAGCGTGATGATATATAGCCTAAAGCCTTCCTTGATAAATGGGCTATCTAACAACGAAAGAATTTTTCAAATCAAAAATGAAAAAAAAATATGATCTTTCTTTCTTTCAAATCGGACCAGCAGTTCCCGAGATCAGCGCATTCAAACAAACAAACTCTTCAGCTTCATATATTAGTACTAGCGGTCCGCCCCGGCTTCGCCCGTGGTACCTACATGTTTAAACTATCCTATCTCTCAAGTTGGATCGAACTGCACATGGTGTGCGAATTTTATTATAATCGGTTAAGTGGTTTAGGAGTCCATTGAGGACAAACATTGTGACACGAGATTTATATATATTAGTATAGACACACCCCGGACACTCCATACAAAATTATCGTTTTGACAGTCACACTGTAGAGACTGCAAATGTGTGTGTTAACGCTTTATGGTTGGCACATTTGTGACTAGCGTAAAAAAAAATTCGCGTTTTTCTGATGAAATACATCCGTAAACAGCACAATATCTAACCATTTTCTACGAAAAATGATAATCACAAATCCAAAATAATAAAATTACTTTAAGTCAATTTGATTAATGTTGTCAATCTTCGCTGCGTATCGTCCCTGTAGAAAAATATGGACCATTTTTAGACTGATCGTGCGGGGTGAGGTAAGTGTTTAATTTTGGCGGGAGGCGGAGAGTGTCCGTTCTGTAGCGTTTAGCTACTATTATGTATTCTGTGGTATAGATAAATACCTGTCTCTTATCAACGCAGTCACTTTTAGGGCTATCCTGTTTGGGCCTCCGCTGAACGGATTCAATGTTTTTCAAGAACACATTGGACTCGTCCTCTTGGCTCTCGGCTTCCTTTTGAGCTGCTTCTAGTTGTTTTTGTTTTTCCTCTCTTTCCTGTTAAATGTTTATTTGTATTTATTTTAAATGAAATGTAAAGATGCTTCATTCTATGATTTTACACAAAGATCCAGAGTGGTAAAAAGTCATTAATACAGGGTGTAATCGTTAAGTGTGCACAGGCGATTATTCCGTAACTATTGCAGATATCAAAAAACTTTATACTGATATAGAAAGCCCTTTACCCAATGAGTAAAATGACAACAATAACTTTTTAAAAATAAAACGGGAAATATCCAATAATTTTACACAAAACACTTCCATACATTTAGTATGAGATATGACTATCCTAAAGATGTAATATGAAAAATTTTGGTTCATTTTTTGAATTTGTGCTTAAATTACTTCACAAATTTTAATAAAAATTCATTTAGAAACTGTTAACAGAGCTCGATGTGGAATATAATGGTATTCCAAAACGAGGACGTCACTTTGAACATTTGCTTTGAACACAAAATGTATGGAAAATTCAATGTATAGGGAGTGTTTAATGTAACTTTTTTGGATATTTCCCGTTTTATTTTTAAAAAGTTATTGTTGTCATTTTGCTCATTAGGTAAAGGGCTTTCGGTATCAGTATAAAGTTTTTCGATATCTGCAATAGTTACGGAAAAATCGCCTGTGCACACTTAACGATTACACCTTCTATATTTATATAGTTAATCTGAGTTACCCTCTATATATGAGCTAAATTTCATTGTAATCGGTTCAGTAGTATTTGCGTGAAAGAGTAACATACATGCAAACATTCACATACATCCATCTTCACAAACTTTCGCATTTATAATATTAGTATGATAAGATGAAAAATCATTAGTTTTTTAAATAACTTTAAGCACTTATAAAACAGCATTTAATTTATGAATTAATAACTTTAAGGGCCGATTTTTCAATGCTTGGATAAAACTTATCCGTCCAATAAAGTATTACACGATAATATTAAAATGTCACGTAAACGTGCAAATACGGGCAATTAGAATACGTTTTTAAAATTGTAGTTTTATACATTATTCGACGAATAAGTTTTATCCAAGCATTGAAAAATCGGCCCTTAAATAACTTACCTTAAGTATAAGTGCGTTAGATATAGCCAAGGGATCGTTAAGTTCCTCCAATCTTAGTAAAATAAGGTATAGGGCTTCAATGTCGAGCAAAAGCTGTTTAGTTCTTCGCATTTCTCGGGGTACCTGAAAATATATTTAAATATTGCAAATGAGGTTATCGCATTAATATTAGGTCACAAAGTAATTTCTAAGTTATTTACACTTGTATCATAAAGAGGAATGAATTCAATGTTAAAATTTGAATTCTTTGTATTTAATTTTTCAAGTGTGAAATACTTCTTCTTGACACAATTCTTTTTGACACAAAATTTGCTCCTCACTTTTTATTTTCATAAAATTTTAAGGCTTCAATAAAAAAAAAATTCAAATGTTGCTTATATTTGGTCAATCACAATCATTTAACAATTTGACTTGCTAAACTATTTTTTTATCAATTTATCATAAAAAATAAGGAAATGATATATTTTTTTTTATCTCAATATGGCAACACATACCTCAGCGGGATGCGTAGTGCTGGCAACACTGGGCGCCCTTGACAACCTCGAAGCCGGCGGCTCCGAACCCACTACCTCCACGTCTATAATCTTACGTGGCGCTGTTACACTACCGCACTGTAATGAAAATTAATAAAAGTAATAATATGTATAAATGCTTAGTATACTTCACTACATAGTATAAAACAAAGTCGCTTTATCTGTCCCTATGCCTCTATGTATGCTTATATCTTAAAAACTACGCAACGGATTTTGATGCGGTTTGTTTTAATAGGTTGAGTGGTTCTCGAGGAAGGTTTTAGTATATATGTAATTTGTTAGGTTTTAGCCAAAGCGGGCGAAGCCGCGGGCGGAAAGCTAGTTTATTAATATACTAGCTGTGCTGCGCGGTTTTACCCGCAGTGCTCCGCTCGTGTTGGTCTTAGCGTGATGATATATTATAGCCTGTAGCCTTCCTCGGTAAATGGGCTATCAAACACTGAAAGAATTTTTCAAATCGGACCAGTAGTTCCCGAGATTAGCGCGTACTAACAAACAAACTTTTCAGCTTTATAATATAGTTGATTATGTAATAAAAAATCAAAATCAAATTTTCTACCGTTTTTCACAATTTTCTTGGTAAACCCTGTATCGAATAGCATTTTAATTCTTTGTAAAACATCTCCTTTGGTCATTTTTCATCCTTTCCAATCATTTTTTCAATCAAAACCTACCTTATTTACGAATTTTTTTTGAAAAAATTTCATTTTTTTAGATTTTTTCACATTTTCCCCCCCTTTTTCCACTTTTCTTACCTGTAATTTCCCCAGCGAGTTCTCAAACTGCGTAGGAACATATGTCCTAGGCGGATCTTCGCTTGTAGAATTGTGTCGATGGGAATTGTGACGTTCGCGCGCGTGTCTGTGCGTGTCCTCTTGTTTTACGCCTGAAATGATGGATTGATTTTGATGCAATTTTTTGTGATGGAAAGATTTTTATTACTGGCGTAAAATGTGTTAATAAAGTAATACTATAAAAAACAATGGACTGGTTTCAATTAAACTTTCTAGAATAAAAATACATTTATATATTAACGTGAAAGTACGGACAGAATGTGATGATTGATTAAAAAATAAATATATCTTGAATGTTTTATTGTTTTACTTATATGAAAGAGGATGAAAGTTCAAAAAGAAATGTAGATCATATGGAAAAATGTAAAATATACTGGTGAAAATTTTATTCAAACCAATGAAGTGGAATTTTAGTTTAAATACAAACTTGCAAAATTAATTTTTTCCCTCTATAACATTACTGTCTTGGTATGGCAGGACACAGAAGGCTGATCACCTACTTGTCCCTAAAGAAAATCGATCAGTGAAACAGATGTATAATGCATCTGCCCCTTACCCCACTTGGGGACATGGGACTTCACTTTTATAACATTACTGCATATAAAAGCTATAAATTAATATGGTCATTAATTTTAATAAACTCACCACCACTGTAGAAGGGATGGTTCTGTTGATTAGCTTTATGCGCCTCTTTGATCCCCGCTTTTTCTTTGTTCGCTTGCCTTTCGAGAAATACCTGGAAAAATTAAAACAAATAATACATTTTTGTCATTTTATAAAATGTTTCGTTTCTGACCATTATGCTGTATCTATACTAATATTATAAAGCTGAAGAGTTTGTTTGTTTGAACGCGCTAATCTCAGGAACTACTGTTCCGATTTGAAAAATTCTTTCGGTGTTAGATAGCCCATTTATCGAGGAAGGCTATAGGCTATATATCATCACGCTACGTCCAACAGGAGCGGAGCAATGCGGGTGAAACCGCAGGGAACCTTATTACTCGTGGATAATGTAACTTTCGAATGGTCAAAGAATTTTTAAAATCGGTCCAGTAGTTTATGAGCCTATTCATTACAATCAAACAAACTAACAAAGTTTTCCTCTTTATAATATTAGTGTAGATTAGGATAGGAGTATATAGCATAGCATTCCAATGCATTCTCTATAGTCTATACATTCTATATACAGGGTGTTACTCACAGTATAATAAAAGTCGTGTATATAGGGTGTTCCAGTATTCAATTGCAACATTTGTATATTGATCAGCCATTGTTTCTCCCTTTGTGTCATGAGCCCAGCGTAGTCGTCTGAATCGCTTGCTGTACTGCTATCGTCGTTTGAGTTTCGACTGAAATTATAATAAATACATTATTTAGTAGTAAATAATGTTATTATAATAAAAAATTGTTACACGTAACTTTTGATTTAATATTTTTGTAGATGAATAGTTGTAAATGCAGTAATCATTATTGAAGTGAAAACTTCTTTAGCGGCGTTGGGTATAAAATCTTAAACTCGCGTCAGGACACGTGGCCTGATCGAAAAAGCGTAAGACAGATTTTTTTTTTAACCCTTATATTCCATGCGTAAGACGAATGCCATTCCAAAATATCAAACATGCTGAACGTTAATAATCAAGTTTTCACTTCTGCCGGCACTCCCGGAGTGCAACCCATCTTTTTTTTTCATGTCTGAACATGTTTAGCTGTCGAATACTATAAATTGCCGCTTTCCTTTGTCTCGTGGCGCATTCGTACGAATCGTGCCTGAGGGGGGGGGGGGGCTCGGACGTTGTTTACACGACGTTGGGCCAAACTACCCTCACTTTACTAATAGTCGTTGACTTGCTACGATTTGTTATCAACTACCTACATCAATTAGGTAGCCGTGTAGTATCGCAGTACATTCTTATTACATTTCAAACTAATATTTAACCCGGCCTCGCGTTTTATTTCTTACAATATTATATAAAATTATAAAATATGTTAAGTTGAAATCGAAATTTAGGACCAATTGTAAACTTAATTTAATGATTATATTATTACTTTTTAGCAAGTGTCTATACAAATACAATAGTAATCTATTAGTTAAGTGACATGAAAGAGCTTGTGCCGAGCACGTGTCAGACGTGAATTTTGCCTTTTCACCTTACTCCATGACGTGACGGTATTTCCGTGACGCGACCTGAATATATTACTCTCAACGCGCCTAAAGAAGTTTCACTTCAAAAAAATAAAAAAGTAACTTATTTAAATAACTTAATTGTAGCATAATATACCTCTTTGTCGGATTTTGAAATTTGTTTTACAAATGGAGTGATTCAATAGCAAAGTTTCTGTATATAATTTGTTAAATTGTAGACTTTGAAAACCTATTTAAAAATAAACAATAATCAAACTCACCTCAAAGTATTCCCAAAACCATTATTTCGTTGTCCGCTCAACATAGGATGCACAATTTGATTGTTAAAATTCCTCGCTAACATAGGATGCTGACTTGCGTTATAATAACTGTTATACATCAACATTGGATGCGTATTTTGTATCATTTGAACCAAATTCTGCGAAGTTAACGGTTTATTTTGCGAATTATTGTACACTCGGCTCTTTATTTTCGGTTCCGTTCTCTTTTTGACAGGCGACGTGATCGGATTAGGTTGATTGGTTGATTGTTTCACTTGATTGGTCGGTTGGTTCTTTGCGTGGTTCACTGGTTGATTGATTGGTTCGTTCTTAGCTGGGATGGTTGGCTGAAAATGTGATTGGAGTGTTTAAATTGGGAAATATGTCAGTATATTTTTATAATATAAATTATAATCGAATATGTAAAGGCGAACTACGACATTTTCTATCGGATAAAATTTATTGTATGGCTTTGTATGTGTTAAATTGGATAATTATTATAATATACCAGTATAATGATGCATGAATATTGCGTGTGACATTGAAAAAATACATATTGTGAATGCTACTTTTATTAAGTAATTCTTATCAAAATAAATACCTACAAATATAATTATTCTTATATCTTAAAAATTAAGCTTGTCTATGACCCCAACAAATGAAATAATTAGTATAATTATTAATTTAAATACAGAAAATATATTTACTCACACGAAAATTCGGATTATACTGGTTTACACCCTGATTAAAGTTCTGTCTCGGCATCCCCATACCAGGTGGAGGTGCCATCATTCTTGGCTGAGCCATTCCCATGTGCTGATATTGATTTTGACCAAAATTACCATTAGACATCATTTGATTTTGACCCATTTGGTTCATATTTTGACCCATCTGGTTCACGTTTTGGCCCATCTGATTCATGTTTTGACCCATTTGATTCATATTTTGATTCATCTGGTTGACATTTGGACCGATTGGAACGTTTTGACCCATTTGATTGGCGTTTTGACTCATTTGATTCACGCTTTGACCCATCTGATTCATGTTCTGTCCTATTTGGTTCATATTCTGACCCATTTGACTCATATTTTGACCCATCTGATTAACATTCTGACCCATCTGAGTCTGCGGCATTTGATTTTGATTCAGTTGGTTCTGAAATAACTGGTTCTGATTCATTTGATGCACGTTCTGTCCCATTTGATTCATTTGCATCATGTTCTGCCCCATTTGATTGTTCTGGAATTGATTCATTTGATTGTTCTGCATGTATTGATTCATTTGTGCCATTTGATTCATGTTCTGGCCCATTTGATTCATACTCTGCATGTGGTTTGGGACCATTTGGTTCTGACCCATTTGGTTTTGACCCATTTGGTTTTGACCCATCTGGTTTTGACCAATTATTTTATTAACAGGTTGGTTCATTTGGTTCATGTTATGCGCCATGGGTTGTTGAGGCGCAAACGGTAGCGAAACGGGCGCTTGAAGACCTGGCGGCCTTTGTAGAATGACGGGAAATCTTGGCTAGAATTTAAAATGTTTAAATAAGAATCAATTTTTGTTTAGTTTGTTTATAAAATAACTAAATAGAAAAGTACAAGTGAAGCTTTTTTATAATAGCACTATTTGTATATTTTTCTTGGTTTTTTAAATAATTAATCATACTATGTTTTGTTATTCTTATATGCTTTACAACTTTCAGATTAGATGAAATGAAACTACGACTGACCCCCGAATTTTCTTTAAAACATAGTTCAAAATTAGGACACAAACTCAAATAAATAAGAGACGAATCCCATCTTTTCATGACTATTACTAAAGAAAACACGCTAATACTCATGAAATTATTGTATTTTAAATATTGAATTAAATCTATATGTTTAAAGGTCAAAATCGAGTCTAAAAGAGTTGGTTACATAATATATAATATGTTAATACTATTTATTTATTTTATTTATTTATTTGAAATCAGGTGACAGACAATAAATTGTACAGACCCATAGAATAAATACCTTACAGACTAACTATTTAAATCACATATATTTCTCTTTATAACCTCACCTGAAAATAAGACTGGTTATAGTTCTGCGGCGGTTGGTTTTGCCGCAGTTGCCTTTCAAGTTCCTCCACTGTACATACATTTTTGAGTTGTGGTGCGGGCTGTAAATTTGAATTAATAATAATTAATAGATATATTATTTTTTTATAGTAAGTGAACAAGTCGCCGAGAGAAGGACTATTTTATTTCTGCCATTACAATATTTTTCATTCCTTTCCTGCTTTATTATTAATTATTATGTCTCTCTCCATAATACACGGGTATCGCCATAAGGAAGATACCTAGTCCTTTGGAATGTCCGATGTTGGACTATTGCAAAAACAATGGACAGGAATAAAACTGGGCTATGGATAGGGGTGTTGAATGGACTGGTAGGCTGGGTCCATGGGGACTATGGACGTCTGCCTTTTCAATATTAAAAATTGAAAATTATAGCTTCTGTATTATTTTTCCATTTGAAAGATTTATAGATTTGAAAATATTTTCATCAGGATATTTCACATTTTAAAATTTGAGTTCATAAGATAGACATAAAATGATTTATATTTTGAAACAAGTAAATTTTCCTCTGTAAATACTCAACAAGGAAATAAGTTTTAATTACTTATATTTTGCTACTAAAACACACAATCATAACATCCATACCTATTTACTTCAAAATCACAGAAAATAACTAAAAATACTCACTGCAGGGGGTGGTGGAAATAAGTCATGTCTCCATACGTTGGAACTTAGAGACCCGCGCGGTTGCGGCTCATTCTCATCAAGCACTAACTGAGATAGCGATGCCTCTGTGAAATAACGTTTGCTTTTTTAGATATGTATGGTATTACCACAAAACAATTTAAACACAGTGTAACTTTAAAGCAGGGATCTCTGTCACTTTAATAGTTGTCTATGTGAAAAACGACAAAACCAGATTAAAGAGAGGTGCGCTTAATAACTCAGGCCCCGGAATCACAGACACAATAGAAAATCTATTGTGTCGTGGACTGATCGGGCCGTTCGGGGCTCAATGGGTTAAAGTTAAACCCTGTCTAAAGATATTTTGTGGTAAGACAGATACATGTTAACAGCTGTTTATTTTAAAATATAATAAATTTTGTAACAGAACAATATGGCATACATTTTTACAGGTATTTATATAATAATATTATAATTTTGTAATAAAACAATTCACAAATAATAGGCGAGTGACAAACAAAATTCAAGGAAAACCAACAAAAGTCTGTGAAAAGATAGATTCTAACATTTTAGATGTATGAATAACTTTAACTTATTTTTTAAACATTTTTTTCATCAATACATTCGTCTTTTGTAGCATAAACTATTTTTTTTATGCCACATTCTTATAGAAAAAACTTGATTTAACACAATCAACTTCATACACCAGAAAACTTCATACTTTATATGTACGCTTTAAAACCGTATTTAAAAACCGTCACTAACCAAGCCTAGAGTCCGCTTCGTCCATCGCATTCTGACGGCGGCTGCTCTCCAGCTGTTCCGCGAGATGCTCATGTTCCACCTCCCAGTCGAAATCGTCCGCTGAAAAAAAAATTGGTTGTCTGTAAAGTCGGTTTTACTGACGATAGTTGAACGTGACAACGTCCGATTGTGCTTCTTTGTCGCTCGTTCCGCGCTCTCGCTTGCACTTCAAGCCTTACATGGAACGCCTCAGATGAGTCAGAGCGAGGTAACGTCGCATGAGTCATGTTTTTTCGTGCGTGCAGCCGGCGTACTTTAATTTTGTTACGTCAAAAATTGTAGGGAATATAGATAGATCCGGCTTGAAGGACCAAGTTTATAGTATATTATAATATACTTTTCGAAGAATAGATGGATCCGGCTTGAAGCACCAATTTTATAGTACATACCATGGACTAATAGAATCTAAAGAGGACTGATGAATGTCATACTAGAGATCGTACCCCGTAATTTCAGCTTATTGCTAGATGGCGCTCTCATTTGAGCTTATTATTTAATTTGCAGTTTTAAAAGCGCCACCTAGTGACCAATTTTAGAACTAAGGAAACAGCAAACTATCGATTTTCAATTATTACATCTAGAGGGCGTTGTTTTAAAAACTCCGGTGTTTTTGAATTATTATTTTAGTTTTTAGGGAGCATCTAAGGAAGTGAGTACCTCTATTACGATTTCGACACCCACTACAAACATTCGACATAGTGATCAGAGTAGTGTATATAATATAATTATATTATATATATTCTTTATTTTCTGTTAAAAAAATGTCTATATCTTTTTTCTTCTTAAGTATTCCCTTGTAAACAGTATTATTTATATGACCATAAAATACGGGAAAAGAAAAAAAAATATGGATGTACAGCGATGATTTGAACCAGCATCTATCGATTTTAAAGTACGAGACTCAGTCAACACAGCTACAGGCACTTATACGTCTTACATTGAAATTTATGCTCTAATTGTTCGAGTATTTCTTTGATAAATACAGTTCATAGCAACGCGGTGGTGGAGCATCTTAAGGAAGTGAGTACCTTTAATAAGATTTCGACACCCACTACAAACATTCAACATAGTGATCAGAGTAGTGTATATTATATATATTCTTTATTTTCTGTTAAAAAAAATGTCTTTTCTTTTTTCTTCTTAAGTATTCTCTTGTAAACAGTATTATTTATATGACCCTTAAAATACGGGAAAAGAAAAAAAAATGTGGATGAACAGCGATGATTTGAACCAGCATCTATCGATTTTAAAGTACGAGACTCAGTCAACACAGCTACCGGCACTTATACGTTTTACATTGAAAGGAGATTGCCCAAGTGACTATGGCACTTGGTATCGCAATCAAACTTATTGTGTCAAGATGAAATATAGCTCAATTTAAAGCTTGATGTTAGTACTTTTAGAAACGATTAAAGTTTTTATGTAAATAAGCCGCAGTTCACGACAATAAAAATAAAACAATAGTTTTATTCAACGCTTCAAAAAAATACTTTATCGAGTTTATACTAACGATGAACGTTAAGTTTTACATTTATTACATAGGTAATATTTTAATTTACAAGACAAATGTGAAAAGTAAATCGTAATAAACATTATAATTCAAAATAAATAACGTCGAACAATGCGTCGAACACATTCATTCAACTATGACATATGACGCAGGACGCTTGCAAGAGAGATAGATATAATGTGTCAAAACAGAAACTTTTACTTTTATTTCTATTTATTCGGTATAATTACGACTTAATAGTGATAAATATGATCATTATAAATACAAATAGGAATTAACAATATCACGAACACGTGACACAACTAGTATTTTACCGATTCCATACGTGGTCATACATGTTTCAAAAGAATAACTTTTACTATTATTTCAATTATTTATCCGGTATAATTAAGACTTAATATTGATACATATGATCATTATAAATACAAATAGGAATTAACAATATCACGAATACGTGGCACAACTAAAATTTTACCGATACCACCCGTGGTCATTCTCCTTTATGCTCTAATTGTTCGAGTATTTCTTTGATAAATACAGTTCATAGCAACGCGGTGGTGGAGCATCATAGAGTAACTTATATAGGATTGTGGAGCATCTTAAGGAAGAGAGTACCTTTAATAAGATTTCGACACCCACTACAAACATTCGACATAGTGATCAGAGTAGTGTATATCTTTATAATATAAAAATGAATCCCAAAATGTGTTGGTAAGCGCATAACTTGAGAACGGATTAACCGATTTCGTTAATTCTTTTTTTATAATATTCCTTGAAGTTCGAGGATGGTTCTTATGTAGAGAAAACGTGAATATGTACCACGGGCGAAGCCGGGGCGGACTGCTAGTCTTATATATAAAAATGAATCGCAAAATGTGTTGGTAAGCGCATAACTCGAGAACGGCTGAACCGATTTCGATAATTCTTTTTTTATTATATTCCTTGAAGTACGAGGATGGTTTTTATGTAGAGAAAACGTAAATATGTACCACGGGCGAAGCCGGGGCGGACCGCTAGTAATATATATTATTTAAATTCTTTATTTTCTGTTAAAAAAATGTCTATATCTTTTTTCTTCTTAATTATTCCCTTGTAAAAAGTATTATTTATATGACCATAAAATACGGGAAAAAAAAAAAAAAAAAGACGTACGGCAATGATTTGAACCAGCATCTATCGGTTTTTAAGTACGAGACTCATCAATACAGCTACGGGCACCTATACATCTTACGTTGAAATTTATGTTCTAATTGTTCGAGTAATTCTTTGACAAAAACAGTTCATAGCAACGTGGTCCATGGTCTTAGATCATTAAGTAATGGATGGAGTACGCTGGCAAATGTTCTAACTAAACTTTCTGCTGATTTTGGTGCGGAGAAGGTAACTCACACTATTGAAACACAATCACACATTCACAAAAATAATTTGTGTCACGAAAGTCGTAAAAATTTATGACCTTTTAAGCGACGAGTTTTTAAATTCAACTCTATCCCTAAGTTCATAAAGATTAAATTTGTATTTCATTCCAAGTTGTCTCGTGGGGAGTGCGGTTCAATATCGCGTTCTAAATTCAACTTTATAACTTAGATCATAAAGATTAAATTTGTATTTCTTTAATGCCTCAGCCCCCGGAATCACAGACACAATAGAAAATCTATTGTGTCGTGGCCCGTGGGCCGTGGTCCGATCGGGCCGCTCGGTGGTCAAGGGGCTAAAAGATAGACTCGTAAGGAATGCGGTTCATTATCGGGTTTTAAATTCAACTTTATCTCTTAGTTCATAAAGATTAAATTTGTATATTTTCTTTCCATGATAGTCTCGTGGGGCCGCATCAATGATCGAGTAAACGACTCGATTATTTGTCTTGATCATATCGCTAAACGATACATCGACGATTATTAGAAATTGCATTTAATTAGAAATGTACGTTAAAAAAATATACACAAATGAAAGGTTATTCCATCTTTTTTAATATTCGACATGTTTGAATTGCTTCTGCAAGGCTTGACAGTGCAAAACGGCATTTTTAGCGGAGCACTCGCAGACGTCCTTTCGATGTTTTAGCCTAGGAAAACGCAGAGTGTTTGTAATCGATTACGCAAGTAGTTTTTATGAAAGCATAAGATTTTTCGATTCGAATAATCTTATACCTCGACAAAAGGGGAAACACCTGCGAGTGTTATCGATTACTTAATGATCTAAGTCCATGGTGGTCACGAAGTCACTCTCGAACAGCGATGAACGAAGTGACAAAAATAGGCGGTCCATCCTAAGGAGCGCTGGTGCAGTGAACTCCCATAAATAATTATAATAAAGTTGTGCTCATTCATTTAACAATTAATATATCTTTAATTTTAAATTAAATTTATCGTATACCTAAACTCCAATACGAATATCAAATGCCTAAATACGGAATCCAATAAGAGGTTAAGAGAAATTTTCAGTCCTTCGCGAAACAAAAGATCACGTAAACATAGCGCAATCCATTTTATAGATCATCTTCATACTTGATAAGTAGTATTATTTTTTTATATTTTTATTGAAATTGATTCCAGAAGATAACTTTAAAAATTCATTTTGTTACTTTTATTAGTGATCCATTGAAATGTTACATTTTTTAGCCCTAACCTTGCATTTTTTAGAGGACGCAATTTTGTTTTTTTGATGTGTAGGGGGGGTCAGTGTGAAGCTAAAACCAAGTTTGTGGGGTCGCCACCCTTGTCCCACGGCCGCCATCTTGAAAATAGCGGTTGAAATGGTATTTACGATATATCTCTTAAACTATTTAACTGATAAAAAATATCGTTAACATTATTTGTTGCAAATCGAAATATTCCAATTATTTGTAACTAGCGGTCCGCCCCGGCTTTGCCCGTGGTACATATTTACGTTTTCTCTACATAAAAACCATCCTCGTACTTCAAGGAATATAATAAAAAAAGAATTATCGAAATCGGTTCAGCCGTTCTCGAGTTATGCGCTTACCAACACATTTTGCGATTCATTTTTATATATAAAAGATTTAAGATATTACTTTGTTCTCATGCTTTGAGTTAAAATTGTACCGTAAAATAGCGTTTTTTGTTAAAAATCTGTAATAGCACCCTTATTGTGGTGCTTTTTTTTTGTAATGAATTTACTACGCTACTGTATTTTCTTTGTTTTAGACTTTAGTTCAATACTTAATTAAACACCCATACAATTTTGTCACGAGTCGCCTCTGGTCAAACTAACCGTTATTAGTGTTACGTTTACTCAAAATACAAAAATGAAGAAAGTATTATTTTACGCTTATTAAATCTTTAAAACTAAAACAAAATGATGTGGAGGTAGGGAGGTGGATTTCCTCAATCGAAAAAGGGAGAGACTAGTCTACTCGACCGGCCGGCCGTAAAGGCCCCGATTATTAATGGCGGAAAGTTGTATATATGCTCTGTAACGAAAACATTTCGCTTGCGCGATTCAGAGCAAAAAATAACATTTAAATAAAAATATTTTTTTGCGTATTATATTTTACGTATTATATTTTACGTTATAGTTTACGTTTTTTGCGTATTATATTTTACGTCAAGATACTATTTGGCACATTGATTTTTTTTGTAGCGACATCTCTTAGCTTCATTAAACCGACTTAATGCTCTAAGGCGACATCTAGTTCTTAAACGTATAAAAAAGCTTATAAAAATGCCAAATGCTACTGTGAGTGACATCTATCGACAAAATTGGGAACTGAGAAACGAGTTACGTTTTTTACTATGGCGATTGTAAGTCTTCTTGAGTGTATTAGTCTATGGTACATACTGCAGTATTGTAAAATAAAGAATATTAGACCATAGACCAAAAGAGTACAATAAATTCGATTGCTCTGGCGGGATCTCGAGTGGATTTGAACTACATGTAGTTCATTATGGACAAACACTTTTTCATTAATTTTATTGATGGCAAATATGAATAAGGAGTAACTATTATATTGCCTCAAATTAAATTATTAAAAGTGACAGTAGAATACAAAATATTCACTTCAAAATTATCGGGTATTTTCCGATAGGTTCGTTGCAAACAAATGAAGGAGTCAAGTTTTTAGTCAAGGTTAAAAAATCACGAGCGCGAGTGATTTTCCTGAAAAACTTGACGACTTTATTTGTTTGCAGGGAACCTTGAGGGAAATGCCAGATAACTTTGAAGCTCGTGTGGTATTCGAGCACATACATAATTAGATTATTTTTCCGTCCCAAATGTCGGCCAATAATTTCACAATTGAATTGAACCTGTCAGTTTGACGTCAACGACCAGAGAAAATTTTCAAAAAATTATCAGTATAATACCATGTAGGTTGTACCACATGACGTCGAATGGTGCAATTCTATTGGTCGATATTTGGGTCGGAAAAATAATCAATTGTAATTCATGCTTATAAATTCTGACAAAGGAATATGGATTTCATGGCTCTCTCATGTATAGGAATTAACATTCAGAAATTTACGACTTACTAATTGAATGTTTTTTTTTTTTAATTTAATTGGTTACTCACAGTCCTGCCCAAAGGTCTCATTGTTGAGGGCATCATACTCCTCCTCCGACGGTTCCGCACAATCATCATCGTTTAAGTTCTGAAAGGGAAACACAATATTATGGTTGCGATTCTTGAAAAATTGAGTTTAAAATAAGGTAGTTTATAACACGTGTCAGAAGTGAAACATCTTTGGCAAGATACCAAAATCGTCGCCTTACTCCATGACGTGTGTATTGTCATGACGCGACCTTGAAATTTTACTCCTAACGCGCCTTAAGAAGTTTCACTTAAAAGCTTCTTTAATAATAAAAAACGCTATGTAATTCGAAATCATATGTTTGGTGTATACTACTGTATATTAAAAATGCGTATACCATTTGTTTAAATTGATTCATTGAATAGCTCATTCAATTTGTTAAAATTTAACAGTTGTATATGTTACAGTCAAAACCCTGAACCAGTCAATAACCTTATTGACCGGTAAAATTAGTCAATAAGGTTATTGACTAAGGGCGTCGGTCAATATCCTTATTGACTAATTTTACCGGTCAATAAGGTTATTGACTGGTTCAGGGTTTTGACTGTAGCATAGACACAATTTGTTAAATTGATTTATTGTAAATTAAATCTTATATTGAATAACAAATTTACAAACATAATGTAATTGCCATGTGCTTGAGAGTACAAGATAATTTATTACCATTACGAAAATATATAAGATTGTAGATAAGGGATGTAGTTACATATCATTCTTTATGATATAATCAATCTCTGTATCAAAACAAACTTGTTTTGCATACTGTTTAATCACTACATAGTATAAAACAAAGTCGCTTTCTCTGTCGCTATGTCCCTTTGTATGCTTAAATCTTTAAAACTAGGCAACGGATTTTGATGCGGTTTTTTTTAATAGATAGTGATTCAAGAGGAAGGTTTTAGTACAAAATTTATTAGGTTTTAGACAAAGCGGGCGAAGCCGCGGGCGGTAAGCTAGTTTGATAAGAAAGTTGGAGATATTGTAGACAGATATATAACAAGGAAATATAGGAATGAGTATCTTGCCACTGCCATTCAACTATTAAAGTTGAGATATAGGTTGCTAGGACCAATTTGGATAATTGGCGACTGCATATGCAATACTAATGCAGCATGCAACACATATTATGTGCTTTTTCTTTCTTTGTTTTAAAACATTTGAAGAGACTTGGTGGTCTTAGCGTGATGATATATAGCCTATAGCCTTCCTCGATAAATGGGCTATCCAACACCAAAATAATTTTTCAAATCTGACCAATAGTTCCTGAGATTAGTGCATTCAAACAAACAAACTCTTCAGCTTTATAATTTTAGTATAGATAAGTTATTATAATATTTTAAGTAATAAGTATAGATACCATCCAAAATGTTAAACCGTTTTTATGTAATAGAGTAACAAGACAACATGTATCAAACAATTATGTGTAACATCTGTATTAAATATATTGCACAATATTACATAGACATCACGCAGTCTAAAATGATAAACAACTTATACAAAAAGTCTGGAGTATCTATTTCATGAGTACCAGCTAAATTCTTATAAGGTTTAACATGCTGTAATATGAAATATTGTAAAAATAAGAAAAACATATTTAAATATACTGGTTAAAAGCAGTGATTTATATACTTGAACACCCTGACATCATTTTTAGTCAGCAATCTTTGTATAAACGTGACTAACACATTTTATGGGTACAATTCTTCAAAAATGTATTGAACTCAATAATTATTGGGTCTGTTACGAACAACAAGCATAAACAGTCATCATACTATCGGCTTATATATAAAGTAGTTCATATCTCAATCAAAACAAGGCTCGCTTTCAGAAAACAACTACTCTTTACGTAGTAACAGTCGTAACATTCAGTATCACATTCTTCCAAGAATACAAACAATTCCAAGACTGTACTTTGCTCAATATACGTATTTATAAGTACACTATGTTATATTTACCATAATATATCTAGGGGGTGCCCCATAAATAGAAAATTAGCTATAAAATAACAATTTGTTTCAATGTAGGTTCGACGTGCACGCTGGCACTTATGTTCGAGAGCTAAATATATGGTTGTTATATACCAAATTGAACGTCTAGATTCGTGTATGCGTGTAAAAACTTACCGACAACGAAGTATCGAACCCGAAAAAAGAATCTGCCATTGGATTTTTTCATATATCATGGGCAAAAATGACATGACTTGTCACGCTACTGTGTCGCAACGGCGCTAGCGCCATGTCGAATTATCGTTCGGAAACCAAAAAGTCATAACTTGTGTATACAGATAAACCAAAAAAGGGAAGATAACAATAAAAAAAAATGTTGTGTGGTTTTATGAAACCACGGTAAAAGTGAAACTGTTCGAACGGTTCCGAACACTGCTTTGTGGAGCGCATGTCACGTGACGGTCGGCTGCCGAGTAGGTATACCTACTCGGCAGCCGCGATACACGCGACATGCGCTACACAGACCAAAAAGTTTGAGACGATGTAATAAAAGTTTCACTTTAAAAATTGAACTATTAAATGTCTCATGAAAAACTCAAATTATATAAGTAGTTAATAAAAGATGAACATTTTATATCCGGATAACATTCGAAATAAATGCCTTGTTGAGTTGTGCTGTGTAATGTTTTATTGTAATTTTTCAATTTGGAATTTAAAATATATCGTTTAAACGCTAAGTTTAAACGCCTTTCCAAAAAGCTTTGTGGCTGACTGACTCGGAAACTCATTTGCGTTTTCGTGGAAATATTGGAGTATGTACGAATGTCTGTATTCAAGTAATTGGTAAAAAGCATTTGCAAAGGTACTTGTGTGGTGTATAATTGTGGTTTGCAATGTAAACCAACATGCGAGCGAACAAGCGAATACTACACAATGATTACACGCAAACTTACACGCAAGTGAGTGACCGGGGTCCAGGCTAGGTACTTAAAATATTATTTTAATAAAAATAATAAAAATAATCAAATAATAAACCAAACGCAAAAGTATTTGATCGGCAATAAACAACTTGCTCCTGATATGTTACCAACACAAGAATGTTTCCACAACAAGTTACTAATCGTTGTGAACTAAGAAGTCGATGACGCTTTATGATCCATAGAATATAATTATAATTATATAAGTTTGTTAAAATTAGCAAATTCAGCTAAATTACTGAACTAAAAAATTAAATCACCTAGAAACCACAGACTAGAAACTCCAAAGTACAAAAATAGCCTGTTTTCAAAATATGTCAATGTCAGAATTTCAAATTTCTATTCTCCAACAAATCTTCAAACTTCCAAAGTCCAATAAAATTTTAATATCTTTGATTATATATGACTGCCTGCAGTTTTGTCTATTTAAATCAATCATAATCATAATAGCGGTAATTAAATAAACCGAGCAGAGTTCAAGACAATAATATACATTTCTATTCAGCGAAGTTGCGACAGTATGTACCTACAATAAACAATAATAAAATATTTTCTGTCAAGTCAATTTGTCAAATATATAGTAATCTGCTGTGGTAATCTGTGTGTCAAGTAATGCTTATTTGACCGAAGTAAACATTCAATTAAAGGAATTAAGGTAGTAAATTGTTTCTTTTTATCAATTTTTTTATTAAAATCGCTTCGTAAATCAAGAATGAGTAATTAATTTTTTGTTATTATAAGAATTATTTATTCTAAGTATAAATAAACTTTTTAAAATAGATTTTAATCTTGACAGTTCAAAGTTTATTTTGTGGGCTCTTTTGTTGGTTTCACAGTACAATATAAAATAACTCTGTGAAAGTAAGTATTGTCCTTTAATTTTATCATTACTTATATTTTTTAAATAGTTTGAATTTATATATTTTATAAAAAATAAATATAAATTTTAATAATTATCAGCTAAATAATAATGTGTTTGAAATATTTGAAAGTAATATGTATGTTTATCAGCCATCTGGTTTCCATAACACAAGCGAAAGATTAGTAACGTATCAGATCGTTTCGAGTGTGAAAATTGTCCTGAAATATTTATTTATTTATAATTGGTCCAGTAGTTCCTTAGATTAGCGTGTTCTAACAAACAATTTCTTTAGCTTTATATAATTACAGTAGATACAGTAGATAAGTATAAAAATACAGATTATTATAAAAAATAAAATATACCAAAAATTATTTTATTTTCAGCAATGGCGCCTCAAATAACTGTCGCTCAAGGGACAATGCAGGGGAGAGAGTGTACGACACCATGTGGCAAAAAGTATTACAGTTTTGAAGGTATACCATATGCAAAACCACCTATTGGAGAACTTAGATTTAGGGTAAGTGTTAAAATCTTTATTAAATAATAAATAACTTTATTGACATTAAAAAATAGGTTCAGCTTATATTTGAATCCATAGGCTCCTGAATTAGTTAAATACTGTGTCTCAATCTTTATTTATTTAACCATTTATTGTACCACCATTTAAGATTACAATGTACAATATATAATATATAGTTGTATAGATGTGAGGATGCGATAAAAATATCTTTATTTATTACGTACTAGCTTTCCGGCCGCGGCTTCGCCCGCGTTTTCAAAGAAAAACCCGATCCCATAGGATTTCCGGGATAAAACCTATCCTATGTCCTTTCTCGAGTATCAAAATATCTCTATACCTAATTTCATGCAATGATGAGTAACAGACAGATAGACAGAGTTACTTTCGCATTTATAATATTAGTATGGACTAGCTGTGCCCCCTGGTTTTGCATTGTAGTAAAATGTGTAACTGGCCTTTTCTCCATATAATATAAGCTTAATTTAATAAAAATAATGATATATTACTGTTATAAATATTGAAGAAGGAGAAGAAATATCTTTTGTGGTCTCATAGTGGGTTGATTTCTAAGGTGACGTGGGGACAAGTTAAAAATTATCCGTCAAGACTAAATGTAACTGTATTTAAAATAGTAATTAATAAAGTTGAAAGATCCTTGCAAATGACCTTCTAAGCGGATTAAAACAATTATTTTCTTATTCAATTATGTTAACACCTATGTAATTGCTTTGTTTTTGTTAATTACGTCAATATGAAAAGAGTCTCATTTTTTTCAATTCTACAGTTTAACAACAATTTAAACCTTTAAAATTGTTTACAAGCTACATGTCAAGTAGCATATAATTTAGTTTTTAATTGTTTTAAATTCCAGGATCCGCAAAAACCAGAGCCATGGTCTGGTATCCTAGACGTAACGAAACCAGGTAATAAAGCTGTACAACTTAACATGGCAGGTACCATAGAAGGCTCAGAAGATTGTCTATACCTCAACGTATATACGCCGAGTTTGCCATCGGAAAAAATAGAAAAACTGCCAGTGCTATTCTTTGTGCATGGCGGTCGCTTTTTGGTTGGCTGCGGGGACTATTACAGGCCAGACTATTTAATACGTCATGACGTTGTCATAGTAACCATAAACTACAGACTAAGTATATTCGGATTTCTCTGTCTTCACACGAGAGAGGTACCCGGTAATGCCGGGGCAAAAGACACCATTATGGCACTAAGATGGGTCAAAAATAATATAGGGAATTTCAATGGTGATACTGGCAACATTGTCGCGTACGGAGAAAGCGCGGGAGCGGGAATCGTTGACTCGTATTTGACGTCCAAAATGGCGGACGGCTTGATCAGTAAAGTAATCTGTCAATCGGGCAGTTTACTGTCAGATTTGTATCTAATTGATGAAGATTATGTGGGAAAAGCGAAAGAAATTGCCAAAAATATGGGCGGAGATATTTCCGATACTAAAGAATTGTTCGATTTCTTCTCTAAAGCGTCAGTGGAAGATTTAATTTACGCATACACCATGTGCGAAGCGAATCGAGACCCGTTTATATTAAATTCCTATTTGCTTCCCGTAGTCGAGAGAAAGTTCGAGAACGTCGAAGCATTTTTCGATGAATACCCACTCGAATCGATAAGAAATAATCGATATAAGAAATTACCTAGAATCATGACGGCGGCAACACATGAGGCTGCACTATTTATACAAAGAAACGAAGATGGCAACATTAACTTTAGTAAAAACTTACGTACGTTCGTACCTCGATATTCATTTATAAATACTGAGTCACCTAAAGCGTATAAAATCGAAAAACGATTAAGACAACTGTATTTTAAAGATGAAAATACTGAAATGGGTACTCTAGAAGAATATTTAGCATTAATTTCCGATGCATATTTCTTAAGGGACATAGTATATGATACCGAAACGCTGGCGCAAAATCAAAATAATGAGTATTTCTGTCGATTCGATTATCATGGTAATATGAATACTAGGGTTATGAAAAAGTTGGGTTTCAAAGGAACAACGCATGGTGATTTGATACAGTATATATTTTATAAGGAGAAAAAGGCGAAAATGTGCACGGAAAACGATATGAGGGTAGTTGATTTGTTGACTGAAGCATGGTGTAATTTTGCAAAGACTGGGTAAGTATTTTAAATAAATAATAACATTATACTTTATTTATTTTTGTGGCATTAAATTTATGGGAAAATAATCGAACTTATTTGGGATTTTAAAGTGAAACTTTTATTACATCGTCTCAAACTTTTTGGTCTGTGTAGCGCATGTCGCGTGTATCGCGGCTGCCGAGTAGGTATACCTACTCGGCAGCCGACCGTCACGCGACATGCGCTACACAAAGCAGTGTTCGGAACCGTTCGAACAGTTTCACTTTTACCGTGGTTTCATAAAACCACACAACATTTTTGTTAAATAATTTTAATTCATGTTGTTAAACAATGACAACACTTTAGTATAATATCTTATACAAGCCATTGCTCGCTCTGCTGAAACGGTTTTCTTTTGTAAGGCATTCATAATTTATAACTATTATAATGTCAAATCGAATACCAAAAATCATTCAAAATGGTTCAGCCGTTCTTTCGTTATAACTTATAAGTCGTGTTAGCCAATACGATGGTAAACATGTTAAATAAAACAATTTTTTATGGCATTGACCTACTTTAAGCAACTATAGACTCAAAATCGGATCGCAAGCGGCGTTGTATAAAACATTCATTGAAATCAAGACCTTATTTCGTGGCAGTAATGTTCAAAGTCTATTATATAGCGCATAAGTAAACTCTGCTTAAATCACACATAGGCAGAGTTTTGCATTGGACAGTTTTTGAGCGTGATTGTGAGTCGAGTTGTATATTGTAAGTCAATGATTACGTACAGTTTTAATGCATAAAAATTTATGTTTTTTTATTTCAGGAAACCAACATGGAGAAATCAAGAGATAGAGTGGTTGCCTTACTTAAAAAATAAGAGACACTGTTTAAATTTAGGTCAGTCTAATATTCAATGTATTCCCGTGCCTGAATATGAGAGAATTAAAGTCTGGTTCGATCTAATAGGGCAAAGATCGAAACTATGAAAATGTGATTTATTTTATAGAAGTATAAAAGTTATTAAATTTAATTTATATATAAAAAAATACTTGTGAGTAGTACTTAATATTTTATAGGTGCTGGTAATTCCAAATATAGTTTGTAGGTGCTGTAAAATTTTTAGATATTTCTCGTTTTATTTTAAAAAAGTTATTATTGACATTTTACTCATTGGGTAAAGGGCTTTCGATATCGGTTTAAAGTTTTTTGATATCTGCAATAGTTACGGAATAATCGCCTGTGTACACTTAACGATTACACCATAGAAATCTAAATAACAAGACACATAGAAGTGCTATAATGTCATAATTCGTATGAAAACCGCTGTCGCCAAAATCAACACATTCAAACCGAAAGCTAAACAGTACACACAAGTAAACTATGCCTTTTATTGGACAGCTTGATTTTAGTGAAAACTAACTTATCTATTAAATTAAGCTTTTGAATATGTATCCTAACGCACGAATTTACGGTTTATTTTAGAATAACATCCCTAAGTATATGAGACTTTTTGCTCCAATACGAACAAACGTGATAATAAGAATGGTCGACTGTGTCATTCATTGTTATTTCGATTACTATGGTGACGCTCGTAATACTTGTAAATATTCTATAATTTTAAGGAAAAACGGCATTATTTCTAAAAAAAAATATTTTCCGATGAAATATTATTCCTTTATAAGTATAATTACAACTTGTGGAAGAATTTCCGCAATGGGAATTGCTGAAACACACCATGTATACACTCATACGTCTCCAGAGCAACTGAACAGTGACGAATGCACTGGTGTTGTGCAAATCACCTGAGTGGCGACAAGGTCACGCACGCTTACGACTTCTAGTGTCTTGTTATTTAGATTTCTATGGATTACACCCAGTATATATAGGACGTAATTTTTGGACCTTTTTGACAGCTGTTGAAAAAATTTCTTCATTACATAGCTTAATTATTTTTGAATGGCATGGGCTATATTAATTATTATTAGTACCGTGTTTGATTAAATGGTTTAAAATTAATTTTCCGTCATAATCCATAATCTATACATATAATAAATGTGTAGAAGGGTCAATTCTGTACATTGAAAATATTGAAAAAATAAATAGCAGGGGGTGTTACTGGATCGATACCAAACCCAAATATGTGATTAAAAAAATTTTTGTCTGTCTGTCTGTCTGTCTGTATGTTCAGGCATCACGTAAAAACTAACGGTTCGATTTCGATGAAACTTGGTATAATTATACCTTATTATCCTGGGCGTAAAATAGGATACTTTTTATCCTGGAAAAATACGTAAAAAAAAATTAATCTTAATTTTTCAGTTTTATCCATAGACGTTGTTCTGTAGAACCGCAAACACACGTTGCGTATTATTATAGGCCTAGCCGTATTTGGGTCCAATAGATATTTATAAGATGTCATTGTCAGAGTTACTCAAAATGGAGAAATAAACCATCCACGCGAAGACCGACATCCGCGCGGACGGAGTCGCGGGCGGAAGCTAGTCTTTAAATATTATACTTATTTGTGTCTGTTTAAAATGAATATACAAAATGTTGCATTTATTTTTATATATGTACTATGCTTTATACTGCCCAAAATATGGAATAAATATGTTAAAATATTTTTTGTTCGTATATTAAAGTTATGTGTTTGTTTGTGTGTAGTGTTAATTTGTCTTTTTGTAGAAATGACATGGGTTAGATTCGCCTGCTACAAGTTACCATGGTAACCGTGATTTTCAAGTGTTATATTTTATTTATTAATTTATTAATAACAGATGTATAGTGGCATTACTTAGTTTAAAATAAGGGTATAAGGCTGTTAAATAAAAATTGGACATTTATATCGATAAATGTAGGGGATAGGGACAGAGAAAGCTACTTTTTTTTGTATACTATGTAGTGATTATGTTATATTCACGTATTCTATGTTATTATAAAAATGATATTATAAGTAAAAAGGTATAGATAGATTACCAACACAACATTCGATCTACAAACACGGCACACTAACGCACACACGATTAGACGTCAGAGTGAGATGGCATGATTCAGCTATCGTGAGCGAAGATGAGATAAACGATGTTAAATGTGGCGAATTAGCTACTTGTTATGAATGTACTAAATGTTACTTAATTCATAGTTATATAAGACTGTAATTCATTTATTTTTATGGTGGTTGATTATTTTGACAAAGAGGTAATTTTAAAAAACACTAGACTAAAGAAAATGTTTGTAATAAAAGAACACTTAGAAGGTTCTAGACTTTGACAGTTTATAATTAGTTAGTAATTACGTTGTTTTTTTTTATATAATTTGACGCATGTATAGTTTTCCTTGATTCAATGTTTCATTATCTAGTCACAAAATCAAATACGTATTGGAATTATACAAAAAAAAGCTGTCATAAAAATTGGTAAAAATATGTTGATCTTAATTTCCTAATATTTGTTTATTAATTTTAAATGGTGATTGAATAAATTATTTTAACAGACTGATTTGTTTTATTCCTTAAACAATGAACATTTCAAAATATTGACCAGAATATCCTTACTATATTATTATAAATGCAAGACTAGTTAGTTCTTCTTTCCTGTCGCAACGGAGTGATTTTATGGTACCCTGAATCTTAATACTATTATAAAGGCGAAAGTTTGTATGGATGTATGGATGTTTGTTACTCTTTCACGTAAAAACTACTGAACCGATTACAATGATATTTAGCACACATATAGAGGGTAACTTGGATTAACACATAGGATAGGTTTTATCCCGAAAATCCCACGGGAACGGGAACTATGCGGGTTTTCCTTTGAAAACGCGGGCGAAGCCGCGGGCGGAAATCTAGTACAAATATAAACTGACGTAGAAGCGATCTATGCGAACAAACTAGCGGTTAAAGACGTTCCGCGTTATCTACATAAACATTCTACACACAAACATAGTAACAAACGCGTTCACGTACTCCATAGTGAGACAAAGATAGGACAAACATTTTAACCAGTAGCCGAAGATTTACAAACGTAACCCGGCTAATTAGCTAACTTCAGACGGGACGTGTTTTTACGCGTATACCTTCTGCCTCAGTTTATAATATATGTATTACTAGCTTACCGCCCGCGGCTTCGCCCGCTTTGTCTAAAACCTAATAAATTATAGGTACTAAAACCTTCCTCTTGAATCACTCTATCTATTAAAAAAAACCGCATCAAAATCCGTTGCGTAGTTTTAAAGATTTAAGCATACAAAGGGACATAGAGACAGAGAAAGCGACTTTGTTTTATACTATGTAGTGAAGATGGTATCTATATTTGTTTTGGAGTGAGGATAGGTAATTAGGCTACTTTTTAGTACAATAAAAAACCTCATTTCCATTATGATGCGCATTTGAATCATTCGGGAATATAAGAAATCCAATAGATGGCGCTATATTAATGTGTCAATTTTCATTGATAACGTGGGGGTCAGGCAATAGCTTGTTTTATTAAAATGTACCTCTATTATGCTTGTAGTACATGAATCTATTGCTTTTTTTTGTATTTTCTATATAGATACGTACCTACATATTCTCACACATTAAAATAATATGCTATCCTACTAATATTATAAATGCGAAAGTTTGTGAGGATAGATGGATGTATGGCTGTCTTTTACACTTTCACGCAAACACTACTGAACCGATTACAATGAAATTTGATATGTAATTAACAGAAGACCCAGAATAAGACATATGCTACTTTTATGGCGGAAATCTCACAGAAACGGGAACTATGCGCATGCGCTCTATGAAATATGAAGCCGCTGGCGGAAATCTAGTAAGCCATCATTTCTATCTATTGAGTGAAATTAAGCAAATTTGGCTGTTTTTCTAAAAAATATAGGTAGAAAATAAAACACAATATACATAAAAAATGTCTTTATTAAACGTCACACTGCAAACAAGGAAAAAATTGAGATTCATATAATATTCTTATGCGTGTATGTATGTCAAAGCTTAACAAACAGTTCAAACTTATTACACTATTATTAACGTTTTTGTATCATAAAATAAATAATATTACTACTTAAACGACTGCTCAATAAGGTTGTTTACTTCACGTATATATGTTTGTATCTCCAAAACTTCTAAATAAACATACACATTTGGATGTATTATTAGAAAAGAGGTAAGTAGTTGTAAAAATGACAAGTTAAATAGGAATATATTTTTTTTATGATACAAAAAACTTACACCAATCGTTAAAAACATTCGAAAAAAACCGTGTAAAATTTTGTAAAAATCAATATAAAAATTAAGTATAAAACTGGATGGACTTTCACAGTCTAAAAATTACAAAATTTGGAATGTTAAAAGAGAATTAATACAATTGCCAATTATTATATTAAAATACATTATTTAATAATCATAGATAATAATAATAATTAATAATTGACTTAAAGCAATGAAGCTGCAAACTATATAGTCTATATTTAAATGCATGCTGTCTCTCTCTAACGCCATACAAATCAGGTTAGTTAGAGCGAGAGAGAAGTATATATGTGAAAAAGTTATATATTTTGTATGGTAACTTAAATTATATTGGTCTTGCCACAAAACAATTTAAACACAGTCTAACTTTAAACCAGGGATCTGTCACTTTAATAGTTGTCTATGTGAAATACGACAAAACCAGATTAAAGAGAACCCGCGCTTAAAGTTAAACCCTGTTTAAAGTTTTTTGTGGTAAGACAGTATGTTTTTATGAGAACACCTTATAAATTGATGGGATGTGGTGTTAATAAAGGGTTTTTACCGCTGATATGTCCCTGATAGCCTATCTGTCACTTTTGGACGTAAATTTTAATTATTTTTTTCATTTTAACTGGTAGATAAGGGGGCGTCCATAAATTACGTGAGGTGTTTTTTTAAATTTTCTGCATGGGTGAGAAAAATAATAAATTAAACAGGTTAAAGTGTATAATACCCTTTATAGGGCAATTTTTAAATTTCACTGATAAATTAAGACTTATCCTAAACAGGCATCGAACCTAGGACACCATTACTACGCTCATATAACCACTATACCAAAAGACCGATATTATTATGAAACACGCATTTTCCGCCAAAATTCTTTATGAGAATTAGCTGCCATTTCTAAGAAATGCGATCCAACTAAGAATAGGATCGATACAGCGCCATTTTGTGACGTCATAGGTGTAAATTAGAACGAATTTACTCCTATAACGTCACATAATCTAACTTAAAGTTGGTTAATATTAGATGTTATGAGATAAATACAATATACAGGCATTGAAATGCCATAAAAGATTTGTATGTAAAAGAGGATTTTTAAGTGAATCGTTTTTCAACCTATTTCAAAAAAAGGATAAGGTTCTCAATTCGACTTTATTTTTTGTTGTTTTTAACGGTCATTTGACGGCGTTATATTATAGGTTTTGTTAAAAAATAAATTTTAAAATTACATTTGACACATATAAATGTCATTGACGTTCCTATTCTTACTTGGATCGCATAGTTAAATATTTTAATCTACCCGCAATAATTTCACATCGCATCTAGTGGGAATCTTATTTCTACTAATTATACAAAAATATAAAATTACACGCTAAATATATCGAGGTTCAATCTACACTATATTCGAAACATCATCAAAATTTGTACATTGATTCTTAGGCTCAAGAAATATCCCATTTTACTTTAGGTTTTATTTTTAATCATGCTATCTCGCTTACACAGTATTTGCTTCTATTTCTTATTAAACTATTAGTCTGTCTGTCTGTCAGGTTGTATCTCATGAACCGTGTTAGTTATAAAGATACAATATTCGGAGACGATTTATTTCTGTTGCCGATATAACAACATACGCAACGGTTTGTAGGGTCATAAATTGGATGTAAACATTTTTTGCCGTTTTTTTTTAGTTTATTTGTAGGGAACACTTAGTTTCGAGAGTCAAACTCGCACTTGACCGATCTTATTTCTCTTACTATGTGTATATAAGTGCAAGTAAGATAGCATGATTTTGAATACCTTAAACAACTCGGGTTACTTATGTATTTAAAATTGAGCAATGTATTATCTGCCTTTTTTATACATAAAAAATCATTTTATATAATATGTATTATTCTGTTGTTTTAATATAATATATTATAGTTTGTTATCAAAAATTATGAAATTATCTGTTTGTTCTTTAAATATATGAATAAAGCTATTTTCTATAGTATTACATATATGTATTATTGTTTATCTTTTGTGAAAGAAATTCATCAAGGCAGTAAAATATTTCATTTTTAGCCATAGTTGCAATGCAATCACTATAAGTGTCATATCATTGTTATTTTTTATTTTATTGATATTACATGTATACCAATTAATTATTTTTGTCAATAAATAACAGCATTTAATTTATTTATATCTTCAATTTATTTTTAAGTCATCATAAAAGTCACTGTGGAAAATTTTAATACTTTCAATACATTTTTATATGTCATTGGCATTATGTTAATTTGTATTTAAAATAAAATAAATTTTAAAATTATTCAACGTACTCGAACCAATTTAAACATTAAAATTGACGAACTGACTTTCAAATACTTAAACTCAGTTATTTAGCTCAAAAATAATGTCAACTCATAATTATTAAGTTCATGTTGATAAAAAACGCCAAACTCAATTATTACTAATATAATAATTGAGTTGACACTCAAAATAAATCAACACTTGAGAAACTCAAATACAACTCAAAAGTCAAATGTTCAGAAACTAAATGTAAATAATTAAATTACACTCAATTTTCCATCTCAAAAGAGCTCAAGTAGATACGTCATACATATAAAATATATAATAGATATGTTGTTGATATGTTTGTCTGCGTGATTCCCATAAACGAGCGGATCGAGGCGTAGTCCTGAATAATTAATGTCTGGTATTGGCGACTCTGGAATGTTAAAAATAGTTATTAGAGTCTCTATTGCTTTTGTGTTCTTAATTATATGACGAGCTTTGTTAGGGTGCTGAAATATGTTGAGCTGCACAACAAGTAAAAACATTAGTAACTGAAATAGTCAATTTTTGCAAAATAACATAATAATCGTACTTGTAAATATGTAAATGTATTTGCCATTTATTTATGTAATGCTCCAGTAATATTTTGATGAATCCATACTTTTATAACATGTCAAAATAAAATTATCTACTAACTAATTCAACACTAATATTCTACTATTACTATTTTCTATTATGCTTCATATGCACTAAAACATTCAAAAATGAGTACATGCTCAACCTGAATCATTCTTCATAAAACCAACTACAAAAGTAAAACCAACTGTAAAAATAATTAAATCTTAAAACTAGCTGAAAAGAAACACATTATTTTAGTGACGACAATGTCGATAATAGTTTGACAGTGCACTGCGCTGCGCTCCGCCATTGCGTCGGCCATTATAATATTAAGGGTAACCTATTAAAAACTCGAATTTCTATTACCCGAATCTTAAAATCCCGAAAACGGTTGTTAGAACTTTTAAAAGACAGATGTAGTGAATGACAACTTTTTAAAATTCCTTTTTTAATTTCCCAGATGAATCAATTTCCAGATACACCAAAACCAGATTTTTAAAAAGTATATTTTTGTTTCCCGTATTCTCATAATCCAGATATAGTTATACCAGATTCTCAGAATACTTTTTTTTGTTTCCCACCGTAACATTTTCCAAATAAACTATTACCAAATTTTCATAATCTTTTTATTTAGTTCCCATATAATCGTATAGCAGATAAACTATTGCCAGATTTTCATAATCTCTTTATTTGGTTCCCATACAATCGTGATTATACCTTTACTATTGCCTGAAAATAAACATTACCAGTAAGTTTTACTTGCCTATTACAGAAAGGTTTAAGTGTCAAATTCGACTCAGTAGGTTAGGTTAGGTTTGAACTGTGACCCTCACGCACGAGCCGAGCGAGCGAAGCGAGCGTGCCGCGGCAGCGGCCGGCGAGTGCCAGAACCGACTCGCTATTGTTTTACTTGCCTATTACAGAAAGGTTTAAGTGTCAAATTCGACTCAGTAGGCTAGGTTAGGTTTGAACTGTGACCCTCACGCACGAGCCGAGCGAGCGAAGCGAGCGTGCCGCGGCAGCGGCCGGCGAGTGCCAGAACCGACTCGCTATTGTTTTACTTGCCTATTACAGAAAGGTTTAAGTGTCAAATTCGACTCAGTAGGTTAGGTTAGGTTTGAACTGTGACCCTCACGCCAGAACCGACTCGCTATTGTTTTACTTGCCTATTACAGAAAGGTTTACGTGTCAAATTCGACTCAGTAGGTTAGGTTAGGTTTGAACTGTGACCCTCACGCACGAGCCGAGCGAGCGAAGCGAGCGTGCCGCGGCAGCGGCCGGCGAGTGCCAGAACCGACTCGCTATTGTTTTACTTGCCTATTACAGAAAGGTTTAAGTGTCAAATTCGACTCAGTAGGCTAGGTTAGGTTTGAACTGTGACCCTCACGCACGAGCCGAGCGAGCGAAGCGAGCGTGCCGCGGCAGCGGCCGGCGAGTGCCAGAACCGACTCGCTATTGTTTTACTTGCCTATTACAGAAAGGTTTAAGTGTCAAATTCGACTCAGTAGGTTAGGTTAGGTTTGAACTGTGACCCTCACGCACGAGCCGAGCGAGCGAAGCGAGCGTGCCGCGGCAGCGGCCGGCGAGTGCCAGAACCGACTCGCTATTGTTTTACTTGCCTATTACAGAAAGGTTTACGTGTCAAATTCTACTCAGTAGGTTAGGTTAGGTTCGTGCTGCGTCCCCCTGGAAGGATTTCGTTTTTCTGGATATCGTTTATTTGAATTTCAAAAATCTGGACATTGTTTGTCTGGATATCAATTAACTGTATTTCAAAAATTTGTGTTTTAAAAATCTGGCTTTCGTGCATATGGATTACGGTCATCTGGATTTTGTGCATTTAGATTTCGTATGTCTGGAACTCATTCGTCTGGATTGTAAAACGTCGTACAAATGAAGAAATGGGCAAATGAAATTCGGAGTTGCGATTATATGGAAAACAAAACTTCGAAATTTTAAAATTCGGGGTTATGAAAAAATGTCCAAACGTTTTCTGGATTATGATATTCGGAATATTAAAATTCGAGATTAAGATAGGTAACCAATATTAAGTTACTTAAAAAAATTATAAACACGATTTAAGAAAAAAAAAGTCGTTAACTGTCCACAATCCAACCCACCGCCAAATAACTAATCAACAAATAAAAAAAAAAATCAATTCAGATATTTTTTTCTTAAATCCCTTCACTGGCCACTCACAACTCAACCCACCATTATTTTTTAATCTAAAAAAAATATTCAACTTCCACTGGCCACCAACAACAAAAAATGTGTGCGTGTACTAGTGTACACACGTAAGAAGTGAAACTTCTTTATGACCTTATTTATCAAAAAATAATTTACTATATGCAACTTTACAGAAATACGTCCATACACGCGTGGTAGGGATAAGAAAAAGATGGCGCGTAACGGAAAAATGTCCTAATATTTTTTTCCAACCCCGATAAAGAAGTTTCACTTCAAAAACAATGTATTTATTCATCTCTTCACTGGCCACTCACAACGCAACCCACCACTATTTTTTAATCTAAAAAAAAATCTTCCACTGGCCACCAAAAAAAAAAAAAATTCAAAATTCAAAAAAAGAACACGCCACTCACCTAAAAGCGTAGCACACGTACGCAGCGAGCAGTAGCGCGAGCGTCTCCGCACCGGGCGCTAGGCTTGCCGCCGCACCGTAGCGGGCTTGCCCACAAGCCGGCGGGCATACCGGTATTATCGTTTCTACGTAACAAACAGACATGCTTACATGCGAAAAATCGGCAATCATCCTACTACTATTATAAAGGCGAAAGTTTGTAAGTATGGATGTATGGATGTTTGTTACTCTTTCACGCAAATACTACTGAACCGATTACAATGAAACTTAGCACACATATAGAGGACTTGGATTAACACATACTTAGGATAGGTTTTATCCCGGAAATCATACGGGAACGGGAACTATGCGGGTTTTCCTTTGAAAACGCGGGCGAAGCCGCGGGCGGAAATCTAGTATTAAATAAATCAAATTATGAAAAAAGAAACCAAGCGACTTGAACGAAAAAATATAGTAAAATAAAAAAAACACGTTCAAAATGGGCGTCTATATCATTTTAATATGACTAACTTATAGTTTTGTATGTAATAGAGAAGAAACTATAATATAGTATTGTCTCCGCGCTGAGCGCTAGGCTATTATCGTTTCTACGTAACAAACAGACATACAGACATGCTTACATGCGCAAAATCGGTAACAACAATAAAAAAAAATCATCATCATTGAAAATTTTCACCTCAAAACGTAAAATCTAATATAATTACTATCAAATGCGTTGCCTACCTTACTGGATATGCATGGGACTACTATACTTCATATTCTACGCTATAAATGCTGCTGTATGCTCTACTCGACTCAAGAATAATAACATTTTATTTATACCATACATGCTATAATTCAACTAACTACACAATTCATAAAAAAATACTATGCAAACCAATCACGATTCAATTTAACTCATTCACAATTTAAAAGAACTACATCAAAACAATATATTCAAAATTCTTATGCCTAAGTTTGTAATAAAAAAATCTACAACTCAAGTCTCTTACAAAAAATCTCCCCCCCCCCCCCCCATTTTTTTCGTCTATCCGTCTTCCCATACATACCGAACAGCTCGACCTTGCCCTCGTCTCTGCCCAACTTGTTCTGCGCCTTGCAAGTGAATAAACCGTACTGCCGCTTCTCTATAGTGATAACTCGTAGTGTAGTATCTGTGAACTCATCGGCTGTCGCGAAATGGGATATTCTGGGAAAAAATAATGATTTTTTTATGTAGAAAATCTAAAAATAATGGGAAATATTATAGGCCGGGAGATACTGACAGATAATATGGGGTCATTTGTATCTGAACAACCATAATAGAAAATGGCCAAATGACCCGACCGCCATCTTTGATACGTCATAGCTACCCCTCCATACCCTAGGAAGTGACTACCGAACGTTTTTAAGCTATTGCATAGCTTCTATCGCGGGCCTTGAGCGCGGGGACCGAATCTAGAAATTCCGTAACGAAAAAACCTCACGCTCCCCACGGGGACGGGCGCGGAGGTGTGGCTTGAAGGCATAGCATGCAATAGCTTTACCGCGGCAGTCCCCGAGTGACACACGTCTTTTTTTATTTATTTATAATACTGTATCGTACAAAACAATGTAAGGAAATCTATTACAAATTACAATCTAATAAGGTACAAATATTTTGCACATTAGGCGGCCTTATTGCCCCACAGCAATCTCTGCCAGGCAACCTGGTAGGAAAGGAAATGAAATTTGTATTCAGAAAAACATGCCGATTAATTGGATATCAGTAGGTGGAGGTAAGTCCTACGGAAATGAATTTTATTTTAATCGGGGACCGTACTAATACAGACACACAAACATTTATATAGATATATACACTAGCGGTCCGCCCCGGCTTCGCCCGTGGTACCTACATGTTTAAACTCTCCTATCTCTCAAGTTGGATCGAACTGCACATGGTGTGCGAATTTTATTATAATCGGTTAAGTGGTTTAGGAGTCCATTGAGGACAAACATTGTGACACGAGATTTATATATATTAAGATGACGACGACGACGCGGTTGGCGCAGTGGTAAAGTAACTGCCTACTGAGCCGACGGTCCCGGGTTCGATCCCCGGTCAGGGCAAATATTTGTGTGATGAACTCAATTATTTGTTCTTAGGTCTGGGTGTTATCTATATATGAATTTATTAAATATTATATTTATCGTCGCCTAGTACCCACAACACAAGCCTTTATTGAGCTTACTGTGGGACTAGGTCGATTTGTGTAATAATGTCCTTGTCTAGGCATCCGCCTAGAGACAGCGACACAGGGACGGCATCAAGAAACCGGTTTCCCGAACGAGCGCCGTCCCCGCGCCCCACCTCAGAGCCGATGCCTCGCTCTCTTCTACCTCGAGCGTCGTACGTGACACACGCCTCCAATAAGCGTGCTATTGTCTTCTTTTATTTTGTACGATTCATTATACTTATCATCAAATATAATTTAAAGAACCTTTAGATGGTTTTCTTTTGATACCCCAAGACCCCAGTCTTGACAGTCCTATAATATTTATTATTTATTTTATTTATTTACTTACCTATAATGCTGGTTATTAGACAGCAACACTTCATCTTTAACCCAAGAAATGGCCGGCGGCGGGTACGCTTCAACGTGACACTCTAAGTCCATATCGTATTGTAGTGCCTGAAAAATTAATATTTTTAATATAATAAATATCTAACTATAGTAATAAAAAATTGGTTGTCTGTAAAGTCGGTTTACTGACGATAGTTGAACGTGACAACGTCCGATTGTGCTTCTTTGTCGCTCGTTCCACGCTCTCGCTTGCACTTCAAGCCTTACATGGAACGCCTCAGAGCGAGGTAACGCCGCATGACTTATGTTTTTTCGTGCGTGCAGCCGGCTTTATCGAATTATAAGACGTTGTCACGTCAAAAATAAAGCAAAAATTTGAAAAAAGGTTCGAAAAGTGAATCAAAAGAAAGCAATATTAGTTATAAAAGCGTAAGACGGTTGTTTTTTTTAGCCCTTATATTCCATACGTAAGACGGACACCATTCCAAAATATCAAACATGCTCAACGTTAATAATCAAGTTTTCACTTCTGCCCGCACTCCCCCAGTGCAACCCGTCTTTTTTTTTATTATTTCCTCTCACCTGCCCCAACCTCGGCCTCGGCACGGTAACAACAGGGGCAAATTCGACTTCCAAATTGATATTCCGCCTTGCCCCTTTGCCCACACCGTTTTCAGCTACGCAGTAGTATGTGCCCCGGTCTTCTTTGTGCACGCGGGGGATTTTTAGAATGTTGCCCCTGGGAAAAAGATTAAAATAATTTATAAGTACAGTGGAATCCGTTTATAATAACTTTGAAGGGGAATATCAAACACGTCATAATAAACGGACGTCATACAAAGCATTTTGAAGAAAATAAACAATCTACTGTTTTTGTTAGTATTTAATACAGAGAAACAAAATAGAGATGATTACACATTGAGACTCAAAACAAACAAAAAATAGTGTTGTCGAATATCACAATTTTCCCACACAGAAATTAGTGTTGAAAGTTTTAGAATTCATTTCGGTCAGTATAACCGGACAATTCATTAAAAATTGGTCACAATAAACAAAATCATTTTATCCGACTTTTATTAAGAATTTATATGAAAACCAAACTTTGCTGTGTAATACGTCATAATAAGCGGTTGGTCAATATAACCGGAGTCATAATAAAAGGATTCTACTATTATTAATTGTGAAGAAGAATTTGATATTTTCGCGGTGTGTCCCTTAGACACAAAACTGAAAGAATAGAATAAATTCGATCGCTCTGGCGGGTCACGAGTGGCTGAGTTGGTCAGGCATCCGCCCCGGAATGGCGCGAAAGTAAAGGTTCGAGTCCCGCCTCGTGATAGAATTTTTTCTATTCTTTATAAATGTATAACATAATGGTACGGGAGCTACTAACGTTTTAAAAAAAGTCATTTTAGTATAGTTGGGTTTTTGATATACTGTTTCTCTTGCTATTTCGGTTAGAGTCCGGACTGTCTGGCTGGTGGTAGTGGTTGCGTTTATTAGTGCGCACAGGAAAATATAAGTACTTAACTTTAAAGTCATTTATTAACGCGTAATTTTTTATCTTTTGCCTTTACATAAATCCATCAGACAAAAATTTTTTATTGCAAGACGTTTTTTTCGTTGTTAAATAGGTGCCATACGCAATTTTTTTAATTAAAATGTCATCGAAATAAGTGAAATTACATCAACATGCCTTTAGGCAAAAGATTAAAAATTACGCGTTAATAAATGACTTTAAATTACGGATATTGATGCGCACTAATAAACGCAACCACTGCGGCCAGCCAGACAGCCCGAACTCTAACCGAAATAGGAAGAGAAACAGTATATCAAAGAACCAACTATACTAAAATTCTCTCTTGTCAACGTTGCTAGCTCCTATACGATAACATAGACAGCTCAATCATGTTGCCATATAAAAATAATAACTAAAATGTACAAATTACCGATAGATAGAGCCACCGGTCGGCAAGATGGCGTTGTTCTCACGGCGCCACGATATCTTCGGTGGCGGGAAACCGTCCGCGTAGCATTCCATTTGAGTGCCTGGAAATGTGTAATAAATAATCTATACTAATATTATAAAGAGGAAAAGTTTGTAATTGTGTATGTATGTATTGTTTTCACGCATAAACCTCTTAACCGATTTTGATGAAATTTGGCACAGACAATCTTTAGACCCTGAGAAAGAACATAGGCTACCTTTTATTGCGAAATATGTACCACGGACGAAGCCGGGGCGGACCGCTAGTTATGGTAATTATTGATGACAAAGAAAAAAAAACTGTTAATAAGTAACTGAAACCTAAATTACATGTAAATAACTGTTATTTGTACAAAAATCTACTTCACGAGATTATTAAGAAAAAAAATAGTGATCGTATCACTATTTTTGAAATAATTCTTGTTCTATTTTAATTAACAAGATTTTTGCTCAGCCAATACATAATTAATGGATTAGTTTTCACGGCGATCCATATCTTACAAAATCCGCCATTTTTTCAAGCTACGTATGGACGCTCTTTATACAGTTTTATATACGGAGAAAAGTACTTAAAGGAAGAAAACTTACTTTATTTTTAAAAAGAAATAGAACTGCATTTAGATATTTTTAAAAAAGTTACATTTCTTTCTTACAATTCAAACAAACAAAGTAAAAAGCCGGCCACGTGCGAGTCGGACTCGCGCACGAAGGTTTCCATTCTATGGGGACCTCCCTTAATATTTTACTTTTTTAATTTTTAGTATTTGTTGTTACAGCCGCAACGGAAATACATCATTTGTCAAAATTTCAGCTTTCTAGCTATCACGGTTTATGAGATACAGCCTGGAGACAGACAGACAGACGACGAAGTCTCAGTAATAGGGTCCCATTTTACCCTTTGGGTACGGAACCCTAAAAATAGGTTTTACACTCATTTTTTGTAAAAAATATAATCCGTAAAATATTTCCTCTTTAAAATTAATTAATAAAAGCATACTAACTCTCCATTTCACTGGTAACAATCGACCTTGTTGAATTATCAGATATTATGGGAGGTCTTCGCACTTGCAACTCAACCTCGGCTGTTATTTTATTGTTCACTGTTATAATCACTTGGCATTGGTACCATCCTGCGTCCGTTTCTTGAATGTCTTTGATCTGAAATTTAAGTTTGGTTTTATGGCATTCAAATGCTTCATAAATATAAATTTATAAAGAATATAAAAAATTCGATGTGTCCCTTAGACACATAAAACTGAAAGAATAGAATAAATTCGATCGCTCTGGCGGGTCACGAGTGGCTGAATTGGTCAGGCATCCGCCCCGGAATGGCGCGTAAGGATGCGGGTTCGAGTCCCGACTCGTGATCGAATTTTTTCTATTCTTTATAAATTTATGTCTTTGATCTGTTGGATAAAATGAATGAATGAAAAATTCTTTATTGCACACAAAAATACAGGATTAAAAAATAAGAGCGGATATACATATATAAATTAGTTAAATAACACCATTTGAAGTGATACAAGGCACGTTGAGAGTAAACTTTCAAGGTCGCGTCATGGTAATACGTTACGTCATGGAGTAAGATGACGATTGTGGTACCCATGTGGTACCTTGAATCATGCCAAAGATTTACGTTGTATAAAATATTAATGGAAATTAACACCTTATTTCGTAGCAGTAAAGTCTATTGTATCGCTCATTAGAAAACCCTGCTTAATACAGATGTAGGCAGAGTTTTGTTCCCGACAAATTTGAAGTGTGATTGAGTGTCTCGTTGTTTATTGTGTGTCAATGTTTTGTCAAATTTTTGAAGTTCTTTAGCCGCGTTGAGAGTAAAATTTCACGGTCGCGCCATGGAGTAAGGCGTCTTTGAATATTGCCAAAGAAGTTTCACTTCTGACACGTGTGCTCGACACACACGCTTTTTTATAATAAAACTTTTTCTAAAATATCTTACCGATAGAGTATAAGTAGCAGACGCGTCATCATATCGCAGAGAGAACCTCGAGTCCCGAATAATAAGACCCGAACTTGTGGAGAGCGGTAGGGACTCTGTTGTTTTTAGACGATCGTATTTTACCTGAAAAGAGAGATATATTAGCAAATCTGGTGAAATAAACTAGTATTGATAAAAATTTATTAAAATCAATGACGAATCTCATCATCAATGTGTACTGTATTTTAAAATAACAATGGCCGTTGCGCGCGTTATTTCACTCTCATACATAAAACAGATTACTTATTCATTCCTGACTTTCGTTTAGTCATTTTGGTTTGTATTACGTATGTTTAACTTTAAAAACATGTGAGATTAAAATTTATTATTTTACTGTACATATTTTACTAATGGTGGTTTATACTTTATATCGCATTTTTTAATCCTTAGGCATTTTAATGTTTTCCTTCGATGAATGGAGCAGTGGAATTGTTTTTGTTATGCAAGAAGATTCTTTTTAACATTGGAAAGCTATACCTACTTAACTATGGTTGATGATATTTGTAAATATTGAAAATTTTTTAATATTTTCTGTTCTTTACCTTAATTCAAGCCAGTGGCTTTAACCACTCAGTCATGCATACACGAGTTAGGTGTTATATTTTTTTTTACGCTAGGTTGCTAAACTATAACCTCATTATATTAATAAATTTATCTACAAAGATAGTGCTGACCCCCGACTTTCTCTGCTGATAATATTTAATATTGTTGTTGTTCTTTGTTTTTATGTTGTTGATTATTAAGAATTTAGTAGGCCATAGTTTATCGCTAAAACCTATATTAAAATAAACAAAGAAATGTCTTATGAATATACATTTTTTAATTGCCTTGTTTAGTTTTATGTAATAAATTAAGAGAAATGAAACAAACATGCGTGCATTTACACTTTAAATTTAGTACATATTATACCTATTATAGTTTAAAATATAAGCAGTTTTTTGTGTTTTTTCAAACTATGTCAAAGAATTTATGTTTTTCTACATGTCTTGTTCACCTTTGAATAAAATAACATAGGTCAAAACAATAACAATAACTGAAATGAAAAACAAAACCGGTCATCCTCAGAATTTTTAATACAAAATTGATTAAACAATTTTTCTAGTGTGATGTGACAATTGAATTTAATTATAAGTTTTCAATTAGCATACATTTCATTAAAACTGTATGCTTCTTGAAAAAATTTTAGTTTCCATTTACTATACATACTTTCTTTAGAATCACTGTCTTCTAATATTATAATTAATATGAAAGTATGTTTGTTGATTTGCCTGTCTTTCACATCACAATAGACCAGTTTTATCATATCACTAGCGGTCCGCCCCGGCTTCGCCCGTGGTACATATTTACGTTTTCTTTACATAAGAACCATCCTCGTACTTCAAGGAATATATTAAAAAAAGAATTATCGAAATCGGTCCACCCGTTCACGCGTGATGCCGTGACCAAAGAAAACTGGTTTCATTTTTATTTATATAGATTACTAGATTTCCGCCCGCGGCTTCGCCCGCGTTTGCAAAGGAAAACCCGCATAGTTCCCGTTCCCGTGGGATTTCCGGGATAAAAACTATCCTATGTGTTAATCCAAGTTACCCTCTATATGTGTGCTAAATTTCATTGTAATCGGTTCAGTAGTTTTTACGTGAAAGAGTAACAAACATCCATACATCCTTACAAACTTTCGCCTTTATAATATACTAGCGGTCCGCCCCGGTTTCGCCCGTGGTACATATTTACGCTTTCTCTACATAAAAACCACCCTCGTACTTCAAGGAATATAATAAAAAAAGAATTATCGAAATCGGTTCAGCCGTTCTCGAGTTATGCGCTTACCAACACATTTTGCGATTCATTTTTATATATAAGAGAGAAGATATTAGATTAGATTGTACTAGTGAGACATAGCCACATAGGCTATTTTTTTACTATGGTATAACATCTCATTCCCATGAGAATTAAGTTAATAGAAATAAAAGTGTATGGGATAAGAAGCGGGTTTAAAGCTATTGTTTTTCTTTTTTTTTGCAACCTAGGAGAGAGAAGTAGGTAGCTACTGATATTATATAGTTAAATATGACTGACTAGCGGTCCGCCCCGGCTTCGCCCGTGGTACATATTTCGCAATAAAAGGTAGCCTATGTTCTTTCTCAGGGTCTAAAGATTGTCTGTGCCAAATTTCATCAAAATCGGTCCTGTAGTTTATGCGTGAAAACCATACATACATACATACAAACCTTTCCTCTAAAATATTAGTATAGATATAGGCTACTTTATATGGTGAAACATATAATTCCTGTGGTCCTTTGACCAGCAAAAAGCTTGTAGGCTATATTTGTTTTATTTTCAACCTAGGAGACACTATAAGAAGCTTACCCATAGCACTGGATAGTCTTGCCCATAATGCACAGAACAGTCAAGATCAACTTGACCGCCAATGTCTCTAATCTGTTCCTGTGTTATGTGCGATATGGTTGGAGTCCGCTGACAGTTGGCTGAAAAAGAATAAATTCAATTTAGAGCTAGCGCGCAAGAGCAACTTTTGTCTCCGCAACTATTTTGTCTCTCCCATCAACTCTATAGGAAGTTGCGTCGCTACGTGCGCACTTTATTACTATTTACTAGCCCATTAGGCGGCAAAGTTATTTTTTTTTTTCGTTGTAAAGAAAGTTGTGGTTTGCTGGCTGGAAAAGAATACTGTTTGAATTTCGAAAGCTATTGTTTTTTTTTTGTAAGTTTTCATTACTGGTATATTTTTGTCATATACTGAAGATTATGTATGACTTCAATAGTCAGGTATGCAGTTACTTGCAAGCTTGCAAGATTTAGGTTTTATTATACATTTAGTTAGGTATATATTATATTTAGGTACATAGTTTTTTCTGTGTCCAGTTGATTATTGAATAAGAATATTGAAGGCAGTGAAACTGTTTATTATAATATGACATGAATTGATGAATAAAGAAAAACAGGCATGTATATAAATTTGGAAATTAGATATAAGGAAATAAGATATTGCTTATAATGCCAGGATGGCTTGTTAGTGCTTATAGTGCCGGGAAAATAATCTGAGCTATAAAGTAAAGAGGCTCTTGCATCATAATCTGCCTTCAATACACTATTACACAAAATTAAACTGAAAAAATAAATAAATATCGGTCTTGTACTCATTGTTGTCATAAGAAGATATTTATATTAACGTAAAAATAGGAAAAAACAACATTTTGTACGATATTAGAAAAATAACACCAAATGTTTGTAAATATTGATTTCGTATTTACTAGACCAATTTTTACATTTTATATTAAAATATAAGTTAATACGACATTTCAAGTGTGATTTTTATTACATTTAATAAGAAATTTAAGCAAGCAAACAAAAAAAAACAACGTAAACAGGGTGTGTCGAGTGTCGTCTTAAATTACGCTAAAAAATAAAACGAGACTCAAATCCGATGTCATAATAACTAAAATACACTTAAATATCAAAGATTTAAGATGTAAATCGCTAATAATAACCCACCTATAGTAGTTAAACATAGAACAACCGCCACACAATTCAAAATAAACCACGCCATTTTTTTATCAACAGCGCACCACACCTTGCAAGCGCTTTCGATTTTTGATTGTCGAATGTCGATTGAACAAAATTGTTCGGTGGACCGTGTTTGACATTTGACGTTTGTGTGTCAATTTGATCCACATTTGATCGTTATATAGTCTATGGTTAATATCGACAGTAATTATTTTTAAACTATAAATGCATAGGACGCTGAATCAACTTATTAAATTAATCTTATTTTATGGATAGGTATATTAATTAAGAAAATTGTAAATTTTTTAACGGATAATCGAACTCACAGACAATGCGAATAATAAAAGTTTACATAAGACAGGTCATAGATGTCAGGTATTTAAAGCGTCGTATTCACGGTCCATCTTGACGTACGTCCCGCCAAGGTGATACACGATGCACGACGCAAAACGACAGTGAATAGCGTTGACGTACGTCAATAATTATTATTATTATCTTGCTGGATGTGCACGACCAACTTTTCATCCAGCGAGCACCCCCACCACCGCGAACGTCGTGCAGATGGACAGTGAATAGCGCGGACGTACAGCAGATTAGTGTTGCCAACAGAAATTAATGTAAATACTTGGAAACGTGGCCTATTGATATGATTTTTTTGTGATAACATAGTGAGTACATGAGCAGGCAAGAAACGGTTATTTTATATTTTTATGTACACAGGAAATCCCAATTATATATACTTTTGGATCAACCTTGTACACATGGACAGTTTATATTCAGAAGTTATTATTTTAAAAGAACTCCAAGGCGAATTGTTGAATAACACAGATTTTATGCAAAAGTCCACTGCAGAAAAATGGCAATTTATTTAAAAAAAATATCTTGACGAATTTGTTTGTTTAAAAAAAAATATTAGCTATATACTCTCTGTTCCCGCCACTTCAGCATTTACTGAAAGAGTCTTTTCGGTCATGAATGTGAAGTGGCGGGAAGAGAGAAACCGAGCTTCATTAAAAATTAATTAAAAATGAAAAATTCTTAGTTACTGCAAAAAGTACAAAAAAATACATTTTTAAAAATATTTATTTACTCTTTATTTACCTCCTTTAAAATCAGATACACTCTATTTCTTCAAATAAAAGTTGGCAACCCTAGCCATGCTTGATGCGCGCACGATCGTCAGTAGGATACATCCAGCACCGCGGCCTTGAGCCGACGTACGTCGGGGATGGACCGTGAATAAGACGCTTAAGATACACTTTTGAACTTAACGTTCTAACTTTAAAATATTATACAGGGTGTCCCAAAAAGTAGTGATATACTGAAGCTGGGTGGTAGAGGACTTAGAGGGCTATCCGAATCACCCCCATGTGTGTTATGCGATTTTTCGTACTTTCGGAGTTATGACGTTTTTTTCAATTTTTCATCTATCGCCGAGTACGATCAAATTTTTATTTATGGTGATGTGAATTATTGCGCTAGATACTTGATTTTTTTTGTGTGCTAAGCTGAAAGATAGGCCAATTCAGTATGGTAACATTTACTATCGTTAGATCTTCGAATGGAATAAAAAAAAGAATTAAATGCCAAGAAAGATAAAATTACCCAGTATGTTCATAAATTTAAGGGCCCATAAAAAAATAAAATCACATAAAAAAGGTTTTCCATTTGGCTTTTAAAAACTTGCTCTATCGATCAGGTAGCTACCCTAAGAATTTCATTTTATTATTCAGAAGGCTTCAATCGAAAAATTGAAATCTAAATGTGGTAAGTGCAAAATTTTTATTAACATGATGATCACTAAAACCAATAAATAGGTGTTTAATTACCAGATTTTTTTTAAAATAGCCCCTCTGTTGCTCAATGCAAGTGCGACATCACCGTAAAAAGTTGTCTTTTAAATGTCTGAATGCTCTTTTATCATTTTTAATGGTTTCTTCTGCTACTATGAATTTCCGGGTTATTTCGTCCAAATTGTGGCAGTCTCTCGTCTTTGTAGTATCCCCACGGAAAAAAATCAATAGGGTTTATGTCCGGAGACCGTGGAGGCCAGGCTAAAGGGCAAAAATACCCTGAAAGATGGATTGGTCGTTGCAGCCTGCGCATGCGCCGGTGACGCCTGCTTTAAAGCCTGGCCTCCACGGTCCTTCGACCTAAACCCCATTCATTTGTTTCAATGGGGATACTAAAAAGACCTCGGCTACTTGAGAGAATGCCACAATTTGGACGAAATAACCCGGAAATTCATAGTAGCAGAAGAAACCATTAAAAATGATAAAAGAGCATTCAGACATTTAAAAGACAACTTTTTACGGTGATGTCGCACTTGCATTGAGCAACAGCGGGGCTATTTTAAAAAAAATCTGGTAATTAAACACCTATTTATTGGTTTTAATGATCATCATGTTAATAAAAATTTTGCACTTACCACATTTAGATTTCAATTTTTCGATTGAAGCCTTCTGAATAATAAAATGAAATTTTTAGGGTAGCTACCTGATCGATAGAGCAGAGTTTTTAAGAGCCAAGTAGAAAACCTTTTTTATGTGATTTTATTTTTTTATGTGCCCTTGAAGTTATGAACATACTGGGTAATTTTATCTTTCTTGGCATTTAATTCTTTTTTTTATTCCATTCGAAGATCTAACGATAGTAAATGTTACCATACTGAATTAGCCTATCTTTCAGCTTAGCACACAAAAAAATCAAGCATCTAGCGCAATAATTCACGTCACCATAAATAAAAATATCATCGTACTCGGCGATAGATGAAAAATTGAAAAAAATGTAATAACTCCGAAAATACAAAAAATCGCATAACACACATGGGGGTGATTTGGATAGCCCTCTTCGTCCTCTACCTCCCAGCTTCCGTTCATCACTACTTTTTGGGACACCCTGTATAAAAATCTTTGTAAATTTAACAAGGATTGAAATAAACGATTAAAAATCATTATTTTAATGCGTGAAAACTTGAAGAGAACGTGAGCGAATCCACTAGCAACGTTATAATATTATATTATAGTGGCATATATATATTTACAAATTTACAATGCTTATTGCTTGTGTCAATGATAATAAGTTACAAGCAATACAAGTACCTATGTTATAACCCGAGCAGATAGAGAATAGATCTGAAGATGGCGACGGGTACTTATGGTAGGGTTGGCAAATTAAGTTCTCTAACATCGTTTTTTTGGTTCATCCATTTGTTTTTAAAGTTTGTAACAAAAACTTAACGAATATAAATAACAATCAAATGTAACGCAAACAATATAACAATCAAACTCAACAAAAACAACAATATCAATAAAAGCTTAGAAAGCGAATCCCGCCTGAATTTTTTTGCAACGCGTACTTCACTATCATGTGAATATAGACAGCGATAGAGAGTGAGCGAGAACGCATGCGAGAGACGCCATCTTCAGATCTATTCTCTATCTGCTCGGGTTATACTCTTGGGTTATACCAACACAATATTCGATTTTCAAAAACGACACAAAAGTGAGATGGCATGATTTAACTATCGTGAGCGAAAAAAAGATAACTAAAGTGAAATAATGGCTAATTACTAATTAGCCACATTTTGACTACTTATCTACACCTTAGCTTTGTTATGAGATATAGGTACCATGACTAAAACAGTTTTTTTAACTATAGCATCGTGATAACAGATATATTATATGTATATAATATGTACAGAGAATGAGTTAGTTATAAATTATAATTTATATTTAATTGTTTTATAAATAAAATAGTAAAAATGCTGCGAAATAATGTTTAAAATCGGTTACGTACTTTTCCAGTTCCGTTGCAAACAAACTTACAAACAATTATTGTTTTCATAATATTATTGTAACGCGTTATAATCTTCAAAATAAAATTAAGAAACGATATATCTATGTATCATAAATATATACATTCATACGATAAAATTGTTGTTAACAAAAACAAAGTAATAAATTAATATTATTCACTAAGTACATGAATACCATTGTGACCAAATCGACTGATACAGTGAAACTTGGTTAAGTGGGACCTGGATAAGTGAGAAACCTCCATAACTGGAACTCATGCTGAGGTCCCAACACTTTGGCACTGAATTACCTCTGTTAGTGGGACGAGGTAAACCTCTATATCTGGGATTCGTTCTTTCGATTTATCATCATAGTTACCTCTATAACTGAGACAGCGAGTAAATTTTATATGCATAAACCTCTGTAACTGAGATAACATTGTTTGTTTACTCATTCTTATTCTACCCTTTTATTTATTATTTTATTTAATGATCGCACCTGTATAACTGAAATAACCTGTATTCTCACCTCTATTAATGGAACCCTCTGTATATGAGACAGATATTTATTAATACCTGTATATCTGAGACACTGGGTAAGTGGAATACCTCTATAAGTGAAACGACATTGCAGGTCCCTTGAAGTCTCACTTAACCAGGTTTCACTGTATTTCTAGGATTTAACCTACTTCCGATAAAAGAGGTTGCATGACACATACACGAATTTACAAGAATTGAGATGTCATGGAGTAAGACGACGATTTTGTGTATTTGAATCTTGCCAAAGAAGTTTCACTTCTGACACGTGTGCTCGGCACACACGCTCTTTTTCAATATATACCTACAGGATGTATTGATGATAATGTTAATAATGAAAAAAACCTGAGCATAACTACAAAAAAAATATAATATAATAACCTCCTCTATATATTTTAAATTCTCGTTTTTAATTGTTTATTTGTATGACCACAATCGTTATCCACTCATTAAAATAAAAGTAGTGTACCATCATAGCAGAGTACTATACGGTGGTAGAAAATTACTATTAAAACGTCGGTTCAATACTAATATACATTTTTTAAATGATATAGCAATAGCATGCATCGTATTCATTGACTTTATTCATACAAACACCGTGTTCCCGCAACACAATGCGGGTGTCGAGTGTGTTCCATCGCGATACGGACCTATATTACTTGCTCTGTGATACGGACAGTACGAGTCCGAGTCACGAAATGGTACGAGTGAGTCGAGTTGAAATGAGTTGGTCGAATTTCGACCGGATAGTTGGTCGAAATTGGACCAACTCATTTTAACTCGTAGTTTTTAATTCTTACTATTTTACTGTTGATTAATTGATTCGAATTTTATTGAATTATGGAAATATGGATGTCTGTTTGGATGGCTGTTTCTCTCTCACGCTAAAACCACTTAACCCATTTTGATGATACTTAGCAGTGATGTAGCTACTAGCTTGTGTACCACTATAATACATAAGCTATAGAAATACATACTTGCTATTACCTGCGGATTTGTCTTTGGGTGAAACCGCGCGAGTATTATCGACGTATGTATATGACAAGCGTTTTAAAATTATTTACTATAATTTCTATGATATTTAATTTAATTGTAAAAATATAAAATTCTCGTGTCACAATGTTAGTCTGCATACTCCTCCGAAACGGGTGGACCGATTCTCATGAAATTTTCTGTGCATTCGGGTAAGTCTGAGAATCGGCCAACATCTATTTTTCATATGTACCACGGGCGAAGCCGGGGCGGACCGCTAGTTTAATTGTAAAAACTATATTTTACTAACATTATAGTCACACTAAACTCGAGATTATGCAATAAAACGTATTATAGAGTCAGCAAGAAGTTATTTAGATTAAACTGTGCTGTGATAACAATCGGACGTTATAGTCTTGTAAGTAACTTGTTTATTTTTAACTAGCTTACCGCCCGCGGCTTCGCCCGCTTTGTCTAAAACCTAATAAATTATATATGTACTAAAACCTTCCTCTTGAATCACTCTATCTATTAAAAAAAATTATATTTAATCCTTTCCGTTTTCGGGACATTATAATATTATGGGCATTTGTTTTCTTCATTTAAAGTTTTTTTCATTTAAAGAATATATTAAAACATATAAAGCGGGGATAAAAGATTTTACCGGCAGTTTTGTGCGCGGATGAAACCGCGGGGTAAAGCTAGTTATTAAATTTGAGAGGATGTATGGATGTTACTTATTCTGACGATAATTTACTTTAAGTTATTTTGCAATAAAAAAAAATCTTTTCAGCTCCAAAATGAAAGCCGTAGTGTTCGATGGTAAAAGTCTAACCCTTAAATATGACGAGAACTATCCCATGCCTAAGATAGAAAAGGACACAGATATTATAGTGAAGGTCGAATATTCAGGAGTGTGTGGTACAGATCTACATATAATTCAGGTATTTTTTTTAATTGTCAATTGTCACCATACTTTTCAGGATGCAGTTTTTCGCGGTCCCGAAAAAATATATGTAAGTACATCCAGACGTTCTATTTTTTGGCAAACATTTATTCGAATAAAACAACCCAATCAGCTGTTTCGAGTGTTTTTCAGCTGTTTTTGTTTACGCCTGGTCGAGCGGCTAGTTACGTCATACTAGCTGCGCCCCGCGGTTTCACCCTTGTGGCTCCGCTTCTATTAGTCTTTGCGTGATGATATATTATAGTCTTCGCTTTCCTCGATAAAAGGGCTATCTAACACCGAAATAATTGTTCAAATCGGACCAGTAGTTGCTGATATTAGCGCGTTCAAACAAATAAACAAACTCCTCAGCTTTGTAATATTAGTGTAGAAAGTCGCTTGTCCCTACCACTGGGTTGACGTGGAAATAAATGAAACCAAAATTAAATTATTTTTAAAATCGAATGCTGAATAAAATAATAGGTATTTTTAATAGCATTAAAGTTTATTCGTAACACACAAATAACAAACACATCTTTCGTCTTTATAATAGTTAGGTATAGCATATCATGATATGAACTTTGACCATAGATAACACAAGATCACAAAAATAATACTTAATTAGTCCAAATTAATGGCATAAACAAAACGCTTTATTGTCATTAATTATGTATTAAAAGTTTTAAGACTAACGCTTTATAATAATTTTAATTATCGCCTACGTGTGGTAAAAAGATAATTTACATTTATTAGAGTAATCAATAATCTCCTATTTATGATGCCTACATAAGATTAGATAGCATTTTAAGCCCGAGGCTTAGGGTAAGCTAGTAATATTATAAAATTGAAGATTTTGTTTGTTTGTTTGAACACGCTGATCTTGGGAACTACTGGTCCGATTTGAAAAATTATTTCGGTGTTAGAGAGCCCAATTATCGAGGAAGGCTATAGGCTCTATATCGTCTCGCTAAGACCAGAGGAGCGGAGCACCGGGTGAAACCGTAGAGCACAGCTAGTGGGAAATAACAGCTTTTGTTCGAGGTTTTTATTGTGGTAGTTAGTTAGAGCTAGCGCGCAAGAGCAACTTTTGTCTCCGCAACTATTTTGTCTCTCCCATCAACTCTATGGGCTAGTATAGACCGGGCTCCAAGGAGATGTTCGTTTGCATAAATCGCGGACCTAAATCTGACTTCTGATATATATTGTATAGATCCCAGACATCCTATAGACAGATGTTGCCAACCAGTTTTGTGGTCCCCTTCCCCGCACCCCGGTAATTAAATATGGCATAGAAAGAAAAAAATAAACATTTCCAAAACATGCCGTGTGGGGTATCAAATGAAAGAGCTTATTGAGTAGATCACGAATATATAGCATACTATAACATTTCTTACACTTTCTCTAAGATTTTTTAGAAAATTTACGAAAATGGTCCATTTTTGAGTTAACTTTAAACCACTATAGATTGAAAACTCATGAATATATTTTTTAAATTATTATTTTAAATAATTAACAATAGTCCATTGTTTACGATTCAATAGTTCGTACAGTGAAATAGTTGCATGGGGGAGTGGGGGGAGCATTCAAAGATGGCGAGTATATTTTCAAGTTTATGCCAGAAATAAAGGCCTAATACAAAAATATCGGTGTCAGGGCTTAGAATAATTATCTCTGCACTGTCTTTGTGTTTGACTGAATGAAAAATATGGCAGAAAATTCTTGAATCAGCCTCTGTGTGATTAGATTTGGCATAAACTTGAAAATATACTCGCCATCTTTGGATGCTCCCCCCACTCCCCCATGCAACTATTTCACTGTACGAACTATTGAATCGTAAACAATGGACTATTGTTAATTATTTAAAATAATAATTTAAAAAATATATTCATGAGTTTTCAATCTATAGTGGTTTAAAGTTAACTCAAAAATGGACCATTTTCGTAAATTTTCTAAAAAATCTTAGAGAAAGTGTAAGAAATGTTATAGTATGCTATATATTCGTGATCTACTCAATAAGCTCTTTCATTTGATACCCCACGCGGCATGTTTTGGAAATGTTTATTTTTTTCTTTGTATGCCATATTTAATTACCGGGGTGCGGGGAAGGGGACCACAAAACTGGTTGGCAACATCTGTCTATAGGATGTCTGGGATCTATACAATATATATCAGAAGTCAGATTTAGGTCCGCGATTTATGCAAACGAACATCTCCTTGGAGCCTGCTCTAGTAAGAAAGTGCGCGCACGTAGCGACGCAACTGTGTCCCTTCGTCCAGCATACTCACCACAACTCACCATGGAATCCTGATATTTCATGAATGTCAAAAAACTGTTCTGAAATAGTGCTAAATAGTGCCCAAAGGAAAAAAATAGTGCTCTTGTACTTGCGAAGTTATAGCCATAGTTCGATGAGTATGCTGGACGAAGGTTTCGCCCAGCATACTCACCTCCGTCCGGAGAATCTGTATACGCTTCAAACATAATTCATACTTCAAAAAATAGTTCCCAAATAGTGCCAAACGGTGCCCAAAAAGAAAAAACAGTGCTCGAATAACTTCGGAGTTACAGGCTTCGTTCAGTGAGTATGCTGGGCGTAGGTTCTACGCCCAGCATACTCACCTCAGTGCGCGAATATCGAACGAGCTATAGGAACAATTTACGTCTCAAAAAATTGTGCTTGAAATAGTGCCCAATATCAGTCCAATTTTTGCTTGACTTTTGACTTAGAAAACCATTAAATTTTAATGTAAACTTCTACATACTAACGTAAAATGGGGTACAGTCGTCGACACATGTTTTTGGACAAAAATATTAAACTTTCTAATTGTAGACTTCATGTTATTGGAAATAATTATGGTATTTTCTCATATGTCAAAAACTTTCGATTAAATGCATTATTATATATTTTATAAATAATAATAAATGAATGAAACTTTAAGCGTAAATGAAGTCTATTACTTCATTGCATTGTGTGTTTGTCTGAATAAAAACAGTCATTTGCAGCCAATAAAATTAATATCTTGAAAAATCGTAAAAAGGAAATTATACAGTTTCTTTTTGTATATATGTTGCAGGCAAAACTTATAACCAGTCAAAACTAGTACTGTGACATAGTTATACAAATTTTTAAAACTCTTTCCAATAGTTTCATCAATGAAAGGTTTAGCAATAAAAACATTTTTAATTACTTACGTTATTTATTACTATTTAAAGGGCCAAAGTAATCAGAATTCTAGTTAACTAGTTCACAGCTTTTGTTAACATTCATAATATAATCAATGTAAATAGAAAAAATTGTAGTTTTAATATTGTATATAATATACATATAAAAAAATGTTTAGCGTCGACTTCATGTTATTGCGCCGCGCGTCGTAAGCCCCATACCTATTGACCGTACGTGCATCCATTACTGCCACACTATATTGAACTTTATCACATGAGGAATACAGGTCAATTCCGTAAACGTTGTGGTACCGTCCTTGATCCGGAAAATGATTATTTTGAATAATTTTGTCAGTTGTAATGTAAGCATTAATAACAGCAACTTTATTTTTCATGCATGATTTACTTCATTTGATATCTTAATCCTTCAAGCGCCGTGATCTAGACAAATATATAAAATCATTGTTCCTAGCTACCGGGGTCCCATGCGACGCGCGAAGGCTTAATCATATTATTATAAAGTATTATTAAAATAATGTGTAATTAATAATATTGCGATTCTAAAGTAAATACTCCCTTACATAGACAATATAACAAAACAAATAATTTACACAAGACAAAAATTGTTAGAAAGAAAGTTAATAATATTGTATTCGACTGTACTCAATGTAATGTATGTAGAAGTATACAATCAAATTTAATGGTTTTCTAGGTCAAAAGTCAAGCAAAAATTGGACTGATATTGGGCACTATTTCAAGCACAATTTTTTGAGACGTAAATTGTTCCTATAGCTCGTTCGATATTCGCGCACTGAGGTGAGTATGCTGGGCGTAGAACCTACGCCCAGCATACTCACTGAACGAAGCCTGTAACTCCGAAGTTATTCGAGCACTGTTTTTTCTTTTTGGGCACCGTTTGGCACTATTTGGGAACTATTTTTTGAAGTATGAATTATGTTTGAAGCGTATACAGATTCTCCGGACGGAGGTGAGTATGCTGGGCGAAACCTTCGTCCAGCATACTCATCGAACTATGGCTATAACTTCGCAAGTACAAGAGCACTATTTTTTTCCTTTGGGCACTATTTAGCACTATTTCAGAACAGTTTTTTGACATTCATGAAATATCAGGATTCCATGGTGAGTATGCTGGACGAAGGGACACACGCAACTCCCTATAGAGTTGATGGGAGAGACAAAATAGTTGCGGAGACAAAATTGCTCTTGCGCGCTAGCTCTAAAGCGCATCACACACGATGAAGATACTATAATATTTTATGTTAAGATTCTCTTATATAAAATATTACAGTATCTTAAGGTATCCAGTATCAGCGTTCTGACCATCATTTTTCTTTTTGTCATTGCGTACTAAGACCCCTGTAGAACCGCCATCCTGTTACAAATGACCCGAAACACAGAAAATTTCGGGTCATTTGTCTTTGACATCTTCACCGTGTGTGACGCGTTTTAGTTTTGATATAAAAATATTAAATTCAATCATCAGCAAAATTAGTTCATACGCGACGCTTTTCCACCAATAATGTGCGAGGATGTGTAGCGAGGAATGTGAATGTAAATGTAATATTATGTGTGTGTAAATAACCAATCATATCGCTTAATTGATTTTGAAGTGTGTAGTGTTTGAAGTGAAACGATGTATTCAATTCAATATTTGAATTTATTTAAGAATTTATGGCAGTACTGCGTTGCCACAATTTTGCCAATGTCCTGTAGTTAATGGGTTTCTTCACGTACAAAAAGTTAAAATTAGCTCCAACAGTTTCAAATCAAGCGCAGATGATTTCTACAACAATCAGAAAAAACAACACATCATATCGCAATGACAACATATAAATTACTAGCGGTCCACCCCGGCTTCGCCCGAGATACATATTTCGCAATAAAAGGTAGCCTATGGCCTTTCTCGGGTTTCATAATATGTATCTCCATAATACCAAATTTCACGCAAATTGGTTCAGTAGTTAAGGCGTGATTGAGTAACAGACAGACAGACAGAGTTACTTTCGCATTTATAATATTAGTACCTATGGATTATCAGCGAAATTATATACATAATAGACAGCACCGCAGAATATATAGGTATTATACAGTGCAACAAACTTATCTGACCCGGTGGCAAAAACTGGAACTACGTGCCGCCATTTTGAAATGTCACATTTTCACAGACTTTTCATACGAAATATTTTGTTTATATAAAAGAAAGCGACATCAGTGACACCTGTCACCGGGTCAGATAAGTTTGTGGCACTATACTCAGGACAGCAACGATTGTGTTGTCAACGTCAATATGACATCTATTAAAGAACATTTGATTCAACGTACCCTCATTTTAAAAACAAGTTGGCTTGTAATCTATACTAATAATACTAATACATATACTAATAATATTATAAAGAGGAATAGTTTGTATGTATGTATGGTTTTCACGCATAAACTACTGGACCGATTTTGTTGAAATTTAGCACAGATAATCTTTAGACCCTGAGAAAGAACATAGGCTACCTTTTATTGCGAAATATGTACCACGGGCGAAGCCGGGGCGGACCGCTAGTTCTTAGTATTTTGTATTATAGTGTTATAGACCATTCTAGATAACTCATACAAGTCCTTTTTATACAGTTCAAAGGAATATAACAATTGTTTTGTGTTTGATAATATTTTTATTAACAAACATGCTGATTCTAAAGTTGATTAGATTATTATTGTTTGTCATAGGGAGAGTTTCCGGCATCAAAAGAAAAGCCTTTACCACTTGGACATGAGTTCAGTGGTACCATAACTGAGGTTGGCAAGAAATCCGCCTTCAAAGTTGGACAGAAAGTTGTTGTTGATCCTAACTGGTAAGAAATGTATTATAACTACATACTTAGTATAAAATAAAGTTGCTTTCTCTGTCGACTGTCTATGTATGCTTGAATCTTTAAAACTAATTTTGATGTTTGCTTTTTTTAATAGAATGTCAAAATACGTGTCACTTTATTGGTCCGCGATAGACTCCAAAATTACTGAACTGATTTTAAATTTGATTTGCACCCTGGGTGCAGTTTGATCTAACATGAAAAATAGGATAGGTTACAATATCTCAGTTTATAGTCACAAAATTATTTTATTACAAACTAGCGGTCCGCCCCGGCTTCGCCCGTGGTACATGTTTACGTTTCCTCTACATAAGAACCATCCTCGGACTTCAAGGAATATAATAAAAAAGAATTATCGAAATCGGTTCAGCCGTTCTCGAGTTATGCGCTTACCAACACATTTTGTGATTCATTTTTATATATAAGATTATTATTTTTATGCGTTTGACCCGTTGGTTTGACCGATCATATTAGTAACTGAGACGTCTGTCGGGGCAGCTGGTATATTTATATTTTTTTATTAATACGACGTTTTAAACCACAAAAATGATTTTTACTTGTACCATATACTCGTTCCGTTATACGTGAAAGACAAACAAACATATTTTAACATTATAAAGACTAGTAAGAAAACAAAGATTTCTTTCAGCGCCTGCAACCTCTGCACCTTCTGCCGTAACGGTAACTACCAATACTGTCTCACAGCTGGAATCAACAGTACGATTGGTATCTTCAGAGATGGTGGTTGGGCACAGTATGTGAAATGTCCTCAAGAACAGGTGTATGCACTGCCTGATGGGATTACTACTGAGCAGGGTAAGTACTACATACAATTCACCAAGGTCACAGAATAATAAATAATAGCTACCTACATTTGTTTAGTAAGGAACAAAATGTTGCAGTTTAGCAAAGGTGTATGTTGCAGAGCAATAATATTTTCAGCATGACAGGCGACAGCCTAATAATAATTAACTAATAATAATTGGAAAGATTAAGATTTTAAGCTATTGCATAGCTTCTATCGCGGGCCTTGAGCGCGGGGACCGAATTGAGAAATTCTGTAACGGAAAAACCTCACGCTCCCCATTCCGACGGGCACGGAGGTGTGGCTTGAAGGCATGCTTTACCACGGCAATCCCCGAGTGCCACACGTCTTTTTTTATTTTAGGAATATATTTTGAATGACGCAATAAAATCTCGATCAAAAATCAAACAAATCGTATGTAAGTCGGTTAAAAGAACATTTATTGTAAGCTCCACCTTTTTATCTCCTATCATCACTTCTTTTATAAACAAAAAATAGTAAATAAATTATTTTGTTATAGCTGGTCTCTGTGAGCCGTATTCCTGTGTAGCTCATGGCTACGATAGAGCCTCTCCAATACCAGTTGGCTCTAAAATACTTATTGTTGGGGCTGGAATTATTGGTAAGTAGCTACTATTTTTTACGTACTGTAGTTAGTAACGTACTACTAGCTGTTATACTCGGCTTCACTCGCGTGAAAAAAGAAATTCCCATGAATGTGATGTTTCAACGCAGTAAAAAGTAGTTTCTCACTATTTTGCGACATGAATAAAGTAAAACTCACTATAAAGTCAACAACTAGATATATAAATGTAACAAATTTTTGAGTATTTACTTTTTGTTTGGCTAGAAAAGTAGTTAAGTATTTGTTTACAAGTAGTATAGTTAATTTTATTCTCGAATCGATTACCAACGCAACACTTCGACCGAAGTTAGCGGTCGAGTTTCAACCAACTCATTCTAACTCGTGCCACTCATACTGCCCGTATCGCGATGGAACATCCATACTAATATTATAAATGCGAAAGTAACTCTGTCTGTCTGTCTGTCTGTTACTCAATCACGCCTAAACTACTGGACCAATTTGCATGAAATTTGCTATGGAGATATTTTGATACCCGAGAAAGGACATAGGCTACCTTTTATTGCGAAATATGTACCACGGGCGAAGCCGGGGCGGACCCCTAGTACAGTATACACTCGACGTGTAGCCCAGCGGTACGACACACTCATATATACATATTCATTTTGTAAAAAGCATCACTACATACTACATAATAAAAAACAAAGTCACTGTTGTCTGTCAGTTTCTATGTATGCCTTGATTTTTAAACGAAGCGATTTATAGAAAGAGTGGCCGTTCTCGAGGAAATTATAGTTGAGTTTGAGTTTAAGTGTGAAAAAATGGCCTATGTCTTATTCTGGGTCTTCAGCTACCTACAATCTACATACCTTGTAATCGGTTCAGTAATATTTGCGTGAAAGAGTAACAAACATCCTCAAAAACTTTTGCATTTATACTGGGAGCCTCCTCTTAATAGCAGCTAACATTATGTATCTGAAATTAACACCAAAAATTGTATTTACCAAGTTGATAAGATTATTAAAATATAATACGTTAGCATAATACAAATAATATTTATCATATACAAACCGCAAGGTTACAGTAATACTCAGATAGTACAGTTTATCTAGTTTCATTAACAATTGAATTTATCTGTTAAGTTTACAATGTTTCCATAACAATGTATATTTTAGTTTGTAAATATTATGTTTTATTCGCGACTTCGTTCATGTACCTACATTGCGCTACATTATTTTTCAACTCACCATACTATTCAAGCCCTATTTTAGCTATTAGAATTCTGTTTTCTCAGACAAGAATCTCAAACTCGAAGTAAAAATCGGTTATGAATCGGTTTTGATACATATAAATTACTAGGTTTCCGCCCGCGGCTTCGCCCGCGCAGTCAAAGAAAAACCCGCATAGTTCCCGTTCCCGTGGGATTTCCGGGATTGCGTCATTTTCCCGGGATAAAAAGTAGCCTATGTCCTTTCTCGGGTATCATAATATCTCAGACAGACAGAGTTACTTTCGCAATACTTATAAAATTATAAATGCGAAAGTAACTCTGTCTGTCTGTTACTCAATCACACCTAAACTACTGAACCAATTTACATGAAATTTGGTATGGATATTTGGTATGGATGATATGATACCCGAGAAAGGACACAGGCTACTTTTTATTGCAAAATATGTACCACGGGCGAAGCCGGGGCGGACCGCTAGTTTATAACATAAAGTAGATACTAATGTCAATACGGATGTTATGAACATAGTGTACCTATTTTTCGTAATAATAACTCATCACTCAACCGATGTGGATCAAATTTCATTTCCTTTTGGATTATCTAAGTCTAAACTCTAGAATAATCCTAACAGGCAACTTAATATCTTTTAAAATAGAAATTCATATTATTGTACTAGCTTTCCGCCAACGCTAGCTGCTTTACACCCGCGTAGTCAAAGAAAAACCCGCATAGTTCCCGTTCCCGTGGGATTTCCGGGATAAAACCTGTCTATGCCTTTCCTCAGATGTCAAGCTATCTCTGTACCGAATTTGATGTAAATACATGACTTTAGAGATTAGCCCGGACATACATACAGACAAACAGACAAAAATTATGAAAACTACATCTTCAAGAATCATTCAAGAATTCTTAAAAAATAATATTCAATGTACAGTTTTGACTTTCCTACGGTTTTATTAGGTTATAATATGCATCTAAGATATGTTTGTGATTTTGATTATCAATTATTTTATTTTCAACTAGCAATGCCCTGCGGTTTCACCCGCATAGATAGCGATATCGTGACAGTGAAAAGTCTACTATAGGTCGGACTAAAGGTTTAATTTTTAATCACATGAAAATCACCTTCACCCCGTCGCGTATTTCCAAACTATACATAGCCAGAACGCAACCATAGGAAACTGCTCGTGTATACTTTGTAATGCTGTTTTTAAGTTTGTTATTACAATATATACACGAATTTTGCGTACTGATCGTGTATACTTTGTAACGCGGATGCTTGCTTCTTCGTTCCAAACTATACACGATCAGTACGCAAAATATAACAAAATATACCTACTACACCACTTACGCTTGAGCGAAATAATAAATGTTATATAGGTAGGCAATCAAAGACTTGTACAGCTATATCTATATACTTTTATTCTTCTTGATTGATTCAGTTAAATATGGAATAAAAATATTATTAGGTAAGCTTAGAAAAATAAATAGGTAACAGTTATATCTGTTACCTATTTATTTTTACATATGGGTTCGTGTTTTTTTTTAACTACACAAAAATAGGCGCTATTCTTACTTACTTCGCTACAAAGTATACGCGAGTATTTGCGTACTGCTGTTGTATAGATTGGAAGAACTTTGTAAAAAAGTTATTTCCAAACTATACGTGATTAGTTTCACACCGTTGCGTACTGGCCTTGTATAGTTTGGAAAGACGCCACCCCGTCCCGCACTACGCCTGCTCATTGTATTAAACAGTATACCTACTAATTTCTGTACATTGACACTTTTAAAAATTTGTTATATCTTTTGAATGGAATATCCTATTTTTTAAATTTAAAAAGTATTTTTCTGGTATTGAAACAGTCTATAATAAAACATCATTTAAAGGATAAGGATTAATATATGTGTATGGATAACATGGTTTGATTACTGACGGCACTTCTATTTACTTTGAAAACGTAAAAAAGTTGTTGTAGTAACATAACTACTGAAGATGGACATATGGTATCGCGGACTTTCTTGTAGATATTGATCTATTCTATAATGCCGTAGAACATTTTTTTGTTCTATCTTCAATAGATTCCGCAGCGCACGCGATGACAGCATTTTTATTAAGGAATTTTTTACACCTTGGGTTACATTATTGCATTTTTGGTAAGGATCTCTATTTTTTTTGAAAATGCAATATAGCCTATGTTGCTCAGTGAAGATGCAGCTTTCTAATGGTGAAAGAATTTTTGAAATCGGTCCAGTAGTTTATGCGTGAAAACCATACATACATACATACATACATACTTACATAATTACAAACTTTTGCTCTTTATAATATTAGTATAGATAGTATAGATAGATAAATTCAAGCGCTAAACACTTCAAACTAAATGAAGCGATATGATTGGTTCTTTACAAACACATATCCTCGCACATTATTGGTGGAAAAGCATCCTAGGCGATTTTTTTTTGATGTATTGAAATAAGATTTTAATAAAATATGAAACGTATTTTGTTATTACAGGTAACTTATGGATAACAACATTACACTTACAAGGACATCGGGATGTTACTGTCTCAGAAATGAACAAAACCAGACTTGAAATTGTAAAGAAACTTGGTAAGAAAAAACAAGGAAAAAACTATATAGTATTTATATTTTATACCTACACAAAATATAGAGAAATTCGGTGTACCTATTCAAAAAAACCTTGCTTTTTAAACACGAAACAAATACAGGGTGTCCCAAGAAGTATGAATATACGAAGCCAGGAGGTAGAGGACCTTAAGGGCTATCCGAATCACCCCCACGTATGTTATGCGATTTTTCGTATTTTCGGAGTTACCTGACTTTTTTTTTAATTTTCACCTATTGAAAACGTAAACCAAAGTTTTTTAAAATTTGGATATTTTTCAATAATTCATTTTAAGGATATTATAATATTTTTTTAAGTATGTATATTTTTTTAATGAAATTTTAGAAACCGGTTACAGGCTGGTTACACCGGACGTTTTGGCGGTGGAAAAACAATTATATGACATCATTATTGATTGCACAGGTATAGTTAAACAGGATATTACTACATTTTTTTATATAATTCACCGATTTTTTATTCCTATCTTATAACACAGGCTTTCTATGAGGGATAAGACAATTTCGCATTTCCCCGATTTTTTTAAATTCTAAAACATGCTTTAATTTGTGTTTAATTATTGAATAATCAAGTTCTTTTTTGCACACTGTACTAGTGTCGAGATATTAGATTCATGATTGTGATAATAAGGTTACTTGACCATGTATTAATAAATACAACCAAATTCATTATAATATATTATTTACTCTAAATAATCAAAGAACAAAGGTATATCTCACTGTTGAACAAGTGGAGTATAAGTACTGTACTGTAGTACAAGTAACATTTACAGAAAAATATTGTACTTAGTACAATTATTTATTAATAATGAAACATTTTATTCGTAGGCGTCGGTAAAGTGATGGAAATAAGCTTCCATTATCTCCGTCACGGCGGGAAATACGTTGTGTTCGGTTGCTGCCCGCCGAACCATCAAGCTTCGTGAGTATTTTGTTACAGCGCCATCTAGTTTTACGATATTGAAACTGTGGAAACATTTAAAATTAATTAAAGAGAAGTAAAGATATTTCCCGTTTTATTTTTAAAAAGTTATTATTGTCATTTTACTCATTAGGTAAAAGGCTTTCGATATCAGTTTAAAGTTTTTTGATATCTGCAATAGTTACGGAATAATCGCCTGTACACTTAACGATTACACTCTGTATAATTAGCTAAAACACTACAAAAGAATAATATTGTATATTCTTATTTCTCATAATATATTAATATATAATTCTATATAACAATGGAATGTAAAAAATGTGTAAATACATGAATTGTATGAGGAGAATTTCTGTTTGTTTTAGAACTGAATCGATTACAATCAGTAAAATAACTTTGGCATTTTAGAAGTGAAACTTCTTTATCGGGGTTGGAAAAAAATTTAGTGTAACATTTTTTCGTTACGCGTGGCATTTTTCCGGTCCGCGCCATCTTTTTCTTATCCCTATCACGCGTGATTCGACCGACGTATTTCTGTAAAGTTGCATAAATTATGCAGTAAATTATTTTTCTTAAAATAAGGTCTTAAAGAAGTTTCACTTCTTACGCTAGTACACGCACACATTTTTTATTTTTTTCTTCTTCAGACTAATTTCAACCAAACCGGAACCGCAAAAATTACTAAAAAATATTAAAAATTTTATGTATATATACCTACCTAATTACAGTAAATTACCTACATTATGTGATTTATTTGACTAATTGTAATTACTTACCTACACTTAATTTTCTTATTTATTTTTTCAGAATAAACCCATATATTATTTACGACAAGGAACTGACAATAATTGGTGTTAAAATCAACCCCTTCAGTTTTCCAAAGGCCATCGGCCTTCTTAGTGCTATGGGAGACAGGTGAGTAATTTAAATTAATAAAAATAAGTTCAGCTGAAACAAAATTTATTTCTTTATTCTGATTTGTTAAAAAAAATCAAAGGTGCATTAAACTAGAGGCTACTTGAAATCTATCGAAAAAAAATTTAATTTCCCGCCAAATACTATGTTTATATTGTCACTGAAAATGACTAAAAATACTTCTCAATTTAGTAACGTCTTGTGTAAACACTTTTCTTTTTTTCAGATATCTGAATTATGAAAAACTTGGAGTGAAGACATTCGCTTTGTCAGAGTACAAAGATGCGTTGGTAGCGTTGAAGGCAGGATCAATTTCGAAGGCGATATTTAAAATCGAATAAATAATAAAGTATTTTAAAATGTACAATGTTTTTTATTTACAACCCAATGGTTAGTTATAGAAAAAAAATTGTGAATATATGTGTATGATTACTTATTACTTATTATAAATCACTAAAAATTATACACAAATAAATATAGCCAAAAAATTCTATTTTTATTTCAGCGCCATCTATTTTTCTTTACATGAAACTAAAGTAATACAATTAATTATACTTCTCGACAATAGATGGCGCTATAGTATAAGTAATACAACTAATTATACTATAGCGCCATCTATTGTCGAGAAGTATAAATAAAGAGTATATACTTCTCGACAATAGATAGCGCTATAGTATATAAAAGTTATAAAGAAAATTTCTAGATGGCGCTGTAATCAATAAAATAATTCAATGGCTATTCCTCACTAGATGGCGCTGTATTTAAAAAAATTAATAGCAATTCCACACTAGATGGCGCTCATCTTTCCAAAAAATTAAAAAGCAGTAAAACTTGTATTATTAGTTTTATTATTTTGTATACGTAGTATATTATTATTAGTCTGTGGTTTTTATCTATACTAATATTATAAAGCTAAAATATTATAGAGTTTGTTTGTTTGTATGTTTGTTTGTTTGAACGCGCTAATCTCAGGAACTACGTCCGATTTGAATAATTCTTTCGGTGTTAGATAGCCCATTCATCGAGGAAGGTTATATATCATCACGCTAAAACCAACAGGAGCGGAGCCACGCGGGTGAAACCGCGGAGCGCAGCTAGTTAAAAATATAGTAAAAAATTCTTAAGGTAAATTATATTAGATAATACAATATAAAAGTAAAGAGTTTGTATGTTTTTTTTTTAATTTGAAAGAGCTAATCTTCCTGAAAATTTTATTTGAATAAAACACACCAATCATTTCATTTATGTACTTATCTATACTTAGATATTAAATATTAAAAAGCTGAAGTGTTTGTTTGTTTGAACACGCTAGTCTCAGGAACTACTGATCCGATTTGAAAAATTAATTCGGTGATAACCTATTTATTGAAGAAGGCTTTAGGCTACATACCATCACGCTAAGACCAACAGGAGCGGAGTACTGCGGGTATAACCGCGGGGCATAGCTAGTTTCATAATAAAAGTTATCTAACATACCTACACAGTTAATTCATTGAGTCATAAAATCACATACAACATTTTCTCTCATACCTAACTACAAACATTTAACATTATGTACAACAGTATGTAGTACAAATCCATTTACAACAGATTCATTAACAACTTCTAAAAATACCAACAGTACAATTTCAGATAATTAAATTATATAGCTACGAACAATTACCGGGCATTGATTGACAGCGCCCCGGGCAAGCCTGCCCGCGACGGGTTAACTAACTTCGAATAAGTGTATTTACTATTTAGTTATGTTTTTAGATTACATCGATTTTTAAGAAACAATTGTTTAAAGTTAGGTTAGGTTAGGTTAATAATTGTCGTTATGGATGTAGAATTCGTAACTTATGTTTGAAAAATTTTAAAAGGAATGAAAATTTATGGTAATTGTTACAATTATTTTTATATAGGTATTTTGTTAATTAGATTGTTATGGACGAGGCTATTTAGCAAAGTAATAAGTTAGGAAATGGGAAATATTTATATACTTAGATAGAATATTTCAGTAACATTACGTTAAATATATTTTCATGTTAGTTGCATTCAATTGATTTTCAAACAGACTGATCAATGTTGTTAATAGATAAATCGATTATAGTTTTGTATTTTTTAAAAGCTTCACACAGAAAAATAAGGAAATAAATTAGATAAGCTCTATTGTGTATGAAAAGTGAAAACATACACGTTAATTTGTCGCTAAATATCATTAATCCAACATAATAATATATAATGTGAAATCAAAAAATAATTTTATTTGATCTATCATCAATAAAACAAAAAAATACATTGTTTATTATTAAATACATCCCGTAGTTTAAAAGTATATTCTAAATAGAATCCTGAAACCGAGCAAATTCTATCGAGTTTAATAGGTAAGACATTTAAATATAAGGGGTGAAGTTATTTGCTTTGTTCGCCTGTCACTCGCATACTTGGTTATCTTATTTCTTTAATCTTTCCTTTTCCGGGTATCTTTAATGCATTTTTTAAGATAACACACTCGTTTTTTTATTGTATTGTTGTTATAAAAGGTTATTATAACTTAGATTTTAAATTGGAAATACTTATACTTACAATAATTATAAAAATCAGTTAAATCGTTTTTGAGATTATTGTGAATCAAGTAGCAAACATATAGTTACTTACCTATTTTTGTGAACTGCTAGTTTTTTCGAACATATCTTTACGAACAAGGTATTTTTTTAATACAATAGACATTTCATATATTTATTCATGCATTAACAGATTACATACAATACAATCAGTTTTTATATTAATAATTGTTTTGATATTGTTTATATTTGTTTAGGTATATTGTATTAATAATTGTTTTGGTATTGCCATTTATTAATAAATCTGTCTCGCCAAACCCTCAAAACCGCTGACCGCTGTTTGTACAATAATAGCCCAATGTCAATTTATTTGTAGTAATGTAAGTAAATATAAGTAAAAGTAAGCAAACATTAAGTCACCACTTAGTTTCTCGTTTCTGATAGATTAGATGAAATTGATACTAATTCAATTTTAGGGTCGACTAGCCGTTAGCCCCGGATTCGTTTAGAATCTGGATTGACCCGACATAAAAATAATATAAAAACTAATAAATAGACCAACTTCAAATATTATTTTGCAATTTATTACGTATCTAATACATTAATTGATTATGAAATGAAATGATTTATTTTGCATTTTTTTATTAATCGTAGGTACTAGATTTTTAAATAGATAATATCTACACTTTATTTTTTTAAACCGAGAATGAAATATGCATCTTAATTTATTTATTTACTTATCATTACACACGTAATAAATAAATTATCTAATATATTTTTAAAATATTTTTTATTAATTTTGCAACATTTTTGCAGCATCTATTGATCGTAGTGTGCTGTTAAATAGCCTATAACATTTCTCGTTGAATGGACTATCAAACACAAAAAAATAATACATTTCCCGAGATCAGCGAACAAACAAACATACTCTTCACTCTTCTGCTTTATAAATATAAATTTATAAAGAATAGAAAAAATTCGATCACTCAGCGGGACTCGAACCCGCATCCACGCCAATCCGGGGCGGACGCCTGACCAACTCAGACTAACCCGTGACTCGCCAGAGCAATCGAATTTGCATTTTTATATAGATTTCTTGTTAATTAATCTCTATTACCGAACCCTGGACCTGCCTACTATACCTAACCACTGAACCAAAGGGTAGATGATAGAAAATGTATAGCTTACATTGTATCGAATGATCACAAATTGCTACAGTAACATTATACAGGGTTTTAAGAGGCGGGACAGGGCCGGATTTGTATGTATAAAATATTTTAAAATAAGTATAGAGCCATAATAATTATTATTATGTTAATTGTTGACAGTTATGTGTTATAAAAACAATATTTTGAGGAGAATGAAAAGTTAAGTATACTTTGTTAATAATTTGAATACAGGGAAAGATTTGTCAGGAAGAAATTGAAATGAAACAAAAATTGTTGTATACTTTATTGTTTATTTATAATCCATCGAACTACATCCGTATTTTTGGGAGCAAATAAACTTTAATCTTAGTAGAAATAAGATTGAAGTTTACTTGTAACTAATAGTAATAATAGTTACTATAATAAATTATTATTCAACATAGTACCTACTTATTTCTAATCTGCACTTAATTCAGTTAACCCTAAGGCATTTGCAATTTCTTATAAATATTTTGGTAAATTATATCTAAGAATGACTTCGTTAAGACCTGTACGAGCGCTATTTTACAAAGTCTTTTTCATCCTCAAAAAATTAACTACTATTTCCATAGTTCATGTGAACGTTGAATAACAAAATAGAGGTTTTATATTCCATACATCGATCCAAACTTTTATTTATTACTAGCGGTCCGGCCCGGCTTCGCCCGTGGTACATGTTTATGTTTTCTTTCCATAAGAAAAGAATTATCAAAATCGATCCACTCATTCACGCGTGATGCCGTGACAAAGGAAAACGGGTTTTATTTTTATATACATATATATAGATTGCAAAATACTTCCCGGTAATATTTCTGTGCCTTTCATACAGATTCCATTTGCTGTTTTTGCATGAAAGATTAGGTTATAAACATACATCATTACATTCTTAATGACTACTGCTCTTATAATATTATTTCAGACAAAAATGTCGTTACAGGCTTGCTTACGTGAAGAATAAAAAATGCCATCTGGCAGGAAACAGAAGGCTGACCTACTTGTCTCTGAAGAAAATCTTTCATTAAAACAGACGTATGCATCTGCCCCATAAGTCCCATAACCCACTGGACTTTACTTCATTCACGTGATCTTTCAGATTTCTAAATAAATTTTAATTTTAATTATACATTTTTTATATTTTCAATATATTATGAACTCAGTGTTTTTATTTATTCTGCTCATCTCTACCCAGTTAATAAATCTAGAGCCTTCAATCCGTCCCTGTGCCCGTCAAGCGGTGTGTTTACATGCACTACAAACTACACGTCTGTCTGTACATCGCTATTGATGGCTTTTGATGTGCGAAATTTTGATGCGGTACGCTGCGTTTGATAGATCTCTGTATCGTAGTAAGGATCTAGGATATTTCGTAGGGTTAAGGAAATAAAGAGAGATGGTATAAAATAATATTTATTATTTACTTTCTACAGATACATGAACAGAAAAGTGAAATAAAAAAGGTATAAAAAACAATGTTAACCATACCTAAAAAGTAAATACTATACCTACTGGCTACTTCTTAATATATTTAATTTAAGAAACATGAAATTATAATATGATAGTGCCTGAATTTACAAAAACTAAAACTACAAAGTATATAGGGTGACTGGTAAGACGTCAGACGCATTTTGACAGGAGCTTCTTCTCATGAAACTGAACAACTTTTGTTCTACAACTTTGCTGAATTCGTAGAAAAAAATTTGGACTTTGTATGGAAATCGGTCAGCTGATTAGCGAAGTTTCCACAGGAAGTTTCCTTACAAAGTCCAATTTTTTTTACGAATTCAGCAAAGTTGTAGAACAAAAGTTGTTCAGTTTCATGAGTAGAAGCTCCTGTCTAAATTCGTCTAACGTCTTACCTTTCACCTGGTATAAATGAAGACTATTGGAATAGAGAGTAGGTACGTCTAGACTCTAGAGTTATGTCTTTGCGCACATATACTCTCCATGCATAGTCCATTTCGTGGTTAGCGATCACCACCACCCAAAAACATTTACAGTTTGTTTATTTATTAAATTTAATAAATAAATAAATAACTAAATAACCTCTGTAATTTAATTAATAAATAAAAAAGACGTGTGGCACTCGGGGACTGCCGCGGTAAAGCTAGATATTGCATAGCATGCCTTCAAGCCACACCTCCGAGCCCGTCCCCGTGCGGAGCGTGAGGTTTTTTCGTTACGGAATTTCTCGATTCGGTCCCCGCGCTCAAGGCCCACGATAGAAGCTATGCAATAGCTTAATAAATAGCCTCTGTAAACGTGTATTTATTTATTTAAAAATAGGGTCTCTACACACAAGTCTATTATATGCATAGACTAGGAGTTACACAATGCCAGATCCAAAGTTTACAACATCCGTGTAGTCATGTAGCTGATGACGTCACAATGTATTGTTGTTCAGTGTTCACTTGAGTTGCACTGTATGTCGCGGTCGGTTCGTTCACAAAGGTAGAGTTAAATCCTATCTTATAAGATATATTGTATTGAAATGTGTGATAGAACCTATAATTGTATATTAAAATATAATTTGAATGGTTTTTTGAATTTATTACATGAGTATAGTAAATTAGTAACTATTAACTTATTAAGGGAAGATGAATCAATTCTTCCAATAAATGAAATTGAATAAAATATAATATATTCGTATTCATAACCGACCATTATATTACCTGCTCATAGTTTTACGTCTGATAACAGACGAATACATACCTAGTAAAAAAATTGTATTGTACCTACTTTATTTTCTTATTAAACATTAATGTGTATTTTCATAAAATTCAGTGACATGATAGAGCTTCTTTCTACCGCGAATGGAGATTATAAAGTAAAAGGTCAATATTATTTTTTTTGCACACTTGGAGGACCTAATTTTTAACTGAGATGCTAAAATTACCACTAATCCAATCCTTACACCCTGATCTAAATAAGAACCTAAAATGTATTTACAATGATTCCTTAAAACAGGTGCTTCGCAAATATTTTTCTCACAAGCATACACTATATCAAATCACGCTAAAAAGCTAAGCATTCTTGCTCGGATTATCAAAAAAGCGATAATCCCAAAGGCCAACATGAAGCCCACACGCAATCCAAAAGATACTAAAAATAAAATCCAAACCCCATATAAACATTACATCACCCCTTCATATTATAAAAGATAGGAACGCGTGAACGCACCTAAAAAAAAGAACAATACCCAATGACAATTGTCAAAACGGCTCCTAATTTGACATTAAAAAACGCGCCAATTCAATTGTCAGATAATTTATCGATGTTTTCATAATGGATACGTTTTATTAATGATGTTTTATAAAAACCATTCTTACGAATTTGCGCACCATAAATAATGATTTTTAAGATTTTTACGCTACAGTTGATGTAAATGCGTTGATGTTTACAAATTGTTCGCTTTGGTTCGAGTGCGTTCGGAAACCGGTTGCGGATGTGTTAATTTAACATTTTTACGGTACATAAAGTTTTAATTTGTCAGATAATTACGGGAGACTGGCTGAGAAGTTTTTGTTATACCTAGTTTAAAATAGGTCAAAAATGATGCGTAGTTTGCATTGTATTATTTTTATTTGATGGTTATAATTATAATATTAGATACTTACTGATTACAAACTTAATGAAATGGTAACAGAACAAACAGATTTTCTTAAATATCATGTAGATATGTTAGAATCAAAACCCATTTCCCGTTAAAACCACTTTTGACTGATATACATTGAAAAAGTGATAATAACTACATGTATTCATTTTTTGTCACAAATGTGTCATATAAATAGTTCATGTGGAACCATGTGGATGTATAAAAATTAATAAACTGAGGATTTGTTTGCATTTGAAGAATTCACCCCTTATAAGTAGCTTATATCGCGTTGATATTGAGTATCAATGTCATAACAGTTATTAGTCGTACAAATATTATCATAAACAAAAAGTGAGTCTGTCTTGTTCCGCCATTGTTCCGCTTTCACGGCTAATCCTTGCACCCTCTAGATTTGATTTGCACCGATTTCGATGAAAATTTCAAGGAAAATTTTAAGAAAATCTTTTAAGTACCTATTAATTTTAATAAACAGACCGTGCGCGGGCCAGTCGAGTTAGCATTATTGAAAAGACATGAATTAGTCGTTTCATCTGAGTAAGTATTCTAATTAATACGGAATACCTATGTATGAGACCACAGATGTGTGTGGGCTACAGTTACTATTGTAGTACTAAGTAATAATAATTATGTGAAAAGATATAGTTTTATCCTTTACTTCTCAAAGGTTCTCAACAATCTACATATCTGAACAGCGTTCAAAATACAATACTCCATATTCCATAGTCCGTTTTAAACTGTCAAAAATTGAACACGATAAAAAAAAAACATGACACGTCAAAGCGTTCGAACGGGCGGTTCAATCAGCATGGCGCTTGTTCGCGACGGCTGCCAGTTAGTTGCGTTCAGAAATTTTTGCAGTTTTTCTTTTTGTTTTGTTTTTTCTTTTGCCGCGTTTTCTAACGGTATAATAGAGGAATTTGGTTGCAATAAAAATATGAATATTGCTTTGTTTTCATTTAATAGTTTCGAAAGTAATTTGATATGAATTATAATGTAGATAATATGTTATTATAGTCGAGCCAATTTAATAGGCAACATTTGACGTCTATCAATTTTATCTTCATAGGGTGGTACTGGTAACCTGCTTAAAAACATCGATTAAAGTGAATTAATCGATACGGACTTGAAACATTTGTCAATCGAACTTGAAACACATGTCAATAATTTATGATGATTTTTATTCCCAAGTAATCGATGCATTCGATTCTAGATGTCAGATTTCGATTTTTAGAGTAACGTCTCTGGTATTTAAAAAGAAAAAAGGTTTATTGACACAAAATTGTAGCGACGTCAGTTCTTTAAATCAGAAATTGTTTATTATGTTTAGAATGGTTTATCAGTAAAATCAAATCTTAAAATTTTACTTGTATCGGTCATTATTATTATAAATATGTAATGGTAATTGAAAAAAGTTAAGCAAATGTGCAGTTCTAACAAAACGAAATATCATGTTATTCTATGTCGTCGTTACTAGGTTACGTTGTTGAATTTTGTTGAACTGTCAAATGTTGCCTATTAAAATGGCTCTACTATAGTTACTCTAGTATCTGCTTTCGCAGATGATTGCGGGTAAAAAAGTATTTCTGTAGCTGCTCATTTACTATAATAATTCAATAAAAAAATTAAATTTTTCATTTTTAATGTTTGATTTTTCACAGTTTATATACACATAGCATACACATAGCAGTACCTACTACCTATATTACCGCCCATATAATCGGTCCAGTAGTTTTTACGGGAAAGAGTCACAAACATACAACCATACATCTCCACAATGTTTTGCTTTTATAGTATTTCTGTCTTTTAGTATTTTGGCTTGAAAAACATTATTTAAAAAATATGTACATACCATCCTATTAAAAATAAAAGTAATAGATTTGTTCATTACAATTTGATTCTTATCAACGAAGTGTCACAACAATATAAAACTCGAGCAAGTAATAAATAAAATCAGTTAAATATTTTATGGGACTTTAATACCTCCATATGTGGAGTCGTAACTAACGTATAGAATGGCAATCCGATAAATATAACGAATCATTTTACGCGCCATTTCACATTTTTGATTTACGAACGAATAAATCAGTGTTGTCAGTGCTTAGTGTAGAATTAAAAATAGTAAGAAATGTTTGAACTTTTTAAAAGATTGTTATGATTTTTTATAGACATTTTACTTGAGATTTTGGTAGGTAAATTATAACGGTTTTTTTGGAGTTCATGGTTACATAATATGTATTATTTGAAGTTTATTTTATATTTCATGTAATTTTAGACCACTTTGTATTGTCAATTTTTGTAATATTCCTGGAAAATAGGTTCTTAATATACCGGCCGAATTGGTAACCTCCTCCTTTTTTGAAGTCGGTTAAAAAGGCTTACATCCTTGCAAAGATTAGGTACTAAGAAATTGATATTACGTAAGTCCTAGACTTGAACCAATTAGGATATTATTTAAAACAATAAATTACTATTATAGATAATATCCAATTTGTCACATTTAACCCCAGTCGTAAACAAGGGGTGATTTATCGTGTTGATCTGTGTGTATGTGACGTTGTAGCTCCAAAACTGATGAATAGATTTTAGTGTGGTTTATTAATTTATGATATGTTTGGTAGCATTTAAGATAGTATTATTGATGCTTAATTTACTAATTAAATTGTCGGTATTTCATATTTTTGTACTTATGACCATAATAAATTAATAAATATCATTTTAATATGTATCAAATACCTATAGAAGCGCTCAAAAAGGGATTTTTGTTTTATTTTAGTACTACAAGTTACACATTTTTTTGTGTAATAATTTTTGTATGCTTTAGGTGTCAGCCTTCGAGCAATTCCATAGGGCATAGACAATAATAACACAACATATTATTAAAAAAAATAAACCCATATAACGTCGTTAAGGTGTCACCACACAGAAGGTGGGCGCATGATTTACACGCGTGTGTGTGACGGGCCTAACACCTTTGTATTTTACAACGTGTGGACACACCCCTTATGGAAAAAATCTGTACTCTATGCTTTCAATATTTTCGAAAATGGCATGTTAAATATCTGGCTGTTCGCACCATTATTTTGAACAATTTTTATGATACCTAGCTTTCCGCGCGCGGCTTCGCCCGCTTTGTTGGAAAATTGACAAATTAGGTATATAAGTACCTAATAAAACCTTTCTCGAGAACAACTCTATCTACCTCATCTACCTATTTAAATAACGCTTATTTAAATATTTAGAAATATAGTTTTGATTGTTACGATTTAACACAAAAATCTATTCCTGATATTATTAACCGATGTTAAAAAAATCCTATAAGAAAGCTAAGTACATGGTTACCGATACAATATGATCAGTAAGTAGATATGTATATCGTTATACAAGTTTTCCACCCGCGGCTTCGACCGCGTAGTAGTTCCCATCATCCCATGACAATGAGATGTTTCACTGCGGAAAAAGTCAGCGTATAACCACAGATTAGATTAGATTAGATACCTACTAGTTACTAAGTTATCTAGTGATAGGTCCTGTCTCCTCCTTCCTATCAGGTAACGCAACTCAAAATTTGCTCCAACGCGACGTGAAAGAAAAACAAACAAATACACTTTCGCATTTATAATATTAGTAAGAATGTATTTTTCCCCAGGAACTAGATTACCTAGCTAAATTGTGGACCTACATATTATATCTAAATAAATATATTTGCAGAGTCGAATTTCACCTGACAAAATTCATAGGTATTATAAAAAACAAAACTCTATGAGCTATGAAAAACAGAATACATCCAACACCACACATCATAGGGACAGACATGCGAACTATCTAATCAATAAAAACCAGATGCCAAGCACGTGCCGGCCACGCTTCTGAGCTATTATGTCATTGCCATGCATGTAAGTCGGTACTACGGATTGGCTTATGATTCTGTTCATATTCATTTTTTGATCTTGTTTTTTGCTTATTTTTAAGCTTAGGTAAGAAATTTTTAAACTATTGCATAGCTTCTATCGCGGGCCTTGGGCGCGGGAACCGAATCGAGAAATTCCGTAACGAAAAAACCTCACGCTCGCCACTCCGACGGACACGGAGGTGTGGCTTGAAGGCATGCTATGCAATAGCTTTACCGCGGCAGTCCCCGAGTGCCACACGTCTTTTTTTCCTAATATTCCGTTAGCTCCTATGCTCAAGGCAAGAAATTTATTAGGTACCATGTTGTATACACCTATAATGATGCCTGCAGTATACTTTCTTAGTATTAATATTCATTCAGAACGTATAGCCACAGTATTACCACGGGCCGCGTAAAGCAAACACGCTTAGTTTGCTTTACCTAGCGCGAAAGGATGACGCAGTCGTATTTTTTGTGTAATAATTTTATTATACATAGGTACTTACATATTCTATTATGGCGCGCAAAAACTGTTCGGTTTACGGATGTAAATCTACATTGAACTCCCAGAAGGAAACAATATTTCAGAAAGATTGTATTAATTGTATCTGTTGAATTAAAATCAAAGCTATGTATATATGTTGTCCTCATTATTTTCTAATCAGATTGTACATCCCAATGCGAATGCATTACTTAGTTAAATGTTATAATATACAATTAAGAACATCCAAAAATAAAGTGTACACGTAAATAATATTTAGCAGTGCGATATCTGTAATTATATATTTATGAACAAATAATTACATCAGATTTAAAAATCGCAATTATTTTGAATGTACATATGAATAAAGATTTCATCATAATATTAATAATCACAATTGTTTTATTTCCCATTTGTTGCAACCCTAGCGTATTTTCGTGTGGCAGCGTCATTACCTACGCTGGCGGCGGCATCGCGCGACATCAAAGGCGATTCCTTACTGTAGGAAATAATGGTAATACTGTGGTATAGCTAAATTGCTTATTATTTTAAATTATTAATTAAGTACCTAGGTAACAACTTTTAGCTTATCACTTAGTTTAGCACACTCGCGCTGTATGCGTACATCTGTTGCACTGATCGATTTTCTTTTAAGGACAAGTAGGTAGGTGATGACTGATGAACCTTCTGTGTCCTGCCAGGCCGAGACATTTTTAGAAATTTTTAGACACTCGATTCTATGATCATGCGTTATCTAACCACATACCGGTTGAAGCTAGCCATTACTTGCAAGGAATTAAGTCAAACAACCATGATCGTCGAATCGTCTATCCTAAATCCCTTTCATCTCTGACGCAATGTACTTAAATACTTAGCAGTAAATAGTAATGCATAGAAAATCCTTCAAGTGGCCACGTGACTGCCACGCGCCTGACAGCTGGTGTGCGAGCGAGATAGATGTAGCGGGGGTGGGTTGTTAATTAGGGTGTTTATTTTGGGGGTTTTCTACGGAAGAATGTATGGAAATATTTAGTTGGTAATGAAGCGATAGTGTGAATTGGTAAGTGCGATCTCCTCGCCACAACGTCTGAATCTATTTTTATGGTTTGATTTATTAAAATTTGAAACAGATACGACAACACAACAAAATTATGATTCTTCATGAAATAAAGGCATCAATGAACACATCTTTTCTATCTCAACGCAGTTTGACTAGAAGTTCATGCGATGGTTAAAGATTATAGAACCAGGGTTTATACTTTTATAAATGAACTTCAATTAAAAGTGTAAGGAAATCAAACAAGCGTATAATATTATTTGTTTTATTTTCACATAAATGTATATTACAGTTGATAATTTAGATCTTTATAAAGCGAATGAGATCGTATCAATGGTAAATACAATATCACAATATTTCTTAATATTCTCCTGTTAGTTTTTTTATAAGACACCAAATTGTGATAATCGCAAATAATAGTAATGTCATCAGTTGAAACTTGAAACTGCTTATGATAAAAATAATATTATTGTACTAAGAAATATCATGATATTGCCTACACGACCAAATATTATTTAGTATTTACAAAATAGTGCAATTATACAAAATGGCATACATAAAATATAATTTCTTAATTAAATTATGATGAATGATGAATTATGTCCACAGAGACTCGTACCTAAGAGTTTTTCTATAATTTTATTTATGTGGTTTATTAATTTTGTCAAACGGATATGAGGCGTTAGGCAAATTTTTGTGTATAGTTAGTTTGCAAATAAATGTAGGAAGAATCCTTGATTTTGATCAGAATAAATGTAGGCAATGAATTATGAATCAGTTTATTTTCCTAGAATGATTTCAATAGTGTTGTCATAATATGAAAAAATAACTTTTTCGATGGTATTAAAATCTTATATATAAAAATGAATCGCCAAATGTGTTGGTAAGCGCATAACTCGAGAACGGCTGAACCGATTTCGATAATTCTTTTTTTATTATATTCCTTGAAGTACGAGGATGGTTCTTATGTAGAGAAAACGTAAACATGTACCACGGGCGAAGCCGGGGCGGACCGCTAGTTTATAAATAAAAAAGTAAGAACTTATATTATCAAATACGTTACCCAATCGGGAAGTTTTATAATAGGCATGACGAAAGATTTTGAAATCCTCTTCCATAATGTGTGTATACGTTTACTATACAAGAAAAACCCTATATTTCGGTAATATACTTCAATTTAACGAAGATAAAAGCCATTTTTCATAAAATATTTATTAACTGTGCCAAAACAGCTCGTAGATGTCATGGCGTAGGCGTGACGTCACTCTTAAGTAAATACGTAATTATTTGTACGCATTGCGAAAAAAATTAAAAAATATTTATTTAATATGTGTTATAGAAACGAATTTCAAAGTTTATAAGTAGTGTGCAGTATTGCAGTGTGAATCCACATAAAAATAATGCTCAGAAATGTGTTAGTAATTATTTCAAGCGAGAAAATAATAAGAAATGATTGTATAAAGTTGGCGCGGAGAACCCCGAACCACGTATTTCTGAATTCGCAATTATATTTCTGTTCTGAGTCGATAAAGCATACGTGAAACAATAGATAATAAATAAAAATGCGTATTCTCAACATATTAATAACAAAAAAACACATCTGACGTTGTTGACGAGTTGTTTACTTAAGCGTGACGTCACGCGTGTTTTAGTCAAAATGGCCAAGTGCAGAATTTCAATGTTTTATTTTATTGATAATCTCATTAATCTTTATGTTTTTAAGATTTCTAAGTCACTATATTTAATTTATTTATTATACATTTTAACTTAAAAACACTAATACGATCATTTATGGATACTGTCGTCATGCCTATTAGGAAGTCATTTTTTGTGCTAAGTATTATTACTTATGTTTTTATGTATTTTCAATGCAATAAAGTATTATTCATTATTATTATGTTAACTAAATTATTTTGAATGTACAACTCCACGAAGCTTTGAATTTAACATTAATTCGTATGGTAACACTTAACTTTATTTATATTCAAAAACGTTAAACTAAAATATTCTCGGAGCAATTAACAAGCCTGGAGAAGTAACAATTAATTGAACGTTTTTTATATAGTGGCTCTCTTTTATTCAATACCCTTATTAATGCGATAGAAAGAGACAACACACTGTTATCTGCTTGGCATTCGAATCCCCATGTAGCCACTTTTTGTTCTAAAAAGGTAGTGCTTGACACTTCATCGAATACTAAAATATCGATAAATAAAAAAATTAAGATATAAAATTGCTTGAAGATAATTTAAGATTCGTTTAATTTTGAATTATGGATAGGTAATTGCAAATTTTAAGATTCGTTTAATTTGGAATTATTCATTTACGATGCGTATTGACTGCCTTGCATTGTATGGTAGTGGTAGCTATTTATAAAAAATATTATTAGGTATTTCGGTTTAGGTTGTTTTTATGGTTTCGTAAAAAGGTACGTATTTTTTCCTGTTTTCATAGATTCATTCATAGAATTATACCTACGGAACCCTTCGTGCGCGAATCTGACTTCCACTTGGTTGATCTTTTTACAAATCAATAGTCGTATCCTACTAATATTATAAAAGCAAAAATATTTAAGAACTAGAGGTCCGCCCCGGCTTCGCCCGTGGTACATATTTCGCAATAAAAGGTAGCCTATGTCCTTTCTCGGGTATCAAAATATCTCCATACCAATTTTCATGCAAATTGGTTCAGTAGTTTAGGCGTGATTGAGTAACAGACAGACAGACAGACAGAGTTACTTTCGCATTTATAATATTAGTATGGATCTGGATGGACATTTAACGTACTCTGATACTCTTTCACGTAAAAACTACTGAATGAGTTTTTATGGAACTTTGTACAATTATATAGTTAAAACATCAGAATAACATATAGGCTACAATTTACCGCGGCAAAATAACTCATTCCCACAGGAAAAAATTGGTAAAAGTTTAAAATAAATTGCTTCAAATAAAACAAATAAACATTTATTTTTTTAACAACATTTTATTTCGATACTTAATTACCAAATAACAATATTTATTATTTAAAATAGATTCCACCTTAAACTTGTCGCACAGCATCTCTGCAAAGCACTTTACTTTTCTTTCCGTCTGATTAGAAATGATTTGAACAAGGCCGAGAATGTTTTGAAGGCTTCCAATTTTCCCTGTGCTATAGCTTTAACCCAAACATCTTTTAATTGTTCTCAAGCCAGAAACCTGCAAATAACAATAAAATCCATACTTAAATAACTTTTTTCTCCTAACCTATTTGATTTAAAGCAGTCATTGTCAAAGTACCTTAGCAAAGTACGTATATTTCGTTTCTATTAAAGTATCGATAATTGCACAACACTATGGAAGTAATATTTTGCATTATCTCTCAAAAAGAAGCTAATTATGATTTCATTTCAATGATCAAGGGTAGATAAAACATAGATGATTTGGAAAATAACGTAAATTCACTGATTTATAATACAATTAGCCAAAAATTGATCAAAATCACTAACCTGTGATATGATAAATTCCTATCTTCATCCGATTTCCCACTACTATGGCTTTTACAGCCGTAAGCAACACAAGCCATTTTATCTTTAGTCAATTTTCTTTTCATAAAATAACAAATCAAACTAAAACACTCGTTTTTCACTTCAAAAATAATAATTAAAATCACCATGCGTCAGTGACCAGACTGGTCACTGAAACAAATTCACATGGGCACATGTCATTTCAAACTGTCGAACTGACATATATCTGTCCTCTTTTTTCGCATGACATTTTGCAATAAGCCAAAAAGGCCAAACTAGTGCTATATTGTTCAATTAATTGTTACTTCTCCAGGCTTGATAATTGCTCCGAGAAAATATTATACTACACAAACGCCTTAGTTATACACAGCTTAATAAATATCTACACATGATTCTATACATAAAAAACACGTCATGTCACGTTTATTTCTTCATCTGATGCACTAGCATCTGTTTCATAATCATCGCCGTCTTCCATGTTCTGATAGTTCTCGCGCGCGAACAGCCCCGCCGCCATCTTGTCGTCATATCTGTAACTGTCACTTTGACAGTTCGAAGTTGACGCGTAGATTTTGTTTTTTAATTCGTCGTCTTCGACGGGCGAAGGTGATAGTTTCGGTTTGTCAGCTTCAGCGTCGGATAGGTCTGGGTGTGGGTTGTTTTTGTTTGGTAGTGTCTGTTCCCGGGAGCCGCCGGAAGCGAGCAGTTCCCGCTCTTTCGAGTTGCGCCATTTCATGCGGCGGTTTTGGAACCAGATTTTTACCTGTAAAAGAACATAAGATTAATTAAGATAATACAATCAAAACAATAAAGGCAGTTTTTTAGTTTTGAGAAATGTGGGTTATTTGTAGATGTAGGGTATTCATTTATCCTAAACTTATATATAAACTTCTTTATGATACAGATTGCAGAAAAACATGGTCGTTTAGAACAAGTATTCTTAGGTTAATGTAACGTCAATAGAAACATTTTGATTTGATTTTGTTATAATAAGAACAAAGAACCATAATCTATTAGGGAGCGTCCATAAATTACGTGAGGTGTTTTATTCAAATTTTTGAAAATGGACCAAAAGAATAACTATTATTAATTTGCTTTGTTTCAATCAGAAAAAAAATTACATGTTATTTGCCGATATCCCCCCTCTCCTCAACATAAGGTTAGATGAGATTTTACTCGACCCCCTCCCCCCTAAAACACCTCACGTAATTTATGGATGCCCCCTTAGGTAGTTATATAAATAATATTTCAATAGAAAAAAAACTACATTAACTAAATTAACAAAAGCTATTACCCTTTTACAATAAACAGATGTAGCATTTTATTACAATCATAGTTTCCTCATTCCCTTTTTTACAAATCTATAACCACCCGCAATCAATTCTTTACACAGAAATAAAACGTCACGTCATTAAAAAAAATCCCTCATTTTGTGCAAATCGGTTAAACTCCGACATAATGACAATTGCACACAATAGATTCGGCAATAGAAATCAATTCCTCATTTTGGTAGTTTTTGCAGTTTTTTCACACAAAATCTATCAGCTACTATAATATGGCCACTATTAATGTGAAGATTGATGGTGAGGCGTGGTGCGGGCGTAAAAAAGTTATATTACGATAATGCTTTTAGAGATTTACAGATATTGGACTGGCGTTTATTGTTATTCATATGATATGAGGTAGTGTTTTATTCTATCGAAAATAAGATTTATGCAATCGAAAGCTCGGAAAAATAGAGAAAAAAAAATTGTTGCTAAAGTTATATGCCCACATTCACATTATCTATATATTTAATACTATTAAGCTGAAGAGTTTGTTTGTTTGAACGCGATAATCTCAGAACTACTGGTCTGATATGAAAATTTATTTCGGTGTTAGATAGCACATTTATCGAAGAAGACCATAGGCGATGATAATAGCCTATGATCTTCCTACCTAAGACTTCACTAAGACCAATAGAAACGGCGCAATGCGGATGAAACCGCCGGGTACAGCTAGTAATGTATAAAGTAGTTTATTAATTACAATCCATACTAATATTATAAATGCGAAAGTAACTCTGTCTGTCTGTCTGTTACTCAATCACGACTAAACTACTGAACCAATTTGCATGAAATTTGGTATGGAGATATTTTGATACCCGAGAAAGGACATAGGCTACCTTTTATTGCGAAATATGTACCACGGGCGAAGCCGGGGCGGACCTCTAGTAAACAATAAATAATCCTATATGTTATCACATGATATATGTATAAAGAAGGCAGACTCTTAGCGTAACAAACACTTATTGTGCCAAAAACGTAAACTAAATATTAACTAGTACAGTAGTACAAAAACTAAACCGGGATACATTTTTAGCAATTCAATATTTCGGAAGTCCGTACGAACCAAGCTGTCAATGTCAAGACAAATTTGAAATTGCGATGACAAATCGCGCTCTCTGATTGGCTGGAACGAATCGGTTGGAGCGTAGCGCGCGAAAACGATTTGTCAAATTCTTTTTTTTAAATTGTCAAACGTCAAAAGTTTCGCGCCACTTTTGTTGGTGAATCCGTAATTGGTACGTTAAAAATTGATTGTTCGATTGTGAGAACTGAGAAGTTATCGTCGATCTATCAATTATGATATTATGCGTTTAAGATGGTTCAATTAGCGATTGTATTTTGTGCAAAACGGTATCTTTGCACAATGTTTAAATGCTGATGTTTTAAAGAATATGAAAAAAGGATTTTATAATTTGTAGGTAAAATTAATACTTATTTAATTGTAATAGATATATTAATGTAATTAGTGCGTAAGGCTGAACTTCACGCGATCCTTTATGATAATTGATAAGCCTTAGTAGGTACCTATCTATACTATCTATACTAATATTAATTATTATAAAGAGGAAAGGTTTGTATGTATGTAATATGTATGTATGGTTTTCACGCATAAACTATTGGACCGATTTTGATGAAATTTGGCACAGACAATCTTTAGACCCTGAGAAAGAACATAGGCCTTTTATTGCGAAATATGTACCACGGGCGAAGCCGGGGCGGACCGCTAGTAATATATAATTAAACTATCCTTTCGTAACAGATATGAATTATTAAGAACAAACAATTCTGTAATCTGTAATCTCTGCGTTAAACCGTTGATGTCACGCGACTTTGACTTAGCTGTTATAATGAAGTAGGTAGCCTTCAATGAAGTAGGTAGTCTTCATCTTTACACATACACAAAAAAATCAATCACAAATAATATTTATAATCTGTACACTAATATAATCTGTGCAAGACTGCTCACTGCTGACGTCACGGGACCCTCGTCTTGGCGATCGCGAGCGCGTCACCGACAATCTGCCGCCAACAGCTGACGCCGGCCCTTTGGCATGCTAGTGATGTGATTATATCACCGAGTAATAGAGTCGATAAAATTTGACGTAGAAAATAGTTTGAATGCTGCATTAAACTACTACATTACTACATCACTACTAAGTGATAAGGCCGTCAAATACACTAAATTGCTTTTTGCGAGTTGTATTAAAGAGTAAAATAAACAAATAAACTTAATGATTATTAGATCATTAGATTATGATCTCATATATTTACCATGCCATGAAATGTATCTATAATCAAGTTAAATGTCTTATGAAATGGGTTTTAAGATAATATCTTATATATTATAAATTATAAATATAAGTATTTCATTTTCAATGAATGTCGAAGTAAGGAATTACATTAAGTTTATATCAATGCATATTTTTAATAGACTGACATCTTAACGATTGATAACAAAGTGCCAAATTAATTAAGTTAGAAACTAAATAAATCATCCATTGTTATCACAACGTATTATCGATAAATAAATCATCGAAAACACCACAGCGCATCACTACACGCTAACAGGGGTGACACCGACCAAGAATTAATTACTTTTTGACATATTCACTTTTATTACAATTTATATGAAATAAATATGGCGCGCGACGGATTGTTAGGATGGGGGATAAATCGGTGTGCGATTAGCATAAATGGTGCAACTATTTAATGCATAAATAATTATAATACAATTGCGATTAGATATAGTTATCTATCAGCGTTGATTATACCGAGGACACCCATTTTTTTTTGTATACTCGTCTCAGTGCCCACGATAAAGTCTTGCCTAGTGTGGGTAATAAGCCAAATGTTTGTAAAACGTGCAACATAAATACAATTGTAACTGTGTAAAACGTTTTTAAATAAATATATTTTCCATTTTCATTTTTCAGTTTTTGTGAATTGAGTTTCTAAAGTTTCATATAAATAGGTTAAGTTATTTCTATTAATTTAATACACTATACACTCACTTTAGGTCACTTCGACCTTTGTTTAACCGAATTTATGTAGTAGTAACAAATCGTGAGGGCAAAAACATTTTGTATCTGTTTTTCGGATCAAGTTTTTTTAGAGGATACTTTCTTTTCGTCATAGGCAATCTTTATTGGACCAAAGTTTTTTGTAATAAGTCAAGACTTAGATTCATTTTTCCTTTACTTTTTAACATCAACGTTATACACACAACTGACAATTTTTAATGATTTTTCTTACCGTATACTAAACTATAGAAAAACTAGATCGATAAAATTTACTGGCCGGTTGGCTTGGTTGGTAGTGACCCTGCCTGTCAAGCCAGGGATCGTGGGTTCGATTCCCACCCAGGGCAAATAGTTGTGTGATGAACATATAATATGTTTGCTCTGTGTCTGGGTGTTAATTATCTATTTAAGTGTTTATTTTAAAATCATATGTATGTTTATCAGCCATCTGGTTTCCATTAGGTACACAATCGAAAGCTTAGTATGGGATCAGATCGTGCCGTGTGTGAAAATTGTCCTGATATATTTATTTATTAAAATTATTATGAATGAGTACACCGCGTTTTATTTCATTCACGTCCACTTTTCACTTTGCCTTTGCTTATACCAGAAGATGAGAAATAAATGAGCCCTTTATGTGAAACTAGCTTACCGCCCGCGGCTTCGCCCGCTTTATCTAAAACCTAATAAATTATATACTAAAACCTTCCTCTTGAATCACTCTATCTATTAAAAAAAACCGCATCAAAATCCGTTGCGTAGTTTTAAAGATTTAATCATACAAAGGGACATAGGGAAATAGGGACAGAGAAAGCGACTTTGTTTTATACTATGTAGTGACAAGAAACCCATTTGCAACATTATTTAGCCAAAGATTTAAATACAAAGAGTTTATGGTACCGGTTTATGTTTAATCTGAGCCTGTGGTCATCTTTATTTAAATTAAACAAATATTTAAACATAATGCTCAATAGAGTGGATAATAACAATAACAAATGTGTCCACCAACTACAATTAGCAAAACATGTCGCTAATGCACTAATAATTTTATTATTACCATTAATTTGCAATTACCAAAACACAGAACTATATCTCAATGAATCTGATTCAGCGTTCCCAAATTTGAAATATTCATATTCCGAATGAATATTCAAACGGCCGACGGTTTACATTCACGGCGTTCCAATTTCGAATATTTGCATTTATTTATTTTTTCGTCGAAACTTTTGGCGCTCTGATTGACGTGCGTCCATATTTGTTTATACGTCACGGGAATTTTGTTTGCATAACCAAATTGTTCGATTAGAATAATTTTGTTTGCTTGTAACCCTTTTTCTTTTATTTTGATACGAATACAATAAAGTAGTGCGGTATGCCAATGTCACAATGCAAATTGTAGTTTATTTTACAATGAGCAAATAAAAATAATATTTTAAAGTTGTATCAATATTTGTCAAATTGAGAAAGAATTGACTGCACAATCATATTTAGATTCGCAAGTGTGTGAAAGAACTCAAACATTTATGTATTTAACTAGACTTTAGAATTTCTTTTGAATCGTCAAAATACAAAAAAATAATTTTCTACCGGTTCGGAAAGCACAGTGGCGTTCCGTGGTGCATAACGACAACTTTGTATATTTGTTACGCGATTACTCCGGCAATTATAAACCGATTTGAATAATTCTTTTTTTATTTGGTAGGTCATACGTCAGAGGTGGTCCCATTGTCACCAGGTCAGGATCTGATGATGGGATCCCGGGGAAATCGAGGGAAACCCTCAAATTTTGTAGGCATATACACTGTTTATCAGAAATTATTTAAATTTGTACATATAGGTATAGTCTTGAAGTCGGTTTTTGTTTTCTTTCTAAAAATTTACTTTATATTATATAAATTCATAGAACTGAAGATGCATTTCTTTTATATTATTAAAAGAAAATCGTTTAGGTTTCTCTCAAATCTGATGATTATTCATTATATGGGAAAAAATACATTTTACGATCTTTCAAACTATGGAAATTACATATTTCAGTTATACACATAGGTATCTACTTGTTATGATCAGATTATTTTTTTCAGAACAATATTTTATTTACAAAAATAGATATTTTTTTTTATAGGTACAAAGGTGTTTTATAATATCTGTCACCAATTTTAAACGATGTTTTGAAACACAACCATTATAGGTAAGTTTATATTATTACTAGCAGTCCGCCCCGGCTTCGCCCGTGGTACATATTTCGCAATAAAAAGTAGCCTATGTCCTTTCTCGGGTATTAAAATATCTCCATACCTTTCATGCAAATTGGTTCAGTAGTTTAGGCGTGATTGAGTAACAGACAGATAGACAGAGTTACTTTCGCATTTATAATATTAGTATGTATCTATTATTATTAATTGACAGAACTACCAAACGATAAAACATACACATTACACATTACATTAAGAAGGAATGCTTCTTATTGAAGTCGGTTATTTACCCCCTTGGAATTCAACAATTCGGCTCCCTATTTCATGAAACTGACAAGCCTTGATAATATCATTTTAAGAAAGCATCGATGTAAACCATACCGCAGTCTGCAGTTAACCTATAAATATAAAATTCTAATGCCAAACGGTTTCAAAAAAGATAAAAGTATTTCCACCAATCACAGCCCGCGTTCATTTTTATCCGATACAAATCGTCCAATCGCTGATACTTTAAGACGCAATACGAACTTATAGCCATCCCTTTCTAACTCATGTGAAATGGATATAGCTAAGCTCCTCGAGTCGTTATATGAAATATATTTTTGTTCGCGCCATTTCTTTTCATTCTTGTTTTATTATATCGAAACAATTGAATGTCTTGTTATTTTCGCGACGTTTTCAATTGCTTGGGTGGTTGTTTACGATATTTCCAAGAATTGCGATTATGTTAATAATGCGACGTTGTTCGTCTTTTTATACGGCTACGAATATTTCGTAGACGTTGTAGAGGCTCTACGTAAATTGTTCATAATTATTCGTAGACGTTGTAGAGGCAATACGTAGCATTATGATGCTAGCATTAGTTTTATGACTGTAAATATACTAACTGAAAAGGAACTGCAATATCTAAACCTATTTAATTTATTTTCTTTTAACTTAATTAAAAATACTTTCAATTGCAATATTCCTTATGTGTCAAGGTATCTAACAATGCACAGCATCATACAATTTTTCGAACCTTCGTTTATTTCGATGATTTATATGTACCTATGTATCTACAAATTAAAAAAGTGCCAGTACAAATAAATGTACATACGTTCCAATCTAAGTCGTGTAATCTTGATAAACAACATCTTATAAATATTAATTACCAAAAATGTTGATAATTCTTTAAATATTCCTCTAATGTACTAATACCACTAACTTCAGCTTTTTTGCATTTACCTAATTCGAATAATCGTACATTTTTAATTATTTCCCGCCTAAAACTTTTCATCAAAGCATAGATAATAAATCCAAGACCATCAACAATAGAGCGAAGACAATATTGTCTTTGGAATATGTTATCTGTCCCCCATGCCCGTAATTCGATAAACGCTCTCAATTAGATCTCCCCTAGAGATATTAATTTCCCGCCCTTTTGGTTATATGTTTTTAATGTTAAGAGCCTTGATTGAAGGATTGTGGTATTATTTTGGAAATAGAAATAGTTTAATACGGATATTTTTTCACTGTTTCATTTTTAATTATATATCATTGAAGTGAAACTTCTTTATCGGGGTTGGAAAAAAATGTAGTGCAATATTTTTTCGTTACGCGTGACATTTTTCCGTTACGCGCTTGTTACGCGCCATCTTTTTCTTATCCCTACCACGCGTGATTCGACGTACCTATTTCTGTAAAATTGCATAATTATAGTAAATTATTTTTTGAAAAATAAGGTCATAAAGAAGTTTCACTTCTTACGTGTGTACACTAGTAGGTATACGCACACATTTTTTTGTAAGGTTTGAGATTTATTTATGAAACTAAGTATTACTCTAGCTGTGCTGCACGTTTTATATAAAGCCTATAGCCTTCCTCGACAAATGGGCTATCTAACACCGAAAAAATTTTTCAAATCGGACCAGTAGTTCCTGAGATAAGTGCGTTCAAACAAACAAACAAACTCTTCAGCTTTATAATATTAGTATAGGTATATGTATGTTAAATCAAAAGAGTTTTAGTACCTACTGTAAAGTCTTAAATCAATTAATGATGATAAATAAACACTTAAGTAAACTATTATTAAAAATTATATACAGTGGTGGACGTTTAATTAGAAACACGTAACAGGATGAAGTAGTCATCAAATTTATTTACTTTTGTATATTAAAGTATTAGAGATTAAGCTGTGGAGGAAGGAAGGTGGAATTCCTCCATCGAAAAAGGGAGGATCCTCGACCAGTCAACTTGACTGGCCGGCCGTTAAGGCCCCGATGGATGATGTCGGAAATAATAGACAGAATATGTATAGCTCTGTAGCGAAAACATTTCGCTTGCGCGATTCAGAGCGAGGTGTCGCTACAAAGCATTATTTCATATGTAATAGAACACCCGTTTATCTAGTTTTATAATAAATTGCTTAATTTTAATCAAACGTTAGCTTAAATTAATAAAATTAAACAACTTTAAGTGAAGTCTGATTTCCAAGCATTTTCAGTTTGGACAACAAATTAGAAACAGCATGCTTCGAGTGTTCCAAAGTCAAAACCTGTTGAAATGCCGCCAATATTTTTTTCTTCTAAAAATATTTGCACCGTTTTTTAAACATTCCGTTTAAAAGTTTCTGAAAATTAATTTGCTTTGCAGTATAAATGGGTAAAAGTAAGATTTGTGACCTATCAACAAGAAAAATAATTTTAAGTTTACATTTTGACAAAAACTGGAGTTACAGGAAAAATAAAATCATTTAGAGTGTTCGATAAAAATATATTCAATGCTACAGTTCATTTAAAAGAGCATGGTACTTCTGATTAAGTGCCTAAAAAAGCTCGACCATGAAAAACCACTGCTCGCGAGCATAGGCAAATAATTCTTTTCGCAAAGATGGATCCATTTAAAGGTTCCAATTCTATTATAAAATTAGTTTTTTGGGAGACGCCAGGAAAGTATAGCTTCTTACTAGGCAGTACAGGGAACAACGATTTTCATTTACTTAGAAATATTGCTAGTGGATAGTCCGCCAGTGAAAAAGTTTTATTTTGGGATGAAACTAAAATTAATTTAATCAATTCTGATGGCAAAGGATACGCGCGTCGTTCAGTTAACAAGGCCTTAGATAATAAATAAACAGTTCAGCAAGGCGGAGGAAACATTATAGTATGGGCATGTATGGGGTTGTTTTTAGACTGTTATAATCTTTATAGACAACATTGGCTTTACAACGTCGTGCCTTAGATTGTATGAGATTTTAACACGTTTGCAAAAACATATTTTCTAATAGAATTGGAACCTTTAAATGGATACATCTTTGCCAAAAGAATCATTTGCTTATCCTCGCGTGCAGTGGTTTTTCATGGTCGAGATTTTCTAGGCACTTGATCGGAAGTACCATGCTCTTTTAAATAAACTATAGCATTGAATATATTTTTATCGAACACTCTAAATGATTTGCAATTTTCCTGTAACTCTAGTTTTTGTCAAAATGTAAGCTTAAAATTATTTTTCTCGTTGATGGGTCACAAATCTTACTTTTAACCATTTATACTGTAAAGCAAATTAATTTTCAGAAACTTTTAGATTAGAATGTTTAAAAAACGGTGAAAATATTTGTAGAAGAAAGAATTTTGGCGGCACTTCAACAGGTTTTGACTTTGGATTACTCGAACCATGATGTTTCTAATTTGTTGTCCAGACTTAAAATACTCGGAAATCATATTTCAGTTAAAGTTGTTTAATTTTATTAATTTAAGCTAATGTTTGATTAAAATAAAGCATTTTCTTATAAAACTAGATAAACGGGTGTTCTATTACATACGAAATAATACTTAATCTCTATTACGTTAATACGTAAATGTTAAATGAATTTGATGACTACTTCATCGTGTTACGTGTTTCTAATTAAACGTCCACCACTGTATGTATGTTTATCAGCCATCTGGTTTCCATAACACAAGCGAAAGCTTAGTATGGGATCAGATCGTGCCGAGTGTGAAAATTGTCCTGAAATATTTATTTATTGTTTGATAAAAATTCCAGTACGCATCATGTTTCGTTTATTACCTACCTATATGAAATTATATATATATACTAGCGGTCCGCCCCGGCTTCGCCCGTGGTACCTACATGTTTAAACTATTCTATCTCTCAAGTTGGATCGAACTGCACATGGTGTGCGAATTTTATTATAATCGGTTAAGTGGTTTAAGAGTCCATTGAGGACAAACATTGTGACACGAGATTTATATATGTATATTAAGATTTTATTGCACAGATAAGAATTCTTCAAATTGCAACTTACACAACATACGTCATAACAGATAGCACCCTCACATATATCTCAAACCAAAGAAATGTTGCCATCAAAAAAAATTCAAACGCCAAAAATAAGCGAAAATAATCTCCGTAACAGCAACTTAGGGGAACACAGGGTGTTACAAAAAATTGCTACCCTCCAGCAATAGGAGGGGTCTGTCATCCACAGACGGGGGTATGTTGCCGCCCCTGTAACAGGCTTAAACAATTACTTGATGCTAACTCGATATTTGCATTTCGAGTGATATTCGGGTTAGATTAAGGACCTTTTTGTTGGATACCTTCGCCTCTTGCGGGCGGTTTTAAAAAGTTAAAACGTCAATGTCGAGCGGGAAGCGGGACGTCATTGGGTAGGTAATTATTTTTGGCGGATTATTTTAATGGCATTGTGTTCTTGTTATAAAAAGGATTACTCAATTAAATAATGTTTGAAAAAACAATTGAATACATCCATAGGTAGGTATATATTATACCTTTATTTTAATTTGAAAATAACCGAAAATAAGAAAATAAATAATATTTTTTACAGGTACCTACTTAAAAAAAAATCGATAAGTACGCCTAGGTAATACATACCTACATAGATTCGAGATATTAAATCACGTATTAAATCATAAATGGTATTATTGTAAGTTGGTAGCATTTGTAAAAAATAATTTGGAAAATCCAAAAGTGCACGCATCATAATTTTTTTTAATAAATATTTATAAATTATTATTTTTGTTTATTTAATAACAATTAAACCACGATTAGTAAAGTATTTCGGTCGCTATCGTGTTAACAAGAAAAAGGATCCGCACATACAGACACACGGACGTCCAAGACAGAACTTTTTTAAACTGTTTTTTAACTAGTTTAAATAACAAAAATGATATCAAAAATATCATGAACGTTAAAAATAGTGTTTTTTCTTAATATGTGTGTGTTTATGTATTATCTTACAAGTGCAATGTATGATACATAAAGACATTTTAAGTTTGAAAAATCAGATGTTTTGCGCGAAGTGACAGTAGTACCCACCTCAACGCTTCGCTTATGAGGCGTGCAATATGTTAAGTGTAGTGTTAGTATTCGATTATTTTAACACCCGTTTATCAGAGTTAAACCACAGTAAAGTCTCTATATGCATATTATTAAAAAACATTTATAAATCAAATTATCATCTTACTAAAACAACAACTACATATTTTTATTCAAAACTTAAAATCGTCTGAACAGATTATTATGTAAATATGGTTTAAACAAAAAGACATCTTATTTGCTAAGTTTTTTGAATATAAAACATACCTGACTATCCTTCAAGCCCAACTTTTCAGCCAGTTTCTTCCTGTCCGGTTTGGAAATATATTTTTGCACTTGAAACCTCTTTTCTAAGCCTTTTCTTTGAAGATCAGAGAACACCGCTCGCCGCATCATACCACGCCGTGGTTTACCTGTAGGTACATGAATAAAATTATTTTGAACACTATAATAATTAGTTTAAAATATCATAATTGTAAAAGTGGGTTTGTCTTTACTTCACGACACACGATTTTATGCTTTTTGGGAATTTCCAGCTTGGGCTGCTCATATTATATTATAACACTAGCTGTGCTGTGCGGTTTTACCCGTAGTGCTCCGCTCCTGTTGGTCTTAGCGTGATGATTTTATACATATAGCCTATAGCCATCCTCGATAAATGGGCTATCTAACACCGAAAGAATTTTTCAAATCGGACCAGTAGTTCCTGAGATTAGCGCGGTCAAACAAACAAACAAAGATATATAGATAGATAGATTTAATGGAATATGGAGTACAGTTCAAATTACTGAATTACCAGCACTTAGACTTCCATTTAGTAGCTTTCTTCTGCAAATAAATAAACTTCTATAGCTAATAAATAACTATTTTTATTTGATTATTACCTCTGGAACTGTGAGCCCATGGGAATCCACCTGGGAGAGGGAACACCTGGGTATGAGCTTGAGAAGGCCTTACTGTAACAAGAACACTGTATGAATAAATATTAAATATAGTTAAAAAAACACGCGGAATTATTGTATAGTCACCGATCCTTGATAAGTGTACAAAGTTTGAATTAAATTTGTTTGTTTATACTTAATGACCTATTATACTAGTGTTTATACGTCAAAATCGAGTAGGTGCCTATATAGGAATTAGGAGTCGGTTACATACAAACTTGTTGAAAATATGTATATAATATGTGAAGGTAAAGGCTAATACATATTATTAGAAGTTATTTGACTAGTATTTATGATTATTGAAAACTAGGTGCAGGTAGATACTAGATAATAAAAATGTGATATCTATGAAAATGAAAATGAATGAACATTTTTTATTTAAGCAAAAAGACGGTACAGTTATAAAATTAACAAAATAGGAAAGATTTGCTGTAGCTTATTATACAAATGATTTCACAATAGAACTCACACTAAGAAAACTTCAAAAATGGTGTAAAAATCGTAAAAATAGATATTTGCGTATAAAAACACACATTTAGCAATGATTAATTAAAATCTGTTCTGAAGTGTCGGTTACATACAAATGTAGAGGTGAAGCTAATAATAATCTTATATATAAAAATGAATCGCAAAATGTGTTGGTAAGCGCATAACTCGAGAACGGCTGAACCGATTTCGATAATTCTTTTTTTATTATATTCCTTGAAGTACGAGGATGGTTCTTATGTAGAGAAAACGTAAACATGTACCACGGGCGAAGCCGGGGCGGACCGCTAGTAATAGATAAATATTTCAGGACATTTTTCACACACGGCACGATCTGATCCCATACCTACTAACACTTTCGCTTGTATTATGGAAACCAGATGGTTGATAAACATACATATATTATTTTAAATAAATACTTAAATATAGATAACTAACACCCTGACACAGAGCGAACATCTATGTTCATCACACAAATATTTGCCCCGGGTGGGAATCGAACCCACAACCTCTGGCTTGGACGGCAGGGTCACTATCAACTAAGCCAACCGGTCAGTTAAATAGGGTAACATATTACCTAAATACGGGTGATGACAGTGTGCCAGTAAATGCTGCAAATGCTGATGCTGGACTGGAATCGGTCTACTCGCGATTGGCTTTGCTATCGGCCACGGGTTGATCATTGGCTGTCGGTAATCTGTAACAAGATAGAATAATTAATATGTGGTATGTCGGTAGTCTGAAATAAATATATATTATTGACTTCATAAATAGGCGGTATAATACTTTAAATGAGCTGTTCAACACCGAAAGAATTTTTCCAAACGGACCAGTAGTTCTTGAGATTAGCGCGTTCAAACAATCAAACAAACTCTTCAGATTTATAATATTATGTATAGATTAATCAATTTTATTTCAGACGTTTACTGCATTACCCGACTTGAAATAAAAACATGTTTGTATTCACCATCACGTAAATAACAACCACTTATTCCATCAATTAAAAATCACAGACACCTTCATATCTTCTTCTCTTATATATAAAAATGAATCGCAAAATGTGTTGGTAAGCGCATAACTCGAGAACGGCTGAACCGATTTCGATAATTCTTTTTTTATTATATTCCTTGAAGTACGAGGATGGTTCTTATGTAGAGAAAACGTAAACATGTACCACGGGCGAAGCCGGGGCGGACCGCTAGTTCCCTATAAAAAGTAAAAACATATCCAAAGATCAATCGAATTACAAAAGCGAATGGTGAATTATTTTCGCGATTATTCAATTAAATCAAAACGTATTTAAATAAACGGTAAGACCCTAATCGTACAACCATTAAGGAATATAAGGAGTTCTCGATAGCTTGTGTTTGGTACAAGTTATGAGTTTTTAGCGGGTAATTAAAGTTTTTTTAGGAAGAAGAAAAGTAGGTAAGCTGTAAGGATATATATTATGTTTGATTTTTGAGAGTTGGAGTCGAGCATGCTTCGGCACGAATTGGGCCACGCTCGCACCGGGGAAGGTACCACACCCTCACAGAATATCGGCACCATAGTGGCAGTTTACAGTCGCGTTCCGTACGGTGAGTGATCCATCCTCCCCATCCTCTCCTTCCCTATCCTCATTCCCTCCCATCCTCGCCCCTTCTACCTAACTCCTTCCAAATCCCTTTGAGGATAGCAACACATCCATTTCACACACACATCCAGTGGAGTGGATGCTTATGGGCGGCGTGTATCGCTTAACACCAGGCGACGCGTCTGCTCGTTTGCTATCCTATAGCATAAAAAAAAATGTTGATTTAACGCGAGTATTATAAATTTAGAAATAAAGATTTAACGGATTTTAAACGCGATTTATTCATTATTAATAAATCGCGTTTAAAGCCCGTTGAAGTCTTTATTTCTAAATGCAAGGTGATTATTTACAAATTGTAACACGGCTAAAAAATAATTGTTCTTTCTTGAGTTCGATTTTATGAGAGTAATAAACGATAATAATAAGTTTCAAGATATTTTGTTTATAAATCAGTAGGACAAATAGGGTGAATTTGATTAGAAAATTTGATTAGATATTTTTGTTAATATTTCAAAACAGACGGAAGTTTTCAATTCGTATGACGTAGGTATCACGTTTTCTTGTTTGATTTAACATACAAGAATAAGTTATTAGAGTCCTTGCTTGTTAGGTATGTGTTGAATAGATTTAAATTATGAAACTAGGTAGCAGACGTTATTCTGCCCTATTGCCCCTTTTTCGTGTATTCTCTCGTCTCGAGTTTTATGTTTAAGCAACATTTCATTTTAAGGGTCCGTTCACACAGACCGGCTCGGAGAGGAGAGCAGATTCTTATCACGATGAAAACAGAGTTTTTAGTATTTGTAGTAAGGTTTATTTTTGCGTGTGCACTGCTTTTGACATTAAGAATCCTTGTACGCGCTTGGTGTGAAATAATAAGAGTAGCTGACCGGCTGCTATCGCGTACTTTTTCTCGTTCGCGCAGCTGTTCGGCTTCGATTCGATATATGCGCATCCGCTTTCAGATAACTTCCAGTCGGTCTATGTGAAATAGTTGCCGGCTCCGCTCCGACCAAATCCAAGCGTAAACGGTCAGGTCTTTGTGAAAAGAAAAATGCGCGCCGATGCTCTCCGAGCCGGTCTGTGTGAACGGACCCTAACACAATCCTTTTGTTTTATTTAAATTGTAATTTCCGTTACTATTGGTGATATTTCCTTGGTTGTCAGTTTCTATAACTGTCAATAAAAAACTGAAAGCTATGCAGTTGTAAGTTATACACTATGCGGTTTTTATATTTAAGGCTCATCATGTAACGATTCCATTAGAATAGAACAAGTAAGAAATGCTTAAAAATACACAGACACTTAATTTATTTATAATGAACTAGCGGTCCGCCCCGGCTTCGCCCGTGGTACATATTTCGCAATAAAAGGTAGCCTATGTTCTTTCTCAGGGTCTAAAGATTATCTGTGTCAAATTTCAACAAAATCGGTCCAGTAGTTTATGCGTGAAAACCATACATACTTACATACATACAAACTTTTCCTCTTTATAATATTAGTATAGATATTGTATACTTCTTCAATCCTCATAATACATACATATAGAGTCTCACAATCCTTAATCACGAGTACAAACTTATATCAATATCAGTTTCCCTTGCAGTGTAAGTACATACAAATTACTTCCTTTCCCACATAAAAAAAGACGTGTGGCACTCGGGGACTGCCGCGGTAAAGCTATTGCATAGTATGCCTTCAAGCCACACCTCCGAGCCCGTCGGAGTGGGGAGCGTGAGGTTTTTCGTTACGCAATTTCTCGATTCGGTCCCCGCGCTCAAGGCCCGCGATAGAAGCTATGCAATAGCTTAAAAAAAAAATGTATGCGTGTACTAGATTACACACGTAAGAAGTGAAACTTCTTTATGACCTTAAAAATGTCACGAGTATGGCGTAACGCAAAAATGTCACGCGTACGGCGTAACGCAAAAATGTCACGCGTACGGCGTAACGCAAAAATGTCACGCGTACGGCGTAACGCAAAAATGTTACACTAAATTTTTGTCCAACGCCGATAAAGAAGTTTCACTTCAAAAATTTGAACATTTTTAAAAACGCAATCGCTTATAACTCAGCCCGCCCGCACCCCCGCGATTTCTTACCACCCCGCTGTCAAAACCACGCCGGCTTAATATATTGTGCCTCCTTTGTAATGTCATTAATCAAAGTGTTTTGTTTTTGACTCCGTATTAATTTAAAGCTATGTGTGATCGCTACATATTGGGGAAGGGAAAATCAATGATCTTTATCTTATAATATTTAATGGTTTATTAAAACATTAGCTTTCCGCCAGCGGAGTCGCCCGCGTAGTCAAAGAAAATCCCGCATAGTTCCCGTTCTCTAAGAGCTAGCGCGCACGAGCAACTTTGTCTCCGCAACAATTTTGTCTCCGCAACTATTTTGTCTCTCCACCCATGGGCTAGTATGAAAGTGCGCGCACGTAGCGACGCAACTCCCCATACAATTGATGGGAGAGACAAAATAGTTGCGGAGACAAAGTTGCTCGTGCGCGCTAGCTCTAATAAGTTACCTTTGTCTATCTAGATGCAACATTTTCTACTATTCATTTGCTCATTTTTTTTTCCCGCTTTTACAACATTTTTTATGGCTGCTCCGCTCCTTTTGATCGTATCGTGACGCTTTATAGTCCTTCCTCGATACATTGACTAACACAAAAATAATTTCACCAAGGCCAACAAGAGCTTAGCATCAATGAAATATTTTTTTTTTTTTTTTTTTATAATAACCCTGGCAATAGGGCAGGCGACTCACTTGGTGGTAGGTGATAGACGCCGCCCATGACGATCACAGCGTTAGGAACACTGCGATCGTATTGCCGGCTTTAAGAAGGATATTGGTTTTTCAGGAAGGTGTAGGCTCTTTGTTTGAAGGTTCCCATGTCGTACTGGTTGGGGAACACGGAAGGTGGTAATTTGTTCCACAGGAGTGTGGCTCGGGGCAGGAAGTGCCGTGAGAAACGCACGGTTGACGAGCGCCATGCATCCAGGTGGTGTGGATGATATTTTTGCTTGTGTCGGGCAGTGCGGTTGTGGAATTCTGCAGGTGGTATTAAGGCAAATAGTTCCTCAGAACACTCCCCGTTGTATATGCGATAGAATACGCATAGAGTCGCAACATCGCGCCTCAAAGCCAGAGGATCCAGCCGATCGGTGAGCTCAGGTAGGTCGACAATGCGGCAGGCACGACGCTGAAGGCGGTCAAATGGAAGTAACTGATACTGGGGTGCTCCAGCCCATAGGTGAGAACAATACTCCATGTGTGGCCGAACTTGAGCCTTGTAGAGTAGTAGGCGATGAGCTGGCGTGAAGTACTGTCTCGCTCTTGCGAGCACCCCAAGTTTCTTAGAGGCTAATTTAGCCTTGTCTTCCAGATGACCGCGGAATTGTACGTCACTCGCAATGTCGATACCGAGAATTCCGATGCATGGCGTGGCTTTGAGAGGAGTGTTCTGGAATGTAGGTGACACTGCAAAAGACCTCTTTTTAGCTGAGAATGCGCAAACTTGCGTCTTTGAGGGGTTAAACTGGACGAGATTGTTTTGGCCCCAAATTGAGACTTCTTCCAGAGATTTCTCAATTTTAGACACAAGTTGTTTTCGATGCTCATCCACTTGGTCCTGAGAGAGATTTGCAAGACCGGTATATGCGGCGTCGCCCGTGCTATCATCAGCATAACAATGTATGTCACGTACTTATACAATATGATGCAAACATAGTAATATGTAATATAACTTTTTTAATCATACTTAAGTTTAAAGTTGTGTTGTTGTTTTAATCGCTGATTATATTATATTACTTTGTAATTGCGAACCTACGTACTACTGGTCCGATTTGAAAAATTATTTCGGTGTTAGATTGCCCATTCATCGAGGAAGGCTATAGGCTATATTATATCATCACGCTAAGACCAACAGGAGCGGAGCTACGCGGGTGAAACCGCGGAGCGCAGCTAGTTTATAATAAGTATACACTCTGACATGCATAGATACCTAGAATTTATATACCTAGATAGGTATAATGTATGCATCTACATACATACATACATAATACCTCCATCTATATTTCATAATCGAATTACACACCATAAAAATTAATCCTTATTACCACAAATCGGTGCCTTCAAAATGATTAAAACGAGAAGCCCTCAAGAGAAACTTTTATACACCGACGCCTCCGATCCCTCCCAGAATTACTTGCCTATTTATAAGTTGATTTTTCACTTGACTGCGTTCATAATCGGTTGAGGATATTGCTTTAAATCTACAATATGAAAATTATGAAGTGATTTGTTTGTATATATATGTTTGTAACGTCAAAAACTAATGTTTTAAATATTTTAAACCGGAAAGCTGCTAATTCTAAGTACCTATCTATATTAATATAAAAAATAGCGTGTGTGTCGAGCACACGTGCTCTACACGTTCTTCAGAGATTCAAAGATATAAAAATCGTTGCCTTACTCCATGTCGTGACGGTTTTGCCATGACGCGACGGTATAGCCATGACACAATCTTAAAAATTACTCTCAACACGCCTTAAGAAGTTTTACTTCAAATGAGAGATTTTTGAATTAAAAACTTGATAATTTCTGAGTGACATAGGCTATTAATAGCCTTCCTAGATAAATGGACTACCTAACAAGCAAACAAACTCTTCAGCTGTATAATATTAGTATGGATAAATTGTAATAGGTAAGAAGAAGAACACTTATATATCATCAAGTAATTGATTTGTAGGTAGGTAGAAAAAGATCATTTAATTATGTTTGTATTATAATTGGGTGTAAGGATAATATCTCGAGACATCTTGGGAAGCGTAAAATTAATAAAAACTTCCCAAAAGCGTTTAAAATTCTAACACAAAAAATTTGCTGTTAATATATTATTAGAGAGCAATAAAAACCTCCAAAGCAAACAATATGACATTAAAAAAACCGCGAAACTAAAAATCGCACAGATAATACAATAGTAATTTTAACAGATTAAAAAATGGCAACGCAAGACGAACACTTGAGAAAACAGGGCTTATTTCGCAACAATACGATCAATAAAATATTAAACATGCGAACAATGAACAAATCCCGAAGAAATAAACAGGGTCTAACATAGTTTTTTATCCTCACAACAATGGCGATTTTTTTATGTTTTTCGACCCCAATTTAACTATGAATTTATTGTTCGGATATATTTTATTAGGTGTTATGATAGCTGTGTGGATTAGCCTTTATAATTTTTGTATTACTGGCCAGAATAAAAAAATAATAATCTATGGTGAGTTACTTTTTAATTTCGGTGGGCGGGAGCTGTTTATGGCGTGTTATAAAAATATAGAATGTAGATAATAAATTGTTGCTAATGTTTTTTGGGGATTTATAAAGTAGATAATATTATTATTAATTATTATTTATTATCTCTATGTTTGACACAGTTGCAAAAAATGGGAAAATCGCATCATCTGCTGAGAACTAAAATAGGTAAATGATATCAAAATATTTTTGCAATTTGTGTAAAATTTGCATTGAGATAATATTAATAGGAGACGACACCGCCTACATTAAGGCCTACATCACTTATGTTCCACTCAACATACGTCATGTGACGTATGTTGAGCGGTATTTTTTAATGGTTTTAAAGTGAAACGCATCAAACATGCCTTCGTGTGTGTTACGATATTGCACAAATAATACAAATAATACGGAAAAGTGCAAAGGAATAACTTTCATCGTTAAGTACCTAACTAAATAAAAAATTTTAAAACTTAGTTAGAGCAAAAAAATGGCGCACAGATTTTGTTCGTGGTGTCTCCTCCATACGTAGTAATATTATCTCCATGAAAATTTGACAAACTATTAGGTAGGTACTAGGTAACCTTACCTTTAGGCCTAAATTATTCTAGTTAAAATAAAATAAACACATTATGATTATCTATAGATACATATAATAAATCTGTAGAAGGGTCAATTCTGTACATTGAAAATATTGAAAAAATAAATAGCAGGGGGTGTTACTGGATCGATACCAAACCCAAATATGTGATTAAAAAAAATTTTGTCTGTCTGTCTGTCTGTATGTGAAGACATCACGTGAAAACTAACGGTTCGATTTCGATGAAACTTGGTATAATTATACCTTATTATCCTGGGCGTAAAATAGGATACTTTTTATCCTGAAAAAATACGAAGAAAAAAAATAATCTTAATTTTTCAGTTTTATCCATAGACGTTGTTCTGTAGAACAGCGAACACACGTTGCGTATTATTATAGGCCTAGCCGTATTTGAGTCCAATAGATATTTATAAGATGTTATTGTCAGAGTTACTCAAAATGGAGAAATAAACCATCCACGCGAAGACCGACATCCGCGCGGACGGAGGCGCGGGCGGAAGCTAGTGCATAATAACAACATACCGAATTCAATTACAATTTTTTTGCCTTCCCATTTTTGTTACAATTTACACATGTCAAAAAAAACGAATACCGAAAAATACCCGTTCCGTGCAACGCAACAATACCGTTATTTAATTAACCGTTACTTGTTAAATCATTGAGTGTCCCAGTGTCGCCGTGCGGCGGCCATTTTTGCGCGGGAAGTGTGAAAATAATTGATTTCTGAGGGGACGTTTACGGTTTATTGAAAATTATTTTTCCCTTGATTCCGTTTTAATCACATTGTTCGTGCTATTCAATGGAAAATGGATGTTGATTTTGCTTTTTAATTGTTAAAAGCGTTTAGTAAACCGACTATATGCATACTATATTACATAGTTTACATGCTATAGGTATTTTATTTCACAAAGCAAATTCAGTATCACTACATACTATAAAACAAAGTCGCTTTCTCTGTCCCTATGTCCCTACTCCCTATGTATGCTTAAATCTTTAAAACTACGCAACGGATTTTGATGCGGTTTTCTTTAAAAGATAGAGTGATTCAAGATGAAGGTTTTAGTAGGTATATAATTTATTGTTTTAGACAAAGCGGGCGAAGCCGCGGGCGGAAAGTTATTTTATAATATTATAAAAGATGTCAAGAAATACAGTGGAATTTTATAAATTTTCTTTCTGTTTAATTATTAAATTAAGCGTTTGTATACTTCTTTAATAAGACTTAAAAACCCGTAAATGCGTAAGCCCGCGAACCTTATTCAAATACCTAAATAAATAGCCTGTAGCACTGCAATGATCTTAATATTTCTCTGTTCATTCAATTATTAAGTAACTTTCAATTAATATAAAGCTAACAATAGTGTACTGTGAAAATGAATGCAATTATCCTAATTTGCATTTTGTTTAATTTATGTACCTACTGAAAGAAAACGCAGTTAGGATACCGAGTACCGACGGCATATCGAAGAACTAAAATTCCCCTGGCAATTTGGTTAATAGTCATAACCTAACTAGCTGTTTTCCCCGGCTTCGCCCCGGTTGACCCGGGATAAAACAATAGCTTTTGACACCTATAAATTACCTATGCTGTTAGTGAAGCTTTCATGATCGAATCAGTGCTTTTCAAAAATACCTCCTATTAATATATCACAATGTTAGAATCTGTAGCTCTTATGAAATACTAGCTGTGCCCTGCGGTTTTACCCGCATTGTTCGGCTCCTGTTGGTCTTAGTGTGATGATATATAGCCTATAGCCTTTCTCGATAAATGGGCTATCTAACACCGAAAGAATTTTTCAAATCGGACCAGTAGTTCCTGAGATTAGCGCATTCGAACAAACAAACTCTTCAGATTTATAATATTATTATAGATTAATATCTATAGAATAATAATGTTGTTTTAATGCATGAAACAAAACATAAACAAATAAATATTATTTTATATTATCATGATGTAAAATGTAAACATAACACGTTTTCAATCCATTTTAGGCATTAATTCAAAAATACTCGCGTAAACGCAAACATTAAACAAATAATTATTGCTTTATATTTATTCTATATTCTACACTACAGTTTATAGTAGATACTACATATTTCCGTCTATTCATTAAAAATATGTTTATTGTAAAACGTTTTAAATATTTTTAATTTTTAATCCCTTACATTTTGGTTCTTGAAGGGTACCGGTTCTTAATAAATTCCAGAGTTTTTTACAAGGTAAGCAGTAAATAAAAGCAGTAATGGCCTAAAGGATGCACACAAGATTTAAGATTTATTCTATTTTTTGAAGTGAAAACTTCTTTAGCGGCGTTGAGCACTTTTTCTGTAATGGGTATAAAATCTTAAACTCGCGTCAGGACACGTGACCTGATCGAAAAAGCGTAAGACGGATACCATTCCAAAATATCAAACATGCTCAACGTAAATAATCAAGTTTTCACTTCTGCCGGCACTCCCCCAGTGCAACCCGTCTTTTTTTTCTTAATATTTTCCTTATATGTGTCTAACGCCTTAAAAGTCTCTATAATGGTCTATTAAACATTAACTTAAATAATAATAATAGTTTAAAAAAACTAAAAAACACGCTTTTAGTTCGGTTTTTTATAAAACGCGTGTTTTTTAATTTTTTTTTAACTATTATTTATTTTATCAAATTAGTGTATTGTCATCGGTCCTAAATAAATCTACAAAGTTTGAACGAAATCTGGCCGTTTAAAGTTGGTCAAAATCGCGCCCAAAGAAGTCGGTTACAAACATACAAACATACAGGTGAAGCTAATATAAAGCGTGTAAAAAGACTCAATGTTATCTTCTCTCGTGTTTTACATATTTTCAATCCTACCTACTTTCCTAAACTTTCTCCCATTTACTTCACTATTAACTAATATCACACTATTCAACATTAATTACCTCTGTTAAACAAGATTTCATACGCAAATTAAACACGCATATGTACACTAAATGAACACTACGCGTGACACACCACAATGTTCCCGTTACATACAAAATAAACCAATTTACGCAAATATAAATTATGACGTTAAAAGCTAACGTTTAATTATGGTAATGTTCAGAGGTTATTGAAATAACAATAAGTAATAAATATTTGATAGTATCTGTTTTAGTGAAAATGTGGGTGTAGATTTTAGGCCCATAATGTTTGTAATTTTTAGGCCCATTACGTATGTTTTTTTCTTTTTACAAGTGGATATTGACGCCATCTGGTTTCCATAACACAAGCGAAAGCTTTGTATGGGATCAGATCGTGCCGTGTGTGAAAATTGTCCTGAAATATTTATTATTTTATTTATTATTATTTTTCGCACTGTGTGGTAGAATATATAAACTACTAGCGGTCCGCCCCAGCTTCGCCCGTGGTACATATGAAAAATAGATGTTGGCCGATTCTCAGACTTACCCGATATGCACAGAAAATTTCATGAGAATCGGTCCACCCATTTCGGAGGAGTATGCAGACTAACATTGTGACACGAGAATTTTATATATAAGACTAGCGGTCCGCCCCGGCTTCGCCCGTGGTACATATGAAAAATAGATGTTGGCCGATTCTCAGACTTACCCGATATGCACAGAAAATTTCATGAGAATCGGTCCACCCGTTTCGGAGGAGTATGCAGACTAACATTGTGACACGAGAATTTTATATATAAGATATGACTGTAAGAGATTCGACAAAGACAACATGATGTTGAACAGTTGATTAGACCGTTTTATTAAAAAAAAGGAACGTTCCTAATTGTTCCTGGCACAGAAAGTCACATAGAAGAACTTAAATTTTCCAAGAGCTGTTTGGCAATACAACAACGGATCAGAAAAGAGAGATTATTTATGTAATAAGTCTCTTAACCACACACTATACATACATACAGATACAGATATATTATAAAGGCGAAAGTTTGTAAGGATGTATGGATGTATGGATGTTTGTTACTCTTTCACGTAAAAACTACTGAACCGATTACAATGAAATTTAGCAAACATATAGAGGGTAACTTGGATTAACACATAGGATAGGTTTTATCCCGGAAATCCCACGGGAACGGGAACTATGCGGGTTTTCCTTTGAAAACGCGGGCGAAGCCGCGGGCGGAAATCTAGTACATACATACAGATATCTTTAGAATAATCTCTAAACAAACAACAATAGACAATACAACAGAAATCATCTAAAACTCAACCAAAAATGACATAAGTTCCATTCACGAAACAGACTAAAAAATATATCCTAACTATACAGAATTCATTCCCAAAATGTTTTAACTGTAACATAGATAACACAGTATCCATAATCAAAAACAGCACCAAGAGCAACCCTACAAAACGATACCAAAACGATTATCAACCGCAACCTATCATTGGTATTCACAACGCATCTGCGGTCTAAACGGTTACAGTTTACCGGTGTGCTAAGTGTCAGTGCATTAGTGTCCTTGTGGTTAGACGTGATCTCGACAATTAATTCTTATCGATTATTAATAATGATAGTGTGTTATGATTGATAATTATCATAATTTGCAGATACGGAAAAGAAATTAGAACTTATCGATGGCAAATATGTGTGTGATGAACATAGATGTTCGCTCTGTGTCTGGGTGTTAATTATCTACATAAGTATTTATTAAAAATTATATATGTATGTTTATCAGCCATCTGGTTTCCGTAACACAAGCGAAAGCTATGTATGGGATCAGATCGTGCCGTGTGTGAAAATTGTCCTGAAATATTTATTTGTAGTTATGAAAGCTGGGAGTTTATTATTTTATGCTTTGCTAAATCATCAGGTCCCATTCTGTTGGAAAATAAAGCATCTAAACTAACCGATTTTCTTTCATTTTCCTTGCTACAGAATTCATTCAAACCATCGTCGTCATCATCGATGAAAGGAGTGGATTGAATTAATCACCAAAGAGGCTAGAATTACATAACGTGGCACTGATAATATCCTATACACAGTCCATATCTGTTATATGTTCATGTTATCCATATATTTTCTGTTATCCATATATTTCAAACTGACGCAGTACCATAAAGCAATTTCCGACGTTTAATTTAATAGCTAAACCGCTTAGGTAAATAATATACAGATGATGCCTACAAAAATTAATTGAACACATCCTTGCTTGCGGTAGATACAACCAAAAAAATTCACGTTCCAATATTTGGTGAAGACAAAACTAACCGATACAAGGCAAAACAATAAATGACTCGATTCACAAGGCTTATCACATTTATCCCGTATGGACAAACAATCACTGAAACAAATATAACCTATTTCATCATTCATACATTTACCCTACAAGCCACTTAAACTAATAAGAACTAACAAACAAATACCAAATCTCCACGACCCCACCATCATTTTCGAACAACAGTATCGTTTCAATCACACAAACCATAACAGTAAATACCGCTCGTAACCATCCAACGCTCGTCAAGCCAGCTATAGCCATGAAAAGCACCTGCAGAAACAATCAAGAACCAACCCTCTCTTTATTTCACTCCATCGAGAACTTTCCTAAACGATTTACCAGTCGATTCTTTATAGCAATCGTAAAGTGAATACCGTTATTGGAACCGTTATTGAAACCGTTATTCCGTTCACGTAAGGTCGGTATTAGGCGGTATTACTCTGTGATCGAATTTCGCAATATGGCGTCCAATGACATGTTAATATGGAAGAACGTACCCGAAATGCATAATAAAATGGAATTTTTCGTATATTTTTTCTTCTTATTGTCGAATGGATGGTGATTTTTGAACTGGTGTTATTTTACGGTACGGTAATGACTTGAAGCGCGGTTTTTTATTTTTATTATTGAGGAAACATTGTGTGGAAATAAATTAATTGAATTGACGTTTAATTTGCATTATGGAATAAAGAACATGTCACGTAACACAGATCTAGTTCACGTAACTTATGCACCAGAAGTCAAAAACTTCTTTTATCTAGAACAAGGTACCAACATTAATAGTAAGTGTAAATATTTTTGAAATATTATATTAAAACTTGTACAAACAACAAACAATATTTAAAACTAGATTTCCGCCCGCGGCTTCGCCCGCGTTTTCAAAGGAAAACCCGCATAGTTCCCGTTCCCGTGGGATTTCCGGGATAAAACCTATCCTATGTGTTAATCGAAGTTACCCTCTATATGTGTGCTAAATTTCATTGTAATCGGTTCAGTAGTTTTTACGTGAAAGAGTAACAAACATCCATACATCCATACATCCATACAAACTTTCGCCTTTATAATAGTATTAAGAAGATTGTCGTTTTCGTAGCACTTTCGTAGCGTCGTAGCATAGATTGTGTCTAATCCGTATTAAAATAATGCGCCTTAAATATAACGTATTTGTTCTTAATATTCCTGATTATTTTACTAAACAGTTACCTACAAGAACAATATACTACTAAATACTGAAGACGTATTAGGTAAGAAAGGTAAGTGCTACGAATTACACGGTTCTATAAATACCAACAATTTAAAAAATAAACACGTTTCCAAAATTACTCAAACTACGATTAAAAAGAGGGGATGTATTTAGTCAAATATAACTTGGACAGGATAAAATACTACATACGTGTAGTCACAGATTACTAATTTACTAAATAGGCTACATAAAACTCAAACTCAAACTCAATCATTTATTTATTCAATTAGACTTCTTCTAGAAGCACTTTTGAAACGTCATTACATATTTTGCACGCCTCATAAGCGAAGCGTTGAGGTGGGTACTACTGTCACTTCGCGCAAAACATCTGATTTTTCAAACTTAAAATGTCTTTATGTATCATACATTGCACTTGTAAGATAATACATACACACACATATTAAGAAAAAACACTATTTTTAACGTTCATGATATTTTTGATGTCATTTTTGTTATTTAAACTAGTTAAAAAACAGTTTAAAAAAGTTCTGTCTTGGACGTCCGTGTGTCTGTATGTGCGGATCCTTTTTCTTGTTAACACGATAGCGACCGAAATACTTTACTAATCGAGTCTTTTTTTTTCTCTTACGCTTGAGTATGCTCAGGAATAGAACCCTTTCATTTTTCAGAGTCTGATTCGATGTGGTTTAATTGTTATTAAATAAACAAAAATAATAATTAATAAATATTTATTAAAAAAAAATTATGAGGCGTGCACTTTTGGATTTTCCAAATTATTTAACATTTACCACCGATTCGGAAGGCAGTAGGTATCTACGGAGACGAACCGGCAAGAAACTCCATAGTTTTTCTTTTTAATCATGTCAGTTTTACAATTTAATGAAGAAAGCTAGTCTCCTATAATCAGCCTCTAAATATATTATGTATGTCCATAAATATTTTATATCTATGTTTTCACTATCCAATAACAACATCTTGCAACAAAATTACATCCACACGCGTTCCTAATAGTCGTGCAATAACAAAGAAATATATCGACGATGAAGTATCAATACCTCCTAACTAACATTTTAGCGATTTTCGTTTTATTGCATTTTCGTACTTAAAATAGAGTAATACATAGGCCCATAAAGGTCATTTCTCTGTAAACAGTCAATTTGAGCAAATATTAAAGTGTAGCAATACCTTATAACAAAAGTTGCGTCATTTTTGCTGGCAATATATTCTAAGTACACCCTGACGCGTCCGCTCTATGTTTTTAAGCACGCTTTCCTTGGGCTCATTTACAGTTTATTCCTGAGTTTGGCATGCTTTCAAACCAAGAAGAAAGTATCCTAACACGTGCTTCTCCATCAAACTCAACAAACCATCGAAAAATTGCCATTCTTGATGAGTTTTTTGATGCTTTTCCAAAACTACCATCGCATTATGCGCGTAAAGATACCAACAAATTGTTCGTAGAGTCAATTAAATTACTAAGCATTGATGTACATGTTACTGGTTTGACGAAACAGCTGCTGACCTGACGTCTAGCACTTTTGTTTCGTTTGTAATTAATTACCTGGTAAAGCATTGTGTTAGCCAACAGCTGCCTATTATTATATTTTCTGACGGATGCACTTACCAAAATCGCAACGCAGTTATGTCGAACGCACTATTATATTTTAGTTAAAAGTATAATATTACCATAACTCAAAAGTTTTTAGAACCCGGTCACACACAAATGGAATGCGATTCAGCTCATAGCACCATTGAACGCCAACTTATAATAATATACGGGCATTTCTCCGCAACTCGAGGTCAAGCGCCTATTTTGCGTGAGGGAGGGAGGTGGGGGAAACCAGCTAAAACTGAAACCACCCGAGCACATGAAGCCAAGCAGCTTGGAAGGGCTGCCGAAGGCTTCAGGGAGGGACCCGGGAGACCCCAGGTGTCTTGCCCTGTACTCCGCAACCCCCGTACATTCCATGATGACGTGGGCTGCCTTTTCCTCGGACGCCATGCATGCTCTGCATAGCGGACTGTCTGTGATCCCTAAATTAAAGAGATGTTTGTCGAAGGGGCCGTGCCCTGTGAGGGTCCCTGTTATTACACGTAGTTGCATCTGCGTAGGTTGAGAATCTGACGTGCAAGTCTAGAGTCAATGTTTGTTAGGGCTTCTCTGGCATGCTTGCAATCAGATCTGCTTGAACATTCTGCTTTTTGTGCAGTGCTAGTGAGCTGGGTAATCATCCGCCGGATCCAGCTTGCAGGTAGCGGTATAATGGGAAAAGGTCCCATGACATGATGTTTCAGATGCCCTTCTGGCTAATATGTCAGCAGCATCGTTTCCTCGTGAGTTACTGTGTCCTTTTATTCATTGTAGTAGGTACTAGGGAATTTCCCAGATCACATACCCTAGTTAGGGCTAGGTGACACTCTAGAATTAACCCTGCAGTGATTTCATGGGTTTTGATTGCCATGAGTGCTGCTTTGCTATCCGATAGGATCCGAATCGAAAAATTGTTACATTCCTTTTGATTATGGCTGAAGCTGCAAGTAGAAGTCCTAGGCATTCAGCCTGAAAGACTGTATTATGGGGTCAGACACCGTATTACTCAGAGAAGACCCCAGCACCCGTGCCATTTTCAGTCTTGGACCCGTCCGTGAAGATGAGTAAATTTTCGACGCTGTTGTGCTCTGACGTGTGTTCATCTAGCTGTATCTTATATTTCTTGACTTGAACGCGATTATGCTACTATAACCAAAGCAGCAAGAACATCTCGTCCATAATATGAAGTTGAACAAATTGAAATAATGTTTTATATTCAAATCACTATCTTCGAGCATAATCACGTGTAGTGACAGGATTTTAAATCAACATTTTACTATAGTATTGATACAAAAACCTAATATTAAAATAAAAAAATGTTGTAATCTTAAGAACAATTTCTTCTAAGTATATTGGCAATAAATTGTATCTAAAAAATACGGCTTCCTGTTTAAATACAATTACAAGCAATATCTAATATCTCCATGTTTTTTTAAAAAGCTGTGAAGTTACATTTAATAAATGATTCCATGATATCTAATATCCTTTTATAATGAACGTTAGCTAAAATAAGAATTAAAAACAGTAACGAAAAAGAAATAAAACGTTTTTTTCGTCTACTGAAAAATGTAGTTTTTGTAGTTAGCATATATTGACACTTCATCGTCGATATATTAATAGAGAAATCAGCCAACATCAATAATAAAATAATAAAGAGCGTTGCGTCTACGAAAATGTTAAGAAAAGGACATATTAATTTTCCCTCGGACCCCCACATCGTGCTATCCCTCTCTAGCATTAGTGTATAACGTATTGCTATCTCACTCCCGCCCCCGCGCTTAAGTGTCAGGCCAGATGTTACAGTTTTATTGAAAAACTCGGCGCCATATTGCAATTGTGCCAGTGAATTAAGATGTAGAGATGGATAGAATAACGGTGCGTGATAATTGTTTTCGTTATTTTTGATAACGGTATTTTGGTAAACGTTATTCTTTATTTTTTCGAAGCTTCGGCGTCACCCGAGTTCTAATGATCACTTTACCTAGATTCATATAACCTATCTCTGCCTGCCAAAATTCATACTGGGGCTGTATTATGACCTCTTATTTCCAGACAGTTTAAGCCGTGAATTGAACTGACTGGCAAATTCATATAATACCATAATTAACCATGGCTGGTTATTGCGATCATAACGATCATACGGCCCCAGATCTGGCCGCTTTTCCCGGATTCGCCGGTAAAAATGAGGCTTTAAAATGGTGAAAGAATTTTTAAATTGGATTCAGTTTTATAGAAACACATTAAAATCCTATCTTAACAATCAGAAAGGAAAATAACATCGTGATCTAAAAAGTGTGTGTGTAGTGTGAAATTATATTTTATTTTATTTCAAATCAATTGACAACCTCGAACATCGAACCCACATAACATCAAATTAATTTGTTAAAAATTATCTTGTTATAAAGCGCTAAATAAACATTATTCAAACATACATGTTTATTAATTGTTAGTTTCTGGACAGAGTCCTACTCAACAAATCTTAAGGGCGACAAAACGCCCGGAGCGCTATCCTACACCTCTAAGGTCTAATTCACACGAGAGCTTTTTTAACGTCCGTTAAAAAAGCGTCCAAATAGAACAAATGCATTCCCAAGTATATGTTCACACGTCAGCGCTTTTAAAGCGCGACGCTTTTTTATCGCGCAGTGTTGTATTTTCAACGCTCGGCGTTGGGCGTTAAATAAAATAGACCATAGGAAACTTCTTACTATTATTCAGACGAGCGCTAAAAAAGCGCCTTACCTCAGAGTAAAAGCCAGTCGTTGTACAGGTGGTATCGCCAAACGCATGTTGGTATCTTAAAGTTTTATTTGAGGCCCCACTATTTCCAACAATTCGTCAAAAGTTGTTATAGACATTCGAAAATAATTAAAAAAATTTCCGGGGTATCTCTTCGTACAGTGTCACAAACTGCCCTTTTAAGTATCTCTGTTCATTCAGAGGATGTACCCAGAATGCCTTTTGTTTTCTTTTTCGTCTTTTAATAACACAAATCGCTAGTGCCATTAATTTAGCAGAAACCATTTCCACGTCCTACTGAAGCCAGAGACGAGACATGAGTGATTTTAAAGCGTTAGTATGAACAACCACAGAGAGAACGTTTAAAAAGCGCCAACGCCGGGTTTTAACGCAACGCTTTTTTAACTCTCGTGTGAATTAGACCTAAATGTCACTAATAATCAGGTCTTGCTTGCTCTCATTTTGCATTAATTAGACCATCGCACTCTAACGTTTTCACTCCCTTTCCATTGCACGTATCGCGATGGAACACATTCGACAAATCTGCATTGTGATGCAAAAACAACGATAAAGTTTTTGTGATAATATAGGCAATAGATCTACGCGATACACGTAGGGAAAACAAAAACGTATGAAAAAATGACCCACAGTAACTGTGTATTACACAGTAGTGTGAATTACTTCTCTATCTATGATTATTACGGTTTCTTTTTTATTAATAATTAATAACAAGAAAATATGTAAATAAAATAATTATTATTAGTATTATCATCGCCCAGGGGCGGATTTTAACTTGCTCCCGCCCTAGATGCCAAATTGATAAGCCGCTTTTCTTGCTTTTTATCATACAGTTTATAAAGTTAAATATTATTTGTATAATATTGTAATTGATACTGTTTCTTATCTTTAATGACAATTAAATGGAATCAAGTTTTTATTGTATTGACTTTTTCTTATTTTTAAAATTTATTGCGCCGAAATGTTTTCCGCGACTTAAATAATGACGCCCTAGGCTGGAAATTGGTTATTAAAACTTTAAACGCACACAATATACAAATACAAATACAAAAATACTTTATTGTGCACCACAGAGAGAAGTACAAGTAAGGACACAACACATTAATTAATAAAAGAGCACAACAGGCGGTCTTATCGCTCAAACAGCGATCTCTTCCAGACAACCTGGTGGACAAGGAGACGCAGTGCAAAAGTAATAAAAAACAATATTTATAAAAACAAAACATAAATTCATGATTGAACAATTTTGTTTAATAACGACTAATCTAAATGTGACATAAATTATAGAATAGGTGTGAAGGTATTCTTATAAAGTTATTAGTTATTACTTTGTAAGGTAGAAACTGTAACGTTGATATTTTATCCTATAGTTATAAAAGTAAAGGCCAGATGGCCGTCTTATTGATAAAATCACTGTTTAACTATTCATCAAACTCAAAAAACTCAAACATTTATTTATTCAATTAGACTTCTTCGAGAAGCACTTTTGAAACGTCATATTTTTACATATTTTTAACATTTACCACCGATTCGGAAAGCAGTATCTATGGAGAAGAACCGGCAAGAAACTCCATAGTTGCTCTTTTAAGGGCCGATTTTTCAATGCTTGGATAAAACTTATTCGTCGAATAATGTATAAAACTACCATTTTAAAAACGTCTTCTAATTGCCCGTATTTGACAGTTTACGTGACATTTTAATATTATCGTGTAATACTTTATTGGACGGATAAGTTTTATCCGAGCATTGAAAAATCGGCCCTAAATGTGACATAAATTATAGAATAGGTGTGAAGGTATTCTTATAAAGTTATTACTTTGTAAGGTAGAAACTATAACGTTGATGTTTTACCCTAAAGAGGACCTATAGTTATAAAAGTAAAGGCCAGATGGCCGTCTTATTGATAAAATCACTGTTTAACTATACATCAAACTCAAAAAACTCAAACATTTATTTATTCAATTAGACTTCTTCGAGAAGCACTTTTGAAACGTCATATTTTTACATATTTTTAACATTTACCACCGATTCGGAAAGCAGTATCTATGGAGAAGAACCGGCAAGAAACTCCATAGTTGCTCTTTTAAGGGCCGATTTTTAGGGTTCCGTAGCCAAAATGGCAAAAACGGAACCCTTATAGTTTCGTCATGTCCGTCTGTCCGTCTGTCCGTCTGTCCGTCTGTCACAGCCGATTTACTCGGAAACTATAAGTACTACAGTGATGAAATTTGATGGGAATATGTGTTGTATGAACCGCTACAAAAATATGACACTAAATAGTAAAAAAAAGAATTGGGGGTGGGGCCCCCCATACATGTAACTGAGGGATGAAATTTTTTTTTTCGATGTACATACCCGTGTGGGGTATCAATGGAAAGGTCTTTTAAAATGATATAAAGTTTTCTAAAAAACATTTTTCTTAAAGTGAACGGTTTTTGAGATATCAGCTCTCAAAGTCGTAAAAAGTATGTCCCCCCCCCTCTATTTTTATAACTACGGGGTATAAAATTCTAAAAAAAATAGAGGTGATGCATGCTAATTAACTCTTTCAACGATTTTTGGTTTGATCAAAGTATCTCTTATAGTTTTTGAGATAGGTTGATTTAACTGTAATTTATTATATTTGCTGCTACGGAACCCTTTGTGCGCGAGCCCGACTCGCACTTGGCCGGTTTTATTCAATGCTTGGATAAAACTTATTCGTCGAATAATGTATAAAACTACCATTTTAAAAACGTCTTCTAATTGCCCGTATTTGACAGTTTACGTGACATTTTAATATTATCGTATAATACTTTATTGGACGGATAAGTTTTATCCAAGCATTGAAAAATCGGACCTAAATCAACTATAGGTTGCTGGTTGTCAAACTTGCTATTAATGTATTTTAAACTGTGATTAACTCACCATTCACACTGCTCTTAGCTGTATCTCTCTCCTCACCCAGTATGGCACTGACACTAAATTTCAACAATGGCTTTTTCGGCTCGTTATAATCATCACAGTTTTTAACCATGTCCTCCGTTTTATCTCTAACATCTTCATCACCAGAGTTATCTTGGTAATTGTGTAGATTGAAGCGTTTCTCTAATTCTTCTAAGCGTCGTATGCCGGATTTTTTGCAGGTGTACGGTGGGCAGTCGTAGGAGCCACAGTGACAGCGATGTCTTAAGGATGGTATGTTTAAAACCTCCTTTTCGCGATCCTCATTTCTGTAATACTCATGATTGTAGTATACAGCTTCGTTCTTTATAAAGCTTTCATCTTCATTGCTTTTGGAATCGTCATCCTCATTCTTATCAGTCGCTTCGTCGTTACGTATCTCTTCGTCGTTTTCAGCCATTTTCGTTTCGTCTACTTCAGGAGAATTCTCTCTAGATCTTTCGAAGTTACGCTGCAAAACGTAGTTTTCTAACTGCTGGTTTAAATATTGGTTGTGGAAGTTGACCGATTTCTGCTGATGCAAAATGTTATCCACCAAGAATGGGGAGGTCATGTTAAAATTATTCGCGTTCGAATTGTTGTAACACAGATTCTGTATTGTTTTCAACATATTTTCTTTTATAAACGGGTTAATTTTAAGTCCATGTTTTAAATTATCTGTAGGGTACATTATACGATCATAGCTTGCTGTTTTCACAACACTACACTAGTCATATTTGGAATTGTCTTTAAAATGACGTGAGGATAAGCGTATTGGAATGGAGAGAAATACGTGCAACCCCCACGGTGGTTGAACGTCGACTGACTCGAAAGGGAGTGGTTGCTAAAAGGGGCGGGATCGGGGTGGCTTTTTAGCCACGCTTTTGTAAAGGCGACCAATATAACCTGAACTTTCTGTCCCTTCTCTATCTATGAATGTAGTGGTTTAAGAAAAGAAAACAAGTACAATAATAGGGATCACATAAAATGGTTCGCGAGTTAAGAATACAGTATTGGCTTTGCGTTTGATACAGAGTAATATAGCCTTTATTGTGTTGTAATAAGATTGATTTGATCTTTTTATCGAGGTTTTTGTTAAGTTCTGTTTGCGGCTGGTTATTCATAGGCTAAATAAAGACAGAAGGATGTATGTAACGATCATGATTTTTTATTATAAGCTTTTTAATTTGAATAGATTTTTATATTTTGTTGTTGTAGCGTCGTAGATGGGTCTACGAGTTTCGTAGACGGTATAAAATAGCGAAGATACTTCTATGATTAGTGTATTAGAAATAATTGTAATGTTATCATGTTTAATAATAATTCTTTTTCGTTTATTTTTAAACAATTTGTAGGAAGTTGTATGAAAAATACTAAATAAAATAAAACCGGCCAAGTGCGAGTCGGGCTCGCGCACAAAGGGTTCCGTAGCAGCAAATATAATAAATTACAGTTAAATCAACCTATCTCAAAAACTATAAGAGATACTTTGATCAAACCAAAAATCGTTGAAAGAGTTAATTAGCATGCATCACCTCTATTTTTTTTAGAATTTTATACCCCGTAGTTATAAAAATAGAGGGGGGGGGACATACTTTTTACGACTTTGAGAGCTGATATCTCAAAAACCGTTCACTTTAAGAAAAATGTTTTTTAGAAAACTTTATATCATTTTAAAAGACCTTTCCATTGATACCCCACACGGGTATGTACATCGAAAAAAAAAATTTCATCCCTCAGTTACATGTATGGGGGGCCCCACCCCCAATTCTTTTTTTTACTATTTAGTGTCATATTTTTGTAGCGGTTCATACAACACATATTCCCATCAAATTTCATCACTGTAGTACTTATAGTTTCCGAGTAAATCGGCTGTGACAGACGGACAGACGGACAGACGGACAGACGGACATGACGAAACTATAAGGGTTCCGTTTTTGCCATTTTGGCTACGGAACCCTAAAAAGGAGAATAATAGTAGTGAAACGAAAAAGTGAATATTATAACAATGAAACATGCAATTTCCTTTATTATATTATCACGTATTTATATTTTATAGTCATTTTTATCTAACATCCACCTCCGACCGCGATTAGGTCAAGACTGACTGAATTAACGGAAAAAGCGTTTCCAAGAAAAAGCGTTCCAAATTTGAAATTAGCCACACCCACCAATTGTTATTGGCTGTTTATTTCAGTTCATAACGTTATAAGCGACATGACGTCTACAATTGAATTTGAGCTTTAAGTCTTTAGAATTAAAGTTGATTTTTGTTTAGAATATATTTGTTAATATTGAAAAAAAAATGAGGGTAACCGTTTGAATGTATGAATTTTATACGTCTGTGTTTGAAGGAGACTAATGGTTTATAGTCTGGAGAAAATTGTTTAAACGAATATGACTTGTTCATTGTTATTTATCGTATCGTAAGGAATTGCCTTTTTAATGTACTTTTCGTTTATTTTTAGGTTAAGTGGTTATAAAATTGACTTGGAATGTTTAAGGTTCTATTCTCTGTGGTTCTTTATAATAAGTGTCTCATATCTACTTACTTATAAAGACTACATTTGAAACAATTTTGTATAAGTAATATTGTTCAATAGGTACTAGCCGCTTGACCCGGCTTCACCCGATCTATAAGGCAAATATTAAAGGGGAATTATAAAACGAGCGAACAAAAAAAAAATTGCGACTGATGATGACATACTGTATTAATAACTTGAGCGGTATGAATTTGACTAAGCGAAAAATTAACTAAACTGCCCCCCTAGCCAAGTGGCTTTCTGTTAGCGTAGCGTTCAATAGAATAGACTACGAATGTATGAGATTGACGTAACCTGTAGATACGTTTATCTACAGCCTACGTCAATCTCATACATTCGTAGTCTATTCTATTGAACGCTACGCTAACAGAAAGCCACTTGACTAGGGGGGCACGACGAATATTGATTTATAATAAAATCCAGAACGAGCTTACAAAAAGTGCATTGTGATAAATCCATTTCAAATATTAAAATTTTATCCGGGCGACTTCATTACTAAGTGAGCGACTGAAAATACAGAGAGGGCAACTTCAATATTAAGATAGATTAGATTTTTCTAAGTGAGGTTATACTTAGCGAACTAATAAAAAGTAATGCATCTTTAGAGGAGGCTGCCTAACATAATTTCTGGCACTGAGAGACCGGTTAGACCGCTACGGTGGACGCTAACACAGCCGTAATAAAGTTTAATATCGCGTGCGCTCTTTGATCGCGTTCGAGCTCGAAACTATATATCGTCAGTCTCAATTCTTATTTCGTTTATAACTAAAGTAATAATTGATCTAGAGAAAAAATATCTTGGGATTGGATAGTAAACTATATTTTCTTAATGTTAACATTTATTTTAGTCATAAAGTCCAAGTAAATCTTTAAAAAAATTTAATAATCCTTAAAAAAGGCATAATATTTGAATAAAAATTGAATCGAGCGAAAATGTTACAATTACGTAACTGTCTTGTACATGGAAAGAAAAAGACCCAATAAATCATATACTAAAGTTCCATTTTGATTGTATGTGTGACTGTTTCAGAATATTAATGCAAATTCACATAAAATTTAGGAAGCCTCCCCTTAACTCCCGTCACTTTAACTTCCGTCACTTTACCTAAGTACCGTCACTTTACCTACCGTCACTTTAACTTCCGTCACTTTAACTTGCGTCACTTTACCTCCCGTCACTTTAGCTTCCGTCACTTTACCTCCCGCCACATGAACTCCCGTCACTTTAACATCCGTCATTTTACCTCCCGTCACTTTTGTCATTCGTTATTTTAAACTACATTTAAAGTTTCCCTTTATTATCTATAAGCACCTATTCCCTAAATCGAAATAATTTTGACTTTAACTTTCACTTTAACTTTAACTCCCGCCACTTTAACTCGCGTCACTTTACCTTCGTCACTTTAACTCACGTCACTTTACCTCCCGTCACTTTTGTCATTCGTTATTTTAAACTACATTTAAAGTTTCCCTTTATTATATTCTATAAGTATCTATTTATCCCCTAAATCGAAATAATTTTGACTTTAACTTTCACTGTAACTCCCGCCACTTTAACTCGCGTCACTTTACCTCCCGTCACTTTAATTCGCGTCACTTTACCTCAATACACTTTAACTCGCGTCACTTTACCTCCCGCCACTGTAACTCCCGTCACTTTACCTCCCGTCACTTTAACTACCGTCACTTTATCTTCCGTCACTTTAACTTTACCCCCCGTCATCCAGGTGCATTTCAGCATGGAACGACAACGGCAAGAAGGAACTGATAGATCTCTCTCGACCCGAACTATTGCACAGGACGGACTTCTTTCCGGGGTTGGGATGGGTTCTGAGGAGTGAAGCGTATGTATAGCTTTAGAAACTAGAATATAAGTTGTTTTTGTATCTATAGCTTATATAGATTTTTTTTAATGTGTTATACATTAAAAAATTATTGTATTGTCACCGATCCTTGAAAAGTGTACAAAGTTTGAATTAAATCTGTCCGTTTTAAGTCGGAAAAAATCAAGTATACAAATGAAGTCGGTTACGCAGTTACGCCATGACGTGACGGTATTGCCATGACGCGATTTTAAAATTTTGAAAAACTTGAAGAAGTTTCACTTCAAAACGTGTTATTTTTGATATCAATATCGATTAGGTAATTTAAATTTGTATTAAGTATATCACCCCCTTTGTCCGTTACAAATTGGCATTGTATTCAAAATATGGGTTTTTAATAAGGGTCCCGGTTTAGTCGTTTAGGGTACAAACAGATTTGATTATCTTTATAGATACTGGTTTTTCATGTGGCTTCGTCTACGATTTTGATGATATTTTGTATGAAAATGTATTTCTTAATTTATTTAATTACAATATAAAGGTGTACGATATTTAAATTTAAAAATAATTTGCAATTTATATTATAAAATATAAATTGGGTACCTACTTAAGTACTTATATTTAAAGTTAAATTTAAATGTATTATACTTACGTAAGTCGATGGGTATGTGAAGTTATCTAATTTTTATTTATTTATTCATTTTACATAATGATCCTTTCGAAATTTTGACAAAAGTAAGTAAATTATTAGTTTCGTTAGGTAAGTATCTAATATTCTTCAAAACTCATACTGTTATTATTTTAATAACAACACCTACATATTCTTTCAATTTTCATCTTCTGTCTGAAATAAATTAAAAATAAATCAATAATTTCTAACAGACCATGATACTATTTGAGTTATTAATGGTGAGATATTAACTAAAATATGGGCTTAATATTCCCAACCGATTAGATCAAAAACCGGTTATAAATAAAAATTTAAAACCATATCACATTTAAATAATATGACAAATGAAACGAGCGTGAAATTCTAAAACGCGAATAATTTAAAGAATAAAACTATAAAAACATTTCACCAAATTAATCTGCGCGCCTAATTTCATAAACGGGAGCGAAACGAATTAAACAAAAGATGGCGGCACGTGCGTTCCCGCGCAAATGTCATCTGTCAATTGCATTCGGCCATAAATAATTATTTTCTAATTAACTATGGTTGACGCATCTGTAATAAAATATTTTAGCTGATTTTTATGTGATTTGTTTAAATGGGTACTTATTAGGGGATTAAATTAACTCATGTAAATAAAAGTTTGTTTTAGATTCAAACTTCTATTAGATACGTAGAATTATTATTGAATCTAATAATCTTTATATTGTGGAGATAAATAAAAAAGAGCGCGTGTAAGATTCAAATATATCTAAATCGTGGTTTAACTCCAGGACGTGACGGTATTGCCATGACGCGACTATTAAGCTATTATTACTACATAGAGAAGACACCACGAACAAAATCTGTGCTGCAAGCGCGGCGGCGTGGGGCGGCAAGTGAGTCATAGATTAAGCGATGTCATCGATTCACAGCTATAGAGGGGACTCTTTGTAAATATTCTGCCTATTAACACGGTTTGTGGATGATCCTTGTATTACTGATCGGCTGGACTCTTTGGCTCTCCGTAGAGATGTCGCATCTCTCTGCGTTTTTTACCGCATTTTCCACGGTGAATGCTCTGAAGAGCTGTTCGGTACAATACCAGCCGCCGAATTTCACCACCGAAGCGCACGCCACAAGCTCAAATTTCACCCACATCATCTCGATACTTGGCGTTCTTCCACCGTGCGTTTTAGGAGGAACTTCCTACCGCGCACTACTCCTCTGTGGAACGACCTTCCAAATTCGGCATTTCCCAAGGACTATAATTTAGAATACTTTAAGAAGAGAGCGTATTCCTCCCTCAAAGGCCGGCAACGCAACCACAATACTCCAGAGTCTGTGGTTGTTCATGGGCGGCGCCAATCATCGCTTTCTGTACGGTGACGCGCAAGCTCGTTTGCCGACTTATACATAAAAAAAAAAAAAAGACGTGACCATCGCGCTAAATCGACTGAGTGCAGTGTGGCCGGTTGACCTCAGTTGAGCGGAACATAAGTGATGTAGGCGGTGTCTTCTCTATAGGTAGTAATAGTATCTCAATGGACGCGACAATGGAAATTTTACTCTCAACGCGCCTATAGAAGTTTCTCTTTAACATGTATGTATTGCAGCTGTTATCCTTTTTTATACTTTTCGATTCTTTCTTCAAACGGCAAATGAATTGAGGTGTTTGAGGGGGGGAGGGGGTCTCGGCAAATATCACGCAAATTTTTTTTTCTAATTGAAACAAAACAAATCGCTCACTCTATCTAAAACGCTCTTTTGGTCCAAACAACCAAACAGAACATTTTTATTTTATTTATTTATTGTAAATAAACAATTAACGAACAAACAATTATTTATTGCAAACAAAACCATGAACTAACGATATGGCATAGCAAAAATAATATTTTTTATTGCGGCCAAGTTTGGTGAGCTTTGATAATTTCAATTTTATTTCACTTTAATGAAAGTTACGCCATCTATTGCTAAATAGCAGGAATTACACTTACTTGACAAACGAATGGATGCCTGTCAACGGCATCTAGCGAAGAATAGAAAAAGCACATGACGCTGGTTGCTCTTGAATATTGTTCTATTATTTGGATAATAGATGACGCTAAATAATATCTCATACTTAAATGTGAATACTTAAAATATCGTTTAGATCGATACCTATTTAATATTTATACTGGATAATATTTGAAGCAATAATTTATTAGAATCTCTAAAAACTAAATATCATATGTTTATGTTTATTGTCTTTACACGATCGCTAGCTTACTATGGTGGCTTCACGTTGTTTGTTCGTAATACGGCGTCCGTCTTTTTTTATACGTCCATGGTTATACAGATGAAATTGATTCTTAATTATATTGTTTTGTAATGTAAAAAATAATAATTAATGACTTATTATTTAAAAAAAACTTAACAACTGCAGGTAGGTTTTTTAAATAATTAATGTGAATTGACTTTTAAAATTTTTAATAAGAGAAATTAAATAAACGGAAATTATCAATACAATAATTGACGTACATATTTTGACAAATTAGAGCGTTTTCACATTATCCGATCCGATATCGGATATCGGACGCCGATAGCCGATATCCGATATCGGATACAATTTTCCCTTTCACATTGTCCGATAAAATCCTTCCGATATTATCATGAGTGTTGCCAGAAATTTTTAGAGAAAACTAAACTAAGTTGCCAGTTGATAAAAAAAGGTATAATTAAAAAAAAATCAAATGATAGATCATATCATAAAATTAAAACCTTAAATTGTTGTCATCACCATAATTAAATAATTCTTATTCTTTTAATAATATTAACAATAACAAGTATCCTACTTTTAAGAAATAGCTCTGTATAATTGGCGCATGCTGTGTTAACCTCTAATTATTTGTTACTTTATCGCAAGAACTATATGTTATGTAAAATTTATATTTAAGAATCATTGTAAACAAATGTTGGTTGACCAAATAAATAAAATAAAATAAAATATGTATTTTTAACAAGACGTACCTAGTCATTTAGTCATTTTTTCACTGTATACATTTATAAAAGTTCATGTAGTACCTATGATAAATTTATTAAGTGATACAATCTTTGTTCACATTTTCTATTCTTTTTCTTATTACACTGTAAATAATATTGTCACCCGTTAAAATATATATTTTATAATATGATTGTTGTAATTTCCTGTAATTAAAGATACATAAATTATTTTAGTGTCGCAATTATTTTAGAACTAAGAGTTTTCAAATATTCTTTGTTGTTAATTCAAAATAAAAACAAAATCGGTGTGAAATCTCCTCCTTTTTTTGAAGTCGGTTAAAAACAAAGCACTCAATGACAACAATACAATAAATAGCACAACCACAGAGCACAACCAACATCCGAGTAGGAGGAGGAGCGAGGCAGAATGAGTTAAAATAAAGATGATAGACACTAATATTTTCGAAGATAGATATTTGAATTTAGGAACGCAATATATTTTTGTTTACTTCAGTTCAGCCAATTGCCGTATATTTTTATACGGTAATTAAAATAGCTGCCGTATAAATCGTATTTTTAATGCCTATAAATACTTAAATGTGTGTTTTCTTAATAAAAAAAGGTTTCTTTTAATAGAAAGGATTTTAGGTTAAAGCAAAGAATTTTTTTAAAGATTTAGCGTCCTATAAGACTGAAAATACACACACTGAAAATACAACACAAACTAGTGCTTTTTTGCTGTTGGTATACTGCCTTTTCGAAAATTGAGTTGGCAACACTGAACATTATCGTCCGATAGCTCACGGGCATATCGGTGTCGGCTCCGATATCCGATATCGGATCGGACAATGTGAAAGACAGGTACATATTTCATACATTTTACTTCCCTCCGATATCGGATATCGGCTATCGGCTTCCGATATCCGATATCGGATCGGATAATGTGAAAACGCTCTTAGTGTTATACAAAATATTCTTCAAGAAGTTATAAAAAGTGCATTTTACTTATTTAAGTAATTTTAATATTAAGATTTGAATAAAATAAAAGTACAATTTTAATTTGTTATTATAGAGTTATTAAAATATTGAATAATAATATGCATTGATAGTCTAGAACGCTGTCATAGACAACATTTCATTATCTGTGGCACAGTATCGTTATTCAAAAAAAGTAGCTCGGCCAATCAAATTCAAATTTTCATCTCACCGGTCGAATCCTTCGCCGTGATTGGTTGATCGATTAAACAGGTGCTATGCGTCATCCGCCATAACGATTGTGAATTTGTGAAAGTGAGCTTTGTTTGATTGCACGAAATAACGAAGTTTTCGTGTGTTTTTAATTAAAAGTGTTTTATATGTGTGTTTAAAGATGAGTGATTGGTATAGAATGAAGACGGGATTTAAACATAACTCTTCGGAGTTGTCAGTGGAAACATCTGGTGAAATGTCAGACTCAATGTTTTCGGACAATCTGAGCCCCATACCGGCTTCAATAGTGCCTAGGAAGTTGGATTTTAGAGACTTCGACGATGAAGAATATCGGATTAAGGATGCATCTCCAGCACCAGCATCTTTGAGTCCACCTTACAAGCGAGTACGAGCATTAAAGTGAGTAGTTCCCAGACCTTGCTTTTCTCGCCATAAAACACCACGTTATATCAGTTTGTGGTTTAGATTCATGTTCTATATGCGTAAATAACGGATAAAAGCCGTTTGTTACACTTTTAATTCATAACATTGATCAATTCACTCTGCATTTTTGTTATTGACAAAGTCAAACATGACAGGAACATGCCCACACATTGCCAAAGTGAAAGTTGAATGTGGAATTCGCCTAGCATTTACTGTTATTCCTTCGTAAACATACAAATTTACATAATATATACCTCATGATCATATTAAACACTTAAAAAGCAATTCGAACATGATTTTTCGTAAATTTTATGTGTCACTTAAGTTATAGGCCAAACTTTTACACAACTTTTGCAGTTTTTTCTTCAAGATTAGAATATCTATAATCAGTAATTATTTGTCTCTATAAAAGTAATAACGTCCAAAGTATGTAAATACAAGGAAATATATAAAAATGTAAATTAATGACAAACCAAACATAAAATGTTCTAGAAGGAATCATTCAAATGTTATTTTGATAGTTATATTGTAAGAATCAAAAATAACAACGCAAATCATATTGTTAAACCAATATTGTGTTGATGGATCACAAACAATACTATGGAATACAAACTATACTTGGAATACAAACATATAGAATACAAATTCAATTCAGTTATAAACATTTATTACCAACTAGCGGTCCGCCCCGGCTTCGCCCGTGGTACATATTTATGTTTTCTCTACATAAGAACCATCCTCGTACTTCAAGGAATATAATAAAAAAAGAATTATCGAAATCGGTTCAGCCGTTCTCGAGTTATGCGCTTACCAACACATTTTGCGATTCATTTTTATATATAAGACTAGCGGTCCGCCCCGGCTTCGCCCGTGGTACATATTTACGTTTTCTCTACATAAAAACCATCCTCGTACTTCAAGGAATATAATAAAAAAAGAATTATCGAAATCGGTTCAGCCGTTCTCGAGTTATGCGCTTACCAACACATTTTGCGATTCATTTTTATATATAAGAAGATTTTGAATTAATTATTTTTTAAATAGTCTTGTAACAATTATGTAATAAAACCTTGAGGAATTGAACTTCAAAACAACATGATTTGTTATTTTTATTTTTCTAAGATGGGCGAGTCAACATGCAATTAAGTATTACTAGCTTTCGGCCCGCGGCTTCGCCCGCTTTGTCTAAAACATAATAAATTATATACTAAAACCTTCCTCTTGAATCACTCTTATCTATTAAAAAAAACCGCATCAAAATCCGTTGCGTAGTATTTAAGATTTAAGCATACATAGAGACATAAGGACAGAGAAAGCGACTTTGTTTTATACTATGTAGTGATGATTATTAACAAACTAGCTGTGCCCTGCGGTTTAACCACATTACTCCCCTCCTGTTGGTCTTAGCATGATCAATAAAACAAACAAACAGACTCTCAGTTTTATAATATTTTATTATCCATACTAATATTATAAATGCGAAAGTAACTCTGTCTGTCTGTCTGTTACTCAATCACGCCTAAACTACTGAACCAATTTGCATGAAATCTGGTATGGAGATATTTTGATACCCGAGAAAGGACATAGGCTACCTTTTATTGCGAAATATGTACCACGGGCGAAGCCGGGGCGGACCTCTAGTACTAAATAACTTGTTGAATTAAATAAAACTTGCTATGTCTATAAGTTATAGCCTACTTGACTTATACATTTAGGGCTGATTTTCCAATCCTTGGTTAAAACTTATTCATCGAATAACGTATTAAACTACCATTTCAAAAGTGTATTGTAATTGTCCATATTAGACAGTTTACAGGTGACATTTTAATATGTTTGTGTAATACTTTATTGGACGGATAAATTTTAACCAAGGATTGAAAAATCGGCTCTTATTGTAATTAATCTAGAAAGTTCTGGAATAATTAAAGTTCAGTATGTTGAACTATATTGACTTAATTCTTGATGTAATGACACATTTACATCAAACGAGCGAATGCTCAGTCTAACCTCACTTTGTCAAATTATTTTAATTTAAAAAGGTATAGAGCATTCTTTCGTTGTTCTTAGTGTGTACGAAAAGATATGCAATGTTCTAATACAACAAACAATAAAAGTCCTCAATAATGTACATAATTTTATCAACAAAAAATGGCTTGTAACTCTTAAATCTAAAAATAAGTATATGTAGTTTTACTAACACTAGAATAAGTACTACTAACAATATATGGGCAATGCTGCCTGATACAAATAAAGAAATAAAAAAAAAATAAAATAAAAATACTGAACAACACTGAATACAAGTCTTTGTTTACACTAAAAGATCACGAAAGAATGCTCTTGCTCTAATTCTAGCTCTATGTTTGTTTGATGTGAATGCACCATTATATTCATGCAGGTTTCAATTTAAATTTGAAACTTTATAAACTTGCAAGTGCATAAGAATAGTAAATTTGACTCAATTACCGCCAATTTAAAAATAGCCTCCATAAATAAAATATCCTCTACTAAGATGAACTGGTAGAAAAATTGAAAATTATAACGTTAAATTGCAGCTAAAACTGATTTGATTAGTAATGCATACATCAATCTCTTTTTCAAATCTCTCAAAAAACTAATATGCGACAGCCGGATCCAAACAACCACAACAACCACACCATCCAACATAACAAAAATAAATTGCACCCCAAGCCGGCTTGTCACCGTGGGGGAAGAAGACAAACACCCTCCATACAAATCAAGACATTATAATTCGAAGATCACGGAACATATTCATATCTGTACACTGAATACTCGGACACTAAGAACAGAAGAGAGCCTGAAAGAACTGGAAATAGCCATCTCTAATATAAAATGGGACATACTGGGCATCAGCGAGATGAGAAGGCCAGGAGAAGGGATAGAAGAAAAGGATGACTATATCCTGTTTCACAAAGGAGAACACACCGGTCAAAAGGGCGTAGGTTTCCTTATTAAGTCTACAATGAAGAAAAACATTCTGGGATTCGAAGGAGTTTCAGACAGAATTGCGGCAGTACATTTAAAATTCCGGGTTACAGGAAGAACTGGGCCATCTTTCAAATATATGCCCCAACAGAGCATTCGGGGAAATCAGACATAGACTACTTCTATGACTGTTTAGCTGAAGCAATAAAACCGTACTACAACAAAAACATAATTATCATGGGCGACTTTAACGCACAGGTTGGTGAAAAGCAAATTGGAGAAGAATTCGTAATCGGAAGGTTTGGTCACGGAAAAAGAAGCCAAAACGGACAGAAACTAGTAGAATTCATGATGGAAAATAACCTTTTTCTAATGAACTCACGCTTCCTCAAAAATCCTAAAAGTAAATGGACGTGGTGCTCTCCAGGTGCTAAATTCAAAACTGAAATTGACTTTATTTTAACAAACAAAGCAAGTGCGTTCTCAGATACCAACGTAGTCAAAAACCTCAACTTCAACACAGACCATCGTATGGTTAGGAGCTGCCTAAGTTTAAACCAACCCAAAAGATCCAGGAAAAACCTCGCCAATAATGATGAGCCGCTCAAAATATCTGAAATCAGTCACCATAACAATCCCCGCACAACAGAATCGTTCAATGAAATCATTACTTCTGACGCAGAAACTGGTATTAAATACGAGAGATTGCAAAACAAACTGAAAGACATGCTAATCAGCAAACCAAAGCGTAAGGAAAGCTACTTAAGCAAAGAAACAATGGAACTATTAGATGAAAGAAGAGCACTAATATCAAATAAGGGGGACAGGGATAGACGCCAAAAAATTTCGAATCTTAGCAAGAAAATAAAGGAAAATATGAGGGATGACCGCAAGAAACAAAGAAATAGAGTCTTGGAAGAAAATATAAAAAGAACAGGAGGAGCAAAAAAGGCTATGAAACAACTAAGTGAACACGGCAAAGAATGGATACCTAAATTAAAGCAACGCGAATCTCATTTAACTAATCGACTCTCAATACAAAAACTAGCTTCGGACTATTACCGCCGACTGTATACTGATCCAGGGAAAGACCCAATACTAGAAGCAAAAGAAACAAACGGAAATACAGTTGACGAAGTACCAGAAATACTGGCCTCAGAGGTAACCAAGGCAATAAATTCCCAAAAACTCGAGAAAGCCCCAGGGCCGGACAAGATCCCTAACGAATTACTCAAGGGAACATTAGAGGAAATTAGTCCTGTGCTGGCAAAACTTTTCAATGAAATACTACAAACAAGACAAATCCCGGAAGAATGGACCAAGTGTCACATAATTCTTTTACATAAAAAAGGCCCTAGAGACGAGATTGAGAATTACAGGCCTATCTCTCTTATATCCAGCATATACAAGGTGTTTGCTAAAGTCATCCTGGAAAGGATATCACCAACGCTGAACGAGAGCCAACCTGTGGAGCAGGCGGGATTTAGGGGGAAATTCAGCACATTGGATCACATACACACACTAAAGCAGCTGCTACAAAAGTATAACGAATACAACAAACAACTGTACTTGGCATTTATAGACTACTCAAAGGCATTCGACAGCCTCAGGCACCACTACATTTGGCGCAGCCTTGAACAACAAGGGGTCCAGAGCAGTTACATAGAATTGCTTAACAGTTTATACACATCTAGCAAGGCCTGTATTAAACTGGAATCTACAGGAGAACCATTCCCTATTCAAAAGGGCGTGCGACAAGGCGACCCTCTCTCTCCTACGTTATTTAACGCTGTACTCGAGCACATCTTTAGACAGCTTAACTGGGACCACTTAGGTGTGAATATTAATGGAGCTCGCCTAAATCACCTAAGATTCGCCGATGATCTGGTGCTTATAGAAGAAGACCCTGAAACATTGCAACTAATGATGCAGAGCCGCAAGGCTCTGCATCATTAGTTGCAATGCAATGCAAAGTTGCAATGCTTTCTCTGCTTGCATCTGCAAAGATGCAAGCAGAGAAGTTGGCCTGGAAATCAATGCCAGTAAAACAAAATTAATGTCAAACTCTAGTGAACTAGACGTTATGGTAGATGGCAAAAGGATTGAATATGTCAAAGAATATATTTACTTAGGACAGATAATTTCCCCTTCAGATGATATGACAAAAGAAATTAACAGACGAATAGCCCAAGGATGGAGAAAATACTGGTCGATGAAGGAAATAATGAAAAGTAGGGTACTGGACAATCATATAAAAAAGAAAACGTTCGACACCTGTATTCTCCCAGTTCTCTCTTATGGCTGCGAAACCTGGTCGACAACACACTACCACAGAGAGAAGCTTATAAAATGTCAACGTGCCATGGAACGAAGCATGCTAGGGTTGAAAATTAAAGACAGAGTCAGGAACACAGACATAAGGAAAAAAACAAAGCTCACAGATATACTTACCCGGATAGACACCCAAAAATGGAGATGGACAGGTCATTTGCTACGCCATCCTATTAACAAATGGAGCAAACAAGTCACTCTCTGGCTACCAAGAGACGGCAAAAGAAGCAGGGGTCGTCAAGTCAGAAGATGGGAAGATGACTTGAAACAGACTGCGGGACCATTTTGGATGAGAGTAGCAAGGGACAGGTTACATTGGAAAGAATTGGAGGAGGCCTATGCCAAAAGACACACCGAACTTAGGGACCTCTTGTAACCCTATGTTTAGGAATAAAAGGCATACATCAATGATGCACATAGTATGTAACAACATTTATTTCAACCCTTTATTAGTTAATATTTTAAAGAAAATTAGGTGGTGTCAACGGTGGATATCAAATATTTTCATTGCAAGTTTCAACCAAATAGTTGCTGAGGTTTAGCTTTTTAACCATAACAAAAAAACCTTACCATTTATAAAATTCGCATGTATTTTCTATTATAACGGTGCAATTACATCAAACGAACATAGTGCAAGAGCATTCTTTCGTGATATTTTAGTGTAAAGGAATACTCATATTCAGTGTTATTTAGTATTAGAACATTGTTAGAATCATTTTTTAAATGCACTAAGAACAACGAAAGAATGCTCTACAGGATTCTTCTTTCAGCTTTGTTTTGAGAAGAATGCTGTAGAGCATACTTTCGTTGTTTTAGTGCAGGCGTAGGTAATACAAATCTTAATACTAACCTGCTAGTATTATATGCTTCCTAGATATAGTATTATTTTTTCATTTCATTGCTATTAAAATTGTTTAAAAAAAATGGAAGAAAAAATCATGACATAGTATAATTTGCTAATTTGACTAAATAACAAACTCCATACAACAAAATAATCATTATATTACATGAATCTCTGCGTATATACAATAAAACAAAGTTACTGTAACTGTCTGACCACCCCTATGTATGCTTAAATCTTAAAAACTATGAAACGGAATTTGATCTGTTTTTTATCAATAGATAGAGTGATTCATGAGGTTTGAGTATGTAATTTTAAATCAATAAAGGGGGAAGTTAGTAAAATATAAATTGCAGTAGGTATTCAGGAAATTTAAAGTAATATGCAAATCATAAGGCACTACAAATCTATGATTAAAATACTAAACTAAGTATTCAATTCTTGATATCTTTTTATCAGTATCAATTAGCTTAATAACAAACATCATACAACTTAATCAAACCAATATATTACACTAGCTGCGCCCCGCGGTTTCACCCGCGTGACTCCGCTCCTGTTGATCTTAGCATGTTGATATACAGCCTATAGCCTTCCTCAAAATGGGCTATCAAACATCGAAAGAATTTTTCAAACCGGACCAGTAGTTCCTGAGATTAGCGCATTAAAACAAACTCTCCAGGTTTATAATATTAGTATAGATAAATAAATAAGCAAAGATTGTATGCAAATCAAATTCAACAACGTAGTTCCCGAGATTATCGTGTTCAAACAAACAAACTCTTCAGCTATATAATATTAGTAATAGATAAATCAATAAGCAAAGATTGTATGAAAATCAAATTGAACAAGTTCCATCATGTCCGATTTCCTCACAACATAGTCGCAACTGGTTTTTATTGTTGACTCAAATCCTTGCAAATGTTTTGGTGAAACTGGTTTGGTGATTTCCAGTTTGGTTATTCAGTTCTGTTTAAAATGATTGTTAGGTGGGATTAGTTATGGGGTCGTTTTTAAATGGCCGTTGGGTAATAATGGTTATGTTGTTTTTAACATATTATAAAGGACTAGCGGTCCGCCCCGGCTCGCCCATGGTACCTACATGTTTAAACTATCCTATCTCTCAAGTTGGATCGAACTGCACATGGTGTGCGAATTTTATTATAATTGGTTAAGTGGTTTAGGAGTCCATTGAGGACAAACATTGTGACACGAGATTTATATATATAAAGATTACTAAACACAAACTCAAACATTTATTTATTCAATTAGGCTTCTTTTATAAGCATTTTTGAAACATCATACCATTTTTTAACATTTACCACTGATTCGGAAAACAGTATCTATGTCACTATTATACAAAAACATTGCATCTTCTTTAAATGGTACAGATTATGTACATTAAGAAATTGACCTACTTATAAATTTTAATAATTAAGTATTAATTCTAAAAGTTTATATTATGTAGCATTCCATTTCATTCATCAAAACCTCTTAGAATAATAATCTTAATATATATAAATCTCGTGTCACAATGTTTGTCCTCAATGGACTCCTAAACCACTTAACCGATTATAATAAAATCGCACACCATGTGCAGTTCGATCCAACTTGACAGATAGGATAGGTTTTATCCCGGAAATCCCACGGGAAAGGGAACTATGCGGGGTTTTCTCTGAAAACGCGGGCGAAGCCGCGGGCGGAAAGCTAGTATAGATTATAGGTAGTTACTTGGAAATAATAAAAGAATATTTTATGTATATTAGGTAAACAGATACAAGTAAAATTCCACACCACATGTCCACACATGAAAACAATAACAGGGGGTGTCATTTAAAGTTATTTAGTTACAGCACAGACTAATAATAATATACTACGTATACAACAGACGGTTCACTCCATACAAAAAAATATGCACTATGAATTTACGCAATTAAAGCGCCAGTGGGGAATAAACGTACTACATGTTCGATTATATCTCTTGGTATTTTGCTTTTAACACACTAGATGGCACGTTAAACACAGACTTGATGTTCTTTTCCTTCCAGAGCCACTAGATGGCACTAATGTAAATATATGTACACGTACCTTTTATTTTCAAGTCTTTGGCGTCACACTTGACAACTGTCAACTGTCAACATAATATTTTGTTATTTGTACCTACTCGGATTTTTAATTAGACAAAGCTGACTCACAGAGTACCTACATTATTATGACTGGTATTTAGTTCAGTTCAGTGGGTCGACACTTAGAACATCGTTTTGATTAGGCTTCCATTATCAAGCAATTTTAAACTTCATTCAATTGACATAGAGTTCAAATTATTTTGTACTTTTCCAAGACCTAAGGTCAAGTCTGGCTTGCCAACATTTAGAAAAAATAAAAATATTTCTAATGTTGGCCTCTCCGATGTAATCATATAATAAAAGATTTAATATTTTAGTTTTAATTATTTATTATTATTTCTTCTTTTTTTTTAAACCTTATTTTTGTACATTTTAATTTTAAGCTAGTACATTAATAAATTATTTCTTTCTTTCTTCAATTTCTTGTCAATGGTTAAGACTTAAGCATAGACAACGTCTTGATGTTGATTTGTTGTTTGAAATTTGAATTCAAAATGGCGTTTTATTTTATTGTTTTGGTGGATGTTTACAAAGTTTGTTCTTCATAAATCGTAAATTTAGATAATTACTCAGTTAATGTACAGTACATTTTTTAATTTGTAATATTTCTGCCAAAAGTGAAAAAAGAAGAAAAAGTGTTATATTGTGTACCCAAACAATGTTAAAATCTTTGTGTGTAATAATTATTGTGATTTGTGACTAAATATTTGCAATATGTACCCAATGACTGTTCTATAAGGAAGATAAAACATAATAATTACATAACAATTTATGAGAAAACGTCTCTAACACGTCATGTTCTGGCTGTAGAATCAATTGGAGGAGATATTATTATGTCCAAAGAAAACAACGGCTTCTTCATATACAATTCCAATATGGCGATCCGAACGGCAACGATAATTAATGTATTGGTATCGAAATTTAGAACGAGATTTAATATAAATCCCGCAAAATATTTCAAGGAAAAGTATAAAATGTGAATCTAGTTATATTCACATAATATTTAAGCCGAATTCAGTCCTTTATGCCTAAATAAAGATATTCAGTAAAATTCAAATGGAATTATCCATTTTTGCTGATATTAGTTAGTTCTTTAAAGAAACGAATCTTCAATGGCGGCGCTTATCATTCCCTCTCGCTCACACACGGCCGTACGGTATGCAAAAAAAAAATGGAAAAATAAAATTACTAAAATGTATTTGATTTTCCCTATAATAGTTTTTATCATAAATTTACAATGACAATTATGCATTTGCGAAAGTAAATAATGTTTTATTGGAATTTGACAAAATATGTTCTTTGGGAAAAGTTGTTCAGTTTTATGGGCTTATTACAAGTATTATGGGGATTTTATTACATTCTGTATACGTAAATATGATAATTCATATAAATACACAAATACAATAACAAAAAAGTTTGTCAACAAACAATTTGAAATAATTAATAAAATAATTATCAATTTACGTTATTTTTATTTTCTTTTTTGATGATCCTACCATCTGTCAAAGTCAGCTTTGGCCGCCATTGAAGATTCGTTTCTTTATTGAACTGACTAATAATAGTGAGTTTTAATATTATATAAAAATGTTATTATATAATTAATATTAATAAACTTATTCATCTACATTGTTGTTTTGTGTACGTTGTTATGTGTACTATAAAATAATTTATTTCACACATTTCCATGCGATTTTAGGAATCACATACATTTCCTGGGAATTTTATACAATGACGGATTACATACATTTCCGTTAACATATACTTACAATGTTTATAATTATAATGATAAATAGGCAGAAAATAACGGTCTATATAATGTTATGTTATATTATAACCAGTAAATAAAATAAATATTTAATTAAAGTTTATGTGTAAACTGTAATTCGATACAAATGCAGGGTTAGAACAGGATTTTAAAATATGTCTCCGGTATAAATTGGAAACGAAAATTATTAATATTTGTCAAACTGGTTAAATGGTGGTGGAATGTTGTTCCAACACTTATGGCTCTTTCAATTTATGCGTTTCGTATCGGACCGCTAGTCGCTACAGTGCCGAAGCTGTGCGTTTGTCGTACGGCGCACGGCCGGTCGTTTGTTTTCATACAAAATGCACGGTGCGGCAACAGCGCGGCGTCCGTACCGCGAACGCTCGACAGCAGGACGGCAATCTACAGATCACCCATATTTGGCAATCTCGCTTCACCTAATGGCCTTGTCTGTTCAAGCCGAAATTAATTAATTACCTACTGCAAAAATTAAATAATTTAGATTACCTGGAAAAGACAAGGAAAATAAACTTTAAACAAGTGTTCGACCGATTATTACCAAGTAGGTAAATAAATTAATGACAAGACAAGGTAATTAATGCTAATAATTTCCTAAAGAAAACATTTTTTTCAAAATTTTCACATAATAGGTACTAGTACCTAACTAGACTCAAAAGTTTATGATAAGTCAATGAATGATAAATAGAATAGGTACTTATGTTTAAGTAAAATGAAGTAGTTTATTTTACAATAAATTAATCTTATAAATTACCAACTTTCATTCTACGGCTTCAACCGTGTGCCTTATTTAATCCCTGTTCCTACACCTTGAATCCTATTTATGCAACAAAATTGAGATGTCCTTTTTCAACGTAGGTATGTACCGTGTATGTATATCGAAATTTCCGTCAAAATCGGTTCAGACGCGTGCGGGAATACCTATTTTCTCGTGGTCCCACTATTTTCTATTTTGTCCTACTATGACGGAGTAACTTTCGTATTTATCTACAAAACAGAAATGATTTGATTGTTTGTTTGTTTGTATTGAATAGGATCCGAAACTACTGGATTGATTTGAAAAATTATTTCACCATTCGAAGCAAAAATTATACTTGTATACGTAGTATATTATTATTAGTCTGTGATTATACCTACCTGATGAACATAGGCTACTTTTTATAACGGGAAAATACTTCATTCTTATGGGAATCGATGTCGAAATATTTAATTTTAGGCGCATAAAGAAAAAAAAGCAAAGGATCATTCAAAACCTTTTCTACGGTTTAAATCTCAAAACTTTTTGGTTCATACTTCATATAAAGGTAAACGGCCGTGCCGCTTTTTTTTTGCTCGACTTGGCGGGGGCACTGCCGTGCCCCTAGATCTGATAGGATTATTTAGAAAATAAAACAAGATGACGTAGGTAGGTATTTAATTTTAGTTTCGATTTATTATCATTATGATGATTTCTTGATATTCTTAACGACGCGGTTGGCGCAGAGGTAAAGTAACTGCCTACTGTGCTGACGGTCCCGGGTTCGATCCCCGGTCAGGGCAAATATTTGTGTGATGAACTTGATTATTTGTTTTTGGGTCTGGGTGTTATCTATATATGTATTTATAAAATATTAAATTATATTTATCGTCGTCTAGTACCCACAACATAAGCCTTAATTGAGATTACTGTGGGACTAGGTCGATTTGTGTAATATTGTCCTTTAATATTTATTTATAATTTATATACTTATAATTAAATGTGACTAGAAATAATATACTTACTACGGTTTAAGTATAGGTTGTATTATGTATATTATTTTGTAATGAGATCTTGCAATCAAATATTCACACAATCTCGCAAGTTTTCCGACAATTCATTTTTCGTATGAAAACGATCAATACACTAGGTACCTACCTAATATAAGCCGCTACAGGAACGCAGTTAGTAATAATTAATAACGGCTTTAACCCATTTACAATATTTTTTATAGGTACTGCAAAGGCAATGAGGTTATGTATTAAAAACGTAGTATATTATTATTAGTCTGTGGTCTGTGATATTATTATTAGTCTGTGTTAAAAACGTGAAAAGTAACGTAAAAACGTCTGTAGTGCCATCTAGTATTCGTTTAGCATCGTCAAATCGGAGGAGAATAACTTGTTTATAGTAGTTTCATGAGATGGCGTTGTTTTGAATATAAACTTTTCTGTAAAATTAGTTGAAATCGAGTGAAAATTAAATTAAATAGGTAGGTTCCATTTACAAAAGTATGTAAAAAATTATAAAAAGCAATGAAATTGCAATTAAATCTAATTTTATTTTTTGCTGGTTAAAATGATACACTTAGCGGCATCTATTGGTAGACGGATGGCATTAATCGTCTTTTGTATGTAGTGAACCAGACATGGTTACAGACATGGTTATTTATGCTAATTATAAATCTGAAGAGTTGAATTGTTTACTTGAACACGCTAATATCAGTAACCACATATCCAATTTCAAAAATTATTTTACTGTTAGATAGTCCATTTATCAAGGAAGGCCTAGCTATATATCATCATGCTAAGAGCAATAGGTGCGGAGAAATGCGGGTAAAACCGCCGGGCACAGCAAGTCTATACTAAAGTTGAAGGCTTCATCTTGTTGAAGAGACTCGGAATGAGATTGATAGCTGTTAAGTTGTGAAAGTGGTACTACTTTTTAGAGCAATTTACTCGGTGTTCCCACGAAAGCAAAATTTCGGTTAAAATCAGTTACATTACAGTTATACACAACAATAAAACATATGATCGGAACAGCTGACATCTGCCCAAAAACTCCTACGATTTTGGCACAAAAAATACTACATAATGGTGATAACACCTTGAAAAAAACCTGTTATACAAATTTGCACCTTGTCACAAGGTGCAGTTGATCTTTTTCCATTGTGTACGGAAAGGTCTCGAAAAACTAAACTCAATTTGTTGGATGCGCCTTTGTTGTGATGGATATCTCGATTTATCAAAGAAATGTCATCTTTAGTTTCTTAGAAATAAGGTACACTATACATCAGGGCGATTGTTTTTTTTTTACCTGCATCTGTCACATCCATTTTTATCTTAAGATTTTTTTTGTATCACATCCTCAGGTGCGTCCGTAACTTTACATGCGTTTTATTACGTAATAATAGACGGGAATAATACGACACTATGTATCTTTGTTGATTTGTATGCTATACGACCTATGCTTAGTTAGGAATTATTATTATGTACAAATGTTGGTTTAAATAATAATATTACAAGTTCTGCCATAATAATGTTTTATCTGAAACATATTCATGATTAAAGACATAAAATCGAAAGACTTACTTTGAAATGTTATTATATATAGGTATTAGAAATAGAGAATATAGATACAAAATCAGATTAGAACTTAGAAATAAGTGAGGCATCTTCTAGCGTAATAATTATAGAATTATGAGTTAACTGAAATATGCAATGGTTTGCTAGAGAACAGCTATAATTAGTCAACAATTTTAACAAAGTCATTATTATAAAGCACCAACACATAAAGTTTTATAATTTCTTTTGGATCTGGCAGAGATCATTTAAAGAAATAATTACACATTACATACTCATATTTCTTTCAGACTATTCGACAGTCCACACACGCCGAAGACCCTTCTGGAGAAGTGCTCAACACCCTCCCATCATGTGTCACGATGTAGACTGTTCCCGCCAAAATTGGAAGTTCCATCAGGTAAGAAATTATTGATTTAAAAGTATTCTACATCTACAAGTTTAACTAATATTATAATCTTTTTAATATTATAAATGTGAAAGTTTGTGAGCATGTATGGATGTTTGTTACTCTTTTGTGTGGATACAACTGAATGGATTTTGATGATTCATGGTAGTTATGTGGCTTATTTAGTTTATTTACCACAATAAGCTATAGAAATATCGCTGATGGCCATAATTTGTGCAATCTAACTGTAATTATAAACAAATTTTTGTTTCACAATATCTAGAAGCGTGAACAACAGCTGTCAATGAATAACTCAAAACATAATATTACAGAGATTTTGAATATTTGTTGTGAAATATAATCGTATAGGAGCTACCAACGTTGAAAAGAGAGAATTTTAGTATAGTTGGTTCTTTGATATACTGTTTCTCTTGCTATTTCGGTTAGAGTCCGGGCTGTCTGGCTGGCGGTAGTGGTTGCGTTTACTAGTGCGCACAGGAAAATATCCGTAATTTAAAGTCATTTATTAACGCGTAATTTTTAATCTTTTGCCTTTAGATAGATCCATCAGACATAAATTTTTTATTGCAAGACGTTTTTTTCGTTGTTAAATAGGTGCCAGACGCAATTTTTTATTTCAAAATCATTAAAATGTCATCGAAATAAGTGAAATTCCATCAACATGAGTCCCCGTGAAGGATATACTATGTATAATATTCATTTTACTATTTACAATTTTTTAGCAACAATCTACCATGGTTCCTCCTTTTCCCAACGAACCTCAAATAGGACGTTAATGTAAACTTGATAAAAACCAAATATCATCAAATTCATATTAATACCCAAAAGTGTAATAAATATGGAACCATCTATTAAAAATATTAGTTTACTAATTATTCAATGAAGTATTAAAAAAGGATAATATAATATAAGTAATAAAGTTATTACTTACCTTTTAAGCGGGCTCATGTTGATGTAATTTCACTTATTTCGATGACATTTTAATTATTTTGAAATAAAAAATTGCGTATGGCACCTATTTAACAACGAAAAAAACGTCTTGCAATAAAAAATTTATGTCTGATGGATCTATCTAAAGGCAAAAGATTAAAAATTACGCGTTAATAAATGACTTTAAATTACGGATATTTTCCTGTGCGCACTAGTAAACGCAACCACTACCGCCAGCCAGACAGCCCGGACTCTAACCGAAATAGCAAGAGAAACAGTATATCAAAAACCCAACTATACTTAAATGACTTTTTTTAAAACGTTAATAGCTCCCGTACCATAAAAATTATAGAAGCGATAGACCTACCCGCGAACTTAAATTTATATTGACTATTTCATACAAATATCTCAATTTCAGTACTGATTCATTTATTAATCCATTTTTATCTATTCCATACTTTTTCTTACTAATTTATTAATAATTGTGCTATCAAACAGGCATGCCGTCCGGCTCCAGCCACCATTTACACCCGCCGTCGGACGAGGACAGTGCGCTGGGCAGTTTGCCCCCGGACGAGGTGGAGGACAACAGGCTACGGCCGCTGGCCAATATCAACCCTTTTACACCTGTCGGTGAGTCTAATCTATACTAATATTATAAAGCAGAAGAGTTTGTTTGTTTGTTTGTTTGAACGCGCTAATCTCGGGAACTACTGGTCCGATTTGAAAAATTCTTTCGGTGTTAGATAGCCCATTTATCGAGGAAGGTTAAGGGCTATATATCATAAGTAAGACCAACAGGAGTGGAGCCACGGGGGTGAAACCGCGCGGAGCAGCTAGTCCTCTATATACATTGTGGAAATTTTCGATGGGCCCTGGAGGGAAAGTACTTGAAATACTGGAGATAGCGAATTTTGCTGAACATTCCTTTGTTCAAAAAAAAATAGAACTACATTCAAAGATTTTCGAAAATTCACTTGCTTCGACCGGGAATCGAACGAACACACAATACAACATTTAATTTATTTTCATCCCCGCTTAACATGGGTCGGGATTATATGAAATTATTGGCTAGCAGCAAGCATTCCATAAGTTTGTTCTATTATATGAAAAAGGTAATAATAAATAAATATATAATATAAGTTCCTTTTGAAAGTAAATTAGGCCTTTGTGACGTGAACAAAGTCAGAGACATTTCTTTATGTTGAATATAATTTATATAGGCTTGCAATAAGTCATGTAATAAATCTATTTTTTATATAATTTAGTATTAATTATTGTTTTCCCACAGGCCAAGCGTTAAATAAGAAAAAGCGAGCACTGTCCAAAACACCGACGTGGGGTGACGCCACCCCCGAACAACCGGCGAAGAGATTACGGGTATGTTTGTTTGTTTGTTTATCTGAATGTATGAAATGGAGATTTTTAAGTATATGTATGTATATGTTATATCAATATGAATGTATGAAATAGATATTTTTTAAGTATATGTTATGTAAATGTCAATATATAGGTGTCCACTGAAAATCAGTGTGTAAGTAATATTTCTTTTTCTGCATTCATGAAAAATGTGTGATATTTAACCTAGCTGGCATAGGACTTTTGTAAGAAACATTTTTTTCTATACCTTATTATTTTATGTATTCAGAAGTGTTTATATTCAACCTATGTTAAGATATAAATCGGTGAAATAATATATATTTCGCATGTTTTTTTCTAGTGAAAATCTCTGTAGCTGCGTAATTATGTTAAGACTTTGTGTTTTCTACATTATTTTATAGTACATTTTATTACATTATATATGTATATAGACTAATAAATATAATGTTTTTCCCACAGGAATCAAATATATCCCGCTACAACATCGAGTTCGTCGAGCTAGGTCTAATAGGGCGCGGTCAGTTTGGCCGAGTGGCGCGATGCGTGAACAAACTCGACGGTTGTGTGTATGCGCTCAAACGGTCTTTACGACCGGTAGCCGGGTCTGCAGCTGAACGGGCGGCGTTAACTGAAGTATACGCACATGCGGCGTTGGGAAAACATCCTCATGTTGTTAGGTAAGAAAAAACGGGAAAAAATGACAAAAAAATTTTTTTTGGGGAAAAAAAATTCGCGTAAAATTGGGATTTTTTGGCTGGATAAGGTCGATTTCGCGTGTTATAGCGTTAGTTTCGAAATTTAATTTTAATTTTGATCATTTTAATGAAACAAATATTGTTTGAACATATATGTATTTTCAATTGTATGCTATTATGTTTGTATATAGCCGATTCTTTTAATTTTCATTTTTAACCCACTTTAAACAGACAGATTTAACTCAAACTTTGTACACTTATCAAGGATAGGTGACAATACAATAATTTCATAAGTTTATGCGTGTTTTCTTACTATTATTTAACTATATCTCTTATAATATGTATTATTGTCAATGTTAATAATTATCGAATCTTTGTTTTCTATGTCGACGGCGCTGTCGCGCGGTAAATCTCTAAAGAGATTTTGCGCCAGTTTAAGTTAATGTTTAATGAATTGTATTAAATCCATACTAATAATATTATAAATGCGAAAGTAACTCTGTCTGTTTGTTACTCAATCACGCCTTAACTACTGAACCAATTTGCATGAAATTTGGTAAAGAGATATTTTGATACCAGAGAAAGGACATAGACTACTTTTTACCCCGGGACATAGGATATGTTTTATCCCGAAAATCCCACGGGAACGGGAACTATGCGGGTTTTTGAAGTGAAAACTTCTTTAGCGGCGTTGAGCACTTTTTCTGTAATGGGTATAAAATCTTAAACTCGCGTCAGGACACGTGACCTGATCGAAAAAGCGTAAGACGGATACCATTCAAAAATATCAAACATGCTCAACGTTAATAATCAAGTTTTCACTTCTGCCGGCACTCCCCCAGTGCAACCCGTCTTTTTCTTTGACTGCGCGGGCGATGCCGCGGGTGGAAAGCTAGTAATAAATAAAATAAATATAACATTATTTTTTAAATAAATAAAATAAAACTAATTATTTCTTACAGATACTACTCAGCATGGGCGGAAGACGATCACATGATAATACAGAACGAGTACTGCGATGGCGGTTCGTTACAACAAGTGATAGAAAATGGAGCCTTACCGGAGAGCGAACTGTTATTATTGTTGGCGCACATTAGCGACGGACTGGCGTGAGTGTTTGTTTATTTATTATTTATTACTAGCTTTCCGCCCCGGCTTCGCCCGTGGTACCTACATGTGTAAACTTTTATTATTATAATAATAATTATAAATCACCAATGGTTATTTTTCTCTTATTTACATAAGTTTCGTTTTAGCTGTATGTAAATAATATTTTCATTACTATACTAGTGGTCCGCCCCGGCTTCGCCCGTGGTACCTACATGTTTAAACTATCCTATCTCAAGTTGGATCGAACTGCACATGGTGTGCGAATTTTATTATAATCGGTTAAGTGGTTTAGAAGTCCATTGAGGACAAACATTGTGACACGAGATTTATATATATTAAGATTGAACATTTCCTTCCTAATATTATAAATGCGAAAGTTTATGAGGATGGATGTGTATGTGTTTGTTACTCTTTCACGCAAATACTACTGAACCGATTACAATGAAATTTAGCACACATATAGAGGGTAACTTGGATTAACACATAGGATAGGGTTAATCCCGAAAATCCCACGGGAACGGGAACTATGCTGTTTTTCTTTGAAAACGTATTTTTTAAGTATATTTTTTTTACATAAATGTATTTGTTAACTTTTTGAAGCATACATAATTAAATAATTTCTATAATTTCACAGGTACATCCACTCGCTCCAATTAGTTCACATGGACGTAAAACCGGGGAACATATTTATATGTCGCGAAGAAGTGGCCTCACACACGGAGTCGGATGATGGCTATGATGACGACGATCATCCTATTGTGCCGAAGCATAAGTATAAGATTGGTGAGTTTGGCATTTTTATAATAATTTATTACTAAAGTCCGGTCGCGGAGCAGGAAGAATTTCGTACATTAACCTGTTATTACCTGTCACTGTCACTCCCGCGTAAATATAATGTGTCTTGCTCGCACAGGTGCAATGACCGCCGTCCTTAGGGATTGTAAACCTTTAACCTGAGAGCGTAAGGTTTGTGTTTGCTTGATTGGTGTCAGGTGTTCAATTATGATTTTGTGAATTCAAAATTTATAAGAATAAACCTCAAACTCTTTATGTCCAATCAAAATCCGCCTAAGTCGAAATCGCGTGTTAGACTAACGTATTTCTGTAATATTGTATATAGTAAATTATTTTTTGAAAAATAAGGTCATAAAGAAGTTTCACTTCTTATGTGTGTACACGCACACTTTTTTATATAATATATCGTGGTTATTGAAAAAGTAAAAATGTAACTAACTAATAAGTATTGTAAATGAATAAAGGACATTTATTTAGTTAGTAAAAACATTTTCTCCTCCAAATATTTCATGTAAACTGCACTTCATTCAAAAATGTTTGTGACCACTGTCAGTAGGTAAAGAGGTCATTGTACGAAATTCTTCCTGCTCCGCGACCGGACTTTAACTGTGCTCCGCGGTTTTACCCGCAGTGATCCGCTCCTGTTGGTCTTAGCGTGATGATATATAGCCTATAGCCTTCCTCGATGAATGGGCTATCTAACACGGAAATAATTTTTCAAATCAGACATGTAGTTCTCGAGATTAGCGCGTTCAAACAAACTCTTCAGCTTTATCTTAATATATAAATCTCGTGTCACAATGTTTGTCCTCAATAGACTCTTAAACCACTTAACCGATTATAATAAAATTCGCACACCATGTGCAGTTCGATCCAACTTGAGAGATAGGATAGTTTAAACATGTAGGTACCACGGGCGATGCCGGGGCGGACCACTAGTAATATTAGTATAGATTTATAATAATAGCCTATATTAAACAATCTTTCTGTTTCATAATAATAAACATTTGTATTTCAGTTTAATTAATAATAATTGTGTATATTACAGGTGACCTCGGGCATGTGACATGTATTTCATCCCCCTCAGTAGAGGAGGGTGACTGCAGATATCTGCCGAGGGAAGTGCTCCAAGAGGACCTTACACATTTAACGAAGGCTGATATATTTGCTTTTGGTGAGTTTTTTTATGTAATTAAAATTGAATTTTTAATGTTTATCTAGATTAAATTTTGTGGATAAGATATTGAAGTGCTAAAAATAATTATCTTTTTGCAGTATTTTTTTTAATGAACTATAAAAATATTGTCATGTTTATAGTTTGTCCAAACAAGGTTTATTAATTCGATTTTGATAATTGTACCATTATTAATATTATATTTATAAAAAATTGTGGAGCAATAAATTATTTATTTGTAATACAAATTTCAAATGAGAATTTGGTTTATTTTTATTTGGAGGTTTTTTATTTTTGTCACCTTATATTTATGTTTATCATCACATTTTCAGTTGGGAATTCATAAATCACGTATACTTTTTTTTCTCTTATAAGTTTTCAGCTTTGTATGTTATAAAATTAACACAATAATATATATAAATAAAGATTATGAAACCCATATTAGGTATTAGGTGAATTAAGGCTTTAAGAAGAAGAAGATATTTAAATAAAATCTGCAATGAATAAATAATATTTATTCATTGTATAATACTCTCATTAATATATTTCAAACCCTCACCCATCTTTTTTTAAATAATGCATGTAAAATACTCAATATTACAATAAATATACTAAAAAAAAATTGGTTGTCTGTAAAGTCGGTTTACTGACGATAGTTGAACGTGACAACGTCCGATTGTGCTTCTTTGTCGCTCGTTCCGCGCTCTCGCTCGCACTTCAAGCCTTACATGGAACGCCTCAGAGCGAGGTAACGCCGCATGACTCATGTTTTTTCGTGCGTGCAGCCGGCTCTATCGAATTATAAGACGTTGTCACGTCAAAAACTAATTATAAATAATTTTCAGGTTTAACACTATTCGAGGCGGGCGGTGGTGGTGCGTTGCCGAAGAACGGGCAGAAATGGCACGACATTCGCGACGGAAAGCTGCCCGATTTGCCCAATTTGTCCAGGGAATTCAATCAACTGTTGAAGGTAAATATTTTATAAGAAATATTAGATCATACATATTATATAGATAATAGAATGTATATTCATAGTATAAAACAAAGTCGCTTTCCATCGACATTGTAGATCCTTAATGTTAAGGTTTTGGCTTATATTTTAATTTATTATCTTACTACATCCTTATTTCAATAAATTAACAGTAAATTGTCTATTTACTATTTACTAATACATAAAAATATTGTGTAGTTTTAAAGATTTAAGCATATATATGAAAATAAACGCGAGGCCGGGTTAGATATTAGTTTGAATGTAATAAGAATGTACTGTGATTCTACACAACTGCCTAATTGATGTAGGTAGTTGATAACAAATCGCAGCAAGTCAACGACTATTAGCAAAGTGAGGGTAGTTGGGTCGAACGTCGTATAAACAACGTCCGAGCCCCCCCCCCCCCCCCCTGAGGCACGATTCGTACGAATGCGCCACGAGTCAAAGGAAAGCGGCAATTTATAGTATTCGACAGCTAAACATGTTTTGACAGGAAATAGTGACAACTATTCATCCACAAAAATATTAAATCAAAAGTTACGTCTAACACATACATATGTTGGGATATGGGGACAGAGAAAGCGACTTTGTTTTATACTATGATTTATATATTCTATAAAAATACATAATATTTATTAACAAATAATAATATTTTCCACAGAAAATGGTACACCCCGATCCATCCCAAAGGCCTTCAGCTGCTCGACTCAGAAGGCATCCATTATTACATCCAACGGGGAATAAGACTAAAGCTCAACTGCGAAGGGAATTAGCTGCTGCCGAGTTGAAAAATCAAATGCTGCATAATAAACTTAAAATGGCCGCTAGGTGGGTAGAAATTTAATTATTTTTCATAGTAAAGTCACTGTTTTAACGATAAAGTCAAGATGGCCGCTTGGTATTTTACATAGTCATGTCAATAAATCCAAGATGGCCGCTAGGTGTGTATGAAACACCGACATTTATTGAGAAAAAATGACTAAATAGCTGCTGTAAGGTCTTTGTCGTGTTATAAACTGCAAATGGCTGGCAGGTGTGTAAAAAATGATAATTAATAAAATAACAGGGGTTTAGGTGACACAAGATGGTCGCTAAAAGATGTTTGCTAGCTTTCAATTAAAAAAGAACAGTCGAATTTAACCACCTATTTTTAAAGTCAGTTAAAAATCATATTTTATTTATATTCACAGCTAAATAATAATATTTTTTCTCTCCACAGATGCCTACAAACCCTCACACCAAACTCGTTAGCGAACCAGGAATCGGCCAAATTCAAAACGCGATCCGCAAAAAGGCTAAATCGCAGATTCGACACTCACAATATAGATGAGATGCTCCGTTCTGTAACTGCGCCCATACATACAGACAGACGGCGTAAGAAAAATTAGTATATGTAAAAAAAAAATTTGGTGAAAACCCGTTTTGCCTAAATACTAGTTGGATTGGACAGAGGGAAAAGAAATAATGTGTCATAGGTAAACCTCGTTTTATCTGGTTAAAACGCTGGCTAAATTTGCCTAGTTGGAACTAGTTTTAACTAAGAATATGCACCAATAAATTTTTCATAAAAAAACAATTTATAGTCAGAAAGGCGGCAATTAATATGCTATATTTTCTCAATAAAATGTGTATTTTACCTAGTAACAAATAACTGGTTCTAACTGGGCAAAGCGCGTTTTAACCGAAAACCAGATTTAACTGTAACATAAATATAATGGCTCAAAATATTTGGTTACTATGTGTAATAATTGTACGAGTACAATAAACAACTAGACTCACAATCTAACAAAATGTATGAGAACTCACAACTTTTTTTATAATGACCGATTTAAAAAATTACTACATCGAAATAAGGAAAAATAGAATATTAATTGAATTAATAATATTTTTTTTAGTAAAAGTTTTCTAATAGACAACGAAATAAGGTTTAAATTAAATTTTAATTATATTATATAAGAGAATGTGTGCCGAGCCCACGTGTCAGAAGTGAAACTTCTTTGGCAAAATTCAAAGATACCAAAATCGCCGCCTTACTCCATGACGTGACGGTATTGCCATGACGCGCCTCAACTTACTCTCAACGCGCCTAAAGAAGTTTCACTTCAATAATATTTGTGGAGTAAATAAGTTTTTCAATAATATAATATCATTTTTTTTATTACACACTTCTAAGGCATTTGAGCGCGAATTGTTTTTTATATTTAACAAACAAACAAACAAACTCTTCAGCTTTATAATATTAGTGTAGATTGTGAGTCTTGTTTTTTATAAATTTAATTCTATTATGATTAATTATTATAATGGATGAAAAAAATTGATTTTCATATTGATTTTGGTGATTGAAATATAAGCAAGCCGGTTTTGAGGATTTTCAACTGAATAGTGACATTTTAGAAGTGAAATTTTAAATGTATGGGTTTTATTAATTTGATGTATGTAAAGGTTTTTCTTGCACACGTGTCAGAAGTGAAACTTTGGGCAAGATTCAAAGATACCAAAATCGTTGCCTTACTCCATAACGTGATGGTATTGCCATGACGCGACCTTGAAATTTTACTCTCAACGCGCCTATAGAAATTTCAGTTAAAAAAATAGAAAAATGATTTTGATTTGATTTTTAATTTAAAATAGATACAGAAATTCTTCTGCATTCTTGCTAATAGCATTAATGTGACTTAAAATAATATTATAATAACATCAATTTTTAAACCCATACATAATTTCACTTTAATTTTTATAGCAGAAAATGTAAACAGACTATATTTACTTGACAGATAATTCTCTATGACAATAATAATAATAAAATTTATTAAAATTTTAATAAATTTTTGAAGTTACGGCAAGCATTTAAAACTATTACTACGAGTTTTATAAACTTCTAGATATGTTCCGATTAGCTTATCTGCTAGTTAAACGGCAAATAATGTATGATAATATACGTCGAAAAGTGTTAAATATGCTATCAGGGACTTTATCAGCAAGTCGTGAAACTATGCCTTTAATTTTTAAATATTCGATTATCGAATATAATAATTTGTTTACATTTTCAGTTATAGAAAAACATACTCGGATTTATATATACTAATATATTAAGTATTTTGAAATAAGATTTCGTCCTTATTTTTTAATTTTCTTAAAAAATAAGTAATTTTTTATGGGCAAATACGATTTACTTCCAAAAAGAAGTCTTACTTTCGTAAAAAAATTACAAAAATGCGACTAAAAATTAAAATATTTGATAATTTTTTCGTCGGAGATAAAATCGTGTAAATAATACAATAGAAAAATATATTTATTATAACATAGCAGTATAAAAAACCACCTAATCTACTAAAACCCACCTATTTACCAACCCAGTGCTTAAATATTTAAAATTATTAATAATATTGATTTTTATTTGTATGAAAAATACTATTTTAAGTCCATTGCATAAATTTAAAAAGTAACTTAGAATTATAACTTAAGTGATAAAATATTATTTAATGGTATTCGGGATTTTTTTATAATAAAAATATTAATAAATTTTGAATAAAAATAATTTATTAAAAAATATTTTCATTACATAACTACATTCGTGTATATTTTTGATAAATAAAAATTAAGCTTTTTTTATCACATAAGTTCTTAAATAAAATAACGCATTGATTTTAAACATAGGAATACCTAACTTAAAAAACATGACCATGACTTTGTCAGGTTAAATACCTACATATAATAAACTAGAGGTCCGCCCCGGCTTCGCCCGTGGTACATAATATTTCGCAATAAAAGGTAGCCTATGTCCTTTCTCGGGTATCAAAATATCTCCATACCAAATTTCATGCAAATTCGTTCAGTAGTTTAGGCGTGATTGAGTAACAGACAGACAGACAGAGTTACTTTCGCATTTATAATATTAGTATGGATAAATAAAAAAACATTAAATAAATTTTAGATAAGTCATCTGTTCCAACTAAAAATAATATATTTTTATAAATTCCTTTGTAAAAATAATTTCAAATACATATCAAAAATAATATAATACTGTCTTACCTCAAATATGGCTAATTCCTAATACAATTTTATACTATGTTTTTATCAATGCTATAGGTAATAAAACTAGACTTCCTATATCGTGCCTTAAGATTTTTAAAATAATCACATAGAGTAAAGAAATAACGTTTTTGACGTTTAAGTCGAATTATGTATAATAAAAATTTGACCGATTTTTCGAAACAAAAATGTCTTTTGACAACATAAACCAGAGCGTAAAGCAGATTTTTTTCAAAAAATATTTTCGAAAAATATAGCAAACTTAAAAATTCAAAGCAAAGAAAGAGACATTAAAAATAATATTATAAAGTACCTATTGAAAAATCGGCGTTCTTTAAAAAAAATGTATTTTTTTTTCCATCAAAACCTTTTACGGCAATCTAAAATATTAAAATACCAGCTTTCCGCCCGCGGCGTCGCCCGCGTTTTCATTCCCGTTACCGTAGGATTTCCGGGATAAAACTTTAATTTCATTGTAATCGGTTCCGTAGTATTTGCGTGAAATAGTAACAAACACACACACACATCCTCACAAACTTTCGCATTTATAATATTAGTAGGAAGTAGGACGTAAATATTTTTTTAAAATAATATTGAATATAAGGACTGTTGTCAATTTTCAATGTTGAATTAGTTTCTAATCGTAAAGTGCCTTAAGGTTATTTTTAATGCAAGTAGATTAAAATTTAATTTAATATAATATTTTATTACGCCAATAAACTAAATAGTCCATTATACAGCATTTACTAAAAATAAAATAAAAATAAACGAAGTAAGAAAAAGTCTAATACTCAAATTAAAACTAATATTACACCATGGATAGACATTTTTATTTAAAAACAAAACAATAGGAAAGCCACTTTTAAAATAATTCACAAGAAAATACATCTACGTTCAAATAATCATTCTTATTAAATATAATGAAAATTAGATTTTTACATAGATTTTGACTATTCGGGACATAATAGTAAAACAATAATACACTGAAAAACAATTTTTCTACGAATAACGAAAAAGGGTGTTACAGAAGGTACATAGTTTGAAAAATATGGTACTAGATTTCCGCCCGCGGCTTCGCCCGCGTTTTCAAAGGAAAACCCGCATAGTTCCCGGATGTTTTAACCCGGATTTCCGGGATAAAACCTATCCTATGTGTTAATCCAAGTTACCCTCTATATGTGTGCTAAATTTCATTGTAATCGGTTCAGTAGTTTTTACGTGAAAGAGTAACAAACATCCATACAAACTTTCGCCTTTATAATAGTATTAAGATGTAATACTGAAATAATAATGTATGGTATTATAATTTTATCAATGACTAGCTGCGCTTCGCGGTTTCACCCGCGTGGCTCCGCTCCTGTTGGTTTTAGTGTAATGATATATAGCCTTCCTCGATAAATGGTCTATCTAACACCGAAAGAATTTTTCAAATCGGACCAGTAGTTTCTGAGATTAGCGCGTTCAAACAAACAAATAAACAAACTCTTCAGCTTTATAATATTAGTATAGAATATATTAATTGGTATTGAAATCTGTATTTGTAACATAGGAAAAAATCTTTTTAAAATCAACAAATTGGAATTTTCATTATAAACACAATTTTCAAAACTACTTTCGTAAAAACCCAAAGCTCTGAAATAAATTAAAATGTAGTAATATAAGGAACTACGTTCGAAAACTAAAAACACGCACACTCATGTAATTATTGTATTGTCACCGATCCTTGATAAGTGTACAATGTTTGAATTAAATCTGTCCGTTTGAATGTCAAAATTGGGTCTAAAGGAGTCGGTTACATACAAACATACAGATGAAGCTAATTTTTGTGAAATGTCCAAAATTTTGCAAAATAATAACTCAAAATAAATGAATTTTTATGCACAAACTAATAATATAATGGCAAAATGAATAGATATTTTTTGCCCAAAAGCGACTTTAAGTCTTAACAATTGATTCTTCCATTTTCCACTATTTTGTGATATGTATGAAAAAATTATTATACTTAGGCTTATAGGGTTGTCGCACGTTTGTATTACAACGCTTAAAAATAACTGAAATAGCTTCAAAAGTGCTTTTTTTAGATAACTAGTAACATTTTCAATAGATAAAAACCTTTTTCACACAAATAAATAGGACATTTTAACCGTATTTAATTTATATAAAATACAATTACATGGTTTTGTTTGTTCGTTGTCATAGTAACAATAATATTCAGCCAATAACTTTGAATACCATAATATTATAAATTAACACATTCGAATATTTGCGTTGATAACAAACGAGTGACAACCCTGAATTGAATATTAACTCCTAGTTGTAGGCAGCTATATAGATTTCGATGTAATATTTATATTTTATATATGTATAGGTGTAAAAAGTTTAAGATTAAGGCATATCCCGGTTATTAGCCTAGTATAGTTGTGTATTAATAAATAAATAGATTTAAAATATATAGTGCCTTGTAGCCTTGAGATAGGTAAGTAGAGGTGGTCCTAAGAGCGTATACGCACTATGCGGGTAGCCGCATTGCGGGTAGCCGTCCGGCTGACCGCAAGCACAATTATGTACGTAATATTCATTTCTATGCGCACTGTGCGGTCTGCGGTAGCCGCATCGCAGTGCGCATAGAAATGAATATTACGTACATAATTGTGCTTGCGGTCAGCCGGACGGCTACCCGCAATGCGGCTACCCGCATAGTGCGTATACGCTCTAAGTTTTTATATAAGCAAGGCGAAGGACATTCAATATGGTGATCAATTAAAATATAATGCGTTGTAATAGATACTGGTTTTTGTTATTAATAACTTGAAGGGATGTTTTATTTTGTCTCTAAACTAGAGATTTTTTGGATAATAGTTTGTCGGCAAAATCTTTCATTTGATGTAATTTCAACAAAGAATCCTTCTTTTTCTTATTCAATACCTGTAACATTTTTAAACAATATTAAGTTGAAGTGGCGGGAAAAATACAGTTTGACACCTGTCAAATGTTTTTTTCATCGACACTGGATCAGTTTATCATCTGTCAAGTGTCATTTTGACAGATTAAAAATATTTGTGCTGTAAATGAAGATTATAGAATTTTCCGACAAACTATTGTTTTTAACCGAATTTAGAGAGGTTCTAATATAAATTTTCATACAATTCAAAATAAAAATATCCCCGAAGTTAATTTCCCATCCCACTGACGATAAATCAAGGGACCGTTAACTTTAGTTATTTATAGTGACTCCCTCACTTGGTGAGGCGTCTCGCGCACCGATCTCAAGTTCATTCATTTTTTTGTTTGTTTGTATGGTCAAATCTATGTGTGGGCTGGCTTGATATATTCCCAAAAGTGTAGATTATTTTATTCGTTACAAGCTAAGTTTTGCCTTTATGGTGTTAAGGTTAAAAAGAGTATCTTTCTCTCTAGTTTGTATCCATTTTATGTAATTTATTTGGTAGAGTATGGAAATTTCTTTTATAATTATTAGTACAGCATTGATATGTAAGTTTAATTATTTTGGTGATCATTAAGGGAATAGAAATAAAAATGTTTTGGGTATGTAAGTATGAATTTATGAAGCCAGCCGTTTAAATGTATTGACAAAATTCAATCGAAAATTGTAAAAAAATTAAAAATGTTGCGACCAAATTTTGTAATGTATAATAATATTCGATTAAAATTGTATTCAAAATTATTGTATTATATAATATGTTTCGGTAAATTGTTTATGTACTTAGGTAGCTAGAAATTTTTAAAAATTTGTAAAAAAAATTGATTTTAAGTTGGCGCCATTTTGTTTTGGCACAGAGTATACAGGTCGTGACTAAATATTTGTATGTTGAACCAAAAAATGTTGATTTGTAAATTTGGCGCATTCAGGGTGAACGAAGATTTGACCAGAGTTGGTTGTTTAGGAGCTGTGAATTTTTTTTTGTATATTCGCTGTCAATAATTGTATTCAATAAATGCTTGTTTGTATTTATTTGTTTTATTCATAGAGTTACCATGTACTACGTACTAGAGAGGGCATCTCTAATAAACTATTTCTAACACGAGTTAGAGTCAATCGTCTCAAGCCATTTTTTTTTCGTTACATTGATTGGTTTTAATTAATAATTTTATTCATATTTTTTAAATAAGATTAACAATATTTATTTGTTACATTGATTGCTTTTAATTTATAAGTAATAAAAGGCGAAAAATCTACAAAGTGTCTACTGACTAGCCGGCCGGTGCCGCCGCCGCGCTTGTTACACAGATTTTGTTCGTGATGTCCTCTCTATATTATAATACCTCAATGGTTTTATTTGAAATAACCCCTACAAATTGCAATATAATATGTACACATGAAAATCTAATTAATGGCCTAAAAATAACACGGTGAGATTTCATCATTAATATCACTAAAAAAAGTAAAAAATAGTATCAAGTCAATAAAATCCTTTCTTTCATTTCATTGTAAGCTATGGACTGATATACTACATTTTTTATCGTTTATCTCCCAGTACAATTCAGTTAAAAATTAGTTTACCTACATACCTACTTAAAAATACAGAACAGGCTGAATCGTTCAATATGATATTCCAATTATCATGAACCAAGATTAGGTCTTTCTTGCATTGGTCATTCATAAACTAACATAACTATATTCCAATTAAAAAAAATATTTAAACTATGGTCTACCTAATAAAGTGGAAATCACACTCTTCAGTGTCACCTATTTTAGCCAATTAACATAATATTATTATCACCTTAAATAAAACGTAAATGACACAAAGCAAGGTAGAAACGTGGTTATTAAAATTTCATATTTTAAAAAAAGAACAAAAATTAACTGTTTGTTGAAAAATGCAAACGTGCAATTTACATAAATTCTCTGAATTGGACGGAACCTCGAAAATCCGCTGGAAAGCTCCACTTTTAACTCTTTACTCAATACTGGAGAGGTTGGTACGGCAACACATGGATGAACAAAAATAACAGCAACATAACATCCAGTGGCGTAGCTAGTGGAACAAGGGCCCTGGTGCATAGGGAAAGAATCGGGCCCTCCTCCTCCCCTCTTTCCGCGTAGTTTGAACTTATATTTGCCTTCAAAATTATTGATAAGAATAAGAATAGAAAACAGTAAGTGAACTTTATATCCCTAGTAGGCTAAATCCATACGTCGTCTCTATTAGAATCTCCATGTGTTTAATAGAAGAAAAAGGGAATAAATAAACAACGACGCACATGACAATATAGAATATTTATTATACAGATGAGATGAATCGCAAAATGTGTTGGTAAGCGCATAAATTGAGAACGGCTGAACCGATTTCGATAATTCTTTTTTTTATTATATTCCTTGAAGTACGAGGATGGTTCTTATGTAGAGAAAACGTAAACATGTACCACGGGCGAAGCCGGGGCGGACCGCTAGTTTATTATACAGATGAGATTAAAATGGATGGAAAAAACGATTTTTAACAGAATTCCCCGCCCAATTCACAATCTCTTGCGCGCTTTAATTTTTGCGAATTCGTCTATAATTTCACTCAAATCCAAGTTTGATGCCGCCTCATTTTCTATTGCAATGTCGGAGGCGATCTTGTCGAATGCTGTTTCTTAAATAATTTTTTATAATCTTCAGTTTACTGAAAGATCTTTCTGCTGCCGCGGAAGTAACAGGAATTGTATGCAACAGTAGCATCGCTGTATACACTTCCGTAAGGTCACATTCGAGCACGCCAAATTTTGTTATAATTTCTTTGCAAAGCTGGCGAATAGACCACGTCTCCATCAATTGAGGGAGAATCAGATGATATACATTAAGAAATTGGAGCGAGAAATTGGGTCCAATTATATCGCAATATTTCTTCTGAAACTGATCACATTTCTCGAGTAAAATCGTTTCATTCCAGCTAAGCAAGTTTTTTGGCATCAGGAAGTCGAACGATTTACAAACTGCACTTATTTGCGAAGCAAACAACCAACACGGTTGGCAGTAGGCAGCATCCAGAATTGTCGAATAGCATATTATCCAAAAACGATCCACTGGACCGTATTGTGACGTAGAAACGTAATACGTTTCTGAAAAGCTCCTGTTATCTTGGTGGGGGTCTTTCGGAAAAGGTCCCGGAGGTTTCAAAGGTCCTTTGTCAAGAATCAGCCGTTTTTCGTTATCGTTCAATTTCTTGTTCGTGTACTTTCCCAAGTCATTTGAAATTTCAAGAACTTTCGAAGATGAAGAAATGGATGATTCTTCTAATGTAGGTTGCACGGAAGCGTCGCGGTAGTCATTTTCAGCAGTGGTATTGTCGGTAGTTATTGGATCCTGATATTCCTGATCTACGAGTCACTTTATTAATTAACACAGCTGTGTCCACGTTATCAATAATTGAACACTCGTCACTTTTGACCGATATTCCAGCTGTTGAAGGAACTGTAGCAGAAAGCGGTTTCGTAAAAAAGCTGTCTAGCTTGGTCAATTTTTTTTTACTTTCTTCCCTTTCTTGACGTTGTTTCCGCTTTGCGGCACCGCTACGTTCCTTTTTTCTTTCCATAATTTTTAATTATATGGAAAAGAAGAAACCCTTTAAAATACAGTGGTACACGGTTTTTATTGGACTCGAAGCGATTGCAAAGCGATATTTACTGAAACGTAGTGCTCAAATTACAGTGTAATCCAAAGTAAATTTTAACAGTTCAACACTGTTTAACACAGTGTTGTGTGTCCGTGTATTGGTGATAACGTCACAAACCGTATAAAGAACAGTGAAACAACCGTGCCACACTGTAAAATTAAATGAATCGCTCTTTAATCAATACTGTAACACTGTAACCGTTGCTGCTGCGTACAGTATGAAAATCGGTGATGTCATCTAATTTTGACAGTTGAACACTTTTACTGGAAACATTGATGAATTTAGTGTATCGAAATTTTTTTTTTTATTAAAAAAAAAAAAAAATTTTTTCAAAGCTGAGGTTTGAGGGCCCCCTGAGCTCCGGGGCCCTGGTGCACTGCACCACCTGGCCCTATGATAGCTACGCCACTGATAACATCACAATAATATTTACGGAATGAAAAATAATGTATTTAGCTCGATAATAAGTCAATTGCAGAAGGCGTTACCATTTGCGACGCTGTTAAAATAGTTAGGGACATATTTCGTGAAAAATATGATAATTATATATTTTTATCCCTCTCTTAGTTGTTCTTTGCTATTTTCGTTACAGAAAAGAAAACGAGATAGGCATAATTCTCAACTTTTTAATGGTTGGTTGCATCATATTTTAGTTATAGTTACGATTAATGTCAAATTTCACAATAACGACAATAATGATTAACGGTGACTTTTACAGTGACTGCGAAATCCGTTGCACCGTTGCACCAACCATCAGAGTATCAAATCAAATGACGTTTTTGTATTTGACAGTAGCTTTTACAGGACAACGAGCGGTTATAGTTAGTGTTAAAATGATAACATCTTCTTTAAAATTGCACACATGGTTTGCCGGTTTTAAGATCGAATGGTAATCTATCAACACTTCTAAAATTATATATAGGTATTATAATTATTGGGCATGAGTGATGAGACAGAAGAATAATGTTGGAATTCATCCATTTACTTTGTAGTTGGTTATGGCCGTGATCGAAATTAGGAAGACTATTGACTGTCGATTGGTTAGGTACATAGAGATACCAGTTTCAAAAGTAAAATACAATAAAATATGTTGTACCTACAGGATTTTTTTTATAACTAGTGAAAACTTAGGTAGTTACTGGGTTGTTAATTATGTACGTATGATGAAATTAAGGTCGCGTAAGAATCGCAGGACAGTTTTTTTGGCATATAATATTATGTTATATGTAGTTACATATTAGGTACTATGTTAAATTAAATTGTAATATTGATATGATTTTAAAAGAGCAACTATGGAGTTTCATGCCGGTTCTTCTCACTGCTTTCTGAATCACTGGTAAATGTTAAAAAATGTTATGACGATTCAAAAGTGCTTTTCTATGAAGTCTTATTGAATAAATAAATGTTTGAGTTCGAGGTGTATAAATACTTTTATTATAGAAATACAGTGTTACTATAAGGAGACATATTATAACGATAGTTTTATGCTTAAATTTAGATTTTAATTGATTTCTTTGTTTAGAAATGAATTATGAATTACCTATATGCGCTGCATATTTTTGGTAGGGAAAATGTGTGAAATAAAAATCACGTAAGTATAAAATAATAATAATTTTATTCCTTATAAACCATCTTATTCTATATTTACAACTTATATAAATAAATCTAGTTTGTTGTTCACATTCAGGTAGATAATGGTTCTAATAAATTCGAATATCACATAGACATACATACAAACATTTATACGTGAGGTGAGGTTTTATACAAAAATATCAAAAATAATACAAAATTTAATAAAAAAAATACAAAAAAAAACATACAATTTTTGTAAAAAAGACAGAGACAATTAGAAAGAGACGAAGCGATTGCATACATCTATCTCACCTGGTATAAACGAATTTTTATTTTTATTTCTGAGAAATCTTATATATAAAATTCTCGTGTCACAATGTTAGTCTGCATACTCCTCCGAAACGGGTGGACCGATTCTCATGAAATTTTCTGTGCATATCGGGTAAGTCTGAGAATCGGCCAACATCTATTTTTCATATGTACCACGGGCGAAGCCGGGGCGGGCCGCTAGTATTCTATAAAATTGTCATGTGACTATTTATCTAAGATAAATAATAAAATATACAGTCGCTCTAAATCTCTTATAAATAAACTATTAAGTAGAATTAACTACAAGGCTATTTTGGCAAATATTTTAAATATTGCCATTTTGAATTTATTTGATTTTTTAATTTAGCAATATGTATTAACTGCCATATTTAAATCTTTAAGAATTTTTAAGCACTATTTTTAGTGCTTACAAATTCTTAAAGTAAAAAACATTCGTCTTTAATAAAATTGATATAAATCATTATTTATTAGCCAAAATAGTCTTGTCACACTTTTTATTGCACTTATTTTATTTTAAACGTCACTGTCATACAAAATTGTTAAAAAATGTGGTAATCTTGATAATATTTTTTACGAAATATAACTACCTACTTAAAATTGTTTTTTTATGTTATTGGTCGATTTTAGCGTCAATTTACAACCATTTATAGAATAATTTAGTTTTTTTTAGATATTTTAAATGAAATAAATTGTATATTTAACAATATTACCAACTTTACGTATTATAAAACAAAATATATTATAAATGTATAAAAAATTGAGCAATTATTTTTGAGCTCGATAATATCATAATATTAAAGTTTCTAAATGCCGATACCTGGTTTTAATGTCAAAGTAAATTGAATTTAATCGGATTTTGTTTCATTCTAATAGGAAACAGTCCTTCTGTTCTGTCCTCTTAAGAAAGAAAGTATTAAAAATATTATTATTTTTTTATTTTTCATAAAATAAACATCAAAATGCATTCTTTTTATTATTTTTTAAATAAAATTCACAACACTTTTTTAACCGTAATTTCCAAAGGTTCTGATCAAATATTAAAACCATCTAAAGCGTCTCCCACAACCACCGAAACCGTCTCCCTCCATTATCGTCTGACTAAATTCAATTTAATTCATAATAACCAGAAATATATAAAAATGCATATATTAACAATAAATACTGTAAACAGTGCATGAAAACAACACATTCATGGCAAGATTCGATAAGCGTTGAATGTTAAACCAGCCTTTATTAGTTTTTAAATACAATAGTTTATTCTGAAAGTCCCTTGAAATTTAATAAAATAGTATTTACGTTAAAAAATTTAAGATATTTGGGAACTTTAAATAGGTTTTTCTAATCATTTTTTGATATTTATAAAATATTAATTAAAAAAACAACCATAAAACAACAGATAACTTTCAATAAAATTCCATTTTAAAAGGAAATAGAGTTGATAATTTTACAATTGTATAAAGTATAAACTAGAGTCGAAAATAAAATTTCGGAGTTTAACTCCTTCCAAATAGTTATTCTTACTTATTTATTAATTTAATTGCCTATATAGGCAATTAAATATTCCTCACAATACTTGAACTCTGTCAAAAACTTCAGAATAAACCAACATACATTCGAACACAATTCATTTAAATTGTGATATATTCAAAATTCAATCCAATACTTTACCGGCACAGCTTCCTGATAAGTTCCATTTAGCTTATCTATCAGATAATTTTAACTGTACAATACTGACATGATCAATAATTTGAGTCAAAAAGTGTCAAATAGGCTATCAGGAACATTATCAAGAAGTGAAACCGGCTTTAATTTCTTATTTATCCATCTCCCTTAATTTGTCGCTTTCCAAGTAAACATAATCGTCGAACCCGCTACCATCATCGATTATTTCCAAGTATTTACAATCATCGTCGCTCTCTTTCTCTCTCATATCGCTGTCACTTTCACTCCTGAAAGCGTCGTTCGTTTCTGTAGAAACTTCGGGAACGATCAACGAATTCTTTCGATCTTCGAATATTCGCACAGTGTCGTATACTTTGTCGCTCAATTTCTGACTCAATTCTTTTATTCTATCAGAATGCGATTTAAACGGTCTGATCTCATATTTAGAGTCTGGGCTATCAGACTCCGTATCATTGAGCGGTATTTCGCATGGCGCGTAAATGTTTTTCATGTTTCGTTTTTCGTCGGACCAATTCTTTTTGTACGATTTGAACATTATTTTGAATGTAAGGATGTATATTGTGACGAAAATTAAAATGGCGCCAGATATGAAAGTTAGATACATAATGACTCTTTCGACGACGGGTAAAATGTTGAGGTATAATTTGAAACGCATTTCCATTGAGGACGGGAGATTGTACATGCGCTGAAAACAAAAATTTTAGTTAGTCAATAAATAAAAAATAATATGCCAAGCACACGTGTCAGAATTGAAACTTCTTTGGCAAGATACCAAAATTGTCGCGTTACTCCATGACGTGACGGTATTGACATGACCTTGAAATTTTACTCTCAACGCGCCTAAATACGTAAAGTTTCACTTCTTAAAAATTGTTATATCAAAATGATGGATGGATCTCAGGGACATGTTTTGAATAATAAATAGCTTGTTATAATTTTAGAAAAGTTTTTTCTCAATATTCAGTTATATAACATAAAAGAGATACAATCATTTAGTTCTGAATTCAAATACTTATCAAATTTGATATTAATTTTTCATCTACCCACAAAAAATTCATTTAATTATTAATAACAAAAATACTTACAATATCAAACCAAAGCAAGGGCAGATACATGTTAGCGAATTTCTCGCTATTCTTTATAGATGTGATGTCACCAAGCGCCATGTTGATTTGGAACTTTGTGCTCACGTCTAGAGGTAGGCCTGAGTCAGGTTGGATCCAGAATCTGGGAAATAATAAAATAATAAAACAAATCTTTATTTACCAAAAACATCAACTTTACAAAAAAAGACGAGTTGCACTGGGGGAGTGCCGGCAGAAGTGAAAACTTGATTATTAACGTTGAGCATGTTTGATATTTTGGAATGGTATCCGTCTTACGCTTTTTCGATCAGGTCACGTGTCCTGACGCGAGTTTAAGATTTTATACCCATTACAGAAAAAGTGCTCAACGCCGCTAAAGAAGTTTTCACTTCAAAAATATGTACGCTGACCCCTAAACTCGAGGAACCCTGTGTCTTAGGAACCAAAATATAATGAATTATTAATATTTTTTAACTATTTGAATTATATAATAGTGAAAAGAACTACTTAATACTTAATAGATATTGTCAAATTTTAGTTTATTTTTTATTTTGGTTTTTTTTTTATAAGTGTAGTCAAAGAAAATTTCCATGAAAATAAGACGTTTCACCGCGGTAAAAAGTACCTATATACCTATTCACTTCCTTGCCGCCTATATATCTTCAGAAACAAAATAAATATCATTTAATCGCTACGTTAATAAGTGAAAGGAATGCAAACAAACAAACATACTTAGATTTAGTTTCGATTATAACTAAGATTTAGTTTGATAGTAAGAATTTGATAATGGTAATGATATTATTTTGTTAATAATAATTTAATAATAACGATATTGATGTACTTACCTAGTCTCATGCAACTCTTTATCAGGTGCCAGACCCTCGATCTTATTGAACAGAACCTCGTCTCCCTTGTAGAAGTGCGGGTATGAAAGTGCGATAGGGAAGCCGTAGTAACAGTCTGTCACGTCAAGCAGACCCTCGGGGAGGCATTTACCTGTAATTATTATTATTTATTATTTATTTATGTAAAAGGTACCTTACAGCTTAACTTACACTAGGTATAACATTAACAATTCAATACGCCAATTAAAAGGTACACCAATAACAATCATAATACTGTGAGTGAGCAAAGTATAAAAGATACGATATTAACAAACCCTCATATTATATATATAATTATAGTTAAATAAAAAGGTGACAATAAATATGAGTGAGTACAAGTGTGAGTGTAGGTATGTGTGTGAGTGTGTGTGTGTGCGTGTTGTTTGTGATTATCTTTACAAATTTTGGTCAATAAGCTGTAGACTGTAGTATGTATTACTTTTTTAAACTTAGAGCGAGATAATTGAAAGGGATCTAGGATTGGAAGTGTAATAGTTAATGAATTTATTTAAATAGATTTTTTCTTGTATTTTTCTAAAATGTACGTTTTTGGGAAATAAAATAAATCCTACTGTTACTGGTGAATAATTTTAGAAGTTTTACATATTATTAGATTTTTTGCATGGATTTATTTATTGTTAAAATAAATAATGTAAGTAGTCAATTGAATGTTGATTTGTATAATTTTACAGTTGTCAAATATTTTAAAATAAAGATATTTGAAAATAAGATATTTGATATTTGATATTTTAAAATAAGATATTAATAGTTTTTGATGTTTTTCAAATTCTATCAGTTTTAAAGTAGTATTTAGTGATCTACTCACCGAATCTACAAAAGCATTTATTCTCCTCGTGGTATTTCCCATTATCAAGCAAATGTTCTGGGAACGTATACATCAGACCCTTTAGACCGTTTTTAACTCCATCTTTTACTGGTATCTGAAAAGTTATAAAATATATTAGGATGTTATTTGTAGATATTTTTGTATGTTTTTTTAATTCACAATTTAAAACATTTAGAATAAGGTCTGTTCGTTATCGATTTCAATTGACATACAATTTAAGAAGATTAATATTTAATATATTCTGTTTTTATCAATGAAAAGATGAATTATTAATTTTATACGCAAGGATTTGTATATGTGATTTATACACGTCAGAAACCACTGAATCACGTTTAAGTTATAACTATACTAAAATCTTCTAAATTTAACCTATTAAATAGAACCACTGTAATATTACAATACCTAATTTATTATTACTACAATAAACCCAAATTATTTATCAATTTAAAACTCAGGGCCGATTATTCAATGCTTGAATAAAACTTATCCGTCCCATAAAGTATTACACGATGATATAAAAATGTCACGTAAACTGTCAAATACGGGCAATTAGAATACGTTTTTAAAATGGTAGTTCTATACATTATTCGACGAATAAGTTTCAGTTAAGAAAAATCGGCCCTAAAACTACAATAAATGATAATTAAACTTACCAATGGAGCAGCTCTACACAAACTCTTTCTATAAAACAGTACACTTTCATTTCTTGACAAACCAGTTTTAAACTTAGTGCCATCAGACGCATATTGCACGTTAGAGCAATGTTTGCCAGACCATTGAGGTAGGTCTGTCGAACCTCGGTATGTGTCGATCAGACCGGATTGAGTTATATCCGTCTCCCCAGTGAATATTGTTTCGAAATCACCGTTGAAATCGTACATCTGTGATCGAAAATATAATGTAATTATATTATTGACCGCCTCCTTGGTACAGTGGTTGACGCGTGAGCGTAGCACCGAGGGTCCTGGGTTCGATTCCCGGTGGAGACGACAAAAAAATGTCTCGGTCTGGCAGGACACAGAAGGCTGATCACCTACTTGTCCCTAAAGAAAATCGATCAGTGAAACAGATGTATAATGCATCTGCCTCTTACCCCACTTGGGGACATGGTACTTCACTTTTTAATTATATTATGATAGTTTTAATTTATGATATATAAAAATAGGCTTTTAAAGGTTTCCTGCCCCCCTAGACAAGTGGCTTTCTATTAGCGTAAAGTTCAATAGAATAGATTATGAATGTATGAGATTGACGTAAGCAATCGACGTCGCCGTCGTAATCAAACGTCAATCTCATACATTCATAATCTATTCTATTGAACTTTACGCTAATAGAAAGCCACTTGTCTAGGGGGGCTGGTAAGAATAACTCTTTAATTGATAATTATTAACTATGTCAAAATATTTTATACATTTAATAGTTTTATGAATGTAATAAGCTAATTGTGTGATTAACATTCGTGTATTGTTGCTATGGCAACATAAGGTATATAATAAAATTAAGCAAAACAAATCAAATGCAAAGTAAAGCCTTAAAAATACAAGACAGACAAAATCCTAAAAAGAATTAATTTTGACTAATAACTTAATCACAAGTTAGGAAATAAATACATACCCTATCAATCAGACCAAGTTTATCGAAATATATCCATCCAGGCATGAACGTATTGCCAAGAGTCATCAACTCAGACTTATAGCCCATCATGAATTCACGGGCCGTCATCTTGGCCAGCGGTTGACTGTTTGTCAGACTGATCAGATTGTTCAGACCGAATCTGGTCACAAAACTTTGTTGGGAGACCACGTTGGCAATGCTCTGTATAAAAAAAGAAATATTATTACTAAAAAAGAAAGTTATCTATACGTTTTTTAATATTGTGTACATGTGTGAAATGTGGGTAAAATTATAAATTTCATATCTAATATAAAGATTTTTTTTTCGTATTTTCGATAACCAAATAGGTTGTACAATGTACATATAACATAATTTTATATCCATATTTTACATTTAACTAGTGGTCCATCTCGGCTTCGCCCGTGGTACATATTTAGTATCCTATGTCCTTCTCCTGGCTCTAAACTACCTCTCTGCCAATTTTCAGCTAAATCGATTCAGCCGTTCTTGAGTTATAAGTGGAGTAACTAACACGACTTTCTTTTATATACATATATCGATAATATTATGTACTATTATATTAATAAATTGAATAGTATTCAAATGTGTTTGTTTATAGTGTTAATATTATTGTATTTATGTATTAAAACGCGGATATATCTCATGGCCGTAGTTTTAATTAATAGAAGACAAAGTTCATTAAACGAATTCAATCGATTATTAATAAGCGGTTAGGTTTATGGTTTTTTGTGCTAATCGAGTTTTAATAATTTTGTCGGATCCGGGATATTTAAATCTATATTATAAGAAATAAGTAATATAAAGCAGAGGAGTTTGTTTGTACACGTTTATCTCAAGAACTACTGGACCGATTTCAAAAATTCTTCCACCGTTGGATATGTACGCGATCCTTGGGTAGGTCCTATAGGTTGTATAATTACCACTAATGTACGACGGGCGAAGCCAGGGCGGCGCGCTAGTTAATTCATAAAATTTATGTGCGTGTAAGTCTTGTTACTCGATAATAGCTAAACTAACTTTGATTTGATTTTTAATTTAATGTGAAAAATAAATAAATGCTTATATTGCAACTTTCGTGAAGGTATTAATTGATACTGACTATTATTACTAACTACTATTATTAATAACTACTATTATTAATAACTTATGTTGCACATAAGTTATAGATAAGCAATAAATAATATTTTATTACAATCGTACTTAACTGTAACTTTATAAGTTATAAAAATCGACTTTGAGCTAGATTCAAGTAAACAAATTTAACTTCATGTTAACCTTAAAAATACGGATATATATATATATACAAAAATAAATCAGTCAGTTTGTTACTATCTTGCTCATCTTTGAAATTATTTTCTCGAAAAGGTCTTTAATATCTTTTTTAAATCTCTTGTACTATAAATGGTCAAAGAGCTTTACATGGATGTTGTTTAAGAAATATTTTTGGATATAAATCGTAAAAATATATGTATATTGCATAAGTACAGAAATAAACATAACATATATTAATAAGGGAAAACATAACTTGAGCCTCCGGCTTTGAACATTATTTATTATTTTAATATACTTAATTAAATAGTGTATAATGCTTTATGAGTTTTTTTAAACTAAGTTCACTTATTTTAAGTTTTTAGGAATAGTAGTTACTCAACAATAGAACAAAGCAAAAACTTAAAAAAAATACACAAATAAATATATGTCTATGACTAGCTGCTCCGCGCGGTTTCACCCCCGTGGCTCAGCTAATGATGGTCTTAGCGTGATGATATATAGCCTATAGCCTTCCTCGATAAATGGGCTATCTAGCACCGAAAGAATTTTTCAAATCGGACCAGTAGTTCCCGAGATTAGCGCGATCAAACAAACAAACTCTTCAGCTTTATAATATTTATAATATTTTATATTTTATACTTACCTATATTTAAAATTCGACCTATAGCTATGCTGCTAGCTAAAATATTCAAATAATTAAAATTATATACTTATAAATTTTATGTGTGTAACATACGAAAAAGCATATAAATATATGCAAGTATTATTCAAGTTATTAACATATGGACTAAGTAAATTAAGTTATGCTAAGGCCAATGCAATTTTGTATGCAAGTTAGTATACCTTGGATTATATAAGTTAGTGCACAAGGTAAGTTTTTAATTTTTGACCGACTTGTAAGGTTGATTTTAATGTTTGTTATCTCAAAATATTTATGACATGTGCATTTTTTTATGAAAAAAATATTGTATTTATTTTTTTAAGTAATTTCTTTTTTATTAGAGCGATAGTTTAAGATATTATTATGAAAAAACTGATTAATTCAAATAATTTCGATTTCGATTCGGAAATGATCGAAATCAATCTCTAAATAATATTATCAATTATTATCTATACTAATATTATAAAGCTGAAGAGTTTGTTTGTTTGTTTGAACGCACTAATCTCAGTAACTACTGGTCCTATTTGAAAAATTATTTAGGTGTTAGATAGCCCATTTATCGAGGAAGGCTATAGGCTATATATCATCACGCTAGACCAACAGGAGCGGAGCCACGCAGGTGAAACCGCGGGGCGTAGCTAGTTTAAAATGGTATAACAAACCCTTTGTTTTTTCGTCGATTAAAATGTTTATTTGTATTTTTGCAAAATTTCTAGTGAAAATTGAACTTTACCATTTTTAAATCGTATTTTTAATCGTTTTTGGTCTTTTCCCAACATATTAACTACCATAATAATTAATCGATAGATTAAACCGTTGATTAAACTTAATTAAAACTTAAGCGTTAAGTGAAGTTTTATAATGGCATTTAGAAACGGTTTCAACACATATTGGTATTTATAATCTGCGGTTAACGACCTCTTTTGCAATGTTCGAACAATCTTAGTTTGCAACATCATTGTTTTGAAAGTTTAACGGATTTAAATCGTTTAATATTTAAGATATTTTAACGGACGTTAAAGGCGATTTATTAATTCGATTTATTGATTTATTAATTCGGCTTCGCCCGTGGTATTTTCGGGATAAAACCTATCCTATGTCCTTTCTTAAAGTATCTCTGTACCAAACAACATCGAAATCGGTTCAGTAGTTGAGGCGTGAAGAAGAAACCGAGAGACAGATATTTTCGTATATTTATAACATTAACATTAAGGATTTATTATTTAATCCCGATATTTTTCGAGCGTGATCAATTCATGGATTTATATCGAATATTTTATATGTATATATTGTATATTATTTTTAATGACGTTTGCAATAAGTATATTTAAATGAAAAACGCTGTCGGGGGATTTCCATTTAGAATTTTATCTAGATCAAACTTCAAAGGCGCAGATTTGAGTAATCATTAAAAATGCGCATTTTATTATTTAATTATTCTGCATTTAGTTATTTATGTTTTTGTTAGTACGTGACACGTGTGTGTGTTTTTGTACGTGTACAATATGTATGTGAGTATTATTTGTATACGTAGTATATTATTATTAGTCTGTGGTATTATTAAGGTATGTGTGTGTTTGTATATGTCCATGTTTTTGAGCGTGAAATGTGTGTGAGTGTGTTATTTGAAATCAATGTTTGTGTGTAATACAATTTTATGTGTTTATAATGTATGTGCGTGCATGCGTGTGTGCGTAAGTTTATACATAGATTTGTTTATGTGTGTGTATGTATGTACACATACATACGTACGTGGGGGGTGTATGCATGTGTGTGTATGTGTGTGTATGTGTGTGTGCTCACCAATAGCGCAATGTGCGGCAAGTACAGCACGTCGTCCTCGCTGTTCCCCTCGGACAGTTCCCCCACCCAAGTGAGAGGGTGTTTGGGGATGGCTGAGAGGGTACCGTTCTCGTTGAATCTTGTCACGTTGTGTTCTAGGAATTCTCTGTAATAATTACGGGTTTTTAATGCTAGTTGTATAAATTAAAATTATGAATTAATAAAAAAAAGTATAAACCTTTAGGAATTAATATTGATTAATTAACCGACTTCAAAAAAAAGGAGGAGGTTATCAATTCGGCCGGTATGTTTTTTTTTTTTTTTTTTTATGTATGTACACCGATTACTCCGTGGTTTCTGAACCGATTTACGTGATTCTTTTTTTGTTCGATGCGGGATGGTGTCGAATTGGTCCCATAAAAATTTTATTCGGATAGGCCCAGTAGTTTTTATTTTATGAGCATTTTTGTCTGTATTTGTAAATGTTGCAAGTGCAAGTTTGAAGTCGGTTGTTTTTAACGCAGTTATTGACTTGTTTTAAGCATATTTTTAAAGTGTGGACGTTAAAGTTTCCCTTTTCGGGACTCTTTTTGGGGGATAAAAAATGTACATCTGATACCGTTTTCTATAACGAAAAAATCTTGAGAAAAATTGGATTTTTTTTAATAGGTTTAGTATTTTTTTATGTAAATGTTAACAAAGTTTGATTTGATTGCAATGAATCAACCAACCTTCTTAGTTAAGTAGTTTTAAATTATGTACATATTTGCTTTTGTAATTTTTATGTCCAGGTGCAAATAAAATATTTTTGTTTGTTTGTTTGTTTGTTTGTATGATTTTGAATATTTTTTCACCAATAAAAGCTACATTATTTCTTGAGTGTACAAAGCTTTAAATGAGTTGATAGGGTTATATATTTATTTGTGTTTTTATGTAAATTTAATCACCTTAGTATAATTAGCTATAACCTATTTTAGTTCTAGATTTAATCGGAATTTCTACAATCTACATAGGATATAATGTATCGGAAGTAACAAAAAAGTACGGTAATTACGTTTTTATCGGTTTTGTACAAAAAAATCGATAATTGTCGAGCCTATAAGGAATATGAATCAGTGATCTGTCATTTGCCTTGATACAGCAATTAGTATGGTAATTATCGTAGCACTTCCGTGTGTACGGATAGACGAATAAAATTAACATACACTTTTAGGAAGGTATTTTAATACTAAATACGTACTAATGTAGAACTATTGCTTGTATATCTTAATATACTAATAAAGACGATGTTTCTTAAAGGTAAAAAGAGTTGTTAGTTTTTTTTATTTAATTTTTTCAAAATTGGTCTACTAGTTGTTAGTAAACTCGTAACGAACAAACAAAAAACAAATCATTATTCTTAATAATATCGTTGTAATTAGCTTACTTTTTATCGAATTTAAATTAATCATGATTGTATCGGGGCATGCACTTAAGATTTGCAACTGGACTCCTTTAAAAATGGCTTGGCCGATATTTTTAAATGTTGTTGCGTAAGTAGATAATATATTTAAAGTACCTATTTACTAAATCTGAAAATACGAGTAGGTCGTAAAATCTGCCCATAAATTAGAACTCTTCATCTTTATATTATTAGTACAGATATATTATGTATAAATATTTTATAGATTAGTATAAACATATAATTTTTAATAGATATTTTTTTTGCACACCATACTTAATGACTTATGACCTAAGTTAGGTTTCCTTTACCTTAATAACTGGTTATTATTACACCTATTGCTAGTATATGCGAATAATTTGCTTAGAATTATTGTAATAATAATTGATATTGATTGATTGGTTCGGTCAATAATATTGTTGACTAGCTTCCGCCCGCGACTCCGTCCGCGCGGAAAAATTAAGAAAAATTAACATTTTTTCCTACATATTTTTCCAGGATAAAAAGTATTCCATTTTATGCCCAGGATAATAAGGTATAATTATACCAAGTTTCATCGAAATCGAACCGTTACTTTTCACGTGATGTCTGAACATACAGACAGACAGACGGACAGACAAAAATTTTTTTTAATCACATATTTGGGTTTGGTATCGATTCAGTAATAGCCCCTGCTATTTATTTTTTCAATATTTTCAATGTACAGAATTGACCTTTCTATAGATTTGTTATATTATACAGTATAGATGTGATTGTGTTTTTTGTTTATAATTACGTCAGAAGAGGATAACGGATCTATAAGAAAAAATAAATACAGAGATCCGTGAAGTCGTTTTGAAGGATTGTGATACGAAAATTTTATCTGTTCTAATAGATATGAAGAGTTACTTGGTTTTTTAGTTTTGTTGTACTATCTTAGGAACTACTAGTTCAAATTGGATAATTTTTGTTGCGGTTAAACTAAAAATTTAATTTTGCGATGTATCGATTTTTATATTACCGAGTGAGATGAGTCAAGCATTTTTTTATGATTGAAACAAAACAAATTATACTGTGTTGGTTGAAATTGAAAAAAAAACACCTTACGTAATTTATGGACGCTCCCTAAGTACCTATGTATATAATTTTGTAAGTTTTAGGTACGCGGGCAAAGTCGCGGGTAAAGTCAGTAATAATATAATCTACATAGGTAATCTTATATATAAAATTCCCGTGTCACAATGTTAGTTACCATACTCCTCCAAAACGGCTGGACCGATTCTCATGAAATTTTCTGTGCATATCGGGTAAGTCTGAGAATCGGCCAACATCTATTTTTCATATGTACCACGGGCGAAGCCGGGGCTGACCGCTAGTATAATAATATATACATACATATCTTACCTGTACACAAAAGGTCCAACTTCTTTCACTTTTATAGTTTTATCAATCCCAGCCATAAATTCCTCAGCATTTGTGACGTTAAATAAATACACTTTGACGTATAACTCCACTTCCGGCTTCCGCCACATTTCGAAAATTTCGCCGCCATCTTGGAAAAGAATTTTCTGCAAAGGAGAATTTTTGTTTTGAAAAATAGAAGTAAAACCGGCTACTCACCTAGGTAGGTGCAGGTGCAGCAGCAATATTGGAATTGCACCCTTAACTGGGTCCTTAATTGTGATGGCTGATGATGATGATACGCATCATCATCAGCCCATATACGTTCCTGCTGGGACACAGGCCTCCTATGAGGGTACAGGCCATAATCCACCACGCTGGCCAAGTGCGGGTTGGCGGATGTCACATGTCGTCAAACTTTTGATTCTTCGACATGTCGGTTTCCTCACGATGTTTTCCTTCACCGATAGTAAAGCAGAAATTGTCGAGCAACCGAGATTGTTCCAATATTGCCCCTGCTGCGTGAGTAACCGGCTTTAGTAAGCAGTTAGAAACTTAGAACTATATTTTCGGTATGTGTATTAAATTTTATGCTTGGGATTTTTATGTGGGTTATTTCATTCAAAACTCTTGTAAAATGTACTTTGTATTGTATTGTTAGGTACTATCTTATATATAAAATTCTCGTGTCACAATGTTAGTCTGCATACTCCTCCGAAACGGGTGGACCGATTCTCATGAAATTTTCTGTGCATATCGGGTAAGTCTGAGAATCGGCCAACATCTATTTTTCATATGTACCACGGGCGAAGCCGGGGCGGACCGCTAGTAAATTTATAAATTACTGGTAATGTAACCAATGTAACATACTACGTAAGTAACTTATCTTATATATAAAATTCTCGTGTCACAATGTTAGTCTGCATACTCCTCCGAAACGGGTGGACCGATTCTCATGAAATTTTCTGTGCATATCGGGTAAGTGAGAATCGGCCAACATCTATTTTTCATATGTACCACGGGCGAAGCCGGGGCGGACCGCTAGTATAGGTACATATATAACTAAGTTTTATAAATTACGACTTAGACAGATTTTTTTGCTGTAAATATACTATATTTTATTATATATCTTTCCGCCCGCGGCTTCACCCGCTTTTTCAAAGAAAAACCCGCATAATTCCCTTTCCCGTGGGATTTCCGGGATAAAACAAAAGAATTACAAACGCACACATACGTATCCTCACAAACTTTCGCATTTATAATATTAGTAGGATTAATTCACAAATAAACTATACCTATTGTAATATAATAATTAGAGGAAGCTTTAAGCAACTGCTTTTCATATCTATTTCACTGATCGATTTTCTTTACGGCCACTAACTTTCTGTGTCAGATAATTTTTTAATTATTAAAGATGTGCACATAATATATACGGTTGATAGTAAGATAATATCAATTTTAAATAAATATCTAGTGATGAAATATGTCATAACTAGCTGTGCCCGCGACTTCGTCCGCGAGGAATAGTGACTGTATAGTAGTTACTACTTAACTTTTATTGAGTAAACACGTACAACCATAAATAATTAAAAGAACTGTTAGTAAAATTTATGACTAAACTGAGCTAAAAAATAAAAAAGAAATGCCTAATTAATTTTTTACGTAAAATTTCTTTTAAATTATGTCATATTATTTTTTAGGCACCAGGGTTGAGGGGAGCAAATTTATTTACCTTCCTTTCTTGTATGTGTGTTTTTAACAATGTATCGTGCAGCAACTGAGCGCCGAGACAAACGTCAAAACGCAAAGGAATAGAATCCGCTATCGATACTAATTTACATAAGCGCATGATGTTTTGCTAAGGATTTGTTCACCCTACCAACGACGACGACGACCACGAACAAAATTTTCATTCAGTCGCAATTTAACAAAATTGTGCTAAACACAATTAAAAATAAAATATTAAAAATTTCCTGTCGTTCTGGTGCCTGGAATTTTTTTTTGAGATCAATGAATGAAAAAATGTATTTTTCGTAGAAACGGTGGCTCCTAGAAAAAAATGTATTTGAAGTTTTTTATACATAATTTTATGATCTACAATTTTGGTAAAAGATGATTATATGATTAACTTACCGTCTCGCCGACAATCGCAAAAAACCTATTTTTATATTAATTATCCTCGAATTTTTTTTTCTTTTCGAGTACCAGTATGACGGGAAATTTTAATATTTTTTTTAAACCAATTTTGTCTGGAGGACAATTTTGGTCGTAGTCGTCGTCGCCGTTGGTAGTGTGACCGAACCATTACTAAAATATCATGAGTTTATGTAAAAAATTAGCAATAGTAGTTTCTATTCTTTAGCGTTATTCTATTCTCTGACCTTAGTCTTGGCCTGCTGATCAGCTTAATCGATACTCAGTTTTTATCAAATCCAGCACCAAATTCAAATCAGATCTTTCCTGTCTCACGCATGTAGTAATTAATTACCGTTTAGACCATGCAATAAAAATTAAATTAAAAAACACCCAACGCAACGAATAAAAGTGCATAGAAAAAGGAATAAATAATTTCACAAACTTCCCGACGATCTTTAAAAATAAATACCATCTGATACTGATATTATAAAGAGGAAATGTTAGTATGTATGTATGGTTTTCACGCATAAACTACTGGAACGATTTCAAAAATTCTTTCACCATCAGAAAGCTGCATCTTCACTGAGCAAAATAGGCTAGGTTTTATCCCGGAAACGGCCGCAGGCGGAAAGCTAGTTTTAAATATTTATAAAAATAAAAAACAAAGTCGTCGGGGCTGCCATGCCATCATTATCATAATACATATATCATATTTTTTCTTTTATAATGGTACTTAATTTTAAAGATCCTCGGAAAGTTTGTAAAATTATTTATTCCTAAAATTTTTTCTTCATTGCGTTGGTTTTTTTTTATTAAATTTTCTTTTATAATTTAATTTTCTTATTTTCATGTAATATTTTCAAGTGAGCGAGACCGAGCTATCAATTCTACCTCCATATTACTTACATTCCTACATCATATTGATATCTATAAGCTTTTTGCTCCTTGAAATCTTTTAAGTTGGGCCGTAACCGTGCACAAATTGCAATGGACCACAGTGGCAAAAGAAGTAGGAAGAAGGTATATTTAGGAAAAAAAATTGCCAAGGGCCAGGCCTATGTGGCTATGAGTAGAGTTCAAAATTTCCAGGGTGTGGCTATCCTCTCGCTCCCATGTCCCCTCTTCTTTCACAGACTTCCCTTTCCACCCCTATTAAATGGCAGAACCGATTTTGATGTAAACCATATCTAATTGTATCTATATGTACACGTCATATCCTGTCGTTTGATGCTCCATTTGGTTTATTTATCCAACAACTGTCACCTCTAAAGTAGGACTGTTGATATTTTTTAAAATATCGGATTTTCGATGTATCGATATTTTCAAATATATCAGTATCGGAGTTCGGTATATCGAAAAAAATATCGATATTTCGATATATCGGCTTTATTAAAAAAAAATCGTAAGTCAGCTCAAAAATGATTACATAATTTATAGTCTAGTAGATTTATTAAACAAATTAAATTATGAATGTACATAAGTAGTAGGTAGTAGTTAATTAGTTAGTTAGTTATTACCATAGTTCTTGGTAATTACTTTTTAAATTTAAATAAGACAATTATGTAAGTATACCAATACCAATATTTTTCTGTAAGAGTTTTTAAAAATACTCTTTGTTTTAAATATGCTCAGCTGTTTGGCTACTAAGATTGTAACACCTTGGCCACGGACACCGGCGGCGCGACCGACGGCGCGACCGGCGGCGCGGCAAGTCGCGCGGCGCGGTAAGCACGCCACGGGCAGTTGCGTTCGCCGCCGCGACCAGTGTAGACGAGGAGACGAGATATAGCTTTATCAAAGTTAGCTCGACGTTGTTTGGAGAGTAGCAGCTTTTTTGCTCAAGATTTAATGTTTGGAAGATATAGTGGAGTACACGAATTAAATAGAAATCATGTTACAGACGGAGAATTCCACCAAAAATATGAAAAATATAGGCATGATGAAAAATTATGTTGCGGGTGGCTAGACTTCCAAATAGCTGGTCTAGCTAGAATTTCTGCAATAAAAGCTTCCGTCTCCATTTTCGCGAAAAAAAAACAAACTATTTTAAATTAAGTTCGCTCCGGGAGTAGTCGCCGCGTCTGCCGCTCGACTCCGTGGCCTGCGCCGTAATAACTCATACATTTGTTTCGATCGCTAGTCGTGCCGCGAGATTCGCTCGGGGAAATTCGCCGGTCGTCTCGCTGGTCGCCGCTGCGCGTGGCATGCCCAGTACATTTCCATACATTTGATTCATTCGCAAGACGCGCCGCCAGTCGCGCCGCGCGAATTTTCGCTATAGCGAATTGTCCGTGGCCAGCACGTTAGGCACTGAAAGATTGATTGAAGAAGCAACTCGTTCAGAATTCAGATGATAAAAAATTGTCAAGCGACTGCTAACATTAACTTTACGATGATTTTTTAGATTAAATAAATTACGGAAAAAAAATTATTAAAAAAAATATCGACCATCGATATCGATATTTCAATACCGAACTATCGATATATCGTCCAAAAAATATTAGTACATAATAAATATCGATATTTCGAAATAATAATATCGATATTTCGATATATAGATATTTTATCTAAAGTGCCCTATATAATATGTAATAAACGGATGAACCGATTTCTATAAACATTACTAACTAATTGTAATTCACACGTTGCCCTTTCATATTTTGATATGCCGCTTGAGTATATTATTTGACCACATTCGATTATTGTTCATTCCCACTTTTACCTCTGTAGTCTAACAAATGGATAAACCGAATTGGATAAAAATATAACTAACTGTACTTCACCCGTTATGCACTTTCATTTGATATATGTCTCTTAGGTATATTTGACAACATTCGTTTTTTTCATTCCCCCTTTTATCTATATATAGGTATAGTAAATGGATGAACCGATTTTGATTAAATACGTCTAATTAAACTTTACACGTCATGCCCTTTCATTTCATATGTCACTTGAGTATAATTGACAAAATTCATTTTTTTATTACCGCTTTTATACCTATATCAAATACATGGATGAACCGATTTTGATAAAACGTTCACTTTCATTTAATATATATCACTTAGATTCGACAACTTTATTTTTTTTCATTCCCACTTTTACCCCTATAGGTAGGTATAATAAATAGATGAACCGATTTTGATACACTTTATCTAAGAACCAGCGTCGGAAAATATGCTGCCTAACAAAAAACCGCATCTAATTCGGATTACCTGTTAGCGAGCTACGGTGGAACAAACAGATACACACACACAGACACACATAGCGGTCAAACACTTATCACTCATCTTTTTGCGTCGGGGCTAAAAATATATGTAATACGACATAATTTAAAGGACATTTTATGTATAAAATTTACCTAAAAATAAGCATAATTTTAATTTGACCCCTCCCCCCCTACTACCTCAGCTTACCCCCCCACCTCCACCCCACCCTTGGGGACTTTCGATATGATCACCTGGACATTTTATAGAAATAACTGTAGCGTATAACAGATAACTTACGTTTTATCGTACACTGTCTATTAGTAGCAAATGTTCGCCGTGAATACTTAAATGGTCATAACTTTTTTATTTATAAACCGATTGACATGAATTAAACACTAAATGTTAAATGAAGATTACCACAATATATTAGTGAAAACCGCATTTAAATCGGATAAGCCGTTTCTGAGATTAGCGTGTTCAAACATACAGACAAACAGACAAACGGACAAACGGACAAACAGACAAACAGACAAAAAAATTTTTAACGACAGTTTTGGGTTTGGGATGGATTTAGTAATAACCCCTGCTAATTTTTTTTTACATATTTTCATTGTACAGACACCACTTTTCTAGAATTTTATTATATGTATTGATAATTAGTATTAAATATGATAATTCTACACTTACATCTATAATATATTTTTCACACATAGCTTAAACTTAGTTAAAACTTAAAACTAACTTAATTACCCATCTGTTCACTACACACGTGCACACTACAAGTAAATCTGTATATTTTAAACATATAACTTAAACGTAACTTAATCATAACTTAAAGCCAACTTACCCATCTGAACAGTATGTCATAGGGATGTACAAATGCTATGAATAATCCAGCCCCTATACAGAAGAATCCTATCATCAGCAGGATGAATAAACCTGGAAAAAATAAAAAAATATTTTAACATAAAAAAAAACAATACATAAGTAATTTTGTAAACAATTTTCTCTGTTAAATTACATCATTATCCTTCCAACATTATAAATGCGAAAATGGTAATAGATGAATTTTATATATGAGATTTTTTGAATTGACATTTTACACACATGAATGTATGTTTGTTTCTCCACTATACAAAAACCACTGAACAAATTTTGATGATACTTGGCAGTGATGTAGCTTTAATGTTTATACAGAATAACACAAAAGCTTCGAACATCTAAGCGTAAAACTCTGAAAAAACTCGACCAATTCAGCAAATTTTTTACGTTTTCATGAGGGCACGAAGGTTCTTACTTACGATGAGAAAACACGAAAAAGTAGCAAACAGGTTCCCTAGTCAAGTGGCTTTCTGTTAGCGTAGCGTTCAATAGAATAGACTACGAATGTATGAGATTGACGTAACCTTATTACGTCAATCTCATACATTCGTAGTCTATTCTATTGAACGCTACGCTAACAGAAAGCCACTTGACTAGGGGGGCTGGTATTTTTACCAGGGAAATGACTAATTAAGAAATGAATTAAACATAAATAGGAATTAAAACTTGTTTTTATCATCATTAGACCCAATTTCACCAATATTTTATAAATCAGACATTTATTAATCAAGCTTCAAATTAAACATGTATTTTAACATCGTTGTCAACTCTACAGGTCCCAAGAAGGAAATCTAACAGCCGATTATCAAATCGACCATTAACTGAGCGACTCACGAATCATTCATTCGTATTTTAAACCGCCCGAAACAAAATGTCATAGTTGACAATGCCGTAGTTTCGCACGTTGGGGCTATTTGTTCTAGTTGTATAATAACTGTCATGTTTGGTAATTCGACTAAATTGAAATGTTCTAACACAGTATACAATTTAATAATCATGTAGAAACTTTTACGTTTGCTGGTTTATATGTCAAACGATTTGGTCGTTACCATGGTTACAAATGTTTGATGTTATTTGGAGATTGTTTTGTTGTGATTTTTCTTGTGTTATTTTAATTTTATTTTGAGTTGAATAAATACAATAATGTTGAAGAAAAATCGCGGTTCAATTGCACTTGGTCGAAGGTAAACTGGATCTGGTTGAAATTACGAAAAAAAATTCGGAGTCCGAAGGAAAGTGCGAGAGATCTCATACTAGAAGAGCAATTAAAACAAGAAAAATAAAAACAAAGCAGCAAGATACATTTAAAGTAAATTAATAGTAAATTCTTGTTTGTAATAACCTAGTATCTAGTTGGTATAACCTATTTATTGAATGATGTTGATAGGTACAATCTGAGGGTACAATAAAAATGTTTTATAAAATTAACACAAGTTTTATTTATTTAGGTAACATGAAAAATTACATATTTCTATAACAATGTCACATTTAAATTAAATTAGGATCATCATCATCGTCAGCCCATATACTTTCTCACTGCTGGGACATGGGATTGGTAGTGCTAACTTAAACTTAAACACGGTCCTAAGGGATCAGGTCATTATCCACAACGCTATCTTATGATATGTCGGTTTCCTCACAATGTTTTTCACCACTGAGCCATCACTGCACTGCACTACAAGAAGCAGTTGGTCTGTAGGTGAAACTGATAGATTCCTAAAACAGAATTTAAAATTAAGATAAGTACATTTCATAATCATGAGGAGGCCTGAGCCTTACCTGAGTAGTGGTGAAGTTTACATTTTAAGTACCTATATTGGTATTCAATACTAGATTTGACATGACTCACAGGATTATTATGGTTTAATTGAAAATAATACAGTATGTAGGAAGGAACCTTTTATGCACATAAATATAAATATTACCTCACGAGATAGTTTTACTTACAGATCCGACGGTTATTCGAGTTTATCTTCAATTAATTGCAATACTTCCAAAACCGATTGTTTTGATAAACGAAATCTTGTACTAAAATCAACATCATCATATTCTTCGAAACAATGACGACGTCTTTATAAATTCTGGGCCGTCGCGGTCGCACTATATAATCCAAATTATACAAATCATCCAACACATCTTCATTTACAAAAATAAAATAGTATGCAGAGTCCATCTTGACAGCAAGAAAACTTCAAATCATTTTTTCTAATCGCTTGTTAAAAATTTAAAGAGCCTCTATGCCACGGGTTAAATATAATGCCGTGTTAAGGAAACTAATCCTCGATTAGGTCATGGTGGGACACTCCCTTACATTGATGTCCCGTTAAAAGAGTTAACAGCGTGTTAAACTAACTAACAGAGCTTGATGAAACTGGGCCTTAGTGTATGATAAAATAATGTATGGTTAAATATATTTAATTGCACTGTTGCACATTTCCATATTATATAAAAATAAATAATTTATATTTTGGTCAAGGTAGAATAATTATAATTGTTATAACAATTAATATACGTAGTCGTTTGTCAAGAATTAAAAAAAAACACGTGATATAACAGGAAGGATATTTTTTTGTGAAATTTTAAAGAAATTCATAATACATTATAGTTAGTCAGAAACAAAACATTAATAAGCATAAATGCAAAGGTCAGTTTGTGCTAAAAACATTTGAATCATAGACCTTGAGTTGCATAAAATTCGGTAATACAAGGCTTTCTTTGAAACCCACGAAATATTTAGTCAAGTGATTCATTTAGAATCCTAAAGTGGGCTACTCACATACCTGCAGCGGGGGCAATATTGGAATTGCACCATTAATTGATGGTGAATAGCTCCTTAATTACTAGGTACCTATCTAATAAAAAAATAATGATCAAAATCGGTTCACTCAGTCGAAAGTTCTTAGGTAACAAACCCAAACAAATACACAGTCGAATAATAAAGTTCCTGCTCTTTTCAAGTCGGTTGAAAATAAATAAGTTGAACAGGGTCAAAATAGTAAGTACCTATTATGGGTATGAAAAATATTGTCATATCTTTAAATAAAGAAATAATTCCGTCGTGCCATTATAATAATAATAAATAATAAACTTTTATTAATGTATTGATAATAAATTATTTATGTGCAAGTCACGAAATCTGAGGATAAAAAAATGTCGTGTGAACGTCTTCAAAATTATTTAAGTATAATTAATTGTAATAAAAATTAATATAAAAGAATCCATAATCTTAGAGATAATAAATGATAGGATACTTTATATACATAAGAAATAAAATATGTATATACATATTCACTTTTTATATTTTCCCTACGGGTATTATGTGTAATGTGCCCCGACTTCGTCCTAATTATATTAAAGACTAGCTGTGCTCCGCGGTTTTTCGCGCAGTGCTCCGCTCCTGTTGATCTTAGCGAGATGATATATAGCCTATATCCTTCCTCGATAAATGGGCTATCTAACACTGAAAGAATTTTTCAAATCGGACCAGTAGTTCCCGAATTAGCGCGTTCAAACAAACAAACAAACAAATTCTTCAGCTTTATAATATTAAGTATAGATAAATATTACATAAGTAATACAAGTTGTTTGGAGGTAAATATATAAATATAAATATACTAAATATACTAAATAATAAATTGTTGTTGTTGTTGTGGATCTTTATTAAAACATCAAATGGAGATTAAAAAAAAAAGTAATACAAGTATACTCAGTAAACATAATGTATTTCATAAATAGGAAACCTGTTATTATTTATTTGATTTATTGTAAACTAGTGGTCCGCCCCGGCTTGGCCCGTGGTACATATTTCGCAATAAAAGGTAGCCTATGTCCTTTCTCGGGTATCAAAATATCTCCATACCAAATTTCATGCAAATTGGTTCAGTAGTTTAGGCGTGATTGAGTAACAGACAGACAGACAGAGTTACTTTCGCATTTAAAATATTAGTATGGATTCTCACAGGTCATTAACAGTTTTCAATGGCAAGGCAAAGTCAACAACATTTGACCGTGAAAAATTTAAGAAACACATTTTTAAGAAATTTTACAAGTATACGTGCTCTACATAAAGTTCCGTATCTTTTTTAAGAATGAAGGTTTTTGATTCTGTACCTAGGTACCTATAAGATTCTTATGGTGCATTTACTTCAAAAGAACATAGAGCTAGAGTTTAACATTATTTCGTGATCTTTTAGTGTAATGAAAACTCGTATTCAGTGTTATTCAGTATTAGAACATGCATAGAATCTTTTCGAACGCACTAAGAACAATGAAAGAATGCTCTACGCCGGTTTACACTAAAAGAATTTAACATGGGGTTAGATTAACGTACGAGCAGTGGTGATGTTATAACATGCGCAGATTAATTGAATAACCAGTTTATTTCCTTGCTCGCTCGCCTGGTCTCGAACCTCGGATTTATCGATTTGAAATCCAAGGTCTCTCCACTGAGCCACCACTGCTCTCACTCGTCTTAGCGTGATGATAATCTTAATCTTAATACTATTATAAAGGCGAAAGTTTGTAAGGATGTATGGATGTATGGATGTATGGATGTTTGTTACTCTTTCACGTAAAAACTACTGAACCGATTACAATGAAATTTAGCACACATATAGAGGGTAACTTGGATTAACACATAGGATAGGTTTTATCCCGGAAATGGGAACTATGCGGGTTTTCCTTTGAAAACGCGGGCGAAGCCGCGGGCGGAAATCTAGTATAATATAGCCTATAGCCGTCCTCGAAGAATGGGCTCTTCAGCTTTATAATATTAGCGTAGATTCCAAAATGTATTTGCGAAATAATTCCAAATTTATCGAATTGAAAATTCAAATTTAAACTGATATTCAAATAATTTTCAAAACGAAAACGGCATTAAATGCATTAGTGCTATAAAATTTAAATAAGATGTTGACTCACCTTGTAACGATGTACATTTTATCGAATATGCTATAATTCGAAAAGCTGGTTATAAAGATATTATTTTATTGAAATTTAATTATAATAGACAAATAAAATAATAATCTTAATAATTACGATTTTGTTTCTATAACTGGAGTAATTGCAAAAATTATAAATATACTTAAAAAGTCGACAAACACGCATAAGTAGACGTACGTTAAACTCATTTTTAATGGTTATTATTAGGTATAATTTTCTTTATCTATTATTATATAATTAAATCATAAACCTTTTCTGTTTGTACACTGTTATCTCTGAAACTACCAGTCCAATTTAAATTATTTTGTACGTCTTAAAGTTTATTATAATGTCCTACATTTGAAATAATTATGAAATATTATGAAAAATATAATATAGGACAGGAAATGAAATGGCGAGCGAAGCGAATACGTCGGGACTGTTTTGTATAATTTTCGTAATACTAGTCCTATTATCCTACTCCTACTAATATTAATAAATGCGAAAATTTGTGAGGATGAATGTATGTGTATGTAGGTATGTTTGTTACCCCTTCACGCAAATACTACTGAACCGATTACAATGAAATTTAGCACACATATAGAGGGTAACTTGGATTAACTCATAAGATAGGTTTTATCCCGGAGATCCCACGGCAACCAGAAGAAAGCCGCGGGCGGAAGGCAAGTTACTCATAAATTATTATATATAAACAACAGTACATATTCACCCCGGTCTAATTATAAAACAAGGTACTGATAAGCCAATGAATTCTAATACTTAAGTAATAGTATATAAATAAACACATATGATATCATATAGCAATTAAACAACAACCTCCAAATTGTTTTTAATATATTAATATATACGAGCCTTGCGAATTTTATAAATAATTGGTCCGATCGCTTCCGCTGTTTTGTTGTGGATTAATTTTATTCAAATGTCTGCAACAAAATATCACTACATAGTATTTTTTAATAAATCGACTATAACTCATCTACCTGCAGCAGGGGCAATACTGGAATTGCACCCAATTGGCTCCTTAATTGTGATGTGTATAGGCAAGCAGGGGCAATTAGAGAACAGCTGAAATTGCTCCGACCGCCGACCAACCGAGATTGTTCCAATATTGCCCCTGCGGCAGGTCCGTGAGTAGCCGGCTTAAGTCTGTCCCTATGTCTAGATCTTTAAAACTATGCAACGGATTTCGATGCGGTTTTTAAATAGATCATAGAGTAAGGACAAAAAATAATTTGGAAAATCCAAAAGTGCACGCCTCATAATTTTTTTTTAATAAATATTTATTAATTATTATTTTTGTTTATTTAATAACAATTAAACCACATCGAATCAGACCCTGAAAAATGAAAGGGTTCTATTCCTGAGCATACTCAAGCGTAAGAGAAAAAAAAGACTCGATTAGTAAAGTATTTCGGTCGCTATCGTGTTAACAAGAAAAAGGATCCGCACATACAGACACACGGACGTCCAAGACAGAACTTTTTTAAACTGTTTTTTAACTAGTTTAAATAACAAAAATGACATCAAAAATATCATGAACGTTAAAAATAGTGTTTTTTCTTAATATGTGTGTGTATGTATTATCTTACAAGTGCAATGTATGATACATAAAGACATTTTAAGTTTGAAAAATCAGATGTTTTGCGCGAAGTGACAGTAGTACCCACCTCAACGCTTCGCTTATGAGGCGTGCAATAGCATGAATATAATGCACGCTTTAATTGATAAAATTTTTCTCTACTAATATTTTAGAATGTCTTTAGTATTTTAGTAAGTTTGAAGGTAAATGAACTAATAACCTTTTGAAGATTAATGTAGATAATTCGTCTTTTTGTAAGATGATCATATTTTCTATCCCTACTTAACAATATTATAAATGCGAAAGTAACTCTGTCTGTCTGTTACGCTTTCCCGCTTAAACCTCTCAACCGATTTTGATGAAACTTGGCACAGACAAACTTCAGACCCTGAGAAAGAACATAGGCTACCTTTTATTGCGAATATGTACCACGGGCGTAGCCGGGGCGGACCGCTAGTTTACAATATAAATATTTTTAGTCTGTATTATATTATCGGATAAACCACAAGATTCATATAAGAGTGTCACCAAGTCTCTGTTTATTAAAATGTAGTGTAAATACATTATGTGATTAAGTATAATTCACTTTATCTAACACAAACAAACATCTTTGTTCCTCATGATTGTCGTTTAAAAAAACCCAGATAAGATGCTATGTCAATTTTGTTATCTAGATCTATGGTAGACTATAGATATTTGTGAGGTTGTTTGTTTGAACGCGCTAATCTAAGGAACTACTGGTCTGATTTGAAAAATTCCTTCGGTGTTAGATAGCCCATTTGTCGAGGAATGCTATAGGCTATATATCATCACGTTAAGACCAACAGGAGTGGAACAATGCGGGTAAAACCGCAGGGCTAGCGTTGAATAATATCGTACGAGTCGCTGCGCTGCAGAACACAGTAGATACAAAAGAAAAGCACCTCTTGGACCTCACATCTTGGACGCTAACGTTAGTCCTTGTTAGTCTCAAACAATCGAAGCTTCTACAAAAACTTAAGACATTGGTTTTATCAAGTTTCAGAATCATTTTAAGGTGTCAATTAACACTTTTTAACAACCCTTCACACAAAGAATTTCTTAATTAATATTTTTTTAATAAATAACCGTGCCGGAAACCAAATTCGCGATATCGTTAGGCCTAGCCGACGGAAGCGACCTTAAAAACGTTTTTGAGGTCATACAATATGTACATTGTACAAGGCTTGTTGCATTTTATGTAATACGATGACCCCTTGGTGGGAATTTCTTGCTTTATATTTAGTAGCTAACTGCTCCGCGGTTTTACCCACATTGATCCGCTCCTATGTCGATGTTTTTATCGACTAATAGAAGCCGAGCGTAGTATGAAATATACCTAATATCTTGAATAATAATTTTGAAATCAGACCCGTGGTTCCGGAGATTAGCGCAATCAAGCGAGCAAACAAACAAACTCGTCAGCCTTGTAATATTAGTATGGATAATTATAATATGATGGTCTGATTGGTAGATTGATTAGCTAACTATTAACTAGGGAAAAAGTGCATGGTCTTCTTTGTTTATCGTAAAATAGTATATAGGACTTCAACTTTGTAATAATAGAAAGCTCTTAGAATTTTAGTTCAGTCATAATTTCAATAGTTATGTTAATTATCAAAATAGCAATATATGCTTCCATTAATTAAAACATACATTTAGAATGACACTAGAATATTCCATCCTTTCAACAAAACAGATTATATATGGTAGGATATTGACCTTCGAGACACAAATTATTAGTTCGTAGATCAGGGCCTAGTTCTTTAGATCTTGGACTTTAACCCTAATAAAGTTGTAAAACACTAAAATTAGCGATTAATGTTTAACCATTATGCTTTAGTAATTTTCACTAAGTATATGCTATTTATCCTTTGGTTAAATATTTCTACTTCTAATAATCTGGTAAATTTTTCCAGTACACCCTAATTACGCAGCAAAATGGAATAGGTATACTTTAAGATCATTGACGTACAACAAGACTCACAATTGCAAAAAGGTCGTCGATAACTTTTCAAACAGAAATGAACTTTAATTAAAATAACACCTTATTTCGTGGCAGTAAAGTTGTAAATCTGTTGTATCGCACATCGAAAACTCTGCCTAATACGCGTAGCAGACATTTGATTCGGACGATTTTTGAGCAGGATCGTGAGTACAGCTGTAGTTTATAATACGTAAATGTTTACGTTCTATTCTGAGATAAACCGAATATAAATATTTAAGATATCGTCAAAATCAGTAAGCTGAGACTTACCATAATCTAAACATCAAATTCTGTAATGGTATCCGAAATATCTCAATTTAAACGACACTAGTTATATAGATAAAAATAAGCATAGATAACAACCACAGGAATGAACTGCTGGGGAAACAAAATCACATCATCACAAATAGTGAGTCAACACTTGTATTTAATACTTATATAAACTTATGGTTTTATAATATTTGCATGCACGAGAGATAAATCACACTATAAGAGGCGTAGATCACGATAAAATGACAACAAGTCTTAATACAGTTCCTATGGACGCGTATAATGATGCTGCTACGATATTTCTAAAATACGCTATCAAAATAACCGATAGACGAAAAACGACAAAACATCGAGAAAATGACAGTTCGTAAAAGCTCCAGTGCATCTCGTGAGGTTGATTATGACGATCTGTTATCTTCTGCTGGTACTTTTGGCAAATACCAGTGGTACTTATTTTTAATAAGCGGCCCCTTTTATCTGGCTGATGTGACAGCATTTTTCGCTCAACTATTCATCACTGAAGCGTCACCGAACCATTGGTGTTGGATTCCAGAGTTGGAGAACTTAACGGCCATCGAAAGACGTACTTTGGCTATACCGTCAGATGGCAACAGTCGCTTTGGATATTCACAATGTTCTGCTTATAACGCTAACTGGACAGAGGTCTTAAAAAGTGGTCAATATTCTAACGAAACATGGAGCGTTCAATCGTGCATATACGGCTGGGAGTACAACAAAACAGAGATCCCGTATCCGACTATAACCAGTGATCTTGGTTGGTTCTGTGATAAGAACAGCTATCAAGCAACCGCACAGTCTATTTTCTACCTTGGGTCCATAGTAGGAGGGTTCATTATTGGCTGGATTTCTGACAGATTTGGACGAATACCTGCCGTCACAGTGAGTAACATGATCGGATGCATCGGCAATATTGTCTCGATTTTTGCTACAGATATTATTGTGTTTTCTGTTTGCCGATTCATTATGGGCATGTGTTTTGATTCTTGTATGATGATGGCATACCTTATAGTATTGGAATACGTGTCTCCGAAGTTTAGGACAATAATAACAAATGTACCATTTGCAATTTTCTTTACATTGGGCTCGACGGCGATACCTTGGATTGCTTTGGTTTGTAACGATTGGAAAATATTTTGTGTAGTGACGAGTATCCCGATGGCATTCTGTATGTTTGCTCCATTCATATTACCAGAGAGTCCACGTTGGTTATTATCCAAAAATCGAGTGGACGATGCTATTAGAAAAGTGCAGAAAATAGCAAAAATAAACGGTAAAACTATCCCGGCCGAATTGATTGAAGATTTCAAATTGTCAGTGAAAAATCAGAAGGATGACGACAGCTCCAGTTTTTTGGAAGTTTTTAAACGACCGTTGACCAGAAAAGTGTTTATCTGTTTGTGTTTATTGTACATGTGTTGTTCTATTGTATTCGATGCGCTCTTCCGAAGCGTAGGCTCATTGAGTTTCGACTTTTTCCTATCATTTACTCTAGTTTCCTTTACCGAGCTACCATCACTTATAATAGTTGCCTTTTGTTTAGATCTGTCTGGTCGTAAATTAATATCAGTGGTAACGCTATTCGTGTGCGCTGTTTTTTGTATAGTTATGACTTTTATAGGTGGAGGTCTACCATCAGTGCTTTGTGCAATAGCAGCTAGGTTTGCTGTTAACATATCAACTAATGCAGCTATGCAATGGTGTGCGGAGATCATGCCAACAGGAGTGCGAGGAACAGCAGCGAGTGTGGTGCATATATGTGGGTATTTAGCTACAGTTATATCTCCGTACATAGTATATCTAGGGAACTTCGTACCGTGGTTGCCCTTAGCAATAATAGGGGTGATTGCTATTTTGGGTATGTTATTTTCTTTGCCAGTGCCTGAAACAGCGGGTAAGGAGATGCCGCAGACATTTGAGGATGCAGAAAATATAATTTTGAATGCAAAGTTGTTCGAAGTGCCATTTTTAAAGAAAAGACAGAACGCATAGATAAATAGTAAATAAGAAGTATATAACGCAAATAAAATGACGTTTACGTTTTTTTGACGTTTTTTTGACGTTAGTTGATGTGACGTGGATTATAATTAGGATTTAGGTTAGATTGTAACAAATAAATGTACTGTGGAAGTTGGTGTGTTTTATTTTAATACAATAAACAATTATGTGTTTATAAAAACTTGTTTTATTACTATGAAACTAAAATCCGATATAAGTGAGGGAAGCGAACTATGAGCAATTGATATATAGACGCTACATTAGTTAGAATTATAAGTGACAGGATCTAAAAGATTCAACTAAAGTTACTATATTATCTTCTTTTTATACATTCCGATGTTTTTTTTTTCTTTAACGATACCTAACTATACTTTTTTAATGGATAAACTCAAAAGCTATTCAACTGGTTTTGAAATCTTTTTACATTGAATCCTACGCCTTAGTGATATAGGTTATACTTACTTCGTTTTCATATAATTTTGGGTCAACCTTTGCTAAGCCAAGGCGTGAGTCTAGTTATACGAAAAATAAGTTAAAACGTTTAGACTGGACAAGGCTTTTAACTACTCCTCTGCCAATTGCAGTGTTTTGCAATTGTAAGTCATATAATTAATATAATATGAAGTTATTCGATACATTTTTGCACGCCTCATAAGCGAAGCGTTGAGGTGGGTACTACTGTCACTTCGCGCAAAACATCTGATTTTTCAAACTTAAAATGTCTTTATGTATCATACATTGCACTTGTAAGATAATACATACACACACATATTAAGAAAAAACACTATTTTTAACGTTCATGATATTTTTGATGTCATTTTTGTTATTTAAACTAGTTAAAAAACAGTTTAAAAAAGTTCTGTCTTGGACGTCCGTGTGTCTGTATGTGCGGATCCTTTTTCTTGTTAACACGATAGCGACCGAAATACTTTACTAATCGAGTCTTTTTTTTTCTCTTACGCTTGAGTATGCTCAGGAATAGAACCCTTTCATTTTTCAGGGTCTGATTCGATGTGGTTTAATTGTTATTAAATAAACAAAAATAATAATTAATAAATATTTATTTAAAAAAAATTATGAGGCGTGCACTTTTGGATTTTCCAAATTATTTTTCTTTATGACTATTAAATAGAGCTATACTAATTATATAAAGCTTAAGAGTTTGTCTGTTTGTTTAAACGCGCTCATCTTTAGAACTACTGGTCCGATTTGAAAGTGCTTTCGATGTTGAATAGCCCATTTATCGAGGAAGGCTATATATCATCACGCTAAGACCAACAGAAGTGGAGCCACGCGGGTGAAACCGCGGAGCGCAGCTTGTTATTAAATAAGACAAAATGGATTTCTCAACCAGTTAAAAGTTCAAAATTTTATCCAAAACGGTACAGTGGCATAGTGACATAATTTTAGATAACTTTTATTTGACATTTTATTATATTAGTATTGATAAGGATAGGGAAAAGAATTTGGGTAAGTGAATACGGAACGGAACAGAATTATTTAAAATATTGATACCATAGTAGTTTTAAAGTATCGTAAAGGTTAAGATTTTGTTTGTTTGAACGCGCTGTTCTCAAGAACTGATAATAATAGCATACCTTATACTTATTATACACAAAGAAACACAATAAGTGAACATATCCTTCCTAATATTATTATAAATGCGAAAGTTTGTGTGTATGTACATGTATCTATACATATAATAAATCTGTAGAAGGGTCAATTCTGTACATTGAAAATATTGAAAAAATAAATAGCAGGGGGTGTTACTGGATCGATATCAAACCCAAATATGTGATTAAAAAAATTTTTGTCTGTCTGTCTGTATGTGAAGACATCACGTGAAAACTAACTGTTCGATTTCGATGAAACTTGGTATAATTATACCTTATTATCCTGGGCGTAAAATAGGATACTTTTTATCCTGGAAAAATACGTAGAAAAAAAATTATCTTAATTTTTCAGTTTTATCCATAGACGTTGTTCTGTAGAACAGCGAACACACGTTGCGTATTATTATAGGCCTAGCCGTATTTGGGTCCAATAGATATTAATAAGATGTCATTGTCAGAGTTAATGGAGAAATAAACCATCCACGCGAAGACCGACATCCGCGCGGACGGAGTCGCGGGCGGAAGCTAGTACTAAATATAGAGGGTCACTTGGATTAACACATAGAATAGGTTTTAACCCGGAAACGGGAACGGGTTCTATGGGGGTTTTTCTTTGAAAACGCGGGCGAACTGTGGGCGGAAATCTAGTAAATAAATTTAAACACAAAAGCAGTAGGTACAACAGGCGATTACTGGTTCGAATTTAAAAAAATCTTTGGATACTGCATTTATCAATGAAAGATATAGTTAGACTATAGCTTACATTACGACCAATAAGAGAAGAGAAGAAAGATAGTAGACCAAGTCGATCAACTAGTATGGTATAAATTGAAAGCAAAAGCAGATTCTATAATAGTAGAATACATTGACTTGCAAGACGCAAATTACTAATTCGTAGATCAGGAGTCAGGACTTAGACCTAAATAAAATCTTAAAAACGACTGAACAAGTAGTATTTGATATACAGAAAATCTCACTTACCGCCTACCGGCAAAAATTTGTATTACCAGTACACCCTAAACACTAAGCAGTAAATATACTTCACAACCTCAGAAGTCAGAACTACTGAAAACAAATAAAAATCGGTTAAGCTACTTCGGAGGTATTAGATTGCAAAAGAGATACGAAAATTTCATAAAAGATGATGAATCTGGTCTTATCTATATAGATGATATCTCATATAATTAAAACGACAGTAATTAGATAAAAATAGCTTTAGATAACAACCATAGTAACTGAACTGACTGCCGGGAGACGAATATTACATCATCAATAAAATAGTTGTTTATCCACCTGTGTTTAATGCTTTTATAAGCGCCATAAACACCTATGATTTTACTTTATTTGCACAAGTGATAAATCTCACTATAAGAGGCGTAAGCGAAAAGCCTTAACGTAGTTCCTAAAGATAGGACGTATTATACATAATGTAATTCTTCTACATTTTAACACGAACAAAATAGCAAATAGACCACAAGCGGAACATCGATATCGATAAAATGACAGACTGCAAAAGTTCAAATGCCAATCAAGAGGTTGATTATGACGATCTGCTATCGTCTGCTGGTAAATTTGGCAAATACCAGTGGTATTTATTCTTTATAAGCGGTCCCTTTTATCTGGCTGATGTATGTGTTTATTTCGGTCAGCTATTCATCACTGAAGCGTCACCGAACCATTGGTGTTGGATACCAGAGTTGGAGAACTTAACGGCCATTGAAAGACGAACCTTGGCTGTACCATCAGATGAAAACAGTCGCTTTGGATATTCGCAATGTTCCGCCTATATAGCTAATTGGACAGAGGTCTTGTTAACTGGACAACATCCGAACGAAACATGGGGTGTTCAACCGTGCCAATACGGCTGGGAGTACAACAAAACAGAAATCCCATACCCGACTATCACCAGTGATCTTGGTTGGTTCTGTGATAGGAACAGCTATCAAGCGACCGCGCAGTCTGTTTTCTTCCTTGGGTCCATAGTAGGAGGGTTCATTATTGGCTGGATTTCTGACAGATTTGGCAGAATACCTGCCGTCACAGTGAGTAACATGATCGGATGCTTCGCCAGCATTGTCTCGATTTATGCTTCGGATATTGTTGTATTTTCTGTTTGCCGATTCATTATGGGCATGAGTTATGACACTTGTATAATGATGGCATACCTTATAGTATTGGAATACGTGTCTCCGAAGTATAGGACAATAATAACAAATGTACCGTACGCAATTTTCTTAACGTTGGGTGCAACTGTGATACCATGGATTGCATTGGCTTGTAACAACTGGAAAATATTCAGTTTAGTGTCGAGTATCCCAATGGCATTCTGTACGTTTGCTCCATTCATATTACCAGAGAGTCCACGTTGGTTATTATCCAAAAATCGAGTGGACGACGCTATTGGAAAAGTAAAGAAAATAGCGAAAACAAACGGTAAAACTATTCCGCCTGAATTGATTGAGGATTTCCAACTGTCAATGAAAAATAAGAAGGATGACGACAGCTGCAGTTTCGTGGAAGTTTTTAAGCGTCCATTAACTAGAAAAGTATTTATCTGTATGTGTTTAATGTACATGTGCTGTGCTATAGTGTTCGATTCGCTCGTCCGAAGCATAGGCTCGTTGGGTTTCGACTTTTTCCTATCATTTACTCTTATTTCCTTTACCGAATTACCATCGCTTATAATAGTGTCATTTGTTTTAGATCTAACCGGTCGTAAATTAATGTCAGAAATAACGCTCTCAGTGTGCGCTGTTTTTTGTATCGTAATGATTTTTATAGGCGGTGGTTTGCCATCAGTTCTTTGTGCAATAGCAGCTAGGTTTGCTGCTAACATGTCAACTAATTCAGCTATGCAATGGTGTGCGGAGATCATGCCAACAGGAGTGCGAGGAACAGCAGCGAGTGTGGTACATATATGTGGGTATTTAGCTACAGTTATATCTCCGTATATAGTATACCTACGGAACTTCGTACCATGGTTGCCCTTAGCAATAATAGGGGTGATAGCATTAGTAGGAGTGGTATGTTCTTTACCCGTACCAGAAACGGCTGGTAGGGTTATGCCACAGACTTTTGAGGATGCAGAAAATATGATTTTGAATAGGAAGTTGTTCGATGTGCCATTTTTAAATAAAAAAGTGAACAGATAGTTATGTAACCCAAGTGCTGTTTGAATTAAATTACGTTTAGTATAATGTCGACGTTAAGATTTATATTTGTTGTACAAATAAACGTCTTTTTGTAGTGTATGTGTTTTATTTTGATACCAATAGGAACAGGAGCCTTGTTTTAATGGTACTTAATGTAGTCGAAGCATCGGACTGAAAGCAAGATAATATGTCTATACTAATATTATACAGCTGAAGAGTATTTTTGTTTGTTTGTTTGATCGCGGTATCCTCAGGAACTACTGGTCTGATTTGAAAAATTATTTCGGTGTTAGATAGCCCATTTGACCAGGAAGGCCTATATAGCCTGTAGGCTTAATATCATCACGCTAAGGCCAACAGGAACGGAGCCACGCGGGTGAAACCGCGGGGCATAGCTAGTAATATAATAAGACGATCATTAATTTACACATACCTACATATTTTATGTATGTTTTTAATATATATTGCACTATAAGGTAAATTTTTTCAGAATAATGAAATGTATGTTATGTCAATACGATTTTATTAAAAGTAAAAAGGGGTCATCGTTAAGGTTAAGCCATTAGCAGATTTCTCAAGGTTAGAGGTAATTTTTCATCTTATATTTTTGTATGGTCTAATTATGTATAATTTGATTGACACCTTAATGTATATTTATTTAGGGGCAATGTATTTTAATTGGCTTTTTATTTTTATGGTATTATGTAATGATTATTTTTAGATTGTTTGTTACCATGTCGCTCAAAAATGGCTAAAGTAATGTAGAAGATGCTATTGCAGATTAATTGCAATTAACTAATTAACTTTTTTCAAACTCAACCTCAAACATTTATTTATTCAGACTTCTTCTAGAAGCACTTTTGAATCGCCATTTTTAACATTTACCATCGATTTGGAAAGCAGATTGTTTGGAGAAGAACCGGCAAATGATAAATCTGTATTGATGAATGAAATTGCTTCCATTCCAAAGTAATTATTACCCAATTTTCAAAATCGAAGTAATAGATTATGTTTTTATAAACATTGATTTTAAGTATCTTTATGTTATACACCTGATAGTTTTTAACCTAACCTACCTTTTTTCCCCCACGTTGTTTAAATCTGATATTTAATTATATTACCTATTGATATTTAACTAAAGCCTAGAATCATGGTAAAACCTAGATGGATCTATAATTCTAAAACTATGATTACAGATTTCAGAATATTGCTATAGCTAATAATATCATGGAAGAACTTAGAACCTAGGTTTTAAAATTATGTATCTTTAATATTTTATAGCATTCAAAGGGTTTATAAATGAAATTTTTTTAAAGGATAGAAAAAATTCGATCACGAGGCGGGATTAGAACGCACGTGTTTTTGCCATACCGGGGCAAGGCCTCTCGGCCACTCGTGAATCTGCCTCGACAATCGAATTTTTTAAATTAAATTCTTTTGTACATTGCATTGTCAGCCCATATTATATTATGTTCCCACTTTGGGACACAGGCTTCCTAGAAGGTTTGGCCACTATCCACCACGCTGGCCAAGTGCGGGCAGATGTCACAAGTCACAACTCACAATGGCGTCGAACTGTTTGGTTCGCAAACATCACATTTCGAGCTATGTTTTTAATAGGTACGCTTTTATAAGCTTCACCTGTATGTTTGTATGTAACATTTAGACTCAATTTTGACTTTAAATTGCTCAATTCAAACTTTGTACACTTAAAATTGATATTTTTTGTTTTATGGCATTCAAATTACTGTATACGTATTACTTATACTTTGTACACTTATCAAGGATCGGTGATAATACAATAATTTCATGAGTTTAAGCGTGATATTATTAAAGTATAAAAGTACTTAATAGTTTTTTAAACCATAATATTAATTATTCAACGATTAGAGCATTGTTGATAATGTTATGAACTGAAAAATTGTTTTTTACGCTCTGTTAGTCTCGAACTTTCGACTATATAATTAAAATCGGTTATCACTGTTCAATATTGCATGTTTTTGATAAAAAAAGGACACATTACGAAAGTACTGACTGACCATATTTGCTACACCATTTGCGAAATACCGATAAATAAATGAGATATTTTCAATAAAAAAATAATTCTGAAGTCTGAACTGTAATCAAGGTTAATCAAAATTAACATCCATACTAATATTATAAATGCGAAAGTAACTCTGTCTGTCTGTCTGTTACTCAATCACGCCTTAACTACTGAACCAATTTGCATGAAATTTGGTATAGAGATATTTTGATACCCGAGAAAGGACATAGGATAGGTTTTATCCCGGAAATCCTACGGGAACAGGTTTTTCTTTGAAAACGCGAGCGAAGCCGCGGGCGGAAAGCTAGTTATTAATAAGGGCCGATTTTTCAATGCTTGGATAAAACTTATCCGTCCAATAAAGTATTACACGATAATATTAAAATGTCACGTAAACTGTCAAATACGGGCAATTAGAATACGTTTTTAAAATGGTAGTTTTATACATTATTCGACGTTGAAAAATCAGCCCTAACTTATTTTTACGCTAATTATTTTATTTTTTGGTCATAAAAAAATTATCTTGTTTCCATCGTGTTAGAACAATTCCATGTGTACCTACTTATATTTAATTATATTTGTATGTGAATTAATTTAGTAACTGGATTCATGAGCTCGCGTTATCTGATAAAAAGCTTATATTCTGAGAAAGAATTTAAACTATCTCTGTGACGGAAATTCATACTAATCCAGTCAGCTGTTTTGACGTAAAAATCACGCTTTTTTCTTAAAATATATTTGTAGAAATGAGATATTTAAAAGTAAAAAACTACAAATACTTCTTTCTTCTGTAAGTCAATCTCAAAATCTTATTTAGACTAATATTATAAAGCTGAAGAGTTTGTTTGTTTGTTTGAACGCGCTAATCTCGGGAACTACTGGTCCGATTTGAAAAATTCTTTCGGTGTTTGATAGCCCATTTATCGAGGAAGGCTATATATCATAGGTTAGGTTATATATCATCTCGCTAAGACCAACAGGAGCGAAGCACTGCGGGTAAAACCGCGGAGCAAAGCTAGTAAAAAAATTTTTTTATTTCAAAGAAATATATGTAGTAGGTAGAATATAATATTAGATTATGCTTTCTTCAAAATTGATGAGACATTTTTAATAAAAAAAACGAAAAAAAAACTGCAAATAAAACCGTTTAAATATGTAATTATCATATTAAATTAATTAATTCTCTTTTGATTTGCAAATATTAAAGTTAATTACGTTTTTGAAATTTAAATAAATAGTTGGTTTTTATAGGCCGTATATAATAAAAGGTTGTCTTAGGTCAGTTCGAAACGACTTTTATTATAAAAGAAACAAGTTTTTTTCGCAAATACTTAAAATTAATATTTGTTTATGTTTGAGCGCTTATAAATTACTAGCTTTCCGCCCGCGGCTTCGCCTGCGTTTTCAAGGAAAAACCCGTTCCCGTAGGATTTCCGGGATAAAACCTATCCTATGTCCTTTCTCGAGTATCAAAATATCTCTATACCAAATTTCATGCAAATTGGTTCAGTAGTTAAGGCGTGATTGAGTAACAGACAGACAGACAGACAGACAGAGTTACTTTCGCATTTATAATATTAGTATGGATATGGGACTGTCAGATTTAGTTTTTTAGCAATCAATTGCTTGAGAGAAAAGTTTATGTTTATCGTCATTAGCGTATCTATACTAATATTATAAAGCTGAAGAGTTTGTTTGTTTGTTTGAACGCGCTAATCTCGGGAACTACTGGTCCGATTTGAAAAATTCTTTCGGTGTTAGATAGCTCATTTATCGAGGAAGGCTATAGGCTATATACCATCACGCTACGACCAACAGGAGAGGAGCCACGGGGGTGAAACCGCGCGGAGCGGCTAGTTAATAAATAAAATTCATTTATTTCAGGATAGCCCATATTGTATCAGTAAAAATCTTATCCTAGTGTTAGTATTACTTTTTTTTTATAGTTGGGAAATCTTACCTACATACATTTATTTCTACAGCTGAATTTACAAACCCAATGCTAATAACATTATCAAAATAATTTAACACCTTTAAAACAATATTTGCACTTGTACTTATACGGTCTCTAATAGAAAAAATCTTTTTATCGCATAAGTCATTTTCCCTATAATATAATGTAAACATCAAGGAAGCACTATAGTAACACTAAGACCCACAGCTGAAGAGTTTGTTTGTTTGAACGCGCTAATCTCAGGAACTACTGATCCGATTTGAAAAATTATTTCGGTGTTAGATAGCCCGTTTATCGACGAAGGCTATAGGCTATACATATATCATCACACTAAGAGCAATAGGAGCGGAGCAATGCGGGTAAAACCGCGAGGCACAGCTTGTAAATGATATACATATTATTACTCAATGTTTTATATTTTTGAATCTATAAGTCTAAACCCCACAACCTCTTCAGGAAATAAAACTTTATGGTTACTACTCAGATAGATATCGATATTGCCGCCATTACGACGATTATGAATAAACGTCTAAACTCAAATAAACTCAAACATTTATTTATTCAATTAGACTTCTTCTTATAGAAGCACTTTCGAATCGTCATTACATATTTTTAACATTTACCACCGATACTAACTACAAAGACGGCCGATCATAGACATTTAGGCTCTACACTATCGTGACTGCCTCGACTTGCCCAACGCTGCCCATTGTGAAGACGGACCATTATTATGTAATTATTCAAAATGTGTGATTATTGGTAAATGGTAAAACTATATTTATATATGACGATTCATAAATGCTTCTAGAAGAAGTCTTATTCAATAAATAAATGTTTGAGTTTGAAAAGTCCAATAAAGAATCCATTTAAAAGACCATAACTTAAAATACTGATGGAAGATTAGTCGAAAAAAACATAATCACACGGAATCCGACAAAAACATAAAAATGATATACGAATAAAAAATAATCGAAGTTAATTTGAACGGTGTTTACCAACGGAAGATTTTAAGATATCTTTAAACTTTATCATATCACGATATAGAGATACAACCAGTAGGGAAACTTCATTGTAAACGTTCGAAATGTCTCACGCTCATAATCAAACGTGTTTATGAGAATCGTAAGGGTATTCTTATATCTGTCAATTGTCATAATACCCTAAAGCGCGTCACACAAGGTGAAGATACTATAATATTTTATCTTAAGATACTGTTATATTTTATATTACAGTATCTAAACGCATCCGGTATCAGCGTTCGGACCATCATTTTTCTTTTTGTCATTGCGTACTAAGACCCCTGTAGAACCGCCATCCTGTTACAAATGACGCGAAATTTTGTGGGTCATTTGTAACAGGATGGTTAAGATAAAATATTATAGTATCTTCACCGTGTGTGACGCGCTTTACGATTCTCGTAAACACGCTTAATTGTGTGCGTGGGCCATTTCGAACGTTTGTATGAAGTTTCCCTACTGGTTGTAACTGTTTACTGTGGTAATATGGTTTTCAAGCGTTTTGATCACGGTATATCAAAGGATTTTGCAATGTGGAATGGAAAATTTTGCGTCCTTCTACAGACAACAACTACTGAACCAATTTACATGAAATTTGGTATGGAGATATTTTGATACCCGAGAAAGGACATAGGCTACCTTTTATTGCGAAATAATAATATGTACCACGGGCGAAGCCGGGGCGGACCTCTAGTTTAATATAAGTAACTAAAGAAACGAAGTAGTTATTTAATACCTTTAATTAAATAAGTACCTATTATATATAAGTGGTTAGTGGCTCTATCTATAATAAAATGTGTGCGTATACTAGTACACGTAAGAAGTGAAACTTCTTTATGACCTTATTTTTCAAAAAATAATTTACTATATGCAACTTTACAGAAATACGTCGCATCACGCGTGGTAGGGATAAGAAAAAGATGGCGCGTAACGGAAAAATGTCACGCGTAACGAAAAAATGTTACACTAAATTTTTTTCCAACCCCGATAAAGTTTCACTTCAAAAATGCATCGACATGCGTAGTTTTCATCATACATGGGGACAGACAGCCGGAATGAAATTTTAGATGCGTATGTGAAAAGTAAACTTGGCGTAAAATTTATAAAAATCTTACTTACTTAATATTACTTTTATAATCTTGACTAACATTTTGGCACTTATATGTTACATTAAAACTTTTCAAGTTAGATACAATGCAATATATCACAGTAATTTTGTAACTTTTTTGTTAGAGACTTTAATTATAAAAACTAAGGCATTAAATTGAAGTATAGTGGAGTTTTTGTTCCTAAGATTTGACTAGATAGATCTTTTTAAAATCTGTAATTAGTAGATAAATGTACTTATATGTATGTGTGTGTGAACTTATGAATAATATTGTTCAGTTTTTATTTGTGTATAAAATCTTCGCCGCTTTATTCAAAAGTGTAGCAGTATCCAATCTTATGGACAGTTTCCGGAACTATATTTTGGATGATGTAATGATTTTTTTAAGTGGGTGTATGTATTTTGTATATTTATTTGGCAAGCTAGCGTAATATGGCTATCTGTAGCTTTTGGATTAATGTATTTTAAATACCACATATATTACTAAGAGTGCTTCGCGGTTTTACCCGCAGTGCTTCGCTCCGGTCTTAGCGAGATGATATATATACAGGATGTAATCGTTGTGTGCACAGGCGATTATTCCGTAACTATTACCTACAGATATCAAAAAACTTTAAATTGATATCGAAAGTACTTAACCTAATAAGAAAAATGGCGACAGTAAATTTTTTAAAATAAAACGAGAAAGTTACTTAGCAACGAGATAGTAAGTTCCCAAGAAGTAGTAGATACCTACTACATGCGCCACCTATACTAGTACTAATTTTTAAGTATTATGTATCTGGTTAAAACTTAACATTAAAATAAAGTACAAAATAATATAAAAATGTTATGGAAAGTGTCAAACGACGGACAATTGTTAGCAATTATTATAATTAACACATTAGCAATTATTTTGGGGGCAAGTATCTCGCCTCGCGGCGGTGTGAAAAAAAACTCCGGCTGAGTGGCCAGACGGCCGGAGTCTAGGGCGACTGAGTGAGGAACCTTCGGACTATCCGAGACCGAGCGTTATCCAGAAGGACTGCCCGCTGTATCCCCACTGTCATGGGCTTTACCGGTAAATCCAACCTCCTTAAATATTATATTTATCCAATTATTATTATTAAGACAATTATTATTATTATTTTAGAATTTTTTTTTAATGCGTTATGTTTGAATGTAAAGTCAATGTGAAGTCCCGTGTTGTATTATACAGATGCATTATGCATACATCTGTTTCACTGATGGATTTTCTTTAGGGACAAGTAGGTGATCAGCCTTCTGTGTCCTGCCAGACCGAGACATTTTTTTTTCTTCGTCTCCACCGGGAATCGAACCCAGGACCCCTTCTACGCGCACGCGTCAACCACTGTACCAAGGCGGTCAATGAAAAGGTTATGTTCGATTATTTTCTTCAAACCAAATATCTTAATTTATTAACAACTAGCAATGCCCTGCGGTTTCACCCGCATAGATAGCGATATCTTTACAGTGAAAAGTCTACTATAGGTCGGACTATAGGTTTAAATTTTAATCACATGAAAATCACCTTTACCCCGTCCCGCACTACGGCCTTTTTTTTTTGTTATAGTGGAGAAATCTTTCATAGATACCCACGGCCTCCAGGGGAGGGGCCGTGGGTTATGTCGGATTCCTACCGACCAAAACCCCACTGTGTTCCGTCAAGACGCATATTGGTAGAATTCCTCCGTGACCCCCGCACTACGGCCTGCTCGAACAGTATACCTACTATTTTCTGTAGATTGACACTTTTAAATTCGTTATATCTTTTGAATGGAATATCCAATTCTTTTCATTTAAAAAGTATTTTGCTGGTATTGAAACAGTCTATAATAAAACATCATTTAATGGGATAAGGATTAATATATGTGTATGGATAACATGGTTTGATTACTGTCGGCACTTCTATTTACTTTGAAAACGTAAAAAAGTTGTTGTAGTAACATAACTACTGAAGATGGACATATGGTATCGCGGACTTTCTTGTAGATATTGATCCATTCTATAATACCGTAGAACATTTTTTTGTTCTATCTTCAATAGATTCGGCAGCGCACGCGATGACAGAAGTTTTATTGAGGATTTTTTTACACCTTGGGTTACATTATTGCATTTTTGGTAAGGATCTCTAATTTTTTTGAAAATGCAATATAGCCTATGTTGCTCAGTAAAGATGCAGCTTTCTAATGGTGAAAGAATTTTTGAAATCGGTCCAGTAGTTTTTGCGTGAAAACCATACATACATACATACTTACATACATACTTACAAACTTTTCCTCTTTATAATATTAGTATAGATTATTAAATACACTCGTAATTAATGTTACTTATGTTATACCTAACTTATCCAAAAATCCAAATGGTCATCGACCGTGACATTTTGATGCAAAGACTCAAAAATATTCTTCTAAATATTGTAGATGTAAATTATTGCGGAAAACAATTGTTTTATTATTATTAATTCTTTTGTTTTATCTTGATACATGTAATGAAAAATAAAAAAATAGTCTAAAGCTAAAAAGTATTTAAATTCATAAAGCACGTTTTTTATTTTGATATTTTAAGTTTTTATAGCTTTCAAATCCTATCCCACTTCCTACTAATATTAAAGATTGTGTGGATGGATGTATGTTTGTTACTCTTTCACGCAAAAATACTGCTGAACCGATTACAATGAAATTTAGCACACACATAGACGGTATCTTGGATTAACACATAGGATAGGTTTAATCCCGGAAATCCCACGGGAATGGGAACTATGCGGAACTATATATTTTCTTTGAAAACGCGGGCGGAAAGCTAGTGCATTATAAATATAAATTTTAAAAGAATAGAAAATTTTCGTCACGGGGTTCGAATCCCGCCTCGTGATCGAATTATTTCTGTTCTTTATAAATTTATCCTCCTTAGTTTACTACTCTAAATCTATTGTTATAACTAGCCCACTAGCCTCACTTTTTGAAAGTCGGTTAATTTAATACCTTTGCAAATACAATAGGTGACCCTTTCAAAAGTGAACTGTAGTTATTTATGGGTTAGGGTTGCCTAATAGATAATTATTGAAGTATTAACTATTAATTAAAAAAGCCTGAGGGTAGTGTTTAGAGAAATGTTGAAATCGAGTGCTTGTTCGAGACAATAATATGTACAACTAGCTGCTCCGCGCGGTTTCACCCCCGTGGCTCCAACCCTGTTGGTCGTAGCGTGATGATATATAGCCTATAGGTAACCTTCCTCGATAAATGGGCTATCTAACACCGAAAGAATTTTTCAAATCGGACCAGTAGTTCCCGAGATTAGCGCGTTCAAACAAACAAACAAACAAACTCTTCAGCTTTATAATATTAGTATAGATAATATTATCATAGTCCGTTAAAGAACTTATTTATTTTCTTATTACACTTTATTGTAATATGTATAACCATTAAATAACAAAAACAATAAAAAGAAGATATATGGTACCAGAAAGACGTATTACAATTGGCGGCCTTATCACTAAGCAGTGATCTCTGCCAGGCAACCAAGCGGCAAAAAAGCGAAATATTTCGTAATAATTTTTTTTATTGAGCACTTACTATAAAAATGCTATGTAACAGAGCAATAATGTAACTTTCAATTGAAGAAAGTATTTTCAAAATATCGAAGTTTTATGTTGTTCCCATTACAAACAAATGTTCAGACCTCAGTAATTCAATTATCATTCAAGTGTAGTAAAACATGTATTTAATATCAATAAAAATCTCACACTAAATTCACAATTTTAAATAAAACATTCAATTTTATTAACTGACAACCCTACGACCAAACCCGTTAAGGTCAATAACCTCTCGCAATGCCATGCTTTGATTTGACCGCGAATTCTTATTTTATCAATTCCTTTCGAATTTCCGGGTTTTACTGTAACTGTAGGGCCTTTTCGCAACTTGGCTCATTTTAGAGTTCCGTAGTTTATATCTAGGCGATTAATTGTTTAAGTGATAATAGACTGTGATAATTGGTTCTATCTGATAACTTAAAACGTATTTTTTTGTCCTACTGCGGACTGTAAAATGTCATAATATTTAGTAGGACATTAATTCTCAAAAACTTCAAGTTTTAAGCTTCAAAAGGAATATTTATCGCATTTTTGCAAGATTTTTAAGTGTAGCCTACTACCTATATTGACCGCCTCCTTGGTACAGTGGTTGACACGTGAGCGTAAAACCGAGGGGTTCGATTCCCGGTGGAGACGAAGAAAAAAAAATGTCTCGGTCTGGCAGGACACAGAAAGCTGATCACCTACTTGTCCCTAAAGAAAATCGATCAGTGAAACAGATGTATGCATAATGCATCTGCCCCTTACCTATATAATAACTAGCGCTCCGCCCCGGCTTCGCCCGTGGTACCTACATGTTTAAACTATCCTATCTCTCAAGTTGGATCGAACTGCACATGGTGTGCGAATTTTATTATAATCGGTTAAGTGGTTTAGGAGTCCATTGAGGACAAACATTGTGACACGAGATTTATATATATTAAGATTGGTTAGGTATAGGGATATAAGTACTTCATAGATTGATATTACACAGTCAGTGAAGGAATATATACGCGAACCAAACAATTTGTTCTTTTGTCTCTGCAGTTGGGACTAAGGGTGCTCCGTGCTTTTACACCAGAATTGTGCAAGGATTCGTAGGGATGTGTTTGTAAAGAACCAATAGTATCGCTGCAAACGCTAAATGAAGAGATATGATTGGTTCTTAACACATTCCGCCCTAGGCTTGCACATCTCTGGTGGAAAAGCGCCATTATTGTGATTTTAAATATCATTTAAAGTTACTTATATCTATAATCGCAATAATATTAATATCTAATAATCTCCCATCGCTTTGCTCAGCAAAAAATTAAACAACAAAAAGTGATGTACGCTCGCGGATACACGAATATAGTTTTTTACCTGTCAAAATTAGATAAATGATATAACGATAACATATTTTTTTGTCTTTATGACGTAGGAAGTTTGATTGCGAACTAGCTTTGTGCTTGGCTTTGCTTGTACGGGCTTCAGGGTTTAAATCATGTTTAAATAGATATTTCCGATATGAGTATCCTACTAATATTATAAATGCGAAAGTTTGTATGTTTGTTTATTTGTTACTCCGTCATGGAACTGCTGAACTGATTTTAATGAAATTTGGCACACATAGATAACTTGAAGATAGTGATTATCCGGAAACGCTGTAGGAACGGGAATAATGCTGGTTTTTCTTTAAAAACGCAGGCGAAGCCGCGGACGGAAAGGTAGGATATAATATGTATACCTAATTTAATTTTTTATAGAACATTACGCTTAGTCAGATACCTAACATTAGGATCGGGACAAACAAGAACGAACAGACAAATTTATGTTCTGGCATTACATCGTATTTAGTACCTCATCATCAGCCCATATACCTACGTTCCCACTGCTGGGACACGGGCCTCCTATGAGGGTACAGGCCATAATCCACCACGCTGGCCAAGTGCGGGTTGGCGGATGACACATGTCGTCGAACTTTTGATTCTTCGACATGTCGGTTTCCTCACGATGTTTTCCTTCACCGTTCGAGCAGTGGTGATGTTACAACATGCGCAGATAAATTGAAAAATCAATTTATTTCCTGCGCGCTCGCCTGGTCTCGAACCCCGGACTTATCGATTCGAAGTCCGAGGTCTCACCGCTGAGCCACCACTGCTCTTTTAGTACAGTAATTTAGTACAGTACATACCAATAATACAGTACGTATATTATCTGTTGTATTAATAACAACTCGCTTCAGAGAACTGTTATTTTCAAATTACAGACAGATACGTTGATTTTATATATGTAGGTATACGTAGTTAGATATGACTGGCCGAATTTCAAAGCGGTTTTAACTGGTTCAAACCGCTTCCTTGGTGTAGTGGTTAATGTTTAAGAATAATAATAACTGACAAGTACTGAGTTTGATTTCCATTAGAAACTAATAATAATTAATCATTCATTTAAACATTTTTTATTCATATTATTATAGATGTACATAAAAAAATTGTGACGATTATTTTTCCGACCCAAATATCGACCAATAGAATTGCACCATTCGACGTCACGTGGTACAACCTACATGGTATTGTACTGATAATTTTTTGGAAAATTTTCTCTGGTCGTTGACGTCAAACTGACAGGTTCAATTCAATTGTGAAATTATTGGCCGACATTTAGGACGGAAAAATAATCTCCCGAATACCACACGAGCTTCAAAATTATCTGGCATTTCCCTCAAGGTTCCCTGCAAACAAATAAAGTCGTCAAGTTTTTCAGGAAACCTTGACTAAAAACTTGACTCCCTCATTTGTTTGCAACGAACCTATCGGAAAATACCCGATAATTTTGAAGCTCTTGTGGTATTATAAGTGAGTATTTAAATTATTATCAGTATAATACCATGTAGGTTGTATCACGTGACGTCGAATGGTGCAATTCTATTGGTCGATATTTGGGTCGGAAAAATAATCATTGGAATTGTATGGGAATATAATTTTTTTATCAATTTTAAATGTGAATACCTATTGTTCAATTAAAATGAAAACGTCCACATTATTCTACAGATATATCTATAGAATACTAGCGGTCCGCCCCGGCTTCGCCCGTGGTACGTATGAAAAATAGATGTTGGCCGATTCTCAGACTTACCCGATATGCACAGAAAATTTCATGAGAATCGGTCCACCCGTTTCGGAGGAGTATGCAGACTAACATTGTGACACGAGAATTTTATATATAAGATGTTATTCTCAAGTTGTAATTTAATCATTACTAATATTATAAAGCTGAAGAGTTTGTTTGTTTGAACGCGCTAATCTCGGAACTACTGGTCCGATTTGAAAAATACTTTCGGTGTTAGATAGAATTATCGAGGAAGGCTATAAGGCTATATTATATTATCATCACGCTCAGACAGGAGCGGAGCAATTCGGGTGAAACCGCGGGATACAGCTAGTATAATAATAAGATAAAAATTTTCAATGTATGACGAGATACATTGAAATTCTATTGAAATATCACTGATCGATTTTCTACAATTTTTTCCCCACTTTGTATCAAACTAAAAACTTCTCGAGCGTATATTTAAAACCAATGCCCAAAAAAGCGATTTATTACTATACTAGCAGTCCGCCCCGGCTTCGCCCGTGGTACATAATTATTACGTTTTCTCTACATAAGAACCATCCTCGTACTTCAAGGAATATAATAAAAAAAGAATTATCGAAATCGGTTCAGCCGTTCTCGAGTTATGCGCTTACCAACACATTTTGCGATTCATTTTTATATATAAGAATATACCCAAAAAAGCGATTTATTACTAGGTATATTACGTCTGGGAATTTAAATCCAAATTAATTGACGGATCCACTTTGTTTTATTTTATTAAATTCTGAATGATTAATGATATTTGTATGGAAATAATCAAGTATATTAACGGTCAATATGACGATATAGTTTACATCGTTAGATGATCACGTGTGTGGAATATTTTATCATTTTTATTAATTATCTATACTAAAAAAGTTTGTTTGAACGCGTTGATCTCAGGAACTACTGGTCCGATTTGAAAAATTATTTCGATGTTAGATAGCCCATTTATCGAGGAAGGCTATACCCGCGGTTTTACCCGCATGGCTCCGCTCCTGTTGGTCTTAGCGTGATGATATAGCCTATAACCTTCCTCAATATAATGGGGTATCTAACACCGAACAATTTTTTCAAATCGGACCAGTAGTTCTTGAGATTAGCGCGTTCAAACAAACAAACGCATCAGCTCTATAATATTAGTATAGTATATAGATGTGGCCTACAATACCATTTATTCATCAATTTAGGAAACGTGATCAAAAACAATAAGTTTGTATAAATTTACATAAAGACAAAGAGCACTCTATACACGTGCATAATTTACATATTTTGGGTTTTAAGGATTTTACGAACATTTATTATAAAATGTAATCTGATACTGCAGACTTTTATAGTTCAGGAAATAAATCAGATGCGTCACTAGATTAGCCGACGCGACGCGACGATGGAATGGCAGAAAATTAAATTTATTTAACTCATAGTTAAGTAAGCTAAGAGGTATTTTTAGAGTTAAAAATAGATTTAAGATATGTTATATTTCAGTATATACGCATAATAAAGTCGCAGGAAAGTCAAAACTATACATTGAATATTTTTTTAAATACTTCTTGGGGCGGGGCGTTAATATCTACAATCGACATGGAAACCAAACATATAGTTTAGAATTTTGTCTGTTTATCTATGTATGACCGGGCTAAACTCAAAAAGTACTGCATGGATTTACTTGGTAGATAGCTTGAGATCTGTGAAAGGACATGGGATAGGTTTTATCCGGGAAATCCCACGGGAACGTGAACTATGCGGGTTTTTCTTTTACTACGCGGGCGAAGCCGCTGGCGAAAAGCTAGTCTATCATATACGGCTTCTATATATACCTAATAATAAAAATGAATCACCAAATGTGTTGCTAAGCGTATAAATCTCGAGAACATCTCGAACATTCGACCATTTTTTCAAGTTTTTGTAGGCACAAGGCAAATAGGGCAGAACAAAGCCTGCTGGGAAAGCTATGTACCTACCTAATATTAAAAAATGTCGTATTAATAACAGCTTCTTAATAAGACTCAAGGATTTTAAAAATTTTAATATTGTTTGTTTCCGCTAGTAGAATAACTGTATAAAATTTAAATAACCACTCAGTGAGTCATGTCAGTTTTCCCTTATATTTAGATTCATATAAATTCAATGATAGCATTTATATTATTTGCTTTGATTACTAAATAAAAGGTATATTTGTAAAGCCGGCTACTCACGTACAACACGCAGGGGCAATATTCAAATCAGTTTATTTGCTCGTATATGGTCATACTAGCTTTCCGAACGCGGCTTCGCCCGCGTTTTGAAAGAAAAACCCGCATGATTCCCGTTCCCGTGGGATTTCCGGGATGAAACGTATCCTATGTGTTAATCCAAGTTACCCTCTATATGTGTGCTAAATTTCATTGTAATCGGTTCTGTAGTATTTGCGTGAAAGAGTAACAAACACACACATCCTCGCAAACTTTCGCATTTATAATATTAATAGGATAAAGGTGTTAATATACAATACATATTTATATCACTAATCACATATACTGCCATTGTAAATAGCGTGCAAAATTTTTTTGTAATTACAAATTAAATTATCAATAATATAGGTACAATTACATATATATTTGGATACAATAATGGAACAATCTCGGTTGCACGGCGGTTGGAGCAATTTCAGCTGTTCCCTAAATTGCCCCTGCTTGCCTATACACATTACAAAAATGGAGCCAATTAAGGGTGCAATTCCAATATTGCCCGTGCTGCAGGTTCGTGAGTAGCCGGCTTTATACAGTCATCGATTTACCGATAGGCTGTAGCTGTCAATTACCAATTCAAATAGGTTCATTTCATTTTATATTTTTGCAAGTCATTTCTATCGCTAAGATTGTATTGCATAATTTAATATCTTGTTTCGTAAACATTTCGGGACAAATATATTTCGAGACAATTTTCATACACGGCACGATCTGATCCCATACTAAGCTCTCGCTTTTGTTATGGAAACCAGATGGCTGATAAACATACATATATAATTTTAAATAAATACATATATAGATAATTAACACCCAGACACAGAGCAAACATCTATGTTCATCACACAAATATTTGCCATCGAACCCGACCTCTGGCTTAGAAGGCAGGGCCACTACCAACCAAGCCAAACGGCCAGTCAAAATGTATGTGAAGATGACTGTTACTCTTTTACGCAAAAACAGCTGATCGGATCTGTATAGAATTTGGTACAGAGATAGATCATAGCCTGGATTAGCACATAGGCTGTCTACGCGAAGTCGCGGGCTCCAGCTAGTAATTACATAGTATAAAACAAAGTATGTCCTGTATGTCTGTCCTTATGAATACTTAGATCTTTAAAACTACGCAAAAAAATTTTCGTTTTTTTAATAGATAGATAATTCAAGGGGACGTATTTAGTACCTAAGTAGGTATATAGTTTTATACAAAGTGGGCAAAGCCGCGGACAAGAATCTAGTTTATTAAGTAGGTAGGTACATATATGTCGAACGCAGTCAAAGTCCTATCAAGATCGGCGAATCAGTTTTGTTGATGACATGTACCTACCTACAGTCAAATCTTATAGGATGACTTTAAATTTTACAAAATGTTTTAATTACGTATTTTGCGATTTGTTTTATAATATAAATTTATAAAGAATAGAATGAATGCCATAAAACCAAAAATATCAATTTGTTTTATAATAATTTCAATGTTAAACTATCACATTTAATAACACAAATAAACGTGTAATTATAAATCAAATACAAGGTTTGAACAAGGATTTTTTATTTAATAATACGAAAGTGTTATAAATATAAATATTATGCTAATTAATTTGTGTGTTTGTATATCACTTTATAAATGATGAAGAAAATGTGGGTAGATAATTTCCTATTATATCTTAATAAACAATATAATATACATATATATGTATTACATTTTCTATGGTATAAGTTAAGATACTGAGCTAACTGATATCTTCTTCACTACATAGTATAAAACAAAGTCGCATTCTCTGTCCCTATTTCCCTATGTCCCTATGTCCCTATGTCCCTTTGTACGCTTAGATCTTTGAAACTACGCAACGGATTTTGATGCGGTCTTTTTTAATAGATAGAGTGATTCAAGAGGAAGGTTTATATGTATAATAACATCCATTAAATAGTGGAGAAGTACTGTTATTTTTGAGGTTTCTAATGTGATGTCGTAAATAATTACATTTCTTCCGCTTACATTGCAAACGCAGGCTGAACCCTACGAGTTTTATCAAAATAATGTACTAAGTATTGTACACATTGAAAAGGTCTACAGAAAAGTCCGCGATGGCATATGTCTATCTCTTATGGATAACCCACAATAACTTTTTTTTGTCATTTACTTTTTACGACAAATAATGGCTAATTTTCGAAGCGATTTTAACCAATACAGCATTAATCCTTAACCAATTAAATACCTTGAATACATTGTTCATTTAATATAGATCTATATGGCCCTTTACACCGTATGATTTAAGTGAATATTTACGAAGATATTACAGATTTAAAAATTGCGGGACGTACCGTTTGCGGCGGTACCGGCCGGCCGGGCCGCTATGTTTTTATATACCTACAACGTTAAAAGTTTTTCTGTAGTGTATTTAGTATCAGCATTGCACCCGTGCGAAGCCGGGGCGGGTCGCTAGTCTTATATATAAAATTCTCGTGTCACAATGTTAGTCTGCATACTCCTCCGAAACGGGTGGACCGATTCTCATGAAATTTTCTGTGCATATCGGGTAAGTCTGAGAATCGGCCAACATCTATTTTTCATATGTACCACGGGCGAAGCCGGGGCGGACCGCTAGTTTTCATATAAATTTAGGTTTAATAAAAAATCAAACAGCCTGCACATTGTCAGAAATAAATTTAAATGGGTTGGCGTCCTCACCAGCACCTGACACCAGTTTTCAAATAAAATAGAATCACCAAAATCGATTCACCCAGTCGAAAGTTCTGAGGTAAATAATAACCCCAAATAAATATGTATACGGTCGAATACGAATCTCCTCCTTTTTTGTGGTCGGTAGAAAATTATACTGTAATTTCTGCAACCAAGATTCAACCTAGTTTAGCTGTTTCTCTAAAATCTAGAAACATCCATACTTAGGGGAGAGCGGGGATGAAAGTCACATTTTTAACTTTTTTTATGTAACTTCCAAAATACGTTGTTTAGGAATGATATTTGTATATCAAAAGATAGTGTAATTATTCTGTTACAAAATAAATAAACGTACTTATTTTTGTGTAATATTATCAGTTGTAGAAATATTTTGTATTTTCACTCTAAAGAAAAATGTGACTTATAACCCCGGGTCAGGCATGGTTGTCACAATGCCTAGGGTAGGTAGTCACGTACTAAATAACAGGCAATTTATAAATAGAAAGTCACACTTTGGTCTTATAATTTTACGGAATAATTTTTAATTAAGAACTCTTAACCAAATGAAACCGTGTCTACGGTCTTTATTTCAGTCTGAATATTAATCAATCACAATTTTAGCAAACAATAATAATCGTGAGTCAATATAGAGTCATCAAGGACAGATGGACTTCCAGCAGGTTTGTTAGGGTGATTTTCCGGTGTTGATTGAAAATTTACGGCTAAAACAAACAACCTCAAAACGCAATTAAAGTCATCTCGCATACAGGGGGCTGGTTGATAGGTGACAACCAGCCCCCGAAAATTTGTGACAACGAGCCCCATAACACGTTTTATGAAAATAAAATTGAAAATAAATTCCGATCAATGAATATCTAAAAAACTATACTACGATATTATAAAACACATTTCATCATCATCAAATGAACTGAAAGATTATTACTGTAAAACAAGAACGTATAATTACGAGGTTCGACACAGCAGCACAAAAATTTACTTTTGCTGTGCGAAAACAATAAACACGTGTGAGGCCCTCACGGCAGATCGGAGCGGTCTGACGCGAAGTTGGGACAGCGTTTTCACTGTATCGCTCTTGCCACGCTGTTCAACAGACTTATTCGATAGTTCAGTTTTGTGTTAAGACCGCTATATGACAAACAACCCGTGAGACAACCAAACCCGGTCTCCCCTATATATCTTAAGTACAGATTTTTTGTTTACACATAATAAACTGAACACTATTATATTTTTTCCATAACACACTTAAGTGTAATTATTTTTTATAACGTTACTAAATAATTATTTTAAACGTCACCTCTGCCATTGTTTCGTGGCGGGAAATATTTTTTAATAATTTGCGAAGGATGATAATTAAAAAAAATATTATGATATAGTTACCTATTTATTATGTGTGTTTTCTAGAATGATTAAATATCCTATCCTACTTAATATTATAAATGCGAAAGTTTGTGAGGATGGATGCATGTGTATGTATGTTTGTTACTCTTTCACGCAAATACTACAGAATCGATTACAATGAAATTTAGCACACATATAGAGGGTAACTTGGATTAACACATAGGATAAGTTTAATCCTGGAAATCCCACGGGAACGAAAATTATGTGGGTTTTTCTTTGAAAACGCGTGCGAAGCCGCGGGCGGAATGCTAGTTTTATAGTTAAACTCACTAATTGCAAAAAACTACTATTTACAAGTGAACGACAATCCTTACACTATTTGTTGACATAACTTGAGGTCGCTATGTGTGCGTTTCCATTATCAGTAAATATTAATTTTTCTTTATTAAGTATGAATTTTCATTAGTTTTTTATAGAAATATCTCGAAAAACTAATTTGGCACGTGTTTTGTTAATGGTGTTGAATTTAGATTTATAATTTTGTATGTGTGTCCGAGTGTTGTTCTAAACTGTATGTTTTGACACAGTTTTATAATTTATTGTTTAGTACTTTAGTAGAATGTTTAAAAATGGTTTTAAAGTGATTTTTAACTTTATCAGTTAAGTTGAAACGAAGAATAATAATGAAATTATTTAAAACGCATTTTCGGTAGGTATAATTTTACATGGATATAAAATAACAAATAACGTTTCGTTGAAATTTAAAAATAGTCTTACTAAAGATTTACAAAAAAAATGCTTCATTTTACAGACAACGACAGGTCAACGAATGAGTTCAAATAATTGATAGCTTCTATTATGTAAATCAAACAAATATAAAACTATAGACTGAATATCATAATGCAAATAAAAGTAATATAATAGGTAATGGGATATGCTAATTTTTTATTTAAATATTATAAAAGGAGACGGATTATTTGTTTTAAATCTGCTTTTTACATACATTCCAAACTTTATAAAAATAAATTGGCCAAGCGCGATTCGAATATGTGTGCATTACTTATAATACACAGAGGAAGTTATTTCTTTGTTTATTGTTGCGAATGAACTAAAAAACTGCTTTATCGATTCTGAAAACGTTTCGAGTACTAGAAAGCTACCTACATCATTACCTTATAACATAGGCTATCCTGGTTCAACAAGACGAAATAACGCTATGTGACAAAATATGTAATAATCATCAACAAGTATTTTAAATGTACCTACCTAATTTTAAATTTACTATTTAGCGATCCTCTTTTTATTTCTTGCACTAATGCAAAGTAATATTAATAATCGCTATAAATTCATGATGACTATTATTCAAGTCGTTGAAAATTATCTATTAAATTGCCAATTTAAATATGCTATTGTTTATTAGATGCTTCGAAAGCGTAGGTAGAGGATAGACATATTTTATTTTTATTTACATACATATTATCATTTTGATATGGCTAGGAATATTACTTCATATTTCACACAAAATGATACAGCCAATAAATCTAAGCTTTTTTTTCTTGTTTTAACAAAAAATTATCTGTCATGATGGAATTTGGACTCGATGATTTAAATAACACGTTATAAAATTATTTGTTTTGATATTTATTGAATTGGACTTTGTGCAGAATTATGTTAAGAAATAAGGTATTATTGATTGATTACAAGTTTTATTATACAGTTATGAGTATAATTATATAGCTTTATGCAGGAACTGTAAGTTTTAATAGTAATATAATTTCTTGTCAGTAATTTAGTTACATCGATTAGTGTTGTGTTTATTTATATCCATATTTAGTTATTATTATAATGTTTTACGAACGTGAATCCTTGTCTGTTTGTAATGTTTTTACCTTTATACCGCTAAGCAGATTTGTATGAATTTTGATATAGTTGAACGTTATTTTTGTGTTATGTTTGTTTCGTGTACCTACATAAAAATAGGAAGGACTTAGATAAAACTTTTCTCTTGATTCGTATTTTACACACATTCAAAACCACAGGTTAAAATATCGTTAAAAATCGTGTATTAAAACCGTTATTAAGCGTAATAAAACAGTCATTTATCCTCTTTCTAATAGTGTATTCACGTCACGTCAAATCTGCACGTGGCACGTCAGTCAATGGAAACGCGCAATCTATTCATTATAATTTTATCGTGACGTACACGTAAACAAGCGTTGTATAATTGTATAATAAAGTACAAACTGTATACTCGTATATTGTGACGTTGCTTCTGATTATATGGCATGCAGGAAGAATATAGTGCGTAATCGGAAAGTTTTAGTATCTGATTTAGTTTTACTTTGGTATGTGTACAGCTTTTATTAGCTTCAAGCTCTTATTTCCTGACAGATTACGCCGTGAATTGTGCCAGTCATGGTTTATTTGGTACTAGCTTTCCGCCCGTGGCTTCGCCCGCGTTTTCAAAGAAAAACCTGTTCCCCTAGGATTTCCGGGATAAAACCTATCCTATGTCCTTTCTCGGGTATCAAAATATCTCTATACCAATTTTTATGCTAATTGGTTCAGTAGTTTAGGCGTGATTGAGTAACAGACAGACAGACAGAGTTACTTTCGCATTTATAATATTAGTATGGATTATATGAATTTGCCAGTCAGCTCAATTCACGGCATAAACTGACTGGGAATAAGAGGTCGTAAAACGATGCCTGTAGGTTTGTATGTAACCGACTTCTGTACACTCGATTATAATCCACTTTAAACATATTTAATTCAAACTTTATAGACTTGTCAAAGATCGGTGACCATGCAATAATTTCATGGGTTCAAGTGTGTTTTTTTTCGTGTTTTTTTATTATATTTATTAGTGCTAAGTTTAAATAATTTGGAAAATCCAAAAGTGCACGCCTCATAATTTTTTTTTAATAATTATTTATTACTTAATTATTATTTTTGTTTATTTAATAACAATTAAACCACATCGAATCAGACCCTGAAAAATGAAAGGGTTCTATTCCTGAGCATACTCAAGCGTAAGAGAAAAAAAAAAATTTAGAAAATCCAAAAGTGCACGCCTCATAATTTTTTTTTAATAAATATTTATTAATTATTATTTTTGTTTATTTAATAACAATTAAACCACATCGAATCAGACCCTGAAAAATGAAAGGGTTCTATTCCTGAGCATATTCAAGCGTAAGAGAAAAAAAAAGACTCGATTAGTAAAGTATTTCGGTCGCTATCGTGTTAACAAGAAAAAGGATCCGCACATACAGACACACGGACGTCCAAGACAGAACTTTTTTAAACTGTTTTTTAACTAGTTTAAATAACAAAAATGACATCAAAAATATCATGAACGTTAAAAATAGTGTTTTTTCTTAATATGTGTGTGTATGTTTTATCTTACAAGTGCAATGTATGATACATAAAGACATTTTAAGTTTGAAAAATCAGATATTTTGCGCGAAGTGACAGTAGTACCCACCTCAACGCTTCGCTTATGAGGCGTGCAAAAAAATTCAGTGTATATCTATACGTATCTATAATAATACTAATAGGTACTAATAATATTATAAAGCTGAAGAGTTTGTTTGTTTGTTTGAACGCGCTAATCTCAAGAACTACTGGTGCGATTTGAAAAATTCTTTCAGTGTTAGATAGCCCATTTATCGAGGAAGGCTATAGGCTATAATATATCATCACGCTAAGACCAACAGGAGCGGAGCCGCGGAGCGCAGCTATTTTATATGTTTAATTATATTCAATTAGTTTATGTATGGTAAATGTTAACTTCTGTTTTTTTAATTGTAACATTTTCATTCGATTTCTATTTGTTTAACCTTTTGACCGCCAGAGCAAAAACGCATCGCCGTGCCCTCCACGCCAAGCCACAAATTCAATGAGATAACCTTGAAAATAGTAGGGATTCCAAGATGTTATCGATAAACATAATAATTCACGTCTGAATATTTGAATAAACAGCTTATAACACAAAAATAATATTTATTTAACCTCATCTCCTACTGTAAAAACTTAAGACCACATTTATAGCAACTATCAACAAAAAAAATCAACCTTTTGAGATACAAAAATACATATAAAATTGCAGCAAGTTACAGCACTATTCTCTATCAGTTACGCCCCATTGGCATGTATACATGCCAATGGCGCGGGCAACCATCCTTTTTTTTTATAATCTCTCGCTTCTGATTAGGGATGTGTAGCTGTACCTATATTATTATAACTTATCGAGTTTATTTATTAAGTTTATATGAACTATAGGTATTATCGTGGAGTGTTTATTTGTAAATATCAAAACAACTATTACCTTTAAATAAAGGGAATTGCATTAAAACTACATATTTATTTTCCAATCATTTAGTTTAATACTTGAGTTATTACAAATACTAATTATATGTAGGTACCTATTTAGGTCAATTACCATATTTTGATATGACATAGCGACAATTTGTATCATAAGAATATTCTAATAAAGGCACTGATTAGACTTATTAGATTTAGGTAATAAATTTTGAAAACTTCTAAAATGCGCAATAGTTCTTCTGTACTATAAAACTCTTCACTTGCCATTTTTGCGATTATAATATTGGTAGATACCTACTCGATAAAATATTTTTACAACTTTCCGCACTTAACAACACGGCACGCGCTTACGACGTCACCAGTCCGACATCTATTCATGTCAATGGCGCAGAAGGGATTGCATATCGATACTGTGCTAGGGATGCGCATGATTGGCGAAAAGGAAAATATTCAAATCAACAATATCCACAATATAGACAATATGGTATTATACCAAAGAATGTAGTATTTACCTTTTTTCTCAGTGACTAAGCTTATATATTTTTTTTGTAGTTATTACAAAAATTAAGCGAATTAGAGTAATTTCACTGAAATTTTAATGAAGTTACTTGAATATTACACTACATCACTAGTAGGCACGTATACATGTCATTGGCGCGAGAGAACATGCTTTTTTGGCCATTAATTAAGTTATTTTTTGTCATCAAATATTTGAATAACTACTTGGCAATTTTGTTTACTGTGTACAATTATGTAATAACTGGGGATTCAGTTCATAAACTGTATAAATAAAACACGTAAAAGTAAAGGTTTAATATGTTTATTTTGTATTTATCTATGATCTGTTTCTTGGCATGTATAGGTGTCGTTGGCGCACAGGGCACGATTGCGCATGACATCTATAGATGTCATTGGCGTTCAAAAGGTTAATAAAAGGAAGGCATAAAGGTTATTACATAAAGCAACTATAGATTCTGATAATTAAAAAATAAATATTCTTAAGTAATGTGTGAAATTATTTATCTATGAGTCAATATGATCGAGATGAATGAACTTGTATTGAAATTGAAGGCCAATATAATAAGATAAAGCAATAATACAAACCGTTAAGATAACGATTCACTACATAGTATAAAACAAAGTCGCTTTCTCTGTCCCTATGTACCTTTGTATGCTTTAATCTTTAAAACTACGCAACGGATTTTGATGCGGTTTTTTTTAATAGATAGAATGATTCAAGAGGAAGGTTTTTGTATATCATTTAATAGGTTTTAGACAAAGCGGGCGAAGCCGGTTGAAAGCTAGTTATAAATAAAGCAATAAATAAATAAAAACTATAACTTAATATACGTAAAAAATAATTGAACATCATGACATGAATGCTGAGTTCTATTACAATTTGTTTAGCCGTTGCATAGTTAAGCCGTGACAAACATGAAACTGAAAGACGGAAAAAATTGATCATATTTGCTTTTATATCGTAAATGATTGTAAATTAATAATGTTGTTACTTTGAAATCACAGACAGACTTGATTTTTTTATATACTTAAGTCTAGCATGTACTTGTTATTAGTACCTACTTAACCATGACCGTACTCAATAAATGCTTATTAGATTACATAATAACAGATCGATATTACAATGTAGTAAATAGTAATATAGTACAAAATCGTCTGCGATTTTTGTAATAACTTAGGATTATAATTTGACTAGATTTCAACCGCGTTTTCAAAGAAAAACCCGCATAGTTCCCGTTCCCGTGGGATTTCCGGGATAAAACTTATCCTATGTGTTAATCCAAGTTAAGTATATGTGTGCAAAATTTAATTGTAAGCGGTTCAGTAGTAATTGCGTGAAAGAGTAACAAACACACACATACATCCATCGTCACAAACTTTCGCATTTATAATATTAGTAGGATAGGATAGGATAGGTTGTAAAACCGGCTATAAATATATATATTATGTTTCTCTTGTTTTTTGTTCAGTGCAAAAAATAATTAATTACTTTCTTTGAAATACCCATACCTTAACATATTGTGACGGAATAGAACTTTCTAGTGAGTTTGATTTTTTTTTTCAATAAATTCAGGCCAATAGGTGAAATAACAGTTTTATACTGTCTTTTAATTTGTTAATTAATCTTATGATAGTTGACCCGGCAAACATTCTGCCAGGACACAACAACTATTTATTATAGGTATATTTTATACTAGCTGTTCTTCGTGGTTTCACCCGCATTGCTCGGCTCCTGTTGGTCTTAGCGTGATGATATATAGCCTATAGCCTTCCTCGATAAATGGGCTATCTAACACTGAAAGAATTTTTCAAATCGGACCTGTAGTTCCTGAGATTAGCCCGCTCAAACACAAACTCTTCCGTTTTATAATATGTATTAGTATAGATTTATTGGAAATCACACAAAGATATTATAGTCAGAAACATTAACCAAACATTGATGATATGATGAGTTTCAACTTTCATCATATATAACTCATGAACGGCTGAACAGATTTTAATGCTTTTTGTTTTGTTGGTTTTGCTTTCACTTTGGCGAAGCTATTATAAATAAACTCAATAAAACATTTTTTGTTATTATCTCTCCAATTAAAACAAAAAAATTCAGTGGTACAAAAAGAAAACGAATTATTTTAATATTATTTTTTCAAAAAATACATTTTTTGATTAGCGACAAACGAGCGAACCCACTACCATCATCGTCATGTGCCTAACGAGTGGAATTTTTATATATTTATTAATAAAACTAATTTAAATACCTATCGCGGAAATTGGCCAGACACGTTCTTAACCGGTTCCGAGTTGACCTCCAAATCGCAATCGAACGACTGTAATCTCGACTAAGCGATTATAGTGGGTTTGGTGCCGGCGGATGTAAAATAAAAAAAAAATGTAGATATGTATTTGATTGAAATTATATCTTTTATAATCGAAATAAATATTCCGTGTTAAGTTTTTGAAAACATCTCAATGAATGATATTTTTTTTTAATAATCTTATATATAAAAATGAATCGCAAAATGTGTTGGTAAGCGCATAACTCGAGAACGGCTGAACCGATTTCGATAATTCTTTTTTTATTATATTCCTTGAAGTACGAGGATGGTCTTATGTAGAGAAAACGTAAACATGTACCACGGGCGAAGCCGGGGCGGACCGCTAGTTTTTAATAATTGCAATGCTATAAAGATCTAAAAATTATGTTCTTAGGTATTGATTTGTAATATAATTATAACTTTTAACTTTGTCTGTTTGTTACGTCGTTTGTACACCAAATGCACTGAACTATTTTTGATAAGATAGATTTAGATTAGGTTAAACGTATTTACAGCGGATCAAAATATAACACTTAACAAATACTTAATCAAAACTACTGCACCAATTTTGACATTCTCTACTGGTTCCATTTCAAAAATTCTTTCGGTGTTAGATAGCCCATTTATCGAGGAATATAGGCTATATAATATCATCACGCTAAGACCAACAGGAGCGGAGCTACGCGGGTGAAACCGCGGGGCACATATAGAATAGAATAGAATAGAATAGAATAGAAAACACTTTATTGTACAATGCACACAAAAACAAAATTTACAAAAAAACGATATTTAACTTAAAATAAATGTACAATTTGGCGGCCTTATCGCTTAAAAGCGATTTCTTCCAGGCAACCTTGGGATATAGGAAAAATATATCAGTAAAAAGGTAGATAGTGCATAAATACATACATATACAAGAAACTGTAATTATACATAGATAGATAACTTAAGAATCTGTGTTAAGAATCAAATAATATTATACAAAAACAAATGAGAAATGAGCAGTATAGGAATACAAATATTAGAAGAGAGGAAAATAAATTTATATAAATAGATAACTAAATCAGCAAAGAACATATATTATAATGAATTCACTAAACTATAAGTATATAAAACTCCATTTTAATATTTGTGCAATATTAACACCACGGCCACTTTGTTATGCAAGCTTCCAGAACTTTTAACCGGTTAAGGTCGAAATTACGAACCGTTGCAAAAAAACTAAATAATACTAGTTAGTGCACGCGGTTTTGCTTGATAATAATAAATATTTACACATTTTAGATGTTTAAATAATATTATGGATACTGCACCGTCATCTTAATATCATCATTTGAATCTTACTAGCTTGTTAAATTAACGTTCGGCCTAGTCATTCAATTAAATGTCGTGAATGAACTTGCTAATCATTCAATCAAATAGCAGATTCAACCAGGTAGTATTGACTACCATTAATAAATGCAAAAGTAACTCTGTCTGTCTGTCTCTTAACCACTGAACCGATTTGGATAAAATTTGTTAGGAAGATAGGTTGAGACCTAAGAAAGGACATAGGATAGCGTTTTTTACCGAAAATCCAACTGGAATGGAAACTATTCTTAGGTAGGTACGAGTTTTCCTTTATCTACGCGAAGCCGGGTGGAAAGCCAGTTGTATAATATTTAATAGTTAATTTAAATATGTACCTACCTAGTATAACTATGTAATATTTACATATTACATACTATTTCGTAACTTATTTTTAGTAACTTATCTTCTTCTTCTTATATATAAACTAGCAACCCGCCCCGGCTTCGCACGGGTGCAATGCTGATACTAAATACACTACAGAATAACTTTTAACGTTGTACATATATAAAAACATAGCGGCCCGGCCGGCCGGTACCGCCGCAAACGGTACGCCCCGCAATTTTTAAATCTGTAATATCTTCGAAAATATTCACTTAAATCATACGGTGTAAAGGGCCATATAGATCTATATTAAATGAACAATGTATTCAAGGTATTTAATTGGTTAAGGATTAATGCTGTATTGGTTAAAATCGCATCGAAAATTAGCCATTATTTGTCGTAAAAAGTAAATGACAAAAAAAAGTTATTGTGGGTTATCCATAAGAGATAGACATATGCCATCGCGGACTTTTCTGTAGACCTTTTCAATGTGTACAATACTTAGTACATTATTTTGATAAAACTCGTAGGGTTCAGCCTACGTTTGCAATGTAAGCGGATAAAATGTAATTATTTACGACATCACATTAGAAACCTCAAATATAACAGTACTTCTCCACTATTTAATGGATGTTATTATACATATAAACCTTCCTCTTGAATCACTCTATCTATTAAAAAAAACCGCATCAAAATCCGTTGCGTAGTTTCAAAGATTTAAGCGTACAAAGGGACATAGGGACATAGGGAAATAGGGACAGAGAATGCGACTTTGTTTTATACTATGTAGTGATGATGATAGTGAAATGAATCGCAAAATGTGTTGGTATTTGGTAAGCGCATAACTCGAGAACGGCTGAACCGATTTCGATAATTCTTTTTTTATTATATTCCTTGAAGTACGAGGATGGTTCTTATGTAGAGAAAACGTAAATATTATGTACCACGGGCGAAGCCGGGGCGGACCGCTAGTTTTTAATAATATTAATAAATAATAATACGATTCTTATAAAATGCTTTAACATTATGCGTGTACTAGATTTCCGCCCGCGGCTTCGCCCGCGTTTTCAAAGGCAAACCCGCGTAGTTCCCGTTCCCGTGGGATTTTCGGGATAAAAGCTATCCTATGTGTTAATACAAGTTACCCTCTATAATATATGTGCTAAATTTCATTGTAATCGGTTTAGTAGTATTTGCGAGAAAGAGTAACAAACACACACACATCCTCACAAACTTTCGCATTTATAATATTAGTAGGATTGTTTACAATTTTTGCACGTTTTTAAGTCGATATACTTACCTATAGTTATTATCTTATATATAAAAATGAATCGCAAAATGTGTTGGTAAGCGCATAACTCGAGAACGGCTGAACCGATTTCGATAATTCTTTTTTTATTATATTCCTTGAAGTACGAGGATGGTTTTTATGTAGAGAAAACGTAAATATGTACCACGGGCGAAGCCGGGGCGGACCGCTAGTTATATCATAATATTATTATTAACTAGCATTCCGCCTGCGGCTTCACCCGCGTTTTAAAAAAAAAACCCGCATAGTTCCCGTTCCCGTGGGATTTCCGGGATAAAACCTAGCCTATGTCACTCAGAAATGATGTAGCTTTCCAACAGTGAAAGAATTTTTCAAATCTGCCAAGTAGTTTCGGAGCCTATTCAATTCATACAAACAAACAAACAAAAAATCAAACCTTTCCTCTTTATAATATTTGTATAGATAATATCTAGATTTGTCGCATTGTTAATTATAAAATCTTTCTGAAACGGCTGGAGTGTTTTTGATGACTTTTTGTGTAGGTACATAAATGAGATAGATTGTGGAATAAGGTTGTAAAATATTAATTATCATCCTATTATTTCTTGAAATGGAAAATTAACGTTTGCCGGTTGTATTGATTACTAGCGGTCCGCCCCGGCTTCGCCCGTGGTACATATTTACGTTTTCTCTACATAAAAACCATCCTCGTACTTCAAGGAATAGGTATATTAAAAAAATAATTATCGAAATCGGTTCAGCCGTTCTCGAGTTATGCGCTTACCAACACATTTAGCGATTCATTTTTATATATAACTAGCGGTCCGCCCCGGCTTCGCCCGTGGTACATATTTACGTTTTCTCTACATAAAAACCATCCTCGTACTTCAAGGAATATAATAAAAAAAGAATTATCGAAATCGGTTCAGCCGTTCTCGAGTTATGCGCTTACCAACACATTTAGCGATTCATTTTTATATATAAGAAGATTATATTTAAAAAAAAATATTACTTACATGATTTTAGTCATTAATTCCGTACAAATCCGGGTGATATACTAAGTGTTTATATTATTATTATTTCGTGGTAATTATTAAATGTAATAAAATTATTATGAATCGTAAAATTTTACGGTTTGACATCACGATTTATAGAATTATTTAATTATGTTTATAAAATGAATTGAGATTATTTTTATCGGCATTAGTGTAGTTTTGTTAATTTTGCACTTTGTTTCAAAGGGAGGAACTGAAAGTCGGAAAACATATATTTTCCTCTCCCTAAGTGATATATGAGTAAGTGTGCTTTTTCCACCAATAATGTGCGAGGAATGTGTTTGTAAATAACCAATAGTATCGCTTCAAACTAAATGAAGCGATATGATTGGTTCTTTACACATTCCTCGCACATTATTGAAAGAAAGAAGAAGAAAGAAAAGACATTTAGGGCCGGCGCCCACTGCCGGCACGGCGTGGCATGGCAGGGCAGAGGATTTTATTACTAATGAAGTTATTTTGAATCTTATTTCAATCAGTTTAGAATTCAAGTTACTTTATTTCGATGCCACGATGCCGCGACGTATCGCAGGATGCTGCAGCATGACGCGGCACGCCGCAGGATGCGGCGGCATGACGTGTCTTGCTTTGGGGTCGAGGAATTATGATTGCTAGCTAGTTGAAATAAGGTTGAAACTTATGCAGCATTAGTGGGGCTTTTAGCAGGATGCCACGGCATGCCGCGGGATGCCATTGCACGCCGCGGGATGCTCTGCCGTGCCATGCCGTGCCGTGCCGGCAGTGGGCGCCGGCCCTTAATTCAATTAATTCATAAAGACATTTAATTATTGGTGGAAAAGCACCCTAAAACAGAATAACAGACAGCTTATCAGACTTATCTATACCTACTAATATTATAAAGCTGAAGAGTTTGGTGTTTGAACGCGCCATAATCTCAGGAATTACTGGTCCGATTTAAAAAATTATTTCGGTGTTAGATAGCCCATTTACGAGGAAGGCTATATATAGGCTATATATCATCACGCTAAGACCAACAGAAGCGGAGCCACGCAGGTAAAACCGCGGAGCGCAGCTAGTTAGTTATAATTAGTTTTAGTTTAAAAAAGAATAAGCTATGAAGTCATGTGAAAAAATATGTATGATGTATGTTTAATATCGTAATTACGTAAAGATATTAAAATTTATTACGAATTGTTCAATACGAAAAACCATTACAATAAATATAAATTAAATACTGTTTATTAGACTATAGTAGTTTTCTCCGCTTTTCTTATTTATAAAACTATTGTTGTGTGTTGTTATCCTATCCTACTAGGTAATATTATAAATGCGAAAGTTTGTGAGGATGGATGTATGTATATGTTTGTTACTCTTTCACGCAAATACTACTGAACCGATTACAATGAAATTTAGCACACATATAGAGGGTAACTTGGATTAACACTTGGTTTTATCCCGGAAATCCCATGGGAACGATTAACACATAAGATAGGTTTTATCCCGGAATACCCATGGGAACGGGAACTATGCCCGCATAGTAGCATCTTACTTTGAAAACACGGGCGAAGCTAGTAATATTATAACGGTACTTAGTAATATAAAAAAAGAACATCCTCACACCTCGTCATACATAGAAAAATAAAATATAGAACCTGCTCCTTTTTTTAAGTCAGTTAATTAGTCGTATGTTCAACGATATAAACACAAACAATTTACTAAACGCCAATTCCCGCAAAATTACATAAATAATTTAAAAAAATATAATTTATTACCATTAATTATTTTATTTCAGAACGATAACATGTTTTTAACCACAGACTAAACTTTAGAATAAGGAAGCCTATTCACGTTGTATCATTTACGAGATTGGTTTAAAAATCGGTTAAGTACGAGTCGGACTTGTAATAGGGTTCCGTAGAAATAAGATAAGAGGGAACTGCAAAATTGGTCAAACTCAAACTCAAACATTTATTTCTATTCAATAAGACTTCTTTTAGAAGCACTTTCGAATCGTCATTACATATTTTTAACATTTACCACCGATTCGGAAAGCACACATCAAACTCAAAAAATTTGGAACCGTGCCAAATTCTAATTACATATCTTTATTTGTGGAATGTAGATACAAAGATAATCACTACATAGTATAAAACAAAGTCGCTTTCTCTGTCCCTATGTCCCTATGTATGCCTAAATCTTTAAAACTACGCAACGGATTTTGATGCGGTTTTTTTAATAGATAGAGTGATTCAAGAGGAAGGTTTTAGTATATAATTTATTATGTTTTAGACAAAGCGGGCGAAGCCGCGGGCGGAAAGTTAGTAGTTTATATTACAAAGCTTATGATGTTTTATTACTTGTTGTTATAGCGGCAGTAGAAAATGCATTAACTGCCTATCACTATTAGGTACGTATATATTACTACTAGCTGTGCTTCGCGGTTTCACCCGCGTGGCTCCTGTTGGTCTTAGCGTGATGATATATAGCTTATAGCCTTCCTCGATAAATGGGCTATCTAACAAAGAAAAGAAGAATTTTTCAAATCGGACCAGTAGTTCTTGAGATTAGCGCGTTCAAACAAACAAACTCTTCAGCTTTATAATATTAGTATCGATTAAGTTATAATGAGATACAGCCTGGTGACATACAGACAGACAGACGGACAACAAAGTCTCAATAATAGTACTAGTATAGTATATTATCTGCGGTAATATCGTATAATAATATCGTATTCTTTACGTACGGAACCCTAAAAAGAACAATACCGGAAGATCCTTTGAGAACGCATAAATAATTTAAACTATGTTAATTGGTTCCCATAATTAGCTTATACATATTGTATAGAAATTAATTTAACTATGTAGAAAAACCCAGAAATTTAATATGGTCGTTAAAACGAACGAAAATACGTTTTATATTCGTTATATTGGTGTGACATTTTTATTATATTTTTATATTTAACTAGTGGTCCGCCCCGGCTTCGCCCGTGGTACATATTTCGCAATAAAAGGTAGCCTATGTCCTTTCTCGGGTATCAAAATATCTCCATACCAAATTTCCATATGTGTGCTAAATTTCATTGTAATCGATTCAGTAGTATTTACGTGAAAGAACCTCATAAATTTTCGCATTTTTAATATTTAGTAGGATATAATTTTGACCACAATGTCCGGTTTATAAATTTATAATGTACGCATTACTATAAAAGATAAAATTCTTTGAAAAAACCCATATTACCATTTGCATACAGTACATCTTTACTTCTTTAGTCATGGATGTGTCATTGTAATCTTCTTCTTATATATAAAAATGAATCGCAAAATGTGTTGGTAAGCGCATAACTCGAGAACGGCTGAACCGATTTCGATAATTCTTTTTTTATTATATTCCTTGAAGTACGAGGATGGTTTTTATGTAGAGAAAAATGTAAACATGTACCACGGGCGAAGCCGGGGCGGACCGCTAGTTATATATAAAAATGAATCGCAAAATGTGTTGGTAAGCGCATAACTCGAGAACGGCTGAACCGATTTCGATAATTCTTTTTTTATTATATTCCTTGAAGTACGAGGATGGTTTTTATGTAGAGAAAACGTAAACATGTACCACGGGCGAAGCCGGGGCGGACCGCTAGTTCCATATACAAATATGCCCTTTTTGAATCATTATTTTTTCTTAATTTCGTATTTTTATAGGAAGTTAGGTGAATAGTATTTTTATTTGGAAATATTTAATTGTTTATATTATTATTAGTGTTGATAAACATTAGTTTTGATCGTTTCTTAATGACGTGCTTGCGCTATTAAGTTAAATTAGTTTGGCTATAAACGAACGGAATTTTTTAATATTTCAATATACTTAACAATTTTAAATTTTATAGAATATATTTTCATGATTCTCACTTTATTAATTATTAATAATTAATAAAAACGTCTATCTCACGTATCGCAAAATAATTTCATATCCTAAAATCAAAACGGAAATCTCACATAAAATGCCCTATAAAATACAAAGAATTTTAATAAAACTTACATTTTGGTTGCCTCGTAACATGCCCTTTCTTTCTTCTCTCGAACAATCTGTTAATAATCGCCTCCTTCCGCTCGTTAAAGTCCAATTCATCGTTAAATTTATTTAAACCCTCACACTCCGATAAATTCGCATCAAAATTAACAGCATCCAAGTCTATATTTTTTAATCTGTTGTTCCCGAAATCTCTCAGTTCCCGCTCTCCTGTGTTCACTGAAGAATACCTTCGCCCCGTCACACGACTCCAAATTTGAACTAACTCCTTCATATTTACACACTGATCATAACACAAACAAAATACCACTGACAGACTTTTCTAGTGCACTACTAACGTCGCTTAATATTTATTTAATAGCAATATCGATTCCGTAATATTTGTAACACGCCTCCGAATCGTGAATAAAAAAATATAATAACTCTCAACACAAGATTTATGCGAATCACTTAATAGAACTGTAAACACGTTCGGATGCTCTGAAAAAAAAATAATGTCACATTCTTTTCCCGCGCTGTCAAAACATAAATCGCGTGCCACAGATAATGCACGTATTATTTTTTCGCGATGTGACTGCACCGGTCAGCGGTCAGGCGATGTAATGAAACCTCCATATACATAATCTCAGCTTATATATAACATTTCGTATCGGACGTAGAAGCCTGCGAGCGAGTGACGTGAAGGAACTGGTTTTTTATGAAAATTTATAGGTACGCAAAATTGATTATGTTGCACTCATGGAAGAAATTCTCAGGGTCATGTTTGGATACCCGGATCAGTTAGATGCTTATCCGAATTTAATAATCTGTGGCACGATTTCATGACAAAAAATTTATTGCATGATGATGATAACAAATATTTTAATAATTGGCATAAAAAAGATTACCTATTTTTCAAAATATTTCCATAGACACCCACCTCCTAATTACTGTATTGTTATTGTTTTATAATTATGTAATATTTTTAAACTTGGAACAGCATTAAAAGAATAATTTATTGTTTTTTTTTTTTTTTCACCAGCCAGTCTCATTACTATTGACAGCTACTTTTTCTAATCTGTTGATTTATGAAAGATTATTATATTTAGATAATGAATGAATTAAAAAGCGAATCAGGTTTTTCAATGTTACAGAGGGGCGGGTACATTATAAATTGATTTATTTGCGTAGTTATACTCGATGTACTGATGTAGTTTGTAATAATTTTGCAAAACAACAAACGATGATGTATGGCGTATGATTAATGTTTTGTCGAATTTGTTTATGTCTTCTTTTCATATTAATAGTGTAGTTTAAACAAGAAATAAAAACAGTGGAATATACCTACTTAGTGTTGATGCAATATGAAAGGTAAAATAGATAATATAATCTATACTAATATTATAAAGCTGAAGAGTTTGTTTGTTTGTTTGTTTGTTTGAACGCGCTAATCTCGGGATCTACCTACTGGTCCGATTTAAAAAATTCTTTCGGTGTTAGATAGCTCATTTATCGAGGAAGGCTATAAGCTTGCTATAGGCTATATATCATCACGCTACGACCAACAGGAGAGGAGCCACGGGGGTGAAACCGCGGGGCTATAAAGGGACTTGGCAACTTTTATTACTTTTACACGTAATAACTTAATCTGCGTTTAATAATAATAATAAGTTAGTTAATAATAATAAGTAATATATTATATTAATAGTTGATTAAGTATTAATATATTATAATAAACGTCGTTTCGCACACTTTGCAGCGATCGCGTTTAAAATTCGTTAAAACCTATAATAATTTCTAAATGTATAATTTTTATTTTGAGAAATAAATGTCTTAAACTGTTAAATACTTGCGTAAAATCGAACACAAGATAATACTAAATTATTGCATTGTTAGATAGTCCATTTACCGAGGAAGGCTATACCGCGCCGGCATATTATACCGCTTCGCTAATGTGAACATTTTGTCTATGAAAACATCTTCTTATATATAAAATTCTCGTGTCACAATGTTAGTCTGCATACTCCTCCGAAACGGGAGGACCGATTCTCATGAAATTTTCTGTGCATATCGGGTAAGTCTGAGAATCGGCCAACATCTATTTTTCATATGTACCACGGGCGAAGCCGGGGCGGACCGCTAGTAATTTTATAAGATAGCGTCACGAGCACGACGTGCGGGTGGCAAAGTTAGGCGGGTTGCTTATTAGGGGTGTTCACATAGAGTTTTAAGAATTCATCTATTTAAAAAAAAGAATGTGTCTGGAATTTTTTAAGTAATTTATGTACTCAGCGTATGCAAAACTATAACCTCCTTTGAGCTTAGTAGTTAGTATACCAACGGTGGGACACCCGGTATATGTGAGTTGTGACCTTTATACTAACTTTTAACTTCTACATTATCTATCCTGTTTATTAATATATTATTATAATATAATAATATAATTAAAATAATCGTAAACAATAGTCGCTCCCTTGCTAACAATATGATTTATTGAATACTGATAAAATTATAAATAAATTTGTCTGTGTACATAAATAACTTATGCCATATGTGGTTCGTCCTTTTGTTATTATAGGACAATTCGCGGGTTTACACGCAAATACGACCAAGGGAAAAACTTTTATTCCCTATAGTACTTAACTATTCAAAAGAAGCAAGACTTAAAAAAATTGTAATCTATACCATCTTCTAATATTATAAAACTGAAGAGTTTGTTTGTTTGAACGCGCTTATCTCAGGAACTACTGGTCCGATTTGAAAAATTATTATCAGTATTAGCTTTTAACACGCTTTGACTTATAGCTTCACCTGTATGTTTGTATGTAACCGACTCCTTTAGACTCGATTTTGACATTTAAACGGACAGATTTAATTCAAACTTTGTACACTTATCAAGGATCGGTGACAATGCATACGTTCAAGCATCTTTTTATTACACGCTTTATATTAGCTTCACCTGTATGTTTGTTAGCAGGCTGAAGTGGCAGTGGGCTGGCCACATTTGTCGCCGAACGGATAACCGTTGGGGCAAACGCGTTGTAGAGTGGAGACCGCGACTCGGCAAACGTAGTGTAGGACGCCCTGTAGCAAGGTGGAGCGACGATATACGCAAGATTGCTAGTACAGAATGGCGACGAACAGCTGAAGACCGAGCCAAATGGCGTGCCTTAGGAGAGGCCTATGTCCAACAGTGGACGGATAAAGGCTGAAGAGAGAGAGAGAGTATGTTTGTTTGTTTGTAACAGACTTCTTGGCGCGATTTTGACCCACTTTAAACGGCCAGATTTCGTTCAAACTTGTAGATTTATTAAGGACCGATGACAATACACTAATTTGATAAAATTTTCTATTTTTTAGTTCGGTTTTCTATAAAAAGCGTGTTTTTTAGTTTTTTTTTAACTACATATTATTATTTATTTAGTTTACTTTTATTAATTACTACCTACACATTGGATTAATATTATCTTTCGAAAGTGTGTACAAGAAAATTCCATAACGTCGTCAAAACATGCAATTTTAGATACCGTAATGCGATAGGAGCCATAATTGATGCCTAGGTGACCTAAAACCTGTATCGTTTGCCGCTCTCTAAGAATTTACGATATTATCTAGTGTGTTTAGATTTTAAATCTATAATATGTACGTTACTAATATAAGCTGAAGAGTTCGTTTGTTTGTTTGAACGCGCTAATCTCGGAAAATACTGACTGGTCTGATTTGAAAAATGAAAAATTCTTTCGGTGTTAGATAGCCCATTTATCGTGGAAGGCTATCCTACAATAAATGCGAAAGTTTGTGAGGATGGATGGATGAATGTTTGTTGTTGTTCTTTCACGCAAATACTTAGATTTGTTTTTTAATATTTTGATCTATACTATACTAGCTTTGCCCCTTGGTTTTACCCGCATTGCTCCGCTCCTATTGGTATACCTAGTTACCCTTTATGTGAGTGCCAAATTACATAAAAATCGCTTCAGCAGTTTTTTCGTGAAGGAGTTACAAACAAACATACTAACTTCTGCATCATCACTAGGTACATACTACATAGTATAAAACAAAGTCGCTTTCTGTGTCCCTATGTCCCTATGTCCCTTTGTATGCTTAAATCTTTAAAACTATGCAACGGATTTTGATGCGGTTTTTTTTAATAGATAAAGTGATTCAAGAGGAAGGTTTTAGTATATAATTTATTAGGTTTTAGACAAAGCGGGCGAAGCCGCGGGCGGTAAGCTAGTTTATAATATTATAAGGATATGCGTTTTTTTTTTATTTGCGTAAAAAAAATATTAAATAATAATTTAATCAGACTAAATATCCTGTTTTTAAAAAAAAAATTCACACCTAATATAATAAACGGGAAAACTGGTTTTAATTAGGAAAATACAATTTATTATATTATTAAATAATATATACCTAAAGTATATTTTTTCCATCTTGGTAAAATACGTTAATATATAGAATAAATAAATTTTACGTTAATTATTAGGAAAACATATTACTACTTATTGTTATGCAATAGGTACCTACAATTAACATCATTACTTTGGGTTTTCAGAAAACTTTATTTACAAAATAAGGTAACGAATGACTCAATATTATTTATTTTTAAATCTATACTATATAACAATAAATATAATAAATATGAAATAATATAGGTGCCTATTGGCTATTATACTCAAATTAAAATTAAAATAATGATGCAAGAAGATTTTCTGTTGATACGTAGTTCAGAGAATTAAGGTAATTAGTTACGATGATCTTTGCTTTTTTAGAAGTACAGTTTTTAATATTACAATTGGAGCTAATTTTATTATAAACAAATATACCAACAAATGGATTGAAACGCTTAGCAAAAGAAGTAATTTACACGAACATTTGGTATTTTGTAAATACGCTTTCTCACATAATTCTTGTAATTGGGAGAGGTAATGACCCAATTTGTGCGTCGATATGATAGATAGATAGATAACTCGTTTATTCATAGAACACAAAAAAATATAGGTACATAATATAAACACAAAACATAAAATCAATTAACAGAAACAAAACACACGGTATATTAAAAGAAACGGATACATTTAATGTGCACAGTGTTCTACAAACAGGCCTTGGCTCAGCATGAATGTCGGGATTGAAAAACCCCGACGCTGATATTCTGCCAAAGCCTCTAGAGGGCAGAAAAATAAATAAACTTAAATAAATAAACAATTAATAAATAAAGTTAAAAATATAGGGAGATAAAGGAAAAATAATGAAATAATATTAGAAGGTATATAGGTAATATCAATAAATAGCAATACACAATATCAAAAATAGATAACACGATACTATAGGTTCACGGCAGAAACAGGACTGTGCAAATGAGGAAAATAAATAGATAAATTAGAAAAACTATTGAAAATTATTGATTAGATTTTTGGATACCTAAAAGGTGTTCCCGATAAACAGTTTTAAATCTTAATTTGCTACAAATGTTGCGCATGGGTGGAGGAATGTCGTTCCAACATTTTGTTGCACAGTACTTGAAACTGCCGCGGAAGGCCATAGTTCTGTGTTTTGGTACAGAGACAATGTTGGTTCCGAGTCTTACTGGGTTACGACCACCATCTTTTCGCCACATAAGCTTCTCAAATAAGTAAGCTGGGCGTTTGGTCTTCAAGAGGTCGAACAGAAAGCAAGCCATAAATAGTTTTTGTCTACCTTTCATATTTAGAATATTTGCTGAGTTTAGGAAAGGTGTGATGTGAGATCTAGGTGGGACATTAAAACAATATCTAATGCAAGCATTCTGAATTCTCTGAATCAAATGTTGTGATCGCTGAAGAAGGCATGGCCCGTAAGTATTTATACAATAATTTAGTTTGGAAAGCACAATTGATTCACATAAAAGTAATCGAAGGTCAGTAGTTATGAAAGGACGCAGTTTATAAATCACTTTCAAACGATAAAAACAATTACGAACAATGTCCAGCACATGGCTTTCAAAATTAAGATTATTGTCAAAAAGTAGCCCTAAATTTTTAGCCTCATCCACCTCAACGATTGGAATATTGTCTATACTTACATACAGATAAACTCAAATCTTTGATTGATCTCACCTGCCGCTTCGAACCAATTACCATAAATTTGGTATATTGATATAAATTTATCAAGGATAAAAAGTTGGCGAACTGTAAGAACACTAGCGTCTTTATAAAGTATAGATTTACTGCAGTTTCGATTTTATTACATATATGGGAAATTCCGCCCTTTGCTCTGATTACAAGGTAATCTTCTTACAGTAACTACGACCTTACGGTTATTTACCCAAAAACTATAATAAAACGTAAATATGTGTAAGTAAATAACTTTTAATTTTATTGTTACGGTTCCCTCGGTTTCGACCGTGGTACATTATATTATAATAACATAGCCTACACTCTACAGTGTAAAAAATTTTCAATGGGCCCTAGAGGGAAAGTACTTGAAATACTGAAGATAGCAAATTTTGCTGAAAGGAAACAATCCTTTATTTTTAAAAAGAAATAAAACTGCATTCAAAGATTTTCGAAAATTCACTTGCTTCGACTGGGAATCGAATTAACTAAAAAATTAAAAACAAATAATATTTGTTGTTTTTTTGGTCAACATAATATTACAGGCTATGTATGACGCTGACCAATTGGAGCTGAGCAATGCGGGTAAAACCGCACAGCACAACAAGTGAATTTTTAAAGTTGATATATAAATAAACTACCTATGTATTATTAACATATTGGAAATATCCACTATAATGTTGAAATGAAATGAAATGAAATGATTTATTTTGCAAGAAATGTGGTAGATTTACAGATGTTGCATAATTCATTGTTCAGCACAAATCGCCAATTGATTGGCATGCAAAAATTAACAAGAGAATGTCAATGTCTTACTACATAAATATCATTTCAATTTGTTCAATTAATAATTCTGCTTTCCAAAATCCTTATCCTAAGACACTATTAATTATATATTGGGATTTTAAACAGACATTGTTGACGTCAAGACTAATATCATCATTATCTTACTTTCACTAATAAACAATTCAATAAAAAAAAGACGTGTGTCACTCGGGGACTGCCGCGGTAAAGCTATTGCATGCTATGCCTTCAAGTCACACCTCCGCGCCCGTCGGGGTGGGGAGCGTGAGGTTTTTCGTTACGGAATTTCTGGATTCGGTCCCCGCGCTCAAGGCCCGCGATAGAAGCTATGCAATAGCTTAAAAATACAACTAGGTAGATAACTAACAGCAACTATTTAGTTTAATTTTTAATTTATTTCACCTACGCGTTTAATTTTTAATTAGATTCCAACACACTATATCTTCTTATATATAAAAATGAATCGCAAAATGTGTTGGTAAGCGCATAACTCGAGAACGGCTGAACCGATTTCGATAATTCTTTTTTTATTATATTCCTTGAAGTACGAGGATAGTTTTTATGTAGAGAAAACGTAAATATGTACCACGGGCGAAGCCGGGGCGGACCGCTAGTTATTAATAAGAGTTTTTAGTCCATTATTTCAAGCAAACAAAGTTACTAAACTCAAACTGAAACTCAAACTCAAACATTTATTTATTCAATTCGACTTCTTCTAGAAGCACTTTTGAAACGTCATTAGCAAATTTATTAAAGAAACCCAAAACATTCAGAAACACATTGACCGATTAATTAATCTAATTAGTATTCATACATTCAATAAAACGACCTTTCCATAAAAAGAAAGACTAGAAATAACTAGTCGATTAGCAAAATATACGTCACAGTTCAAACGAAACACGTCAGAGAGAAAAAACGTCGAACGTCACGTTAGATATCGTATGAACACACCTTTAGAAGGTATTAAAAGTCAAGGCGGTTGGCTCAGGGAAATCCATATATTGTAAGTGCATTATGAGCCGGAAATCGCGTTATGGCTCTTCACACGAGCTGCGGTGACGCTGCGTTTTATGAACGCTGCGTGTTATCGGTATGAATTATTTTTAAAGTTAGCGGATCCGATGGGTGTGTAACTATATTGTTAGTACTTATGTAGTTTAATATAGTCTTACCTCATAATCCATAATTAAAGTATATAACGTAAGTATATTTTCACCTATTTAATTTAGTTACTTGTGTGTTCGATTTAAGTTTAAACTAGTGTTATCCACTTTTTTTCAAGTATAATCTCTACAGAGCACATAGGTTTCAATAAAAGCGTTATATATGATGTAGGATTCAGGCATATTTAAGCACTACTTAGCAGACAGAGATAACATTCCTCCTATCATAACCTTTTACTTATTTTCTTTTTCTTCTTAAATGATTTAAATTTTCATGTAATGTATAATGCATTCAATATAAATATTGAGATATGGATCATTAACTCATCAATACCAAATATGTATATAGTCAACGTTGCGTTCTTCATATATTCGTGTGAAGAGGCTTTATCAAACAAGTATCTGTCAAGCTTATTGCGTATCTTTTCGCTTTAATTAAGTTTTAACACTGTTTAGAGCTTCTTTATATTATGTATTTTGATCTACATTGCATAAATAATTGTATTCTGATGTAATTTATGTAACAAAAATTAACTTTTAAACTTGTGAATTCATACCTTTTTCGTATTCAACAAAAGTTTTCCCGGTTTTAGGGATACATATTCGACATTTAAAAAAAATATTTCTTGTTGTAAGACTTCAAAAGAAGAATGCAATTTTTTTGAGATTTCCATTTAGAAGGTGTTTTACTGAACACAAAACATGGTTTTCGGAAGCGCAGCAATGTCAGGCAGTTACCGTACTAACTAGCTGTGCTCCGCGGTTTTGCCCGCATTCTCCGCTCCTATTGCTCTTAGCGTGATGATATATAGCCTATAGCCTTCCTCGATAAATGGGCTATCTAACACTGAAATAACTTTTCAAACCGGACCTGTAGTTCCTGAGATAAGGGCCTTCAACGAAACAAATTCATCAGCTTATAATATTAGTATAGATTAATTACATCCGATCCTGTATAAAGCTTGTATAAAAAACCAAAATAAACGCAAAAAGTTATGTTATTTTCCACTGCTCCAAGATTGGGAATTCCCAAATTCCATCTCTGTCTAACATACATATCCTGCATTAGCCAGAGTGAGATAAATCGATTTAACGGTATTTTAGCAGTTGTTTTGCAAAACCCATTTTTTATTGAAGCTGCAATTATTATTGATGTCTTAGTTTTTTCGTGGTTAATTATGTTATTGTTCAAAATAATACTTACAGTTATAGGAATTTCTATGTATTTTTGTATACAATACATATGTTTTAATTTGGCTTGATTTATGATTTAAAAAAACAGTTGTTATCTACTCCTAGTTTCCATGAAAAAGTCAAAGGTTTTTTTCCATTCGAATCATTTGGCTCTTCTTTAATTATATTTTATACTAGCGGTCCGCCCCGGCTTCGCCCGTGGTACATATTTACGTTTTCTCTACATAAAAACCATCCTCGTACTTCAAGGAATATAATAAAAAAAGAATTATCGAAATCGGTTCAGCCGTTCTCGAGTTATGCGCTTACCAACACATCTTGCGATTCATTTTTATATATAAAATAATTATTGTGCAATATTTTATAGGACATGTAAATTATAACCAAGGATTGTACAAACGAACCATGATGTAGATTTTTCATTTTTAAATATTATCATCAATACTTACCTATGAACCTATTATATAATTACATATATATGTATTATGTATACCACTAACACGCCAAATTAACTCACCAAGTTGTAAACTTTCTTATCACAAAGTTTCATCTAAATCGGTCTAGCCGTTTTAGCGTTATCAACCAACGGATATATAAACTTTGATTTTAATATACATAGGAAGCAGGATGTTATGTAAATGGAAAATCGATACAATTTTATGAATCCCATAAAATAAGATGGGTCAAAATTGACTGATAAATTTTAATGAACCCAAAACCCTGTTATTAACGAATATTCTGAGTCATTTCCTTATGTGTGACATTTTTGACATCTTTCTTATTTATTTCCGTAATCCATGCGAAAGTAACTCTGTCTGTCTGTTACTCAATCACGCCTTAACTACTGAACCAATTTGCATGAATTTTGGTATAGAGATATTTTGATACCCGAGAAAGGACATAGGCTACTTTTTATCCCGGGTAATAGGATAGGTTTTATCCCGGAAATCCCACGGGAACGGGAACTATGCGGGTTTGTCTTTGACTTCGCGGGCGAAGCTGCGGGTGGAAAGCTAGTAATTAATGAAACCGGGTTAAGGGTGCTTTTCCGTCAATAATGTGCGAGGATGTGTAGCGAGGAATGTGTTTGTAAATAACCAATAGTATCGCTTCAACCGCTAAACGCTTCAAATTCTAACTAAATGCAGCGATATAATTACGGAATTTACTGTTATAGTTACGGAAAAATCGCCTGTGCACACTACGATTACACCCTGTATACATATATAACTATACTAGCGGTCCGCCCCGGCTTCGCCCGTGGTACATATGAAAAATAGATGTTGGCCGATTCTCAGACTTACCCGATATGCACAGAAAATTTCATGCGAATCGGTCCACCCGTTTCGGAGGAGTATGCAGACTAACATTGTGACACGAGAATTTTATATATAAGATTATTATAGCATAGACAATTCAAGTATTTATTTGGAAAGTCACTCTTAGGCCGCGTTCCCATCTGCAAGAAAACTTCCGCAAGAAATGTCCGACAGTCTGTCTGCAGTCTGACAGCAGCTTGCAAGTGATCTACTTGCAGGTGAAAACGCGGCCTTAAATGGGAAAAAGGGACGAGCCCTTGGTAAATTATTAGTCAAGCTATCTATTTTGAAGCTAAAATAAAAAGAAAATTGTATTAAGAATATTTTTTTAAGTTCAGTATTATCTATGCATGTAAATCATAATTTTTGACATTTCAACAATTCTTTTTTTGAAAGGTTGGGTTTGTAAATCGCGCAAAGAAAGTTTAGTTGTGAAATAAAAAATAACTTTCATGTAAGGTATTATTTAGATAATATTATAAGATTATAATTAATAGTATACCTACTTAATTTATTCTAGTACTAGAGGTCCGCTCCGGCTTCACCCGTGGTACATATTTCGCAATAAAAGGTAGCCTATGTCCTTTCTCGCGTATCAAAATATCTCCATACCAAATTTCATGCACATTGGTTCAGTAGTTTAGGCGTGATTGAGTAACAGACAGACAGACAGAGTTACTTTCGCATTTATAATATTAGTAAGTATGGATTTAGAGCATTTAATAATGTTTGAAATAACAAAGCCAAGTTTGCAGACGAACTTTTTAAATAACTCTTGGACCATAATTTAAACCAGTTTTTAATCTGTTAACATCAATATCTGATGTCATCTCCATTTTTCAACTCATCCGTTAAAAATCATATTAATATTAACTGTATAATAATATAATAATTAATTATGACTATAAAACAACGTGTTTTGCAAAAGGTAAAAAAACATGTTTTCGTGTACCAATATGGTTCATAAAAAAGGTTTGTAACAAATTATTTCGTAGAAAAAACTGGTCAAGCGCGAGTCGGATTCGCAGGCCGGGTTCAGTGAGTAAAAAGTGTACTTATATTATAGACTAGCTTCCGCCCGCGACTCCGTCCGCGCGGAAAAATTAAGAAAAATTAAGATTTATTTTTTTTCTACGTATTTTTCCGTGATAAAAAGTATCCTATTTTATGCCCAGGATAATAAGGTATAATCATACCAAGTTTCATCGAAATCGAACCGTTAGTTTTTACGTGATGCCTTCACATACAGACAGACAGACAGACAGACAGACAGACAGACAGACAGACAAAAAATTTTTTAATCACATACATATTTGGGTTTGATATCGATCCAGTAACACCCATTGCTATTTATTTTTTCAATAATTTCAATGTACAGAATTGACCCTTCTACACATTTATTATATGTATAGATTACTAGCTGCGCTCCGCGGTTTCACCCGCGTGGCTTTGCTTTTGTTGGTCTTAGCGTGATGATTTATAATATATCCTCTAGCCTTCCTCGATAAATGGGCTATCCAACACCGAAAGAATTTTTCAAATCGGATCTTGAGATTATGAAATGAAATGAAAATTTATTTGTATGAATTATGGTTACAAAGTTACCATAATTCATACAAATAAAGTTTGACCGCTTCCTTGGTACAGTGGTTGACGCGTGAGCGTAGAACCGAGGGGTCTTGGGTTCGATTCCCGGTGGAGACGAAGGAAAAAAAATGTCTCGGTCTGGCAGGACACACAAGGCTGATCACCTACTTGTCCCTAAAGAAAATCGATCAGTGAAACAGATGTATGAATAATGCATCTGCCCCTTACCCCACTAGGGGACATGGGACTTCACTTTTTATGGTTATAAAGTTATAATAAATTTCACGTCCGCACAATTCGCCAACAATTGGCATACAAATATGTATTTTAATTTTATAATTTAAACTAATTCACGTAAGTTATTATTTAAACAATATATTATTTACATTAGTTCATTTTACATTTATTAACTACACATTATAAATTATACTAGCTTTCTGCCTGCGGCTTCGCCCGCGTTTTCAAAGAAAATCCCGTTCCCGTAGGATTTCCGGGATAAAACCTATGGGATAAAACCTATGGTTATGGAATGCCCTTCCGGAAACGATTCGACGCGCCCAGACGTTACGATCGTTTAAAAAGATGCTGAAAGACTACTATCTATCTATATAAGTACTGTCTATGTATATTATGTTTATGTAATTATGTATGTAATATATTCAATAAGTATGTATGAATAATATATTTAGTATAATATATGTTTAGTATGTTTATGTATACTGTATATGTATATATTATATTGTAGTTATATACATATAGTGTTTTATGTATTATGCTTTGTTTTAATTTATTTTAACGTTATTATTGCTAATTGGCTACCTTAAGTTATAATTTGTCCTTTGCCTGAAGGTTGCCTGGCAGAGATGGCTTTGAGCCATAAGGCCGCCGTTTGTACATTTTAAATTGTTTTGTTTTATGTACTTTCATTGTAATTTGTTGTACAATAAAGAGTAAATAAATAAATAAATAAATAAATAAAACCTATCCTATGTCCTTTCTCGGGTATCAAAATATCTCTATACCAAATTTCATGTAAATTGGTTCAGTAGTTAAGGCGTGATTGAGTAACAGACAGACAGACAGAGTTACTTTCGCATTTATAATATTAGTAAGGATTAGTATAGATAAGTAGTATAAATTAACACATGGGATACTTTTTAGTCTAATAATATGTATTATAAATGCGAAAGTTTGACAGTATGGATGTATGAATGTTTGTTAGTCATTCACGCAAATACGAACGAACCGATAACAGTGAAATTTAGTATGTAGGTATGTGAAAACCCAGAATAAGACAGGCTACTTTTTATCCCGGAAATCCCACAAGAACGGTAACTATGTGGGTTTTTCTTTGAAAACGCGGGTGAAGCCGCGTGCGGAATTCTAGTATTAGTTTAGTTTAATCAAATCGATTCAGTAGTTTTTGCATGAAAGAGCAATAAACTTTCAGATATGTGTGATATTATAAGTAATAAAGAAACCGGTTAATACTAGTTAAAACTGGAACGTATAAGATTTTTATCGATGTGAGATTTTCAACTGATTAGAAGTCACGTGAATATTTAAATTGCCTTTAATTATTATTTTTTACACGCTTTATATTAGCTTCACCTGTATGTTTGTATGTTTGTTTGTAACCGACTTCTTTGGCCGCGATTTTGACCCACTTTAAACGGCCAGATTTCGTTCAAACTTTGTAGATTTATTGAAGACCCATGACAAAACACTAATTTGATAAAATTTTCTATTTTTTAGTTCGGTTTTCTATAAAAAGCGTGTTTTTTAGTTTTTTTTAACTATTACTAGCGGTCCGCCCCGGCTTCGCCCGTGGTACATAATATTTACGTTTTCTCTACATAAAAACCATCCTCGTACTTCAAGGAATATAATAAAAAAGAATTATCGAAATCGGTTCAGCCGTTCTCGAGTTATGCGCTTACCAACACATTTTGCGATTCATTTTTATATATAAGAAGATAAGAAGAAGAAGATTATTTTTATTCGACTCGATGGCGTAGTGGTGAACTACTCGATCATAGGTTGTGGGTTCGATTCTCGGTATTTTATAAAATACATACTAGCTGTTGTGCCTTTGTATCACGTTATCTATACTTAATTTTATAAAGCTGAAGATCAATATTTTTGTTTGAACGCGCTAATCTCGGAAACTACTGGTCCGATTTGAAAAATTCTTTCAGTGTTAGATAGCCCATTTATCGAGGAAGGCTATAATATAATATCATCACGCTAAGGACCAACAGGAGCGGAGCAATGCGGATGAAACCGCGGGGAACAGCTAGTATAAAATAAAATTAAAGACTGATACCTAGTGAACAATGAACAAATTGTATATTATTATTTACTAGCTGCTTCACGCGGTTTCACCCCCGTGGCTCCACTCCTGTTGCCCGTAGCGTGATGAAATATAGCCTATAACCTTCCTCGATATATGGGCTATCTAACACCGAAAGAATTTTTCAAATCGGATCAGTAGTTCCCGAGATTAGTGCGTTCAAACAAACAAACAAACAAACAAACTCTTCAGCTTTATAATATTAGTATAGATTACATATACGCTACGAATAATAAACATTATTATTCATTATCAACAAAACAATTATTACTTCTCTTATTAACAAATAAACGATATTCTTTGTTGAAATATTCAATACAATACTATCTGAAATATTATTATCTCTTATGAACCTGGATGTAAGACTTTTGACCTCAACAATACATAATATTATAATATATACTAGATTTCCGCCCGCTGCTTCGCCCGCGTTTTCAAAGGAAACCCCACATAGTTCCCGTTCCTGTGGGATTTTCGGGATAAAAAGTAAGCAAGTAAGTGAAGTCCCGTGTCCCCGTAGTGGGGTAAGGGGCAGATGCATTATTCATACATCTGTTTCACTGATCGATTTTCTTTAGGGACAAGTAGGTGATCAGCCTTCTGTGTCCTGCCAGACCGAGACATTTTTTTTTTCTTCGTTTCCACCGGGAATCGAACCCAGGACCCCTCGGTTCTACGCTCACGCGTCAACCACTGTACCAAGGAGGCGGTCAAAAAGTAGCCTATGTCTTATTCTGGGTATTCAGCTGCCTACATACTAAATTTCATTGTAATCGGTTCAGTAATATTTTTGTGAAAGAGTAACAAACAACCATACATCCATCCATTCGCATTTACATACATATATATATTAACTAGCGGTCCGCCCCGGCTTCGCCCGTGGTACCTACATGTTTAAACTATCCTATCTCTCAAGTTGGATCGAACTGCACATGGTGTGCGAATTTTATTATAATCCGTTAAGTGGTTTAGGAGTCCATTGAGGACAAACATTGTGACACGAGATTTATATACATATATACATATTAAAATAATATATCCTTTAATGTGACCTGAAACATAATTTTACAGGGTGTGGCGTAATCTATACTAATCTATAGATACTAATATTGTAAAGCTGAAGAGTTTGTTTGTTTGTTTGAACGCGCTAATATCAGGAAATACTGGTCCGATTTGAAAAATTCTTTCGGTGTTAGATAGCCCATTTATCGAGGAAGGCTATATCATCACGCTAAGACCAACAGGAGTGGAGCCACGCGGGTGAAACCGCAAAGCGCAGCTAGTAAATGGATAAACTGGCAAAGTTGGAAGACGTGGAAGTTCAGGAAAATGAATTTTGTCTTTATTAAAAGTTTTCAGTTTCCGAGATATTCGATATTTCCGAAAATTTTAAAACATAGGTACACCCTTTGCCACTTTTTCTGGTCGTATATGGCTCAAACGAAGGAATAAATAAATATTTCAGGACAATTTTTACACACGGCACGATCTGATCCCATACTAAGCTTTCGCTTGTGTTATGGAAACCAGATGGCTGATAAACATACACATAATATAATTTTAAATAAATAGGTACTTATTGTATAGATAATTAACACCCAGACACAGAGCAAACATCTATGTTCATCACACAAATATTTGCCCCGGGTGGGAATCGAACCCACGACCTCTGGCTAGGCAGGGCCACTGTCAACCAAGCCAACCGGTCAGTTCAAATTAATTATTATTATATATTTTTCAATTTGTTTGTGGCATAGCATTTTCTACCTTATGAATTAGATATTATAGATTAACCCATTGAGCCCCGAACGGCCCGATCGGTCCACGACACAATACATTTTCTATTGTGTCTGTGATTCCGGGGCCTAATTAAATTATTAAAAGCATAATTTGAAAAAGCTTTCGTTTATAAGCACGATACTTTAAATAACTTGAAAATTCTCATTCGAACTAAATAAAGCTCTCTTGACCCATGTTTTGATCAAAATACAAAAATGGGACAAACAATTTAGAATGCAAAAAATTCCATCCAATTTCGAGACCGGTTTATCAGTATTTAAATTCAGATGTCAACCGATGCGGTCACATGTTACAAGCTATAGAATCTACACGTGAGTTGAGATATTTATAAATATTATCGAATAGTGTTAAGCGCATCACACACGGTGAAGATAATGTAAAATATATTATATTACTAGATTTCCGCCCGTGGCTTAGCCCGCGTTTTCCCGTTCCCGTGGGATTTCCGGGATAAAAACTATCCTATGTGTTAATCCAAGTTACCCTCTATATGTGTGCCAAATTTCATTGTAATCGGTTCAGTAGTATTTGCGTGAAAGAGTAACAAACATACATACACATACCTACATCAATGCTCACAAACTTTCGCATTTTTAATAATTACAGAAAAGGATAGCATGTTTTATTTGGTAATTACCAAATAATAACTATTAAAATAAAATAAAAACTTACGATTAAAAGAAAATATCATTTTCACAGATACACTTAACTCGAGTTTCACATAAAACAGTTAATATTTACTGATTTAAAGTTATTTCTTGCGTTTTCACAGTTCACTGTAGCACTGGTTTTTATATACCTGGAACAAATAAAAAATATTATAGAAAGCGGCGGCTTATATTAAGGTGAAACTTTTATTACATCGTCTCAAACTGTTTGGTCTGTGTAGCGCATGTCGCGTGTATCGCGGCTGCCGAGTAGGTATACCTACTCAGCAGCCGACCGTCACGCGACATGCGCTACACAAAGCAGTGTTCGGAACCGTTCGAACAGTTTCACTTTTACCGTGCTTTCATAAAACCACACAACATTTTTTTATAGAAAGTAGTGGCTTCCCTACGTTATCAAAAAAAAACCCCGCATAGTTCCCGTTCCCATGGGATTTCCGGGATAAGACCTATCCTATGTGTTAATACAAGTTACCCTTCATTTTCATCGGTTCAGTAGTATTTGCGTACATACACATACACAATACACATACATATATACATCCATCATCACAAACTTTCGCATTTATAATTTTAGTAGGATTTTAGCAAGTTAAGAATTTTATGATATAACTAGCTGCTCCGCGCGGTTTCACCCGCGTGGCTCCACTCCTATTGATCTTAGCGTGATGATATATAGCCTATAGCCTTCCTCGATAAATGGGCTATCTAACACCGAAAGAATTTTTCAAATCGGACCAGTAGTTCCCGAGATTAGCGCGTTCAAACAAACAAACAAACAAACTCTTCAGCTTTATAATGTTAGTATAGATTCATTAAATAGTACATTATAAATACTTCTAAATAAGAGATGCAAATTTTTTTTTCAGCTAACTTAGGGCTCAGCAGCTTAACGAACTCATATGAAATAAATACCTCCTACTGCCATACATATAAATATAAAACTTAAATCTATACATATAATAAATCTGTAGAAGGGTCAATTCTGTACATTGAAAATATTGAAAATTAAATAGCAGGGGGTGTTACTGGATCGATACCAAACCCAAATATGTGATTAAAAAAATTTTTGTCTGTCTGTCTGTCTGTCTGTCTGTCTGTATGTTCAGGCATCACGTAAAAACTAATGGTTCGATTTCGATGAAACTTGGTATAATTATACCTTATTATCCTGGGCGTAAAATAGGATACTTTTTATCCTGGAAAAATACGTAAAAAAAATTAATCTTAATTTTTCAGTTTTATCCATAGACGTTGTTCTGTAGAACCGCGAACACACGTTGCGTATTATTATAGGCCTAGCCGTATTTGGGTCCAATAGATATTTATAAGATGTCATTGTCAGAGTTACTCAAAATGGAGAAATAAACCATCCACGCGAAGACCGACATCCGCGCGGACGGAGTCGCGGGCGGAAGCTAGTCTATAATATTGTGCTATAATATTGTTATATGTACTTAAACTCTTTTTTTAGAACTAGGTTTCCGCCCGCGGCTTCGCCCGCGCAGTCAAAGAAAAACCCGGATTTCTGGGATTGCGTCATTTTCCCGGGATAAAAAGTAGCCTTTGTCCTTTCTCGGGTATCAAAATATCTCCATACCAAATTTCATGCAAATTGGTTCAGTAGTTTAGGCGTGATTGAGTAACAGACAGACAGAGTTACTTTCGCATTTATAATATTAGTATGGATTTAAACAACTTTAAACAACTCAAATTCAAAAACATTAACAGGCAAGAGGCATAATATTAGGAAAAGACCTGAACAAATCCGAGTGTAAAGCTAGTATGTTTTGTGAATCGCAAAATATTATTTTTATAACTCAATATCGCAGTAACACATTTAAATTCGACAAATGATATCGCAACCTAAATACTCGTTTCCTTAATATGTAGTTTTTGTTTTTATTTTTATGTATAAGTTTTATTGATAGTGCCCCAAAATACATTCGGCCCTATCGCCCCTATTTCGTGTTTTCTCCGCAAGAACCTTCCTTGTGTCTAAAGCCGGCTACTCACGTAGGTACCTGCCGCAGGGGCAATATTGGAACAATCTCGGTTGCACGGTGGACGGGGCAATTTCAGCTGTTCACTAAATTGCCCCTATACACATCACAATTAAGGAGCCAATTAAGAGTGCAATCCCAATATTTCCCCTGCTGCAGGTAGGTGAGTAGACGGTTTTAAAAGGGCTGAATTGGTAGGGCACACACACGCAACTGATTTTTAACACGCTCTTATTAGCTTCACCTGTATGTTTGTAACCGACATGTAAGAAAGAAAGAAAGAAAGAAAATACATTTATTTGTACCGATGCACATTAATACATAAAAAATAAATAAAATTAACTTATAACTAGTTACAACGGCACAAAATGGATAATATCCACTCAGTGGTTTGAGAATCTAAGGACATATAAGACACTTAGATTCTCCACTGATTTTCAGTGGACACCACATTGACAACCTGACAGAGGCAGTGTACATATTATGTGCACTATGTTACATATTATGTGTATATATCGATATAGACCCACTTTTAAAGGTCAGATTTCAGTTGAAGCTTTCCGCCCGCGGATTCGCCCGCGTTTTCAAAGAAAGAACCGTGAAAGATTAACAAAATTAGTAGGGTTTTATTACATACTATGAACTGTTATTATAGGTATGTTTTGTTTAATTAAAATACAAATACATTCAAAACTCGTTTTATTAAAGGCTAAAGTATCTTTTGACTCAATAAATTATTAAAAATAAGCTTTGATTAAATAAATTATAATATTAAATTTGTATACTTAATAAGAAAAAAATATTGACATGTGCTCGTTGTTTTATAATAAATATTATAACAAGATTATAACCATTTATTTTACTTATTTTTTTTAGAAATCGCACACAAAAATGTCATAAAAAACGATACGAATTGATTCATAATAAAAATTATTAAAACTATTTTTTGCGGTACATTGAAAAACTCGAAAATATAAAAAAAATATGAATTATGATCGTTTTTAGGGTTCCGTAATCAAAGGGTAAAACGAGACCCTGTTACTGCCTCCGCTGTCTGTCTATCTGTCTCCAGGCTGTATCTCATAAACCGTGATAGCTAGAAAGTTTAAATTTTCACAAATGACTTATTTCCGTTGCCGCTATAATAACAAATACTAAAATTAAAAATATATATATGAAATGATTAGATGATAGTACGGAACCCTTCGTGCGCGAGTCCGACTCGCACTTCGCCAGTTTTTAACTACGTCTGTTCAGGCGTTTAGGAGCTTTGGTGAAAAAACAAACGCACACAACAACAATTTGATTTGCCTTACTTTTAACTTTAATATGTTTGAAAATACATAAATAAAAAACCTAATATTTCCCACCAATTTTTTTTGTTCCTCAAAATTATTCGTTATCTGTCATAAATGTGGGATTTATAATTCGATTACAATATAAGTTTTAAATGTGTTGAAAATTCAATTGGGATACAATTCACAGCATGTTTTTATTTGCCAAAAATTTCCTCCAAATTCATCAAGTATCAATATTACGATTTTTTTATTTAAGTTTTAAACATAAAAATTAAAATATTTTGTTTATTTTTTATTTACTCACACTAGTATTTTTGACCGCCTCCTCGGTACAGTGGTTGACGCGTGAGCGTAACACCGAGGGGTCCTGGGTTCGATTCCCCGTGGAGATGAAGAAAAAAAGAAATGTCTTGGTCTGGTAGGACACAGAAGGCTGATCACCTACTTGTCCCTAAAGAAAATCGATCAGTGAAACAGATGTTTAATGCATCGGCCCCTTACCCCACTAAGGGACATGGGACTTCACTTTCACATTAGTATTTACACATTAATGATTTTATAGGCACTTTTTTTTAGTTTTTTTACATTAATAAAAAATATTTTTTTTATTAAAAAAAAAACTTTTTATTTACTCACGTAAAAACTCTCCCCACAAACCACATAATCACACAAACTATTTATTTATTATATATTATATTATTATATAACGAATGGCCGATCCCAACGCGGTCTACAAGACTAATAAACTATGTAGGTTACACTGTCCACTGATAAGTATATAATATATAATATTATATTTACTAATATATAATGTAGGGTTGTCCACACAAGAAATAATTTATCTATACTAATATTATAAAGCTGAAGAGTTTGTTTGTTTGTTTGAACGCGCTAATCTCGGGAACTACTGGTCCGATTTGAAAAATTCTTTCGGTGTTAGATAGCTCATTTATCGAGGAAGGCTATAGGCTATATACCATCACGCTACGACTAACAGGAGAGGAGCCACGGGGGTGAAACCGCGCGGAGCGGCTAGTTTAACATATAGAGAAGAAGCTGCAAGACAGACCCGGAAAATGTAATAGAGCCTACTTGGTAAAGAATTAAAAAAAAATGTGTGCGTGTACTATAATAGTGTACACACGTAAGAAGTAAAACTTCTTTATCACCTTATTTTTCAAAAAATAATTTACTATATGCAACTTTACAGAAATACGTCGAATCACGCGTGGTAGGGATAAGAAAAAGATGGCGCGTAACGGAAAAATGTCACGCGTAACGAAAAAATGTTACACTAATTTTTTTTACAACCCCGATAAAGAAGTTTCACTTCAATAAACTCAAAAAGCAACTTAATTAAAAATTACTTTACAATTAGATAGCTGCATCTTTAATTGTAACAATCACAAAAGATATCAATTAAAATAATAAGTTTAGACTAGCATAAACCCGCGGTTTTACTTGTGTGGTATGTACTGGTAGTCGGACAAAAAGTTGCCTATGTTCTAATCCAGACTATAATCTATCTCTGTACCAAATTTCATCCAGATCCCATAAGCTGTTTTTGTGTGATAGAGTAACAAACATTCATCAATAATCACACATTTATAGGTGAAAATGATAAAAAAATATTTAAATCTTCTAATAATAGAATGTGATAGGATAAGTCGATCTTATCCTACTAATATTATAAATGTGAAAGTTTGTGAGGATGTGTATGTGTGTGTTTGTTACTCTTTCACGCAAATACTACTGAACAGATTACAATGAAATTTAGCACACATATAGAAGGTAACTTGGATTAACACATAGGAAAGGTTTTATCCCGGAAATACCACGGGAACGGGAACTATGCGGGTTTTTATTTGAAAACGTTAAATATGTCGTTATTTGTACACAAAATAAATTAAAAAATGCTTTCTTTCTTTTGAAGTAAATACGTAGGTAAATACTAAATAGATAACTACATCTTCACTACATAGTATAAAACAAAGTCGCTTTCTCTGTCCCTATGTCCCTATGTATGCTTAAATCTTTGAAACTATGCAACGGATTTTGATGCGGTTTTTTAATAGATAGAGTGATTCAAGAGGAAGGTATATAATTTATTAAATTTTTGACAAAGCGGGCGAAGCCGCGTGCTGAAAGCTAGTACATGATAAACCTTAATAAATAGTACCTATCTAAAAAAATATTGTTTTTAATTTTTAAACTAAATATCTGATGTGTATATCACAAAATTAAATTAAAATATAATATTTGCTTTAGGCAACCCTATATTTCTGCAAAAAAAAACATATTAAATTACTCTAATAAAATTAGGTATCTGTCAGACGAGTCTTATTAAAACCGGTTCAGCCGTATGGAAAATTATTAACGACAAACAGTCAAAAATAATATATTATATTTTTTTTTAATAACCTATATATTTAATAATAATTAGCTATATGATTGATATGGACTATAAATACTTACAAAATTAAAAACACTTTTATTTCTACCTTACATTTTCATTAATTTACTAGCTTTCCGCCCGCGGCTTTGCCCGCTTTGTCTAAAACATAATAAATTATATACAAACATCTTCCTCTTGAATCACTCTATCTATTAAAAAAATACAGCATCGAAATCAGTTGCGTAGTTTTAAAGATTTAAGCATACATAGGGACAGAGAAAGCGACTTCGTTTTATACTATAGTGACTAGATTTTCCACAATTTTATTCACTTACTATTAATAAAATATTAAATACATTACATCCTTTATTTTCAACTAGCGGTCCGCCCCGGCTTCGCCCGTGGTACATATTTACGTTTTCTCTACATAAGAACCATCCTCGTACTTCAAGGAATTTAATAAAAAAAGAATCATCGAAATCGGTTCAGCCGTTCTCGAGTTATGCGCTTACCAACACATTTTGCGATTCATTTTTATATATAAGATTTATTTTGAAACTCTTTGTAAAATGTCAGATCTCACCTAATTAGGCACATAAATTAAAACAACAATATGAAATCAAGCTTTTTATTTCCCACTAGCTGCTTCCCGCGGTTTCACCCCCGTGGCTCCACTCCTGTTGGTCGTAGCGTGATGATAATATAATATTATAGCCTATATTCCTCGATAAATGGGCTATCTAACACCGAAATAATTTTTCAAGTCGGACTAGTAGTTCCTGAGATTTGCGCGTTCAAACAAACAAACAAACTCTTCAGCTTTATATTATTAGTATAGATGACACAATCAAAATAATCCATACTATAATATTATAAATGCGAAAGTAACTCTGTCTGTCTGTCTGTTACTCAATCACGCCTAAACTACTGAACCAATTTTCATGAAATTTGGTATGGAGATATTTTGATACCCGAGAAAGGACATAGGCTACTTTTTATCCCGGGAAAATGATGTAATCCCGGAAATCCCACGGGAACGGGAACTATGCGGGTTTTTTTTGGACTGCGCGGGCGAAGCCGCGGGCAGAAACCTAGTACGATATAAATACAAAAATATAATAACGATTTGCGGTATAATATAAAATTAGTTGAAGACCTTTATGTAAAGGGATAACACTAGACGCTCGCACCGGCACCACTTGCAGTAAATCCTGTAAAAAATAAAGCCTACGTCAATCATGAAAAGTGTAGTTTTCAACTATTTTAAAAGTTCAAAACATCGAGAAAATTACTGAAAATTGGAAAATTGTATAAAGCACCGATTTCAAGATTATGTTAAATAATAATAGTTTAAAAAAACTAAAAAACACGCTTTTAGGTCGGTTTTCTATAAAAAGCGTGTTTTTTATTTTTTTTTAACTATTATTTATTTTATCAAATTAGTGTATTGTCATCGGTCCTCAATAAATCTACAAAGTTTGAACGAAATCTGGCCGTTTAAAGTGGGTCAAAATCGCGCCCAAAGAAGTCGGTTACAAAGTACAAACATACAAACATACAGGTGAAGCTAATATAAAGCGTGTAAAAATTTAATACATCCTATAAATTTAAGATGTGAAACTTAGGATGGACATCCATCCTCACATAATTTCGTATATATGTACTACTGAACAGTAAAGTCCTATGTCCCCATAAAGGGGCAGATGCATTATACATCTGTTTCACTGATCGACTTTCTTTAGGGACAAGTAGGTGGTCAGCCTTCTGTGTCCTGCCAGACCGAGACATTTTTTTTCTTCGTCTCCACCGGGAATCAAACCCAGGACCCCTCGGTGCTACGCTCACGCGTCAACCACTGTATCAAGGAGGCGGTCTGAACAGTACACACGCTAAAAACAAGCTTTTTTGGCAGTCGGTTAAAAACTTCCCTTACACTTTTGACTATATTAATTTTTCCTATATCATATTATTTAGGAAAGTAATAATTAATTTATTTTATTATTTTTATTTAATTTTAGGCTGGAAATGATGATGATGATGATGATGATATTATTTAGGTACTTGAGTAGGTCACATGACGTCACAAAGTTAATGCCCATATCGATTATTGACTAATTGCCAACTTGAAGTAAACATTTACACAACATAATTGTTGGAATGCATTTTAACTGATTTTAAACATTATTTGCTTTGAAACTAGTTGTAAAATATGGCTTTGTTTGCTTTGGCATCACTACATTTGAGATAGAGTAATCCACTCTATTTCTTTTAAAAAATCCTCCCATAATACCTTTATTAGCGGTGGCCTGTGCTCCCGCATTGCTCCGCTCCTGGTTCGTCTTAGGGTGATGATATATAGCCTATAACCTTCCTCGATAAATGGGCTATCTAACACCGAAATAATGTTTCAAATCGGACCAGTAGTTCCTGAGACAAACAAACAAAGAAGCTCTTCAGCTTTATAATATTAGTATAGATTATGATTATGAAAAAAAAAGTAACATTATCCTATTGTTGTATTTATTATTTAAAAAAAATGTATTAGTAGCCGTTTTTCAAGTAGGTATGAGCTTAGGTATTTTGAAATGTATGAGTCTTCACTACATAGTATAAAACAAAGTCGCTTGCTCTGTCCCTAAGTCCCTTTTTAGCTTAAATCTTTAAAACTACGCAACGGATTTTGATGTGGATTTTTTTTAATACCTATATAGTGATTCTCGACGTAGGTTTTAGTATGTAATTTATTAGGTTTTAGACAAAGCGGGCAAAGCCGCGGGCGGTAAGCTAGTATTATATAAGATGCTTTCTGTCAAGTGACAATTTCTTGAAGATGACCTTAGTAGAAAACTTAAATCCTACCAAAAACATTTTCATGTAAAATGTTGCCAAGACGAGCCCATATGACTCGCACTGTCAAAAAGTTATCAGATCTCATGTAGAGCCAAGCTTCTAAAACTACACGCCCTAACTCTAAAGGCCTAACTTCACAAACTCTACACCTTGGTCAAAATATGTGGCTTGGCCATTTCGCTACATTCACATCGGCGTAAGGTGAAAAATTAATTCACCGTTCATTACTTTTGTGTTATACAATAGTTCTTGTAGTAACGAACGGCCAAGCCACATATTTTGACTAAGGTGTAGAGTTTGTGAATTTAGGCCTTGTAGAGTTAGGGCGTGTAGTTTTAGAAGCTTGGCTCTACATGAGATCTGATAACTTTTTGACAGTGCGAGTCATATGGGCTCGTCTTGGCAACATTTTACATGAAAATGTTTTTGGTAGGATTTCATTTCTTTTTGTAAGTTGTTTGTAACAAATTTTTTTTTTATTTTTAGCTACTGTGTGGACGTAAGAGGCAGGAGACGTTCGCAACACTTCTATTCATTCATATTTATATGATCTGATCTGAAGTATAAGTCTCGATATATGTCGATTAAATTTTAATTTTTTTTTTTAACAAGGAGTACCTATACATATACATATATGATATATATCTAGGGGAACCAAGTTTCAGATTATTAGATTAGACCTCTAGCGTCATCAAAAATTTAATTAAAAATTACAGGTCTCATACAAACTCCCATCCCCTATCAGGGGTTGGGAGATGAAAGTTACAAGTTTTATAATTTTTTTGTTGTTTGTGTGCTAATACTAGCTTACATACAAAATTTCAGCTTTCTAGGACATTAGGAAATACCTTAAGAATTTTGATGATCATCAGTGAGTCAGTGACGAAATTAGCGTTTTTTAGATATAAATAAAATCTGAAGTATAAAAGCTAATGTAATTAAAACTTAATATGTTCAATAAGTCCACTATTGACAATATATCCCGAAAATTTTGTTGATCTAGCATAATCCAAACCCAAGTTATGAGGGTTCAAAAAAACGTCGAAGCGCTTCGAGAAAAGGTAGGTAGTGCCCGTGCGTTTCGCTTGGCTCGTATTGGCGGGGGCACTACCGTGCCCCCAGATATCTTTAACAGTGAAATACCTCTATTTTGGTTTCAATTAATTTATTTAAATAAGGAGTTTTTGCTCAAATTTTTAAGTCGAAATTAAATGCAATATTTGCTTCTTATTTAAGAAAAATTATTTATATAATATTTTTTGAATGCAAATCAAAAGTTTTTTTTAAACTATTATAATCCTAATAAGTTCAATTTAATATTTCTTGATATCATTCATTATATAATCCGATTAATAATATAATAATAAAAAATAATGATGAATAAAATCAAGAAATTATATTAGTTATTATAAAAGTTGGGATAATAGGGAAAATTAATGCAATTTCTACATCAAAAATTAAAAAAATAATTGTAATTAGAAAAAAATGTAAAGAAAAAGGAATTCGAGGTAATAAAGCTTCTGGACGCACATAAAATCACTTAGACAGAATAATAAAGGTTACCCCAATACTATGACCTATATGAATAGCAGCTACAACAACGCGACTGAAGTATGTTCTGCTTTTAGCCAGCATTTCGAAAGCGTTTTTAAAAACCCTGCTAACTCATATGAAAATTACCTCCTTCCATCGTCTTGCTTGAACAATGAATTGATTTCTCAAATTAAAATAGACGCAACTGAAATTAAACATATTTTAAAAAGTCTCAAAACAAATAAAGGCGCTGGTAGTGATGGAATACCCCCCCTGTTCTTAAAAAAATGTGCTGATTCTTTATGCTTTCCCTTGTCTATTATTTTTAATTTGTCTGTCAACCAGTATGGAGAGTTTCCTGCCAAGTGGAAAGAGGCACTTATAGTTCCAATACATAAGTGTGCGTCCACACTGAATGCGCGGTGGCGGCGGCCTAGGCGGGCGCGACGAGCGGGCGCTCGCGGTGGCCACACCGACGCGCGAGCTCAAGTAGCGGTTCGACGTTTTTCGGGTGTTGCAAACTTTGGACGATTTGCTATTTTTACTGGACAGTCCGATTTTGAGATGAGATCATTATAGAAGTTGTACACGAAATAAATAAAACAGAGGAATAACGGGTGAATCTTATATGAAGAATTGAGATTATACCCTACAAAATTACTGTGGTGTATATAAGTGTTTTAGATTGAATCGCACTTATAAATAAAGAAGTTTCACTTCAACAATTAAGTATTTACCGCTATTTTACGAAAAACAATAAAGGATATAATATAAGAAGTCGAGCGACAAGACCGAACTGGTTTGATACCCCCGCCGTCCGCGCATTGGGTCGCTTGCTGACTGGGCCCGTAGTGTGGCCAGAACGCGCGGATAGGAGAGTTTGAAAACTACGCGCGCTGGCTCGCTCATTACCGTCGCACTAGGCTTCCGCCATAGTCATTTCAATGTGGACACAAAGGCGCGTTTCATACGTTTGATATTTCGCGCCCGCCGTCGCAACCGCGCTAGGCTCGCAGTGTGGACCTGCACTAAGAGTGGACCAAGAAACCAGATTGTAAACTACAGGCCCATATCTATCCTGAATTCGTTAGGTAAAATTTTCGAGATCGTTATTCATAAACGCATCTCACCACTTGTCTATAAATTTATACCACCTCAGCAGCATGGCTTTATGAAAAAACGTTCCACTGTCACTAACTTATCCGTTTTAATTAATTATACTTTTGATGAAATGAACAATGGACGGCAAGTAGACGTAATCTACACGGACTTTGAAAAAGCTTTCGATCATGTCGATCACATTATTCTTCAAAATAAACTTTACGCACTTGGTATAAGAGGTGACCTACACAGATGGATTTGTTCTTACATAGTAAACAGAACACAGGCGGTAGTTTTGGGTTCTGCTAGGAGGGACTTTGTGGGCATAGTATCTGGGGTACCCCAAGGATCTATTCTCGGGCCATTGCTGTACAATGCCTACTTATTTGACATATTTACCTGCATACAACACGTGCGCTACTTAATGTACGCCGATGATAAAAAAATTTACTACGGAATTGAATCCGTCGAACACTGCCGCCTAATTCAAAGTGACTTAGATAGACTGGCAGCATATTATATTAAGAATCGTATAAGTGTAAATGTTAATAAATGCCAAAAAATCACTTTTAGTAGGAAAAAATATCCAATAAAATTTGAATATAAAATAAACGATGTTTTGATAAAAGAAGTGAACTGTGTACGTGATCTAGGCGTATCGCTAGATTCAAAATTGATTATGTCGGAACATATTGACATCATTGTAAATAAAGCCTATAAACAACTTGGTTTCATAAAGCGATCATGTAAAGATTTTAACAGCATAAATTGTATAAAATCTCTATATTCGGCCTATATTCGAAGCATACTCGACTACACGTCGAGTATTTGGTCTCCCAGCTACGCCGTATACATAGATAGAATAGAATCAATACAAAAAAGGTTTCTCAGGTTTTTAAGCTTTAAAAACTTTACTTATTTTGACAGCTATGATGAAGCTTGTGTCCGCTACGAAATAGAACCGCTAGAAATACGACGTAAACGAAGTGATCTAATGTTACTTCACGCATTATGGAATAACCACATTGACTGCTCAGAATTGCTTGAATCGATGCAATTGAATGTACCAGGTTTTCGTACGCGTCAGACTAACTTATTTTACATCCCTAAAGTTAATACTAATTATGCACGAAACGGTGTGTTAAATCGCATTATGCGTGTATACAACGCAGAGTACACAAGTGCTGACATTTTCCTACTCTCTAAACAACGCTTTGCTAATGAAATATGTAAAATAAATGGTTTTTTAAACAAGCACTAGCACACACGCACACACCTACACGCACGCACACGCACACGCACACACACACACACTCACACACACACACACACACACACACACTCATTATGTTATGTTTTTTATTAATATTATTGTTACTAGTTTATAGTCTATTCTTGAGAATGATATTATGTTGTAATCCTTATTGGCTATTTGTTCAGTTCATCAGCAAAAAAGTGGTCTTGTTAAATGTAAAGCTGTTGGATTACCAAAATAAATAAATAAATAAGTAATGATCTGTTCGCTGTTCGCTGTTCGCTGTTCGCTGTTCGCTGTTCGCTGTTAGCTGTTCGCTGTTCGCTGTTCGCTGTTCGCTGTTCGCTGTTCGCTGTTCGCTGTTCGCTGTTCGCTGTTCGCTGTTCGCTGTTCGCTGTTCGCTGTTCGCTGTTCGCTGTTCGCTGTTCGCTGTTCGCTGTTCGCTGTTCGCTGTTCGCTGTTCGCTGTTCGCTGTTCGCTGTTCGCTGTTCGCTGTTCGCTGTTCGCTGTTCGCTGTCGCTGTTCGCTGTTCGCTGTTCGCTGTTCGCTGTTCGCTGTTCGCTGTTCGCTGTTCGCTGTTCGCTGTTCGCTGTTCGCTGTTCGCTGTTCGCTGTTCGCTGTTCGCTGTTCGCTGTTCGCTGTTCGCTGTTCACTGTTCGCTGTCGCTATCGCTGTTCTCTGTTCGCTGTTCGCTGTTCACTGTTCGCTGTTCGCTGTTCGCTGTTCGCTGTTCGCTGTTCGCTGTTCGCTGTTCGCTGTTCGCTGTTCGCTGTTCGCTGTTCGCTGTTCGCTGTTCGCTGTCGCTGTTCGCTGTTCGCTGTTCGCTGTTCGCTGTCGCTGTTCGCTGTTCGCTGTTCGCTGTTCGCTGTTCGCTGTTCGCTGTTCGCTGTTCACTGTTCGCTGTCGCTATCGCTGTTCCCTGTTCGCTGTTCGCTGTTCACTGTTCGCTGTTCGCTGTTCGCTATTCGCTGTTCGCTGTTCGCTGTTCGCTGTTCGCTGTTCGCTGTTCGCTGTTCGCTGTTCGCTGTTCGCTGTTCGCTGTTCGCTGTCGCTGTTCGCTGTTCGCTGTTCGCTGTTCGCTGTTCGCTGTTCGCTGTTTGCTGTTCGCTGTTCGCTGTTCGCTGTTCGCTGTTCGCTGTTCGCTGTTCGCTGTTCGCTGTTCGCTGTTCGCTGTTCGCTGTTCACTGTTCGCTGTCGCTATCGCTGTTCCCTGTTCGCTGTTCGCTGTTCACTGTTCGCTGTTCGCTGTTCGCTGTTCGCTGTTCGCTGTTCGCTGTTCGCTGTTCGCTGTTCGCTGTTCGCTGTTCGCTGTTCGCTGTTCGCTGTTCGCTGTTCGCTGTTCGCTGTTCGCTGTCGCTGTTCGCTGTTCGCTGTTCGCTGTTCACTGTTCGCTGTTCGCTGTTCGCTGTTCGCTGTTCGCTGTTCGCTGTTCGCTGTCGCTGTCGCTGTTCGCTGTTCGCTGTTCGCTGTTTGCTGTTCGCTGTTCGCTGTTCGCTGTTCGCTGTTCGCTGTTCGCTGTTCGCTGTTCGCTGTTCGCTGTTCGCTGACACATGATGATGGCAACGTCCAAGATTAACTTCAAGTGAAACTATTTCACAATCCATGTTCACTTTTAAATCAGTAGCAAGACAATCGGCTGTTCGCTGTTCGCTGTTCGCTGTTCGCTGTTCGCTGTTCGCTGTTCGCTGTTCGCTGTTCGCTGACACATGATGATGGCAACGTCCAAGATTTACTTCAAGTGAAACTATTTCACAATCCATGTTCACTTTTAAATCAGTAGCAAGACAATCGGCTTTTCGCTGTTCGCTGTTCGCTGTTCGCTGTTCGCTGTTCGCTGTTAGCTGTTCGCTGTTCGCTGTTCGCTGGTCGCTGTTCGCTGTTGGCTGTTCGCTGTTCGTTGTTCGTTTTTGTGTTCGTGTTTGTGTTTGTGTTTGTGTATGTTCACATTCACATTCACATTCACATTCACATTCACATTCACATTCACATTCACATTCACATTCACATTCACATTCACATTCACATTCACATTCACATTCACATTCACATTCACATTCACATTCACATTCACATTCACATTCACATTCACATTCACATTCACATTCACATTCACATTCACATTCACATTCACATTCACATTCACATTCACATTCACATTCACATTCACATTCACATTCACATTCACATTCACATTCACATTCACATTCACATTCACATTCACATTCACATTCACATTCACATTCACATTCACATTCACATTCACATTCACATTCACATTCACATTCACATTCACATTCACATTCACATTCACATTCACATTCACATTCACATTGTTCGTTGTTCGTTGTTCGTTGTTCGCTGTTCGCTGTTCGCTGTTCGCTGTTCGCTGTTCGCTGTTCGCTGTCGCTGTTCGCTGTTCGCTGTTCGCTGTTCGCTGTTCGCTGTTCGCTGTTCGCTGTTCGCTGTTCGCTGTTCGCTGTTCGCTGTTCGCTGTTCGCTGTTCGCTGTTCGCTGTTCGCTGTTCGCTGTTCGCTGTTCGCTGTTCGCTGTTCGCTGTTCGCTGTTCGCTGTTCGCTGTTCGCTGTTCGCTGTTCGCTGTTCGCTGTTCGCTGTTCGCTGTTCGCTGTTCGCTTTTCGCTGTTCGCTGTTCGCTGTTCGCTGTTCGCTGTTCGCTGTTCGCTGTTCGCTGTTCGCTGTTCGCTGTTCGCTGTTCGCTGTTCGCTGTTCGCTGTTCGCTGTTCGCTGTTCGCTGTTCGCTGTTCGCTGTTCGCTGTTCGCTGTTCGCTGTTCGCTGTTCGCTGTTCGCTGTTCGCTGTTCGCTGTTCGCTGTTCGCTGTTCGCTGTTCGCTGTTCGCTGTTCGCTGTTCGCTGTTCGCTGTTCGCTGTTCGCTTTTCGCTTTTCGCTGTTCGCTGTTCGCTATCGCTGTTCGCTGTTCGCTGTTCGCTGTTCGCTGTTCGCTGTTCGCTGTTCACTGTTCGCTGTTCGCTGTTCGCTGTTCGCTGTTCGCTGTTCGCTGTTCGCTGTTCGCTGACACATGATGATGGCAACGTCCAAGATTTACTTCAAGTGAAACTATTTCACAATCCATGTTCACTTTTAAATCAGTAGCGAGACAATCGGCTGTTCGCTGTTCGCTGTTCACTGTTCGCTGTTCGCTGTTCGCTGTTCGCTGTTCGCTGTTCGCTGTTCGCTGTTCGCTGTTCGCTGTTCGCTGTTCGCTGTTCGCTGTTCGCTGTTCGCTTTTCGCTTTTCGCTGTTCGCTGTTCGCTATCGCTGTTCGCTGTTCGCTGTTCGCTGTTCGCTGTTCGCTGTTCGCTGTTCGCTGTTCGCTGTTCGCTGTTCGCTGTTCGCTGTTCGCTGTTCGCTGTTCGCTGTTCGCTGTTCGCTGTTCGCTGTTCGCTGACACATGATGATGGCAAGGTCCAAGATTTACTTCAAGTGAAACTATTTCACAATCCATGTTCACTTTTAAATCAGTAGCAAGACAATCGGCTGTTCGCTGTTCGCTGTTCACTGTTCGCTGTTCGCTGTTCGCTTTTCGCTGTTCACTGTTCGCTGTTCGCTGTTCGCTATCGCTGTTCGCTGTTCGCTGTTCGCTGTTCGCTGTTCGCTGTTCGCTGTTCGCTGTTCGCTGTTCGCTGTTCGCTGTTCGCTGTTCGCTGTTCGCTGTTCGCTGACACATGATGATGGCAACGTCCAAGATTTACTTCAAGTGAAACTATTTCACAATCCATGTTCACTTTTAAATCAGTAGCAAGACAATCGACAATCGACGCGCTCGCTGTCAAGGACAATTTTTTTTTTATTTTTAGCTACTGAGTGGACGTCAGAGGCAGGAGACGTTCGCAACACTTCTATTCATTCATATTTATATGATCTGATCTGAAGTATGTCTCAATATATGTCGATAATTTTTTTTTTTTTTTTTTTTTTTTAACAAACATATATATTAAAAATATATAGTTCCCCTATATATTACCAAGGGGAACCAACCAAGTTTTAGATTATTAGATTAGACCTCTAGCGTAATCAAAATTTAATTTAAAATTACAGGTCTCATACAAACTCCCATCCCCTAGTTTAAGGGGTTGGGGGATGAAAGTAACAAGTTTTATAATTTTTTTGTTGTTTGTGTGCTAATACTAGCTTGCATACAAAATTTCAGCTTTCTAGGACATTAGGAAATACCTTAAGAATTTTGATGATCATCAGTGAGTCAGTGACGAAATTTGCGTTTTTTAGATATAAATAAAATCTGAAGTATAAAAGCTAATGTAATTAAAACTTAATATGTTCAATAAGTCCACTATTGACAATATATACCGAAAATTTTGTTGATCTAGCATAATCCAAACCCAAGTTATGAGGGTTCAAAAAAACGTCGAAGCGCTTCGAGAAAAGGTAGGTAGTGCCCGTGCGCTTCGCTTTCGCTTGGCTCGTCTTGGCGGGGGCACTACCGTGCCCCCAGATTTTAAAAATATTTTTTTTTTCAGAATGCATTTTGTTACAACTAGTTCTAACTAGGTGTCAAAAAACTTGTTTTAACGTTAACTAATAATATATTTTTAAATAGTTTGGAAAATCCAAAAGTGCACGCCTCATAATTTTTTTTAATAAATATTTATTAATTATTATTTTTGTTTATTTAATAACAGTTTTATTAAATCCATACTAATATTATAAATGCGAAAGTAACTCTGTCTGTCTGTCTGTTACTCAATCACGCCTTAACTACTGAACCAATTTGCATGAAATTTGGTATAGAGATATTTTGATACCCGAGAATGGACATAGGCTCCTTTTTACCCCGGGACATAGGATAGGTTTTATCCCGGAAATCCCACGGGAGCGGGAACTATGCGGGTGTTTCTTTGACTGCGCGGGCGAAGCCGCGGGTGGAATGCTAGTTCTTTATATGTGAGAAATCTATGCTTTAATTCAAACTCAAACTCAAACATTTATTTATTCAATTAGACTTCTTCTAGAAGCACTTTTGAAACGTCATTAGGTACATATTTTTAACATTTACCACCGATTCGGAAAGCAGTATCTACGGAGAAGAATCGGCAAGAAACTCCATAGTTGCTCTTTTTAATCATATCAGTTTTACAATTTTACAAATTACATATGTAACATCATAATAATTATATTAACATAATATGCCAAAGAACTGTCCTGTGGTTTTTACGCGACAACCCTCCATGGGTTTTTATCGTCCATATATTCCTTAATACTGTAATAGGCTCTCTGAATAGTACATTTTTTATATAAGTTTTAAATTTAGAACAACTAAACTCTTTAATATTATGAGGAATTCTGTTGTAAAAGCGTATACCTTGACCCATAAATGAATTTTTAACTTTAGCTAGCCGGAAAAATGGCATTTCAATTTTATTTCTGTTTCTTGTGTCATAACAATGTCTATCTCCGACTTTTGTGTGTAAGTAAGCGTTATTGTGTACATATAAAATATTATTAAATATATACTGCGACGGTACAGTAAGGATACCAGTATTCTTAAAGAGATCTCTTAGTGAGTCTCGAGCACGCAAATTATATATAGAGCGTATGGCTCTTTTCTGTAATATAAATATAGTTTCTATATCTGCAGCCCTGCCCCATAGCAGAATTCCATAGGACATTATGCTATGAAAGTAGCTAAAGTAAACCAATCTAGCCGTTTCTTCATCGGTGAGATGCCTTATTCTTCTAACTGCATATGCAGCTGAGCTGAGCTTAGCAGCGGTGGTGGTAACATGGGCCCCCCATTGAAGCTTCTCATCTAATGTCAAACCAAGAAAAACAGTCGATTCCACAGGGTATAATACCTCCCCGTTTAAAATAATATTCCTTTTCACCTTTTTTACATTTGGGAGGATAAATTCTACACAATTTGTTTTTTTTGTATTTAATAGTAAATTATTAGTATTAAACCAATTGGATATGCGTAAAAGAGCAGAGTTTACTTCGTCAACATTTGTGTCATGTCTATCCACATTAAAAATTAATGAGGTGTCATCTGCAAACAGTACTATTTCACACATATCCTCCAAATAATAAGGTAGGTCATTAATATACACTAAGAACAAAAACGGTCCTAAGATAGATCCCTGCGGAACACCTATGTTAATCGGCGCACCGCGAGATTTCTCTCCATTAACGACAACGGTTTGTACCCTGTTCTGAAGATATGAAGCTATGAGATCCTGAGCTAAACCTTTGATACCATAAAAATTTAGTTTCCGTAATAGAGTGGAATGTTCTACACAGTCAAAAGCCTTAGAAAGGTCACAGAATATCCCCAAAGCATTCTTTGAATTTTCCCATGCTTTGTATATATGTGACAAAAGAGCTACTCCGGCATCAGTGGTAGAGCGCCCCTTTGTGAAACCATACTGTTTGGCGTGCAGTAAACCATTTGATGCAAAATGACTACTTAATTGGTTTAAAATTAGTTTCTCGAAGACTTTGCTCAAAGTTGGTAATATGGAAATTGGCCTATAGTTATTACTGTCTTCTTGGTCACCACTTTTAAATAAAGGAATAACTTTGCTAAATTTTAGTAAATCAGGGAATATACCACAGTCACAACACTGATTAAATATAAACGCCAGTTGATTGGCAATGTTTTCTATGATATTATTTACTAAATTTACAGACATACCCCAGAGATCACATGTTTTTTTTAAATTTAATGTTTTAAAAGTTTTAACAATTTCATCAGCAGTCACGTGTCGCAATTCAAATAATTTGTTACACTCAGCAACATGATCCCTCAATAAAGACTCTGCAAGCGCTGAAGACGAATTTAAATTCTTAGTTATACTAGCAGGGATATTACTAAAGAAATCTTCAAAAGCAAGCGCAACATCAGCACTTTTGTCAATGACCCTACCAGAATTGACAAGTTTTATGGTACTATCATTCGATTGGCTTTTGCCCAATTCACCATTAATAATTGTCCAAACCGTTTTAACTTTATTGTCAGAGTTGCGTATTTTATCTCTGACATACAAACTCTTGGCAGTGAGACAAACTTTTTTAAATGTTTTTGAATAATTTCTAACATAACTAAGAAATGACAAGTCTTTGTTATATTGTTTCATACCATATAACTCGTAAAGAACGTTCCTGCATCTGTGTATACTAGGAGTTGCCCATTGGCTGAATGGTAAATCCTTGGTAATAGTTAAAGATTTAATTTTAAATATTTTTTCATATTCACTATGAATGAACTTAAAAAGATTTGTAAACATTTCACAAGGATAATACTTCTAAATCTTCTATATTCTCTAAGCTATAAAAATATATCTATGTTTTAAAAATTAATATGTATTGATTTTTTTGGATATTTCACGCTCAGATCTAGATGATAAAATGCAAATTAATATTTGAGGAATGAATTTTAATCTTATTATAAAAACCCGGATTTGCGAAGGTAGAAAAATAAATGATTAAGTATAAAATATAACTAGCTATGCGCGCAGAAAAATCCATGGGCAATAACCTAGCTATATCAAACCTTAAAGGATAAAAATTTAGGAAAAAAATTCTTATGTTTCTTTGGTTCTTGAACTATTTTTATTCCAAAATTCATCTAATTCGGTACTGCAATTTAGTAGTGAAAGTGTAAACTGAAAGTTCGTAAGCCTGTTACGAACTTTTGCATAAGTTATAATTAGACATCGGATTATATGCACTAACAAAATGCCAAAATATGCATGCAAATATGCACTAAAAAAGGCCGAAATATGCACTAAAAACGACTGATATGCCTAAAATATGCACAATACAAAATCAAAAAATCTTTATTATTTTATATATTTAAATCAAAGATAAATCAAAAAACAGTGAAATTTTCTTGAAATTATGTATAGTTTTTGTGCCAAAATACAATTAAACATTTTTACCTAATTTTTGAGCGCAAATTTGTGATGTTTGTCACCCGCGAGCACAGTGCTGCCACCTTAGACCTATCCGGGCTAAATCTAGCCCTTTTTTGGAATTCAACCCGTGTTTTAAGTTTTTAGCCGCGAAAGGGTAATCTAGCCCTATTTTGAATGGCTCAAAATTTACTTAAAATGGAGCCTATTTTGTAATTTTTCGCCATTTTACCATGCAAAAATAGGGTTTATGTTTACTCGCTGAGCGTTATGATTGGCTAATAAAGGTTTGTCGACCAATCAAAACTCCCGCTACTTAACGAAATATGCACGATTCGGGAAAAAGGCTACAATATGCACTAACGCCGTAATTAGAGAGTTTTATGCATTTGCATATGCAAATATGCAAATGCATATAATCCGATGTCTAGTTATAATATTAGTATGGATAATTGTTATTATGTAAAAAATTGTGAAAAAATAAATAAACTTTGAATTTGAATTATTTATTCATATCTATAATTCGGACATATTTGCAGACGATCGTTTAAAATCAATATATTTAATTAATAAATATTCATATTCATATGAATGAATTATTATTTAATATTATCGTCAACTCGATTTAACTAAACATACAACATTTAAATGATAATTGATAAATATAACAAAAATAAGCCGGGTCACGTTATAAAACACGTTTTAAAAAATGCGTGTTGTGTATACAGATATATATAAATATAAAACTAGCTTTCCGCCCGCGGCTTCGCCTGCGGTTTCCGGGATAAAACCTATCCTTTGTGTCAATCCAAGGTACCCTCTATTTGTGTGCTTAATTTCATTGTAATCGGTTCAGTAGTATTTTCGTGAAAGAGTAACATACATCCATCCTCACAAACTTTCGCATTTATAATATTATTAAGTAGGATAGTAGGATAGGATCCGTCAGTCCTCGGATCACAGACACAATAGAAAATCTATTGTGTCTCGGCCCGATCGGGCCGCTCGGTGGTCAATGGGTTAGTAGGATAGGATAAGGTAGGATAGGATAGGATAATTCATAATAAATGAATAACACGCTTAAACTCATGAAATTATTGCATTGTCACCGATCCTTGATAAGTGTACAAAGTTTGAATTAAATATGTTTAAAGTAGATCAAAATTGAGTCTAAAAAAGGAATCGGTTAAATACACATACTGAGGCCGTATTTATAACTTCTCATTCCTACTCCTAGTCAGTTTATGCCGTGAATTGAACTGACTGGCAAATCTATAACTTAATATTATAAAGCTGAAGAGTTTGTTTGTTTGTTTGAACGCGATAATCTCAGGAACTACTTGTCCGATTTGAAAAATTCTTTCGGTGTTAGATAGCCCATTTATCGAGGAAGGCTAGGCTATATTATATTATCACGCTAAGACTAACAGGAGCGGAGCAATGCAGGTAAAACCGCGGTGCACAGCTAGTAAATAATAAAATAAATAAAAATTACGTAGTGTTATTTATTTTCATTTATGTAACGATTGCGTTTTACAGAAATCGTGTTTTATCTTAATATTAGTATCTGGGTCATTGACTGATAACAGTCACGTTTTTAATATCACATGCTATTTCATTTTAACGGGTTTTTAACAAGATTTATTCGTTGCGATTTGAAGACGTTAAAATGTCTTGTAACTATTTTGAAGTGTTTTTTTAGGGTTCCGTACCCAAAGGGTAAAACGGGACCTATTACTGAGACTTCGTTGTCTGTCTGTCTCCAGGCTGTATCTCATAAACCGTGATAGCTAGAAAGCTTAAATTTTCACAAATGATGTATTTCCCTTGCCGCTATAACAACAAATACTAAAAATTAAAAAAAAAGTAAAATATTAATTATTCCCCATAGTACGGACCCTTCGTGCCAGAGTCCGACTCGCACTTGGCCGGTTTTATTTGGTTTTTGAATAAACAATGGATATTTATCATTAATAGCATAATAGTTTTGGATGTATTTTCACATAAATAAACATAGAATAGGTTATTAGGTTAATTCTGTCAATGTGACAGGTATTAAGTATTTTATTTTTGAACTAGCTGCTCTGCGCGGTTTCACCCCCGTGGCTCCACTCCTGTTGGTCGTAGCGTGATGATATATAGCCTATAACCTTCCTCGACAAATGGGCTATCTAACACCGGAAGAATTTTTCAAATCGGACCGGTAGTTCCCGAGATACATCATACAGTAGGTAGATCTTAAGAATAAGATAAGATCACAGGTTTTTTTTTGCTTTAGCTTCAATAGATATTTATGTTTTGTATAAGCCTATGAATATGTATTTGCATGTGTATGTATATGTATTTGCATGCCGTTGAATAACGGCTAAACATGCTGAAATAATGTATCTTATTCTTAACACCTATGTATACCATGTTTACTTGCAAATAAATGATTTATTTATTTATTTATTTATTTATTTATTTATTTATGTATATTGTATGTTGCCAAACTGCTGTACCGATTTTGATAAATCTTCATCAGCACAAGAACCTATATTTTAACAAAATTCCGTTGAGTACATTTTTTCTTCTATTTTGTTTAACTTTAACTTAATTTTCCTTAACTTTTAACTCACAGAGAAGTTCATGTTAAATAATTTATATTTTATAGTTATTTCTTTATTCTGGAGCTTCCCAGTTTCTCTCTTTCGCACTTGCGCACTTTGTGTGTGTGAGAGTGAGATAGATAATATGACTCAATGCAAGTGATCTTGATTGTGCGTAGGATGCAAATGGTGAAACAAAAATACTAAGAATTTATTTATTGAAGGGTTCCGCAAATCTATACTAATATTAAAAAGCTGAAGATTTTGTTTGTTTGTTTGTTTGAACGCGCTAATCTCAGGAACTACTGATCCGATTTGAAAAATTCTTTCGGTGTTAGATAGCTCATTTGTCGAGGAAGGCTATAGGCACAGACTAATAACTATAGGCTATATATATCATCACGCTACGACCAACAGGAGTGGAGCCACGGGGGTGAAACCGCGGAGCGCAGCTAGTACTTCATAAGATTAAAAGTCAAACATTACAAAGAAAAAATATTTATTGTCCCTTTAATATTAGATATAAACTCGAAAACTTGTAAGAATGGATGGATGTTTGTTACTCTTTCACACGAAAAATGCTGAACGAATTTTGATGATACCCGGAAGTTATCTTAGAAGTTATGTAGCTATAGAAGCGTTTGTGTTATTCTAATATCATTAATTTAAGAAGATCAATTTAATATAAAAACAATTTTTTGGTAGAATTCTGTTTCGTAAACGCAACTCGCACTTGACCGAATGAAATTATGAGTAAAATAAGTGACTAAAAGACATAGGGGAAACTTTTAACCTTGATATGAACAACAACAATTTTTTTCACAAAAAGTAAAGTGGGTTTTTTATAGACCTATTAGGCTATAAGATTATCATTAATTACCTACAATTAATATCGATAAAATATCTGTCTATACATATAATAAAATCGTAGGAAAGTCAAAACTGTACATTGAAAAATTTTTTAAAGAATACTTGGGGCGTGATCTACAATTGATGCTAAAACCCAAAAATATAGTTTTTAGAATTTTTGTCTGTTTATCTGTATGTATGTCCAGGCTAATCTCAAAAAATACTGCATGGATTGACTTCAAATTTGGTACAGAGATAGCTTGAGACCTGGGGAAGGACATAAAATAGGTTTTATCCCTATGAACTACGAACTATGTGGGTTTTTCTTAGACTGTGCGGGCGAAGCCGCGTGCGGAAAGCTAGTTAATATTAAGTTTGTTATTCTACTCACGAATCTTATGGTAATTATCTGTGCTAATACAAAATACCTATGTAAATTTAGAATGAATTTTTAAAATAGGCAACTCACTAAACTTCGTTTGCTCTATCTATATTTGTTTATTTATTTATTTAAATTAAATACACATAACAGGCCACGATCTTGCCGGGTCCATAGGCGCCACATCAATTTCACGAGGAGATCGATACTAATACTAGTACTATACTAATACTAGTATACTAATACTAAGGGCCGATTTTTCAATCCTTGGATAAAACTTACTCGTCCAATAAAGTATTACACGATAGGTAGGTAATATTAAAATGTCACGTAAACTGTCAAATACGGGCAAATTAGAATACATTTTTGAAATGGTAGTTTAATACGTTATTCGACGAATAAATTTTATCCACGAATTGAAAAATCAGCCCTTATACTAGTTGCTAAAACTGTTAATAGTATATGGATGTATGTATGTATGTTTGTTGCTCTTTCATGCAAATACTACTGAACCGATTACAACGAAATTTAGCACACATAGGTATAGAGGGTAACATGGATTAACACATAGGTTTTATTCCGAAATCGATTTTTTTCTTTTCTTTATAGATTTTTATTTATAATGCATTTCAATGCCATAAAGCCAAGATAATCTTATTTAACATAACATATATTTTATCAAAACGAAGCATGCACAAATAATATTATGTATGTCTGTATGTCCAGATGAATCTTTGAAACGTTTGAACCGATTTCAATGACATTATTAGTGTAGATAACACCGAAACTATATTTGGGTCAAGTTTAAATGGAACCACATGAGAACAGAAATAAAGAATGAGTTCATGTAATAAAAAGTTATTATATCATCCTACTATATTATAAATGCGAAAGTTTTTGAGGGTGGATGTTTATTACTTGAAAATTATTTAAATTTGGTATGTAAAACCCAGAATAGGCTACTTTTTATCCCGGAAATAAAATTAATGACGATTCGGAAGTGCTTCTAAAATAAGTCTAATTGAATAAATAAAGGTTTGAGTTTGAATTTGAATCCCACAGGAACGGGAACTATGCGGGATTTTCTTTAAAAACGCGGGCGAAGCCGCAGGCGGAAAGCTAGTTACTATAAAATAAAATAAAAAGCCTTTTATTCAGATTCAATTTCGATTATTTTTACCCTATATACATATGTGTGTTAAATTTCATTGAAATCGGTTCAGTAGTATTTGCGTGAAAGTGTAACAAACATACATAGGTACACATACATCCATCCTCACAAACTTTCGCATTTATAATATTAGTAGGATAGGATGGGATAGGAAGTAGGATTAAAACCAAGGATTGAAAAATCACCCTTTTTGAAAAAGTGTATATTAGCAGTTCTTTAGATCTAACGGTGAAGCAAAACATCGTGAGGAAACCGACATGTCGAAGAATCAAAAGTTCGACGATATGTGTCATCCGCCAACCCGCACTTGGCCAGCGTGGTGGATTATGGCCTGTACCCTCATAGGAGGCCCGTGTCCCAGCAGTGGGTACATATATGGGCTGATGATGATGATGATGATGATATTAGCAGTCTCTTTATATTTATATACCATTCCCATCATCACCATCCCATCGTTGGGGCAGAAAGGTTCTCGAATGGAGGCCACGAACGGGAAGACGAAGCGTGGGACGACCTCCCACAATATGAACAGACGACCTGGTCCGAGTGGCAGGGAGCCGCTGGATGCAGGCCGCCGGTGACCGGGCGTGGTGGAAAACCCTGAGGGAGGCCTTTGTGTTTGTCCAGCAGTGGACGTCCCACGGCTGACACGAACGAACGAACGAACCACAGATCACAGAAACTAAAGGGAGATATGGTTAGGGGGCGGGGCCGGTGTCGCAGCAATATGTACAAAAAGAGAACAAACTGTAGCGGTGCTGTATACGTACGTCACTTACAATCTAGTGTGCGAACGAATAGTCGCTCTCATATTTTTGTGTGATGACACGCACACAACGCGAAGTATTGTTTTGATTTTGTTTACTGCAGTTGTGTGCGTAAATTTTTTATGAGACACGGTTTCGTACTCAGCGCAAGCGATTGGCATCTCTCTAGATCTCTATGGAACGAACCATTCCCATCATACAAAAATCCCATATATATTTCCTTAACTCAAAATCTAAACTATATTTTCTAGATAAATCTTAACTAGCAACCCTGCAAGGTGTCGCCACACAGGTCGTAAGTTACTAGTCCACGAGATAGCGGGTTTAATAGGCAAATAGTTTATCTAATACACATTATATAATATTAATTTAACATTTATTAGAACACTATATTAATGAATTGGTCGTTTTCCTTAAAAATTCTAAGAGCTACACAATAGGTACTTATTTGTGTCTAGATATACATAGTAATCTATAAGCAACCTATTATCTATACTAATATTATAAAGCTGAAGAGTTTGTTTGTTTGTTTGAACTCGCTAAACTCAAGAACTACTGGTCCGATTTGAAAAATTATTTCTGTCTTAGATAGCCTATTCATCGAGGAAGGCTATATATCATCACGCTAAGACCAATATAGGAGCGGAGCCACGCGGGTGAAACCGCGGAGCGCAGCTAGTTATCTTAATATATATAAATCTCGTGTCACAATGTTTGTCCTCAATGGACTCCTAAACCACTTAACCGATTATAATAAAATTCGCACACCATGTGCAGTTCGATCCAACTTGAGAGATAGGATAGTTTAAACATGTAGGTACCACGGGCGAAGCCGGGGCGGACCGCTAGTGTATATATATATTTTTTTCTTGGTGTGAAATAAGTATACCTATTCAAAATAGGTTACAAATAATACATATTTAGATATTATTTGTCGGCAGACTATCTGTCCGTCTATCTGACACTTTCATGACTAGATTGCACCAATTTGGATGAAATTTTGAATAATATAATTTATTTACCAACGGTAAATTGTAAACATAACTTTTTATAAACCTTATAATATTATATATTTATTTTATTACCAGTCCACCGCACCCTAAGAGCATATTATAGCACTCTAAACAGAATCTGCACAAATTACAATAAGTTGTGTGAGATAATACCAGATCTTGACATTATCGGGAGTAAACCTATTAGATTTCGGAAATGCCTATTTGAAAACCTTACTTTGCTGTCGCAAGTCCTTCAATAGATTAGAAATTTGTCTCTTGTAGTTTTTATACCATTTCCCTTTTTTAAATTATCTGTTATCTATAAGTTAGTATATTGATAACTCTTTATATTTATGTGTAAGCGATTGTAATATTTTATAGTCTAGTAGTCAACACATGTTATTGCAATAACAATTAGTCATTAAGGTTTAAAGTGAAATAAGTATTGTACCTATATTATTGTTATATGTGTTTGTGTTGCAAATAAAAATAAAAATAAAAATAAAAAAAAATAATTCAAATCTAATCAAAACTACAACCTATCATAACTCTATTATATATTTTATACTAGCTTTCCGCCCGCGGCTTCGCCCGCGTTTTCAAAGAAAAACCCGCATTGCTCCCGTTCTCGCAAAACCTATCCTATGTGTTAATCCAAGTTACCCTCTATATGTGTGCTAAATTTCATTGTTCAGTAGTATTTGCGTGAAAGAGTAACAAACATACACACACACATCCATCCTCTTAAACTTTCGCATAAATTGTAATATTAGTAGGAAGTAAGATAATAATTTATTTTCTTAGTATCCAATGTAGAGAATACCAAATTAGGTATCTGATTGATGAGATAGAGTAGGGGAGCATTGGCTCTAACTAGTCTTAATAATATATATAAATCTCGTGTCACAATGTTTGTCCTCAATGGACTCCTAAACCACTTAACCGATTATAATAAAATTCTCACACCATGTGCACTTCGATCCAACTTGAGAGATAGGATAGTTTAAACATGTAGGTACCACGGGCGAAGCCGGGGCGGACCGCTAGTATATTATAATAATGAAGGAGATAAAAATAATTATTTATGTTAATTAGTTGTTCAGATATTCAGATAATGGTGTGGTAAAGTTAATCTGTTACCTGTGTTTGTAGTTAAACCAGTTAATCTCCTCCAAAATAACTTGACCGATTCTCATGATATTTTGTGTGCATATCGGTTTGGTCAAAGAATCGGAACATCTATTTTTCATACCAGTAAGTGATAAGAGTGGCAAAAACGTTGTTCTTATAATATTGATTTTTTTTTTCAGAGCGAGCGTCCGTGATTTAATCCGAGGCACAGTATGCGAAAAAGACTGATTGGTGGTTTTTATCATATTTGTAAATGTATAATTATTATTTATATTGAATAAATAAATTATTATCAAACTCATTTCAACCTTTTGTTTCGGTATGGCCGTAAATCCATACTAATATGTATTATAAATGCGAAAGTAACTCTGTCTGTCTGTCTGTTACTCAATCACGCCTAAACTACTGAACCAATTTGCATGAAATTTGGTATGGAGATATTTTGATACCCGAGAAAGGACATAGGCTACCTTTTATTGCGAAATATGTACCACGGGCGAAGCCGGGGCGGACCTCTAGTTTTAAATATATCGCCTCACTGATTGCCAAAAAGAAACTACATAACCGCAAGTGTCCATTTTTTCATGTATTGTCATATTTTTATGTATAAAATGCAATGCAATAAAGAATTCTTATATCATAAGATATCTATATATTTTAGGATGTACTTTCTTACAAGCCTTCCTTTTATCCCTTTATCCGAACACATTTTTATTTTCTCCAATAGGTAATTCTTAAAGTCCGAAAATGTCGTTTTTACTAAAAAAACATCTGGACCGATTTTCATGAATGAGCAATGCAAAAGTCGAGGCTTCTTTCATTTTTTTTTCATTCAAATAGGCTCCGTTTAAAAGCGTTAAAATAGGAAAATATATTATTTGCTTATTTGCCACCGTTCAAATCAGTTTCTACAAAGAAGAGCCGGCAAAAAAATCTGTAGTTATTTATATTTCTAGTGAAAACAATACTTGAAGTCTGTGATCTATTACATCTAACTACAAGATGAAAAAAGAGCACGTGTGCCGAACACACGTGTCAAAAGTGAAACTTCTGTGGCAAGATTCAAAGATACCAAAATCGGTGACGGTATTGCCACAGTATTACCATCCTACAGTATGGCGACGAATGTACTTGTGCAGAGAAACGGAGGGGAACTGGCGGGGGGTCGGGCGACGCGGGCCGCTTAATGCAATCACGCTGAGTTTGCATTAACTATCGCGAAAGGATGACGCAGTCGTATTTTTTGTGCAATAATTTTATTATACATAGGTACTTACATATTCTATTATGACGCGCAAAAACTGTTCCGTTTACGGATGTAAATCTACATTGAAATCCCAGAAGGAAACAATTTTTCAGAAAGATTGTATTAATTGTATCTGTTGAATTAAAATCAAAGCTATGTATATGTTGTCCTCATTATTTTCTAATCAGATTGTACATCCCAATGCGAATGCATTACTTAGTTAAATGGTATAATATACAATTAAGAACATCCAAAATTAAAGTGTCCACGTAAATAATATTTAGCAGTGCAATATCTGTAATTATATATTTATGAACAAATAATTACATCAGATTTAATAATCGCAATTATTTTGAATGTACATATGAATAAATGATTTCATCATAATATTAATAATCAAAATTGTTTTATTTCCCATTTGTTGCAACCCTAGCGTATTTTCGTGTGGCAGCGTAAGTACCTACGCTGGCGGCGGCATTGCGCGACATCAAAGGCGATTCCTTACTGTAGGAAATAATATTGTAATACTGTGGTATTGCTTTGAGGCGACCTTGAAATTTTACTCTCAACGCGCCTAAAGTTTCACTTCTTAATTTGTTGTTTTTGGTCATAATTTATAATCTTTGTTTGAATTGAATAAATAATGATTTTTTTAAGTATCTGTTTTAAAATTATAATTAGCAAAATTTATGAATACGATAATGTGTTTGCGAAAATTTATCCTAAACACACATCCTAAATGACAAGACAAATATAATAATTAAATAATATGATGGTTTTTATTTAAATTATAAATGCCGAATCACTTTTCTTTGTATAACCTAATAAAGGTTTTAAGACAGAAGCATATTATAATTGACTAATCAATTCCACATCGAAATCGTAACAGCCGTTTCCGTTTGCCGAATGGAAATAAACACAGAGAACATGAATTTGTGACCTTGATACATTTCTAGAAATTAAAGGAAGCATTAAAGGAGGCAAGATCAAGTATTTCTATATAGCCCACTAGGTTTCCGCCCGCGGCTTCGCCCGCGTTTTCAAAGAAAAACCCGTTCCCGTAGGATTTCCGGGATAAAACCTATCCTATGTCCTTTCTCGGGTATCAAAATATCTCTATACCAAATTTCATGCAAATTGGTTCAGTAGTTAAGGCGTGATTGAGTAACAGACAGACAGACAGAGTTACTTTCGCATTTATAATATTAGTATGGATGTATTATTTTGATTGTATAAAGGTGCATACATCAGACTAGCTAATACTCATGCTAACCCCAAAATGTCAAATTATTTTATAATACAAACAGGCGTAGAGCATTTTTTCGTTGTTCTTAGTGCGTTAAGATTCTATGCAATGTTCTAATACTTAAGGGGGGTTAGGCGGTCAGCGAAAATTCAGCTATGCGGGCCTGAGGTAAGCGGTGAGGGGTTTAGTATGGAATCAACGTGCTCGAAACTGAAAATCGTAAGCGCCATTCACATTTTTATCAAAAAGTGAATGAAAATATTTAGTATTTTCTAAATCTAAAACAGTCAGGAAATCGAGAAGGTATATTGGAAATACCTATGTATTTGTGATTTTATACGAATTATTATCGTAAAATACAGCTGTAATGAGAATTTATATGATATTTTAGAGGTAACTTCAGGATTTTTTTTTATCGAGCAAAATTTTTCCAATCGTGTTTTGGAAACAGTCATCCCATCACACATACGTTCTGTAATACATATTAGAAATTTCAATGCGAAAAAACTTCAATATTTTCAATTATAGCTCATAGAAAACAGTCCATTTTGCCGTTTTCACCTACTAAGGGCCCTTAACATCACTGAATATACGAGTTTTCGTTTACACTAGAAGATCATGAAATAATGCTCTTGCTCTAGCTCTATGTTCGTTTGATGTAAAATGTAATTAATGCACCGTAAGGTTTCATCCGAATTCGTTTAGTAGTTTTTTCGCGAAATAGTAACATACAAACTTTAGCATCATCACTACATAGTATAAAACAAAGTCGCTTTCTCTGTCCCTATGTCCCTTTGTATGCTTAAATCTTTAAAACTACGCAACGGATTTTGATGCGGTTTTTTAAGATAGAGTGATTCAAGAATGTTATAGTATATAATTTATTATGTTTTAGACAAAGCGGGCGAAGCCGCGGGCGGAAAGCTACTGTATAATAATTAGTAGGGATAAGGATTAAGGAAATTGAATATTTAATCATTAAGTAATAAGTATTATTTATTTGAGACCTCTATTAACCTCTCAGTCAGTGGTTTTAGGAAAAACATTGGTACTCAATATGTAATTTATTTGTAATCATAATAATATATTTGAACTATTATTAAATGTGACAAATGTATTATATAATGATATTATGTAAACAAAAACTAAGCTAATGCGTATTAAAATAATATGAATAAATGCGGAATATAATATCTGCGCAATGAAAATAGTTCGGCACCAATGATATCTATCCTATCCTATCCTATGGTTAGGGAGCCAGGTGCAAATTTGGTTAACTATTTCCTCTCAAGAGATAATTCGTCAGACGCATGAGAGTATAGTATTATAAAGCCTCGTGAACGTCAGCTGGCGCTCGGTTGGGGGGGTGAGCGGTTGTAGCCTCCCACGCACATAGGAAAAAAAATACATTCATTCATTCATTTCCTCTCAGCTAAAAATTTGTCAAATTGTAGCTAACCCAATATCTCAACGAAAAAAAATAGTCAGCTGGTTACAACATGGTGTATTATACGTCAGCTGGTGTCTCGAACATGAAAGTTAAATTTAAAGAAAAATTTATTTTCCGTTATTTCCTCTCAAACAAAAATTTACCTGATGATAGCTTATATGTAACTGTGGATAAATATTATATATGTCAGCTGGCTGTATCTTGGTGGAAAAACCGTCAGCTGATACGGGAGGCTACAACCGCTCTTCCCCCCAACCGAGCTCCAGCTGACGTTCACGAGGCTTCATAATACTATACTTTGATGCATTTTACTAATTACCGCTTGAGAGGAACTTGGTCATAAAATCTGCTGCTGGCTCCCGGACCACTACTAATATTATAAACTAGCTTACCGCCCGCGGCTTCGCCCGCTTTGTCTAAAACCTAATAAATTATATACTAAAACCTTCCTCTTGAATCACTCTATCTATTAAAAAAATCGCATCAAAATCCGTTGCGTAGTTTTAAAGATTTAAGCATACAAAGGGACATAGGGACAGAGAAAGCGACTTTGTAGTGATGATGATGCGAAAGTTTGTGAGGATAGATTATGGATGTATGTTTGTTACTCTTTCACACAAATACTACTGAACCAATTACAATGTTTAAATAAATAAATAATAATAAATAAATAAATATTTCAGGACAATTTTCACACACGGTACGATCTGATCCCATACTAAGCTTTCGCTTGTGTTATGGTAACCAGATGGCTGATAAACATACATAATATATAATTTTAAAATTTACTTATATAGATAGTTAACACCCAGACACAGAGCAAACATCTATGTTCATCACACAAATATTTGCCCCGGGTGGGAATCGAACCCACGACCTCACGTTTATCACGCATTTATTATATTGAGGGTAACTTAGATTAACACATAGGATAGGTTTTACCCCGGAAATCCCACGGGAACGAAGCCGCGGGCAGGAAGCTAGTACAAGCTACTTCAATATTTTATAAGAGTTATGTAACTAAAATTTTCAAAAATTAAAGAAAAAAAAATTACACTTAATAATATTTAATAATATGGGTTATTGACATTGAGTTCAATGTATTTTTGTATTTGAGTGAAAAAGCTATAAATATATTAAAACTGTAAAAAATTAAATATACCTTATGATTTAACAACAAATATAATCTGTATTTAAAATAAAAAGATTTTCATTTGGCGCGCTTATAAACGGATTAAATTATTTTTTATATGAATAAAGTAAAATAAAGATCACTGCACTTTTATAAATGATAATATTTCGTATTTTTTTAATCATTCTTTAATTTTCTTACATCGTGTGCGATGACCAATGTTAAAAGAATTTTTTTTTTTTCAGTATTTGTGTACCAACGTACATACTATTTTTAGTTTGTTGGATTTGCTTTCAAATTAATTTATATGAAAACTTACTAAAATAATCTACAATGATAGAAATCTACAATCATTTCTAGAAAAATATAATGTGTGTGAGAACTGAGAATGGATGAATGTTTGTAACTCTTTCACTCAGAAACAGCTGATCAAATGAAATTTTCTACAGAGATATATTATAGTCTGGATGAGCACTAGCTATTCTTATTTAAGTGAAGACACAGTTTCAGATATTAGGATAGAAAAATAAAAAACAACATATATTTACAGCATTTATTTCCAAATTAATACATTAACTTATAAACTAATTCTTTGGCATTAACTTAAACATGAATTAAATTTTACATACAATACTGTTAAGGGCCGATTTTTCAATGCTTGGATAAAACTTATTCGTCGAATAATGTATAAAACTACTACATATTTAAAAACGTATTCTAATTGCCCGTATTTGACAGTTTACGTGACATTTTAATATTATCGTGTAATACTTTATTGGACGGATAAGTTTTATCCAAGCATTGAAAAATCGGCCCTAATTCAATAAAAAATATAATTGTCAAGTAAATAATAATACTTTAGTACAGTCAGCGAAAAAACGTGATAGATGTAGTTAAAAACAAATAAAAACACGCTTAAAAAAGAAAAACAAATTAAATTATTGTTTTGTCACCGATCCTTGATAAGTGTACAAAATTTTAATTAAATCTGTCCGTTTAAAGTGCATCAAAATCGATTCTAGGAGTCGGTTACATACAAACATACAAGTGAAGCTAATATAAGCGTGTTTAAAATATAAAAATAATATTTAAAATTTTCAAATCCCATCTAATCATTGCTGACTATACCTTTTACAATATTATGTTACGACTTAAATATAAACGGATTTTAAACGGGTTCAATTTAAAACTAACTAACTAATTTAAAACTTTTGTTTCAGTAAAACCAGGGTTAGCACAAAGTTTCAGCAGGCAATATGTAGAATCAAAATTTCATTTGTTCCGTGCCTTAACTTTTAAACTTACCTACCTACTAATTTTATTATTGTCGCAGGCAAATTGTATAATCTCGCCGTTTACAAATACTCGGCATTTTGTAATATATGCTGAGGATTTACTTTTTCCAAAATTCTAAAAAGAAAAGGGTCGCGAGGCGACGGAGCCCCACTTGGTGGTGCTCTTATTTCTGTGTAGTTTTAAAAACACGAACCTAACCTAACCCACCCCCTTATCCAAACGAAAATTTTCTGATTACGAATTCTCGACATAATTATTACAAAATGCCGAGCTTTTGTAAACGGTGAAATAATACAATTTGCCTGCGACATATATACCTACTAGCTGCGCCCTGTGGTTTCACCCGCGCGTGTGAATGACTTTTTCCTTTTAGTCCTAATGTTCTTTATATTATATAATCGGTATAAAACATTATTATTACAAGGAAAAAAAACAGTTACACGGGTGAAACCGCGGGACGCTGCTAGTTACATAAGCCTTGGTTATTATTACATTTTATCTTTTAATTACATATACATCGCGTTCCAAATATTTTAAAATAAACAATAACATTAATATTTGTTATCTACTATTAATAGATAACTAGCTTTCCGCCCGCGACTTTGCCCGCGTTATTAATGAAAAACCGCATAGTCCCCGTTCCCGTGGTATTTCCGGGATAAAACCTATCCTATGTGTTAATCCTATATTATATATACTTGGCTAATTACGAAACCTATACAAATTAGTTTAGATTTTAAAATATCTATACTAATATCTGCAAATTGGAACGAAGTTCCATATCGCGCGTTGCGAAAGGGGGCTAGACGGAAAAAATAAAGACGTAAAGTTGTAACGACACTTTTTGCTATATAGTTGTAACTTGAGGCGTGCGCGTGTTTCTCTCTGTCTGTCTCTCTCTCTCATAAAACTTCGTTACATCCGAGTGTGTTTGACATCTCTCTCTTTTTTTAATGTACATACTAGATAGATAGACCCGGTAATTTAATACTACCACAGACTAATAATAATATACTACGTATACAAATACGAAGAAGAAGATAATATAATAAGAAAAGATGTACCGTTTTATGTAAGGTAATGGTAATAAACTTAATTAAAAAATCGACAAGTACTTTAAATTTAAATCATTTCTTCAATACAATATTAGTTTATATTGAATATTAAACTCCTGGCACAAAGTAATAGCTAATATTTTTTTCGTAATTATGTTTAACGCCTGTCATATAAAAATAGCAAGAATGATATATTTACTTTTTAAGAAACGTATTGGCGGTTTCTTACTATATAATATAAATAATAAATATATATAAATATAAAAAATCATATTGAAAATAAGCCTTTTTGGTAAAAATTCAACATTTGAATAGGTACATATAACTTTCGTTTGAATTTAGGCAGCATAAAAATATAGTTTAATTAATAAAGTACAAAAAATTAATTTTTACAAAAAATTAATATAAAATGTTTATAGAAGCATTGTTACGTACTTTTTAAAAATTTGACAGATGTTGAATTTTGTAACCCTGGTTTTATGAAAGACATCAGGGGCCATATTATGACCTCTTATTCCCAGTCAGTTTACGCCGTGAATTGAACTGACTGGCAAATTCTTATTATACATACTAGCGGTCCGCCCCGGCTTCGCCCGTGGTACATATTTACGTTTTCTCTACATAAAAACCATCCTCGTACTTCAAGGAATATAATAAAAAAAGAATTATCGAAATCGGTTCAGCCGTTCTCGAGTTATGCGCTTACCAACACATTTTGCGATTCATTTTTATATATAAGATTATTATAAACTATGGCTGGTTATTGCGATCATAATATTATGAATTTGCAAGTCAGTTCAATTCACGGCGTAAACTGTCTGGAAATAAGAGGTCATAATACAGCCCCAGTAAGTACTTATACTTACATATAATATACATCTAAAATATATTTCGGTAACTAAATAAATAATATTTTAGATTTCGTTTACAGAATACTTAACACTCAAGTTAATGGTAACTCAATTTATTAAAAATACATTAAAAAAAAGTACTTTTATATCATTTCTTAGTTTACTTATAAAGAAAATACTTCAGATAATACTCTATTTCGTTTCCCAACCTGGGGTCCGATAAATCAAGAAAATTACGAAAGCCCTCAGAATAGTCTGGTCACTAAGACTTCTAAGCTAAGACCAGACTATTCTGACGGCCGGACTTCGTATTTTAGTTCGTATTCTAAGAAAACTTTCGCTCATATTGAGTATAGGGTACATACAGACATTGAGAAAAATAAATTACAAAATGTACCCTAAAACATCTTAACATTGTCTCATAAACAGAGTACTATTATATCCATAAGATATCAACCGACATCGCAAGAAAACAAATTACAAAATGTACCCTAGCCAATGTACCCTAATTCCTAAAATATCTTAAATCCTATGCCCCATACTCGCTGCAGTACTCCTAATCCAGGGTAAATACGACACAACTCTAGTATACACCCCCGGCCTCGCTCGTCTCGCACACCCTGATCCCCAGGACACAACCCCGTATATATGCCACTTATTATCCGCTATACAGGCGAGAGGGCCCCCGGAGTCCCCGTGGCAAGCGTCCACGCCACCGGAAAGTACGCCTGTAGGATTATGTTAATGTATTAAGAAATAGAGTACAATACAAATATTAGAGTGTATTAGGAAATATAATACAATACAATTCAATACAAAAATTACAGTGTATTTGTATTGAATTATTTATGCTTGGTGCAGTAAAGAATAAATGATACAAAGTGTTATTTATTTGTCAGTGTACTATGAAAACATAATTTAATATAAAAATACACTGTAGTTACACTATCTGCAGTATATAATGTTGTTAGTGCACAAAGAATGCAATTCAAAGATTTAAAAAAGTTAAATTTTCTTATCATAAGTGAAGTAACTCGAAAGAACAGAACAGCCCACTTAGGGCAGAACAAAAAAAAGGAATTAATGAACTACGTGAATTATTTTCGTGGTAATCTTATTCAACTCTTCTTTTATACCATGAGTTTACATTAGTGAATAATAATAAGGTAAAATATACTTGCCAGCGCACAACATAGAGTCCAGAATGGCTTGCTGTCTGCCACCTAAGACCTGATCTTTTCTACATGTAGCCAGATCAAGTATAGGAACTGCTGCAGCCCTCAAAACTGGTGCAAAGTTGTCATTAGTTTCTGTAAATAATTTATTACCTTTTAAGTGGAAAAAATTACGTTTTACTCTGAATCGTGTCGCTACATATCAATAAGCATTTTAACATACAATTTTAGTAAACTTACATATAAAAATGAAAAAGTGTATCAATTATTGAAGTAGATTGAATATAAGATACCAAACGATATCAAGTAGCAAAAATAGTTTTGAATGTTTTCAATTGGTCCTAATTTTTTGTAATTATTACGCATTTAATTGCGTCATATCCTTCCTAATGAATTGGTATATTTGTTACCAAGTACACATATCTTTGTACCCTTTGTACATGATGATTAATTGTACCCTCACACTTCGTACGTGTTGAATTGTACCCCGCCAGAGCGCGCCACTATACTCTATCCACGGAGACAAGTTAGTAGGGAAAACATAGACTCGTTTGTGATTGGTCAGCGATAACCGTTAATGCAGTATACAGTGTGAATTATTTTAGGACTATAGGTACGAGTATCTATGTAAATTATAATGAAAATAAATGATGTAAATATTTTATTACTCTTGTTTTTTTCCTTCACACCTTTTAAAAATTAATTTTATTAGTGGAACTTGTATCTACTAGCCTATTTTTTCATTTAGGTAGATACTTAATATATTACACAGGCAAGTGTAGACTTGGAAAAAAATCTAGTTTAAATAATAGCGCCACAGTATTACAATAATTGTAATACTGTGGTAGCGCAGTGTGTACGTGCATTCTGAATGGTTTACGGTTGACCTTTTTTGTCTTTGTCATTTGTATGGAATTAGGTACGTGACAGAGAGAGCGCTATAGTCTCCGTGGATAGAGTATAGTAGCGCTATGTACCTCTGTACCCTCACTTACCTCCCTGATGCCCCCAGCCGCTCACAGCGCACCACTGCCCCGTGGTCTCGGTACCGCTGGGCAGGCAAATGGGACGCACGTGCGTGTTGAACTGTACCCCGCTAGAGCGCGCCACTAGGAGTAATGCTATGTCGTTGCTGTGCGGACCGTCTGGAAGAAAGAAAGAAATAAATGAATAGCCCTCTTTCGATAAGGAAGTTCGTTCCAATAAATTTAGTGCCATTAAAACAACAATATGATAGACCACACATAAATGAATAACAAATAATAAATCTTAAATAACTAATCAGCAGATAATTTACAAAATGTACGAACAAAAAATCAGTATACTGCACGGCTCGTTAGTTGCTAACAAAAAGGGCAATAGCAAATAGTTGTGCAAGAGCCAGGGCCCCATCGACAACAGCAGGGCCCTTACACTGTGTTAGACAACACTTGACGGTTTGTTAATAAATAATTAGATGTAAATACATTGTAATTTGTATATACATATTATGCTCAAAGACCGAAACACTCACTGACCAAAAAAAATGCTTTTGCTTTGTGACTAATGAAAACGGTCGCAACGAAAATTGTACTATGTCGCAATAAAAAACCACATAATTTATGGCCTTAACTCTAATACATATATAAAATATTCATCACTGAAATGTATGAAAAATAAAGCTTATATAACTCACTCTTCCGAAACTCCGGGTGCGGAACCACCTTCTCAGCCAAGTACCTGTTCTCATGTTTATCCTGGACCTTCAGACGATGTTCACCGACCACTATACGTATGTGTTCCAGTTGGAGAGGATGCTGGAAGTTTGAATTCATTAATTAATGAATAATTTATCGTAACATTACAAAATTAATCAAGCAAGGCAAGCCGTGCAAGTAACAATTTCTCATCTATACTAATATTATAAAGCTGAAGAGTTTGTTTGTTTGAACGCGCTAATCTCGGGAACTCCTGATCCGATTTGAAAAATTATTTCGGTGTTGGATAGCCCACTTATCGAGGAAGGCTAAATAAATGGCTATATATCATCACGCTAAGAACAACAGTAGTGGAGTACTGCGGGTAAAACCGCAGGACACAGCTAGTTACATATTATAATATTCTATTCCTTATCGATTTTATTCTTTAAAAATTTTTCATATTATTATTTGACATAATTACATGGATAAATGGTATTTTACCACGCTGTTTTCTTCCTCTTTTTTGTGTAGTATCACATTAATACGAAACGAAACAACCACCTTGCAACCAGCTAGCATGTATATTTGTCGCATAATATAATGTCTAATTTCGACCACTGCGCGACCACTTGTAAAACTACAGATACAATGCATATTTTTAAATACTAAAAATCCTTTAAAAAATATAAAACTACATACCTTATCAAAACAATGAGCTGCAGATAAAACCAGCCTCTCCGCGATGACAGCGCCCCCACAATGATGTCCGAATACTAACTTGTCTGGATCCAACATCTGGATTTCAACCTGGAATATAAATATATTACAGCTATTTAATAAATATTATAAATGAGAAAGTTCCTTACTTTGTTCAAGACGTAAAAATAGCTATTTTTGAAGTGAAACATCTTTATCGGGGTTGGAAAAAATGTAGTGTAACATTTTTTCGTTACGCGTGACATTTTTCCGTTACGCACCATCTTTTTCTTATCTCTACCACGCGTGATTCGACGTATTTCTGTAAAGTTGCTTATAGTAAATTATTTTTTGAAAAATAAGGTCATAAAGAAGTTTCACTTCTTACGTGTGTACACTAGTACACGCACACATTTTTTTAATATGATTCTGGGGATAAGGCTGACAGGCTTCTTATTACCGTGTTGAAACAACTCATACCCATGGGATTTTCCTTGAACACGCGGGAGAACCCGCGTGCGAAAAGCTATTTTATTATTAGTTTTTATTATCACACATGGCTGTCCCACTGCTGGGATAAGGCCTCTTATTTCAACTTAGTTTGAAATATAAGGAACTAGCTTCTGCCCGTGGCTATGCCCCTATAATTAGAGTGAATTTCCACAGGAATGAGAATTGAGATAGTACAAAAGTATCGTATTTTGAATGCAGAACAGCCTATATCACTCTCTAGCATCCTAACTACAATATCTCCAGACTCAAAAATCATGACTCAAATTCGCTGCGTTGCGACGTGTTAGAAACACAAACAAACAAACTATCGCATTTAAATATTATTAAGTTAGGACGTAGGGATCAAAGATGAAATGCATGTATCTCAAAACATAGCCTCAGGGAAAAATTATGCATCGTAAATAATCATTATTTTTTCGTATTACATAAACGCATTATGAGATTTTGACAAATGAGGTCAAAATAATAATTATGCAAGCTTCTGAAACATCTGTGTTAAGAATCAATACAATGATAAAAACAATTAGGTAGGTTTTAGTAGTGGGAGTCGAGCATGCTTCGGCACGAATTGGGCCACGCTCGCACCGGGGAAGGTACCACACCCTCACAGAATATCGGCGCCATAGTGACAGTTTACTGTCGCGTTCCGTACGGTGAGTGAGGGGTCCGGAGGCCCACATCCCTTCCCATCCCCTTCCCATCCTCTCCTTCCCTATCCTCATTCCCTCCCATCCTCGCCCCTTCTCCCTAACTCCTTCCAAATCCCTTTATCCTTCCAATATTTCTTTTATCACAACATGCAAGCGGCTTTATCAGGTTGTTTACCCCAGGAGGGTACCGGCACAAGCTGTGCAGGAGAATCCCTCCCACAGCGTCCGCGCTGTGGCAGCCCGTCGTACTCTGGGGCGGGCATAAATCCGCATTCTCTTACATCTAGGGGTAAAAACAATAGACGCAAAACATCTTCATGCTCTATGCTCTCCGTGGACTTTTGCAATATCCGAGGTCTCCACAGCAACTTAAATGCTGTTCATCATCACCTTGAAACAGCTAAGCCGGCATTGCTTTTTCTGACAGAAACTCAGATTTCCTCTCCTCCAGACATGGCCTATCTTACGTATCCAAGCTACAAACTTGAACATACTTTCGTCCCACGCGCTGGTGTCTGCGTGTATATTAGGAATGACATTTGCTGCCGACGTCTCTGCACATATGAAGCTAAGGGTCTGTCCATTATCTGGTTACATATTGAATTTAGGGATCGCTCCCGTATATATGCTTGCCTCTACAGGTCCCATAGCGGAAACACCGCCACGGAACAACTATTCGAACATGTTCAGACGACGTCCGACAGACTGATGCAGCAATTCCCATCTAGTGAGCTAATTGTGTTGGGCGATTTTAACGCTCACCACTCCGACTGGCTTGGGTCTCGGGTAACCGACCACGCAGGGAGGACAACTTATAACTTCGCATTGTCATATGGTCTCACACAACTGGTCACCGCACCTACACGTATACCTGACATTGACGAACATAGCCCCTCTTTACTGGACTTGCTCCTGACCACACACCCTGGTGACTATAAGGTATCCGTTGAGGCACCGTTGGGATCGTCAGACCATTGTCTGATTCGCAGTGTAGTCCCTGTCAGTCACGTCCAACGGCAAGCACAGGCTGCCTGCCGCCGAGTTTGGCATTATAAATCAGCCGACTGGGATGGGATGCGTACATTCTTCGCATCTTACCCATGGGGCCGAGTTTGCTTTTCGACGGATGATCCGAACGACTGCGCCAACTCTGTTGCCGATGTGGTCCTGCAGGGTATGGAACTTTTTATTCCATCCTCTGTAGTTCCCGTCGGTGGCAAAACTAAGCCCTGGTTTAATCGCTCCTGCACCAAGGCATCTCACCGCAAACAGGAGCAATTCCAAGCTTGGGCTAATGCGCAGTCGTTATCTGATCCCAACACTAGAGCACTTAAAAAAAAGTACAACTCCGCCTCCAGGGCCTACAAAAAAGAAATTGCCATGGCGAAGGCTAGTTATATAAATAGACTTGGGCAGAAACTTGCCAAACTTCCATCGGGAACCCGGGCTTTTTGGTCGCTTGCTAAAGCTATTCAAAACAACTTTAGTCGATCCTCATATCCACCTTTGCGCAGAGAAGATGACACTTTGGCTCACTCTGCTAAAGACAAGGCTGACCTCTTGGGCTCTATCTTTGCAGCGAATTCTAACTTGGACGACAAAGACGCCTCACCGCCTTCCATCCCAAAGTGCAATTTCTCGATGCCGGAAATCCGGTTCACACAAAGAGCTGTACGAAAAGCGCTCCTCTCTTTGGACACTTCTAAATCGAGTGGGCTTGATGGCATTTCACCATCTGTACTGAAAACGTGCGCTCCCGAACTTACACCGATTCTGACGCGCCTGTTTCGGCTCTCATACTCAACGCGTATCTTTCCGAATTCGTGGAAGACTGCCTTGGTGCACCCGATCCCAAAAAAAGGCGATAGCACTGATCCAGTAAACTATAGACCTATCGCCATAACCTCCATACTCTCCAAAATAATGGAAAGCATTATTAACTGCCAGCTCCTGGGTTACTTAGAAGAAAACCAGCTACTAAACGATCGCCAGTATGGCTTTCGTCACGGTCGTTCTGCTGGAGACCTTCTCATCTATTTAACCCACAAATGGGCGGAAGCAGTTGAGAGTAAGGGGG